>NC_092877.1:261393552-263793552 GCF_028372415.1 Notamacropus eugenii | reverse complement strand
GAGACAGGAAGCTAAGGACAAAGCTTTGCCTGGGACTGGCCCCTGGGGGAGCATTTGTCTGCTGCTCTATTTCCCTTGGGGGCCATCTGAAATTCCTAACACAGCTCATTGCTTTCCAATTCTTTCTGTTAATACATTTATTGGCCATCCTGACATTATTAAAATCAGCATAGTTCCTATTTTACTTTCATGCAAAGCAATCCCTTTCTCCTCCCCCCACAATATGACTTTTACAAGTAGAGATACTGGTCCTGCCCCACAATCCTTGCTCTGCCCGTACAAGAAGGAACACAGCTCTGCTAAGTGTTTTTCTTTGAAGCCAAGGTATTGACACATGAAGATTTCACTGCAGATCAAAAGATTTCTAGCAGTAGGTCACCAGAGAATATCAAATCATAAGCAAATTCATATTTCTAAGGTAATTCTACCAATTTATTAGCAATGCCAGCTCCTGTTCCACAGCAGGGGAAGTAATAATGAAGCTTTGTTAAAGGGCACCTCAAGTAGCTTTTTCATAATGCCATTTCTTCACTTGTGATAAAGTCATTAAAACTCCACTGTCTTCTTGAAACTCTGCATAAGAATTTACACTAAACCTTTCATGCAAAATTAAATACAACGGTTCACTGCAAAAAAAAAATAGTATCTTTTAGTGTTTGCTACCGAAGTATTTTAATGCAATGACAATCAAGAAAGAGTTTTAAAAAGCCCACTTCCCAACACATCTCAAGGCTCACCTGGACTATTAGACATTAATTATCTTCCTTTTAATCTTTTGAGTTTTCGTGAATGAATGAATGAATGAGTGAATGACTAAGGATCTGTTAAACCCTATGAGTCAGGTGCTGAACCTGGTACTGCAGTTGCAATACTAAAGAGAAATAATCCTTTTCCTCAGGAAACTTACATTCTAGTAAAGGAAGAAAAAAAAAAAACATGGTGGTTGATATTGGCTAGAGAAGTGTTTTAGTCTGAGAAGTCACAAGGATGGTGACTGGAGTCATCTACCCATCCACTGACAAGCCCTTTTTAAAAACAGTGATCATATGCAATTGCTTACTCTTACCAGAGTGAAAGATTTAAAGCAGGAGGGAGGTATTTCCAGAGGCATGGAAGGAAGATGGCCACAATGAAATACTATGTTGGTTTGGAGCCAGTTGGATATAGTAGGCTCTCAACAATCAGGACAGCAGAGGCAAAATACCGGCAACAATTATATTGAGGACAGGATGGAAAACATGCATATGCCACTGGCATCCACTTACTCCATCAATTTCACCCAGGATTAGCACAGAGGTGTGTCATCTACCTGTCAGAAGTACTATTTAAAAAAATATCAATATGTCTGGAACCCCAATACCTCATCTGTCTCAATTCCTAAGATTCCAGATTAATGCTCTATCATTAAATAAGAGTTTTCTAAGAGTGGATTGAAAAGCTTTGGAAGGTATTTGACATCTTAGAGGCATGCTGTGTCAGGGATTCTTTTTTCAAGTGGAAAATATGGCAACTCAAAAAGAAAAGTTCAGGGGACCCCTTAACATTCCTTAACACAGGTATGGGTAGCAGTAGATGGTTGCTGAGGCTCTGCCCAACTCTGAAAATCTATGACTGGAATTCCACAAAATATCTTCAGATGAAGAACATTTACTACGCATGGTGTTGGACTAAGAGGAAGGGACATAAAACAAGGAACCTATATTTTAAGAGTTTATAATCTAGGTGGCTTAAAATTTCTTTGTTTTTGTCTGTACCATCTTATACATTCAAGTCAATTTAATTCAGCAAATTTTTATGAAGTACCACTACTTACAGCGTGGTACTGGGCTAGGCACTAAGCTAGGTACAATGGTTAGTAAAAGCAATTGTAAACTTCCTACAAAGAACAGATCAGGCTTCCATATTTGTCTTTCCATGGTATCTAAAACATCTGTCATATATAATTATGCTTTCACTTTCACATCTCTGTCCAAATATCTGGAATTGTATGTTACATATAAATCATAAATTCACATCTTAAATGCATCCTGGGCCATCTCTAGTCTTCCTGATCAATATCTGGCCACTGGACCCAGATGGCTCTAGAGGAAAAGGTGAGGCTGATGGCTTTGCAAAGCCCTCCCTCCCTCAAATCAAATTTAATTGCAAGTCATGTCATCATCTCCCTGATTCTGAGAACAAAGGACAAACCACACACAAATTGACCATGTCTAAAATATGTGCATCATCTTTCATGACAAAAACCTCCTTTCTTCTGAACAACACAACTTACAGTTTAAGTAATACCATCTTCCCAATCAACCAGGCTCTCACCATTGGTGTAACTGTCATTCTCTCTTATCCTACGTATCTAATCAGTCTCCAAGTCATGTCCTTTCTACCTTCCTAACATCACTCACTTATGTTTCCCTTTCTGCTCTAAAACTGCCACCACCCTTACCACCTCAAGCACAGGCTACTGTATTAGCCACTGGTTGGTCTCTCTCCCCTCCCCACTCTAGTTCAACCTCTCCCCAGCTGTCAAACTGATCTCCCTAAAGCACAGGTCTGACCCAGCAACCCCCTATTCAATAAACTTCAGTGGTTCTCTTTAGTGTTTAAAGCCCTTCATAACCTGTTCTACCTTTCTAATCTCTTTAGACCTTATTCTCCTCCCCATCCCCATGAATCTGCAATCCAGTGACACTGGCTGCTTGGCAATTCCTTGAACAAAAACACCATCCTCCATCTTTGTGCATTTTCACTGGCTATCCTCCATGCCTAGAACACTCTCCCTTCATCATATCTACCTCTTGGCTTCTCTGGCTTGCTTCAAATCTTAACTAATGTCCTGCCTTCTACAAGAAGTCCTTCACAATCCTCCTTTATCTTAGTATGTTCCCTTGGAGATTATCTCCAATTTGTTTTTATACATCTTATTTGTATATAATTGTTTTATTTTTAAATTATGGAATAAAACAAACATTTCCATAACATTATAAAATAAAAAAGATGATTGCACTTGAAAGTATTAATATATTATGTTCAACTTGTTATTCCTTTTAAATATACAAAAAAATTGCATGTTGCTTTCTCATTCAGATTGTTGGGTTCTTAAGAATAAGAACTGTCATTTCCCCTTCTCAGTATCCCCAGAGCTTAGGAAAGCCTAGCACAGAGTAGGTACTTAATAAATTCTTGTTAACTTGACTGTTTAAATAAATCCATATGCAAATGTAAACAATGTATATACAGTCCTGGTCCCATTGATTTTACTCTGTGTTATTTCTACATTTCCTTGTATGCTTCACATTTGTCATTTTATAACACTATAATACTCTATTATATTAACATACCACAATTGATTCAGTCATTCTCCAAATGCTGAACCAACAGGGTTTTTCCCCCATTTCCTTCTATTACAAATGTAGCAGCTATGAATATTTTTGCATAGATAATATCTTTTTTGCCTATAAAAATATCTTGGAATAAAGTCTCAACAACAGAATTGTTGAGTACAAAATTATAAGCAATTTTGTGGTATTCCATAATGTTCTTCAAAATGTTCTATTTTCAACAATTTAAAGTACTACCAACAATGTCTTTATGATCCTTGTTTCTCAATAACTCAATTAATAATGGATTTTGGTCATTTTTAACAACTTTAGTGGGAATAATAATGTGGGTATTTAATATGGCCTTGATTGATAGTCTCTTGATTATTAGTGATTCTTAGCATTTTTCCCCATATGGTTAACATCAATTTGTATCTCCTTCAAAAATTGACTGTTTTCATCATGAAAATTTCATCATCGAAGACTAGGAATTGGGCAGCTAGGTGGCACAGTAGATAGAGTACCAGGCCTAGAGTCAGGAAGACCTGAGTTCAAATCCACCCTCAGATACTTACTGTGTGTGACCCTAGACAGTCAATTAACCTTGTTTGCCTCAGTTTCCTCATCTGTAAAATGAGCTGAAGAAGGAAATGGCAAACCACTCTTAGTATCTTTGCCAAGAAAACCCAAAATGAGGTCACAAAGAGTTGGACACAACTGAAATGACTGAACAACAACAGATATGCTGAGTGTCAGATAAAATAACAGCAAACATATTTCTAAGTCTGCCCCTTTTGAGATTTTAGAGATATTGCTTTCCTTGTGCAAAGTCCTGTAACCCCTCTATGATAAAACCCATCAGCTTTGTTTTCAATGGTTTCTACTATTCAATGGATTAAAAAGGTTTGGTTTTTTTTTGATACACAGTGATGATGCTGCTAAGAGTAAAAATCCAATGACTCTTAAAATTATAGTTCAGTGTTACATATCACCAGAGACACCTTAGGTTTATTCAAGTTTTACTCATAAGAGTAAATGTAAAGGTATGAAAAAGCAATGTTCTGAAAATGTTAACTATGATTGCTTTAACGGGTCCCCAACCCTGTTTTCTATTAAATTGCTGATTACTGGACAAGCAGGGTGCTACCAAATTGTAGAGACCTGAATGGCAGATGAAGGAGTTCAAACTTTACCCAGTGGTCACCAGGGAACCCATAAAGATTTCTGAACAAAAGAATAACTTGAACAAATCTATAAACTAAAAGGAATGTACAAAAAAGTTAACTTCAAATAATAAGAGTGTTTTTCAAATCTCACTCAATAGGAGGATGAAAATGGCATAATTTTTCAGCTATGTTAGAGGTATGTAAAATATATTACAAAAGGAATTGAGAAATAATCAAATAAGTAATTTCTTTCAAATATCCATAATCAAATTTAAAATAAATGATATCAAGATATAAGCAGTGACCATTTTCACATGGATATTAAGTGGATAATTCTTTTTAATAAAGCAACATTTGGTCAAACTTTCAGGATAATATTCTGTTTCTGCCAGTTAAAAAATTAAAAAGTAATTACTGGGGAAAGATGAGATGGAGTTTCTATTTAATCCATGAAAGCAATGAAAAGATGGCTTTTTACAATGTGCTGTCATGGTAAGAACCCTGCACTCAGTCAAATCTGGCTTCCAACTCTGCCTTGATAACTTCTAGTGGAAGGATAATTCATTTCGTCACTTTCAAGCCTCTGTTTTCTCATCTGCAAGATGGAGATTAACAATATTTCTATGACTTCCCTCCCAGGTTTGCTGGGTTGAACATGCTATATACATTTGAGTTCTTAGCCTTTTCTGAACTTCAAACCTTAATCAAAATTCCACTTGCAAAATTGGATAAGAATGATGAAGATGATGCCTGAGGATGGCACAATACTTTCTGCTTTTCATTGGTAGTTCAAATATTCTCTGGCTTGTTTTTAATAGTTTTTCCATTACCTTTTTCATCACACACATATGCACACACGTTCATACACATGCTCGCACATAGGCATATACACAAATGAATACATTTACTGCTTTTTGAGCCGAAGGAAGTGCTGAGTCACTCCGTAGTTAAGGGTATGAAATGTAAGTGGATTTTTCATTTCCTTTTCATCAACAAGGAAAAACACAATCATAATGGAAATTAAATATTAGACTATATTCACTTATCTATGATCAAAATATATATGCTATAAATAATTTTTATATATTTATGTAAAGGATCCTTGCACCACAGAATAAACCAACAAAAGATGCTCCAGAGGAAAAAAAATGCAGCAAAAAGTAATGAGGGGGAGTGGACAGTTATCTGATTAATTTGGATGGGATAATAAGTCTAGTCAGATCAGAAAAGTCACTTTATTCAATCAAGGAATGCAGAAGTATTCATTAAGGACCTATTGTGTTCAAGTCACTAAACTAGATACTAAGTATGCAAATGAAAAAGCAAGATAATCTCTGCTTTTGAACTATTTCCATTCTCTAGTATTATTTAATCTGGATTTTACATCAATGTTGATCAGATTCACTTGATGATCATGATGTATTCCTCATTGATATGCAGTTATAAGTGGTAGGAAACTGCCCTAATGGTGACATATGCTTTATAGAAATATGGACATTCTGATGTAGATGACCAGGATAATAAATAACATCCAGGAAAATCAGGGGTGGTAGGTGACCACTGGACCTGGAGTCAGGAAGATCTCCATTCAAGGTCAGCCTATGACACTTATGGGCAGTGTGAACCTAGGCAAGTCACTTAACTTCCATTGGCCTGTTTCCTTATCAGTAAAATGGGATTTAAGGACAGCACTTATCTCCCAGATTTTGTTATAAAGTTCAAATAATACTTATAATGCACTTTGCAAACTTTAGAGCACTATATAAATAGGACTGTTGATTCATTAGAGCTAGAGGTCAGAGGTTGCATCTCCCTCATTTTAAGTATGAAGGAACTGAAGGCTGAGGAAGTTTGCCTATGGGTCACACTGAGAGTGGGACAGCTAGGTGGAGCACTGAGCCTGGAGTCAGGAAGTTTAAATCTGGTGTCAGACACTAGCTATGCGACCTTGGGCAAGTCACTTAACCCTGTTTGATGATCTTCATCCATAAAATGAATTGGAGAAAGAAATGGCAAAGCACTGCAATATCTCTGCAAAGAAAATCCCAAATGAGGTCACGATGAGTCGAACACAGCTGAAAACGACTGAACAAGAACACACTGATAGTAACAGGGAGCAGACGTGAACCCAGAGTCCCTGGCCCCTCCTACTTCATCATCAGTGACTTTATTATTGTTTTCGGTTTTTTCTCCCTCACTGCCCCACACTGCAACCTCAATCAAGGCAGTCAACTTTGTCAGTGGTTTTAGTTAGAAAAGAAGTGAATTCTAAATATAGGTATAAATCCTTACACGCAAGTCTCAGAAACAAGGCTAAGGTCTAGAGCCTCACCAAAGTCCTGGCAACCATAAAAACAATCACTTTTACTTACATAGTATCTCAAGTTTTAGAAACAGCAAACCAGAGAAGTAAATAATGCAAACACCATTATCCTAATTTTTAGGGGAGGAAACTACAGCCCTGAAAGTTGAAGTTACTTGTCTATGGCCACATGGATAGTAAACATCTGAACTGGAATCAATCGATAAACATTTATTAAGTACCAACTACATGCCAGACACTGTGCTAAGCCCTGGATCTGCCCCCACACCTCTTACTCGAAGTATTATTTTTATCATCTCCACCATATCTGTTCTATGTAGCAGACCATGCTAATAGCAGGTTTGATTGCTTTATAATAAAAGTATTTGTTTTGTAACAAAGGGTGAGATTCCAGAGTATTATTTTGAAAATTGTTATGATTGTCCAATGTCCAGTACGTAATATTTTATTCAGGTTTTGGAAGAAGCGATAACCCCATGCAAGTATCAAATCATCTGTCTATTTCTTTGTTTCCCTACTAACTTAAAAATAACTGTTCCATAATTCAGATAGCCAATATACAGCCCTGCAAACAAGGTGTTATTTCCTTCCTTTCTCAATGAAGTGATCAGCTTATAAGATGATGCAATCCCACTTCCCTTATCATTATTTTAACTAGCAGATCTATAAATGTTAACAGTTGTGAAATTATCCATGCCCTTTTAAAAAATCCAGCAGCAATCTCAGACTTTAAATTTTTCAGTAGCCATGAATTAATTCAACAGTTAGGAGATGTGTTTAAAAGTAGTATTTCCACTTGCTTTCACAGACACTTCAAATATACTGACCTTCAATTTGATCAAGTATCCCCTTCTTCTTATGGTGTGAAACAGGATAAATTGAAATGTCAATAGGAAAATTCATCCTGCAAACATGAACTACCCTATACCTCTACCTGTCCTCTGCCATTTCCCATTTTTAAAGACCGACGCTACATTGAGAGACTAGTCTTACCTTTCTTGGTACTTAATTCTTTCTTCTTTGTTTTGGATTTTTATTAGGCTTTTCAAAACATTTACCAAGCTACATCTAAGTAGTGACCATATGGTTCCCACGAGGTGAATGAATACACCTTCCTAAAGGCCAGATTGCCTGCACTCACAAATGGGTAGTGTTAGAAGGGAGAGACGGGTAGGTATTATTCAGCATACTGGAGTGTTACATATGTGTCTGCTAGAGACCTTGGCTTAGGTCTGGAAATGATTATCTCTATCAGGAAAAGGGTTGGGGGAAGGGTGTTTAGAAACCTCAACTTACCCCTTGTTCAGATTCCAACAGTTCGGTTTTGACTCTGACTGCCGGCATCCCATCAAGCATTAACATTCTGTTCTCAAAGGTGCTGATTTTCTGGAAAGAGAAAAAGAAGAGCAAAGGAAATAAACTAGGAAACACGAAAGAATATTTCTGGCATGTGCCTTCCATGCTGTACATCTCACACTGCTAAACTACTTTTTAAAAGCAATGAGGTATAATTAAATGAGAATATCAGCATAACCAATTATCCCTCCCTAATCTGAAATTTCATTTGAAATGATGACCAGGAAGTTGAATTAATCAGTCTGATTTTCTGACCTCTGGTTGGAGGTCAGGCTGTAATAAACCGGAGTAGGGAAGCCCTCCCTCAATTTATGTAGGGCTGGAACAATTCATCTCACTCCTGCAAGAGTGGGAGAGGGAGGGGTCAGTAAGATTTTTCCATTCCTCAGCTGGAAAGTGCATAAGAGGGAAAATCGGGTGGTCTAAATCACACCTAAATGATAATCAGTTATCTGAAATGTATAAATTATTTTAAAACACAGAGTACAAAATTCCAGGCATAAAATAACTTTGATAATGATAAATTCTAAACATATTCAAACTTCCTTCAAACAAGTCCCCCAACATTTGTTTATTGACAATTTAAACACCCTACCAACATATCTCATGGCACACGTCTCAGAAGACTAAGTAAGAATGGATTGCTAAGTAGTATGAGGGCATGGTCCTAGAAACAAAATTTTCCTTTCTGAATTAATTTTTTATGATTGTTAATTTCACTTTACAAAAATCATTTAAGAACAGGCATCTGTTTTTTTTTCCTTTTTAAGAATCAAATCAACCAAATTTGTTTTCTATTAATACTTACAATCTCTACATTTTCTTAAGGAAGTTAGATGTTGAGGGGTTGCATGGCCATAAGAGATCATGTTTCTGTTTTACCAGAATTCCTAATATTTGCCTCCAATAGGCACACATTTTCATTGCAGCCTTTACCCAAATGTACTTGATATGTTGAAAAAATAATTAAGCTGTAAAAAGTCAAAGAATATTCACATATTTCTTCCCTCACCAGACAAGGATTTTTAAAAAAATGCAAATATGATTGAGGTAAATCCACTCAGTATATCAAGGTAGTACTTTCTTTGTATCTCTCTTAGGCATTTAGGTTTTATATGATATTAATTATTTGTATATATATCTTATATCTCCAGCTAGACTGCATGCCCTTCAAAGTCAAGGACTGGGTCATGTTTACCTTTGTATCTCCCCAAAGCCTAGTATAGTCCTTTGAATGTTACAGGAGATTTTTTTTTTAATCATAGAATTTCAGAGCTGGAAGATACTCATATGATCTAATCTGTATTTGAATAGGAATTCCCTCTAACAAACAAAATCTGTAGCTAGCAAGAATCCAGCCTCTGTCTGAAAAACTCCAATAAGGAAGAACCTGGTCCTTCCTGAGGATGCCCTTTTCACTTTTGGATGCCTCTTGTAGTCACTAGGTTTGTTTTTTCCCTTCTATCAAGCCAAAATCCAGTTCTTTCTAGCTTGTACTATAGCTCTTTCTCCTCCCCTCTAAGGTGAAGAAGAAGATTAGGATTTCTTCCATATGTCAACTATCACACTCCTCTTATCTCTTCTGTAAGTTTTCCCCTTTTCCTTCTTTTCTTTTTCCTCTTTCCTTTTCTCTCCTTCTGGATCCTTCTCTAGTCATCCTTTTAGCTCTCCTCTAGGTAGTCTCCATCATCAATGTCCTTTCTACATGATATCACCCAGAATTAAACACAGTATTCCAAATGTGGTCTCACTAGGACAGAATATCAGGTAGCTATCAAACTCCTCTTTTGGGATCCTTATATTTCTCTTAATGTAGCCTTAGTTTATTAGTTTTTCCAACCATCACTGTGTTGATTCATATTGAGATTGCAGCCTACGACGGTCTTCAGATATTTTTTAATGAAATGTCTAGTCCTGTCTCTCCTATATTATTTTTGCGAAGTTTATTTTATGAACTCATATATAGGCCTTTATTTTTATTCCTTTTAAATTTAGATTTGGCCCTTTAGTCTAGTCTGTTGAGAGATCTTTTCAGATTCTGCCATTTATCTAAAATGTTACCTATTCTGAGCTTCGTGTCATTTGCATTTTGAAAAACATGCCATCTATGGCATGTTGATTATTAAAATCTGAATTAAAGTACATATGAAAATAAAACATCCATGTCTATAAAAAATTTAATCTAATTTTAGATGTATTTTTTTCTTGGATTATCGCAAATTTCTACTAAGAAAATCTTCATCTTCATCCCCACCTTCTCTCCTGAGTTCCAGAATATGCCTCCCCAGTACAAGTTCATCATTGTCCATGACTTCTAGCAGGTTTCTTACTCGCAAATTCCCTATTTTTTTAAATAAAGGCACCCCTATCTTCCTGCCACCCATGATCCAAACATTACAATCATTTTTGAATGTTCTCTTTCCATTACCAACTCACATTCCATTGATGACCAAATCCTGTCTTTTATGCCCCCTCCTATCTTCCCTATTACTGCAGAGGGAGCCCCCATGCTCCCAGTCCCTCAGGCTCACACCCTACAAGCCATCCTGGATTCCTTATTATCTCTTACCATCCCAAGCTGTCACCAAGGTCTGGCTCTGGATCATGCTCCCTTCTTTCCTCTGACACTGCCCCCACTATAGGGCAGGCTTTTATCACCTCACACCCTGATTACTGCAATGACCAGCTAGAAAGTGCCTGTCTCAAGTCTCTCTTCCCACTTTCCATCCAGCCACTAAAGGTCTGATCATATCACTCCCAACTCTACCTCCTCAATAAATTCCAGTAGCTTCCTGTTGCCTCCAGGGGCAAATACAAAATGTACTGTTTGGCATTCAAAGCCTTCATAACCTAGCTCCCTCCTACCTTTCCAGTCTTCTTACACTTTATTCCCTGCCACGTACCGCTAACTCCAATGACACTGGCCTCTTGCTGGTGTTCCAAGAACAAAACCCTTCATCTCTCAGCTCCAGGTAGTTTCTCTGGCTATCCCCGGTGCCTGGAATGCTCTCCCTCCTCTGCTCAAATTACTGACCTCACAGGCTCCCTTTAAGTCCCAACTAAAAAAAAAAAAAAAGCAAAGCCTTCCCAAACTCTCTTAATTCTAGTGCCTTCCTTCTGTTAATAATTTCCTGTTTCTCCAGTATATAGCTTGCTTTGTATATACTGGATTGCATGTTCTTTCTTCCCTGGATCGTAAGATCCTTAAGAGCAGGCAATACCTTTTGTCTCCCTTTGTATTCCCCCGAGCACACAGTAGGCACTTTTTGTAGTATATTTACTGAATTGAACTGAATTATCCTCTGCAAGATATCTCCCATTTACTTTCCACTCCCACTAATACCACTTTAGGTGAAACCACTACCCCTATGGCAATAGCTTCCTAACCAGGGCTCCAGTCTCCAGTCTTCCTTTGGCCTAAATCTATTCTAGAATTGAATGATTAAAATAATTTTCATAATGTATAGTACTAATCAACTCACTCCATTGTGCTACATTCTCAATGGTTGTGTATTCCCCACAAAATAACCTCCACACTCCTCAGCCTTACTGTGCCTTGTCCAAAGTCCTTAGCTTCTGCCTTGTACATAGTAAACAATTAATGCTACTATTACTGTTAGTGTTGCTGGTGTTTGGGGGAGGTATTGATACAGGTCTATATGATTTGGATTGGTGTCCCAGTGTGGAAATGCCCTATGCTAATACTTAATAAACACATCTGCAACTCAGGAGCCTTTGAGAGTTGCTTATAACAGAATGATCAGCCCATAATTACCCAACTAGCCATGTGTAAAAGACAGGACTTTTACTCAAGTCTTCCTGACTCCATATTTACTATGCCATGCTGGCTCTCGCTATAATAATAAAATATTACATTTGAATCAATGTGTATTTGTTGCACTGAATTATTTAGTCTCATGGTCAAAATCCTCCACCACCTGGCTTCAAATGACCACCCCCGCTTTACCTGGGGTTATTTCTTCATCACATAGCAGTGTGATATTGAGGAATTCACTATATCATTTCTCTGATGTCATAGTGTTCCTTGAAAACGAAGGACAAAGACAACAACCACCCAAGGCATTGGTTCCCTTATACCTTCACTCTTAGGCCCAGAATGCCTTCCTTTCCTGGCCATTATCTTTGGAAAATCTAACTCCATTAAGGCTCAAATCAAATATCACCTTCTCTATGAAGCCCTTCTCATAGACAGAAGAAATTTCTCCCTCCTCTGAACTTTCAAATCACTTTGTACTTCTCTTAAACATATCACATTACATATCATATTATAATTATTCACATCAGGTCTTAACTTTCCTATTAGCGTGGTAGTGTCTTGAAGTCATGTACCTGTTTTATTTACTTTTTATTTCTGTCAGTCACTGGGCACAGAGCTGATAAACTTAGCAAACACATAGTACATATTTACTGAATTAAACTGATTAACAGAATTCTTTTTTACTTTTGTTATAGAAAGTCCTTGTTTCATCATGTTTATCATCAATTAATAACAGAGAATGTGGCAAGACAGAGTTAAGCTAAGCTGCTATGTCAGTTTTGAACATTTCTTTGTAAAAACCATGGTAATTTTCAAGAAACTTTGAAAAATGACATTTACAAGGACCTCTTCTCTAATGGCCACTTTGGGACCCCTGTCTTTGATACTCTGGTGATGTCACACTGCACAGTTAAAAAGTAGAGGCTGCTTCTTCAATCAGCCTCAGAGTCTGTTGTCCTTTAGAAACAAACAAAAACTCATATTTGGTTTTGATCCTAGGAGATGTACCTGAGATATAAAAACTAGAGTAATTAAAAAGCAAGACATGGAAGAAACATTCAAAAGCCTTTACTCTTGACTTTTCTAGTTTATCCAAGTTTCTGCACCTGATGTTTAGCCTAGAGCATGAGAAATTATAGTCATACAGGCCAGCTAAGTTACTGTGCTCCAAATTTGAAATTTCTCTTTCCCACCAGGCCAGTTTCTTGTTTACATATCAAGGATGGATCTCATGTCCTAGGGCGTCAATGACTTCTGTGGTTTGGATGCTGGAAGTGGGTGGAGCTGCAATCTCAGCTAGCTTGGCATTCCACCATCCAGGCTCTGGAAAGCCTCTCTCCAGCCACCTACGAAGTCCCTTGCCTTTGTGATTAATAAGAAGAACAGTTAGGTTATACAGCAAAATCAGGAATCTACCATAATAAAGCATCCCGGAGGCTGTTTAGTTTGTAGACAAAGAAGGATGAGCTGATATTGCTTCACATCCCTGAGGAGGTCTTACTCAGATGAAAAAGGAAAGAAGGCACACGCAGAAGCAGGGGAAGAAATAGACAAAGAACGATTCTAGAAAGGCAGGTTTAATGAACTGTTAGAATCTGATTAGAGGCTAATGTCCCTTTTAGTACTTTGTACCAATTTACAGCTGATATACTTTAACCATTTTCCCACTGGCTGTGATAAACTCATTAGTTTAAAAAATGCAAGCTAACCAGAGTCTTTGAAGTTAAAAACTGATAAATCATGAAAACCTGACTGGTTCATGTACCATTTAACACATTTAAATCTAACTATATTTTCATGGTGAGGTCTTTCTTTTTTTTCTCTTTTGTTGCTTAAATTTGCATATCCTAAAGGCATGATGATGTACCTTTCCAGCTCAAATATAGACATGAACAAAGCAAAACGATGTATGGCATTGTTTCCAAGATACCAAGCCTCTCTTGATACTACTCACAAAAGCAGAGTTTTCCAGAATCTCCCTGCCATACCATAATCACTTCCATTAATAACAATGGGCACCATTGGAGGTCTAGACCTTGACAGCTGAACTGTTTCCTGAAGTGCAGTTCCCATTTGTATACATTTTGAAAGAGCTGAGCTGTCTTTGGGTTGAACATTTGTGAAGGAAAAAAATTAATCTTCAGTTTCATCTTTTTAACCCTGTTTTGCATCAATTTAAGCACTGAGCTGTACAGCATGATGGAAACCATCCACAGAAGCATATATAATTACAGAGCTCTGAAGAGGTGGTCATTAGAACACAACATTGACAGACGTATCCAGGCAAGTCAAGATTAGATACACACAGTCCCAGAAAATGTGAATTTAAATATATAGTGTAGTCCAATAAAAGGGGAGTGTTGTCAAACCCATCTTGTCATGCACTTAATCAAAACATGTTTGGAGTTCAATCAATAATCCAATTGATCCTCAAGAGATAAATAGAAATTACACAGGGCCATCAATTTTAGTCTCTCAGTACTGATTATCTGGTACTTAGATTGTAAAAATCTTTATGAAACACCACAGTCAAAATATATTCTGGCATTTGCATTCTGTCTCTGTTTCTATCTCAGTGAGAGAGAGAGAAAAAGAGAGAGAAAGGGAGAGAGAGAGAGAGAGAGAAAGAGAGAGAAAATGTGTGTTACTCATTTCATAAGCTATGATGTTGATCACTGAGAGATCATTTTCCCAGCAAATCTGGGTCCAGCAGGACATGATCTGAGCAGCTAAGTGATGACTAATTCCATGTTCACAACTGGGGTGTGGCACATCTAGATACTACCATTTGCCAAAGAAGCATTTTCCACAGCCTGTGCAACATATCAGTGTGGTCTACAGTGTCTCTATGAAATAGAGGTCAAACAGTACCTGTTCAGCAAAATGTACTGAGAATATATATAGCAACTAAAAAGAAAAATTACTCTTCATTTGGAATAGCAGATCTCATACACCTCATAAAACATAGTTAAATCTACAAGAGATCCTCAAAGGTTACTTGGCTCAACCTCCTATCTACTCATCTCCAATAAAATTATCTCCTGTATCACATTTCTAAGAGGTTGTCTATCTGGACTCTTCTTGAATGTGTCTAGTGATGGGGAGGGACTGTAATCCCTCAACTCATTTGCATGTAACTGTGTTTAAGGCTTAAGAAAGTAAAACACACTAAATGAAAAATCAAAAAATTCTGTGTGGACAAAGAGATGATTAAATAACAACTATTGATTTCATAGGTGGGATTTGGTGAGTTTTTTAATCTCATATGTGAGAAGCGAGTCTCTGAATACCAGATGTGGATCACTAAAATCTGCTCATTCCAAAAGAAAAATGGGGCTTCCCTCATACGCCCTCAAATCTTTTCTGTTCTATCTTCTATCTATTCCTCTCAGCTTGGCTTAATGCTATAAAGACACAATCATAATTCACTTAACGGTCCTTTAAATATCTCCTGATGGCTGTGACTCTCCATTCTCCCAAGTTTTCAAGTCTGGCTACAATTGGTAATATTAATGTAAAGTACTTTCCCTTTAAGGTTCAAATAGAGCAGTTTAATTCTGAAGGGGTAGAAAAAGTTTTTTGGTATTGGTCAGTCTAAAACTATTTATGGGACAAGCACTGTGCTGAGTGTGAGGAAAACAAACACAAGCAGAGACATTCTAAATGAATTTTTCAAAAATGCTAACTCTAGTAATAAAGGATTTAAGGTATTCTTCTTTCATGGATGAAACATTTCATGCCTGTGAAGAGTATGAAAAAACTCTGGTTTAATAAAATTGCTAAGATGTGTACCAAAAAACCTAGTTTTCACATAGGCTGCAAGCAAGCGTGGTTGGCAAAAGGGAGCAGAGAAAGAATTATGGTATAAATAGAGGAGCTCAAATTACCTTGAAAGGTTGTAGGGTGACACCTCTTTTGAATGTGAACAGATTGATAGTTTAAACAAGCAGATAAAGAATGGTTATTTGTTAAAAACTGCTAGAATGTAAGTGTAAAGAAACAGTTGTCAGAGACATAGACTGTTAAATTAGACCTCTTTGAAGTCTGAAATGGTTGAAACTACAGGGAATTGTGGTCCCTCAGCTCATTTGCATGTAACTATTTTTAAGGCTTAAGAAGGCAAAATACAGAAAACTTTAAAAATCAAGTAATTGTTTGTAGACCAGCAGATGATTAAATAAGAACTATTGATTTTATAGGTGAGATATGGTGAGTTTTTAATGTCTCATAAGTGCAAAGTAAGTCTGAATACTAGATGGCTCTGATGCAGACCCATGAAAGCCGTGAAGAGGAGATGAAGACCACAGCAAGTGAAAATAAAGATCGAGGAAACAGGAAGGGTTAGAAAGGTTGGCTCTGTAAGAGCTGAGTAAGAAGTGGTACCCAGGGCAATCAGTTGACAGAGGCTTCATCTGTGAAATTGATGATTGTTTCGAAAGAGGTTCCATATCATTGGATGAGAGTTTCACCAACAACTGCCACCTGGGACTCAAGGGAGACAAAACTTCACCGAGGGAAGGTTTATCTGCCTAGCCCAGAGAGTCAACCTTGGCTGTTTTGCAGTGAGCTATGTTTGTTACAACTTGATGAGTTAAATTGGCACCCTGGTGAGTGAACACCACCATACTAGGCTTCTCTGAATTGTCCAGAAAAAAGCCAAGGTGAGGAGTTTTGCAGTTCTCTGGCTTGAGGAGAACTGCCACCCCAATTAAGACTGATTCTCAGTTGTCATTTTAAGGGTGACTAAGTGAAAAGAGCTAATATATTTAAATGTCCTAGAGTAAAAGAGAATCTGGCCAGTTGGAAAGTGGAGTCAATCAGAAGAGGAGTAGTTAGAGAAGCAATTCTGGGAGGTACAAAGTGTTTCTAAATGGATCAATGATACCAAAGCCTTTAATACAAAGCTGAGAATTCCCCCAAGCACATGGAGTTTCCTCAATCATGTATTTCCCTCACAGGTATCTGTAAGTCCTTTTCTACTCTTCACCACTGACTCAGATTTGATTGGTAGGGCTGTGTCAGTGACCCAAGTTTACGTGTAGATAATGATATATTTATGATTCCTGCATTTTCTTTAATACAATAGCACCTGTGGTGTCATTATTATTAATTCTGTCTCATTATTAAGTAAATGATCATGTTTAAAATCTTGTCACCACTGTGAGGGACTGAATGGAATTCCAACATAGGGCTCCAAAGCTATAGTGCTGAGAAAGGGTAGTGTATTCTTTCCAAAGCAGGCGTACCCCTTAGACCCAGAGAGTTTTGAGTATATCTGGATAGTGGTGGGCCTTCTCTGGGAACCTAGATCTGTGATGGTAGGTTGGGACGAGTGAGTCAGACCAGCAACTCAAGAGTGGGTGTGCACATGCCTTGTGTGATACAACACAGATAGCCACTTCATGTCCTGCTCTCAAGGAGCTTAGAATCTAATGCGGAAGTCAATATGAGGACAATTATGTATAAACAATATTTGCACAGAACAAATTGGAGATAATTAGTCAAGAGCTTGCTCTCCCAGAGTATATGGAGAAGGCCCTGAAGCCTGAGTCAATACCAAGAGTCCTTTGGCCGTAAGCAAAAGAGACTTTACCAGTCAGCCATACCGAGGCCTTAAATATGGATTTTGGATACAGAGCAGCAGTTACTACAATTGAGAAAGTGCTACCTTTTTGGTCATTCCTTTGTAATGATAAATTTCTTCTTTAGTCTCTAAGATGGTTGACTTCTTAAATGGCCAAGTTCTCATATTTTTTCTAACTTGATGGGACTGTACACCTCTCTCCTGGAATATCTTGCAATTAACTTAATAAGTCATTCTCAGACTGAAAGCCATGGCTATTTTATCTGCTCTATGAGCTTTGAACATTTTCATATCCTTGATGGTTCCCTTTTTCTCCCCTATAATAACAACTATGTGATTACAGAGCCTTTATAATATGCTGGAAAGAACACTGGACTTCTGGAGTTAAAAGGCCCCAGTAAGAATTGTGACTTTGCCACTTCTAACCTACATGGCCTTGTGAAAATTATTTGTCCTATTTTTGATTCAGTTTCCTTATAACTGATGTGGCTGAACAACATAATCTATAAGGTCATTTCAACTCTAAATTCTGCGTTTTCTTACTGGGATGACACCTAACTTCAGATTTAAGGTAATCCAACTTGACAAAAGTTATATTTGTAAATGTTACACACACACACACACACACACACACACATATAAATATAAAATATATGTATAAAGGAGATGTGTCAAAGTGGAATCATGAGAACAAGGGAGTTCAAGCTGTAACTCTGATACATACTGTGTAACTATGATCAAGTCACCTAGCAAATACCAGGAAACTTTTCTAAGACGTTAATTCCCAGACAAATTGTCATTCCACATTGATCATGAAATCAAAGATCTGAATTCTCTCCAATACATTTCTTTCTGTGGGTGTGTGAGTATATGTGTCAGTGTGTAAAGGAGGCAGATACTGTAGTAGATAGAGCCTTGGACCTGGAATCCAGAAGTTCAGTCCTGCCTGAGACAAGTATTAGCTGTATTACTTTGGCCAAGTCATTTTACCTATCTCCTTCAACTTACTTATCTGTAAAATGGGAATGATCCCAGCACTTACCTCTTGGGTTGTGAGGACCAAACGAGTTAATATTTGTAAAGTTCTTTGCAAACCTTAAATTGTTACATAAATGCTAATTATAAGTGATAACTAGGTGGCAGAGTAGGTAGGCTGCAGCACTTAGTGTCAGGAAAGCCTGAGTTCAAATCCTACCTCAGTCATTTACCAGCTGTATGACCCTGGGCAAGTCAATTAACTCCTCTAAGCCTCAGTTTTCTTCACCTGTAAAATGGGATAATAATTGCATAATCCCATACAAGGTTGTTGTGAAGATTCAGTGAGAGATCCAAGAAGATCCAACGTCAAGTGTTTTGCAAACCTTAAAATGGTCTTAGTATGTATGCCTTTTGTCCAAAGTGTAAGTTCATACCCCATGCCAATTAGCAATTTTAGGTATGTAGCGATCTGTGTATTTAGGAAAGGAATATATGTATACACATATATGTAAAACTTAACAAACATAAATTTGACTTCATATTTACTTTACAGTTACTTAGACAAAGAACAGAAATGCATTTTCTCCCTTTACATACAGCTTTTCCTTTTAATTTTCTTCTGCTAAAACAGAAGTGCCTACTGAAGTTCCTCCAGGATAGAAGAGACCCTGAATTCTCAAGGGGTATGAAGAATGGGGCCCAGATTCTTACAGGATCTATGCCAATCTGGAAAGACTTGGATGCAGGGATGGGGAACCTGGGACCTCGAGGTACATGTGGCCTCGTAGGTCCTTGGGTGAAGCCTTTTGCATGAGTCCAAGTTTTACAGAACAAATCCTTTTATTAAGGGTATCTGTTCTGTGAAGTTTGGATTCAGTCAAAGGGTCGCACTAGAGGACCACATATGGCCTCGAGGCCAGCTTGCCCATCCCTAGTTGGAGTACGGACTCAGCAATAGATGATATCTCCATTATCCAAAGGTTCAGCCGAAGAAAATTAGAGAAGCTTATCACAAGATACTTGGCCAGCTGCTGGTGCTTATTGCTTTTTCAGGCACAGTAACTCATCAAAACCATCAAGCAAGGTGTGAAAAGGGTTGAGATTTGCATCCTTGATGGATGGTGCCTGCAGCATCCAAGTTAAATACATAGCTTCACTTCGGTATCCAGTTCTTACTGAGGACTGAGAAGGAATTTAGTAATGATTTTTTAAAATGACATACAGTGATTCAAAAATATATTCCATATAATAACCATAGCAGTTCCCACAGTATAAGTGAGAAAATTTCTCTCTCCCTTCTTTGAAGGGTTGGGGGCCCAAGGATATCATATAATAAAAGATAGTGTCAGATGTGGTTGAGATTTTGATGAAATGTTGTTTTTCCTCTTTGCTTTTTAATCTTTGTTATAAGGCATGGCTTGTTGGGTATATGAGTAGGGAAAATGTTATGTTAATCTATAATATCTAGTAACTATACAGCACTTTAAATTCTGTAAATTATTCACAAATGTTTTTATCCTCAATAATCTTGAGAGGTGGTTTTATTTATTATCTTCATTTTGTGTTTATGTTCATATTTTATTAGGAAATGAAAACAAACAGACATAGGTTACGTGAGTCAACTAAGGTCACACTACCATAAAGGGTGTAAGTCTGGATTTGAATTCATGTCTTTCTGACTCCAGGTCCAGCACTCTATATTCAGAAATGAAGGTGATATAAACAAAAAGTATTAATAAAAATGCTTTCAAATGAGAAAAAAAATTCAAAATTCTTTTTCATTTTTTTGGAGTTTTCATCTAGTTTTTGCAGGGAGAAAAGCAATCACTTCCTAGGAGGAATAAGTACCAGAAAGGAGATCTATAAGGCTCTATTCTTATGCCCTTTTAGTGTTAAAATGTTCCATATAATATATTCTGAAACCCTTTCCAAAAGTCTCCAACATAGCAGCTTCAAACAGAGATTCTTCTGTCAAAATGTGTGAGATTTATAATGCCAACCGTATGTGCTTAACCAGTAAAATCTCATGTTTACATTACAGAAATTTACATGCTCTTGCAATTTACACTTCTACTCCAGGATTCATTAACTTCTTACACTGCTACTGGAAGCTTCACCCAATTTAGATGATAAGCTAGATTTTCAGAATTTTTTCATGCACAAGTTCCATGTTGGTTTTTGACTCGTAGGGTCATCTATGGTGCTGTAATGGTGACCCTGGGTACTCAAGGCTATGACAAAGAGGAGTGAAGGCTAGCGTATGCTAAAAAACTTAGTGCAAACCCAGTGATGGAGATCAGGCTAGCCAAGTGTGGACAGGCACATCACCAATTCAATTCCACAATCATAAGGCACCTAGAACTTTTCTTTTGGCCACAGAAACTCATAAGACTGTAGAATCAAATAAGGGGTGGAAAGGCTACAATCATTGTTTCCCACAAAAGTATCCATAAAACAAATCTTTTGGAAATTCTTGTTCAAATCATAATGAATGCTCAGTACAAGGGTAACTAACCCTAATGGTCGAAGCTGATACTCAACATTATCATTAGCAAACAGCCCTACATGAAGGAAATGCCACCTCCCCAACCCTCCTTTTGTTTGTTGGTTAGTTAAAACGCCCTTTTGCCTCCCAATCTTGTTAAGAGTTTTTTATTCCTACAAAAAGTCCTATCACTGCTTCACATATCAACTTTGATAAAATGTGCAAAGTAATTTGTTTTTCTTCACATTTGTTTCTAGGACTGTATGGGAAAACTGTTGAGATGTCAAATGTACCCTTCATGCCACGGACTGGCCATTCTTGGTAAATGTATTCATTAGCACATTCCCCTATAGCAGTTTCACAGAGAGGGTTCATACTATTCAAGTTGTTAGTGAGTTCTTAATACCTTTAAAGATGTCTCCTAGGCTGAAATCTAAATCAGGATTAAAGAGACAGCTATGATACCCTTTGCTGTGAAAAAGCTCTGCTACTAGCCTGGGATCAATCAAGCAATCAACAAGTATTTCTTAAATGCTATCTATGTGCCAGGCATTTTTTTCATGTTTCACAACTTTAATAGACTAAGTACTCTGTACAAATTGAAAACACCAGATATCATTAAGTTACAAATATGTATTTTAAAAGTGAGTTTGGAACATTTTCTGTATGCCCTGTCACAGTGATGATAAAGTTGCTACTACAGTGGTGGCTGTAGACTGGCATCAGATACTGAATAACTAGAAAGGTGCAACCAAAATCCTACACACCAAAAGAAAAATAAAATGATCCTACTCACCCTGGAGGATACAAATGCAAGAAATGGAAAATTCCCTTTCAGTCAGTGTTTGCAATAAATGTAGTTTTACCTCGCTGTTTTGGGGGGCAACGAGTTGGGAGAAGTTGAATGCAAAAATATAAAAAATGTTTCCAAACACCCAAAATATTTTTAAAATATTAAGAGTAATACAGTTTGCAAAAAAAAGTGTTTGTATAAATGATAAGAAAGCAAATGTACCAAAACACTAGAGGAGTAAAAAGCTTACTGAAGGAGAGGAGGAAAAGAACAAGGATAAACTAACAAACAAAAAGGAAAATATGAATTAAAAAAATTTAAATACACAAAATAAAATTATCAGCAAAAATTTACTTTTATTAAGAATACCTACAGTTTAATAATACACACCTTTTTACCCTAAGACATTGTAAACTTTATCATTCATCAATCAAATCCCAGCAAACTTCATTTCAAGGAACTATGCTCACAAAGTCTGGGAGGAATTTTCAAGTGCCATCTGAAAGTTCCTCTTCACTGGAAGCCATGTAGCCAAGCTATCCTTGTTCACATGAAAGTAGAAAGCTCAGGATCCTATTTAATTACATTTTCTTTTCTTTGTACTTTCTTATTTGTTGCGTGGTACAGCCTGTTCCCAAGAACCTCTCCACTTCACCTTGAATGGTACTTATTTTTAATTCTTAGAAAACTAGCATTTGATGATCCAAGTCATATAACACCAATGGTAGAATACAGATTTTAAATTTATGGGTGTCTGTTTCTGGGAAAAGTTTGAGGTGATTAAAGGAACTTTTCAATTCCCCAAAGGCAATTTAAGACAGCTTTCTTCTTCCTGTTTATATCTGGACCCAATTCAATGGCCCATTTGCAGTGTTTGCCTAGAATAGATAGGTAGATAAATTACACAGACAGATCAATAAGCATTTATTAAATGCCTACCGTGTGCTAAGAACCAATGATACAAAAAAATGGCAAAATATCATTTTGAAGGGCATCACAATCTAAAGGTGAAAACGTATAATCAAATACCAGTGTGTTCATCCTTTGTTGCTGAAGAAGACCATGCCATCAGAGAAATAATGACATGACTTGCACTTGACTTTGCTTTTTTTTTTTGAGTGAGGGAGGGCTATGTAGATTAAATACACACAGAGGATCTATATACAAGACAAATTGGAAATAAATAATTAACAGATGGAAGACACTAGAATCTCAGGGATCAGGAGAGCTTCATGTACAAGGTAGAATTTTAGTTGGGACCTAACTTGAAGGAAATCAGGGGGCAGAAGTAGGGAGAAAGGGCGTTCCAAGTATGGAGGACAGCCAGCGAAAATGTCCAGTCAAGCATCTAGGACTATTTCCAGTCATCCTGATCTATATCTTGCCACTGGACCCAGAAGGCTCCAAAGGAGAAAGTGAAGCTGGTGACTTTGACTTAGGCAGAGGCTCTGAGCGGAGACAACACTGGGTGGGAACCACAGCATACAAACAAAACAGATACAAAGCAGGAAACAGAAGCAGATCAGCAACCATGTAGATAGCTAGATAACAAAATTGATAGAGCTTTAAACCTGGAGTCAGAAAAACCTGAGTTCAAATCTAGCCTCCAATATTTACCAGTTGTGTGAGGTTGGGCACGTCATTTAACCTCTTTGGATTCTGCTTACTCAACCATAAAATGGGGTTAATCGTAGCAACTTTCCCCCCAGTATTGTAATGAGGATCAAGTGAGATAATACCTGTAAAACTTAGCAGGGACTGGCATATAGAAGGCACTTTAAAAATGCTATTATAATGCTATTAGAAGGTGGAGCAGCAGCAGCAAGGTTGATGCGTTTGACCTTTCTGATCTCATTTACTATTGTGGCTGCAACTCTCATCTTTACAGAAATTACTTATAAATTTATATCTCTGGCCCTCACTTCCATCCTGAAGCCCAGGTCTGCCTACTGATCATCTCTGTTGTCTATTAGATGTCTCCACCTTGACCTGATCCCACCACCCTAAAACTAACCAGTCCAAAATCTTTCACTGAAGACCCACCCTTCTCTGTTACTCCCCTATTTTTGACTCATTTACGCTTCAAAATTTGGAATCATCATTGATTCCAAATTGATCATGTGACCACTGATCACATCAATTCTAAATTCCATAATACCTCTGTTGTGTTGTCCTCTCTCTACTTCATGACTTCATTATCATCTGGGTGGGTCATTGGTAAATTTCATACTGATTCTTTTCTACATCCAGCATAATCTTTCTTGTATTAAGTTCTGATTATTTCACTCCTCTGCTCCGGACTCTTTAATGCTTCATTATTGTCTACTTTAGCCTGGCTTTCAAGACTTTCCACAATCTGGCTCTAACCTCCTTCTCCAGATTTCCCTTTCTCATTAGTTTTTTTAAACCCATACTGTTGTCGTTTACTTGTTTTTCAATTGTGTAGGACTATCCATGACTCCATTTGGGAATTTTCTCATGACTCCATTTGGGATTTTCTTGGCAAAGAGAATGGTTTGCCATTTCCTTCTCCAGCTCATTTTACAGATGAGGAAATTGAGGTAAACAAGTTTAAGCAACTTGCCCAGGATCACACAGCTAGTAAGTGTCTCAGGCCAGATTTGAACTCAAGCAGATGAGTCTTCCTCACTTCAAGTCCAGTGCTCCATCCAATGAGTCACCTAGCTGCCCCAAACACACACTTAGCTTTTCAGAAAATGCCCTCATTTACCCCATCTTTGCCTGTTTAAAATGCGATACAATCTGTAAAAATCAACTCAGATTACTTCCTTCAGAAAGCTTTTGTTGATATTCATTTCAAGTGATCCTTCCTTCCTTAGAATTCTCCTAATACTTTGTCCTTCTTTTACATCTTTATCATCCCCTACCTTGTACTGTTTGTATTTTGTTTGCATCCCCACCACCCCATACTGATCATCAGTTTCCTGAGGATCAGGATTACGGATTGTTGTTTTTTTTTAAATTTCTCTAAGCAAGTACTCAGCCCAGTACTTTACACACAGTAGGCATTAAATGAATTCTTCTTGGCCATGATATGTGCATGTGCATGTGTGCATGTGTGTGTGTGTGTAAATGAAAACATATACATTTATTCTATCATTTTCAAAATGTATTTTACTTCTCAACTTCATCTAGGAAATAAAAGCTCTTCATGGCGAACTACCTGTTTTCATCAATTTTTATTTGAACACACTGTAGTAAGGAAGGTCGAGCAATTCTGACCCCTTGCTATCAACACTAACTACAACATCAAATGCCTAACACAGAAAGATGATGATAATAAAAAATGAAATTGCAGGAATAAAGGTGCTGAGTGTAAGTTCCCCTAGCATTTAGGGGAGCTTAGCATAAGGTCTCAGAGATCATGGAGTCTAACCTCTAATTTAAAACAAATTTTAAAAATTACATCTTTTACATCAAACTTCATTCTGATTCAACATGTCAATCTAATAGGGAAGTATATTCACTCAACCCCTTATTTTACAGATGAAGAAACTGACACCCAGAGAGAAGGAGTGACTTGATGCATGTCATCGTATTTGTTGCAGAGCTAGGGAAAATCTAGCACTTTTTTTTTTTCACCAAAGCATGTTGTGTAATTTTTTAAAAACTTTTCTGTATGGTCTTTTAAACAATCTAGCCAATTTTCATGTGGGAAATTCTGTTCAACTGAAAATATATGCAAACCATGAGATAGATGCAAAGTGGCATCTGTACAAAGTTGGAAATAAATGTTTGGCTAAAGCTGAGTCAAGAGATGATTCAATGAAAGATCACTAACATTAACTGAATATCACAAAACACTAAGCTCTGTTTTTACTACTTTTTTCCCCCTGAGTTTTATCTGTTCTACAGTCAATCATGGTTATCAAAACTTAATAAAAGGAACAAATAGTTGGCAAAGTGCAAGTTTGAAAGTACTTTAATATATCCATCTAGTCATCAATCTTTCTGAAAAGTCAGTTGGAGTTTAGTGGAAAACATCCATAACATTTTATGGAATATAAAAATGAAATAAATCAACTATAGGCCTTTTGCGGCTTGAAAAGATGAAGATTACTATCAAGTGTTAAGTCATTTTGGGTAAGAAACAAAGGAAATGATGACTGATCTATATTTCTACCTTTCCTAGTCCACAATTTTTGTCAAGTGGTTCCTTACCAAATCCTGAATGTCATTTACCATCTTGAAATGGTGGCTGTCTAGTTTCTGTTTATTGCAACACCTTAAGAAAAGATAGCCACTGTGAGATGGAAAGTAATTGTAAAAATTTAGGGCATAAAGAAAATGACATTTAATTGTTTTCTTCTTCTGATGTTCAAATCATATTAAGATTTTAAGGGTCTTAAAGGAACAAGAAAAATTCAAAACTGTTAAACAGTATTGCTTTGTTATTTTTTACAATACAGTTCTTTCTTTGCCTTTATACTGTCCATGGTTCAACCATAATATGAGAGCAATAGACCTGGATTAAAATCCAGCCTTTACTTTCATGGTTCAAAAAATGCCAAGGATGGCACTCTTACCTTAACAAGTGTCAGATGACACAAACCTAAGAGGGATTATTAACCCAGGTGACATAGACAAGATTGAAAAAGATCTTAACAGATCAAACACTGGCCCAAATCCATACAAGATGAATGCTAACAGATATATCTCTATAAATATCTATATACCTATATCTATCTGTATGTGTATATCTATACGCATGTATACAGGTACTCCTACAACTGTGTTTAAAAAAAAATCAACCTCCCAAATATAAAATGGAGATGTGGCCAGATTGCTATTTGACTGAAAAATATCTGGGGTTTTTAGTTGACTGAAAGCTCAAAATGAGTTAACAGCACAAAACAGATGCCAAGAATACTAATGCCATCTTACAGGGGTTGAAAAGATGAATATTGTCCAAATCTAGAGAGTCTTCTCTACCTTAGTCAGACCACCTTAACAGTACTGTGGTCTGTTCTGGGTATGACATTTTAGGAAAGGCACTAGTAAGGTGGAAAGTATTCAAACAGCAATGAGGATGGCGAATGTCCTGGAGTTCATGCTATGTGAGGATCAGATGAAAAATACCAGGGATGCTTAGCCTGGGGGAAAGAAGATTTAAAGACAACTTGACTGCTACCTTCAAGAGAATCTGAAGAATTATCTTGTACAAAGAAGGAAGGAGACAATATTTATTGAGCACCTACTATGTGCCAGGTGCTGTGTTAACTGCCTTGCAAATATTTCATTGGATCCTCACAACAACCTTTCGTGTGTGTGTGTTTGTGGTGTGTGGTGTGTGTGTGTGTATGTGTGTGTGTGTGTGGAGAGAGAGAGAGAGAGAGAGAGAGAGAGAGAGAGAGAGAGAGAGAGAGAGAGAGAGGGAATAGGAAACAGGCAGATAGAGGTTAAGTGACTTAACAGCTAGTGAATGTCTATGGCCAGACATGAACTCAGGTCTTCCTGAGCTCTCTTCTCACTGTCCCACCTAGCTGCCATTGGGAGAGGCATCACAGACGGAAGAGAGATTAACCTTGTTCTACTTGGACCCCAGGGGCAGAACGAGAAGCATTCCAGTGAAGTTGCAAAGAGGCATATTTAGACTTGATATAAAGGGAAACAATTCTTAACACATAGTCTAGTACAAAACTAGAATGAACTGCCTCAGAAGATAACTTCTGTGCAGACCTCACAAGAATTCTTCAATCAAGGGCTGAACAATCATTTGTCTGGTATGATTGCAATGGAAATTTCCCTGCCGGTCCTAGCTGGACTAAATGGCTTTAGAGGCACCTGCATGTGTGGGATGTTGTGATTTCATCTTTCTGGACCTTTCCTCATCTATAAAATGACAGAGATTGGCTAAATGACTTCTAAGTTCTCTTCCAACTTCAAAGTCCGTGATCCTGGTTAAATGCACACACCAAGCAGGATCTCATTTACTTTTATGTCCTTTGCATCCTTCAGCATGAAACTACTTCTCAAAAAAGCATTTTGAAAATCAAACCTTGATGCATACGACGTTTTGTGTTTACTCAGTTTATAAAGTGTTATTAGAACATGTTAAAGTGTTATAAAATGTAGTCCTTCATGTTTTAAATATATACATATATACATATATATATATATCCTACAATTACGTGAGTAGTATTGCAAAGGTTAAATCAACAACAGTGTGAATAAAATTGCTCTCAGTTGTCTGGGCAGTCAGCCACATACCACCAGAAGAGCCATCACTGTTCTCACTTGCCTTCCTGTGTGGCATTTGGAGGACAGGACACTGGAAGAAGATAGGTTGGCACCAAGTGGCAGGCAAGGTCCATATGTACCATTTGCATTAGTAAAAGGACATTCTAGAAAATTACACTAATCTAAAAAGTAGGGCCATCTTAGGGACACATACATGTGCCTTCAATTTTTACTTTTACCAATTCCTCTAATATCGACTATCTTTAGCTGAAATGGTAAGAACATATTTACCTAAAATATAACTCATGCATTAATTTGAAATTGTCTCACTCTAAATACTTTTTTTTAAAATTCACTTTAATTTATCATTCTGAATTTTCTCCTGCTAGCTTCCCCCTCCCACTAACACTGAGAAAGCAACAAAAACAGAACCTATTAGAAATATGTACAATCAGGCATTTTACATATAGACATACACACATATATATGTCTATGTGTGTATATATGTATACATATATATGTATACATATATAGAGAGAGAGAGACAGAGAGACAGAGAGAGAGAGAGACAGAGAGAGAGACAGACATCCTTTAATTGCACTCTGAGTCAATGTTGCGTAAGTGCTCTGAATTGTACTTGGTTCCATTGTATTAATCAGATCCTAAGTCCTTCAAAGTTGTTTGTCTTTGCAGTATTGTTGTTAGGGTATTAATTGTTCTCCTGGTTCTGCTAACTTCACTCTGTATCACTTCATACAAGTTTTCCCAGGTTTTTCCAGAACCATTCTCTCTATTGTTTCTTCCAGGACAATAGCGTTCTATCACACACATAGAACATAACTTGTTCAGTCATTCCCAAATTCATGAGAGGTATCCTCTCAGTTTCCAATTCTTTGCTATCACTGAGAGAACTATTTTTGTATGGATGGATCCTTAGTAGTAGCACTGATAGGTCAAAGAGCATGCTCAGTTTAATAGGTTTTATTCCCAATACCTTTAAACCATTAACTTATATCAAACGCCAAACCCATTTATTCTTCCTCATCAATTTTCTAGACTGTAATCTCCTTTCAGCTGGGACTGCTTTTGTCTTTTCTTTGGATCCCCAGCTCTTTTCTCAGTCCCTAGCACAGCAAACACAATAAATGATTGTTGATTAACTGATACTTTGGGGTTTTTTTAACTTCTAGAAGATTCACGTTTGTCATCTTCCATACAGGTTTGTACAAAATAGACATTCTGCTATGACACAAAAACCACCTCAGATGAAATGTGAGTTTAAGATGGAGAGACAGAGTAAAGTCAGAATGTGAGAGTCTTCAAATGCCAGGCTAAGGAGCAGCACTAGGCAATGTGAAACCACCAGAAAAAGATTAAGCAGCATAGTGACATAATCAGATGAGCATATTAGGAAGATTAATATGGTGGTAATGTGTAGGACAGATTGGAAAGGAATGACAATAGAGTCCAGGAGACCTATAAGTAAACCACTACAAAAGTCTAGATAAGAGGGAAAGAAGGAGGGAGGAAGGGAGGGAAAGAAGGAAGGAAGGAAAGAAGGAAGGAAGGAAGGAAGGAAGGAAGGAAGGAAGGAAGGAAGGAAGGAAGGAAGGAAGGAAGGAAGGAAGGAAGAAAGGAGGAAGGATTTATAAAATGCTCATATGCAATGTGCTAAGTCCTTTACAAATACTGTTACCACCCACATTTTTCAATTTAGGAAACTAAGGCAAACAGAAGTAAAGTGGCCCTAGCTGTTTCTGAATGGATACTGTGACAAGTAGAATATGTAGCAAGTAGAAAGAAGCTCACATGCGGGGGAAAGGTTACCTGATTCTCTGTCAATGAGGAGTTCCTAATACATAGGCATTTGGCTTCCAAGTAGTCTTGGGCCTTTTTTGATGCCTAAGTTTGAATCGTATTTTCCAATATAATTGTAAGCATCCAGACCTGGATCCATATTTACAATGAAGTTACTGAAAATTACTGTGTCTGTTGACTTAATTTGGACATCTTATCAATTTCTCCAATTTCTCTGACTCTTCATCTTTTATAGCAGATGCTGGGTCATCAACTTCAATTTTTTATAGTATTTTTTTTAATTTGGTTATCATAAGCATCACAAATGAAATGACTAAATATCTCATGAAATGTTCCTTTATTATCTTTGGGTATATGAAAAAAACCAACTCCTTTGTTTATTTCTCTTAAAGAGGAAGCTATAAAAAGGTCTAGTTTGCCTCAACTTCCTTTGTCTTCTGTTTTCATTTAGTTGGATGTAACAACATTTATATTTCTCTATTCTTCAAAGAGTATGTCAATTTATTGGTTAATGGGAAAAGATTTTATATTTGGGACATGAGGGATCAATTTATTGTTTCTTGCTAATGTAAAAATGATATAATTGTACACCTCTACTTTTGTTGCTTTCTGTTACTTCACTGTGGAAACAGAAGGTGGTCCCATGAGACTAAAGGACTTTTAAAATGCTGTATTTGCTTCTTTCTTTTTTGTTTATGCATATTTTTTAACTTTAATATTTATTATTTTAACCAAATGGTAACACTTGGTCCTTGCATATTTTTTGTACTTATTTAGTATTTTATTTTCCCTAGTTACATGTAAAAACAATTTTTAACATTTGTTTTTAAAACTTTGAGTTCCAAATTCTCTCCCTCCCCCCCCCCCACTCCCCTTCCTTGAGAAGGTAAGCAATTTGATATAGGCTATACATATGTAGTCATGTAGCACATATCCATAATAGTCATGTTACGATGTTTTATTTGTTTCTTAACCTGCCAGTGGTCAAAAAGTTGACAAAATGGCAAATCTAGACCCAATAGGTAGGTCATAGGCATCTCCACAACTAAGAAGACTGGTTTTGAATGGCAGATATTATGTTTTCTGAACTATATATTTGAAGTCTTTTTAGCTTGGTACACCCTACCAGAACTTATACTATACCAGCAGAGATTTTTAGAACCCCAAATCCCTTCCACACAACCATAAGGCAATGGTATTATGGCACAAAGGTCTGTAAGCCTTCTTCTTCATCTTTATAAAATCTTTATGAGAATAATCTATGAATATTACAAACATATTCCTAATGAAAATATCAGACATTAAACTCTATCTTTTTAGGCACACAGTTAGTAAAACAGCAGAAAGAATAAAAGATTCCACTATGGTTATTTTTTGTTAATTTCCCCACCCTTCCAAAAAAAACAAAACAAACAAACAAACAATAGCAGCTCAGAAAAATGCAGCCTTAAAGACTGTGATCCAAAATGGAACTTTTAATGCAAATGTTAGGATCAAAAATTCCTTGATAAGTATGGCCACAGAGCTGACTGTTCCAAGCCTCTTCTTACTATCAAGCAAGTCGTGTTTGCAAAAGTCATTGTTTTTTACCTTTGAAATGTGCTGCACAGACTCCAAATGGATGAAGGATTTCCTACTTAAGGTGAGGTCACCTTTAAGACACATGCTGCTGTTTATAGATGGTATTGTGCTGCTAAAAGCATCAAATCCTAGCATCTCAGAAGACTTTTTTTAATTAAATCCATGATTTCTCAAAAAAGAATGCTCTAACCATTCATGTGGGGAAAATCAACTGGATGAATTTCTATTGCCCTGATTATAACAACCAGATAACTGAACTGGTCCATCAGAATCTCTTTCTAGGACACACACTATAGACAGACAGTGAGCTGGGTCTCTACGGGAACAGGAGAAAAGGAGCAAGCTGGGCTGAATTTGAGGAGTTACATTGTGCTTTAAAAATAATAAAAGTTCATATTTATAAAGTTTGCAAAGCAATTTTCATTTAGTATCTCATTCGAGTTTTATAGTAGTCCTATGAGATTTCCAAGCAGACTTTGGTCTCTTTAATTTCCTAAACATTAATCATATTTTCCAATATAATTTTAGGCTTCCAGTCCTATTCAAATATTCACATGGAATTCAATATAACATAAGTATTTGCCTTTTATGGACAGGGGGTTAAAACTGAAAGAATTTGACTTGTGCATAGTCACACAGCTAATAAGTATCCAAGGAAACATTCAAACCAGATCTCTTCAGACTGGAAATCCAATTGTCCATCCACTATACTATCTTACCTCTCAATACAAAAATCTAGACTGTTCCTCGACAAAAAAAATCTTTATTTTGAACACAAATGTTCTCATGCTGATGCTAGATGTCTGAAAAATTACTGAATTACACAATTTCTGATAAATCAAAGTTGAATCTGATTAAATAGCAAATGGAGAGACAAATGGAGGGTATGAGTATAGTGAGGTATATTTTCGAATGATAAGCTTTGTGTCATGTCATCTAGGAAATGTATGATAGGGAAAAGAAGTGTTTAATCATGAGCAAAAAATAATAAATGACCTTTCTATAGGCTACTGCACTATTACCTATACAAAAAAGAATATAAAAACACTTAGAGAAAGATTTAGGGCTTATAAAGCAACTACTATGGAAAATCTGTAGCAGAACATGGAAAAAAGTGTACAGAATAAGAAAGTGTGGATGGGTTTCCCTTCTACCTATGCAGGGTAGAAATCACAAGTCCAATGACATATTGAAATATCACAGAAGTTATTATTTTGAGTACTGGACATTATAATAATTACCAAAAAAGATTAAGAATACAGTATTATGCTTGAGCAGAGTTATTTTTTCTTTGAATGTATCATTTTATAAGGTAAGCTGCATTTCTATATGTAATTTTATTACATTTAGAAGCTAAAATTCTCTTTAGTGGACTCTGTTTATAATTTTATACTCAGAGTAAATAGGAATAGACTTCCTTGAATAAAATTTTCAAATCATTTGTATCAACTAACAAGTGACAGCTGTACAACATTTGTTTAGGCATCCTGCTATTTTCAATTATCACATTAAGTCTAGCCTATTTGAAAACAAAAAACATACGTACTCCCCATATAAATAAATGAATGAATGAATACGTAAATAAGTAAATAAACCAATGAAAGAATAAAATAGATGGATGGATGGATGGATGGATGGATGGATGTATGGATAACCCAGCTTTAACACAATGCACTGCAATGAGCTCTGATCTAGGAATCAGGGAACCTGCATTTTAATCACAGCTCAGCTACTAACTAGCTCTGGACCATCATCAAGTCCCCTCATCTCTCTGAGCTTCATTTCCATCACCTACAGAATGGAGGGGTTGGAATAAATTATCTCTAGGCTTCAAAGTTTCTTTATTTTCTATATTGTTGTACTTAAGAAAACACAGAAAGTGAGATGATTTCTCACTTAACGTAGGCAAAATGTCTTGCTGGCATAAGCCCAAAATCCCAGAGACTGCTGTTCATGTCTAGTCGAGTAATATACAGGCATCCTCATTTTATTGTGCTTTACAAATATTGTTGGGTTTGGTTTTTTTACAAGACAGTTTGTGGCAATACTAAGTCAAGCAAGTCTATTGGCGGGCATATTTCCAATAGCATGTAATTACATCATATCTCTGTGTCACATTTTGGAAATTCTCATAGTATTTCAAACTCCATCATTATTATTATATCTGATATGGTGATCTGTGATCAGTGATCATTGATGTTTCCATTTTAATTGTTTTGCAGTGCCATAAACCACACTCATGGAAGACAGTGAACTTAATCGAAAAATATTGTATATGTTCTGACTGCTCCACCTACCAGCAGTTCTGCTCTCCTCAATCTTCCTATTCCCTGAGTCACGATATTGAAATTAGGCCAATTAATAACTCTACAATGGCCTCTAAGTGTTCAAGTGAAAGGAAGAGTCCATCTGTATGGCAAACTTCATTGATGTCTTATTTTAAGAAACTGCCACAGCTACCCCAACCTACAGCAACCACTACTCTGATCTGTATCTGGCCACTAGCCCCAGATGACTCTGGAGGACAAAGTGAGGCTGGTGACTTTGCACAGCCCTCCCTCACTTAAATCCAATTCATGATGTCATCTTTCTGATGTCATGATCCTCTTCAAGCATGAAGAACAAACCACATAACCACTCCGATCAGTCAGCAGCCATTAATATTGAGGCAAGAGTCTCTACCAGCAAAATGATTACAACTTGCTAAAGGCTTAGAATAGCATTTTTAGCAATAAAATATTTTTAAATTAAGGTATGTATATTGGTTTTTTAGACATAATACTATGGTACACTTAATAGACTACAGTATAATGTAAGCATAACTTTTAAATGCTTTGGGAAATGAAATAATTCAAACTTTTAAATGCTTTGGGAAATGAAATAATTCAAATAACTTGCTTTATTGCAATATATGCTTTATTGCGGTAGCCTTGAAACCAAACACACAATATCTCCAATGTATGCCTGTAACCAAAACATTACTTACATATAATTCATCCTTGAACTAGTTAGGGAGAAACCTTGCTTTTACACTATATTTTAGAACAAATCATACTAGCAAAGAGGCAAACACAAATGTTAAATCACATCGGAAGAAAATAAGGCATAATTTTTTTTTAATCAGTCCTATTTAATTTTGGAATGTATTTGAATTTTGATCTGGATATATGCCACGTTTTACAGAATAGCTTTGCTATTTTGTTTAAAGACCCTTTAGAGGATCTGGAATACTGCCCAATTTCACCTTGGCTCAACAAATTCCCCTTCTGAAAATTAAGCTTATCCCCAAGGGTTTTAAATATAAAAATAAAAATTCAGAACAAAGCAATGTCCCTGCTTCTGGTCCAGGGAGTAAGAGCTTAAAATTTTAGACTACAATCCCCGAAGCAAAAACAAATGAATAGATAATTTAAAAAATCTGTTCCATGTGAGAACTGAGTTGTAATAACTGATATAAGGCTACATGGTTGATAGTTAAGCATTAGACTAGAAACTGAGCTATAGTTTTTGTTCTTGGCTCCACTAACAAGCTTTTATACATTGCCTTTCCTTCAGCTAACTGTCATGACATGATACCTGTGTTATGAAAGTGGAATATATCTCAATATGAATCTTTTGGATTTTTCTGTTATTAAAAATATTTAACTCTTGAATACTATGTATAATGAAACAAGTTTACAGATTTTACTTATTTTTGTTCAATATTTTTCTGTTTTAAGCACAGCATATACTTTGAAACTACCAGCTCAATTTGAAATGGGCAGCTAGCTGGAATAGCAGATAGAGTGCTGGGTCTGAAATCAAGAAGATTCATCTTCCTGACTTTCAATCTGACTTCAGATACTTTCTGGCTCTGTGACCCTGAGCAAGTCACTTAACCCTGTTTGCCTCAGGTCTTCATCTATAAAAGGAGCTGGAGAAGGAAACAGCAAACCATTCCAGGAGGTTTACCAAGAAAACCTCAAATGGGGTCACAGAGAGTCAAACAAGACTGAAAATGACTGAACAACAAATCACCAGTTGAAACAGACCTAATGAGCCAGGCCCCCAGAGTTTAGCTATGAATCCTTGGGATTTTGGGGTAACCTGTGAGATTATAGGGTATCTTTATTAATTCTGTAGTTCATAAGCCCCCACCAGTGTACTTTCTAAATTGATAATTAGTTCTTAGTATTTATTAAGGTTACAGAGCAAGAATATTCGGCACAAAAAAAACCTTATTGATAAGTATGTGATATGTTGTCATATCAACATATACGAAGTTAAAGGAGAAGTAGGATCTGGTTTAGAAAGTGCATGTGACAAAGAGGTATCTCAAAGCCCTAGGAAGTCCTCTTACCATAGTCCTCAAGATGTTTCCCTTACATATGATGTAATTTCTCTCCAAGGCTCTTGGTAGAACCTTAAATCTTCATCTAGTCTGCTCTTGGCTACAGATACAGACATTAATAGGAAAAATTTTTGCAACCCTTCATGAAGCCAGTGCAACCAAGGGGAGAGACGAGAGCCCAAGACTGAGGCTGAAGCCTTGAGCTTTGCTTTTTATGCCACAATAGATTCCGTCTCTGAGGTTTAGCTGGAGGACCCTCTCTCTTTTCATTTGCCAAGCACACAAAACCCCAAATCATGGGGTTTTATACATGTCCCAGAGAGTGTGACCAAATCCCTCAGCCAATCCAAACAGGTTTCCTGTCATACTTAGACAACAACTGACATGTGTTTTCACCTGATAGTTGTTATCAGTCCTAAGCGGTTGAGAGGTATTCTCATCTGATAAATGTATCAGAATTTAGCATATGGACACATTTTAAATAGGGTGTGGCGATTTGGCTGATATACACAATCCACTCCCTATTCTAACACTAGGGATATTATAACATAAAGAAATGTTCCTGGCTATTCAAGGGCAGGATGGAAGTCAGTTTCTGGGACACAGTAGAAACCAAACAGTTGAGACATTTAACTGGAGGTTAGCTTTGAGGAGACATCTCTCTAATCTGTTATACATTAACTAAGCCACAGCCAGTCTAATAAACTAGCAAAGGAGATTGCTGAGTTCTTTTTTCTTTTTATATTGTGAATGTGGGCAACAGCATGAATACTTGCCCCTAACAGTGGGCAGCAAGTTTCTAAGATCCGTATACTTGGAAACAGCACTTGTGGAATCTAAGACTTAGAAGGGACCTCGGAGGCCAACCAAGACCTGCATATCCACCTCCTATTCATCAGCCCTGAGAAGTCATCATCCAGCCTTTGCAACAAGACCCAGTGAGAGGGACACTATGATCTGAGAGGTGACTCATCACATGCTGTTATTTCTAATTGTCAGGAAGTTCCTCCTTATATGAAGCTTCTATTTGATTCTTTTTAAACTTTAACTTGGGGCTCCTAATTCCGCCTTCTGGGGCTAAAAGGAGTAAGTTTTATCACTTTTAAGTGTTACAAAGGATGGAAAGAGGAAAAAGGAAGGAAGGTGAGGTATCAATTACATGGATTTTTAATGTCTGGCCAAGTGATCTGAGTAGCTAATCTCACTGGATCTTCCTAACAACGCTGTGAGATGAGTTCTACTATTATCACTATTTTTGCTGATAAGGAAACTGAAGGAAAGAGATTTTAAGCAATTTGGCTGAGTTCACAGAGCAAGTAAATATCTGAAGAAATGTTAGAAACCAGGTGTGCCTGAGGTCAAAGCCAGCTCTCTGCTGACTACATTACACTGCTTCTACCTCTCAGTCTCTTAAGACAAGATCATTCCAGTATGATGAAAGATACTTTTAATCATTTTTCATCTAAGTCATGATCTCAAAGCCCTTCAGCATCCTTGTTACCCTCTTCTGGTTCTTCTAAAGCTTATCAATGTCCTTTCTAAACTGTAGTACTAACAACTGAACATAATACTGAAGGTAATTAAATAGGACAAGAATGCAGCAGGGATAATCCCCCCCTAGTCCTAAATCATGGATTCTTCGTCACTTTATTTTTATGTCATGGACCCTTACCGAAATCTGGTAAGCCCTATGGACCCTGTTTCAGCATGATGCTTATAAATGGATAAAATAAGTAATGTTACAAAGGAAATTAATTTTATTAAATATATTTAACAATTTTTTTTAAACAAGTGCATGGAAGGCAGGTTAAGAACTCCAGTCCTAGTTATTCTGGGTCACTTAACGTAACCTAAAATTGCATTAGCATTTCTGATTGCCATTTCAAAAGTGAGCTCAGTCATCTAGAAGCCCAAGACCAGTTTTTAGATTATTTGCTATCTAGTCATGTCTCTTACATCGTGTATTTTGCTTTAAAAAATCAGCTTCTCAAAGTATAAAATTTTCAACTTCTTTCTTAAGTTCCATTGATTTATTAGATTTGGGCAAAGAATTTAGTCTGCAGAGATACAGGTGTGGGCAGTCTCTCCCAACATGGTATCTTCTGTACACCTGACTTATTGACAACTAACCTTTTCCAAGTCAAGGACAAAAATGTTGACTGATACACAGTCAAGCACAGAACCCTGGGTGACTTTTTTCTCTCTTTTGCTTTTTCTTCTGCTTCTACAGTAAGGGAAAGAAGAAAAGCATTTTAACTGATTAGTAACAAGTCAGAAAAGTAGAACTAGTACCTTCCCATTGCTTAGTTAGTGTAACGAAATGTAACCCTGCCTAAGATCTAGACAGACTACGGCCAATGCTGGAGACTGCTTCTTGAACTGGGATACCAAGTGATGTATCAACTTATGAAAATGCCAAGAAAAGGTAAATTACATTTGGAAGAGAAAAATGGGAAGATGGAGCCAAGATGGCAGAGTACAGGCAGCAATTCAGCTGAGCTTTCCCAACATGTCCCTCCAAACAACTTCAAAATAACACCTCAAGTTGAAATCTGGAGGCGTGGAACCAGGGCGAGACATTTTTCCAGGCAAAATGTCTTATACTACACAACCTAAGTCTCACAACTTAGGAGAATCAGCCAGCAAGGTGTGTGACACTGAAGTGGAAGTCAGCCCATAGTTCAGTATACACCAGGTCAATACTAGTAGCAGGCCTTGAAGTTATCTGCAACAGCGGTGGCAAAAGGTATGGGAGTTCTCAGCACAGAGGCAGAAAGTAGGTCAGACAACTGGTCAGAAAGAGATTACAACGGATCCTTTGCTGGCATTGGATCCTTTGTGGGAACTTGTTGTACTGCCTGTACACTGTTGTGGGTCAGGGTTCCAGGCCAAAAGGAACACTAATACTTGTGGCTACAGAGGAGGAAAAACTCATCCTGGGTAAAAACTGAAGCACAAGCCAAGAAAGCAAGGACCACAGCACTCCTTAGATCATACCACCTTGGAAGCATCAAAAATCACAAAGCCCCAAAACTCTGAAAAGAGCAGCACCAAAAAACCTGAAGCTTAGGACAGTGCCCCCACCTTGGAAGCCCAACTTTAATATAAAGTTAAGTCAAGAAATAGGCTAGATAAATGAAGCAAATGACCAAAAACCCTCAATAAAAAAGCACTCTGACCAAATAAAACTACCATGGGGCCAGGTAAGATCAAGATATAACCCAGAAGAAGGAACACTGTCAAAATAGCTACAAGCAAAGACTCAAAGGGAAAAAATGAATTAGAAACAAGCACACCAAGAATTCCTGAAAGAATTCAAAAAAAGATTTTTTAAATCAAATAATAGTAGCAGAAGAAAAAATGGGAAAAGAAATGAAAGTGATGCAAGAAAATTATGAAAGAAGAGTCAAGGTCTGATAAAAGAGGCGCAAAAATTGAGTGAAGAGAATGCCTTCAAAAACCAGAATTGGACAAATGGAAAAGGAAGCATGGGTGCTCACTGAAGAAAATATTTCCTACATACTATGTGGAAAAACAGGCAAAGAAGGAGACCTAACAAATTCCTTTGACAACACAAATATGGTGCTGATACCTAAACCAGGGAGAGCAAAAGTAAAGAAAGAAAACGATAAACCAATTTCCCTAATGAGTAATGATGCAAAAATTTAAAATAAGGTACCAGCAAGAATGGTACAGCAAAACATCACAAAGATCACAGACAATTAGCAGGCATGATTTATTCCAGGAATGCAGAACAGGTTCAACATTAGGAAAATTATTAGTGTAACAGACTAAATCAATAACAAAAACAACAAAAAACTTATGATTATTTCAACAGAAAAAAGCTTTTGACAAAATACAACAATCATTCCTATTAAAAACTCTAGAAAGCACAGAAGTGAATGGAACTTTTCTGAAAATGATAAGTAATATCTATCTAAAGCCATCAGCAAACACTATCTGTAATGGGGATAAGCTAGAAGCTTTCCTAATAAGATCAAAGGTGAAATAAGGATGCCCTTCATTCAACATTGTACTAGAGATGCTACCTATAGCAATAAGACAAAGAAACTGAAGGCACAAAATAGGCAATGAGGAAACAAAGCTATTATTCTTTAATGGTACATTTACAGCATCCGAGAGAATCAACTAAAAAAAAGTAGAAACAATTAATAATTTTAGCAAACTTGCAAGATGTAAAATAAACCCAAAAAATCATCAGCATTTCTATATATTATCAACAATGTGAAGGAGCAAGGGATGGAATTTCTATTTAAAATAATTATAGGTAATACAAAATAGTTGGGAGTTTACATGCCAAGACAAGTCCAGGAATTATATAAACACAATTATAAAATATTTTTATGCAATTAAAAACAAATCTAAACAACCAAATAAATATTAATTGCTCATAAGCAGGCCAAGCCAATATAATAAAAATGACAATTCCACCTAAATTAATTTACTAATTCAGTGCCATATGAATCAAATGATCAAAAAACTATTTTATACAGATAGAAAAAAATTCAACTGTAAGAACAAAAGATCAAGGATATCAAGGGAACCAATGAAAAAAAGAGTGAAGGAAGATAGCATAGCAGTAACAGATCTCAAACTGTATTACAAAGTGGTAATCATGATAACATCTGAAATTGGCTACTAGGAAAGAGACTGGTGGAATGGGAGAATAGATTAAGTACACAATACACAGAAATAAATGACTGTAGCAATCCAGTGTTTGATAAACCCCCAAATCCAAGCTTTTGGGATGAGAAGTAACTATGTGATAAAAATTGCTGGGAAAATGGAAATCAGTCTGGCAGAAACTGGGTACAGACCAGTATCATATACCATAAACCAATGAATGATCAAAATGGGTATATGACTTAGAAATAAAGGTTGATATAATAAGAAAATTATGGAAGCATGTTTACCTGTCAGATATGTGGATAAGAGAATTTATGACCAAAAAAGGGACAGACAGGATCATGGGAAGTAAAATGAATAATTCTGATAACATTAAATTTAAAAGATTTTGCACAAAGAAACCAATGCAACCAAAATTAGATGAAGAGTAGGAAACTAAGAAGAAAAAAAAAACACAGCAGGTTTCTCCAAAAAAGGTAATTTCTCAAATACATAAAGAACTGAGTCAAATTTATAAGGAAACCAGTCATTCCCCAACTGATTTATAAATGCTCAAAGAATCTGATCAGGCAGTTTTCAGAAGAAGAAATCAAAGCTATATCTATAGTCACATTAAAAAACAATCTAAATCGCTACTGCTTAGAGAAATGAAAATAAAACAACTCTGAGGTACCATCTCACACCTATCAGATTGGCTACTATGACAAAAAAAGGGAAATGACAAATGCTGGAGGGGTTGTCGAAAAATTGGAACACTAATACATTGTTGATGGAGTTGTGAAGTGATTCAACCATTATGGAGAGCCATTGGGAACTATGTCCAAAGGGCTGTAAAACTGTGTATACTCTTTGATTCAATAATACCACTACTAGGTCTATATTCCAAAGAGATCAAAGGAAAAGGAAAAGGATCTATGTATACAAAAATGTTTATAGTAGCTCTTTTTTTGGTGGTAAAGAGCTAGAAAATGAGGGTATGTTCATCATCTAGGGAATGGCTAAACAAGTTGTGGTATATGATTGTAAGGGAATACTGCTGAGCTTTAAGAAAGGATAAGCAGGATGGTTTCAGAAAAACCCAGAAGACTTACATGAACTGATGCTGAGTGAAGTGAGCAGCACCAGAACACAGTAACAGCAATATTGTACAACGATCTAACAATTTAGCTAATCGGATCCATGCAATGATCCAAGACAATCCTAAAATGATATTCACCTCCAGAGAAAGCACTGCTGAAGTCTGAATGTTTTGGAAGAAAATTTTTTCCACTATATTTTTCTTGGTTTTGGGTTTGTTTTTTTTTTTTGTAATATGACTAATATGGTAATATGTTTTGCATAATTTTACATTTTTAATTAATATTATATTTCTTGCATTCACAATGGATGAGAGAGGGGTGAAGACAGAAAAAGAAGCCAAAACTCAAAATTTATAAAAATATGAAAGCTAAAAATTTTTTAATTTAAAAAGAAAAGAGAAATAATCAATATACTAGGGATAATTACATATTTTAGTCATGTATCTGTTCTAATAATTATGCTTCTTGTAGACTTTTTATTTTATCTGCTAGTCTAACCTATAAATTTTTACCTTGATTATCATACTAGGAATAGGGACACCTCCTAGTGTAAGTTTAATAAACCGTAAATACAGTTGTGGGCTTTCACGAACAAACTACAAAACTAAAGTGGTTAAGCAGTAACAAATGGGCATTTAAGTATTATATGAAAACTCATATGCCAAATGCTTCTTCTGGTTTTTCTTATCTCATGTCATATCTGCTGCCTGAGATACATAAAGACAAGGGTTTTGTTTTCCACTCAAAATCAACTTTGCTTTTTATTTCTGACTAAAAATGTATACTAAGAAGCATTAATCCTTTTTTAGAAAATATTTTCCTAAATTTTTTTTTTTGTTGCCCAGTCATTCAGTCATGTCTGACTTTTTGTGACCCCGTTTGGGGATTTCTTAGCAAAGACACTGGAGAGGTTTGTCATTTCCTTTTCCAGCTCTTTTTACAGGTAAGGAAACTGAGCCAAATAAATTTAAGTGGCTTCCTCAGGGTCACACAGCTAGCAAGTGTCAGAGGTCAGATTTGAACTCAGGAAAATGAGTCTTCCTGACTCCATGCCCAGTATGTTATCACTATCCATCATGCCAACTAACTGCCCTGAAATTATTATGAGAACTCTAAAATTATTATGAGATCTCAATTTATATCCTTTTTTCATATCAAACTCCCTTCATACTTTTACTTATTAAGGGACATAAATTCATATTATGCACTAGTATAGGAAAATATTATTCAAGAGAATTCCTAGAGAGTTACACAGGAAGAAAACTGCCCTCTAATAAACAATGCATTTTGGAAGAATTTAAGATATTCTCTATTCCAAGTTCAACCACAAATTCCTTTTTCTATTAAAAAATGAAAAATGGATATTCTGTATAGAATTACCAAGTAATCAGTCAAACTGAAAAAAATCTGGACAACTCAGACATGTATTTCTTTGTACAAAGGTTACTGGAAATCAAAACATAGACTTGACCCTAAAAGTAACTACTATTATTAAGTATGAGTACCAAAAAGTACTAAAAAGAGGCAACAGTTTCATTCCCTACTTTGGAATCTGAAATGCAGAATACTCCCATTTTGATTTTCTTTTCCACAGATACACTTTTCACAGATGCTTAAAATGTTATTCCATTATCACAAGATTACAAGTATCCTGTCAAGATCAAGAAAAGACATGATCAGTATAAAAGGGGCAATACATACTTTGGTGACTTAATCATCCTCTACTGCCAGTAAATAAAATGACCTCCAACAGTTCTTGTTAGGAATAAAAGCGTCTCTTCTTTGCAGAAGTGGGGGACAATCAGTTTGCACATGGATAACGTCAAGCATGTTTGACATGTTGGCTAGTTCTGTGAAATTTTTTCCCCTTTTTTATTCCTTGATGGTTCTCTGGGCAAGGGAAGGGAGGGGAAATAGATGGGTAAATATAGATGGTATCAAAACAAAGATATAAATTAAAATTTTTTTAGAAATAAAAGAGAAACCATACATTTCCTTCATACCTACTACATTTTAACCAATGAATTTTCCCCCCAAAGATGAACTTATCCACCTCAATGTATTCATACAACTAAGATCATAGAATATAGACCTGTAAAGATCTCAGCAATCGCCTAGTCTAGCCTCCTTATTTGCAATGAGGTAAAAGTAACTTGGAAAGTTCCATAGAGAGCAAGCAGAAAAGCCAGGATTCAATCCATGGTCTTCTGAATCCAAGTCCAGTCACTTTCCATACCTGGAACAGGTTCTAGATACATCTGTGCCCATTTAAATTCTTCTGAGACACCCAGAAGGGGCAGTTAGTGACAAAATGGATAGAATACCAGGCCGGGAGTTGGGAAGTCAGGAAGACTCATCTTCGTAAGCTCAAATCCAACCTTAGACTCTTACTTGCTGGGCAAATCACTTAATCCTATATGTCTCAGTTTATCATCTGTAAATTGAGCTGTAGAAAGAAATGGCTAACGACTCCAGTATCTTTACAAAGAAAACCTCAAATGGTATCACAAGGAGTCAGACACAACTGAAAACAATTCAATAATAAAGAGAATTCTAACCAAGATGACTGCCCAGCTCCAATATGCCTACTCCAACAAAACTTTGAACTTATCAGCAGACTAAAGGTACCAGAAGGGATCCTGAAGCCCTAGCACTCTGAAATTCAATAACCATTTATTTGGTGTCTTCTATGTAACAGGCACTGGGCTAAGAGCTGGGAATACAAATAAGAAACAAAGAGACAATCCCTACCCTCAAGGAGTTTATAATCTAATAGAGGAAAATAACACACAGAAGGAAGCTGAAAGGTAGGTGAAGGCACCAGGGAACACCTGGAGAAGGCACAGGGGTCTGTGGTTCCACAGAATTAAAAGCTAGCAAATGTGCTGATGGGCTTTTGGGTGCTATGGTGGGTAGAGTGTCAGACCTACAATCAGGAAAACTCATCTTCCTCAGTTTAAATCTGGTCTCAGACACTTACTAGCTGTGTGACCCTGGGCAGGTCACTTAATTCTGTTTTCCTCAGTTTCCTCATCTATAAAATGAGTTAAAGAAAGAAAGGGCAAACCAGCTGAATGTCTTTGCCAAGAAAATTCTCAAGGGGGTCATAAAGAGTCCAACAGAATTACACAACAACAATAGAAGTGATGATGGAGAAATGGAGTTAGTGGGAAGGTTGTGAGCTCTCTATAAATGAAGACTTTCATAGATACTTAACTGTTCAGCCCTCCAATCAGAGATAAGAAGCAACTGAGGCTAGAATTGAGAAGATGATAAGTATCAAACCTGAGTCTATCTGCAAAGTGATAAGATTTCAGGTGATCAGCTTATTCTTTAGAAGGAAATGTTCAGGGTCCCCACATAATAGAAAGCAAGTAAAATTCCTGATGGAAAATAGAGATCCACTGGGACTTAAACCCAGGAGGGAGAGGTCAGAGCAACTACTCAGGGAACCCAAGGGGACAACACATAAGGCTGATCACCCTATCCAAAGAATTGCAGAAGATGTAGCCTGTTCCTAGTACAAAAGTCTAGTTGAGGAAACAAATCAGAAGAGATCAGTAAACCAAAAAAAAACTGATCAATATCAAAAATTATTGTAATTCTACAGATCTCCAAAAATCAAGGGGAGGGTAACTCTAACAAGTGCAATCTGTCTCAAAGGGAATTAGACAACTGGGGAATGCCTAAACAAATTGTGCTTCGTGAATGTAAAATAATATTATCATGCCATAAGAAATTATGTAAGAGCTGATTTTATGGAATCCTGAATACTATGCAGAGTAAAATGAGTAGAACCAGGGGAATAATTTAAACCAGACAGTAACACTGTAAAGAAAACCAACCTAAAAAGCATGACTTGGAACTATGGTAAGTGCAGTGATCAATCATGTCTCTAGAAGGCCTACGATGAAGGATGTTACTCACCTACTGACAGAGAGGTAATGGGTACGTGATGCAGAAACACACACTTTTGGACACAGCCACTTGCGTGGCTCATTTGCTACGATGTTCTGCCATGTTATCCCTACATTTTTATGTTTTTAATTGAAGGAGGAGAAAGCTCGTAGAGCTAGAAATAGAGATGTCAAAAAAATGAGGGTCATGGCAAAAAAACCGAAAAAACAAAAAAACACCCAGCAGAGAAGGAAGCACAGAGCACAGCAATGTTGAACGTATCCACAACATTTAATATATACTTTATTGAAAAAACAAGTGGCATGAAATGGATATTTATAGATTCATAGAGAACCTCTTTTGTGTTCTACGAAGTATATGGAAATGATCTTTTTTGTTACTGTTTAAATGCAGAATAAAAGCAATTGTTTAAATGTAAAAAAAATATTCCCTGATTTCCAGTTCTAGATGAGATGCTACCTTCTTCAAAATTCCTTAATTGGCACATATCAGATAAAAAATAAGCTCTTCCTTCTCAAAATTCTTGTCCAAAATAACCACCTCTATTTATTCACTGACATTCTACCTTGCATTAACTGTGTATCAAACTTATAGCTCAGGAGCATAGTTCAACCAGATTACAATGTAACTAGAAAAATGTTTAGCAAAATAAATAAAGCAAAAAAACCCCTACAAAATGCTCATTTGTGACTTTTCAGTTTAATATGTGGGCAGAGATCTCTTTCTATTTCAGTCTGGTGCCACTGTCTTCAGGGCAGGAACTGCTGACTATATATACATATATATATATGTATGTATGTATGTATGTATGTATACCAGCACCTAGAACTTAATGAATTTTACTGAACCAAGTGGAAATATTAACTAACATTAAACTATTTTTCAAAGCAAGATATCATAGAATCCTTTATTTAGAGCAAGAAGAATCTTTAGTAGTGGCCAACTAGTCTAATTTACTTATTTTACAGATAAAGAAGCTTGGGCCCAAAGTCATGAGTAGTAAGCGGAAGAGTCTGGACTGGATTCCATTTCTTCTGACTCTAGATGGAATTTTCTTCCGCTTTACCACACCAACCACTCTCCAGAAGCCATCAATTTTCTGTCCTAAATAATTTAATACAAGGCATTTTAAGAGTGCATATATTTCTGAGTCTATGATTTGAATTTCAAAAGAGCAATATCCAGCGAAAGAGAATACTACCTAACTTCAGTCATTTCAACTCTCTGGACCTCAGTTTCCTCATCTGTAAAATAAAAAGCTGGCCTTCTCTTGTAGCTCCCAGCACTTTAATGTAATCAATTTGGTTGGAGGTGTCCGCTGTATGAGCTGCTTTCCTAGGCATGAGACTATGTTCCATTTCTCAATCTCCTTTCAGACATTTTATGGAAATTCTTTAATGATTGGAGCAAGCTTTTAAATCACAGAAATGAGAGCTTCTATTTATCTTTGCTTCTCTATCATAGAATAATAAATCAGTTTTTGCGAGCACTTCTAGGAATCTGACTGCCATCATTCATTTCTTTTGCTAAAAGGAATTCTATAAAATAATTTACTTTTTATGTATATGAAAGTCAAGATAATTCAATTTTTAAAAGATAAATTGGGTCAATATTTAGCATGAAGATAAAATCAGCAATGTAAAAATTGTCTACTTTATCGTTCTAGATTAAACAGTTCTTGATATTGTGACACACAAAAAAACTAAGTCATCAAATATGAACTGAAATGTTAATAAATTTACCTCAAAGTCACCATGGGACATCAAATGCTGCCTTTAAATTTATTCAATCACTTAATTTTTTTAAATAGAAAATTTTTTTAAAAGTTCTTAGGTACTACAGCTTATCTTACTCATTTAATGGATATGAGATGCAACTCTATTTAGTCCAAAATAACTGGGAAATCCTGGTTTTTCAACATACACATCAACATTGCCTAACAACCCCCAAGGAACAAAATAACTTAACAATGAGCAGTTTCAGCTATGCAACTCCATGGGTCTGGAATTAATTCCTGCCATTTCTCCCTGCTATAACTAAGAGATGTGGACATGAAATCTCAACACCAACCTATAAGATCTCAGACTAGATAAAAGTCTCAGATGTCATAATAACAATAAGCACTTGCATCGTGCTTTAAGGTTTATAAATAATTTTTTAAAATATAATCTCGTATTCTCACAAAAACTCTGGAAGGCAGGGGCTATGATTATCCCCATATCACAGGGGAGGACACCGAAGCAGGCAGTGGTTAAGTGACTTGCCAAGTGTCATCCAGGATCAGAATCCTTACTTCAAACATTAATCTTGTCTAAAATACCACTGTGATAAATGTTTATCCAGCTTCCTCTTGATCACCTCTAAAAATGATCCACATGAAGCAGCCCCATTCCATCTTCAGATAGCCTTAAGTCACTAGAAAGTTTTCTGCTGAGCCAAAATCTTCCACCTTATAAGTTTTACTCATTATTCTGTCCTTTAGAGTCACATTGAGTAATGTTTAAATGTCCAAAAACAGATACTATTCCTTCCTCTCCTGAGTGTTCTCTTCCCTAAGCTACACATCCTTCATTTCTTCATGCGACATGGTTTCCAGTTTCCTTGCTATTTTGGTTGTCAACTTTTGGATATGTTTCATCTCCTCAACGTTTTTTCTTAAAATATTTTTCTTTTGTTCTTAACATTACATGCCCAGTAAATCACCCTACCCCCACTGTCCAGAGAAGACCAAACACCAGACCCCTCACATCTACTGGAGACTCTCAACTCAAGGCCTCTTGGCAAGCGCAGACTAGGTCCAGGTTCCAGTAATCTACTCCCAAAATCCAATCAAGATCCTGGCTGGGGCCTAGGAAACATTTCCCCTTTCTACCAGAAAGTGTGTAATAATCTATAGCTAGCAAACTCTCTAAATTAATGAGGCCTAAATTAGGTTAGCTTTTTTCTTTTTTTGGAAGCCTCATTATTGCACTGACTCTTGCAACTTTCCAGTGAAACACAAGTCTTTCCAGCCATGTTTCACACACTAAAATCACACACAGTTGGTAATTGTGCAGATTTGATATTTTCGCTATTAATCAAAATATGATCAAAATGTTTGATGTTTTTGCTATTTTTATATTTATTTTTATTATATTTTATCCTGTAGGTTTCAGTCCATCAGTCCATCCTATCAAGATGGTTCAGGATTCTCATTCTGCCACCCAACGTATTACCCACCACTGCTTTTGGCATAACATCCACAAATTAGGTAAAATGAACCATCTGTGCTTTCATATAAATTGACAATAAAAACAACTAATGTATCAGAAAAGCTTTCAGCTTACATGTCTATGTAATCAGGTTATACTATAAGGATCTATGCAGAACCATTTTAAGTTAAGGTATCCTAATCCAATTTTCCACTACTTTCTTCAACTTGAATAGAATTTTTTTTTAATTGTAAAAACAAAAAGTTTTACACATCATGATGGCAGAGTCAGCGAGCTGCCAAAATTTCCTTCATCATCTTTAGCCAGAGCATGACAAAACACCTAAAATGACAAGCTCCGGTTTTTGGCCTGGCTCCCTGACAAATCAAGATGACTGATTCTCCTCATTTGTGTTTCTGAGTCTTAGAAAAAGGTCTTAGTGAGAAGGCTTTAGGAGGGTCTAGCTTTTGTTGGTCCCCAACAACAAAAAACCTTCCTAACTTAGGCCCAGAACCACTGGATTTCAGCCCATTTCCTCTCTTGCCCAAGACAAGTGACAATCAAAAGAACAGCTGAATAGGGTCATCCTTGCTCACTATGCATGTTGAACAAATCAACTGCCCCAAAGCCAGGAGAGGCCCAGACACCAGGCTTCTCACCATTTACTCAACACCAGCTCTTCTGGCCACCGAGTCCAGATCAGGTCCAGAGTTTAGGTGCTTTTTTCTAAAATCCAATTAAGATCCTGGCCACAGCTCAAGGAACATTTCCCCTTGCTACGGGAAAGTAGATAACAATCTATGGCTGGCAAACTCTGGATCTCTGTGATTCATGACCCCTAAGACTATCTAAATCATGATTCCCTTTCCCTACCAACCACCAACTGTCCTCAATGCCATTTACCTTCACTTTACACCATGCACATATCCCACTCTGCCTTCCCTTTCTAATGTGTTCTCTGAAACCTCATTCAAACTGTCCGTCTTAAATTCTTCCTCTCGCAGTCTTCTGTCTTCTGACACAAATGGAAATGGTTCCCCACAGAAGACACTACATCCCTCACCATGTTCTACAGGATCAAATGCACTTTCTCTTGTGGGTCTCTTACTCTGACCTCGCAAAAATACACATATGACTAAAAAAAAAGGAGCATAGCCCCTACTTGTCACTGCCTCTTATTGAACTGACTCCAGTTGTCTTCAGCCAGCTCAGTCACTCAGCAAACATTTAATAAGTGCCTACTATGTGCCAGGCACTGTGTTGAGGATACAAAGAAAGACCAAAACAGTCCGTGATCTCAAAGAGCTCGGTCTAATGGGGGAGATATCATACAAATAACTACATATAAGCAAGCTACAGAGAGTATATATTTGAAATAATCCAAAGAATGAAGGCACTTGTATTAAGGGGAGAGAGGTTAGCAAAAGTTTCTTTTTAAAGAAGGTGTAGGATTTAGCTGGGACTTGAAGAAAGCCCAGAGGCTGAGATAAAGAAAAAGAGCATTCCATCACTCAGCAACATCTACTCCTTTTAGGTTCACATCATACAGTGTCATCACTCTACTAACATCCCAGAACAGCTATCTCCCAGCCCCCAGGACATTCTTGTTTTTCAAAGAGTTCACTACCTGGATCACAATTATCTTCTCTACCCCAATTCCTGAACTTATACATGGGAACTTCAGGCTGATATCCCCCCCATCACCACCCCAAATAATCCAGCTTCCTAGTTCATCAATATCCATGACCTGCACCTTCAGTCTACCCCGCCACACTTTCAGAGATGGTCATCCTCACCCACAGTAAGTCAGTCAACAAACATTTATGATTTAATATGTATCAGGCACTGTGCTAAGTGCTAGAGATAGGAAGAAAGTTAATTTCCCACCCCACTACATATACCCACTCCTTGTCCTCATAGTCTAGATATATATACATATCTAGATAGATAGATAGATAGATAGATAGATAGATAGAGAGAGAGAGAGAGAGAGAGAGAGAGAGAGAGAGAGAGAGAGATAGATAGATAGATAGATAGATAGATAGATAGATATACAGGGCAAATGCAAAGGAATATCAGAGAGAAGGCACTAGGAGAATGGTGCTCTCTTCCAAAAGAGAAAAGCTCAAATGAGGGGAGGATTGGGGGAAAGATAATTAATTAGTTCTGTTTTGGGTATATTGAATTTAAGGTATCTATAGGACATCCAATTTGAGATGTCCAATCAGCAGGTAGTGGTGCAAGACTAAAGGTCAACAAAGAGGTTAAGACTGATTGAATAAGAATATCTAAGAATTATTCTTGTAGAAATGATATTTGAATATATAGGAGCTGATGAGATCACCAAGACAGAAACTACAGAGGGAGAAGAGGGCTATCTATGGTCAGACCCTTGAAAGACACAAACGTGTGAGCTAGATGAAGATTCAACGAAGGAGTTACTGTTTCACAATTCAGCACTTGGAAACCTCTCTAACCGGACTCACACCTTCTACTCTACTCTCTCTCCCTGTGCCGCATCACTCATAACGTATCCTTCCTCCACACAGCAGCTTTTGGTCTCTCTCAAGCAGGGAGGCATTCTAGTCCATGAACACTGCTCTGGCTTCAGTAGTCACTTTTTTCTCCTTCAGAATTCCTGATTCTATGAGTAACTGTTTTAACTTTACCCCATACTCTAGCACTGAAACCTTATTAGCTCCCTTGAATTGTATACTTGCTCAGCTTTTCGAATCTCAAGGCTAAATTAATCACACAATTTGCTTTCTGGGCTTCTACTCATTTCTGTTGAATGCCACTGGAGGAAGCCATACATTCGTAATACCTATATCTACTACAAATGTACGTGGTCGAATCTCAATTCTCAGTCCTGACTGCTGCCCATCAATCTGAATAACTTCTTATTCCAATATCCATAGTATCTCCCAAATTTTTCTTCTTTCATCAAGTCAACTTCATCAACTTTTCCCTATCCCTGATCTGATGAGGCCCTCACTTCATATATTACCAAGAAAATCTTGGTATTATCTTTGACTTATCTATCTCATTCACCCTACACATCCAATAAGTTAAAAAATTTTGCCATTTCCATTTCAACAAAATCTCTTGTTTCTGATACCTTCTTCTCCACTCACTTAGAACTATAACTTTAGTTCAAGTTCTCATTACCTTTATATATATATATGCATGTATGTATTTCTCTTATTTTTTATTATTATAACATATAATATATTATTTCATTATATATAACATAATAATATAATATTATTTTAATTTATTTTTAGTTGTCACCATTCACCTCCATAAGATTTTGAGTTCCAAATTTTCTCCCCTCCCTTTTCTCCCACCCCAAGACAGCACGCAATCTAATATAGTCTCTAGATATACATTAATATTAAACATTTTCACATTAGTCATATTGCAAAGAAGAATCAGAACTACAAGAAAGAATCAAAAATGAGAGAGAGAGTACAAATAATATGCTTCAATCTATTCAGACTCCATAGTTCTTTTTCTGGATGTGGGCAGCATTTTCCATTAACTCATTACCTTGCTTGCCTGGATGACTGCATCCTCCTCCTCGTTGGCTTCCTTCCCTCAAATCTCTCCCTTCTACAATCCAGCCTACAATCTAACATCAAAATGATTTTCCTTAAACACAGATCTGACCATATCACTCAGCTACTCAATAAACTCTGATGGTTTCCTATTGCCTCAAAGATAAAATGTTTTTATCTTTAGTTTTTAAAGACCTCTACAACCTAGTCCCAATCTATCTTTCTAGTCTCAACAAACATTATTCCCCCTCCCCTCCTCTGAAATCCAAGTAAAACTGGCCTTGTCACTATTCCTCATATACAATCCATTTCCCATTCCATTCTTTCACACTGGCCATCCACCATCCACCATCCACCATCCACCATGCATTCTTGGAGTACACTCAATCTTTACCTCCACCTCCCAGGAGCTCTTCTCTTCCTTCAAGACGCACACCAAGCATCACATTCCACAGGAAGCCTTTCCTGGTTCCTTCAGTCTCATGTACCTGTTTTCCCAAAGTGCTTTGTAGCTAACTACTTTCTATTTATTTTCTTTGTATTTATTCTGTGTATGTGTTATCTTCCTCATATTCCCCAATACAACTTCCAGATTAGTTGCAACTGTTTGCTTTTTTGTTGTCGTTGCTGTATTTTTAGCCTAAGGGTCTGGCACAATGCCTGGCACCACAGTGTGTGGTTCATAAATGTTTGCTGACTAAAAACCCAGAAGCTCCCTATTCTTCCCAACGTTATAGCTATAATCCCTTCAGTGTCATTTCCCATTCTATCTTACTCTGCTTTAGTCTCAGAGAAAGAAGTAGTCATTCTCCCTTCCAAGGTCAATTCTCACACTTACACTCAATCTTATCCCTTCTCACTTCCTCAAAAAGTATTTTAGATCTTATAATGAGAGTTTCTAATCTTCACTTTCTTTATGCACAGGTTCCTTCCTGTTGTCCACAAGCAATCCCAGACGTTCCATCTTTAAAAACTAAGGGTGAAAAGCCTTCCACAGACATGTAAAGTGGTCAAAATGTTGCACTTTATTCAAGAAAAGGAAATAAGAACACCCTAACTGAAATCCAATGAACTTGGAATGTTTAGGCCTCATTGCTACTATTTTTTTTTTAATTAAGTCTATTAGTTGCTGGCTACATTGTACCATTGGTAGCCTATCCAGATGACTTTTCTAGGTAAAAAACAATGGTAATTCAAATTCCTTTAATACTCCTTAAACATGCTGAGAAATCAATGATGGTAGTGTAGACTTAAGGTTCTACATTGCTGTTGAGTCATTTCAGTCACTCCTGATTCTTCACGAGGTTTTCTTGGCAGAGATACTCAAGTGGTTTGCCACTTCCTTCTCCAGCTCATTTTAGCTGGAGAAACTGAGGAAAACAGAGTTAAATGACTTGTCTAAAGCAGCCAAGTTGGTAAGTATCTGAGGTAACATCTGAACTCATGAAGATAAGTCCTCTTAACTCCAGGCCCAGTGCTCCATCCAAGGGATGGAGTGCCCCAACAAAGTGCCCCCAATGTTCTACACACGTATTATTTAAATAGGTAACTGAAGCCAGTGACTATTAGCTACACTGCCTGGAGGCAAGGTCTATTGAATTATAGTAGCTGTTCTTACATAAAGTATCCCAAAAGTTGCATGCAGTTTTAAGCTATTAAAGGCCTAAAAGTGCATATGACTTTTGGGACACCCTGTATCAAGAGCTGAGGTTTATTTGAGAGTGCCTCTCTTAAATGCTTTGCCTCTTAAGTGCCTTTGCTCAAAAAGAACAATCCAATATTTGCGCCTGACTGGTATGTTTATTGGTTGCTATGGTTTCTTCAGAAGCTATAGCTAACTCTCACGTCTATAGTTAGGCACATTTTTAGAGATGTGATTCAACATTGCCATTAAATAATTTATTCTACTTTATCCTAGAATAATCTCTCCCTTTCCTGAACTCCTCAGCAAATAAACTGTCACTGCAAAATGTATTTATTGAATAAATAATATAATGTTAGATATTATTCACTACTTCATATAAGAAGTCTTATTTCCCCAACAAGACTTATGAACTCTTCAGTAGCAAAGACTAAGCCTTAGAGTCACAATAACAATACCTTTTAGACTATTACAAGATGAAACTTAACATAGATGGGAGGCAGCATGTACTAATGGATAAAGCATCAGAACCAGGAAGACCTGGGTCCAAGTTTTGCCTTTGACAGACTAGTTACATGATCCTTGGGCTACAGTCAAGAAGCTATGTTCCAGCACCGTCTTAGCACTCTAAGAAACTCTAGCACCCTAAATTGCAGAAAATGGGCTAACCTACATTGGTAGCAAAAGCTTCCTGTCTTGAGAGTTCCCTACCTTAATAAAAATCACTGTTCTATTTTCTATCTCTGTTAGTTGAGACAAATGTAAAGTCCCATATGAAAGTCCAAATCATAAACTATGCAAGAAAAAAGAAATGGAAAATATGGCTAGAGAACAGGACAAGGTCAAGAAGAGTCAATGGGGCAATATGATGGTCAAAAGACTAAATATGAAATTCAATTGTAGGAAGAGGGGTAGAATTTCAAAAGCGCAGAAGATGACAAACCCCACTGTTTTCTGCTCTGAGCAGGCATTTTTAAAAAGATTATAATGTTCAGTTCTGGGAATTCTGCTGTGGGAAAGATACCAACAAACCAAAGTATGCCCTGAATGAGGGACACAGCAATATAGCAGAAAAAACGCCTATGGGATAGGAAGGTCTGAGTGCTAATCCTGCCTTTGCTGGGTATGAGAATTTGTGTATATCCCTACCCTAATATGTACCTCAGTTCTCTCATTTCTAAAATGATGGGGCTGGACACCTTTGATATTTTCCCCCATCGTTAAGTTTCATGAGCAGTGTTCAGTGACCAACCATGATTCCAGAGGCTAATAATGAAATCAATCCATTTTCTAACACAGTTGAAGAACTAAATATGCAGAATAAGACACATTTTTTAGACATGGCCAACGTGGGAATTTCTTTTGCTTGATTATGCATATTAATTACAAAGGTGACAGTTCTCTCCCCCTTTTCCTTCCCAGTGTGGAAGGGCAGGATGGAGAAAACAAATCCATGTTAACTAAAGAAGTTTTTTTTCTTTAAAATGGATTGAAAAATTCTTACAAAATTCTATGATTATGCCATTTTCTGTCTTGCATGGTGTGGAGGCTATTAATGGTCCTACTAAGAAGCTATCTAACAGGCAAAAAAAAAAAGGCAGCCCAGTAGCACCCTATGTTAATCTTATTGTTTGCTAACCCGTGGCATTCCCCATTAGACTGTGAGTACCTTGAGGTAAAATACCACATCTAAGCAAAATATCCTAAATCCCATAGCACTCAATGGTTTGTTGGTTTGTTATTTATGATATGAGTTTAAGATATTACCACCCCTCTTTACAGTTGATACCACTTAAGTGTCACACTATCTGTCAATAGCCAAAGGCTATGTTGGTTATCTGGATCTTCTAAGGTATCAATCAGGATATGTTTGGACAGTAACAATGCAGACTCACCTTTTAGCCTTGGTCTATCAATCAAATGTTCTCCATATTTCCAGAAGGGCTGTTTAGTTAGGGTCAAATGAACAAGTTGGTTCTATGTCTGACTAGAGTATTCTGATATGCCTGGATCGATGTGTTGAGAGTAGGGAGGGAAAGAATTCTGGAACTGTAAGAATCATTCAGAATCAAGCCAGGTCCAGGATTATGGAGTTAGCTTCTGCTCCCATCATGTGCCAATTTGCTCTATACTGGTACGTTGTAGCACTCTCTTTTCTCCTGCCCCCCCTTAAAGAGGCACCAGAATATTGTATAACCTGGCAGCTGGCCTGTGGAAATGTGGAAACATTTTAGAAACATTAGCCAACAGAACACATGCTGGCAGCTGAAGCAAATGTTTAGGCTCTTAGGATGCACCCAAATAAAACGTTTGTGTGTTGAAACAAATGTTTTATTTGGAAACCATTTCCCAGTGCAGATGCTGTCAAAAGCTCCCATTTCCAGAGGGTTAAATTGAGGGCTAGAAGCAGCAGAAGGATGAATAATTCGAATTTCCTTAAAAGATGCAAATTGAACAAACAGCAAAAGACAGTTACTGGGATTGTGGGCAGTTTTGAAGGAAAACAGAAAAAGTCAGAATTAGGGAGACAAAAAGTTGCATTTTTAAAATATATGTAAATGCTAAAAAAAATAAAAATAAAAAACCATGAACAAGAAAGCAAGGAGTAAGTCACTAGAGACACTGGCAAAAAAATGAAATAGCTGTGCTCTTAAAGTATATTTATTTACTGCATCATTAAAAACAGATGCACCATAGGGAAAAGGCAGATATTGTAAATTAAACCTTCCCCCCCTACCACTGGCTAGACAGTTCTAATATATGACCCATCAAAAACACATTTGAGAACTTTTCTACCGAGTTATATAAATTTCAGAGAAGTCATAATGCAATTCAAACTCATGCCTATTTAAACACCATATACTTAAGAAATCAAATGTCAAACTTAGTCTCTAACAACCTGACAAATTCTAAAATGGCTATTATCACAGATTATAGAAATTGAAGGTCTATTGGTTCCTACTCCAATAAGACAGCACACAGAGTTTCTATGGAATACATCATCTTTATTCATCTACTTTATTTAAACTAGAATTTGTCATAATACCTTTTCCACATCTAACAAATATGACTAGATTACAAATTTTAAATCTTAGTTATTGTTCCTCATTTTAAAAACACATGTTGAACTTTTCTCTAGAGGCTTAGTGTAAGCAAACAAGCGACTTAATTAATAGTAGGCAAAACAGTTTGACAGTCATTCATTCTCCAAGAGATTTTGTGGATGTCATTGAGAATTCCATATCTTGTGTTGTCCCTAAACAGTTCATCGGCTCCACTCGGTTTGAATTAGATACTTAGTTTGGCCCAACATCTACTGTTATTGATTTCTTTACATCAAAATGGCTAGTTAGTACTATGAACTAATAAAATCAAATGATTGTCTTGGTGCTGCATAAACAGAGACAAAATATACTTAGGTAAATAAGTTAAAAAGTTCCAAAGTTGAAAAACCTTTCAATTCACAGAGTATAAAACCCCCAAAGTGGGTAGGGGGAGAAAACCCATACCAGTATTTAAGCACTGCTGTATATAATACTTGAAAATCAAGAAAAGATAATTATCTTATTTCACTAGAGATAGCTTTATCACTAAGTATATCCATTCTGGTTCATCAGACATTGGACCACCAAAGTTCAAGGGCAATTAAATAAACTTTTGAGGTAATTCTGATATGTTACCATCATGTCGGCAGATATTCTTATCCAAGTACACATGGTCACATTCAGATTTTTTTTTAAGTTTCAAAGAGTAGACTACAACAAAATATTAGAAACATTCTGTAGCGTGACCAAATTTGGTTTATTAGAAGAATGCAGGTTTGATTTCACATAAGAAAGGCCATAAATATAACAAATTGTGCTAATAATGTAAGCATACTAAAAACTCCAGAATTTTAGGAATAATTGGACCTTTTTTAATATTTGTCTAAATTTAAGAGCAAACATTATATGAAATGGAGAGAAGTTACAGGCCCTTCCATTAAGATCAGGGGTAAATCAACGATGCCTATTATCACTATTACTATTTAACATAGTGCTAGAAAAGCTAGCTATAGCATAAGATAAGAAAAAAAACTGAGACGATAACTATAAGCAAAAGGAAACAAAATTATCTCTTCCTTCAAATATCATGGTGTATTTTGAGAACCCTAAAAAAAAACTGAAATAAATTCAAGAAAACTGCAGCATAATAAGATAAATTTGCATAAACTATCAGTATTCTTATATGTAACCAATAATATCCAGCAGAAAAAAAATTAGGAAGAAAAATTCCTATCAAAATAACTTCAGAAGCTATAAATAGATTTTAGAGTATATATACCATTATTCATCAAAGGGACTCTGTATAGTTAATTATAAAATATTATTTGCAGAAATAAAGATAGCCATAAATAATTAGAGATACTGCTCATGAGCAGGTTAAACCAATACAATCCACTTCTGATATTTGCTGTTCTGTGACAATGGATTAGGCTAGATGGCAGAGTGACTGATGGGCTGCAAGTCAGGAAGACCTGAAATCAAAATCAGCCTCAGACACTAACAATGTGAGTCTGGGCAAGTCACTTCATCTCTGCCTCAGTTTTCTCAAGTGTAAAGCGGGGATCGGAATAGCACTATAATAAAAATGACAATAATATCTAACCTTATTTATTCAGTGCTGTAACAAACTCCCAAAATAATATTTTATAGGGTGAGGACATTTTATTTATAAATAAAATTCATATAAAGGAACAAAAAAGGTCAAGAATCTCAAGTAGAAAAATGAAAAAAAGAATGGGAAGGAAGGGAATATATCAGTAACAGATTTCAAACTGTACTACAAAGTCGTCATCTTTAAAATGATTGGGCAGATCAAAGCATACTATTTGCAATTATTATCTTATTTGATGCTCATAGCAACCATGCAAGGTGGGTGCAATTATTATTCCCATTTTGCAAATAAGAAAACTGAAGCAAATATAGGTGAAGTATCTTGCCCAAAGCCATGCAGCTATTAAGGATCTGAGGCTGGATTAGAACTCTGGTCTTCCGGATTCCAGGCCCAGAGCTGTAGCCACTGTACCACCTAGCTACTCTTTATTCAAATGGCTATGTAATCTCTATATAAAAGATAACATCAAAATAAATCAGAGGTGCAAGGAAGAAATTACCTATCAGATCTATGGGTACAGAAAAGTTCATGACTAAGTGAAAGAGGCTCACAGAGCATAAAATAAAGAAGTTGATTACGAGAAATTTAAAAGTTTTTGTGCAAACAAATCTAATATAACAAAAACCAAAAGGAAACAGGTAATTTAGGGGGGAAATTGCAACAAGATTCTCTGAACAAAGTCTCATATCCAACATATACAAGAAATAGATTTAAATTTATATAACTAAGAGTCATCCCCCAATAAATGTTCAGAACATAGGACTAGTCAATTTTCAAAGGAAGAAATCTAAACTATGAAGATGCACATTTTAAAATGCTCTATATTACTAATAATTATAGAAATTCAAATGAAATCAAGTCTGAGTTTACAACTCACACCTATCAGACTGGCAATAATTGAGAAAAATAGAAAATGACAAATGTTGGAAGAGCTGCAGGAAAACAGGTAAACCTGAAGCCAAGATGGCAAAACACAGACCAGAGTACAGCTGACCTTTCCCTACACTCCCCTTCAAACAACTTGAAAATAATGCCCCAAATCAGATTTTGGAGCAGCAGAACCAGCAAAAAGATCAAAAGCAGACATTTTTCAGGCCTAAAACACTTTAGGAGGTCCACAGGAGAGATCTGTAACAGTGGGGTGGGTGCAGGCCCAGAACAGACCTTGGAGGCAACCGCAATAGCAGCAGTAGCTTCAGTGACTCTCAGCCCAGACACAGGAAGGAGGTCGAACAACTGGTCAGAAAGAGATTACAAGGGACCTTTGCTAGCACTGGGTATAGCTCACATTGATTGGTAACTCTACTGCCCATAAGCAGTTCTAGATCTCAGCCTCAGGGCAGAGAGGAACTCCTGTGATTTGCTACAAGGGATGAGAGACCCTCATCATATTTCCAGAGCCAAGAAGAGCACTAGTACTTTCAGCTGCAGGAGAGCAAGGGACCTTAGTGGCAAAGAATTAGAAATTGTGGGGATGCCCATCAATTGGGAATGGCCAAACAAGTTTTGGCATATTATAGTAAGGGAGTATTATTGTGCTATAAGAAATGACAAGGGTGGAGGTAGGGGGATGGTTTCAGAAAAAAACATGGCAAGACCTATATGAACTGATGCAAAGCGAAGTGAGAAGAACTGGGAGATGATTGTACACAGTAAGAACAATGTTGTGATGATGACAACTGACTGTTAAAGACTCAGCTACTCTGATCAATACAATGTTCCAAGATAATTCTAAATGATCCATAATGAAAAAATGCAATCTCTCTCAAGAGAAAGAACTGATGAAATCTGAGTGCAAATTAAGATATAAATTCCTTGGGAGTTTTTTTCGGTAATACATCTAACATGGAAATATGTTTTACATAATTTCATATGTATAACTGATACCTTGTTTGCCTTCTCAGTGAGTGAGGGAGAAATGAAAGAAGAGAAGGCAGAACTCAAAATTTAAAAAGAATAATACGTATAAATATAAGTAAATGGAATGAATGAATGAATCACAGAGAAGAAAACAGGTATACTAGTATGCTGATGGTAGAGTAGTGAATGTGTCCAGTCATTCAGGAATGCAATTTGGAACTAAACTGAGAATATTATCAAAATATCTATATGCTTTTATCCAACTATGTCACTATTAGGATAACACTTCAAAGAAATGAAAGAATATGGGAAATTATCTCAAAGTACAAAAATATTTAAAGCAGCTCTCTTTTTTATTGTCATGGCAGTCCCCAATTGGAAATGAAGGAGCTATTTAATGAGAAGGAGGGGGAGGGCCTCTACTATATGAATGTAATAGAACATGACTGTACCATAAGAAATGATGAAAGGGACAATTTCAGAGGAAACTAGGAAGACCTTTGCAAAATGACGCAAAATGAAATCACCAGAAATAGAAAAAAATATATGCTAACAGCACTATGAAGAAAAACAAATCTGAAAGTCTTTAGAACTCTGATAAGGTGATGAAAAAGCATACCTCCAAAAGAATGAAGAACATGCCACTCACTCCTGACAGAGAAGTGAAGAACTTAAAATGCATAAAGAGACATATTTTCAGACACAGTACTCTGGGAATTTCTTTTGCGAGGCTAGGTAGTTATTAAGGTATTTTTTCCTTAAGTTTTTCTAAAGTAGAGTAGAAGTAGAGACAGATTAATAAAAAAAAAACTACTTGTTCATTGAAAAAATAAAAAATGACAAACTATTAAAAATAAACCTAAAAATGAGATAGATTATCAATCTAATCAAGTTAGTTATTTTAAAAACATCACTGTAATTCCCATCCACAAGGGGAAGCATTTTTTTTTGACCTCCAAAGATAAATTTACTTCCTTGGGTGAAATAGAATATCCCTATAATGCCAAATGGATAAAGTTACATTTATTCAACAATTATTATAATTCTTCAAGCTTTATATCTGTGCAAGGCAATGTATAATACATACACACACACTTTTAAGGTAAGAACTGGTCTCCAACTTAAGGGACTGGTGGGTCTCAGGCAGGTCTTGCCACATCTAAGTAGCTGTTTTCCCCTTTCCCTCAGCTGTGGGGCTTTTCTCTCCTCAAGGTGCCTAGGATTAGAGGTTTCCCAGTTTTAAAAGTCTTAGTCGTCGGGTGCTGGAGACCAGGAAAGTGGGCTGCTGGCTGGGAGGGAGGCGAGGTGGTGGAGATCCACAAGTTGAGATCTCTCCCTCCCCTAGGGCTGATCCCAAAGCTGGAGGGAACAGGCCCAGACTACCGCTCCCACAGTGAAGGTCAAATGCACCTGGTAGAAGAACGACCCAGCCATAGGTGTGGCTCAGGTCCCAGCTGCGAGTTCCAATGGAAGTACCCGGGAGATGGAAGGTGAAGGGAAACCAGCTGCGGCCCCGGAAAGCATTTCTTAAAGGCTGCTTTATCTTTATTTTGGGGGTTTAAATACAACAGTGATTACACATCATCGATAGCGTTTTATTACATTTGTGATTGTGACAGGCCACCAAGTCGACTTTCTTGTTTCCATCTAAAGTTGATGAGTTTAGGGTTATGTCTCCCTCCCGGTAAGTCAGTTTCAGATGGTATTAAAGGGCTTACTGAAGCAATCGTGGCAATGGTGCAAGGCCGTCAACCAGAAATGAAACAAACTGCTGACAAATCAATACAAGGTGACAGCCTTTCAGCAGAAAACCTGCGCTCAGCCCTGCGCACACTGAGGACTTAATGAATCATCAGGAGCACACTGAAAATTGTGTATTTTCAACCTGTATGTATCTCACGTCTGAGAAGAGTGTCCTCTTTTTATGAGATACATGTGGCGAGAAATATGAGTCTGGGATTCTAAACAGTTTTAGATATGATTCTTTCATTTAGAAAAAATTCCACTTACCATATAATCATTTAAAATAAAATATTGAATGTGATGCAGGAGGAGTCTAACAAGACCAAGGACAGAAATACCAAAGGAATATGTCACTTCTATGCTACAAAGCCAAACGTTGTGAGAACAATCAGCAATCAAGAATGAGATGTACCTGGCATCACTTAATGAAGACAACCTGTTCATTCCACACAGAGAGAGTCTCTGAGGAAGAAAAAAATTCCTGACATCCCTTCAAAGTCTTTCTGGTAGGTGCAAATTTGCAAAGGTAGTTTTGTTTGGTGGACAGAATGCTAGAATTAGAGTCGGATTTGAAGTTCACTTACGGTATTTCCTGTTCAATACTAAAGGAGCAACTAGGCAGAGCTGTGGTTAGAGCACTTGGCCTGAAGTGAGGATGACCTGAGTTCAGATCTAACCTTGGAAGCTTACAAGCCATGTGGGCAAATCACTTAACAGCTATCTGCTTGTAAAATGGGGGTTATGATATTCTACCTCTAAGGGCTGCTATGAGGATCAAATGACGTAATACATGTAAAGCATTTAATACAATGTCTGGCTCACAGGTGCTTAATAAATGTTTGTTGCCTTCTCTTTCCCCTTCAGAAGTAAGTCACTTAACCTGTCAGAGTCTCAGTTTCCACATCTGCAAAACGGGCATGATAATGTATTAGTTAAGTCTTAAAATGCTATGCAAATGTGTATTATGACTATACAGCACTTTACTGCACAGGTTGTTTGTGCGACAATTAATGAAACAATTTTAAATAGGATTCAACTTCATTCAATAAACATCAAAGTGCCCATTATGTGTATGCAAGGCATTCTGCTAGCCTCTGAGAGTACACAGGGAAAAATAAGTCTCTGCCGGCAAAGACCGGTCTCCAGGGAGTTACAATGTATCACAAGACAGGAAATACAAAGTGTCTGCAGGGTGACTTCAAGAAGCAAAGAGTGGTAAAAATTAGGGAGATAAGACAACATAGGAGATGGCACCAGAACCATGTTTGGGGGAAGCTAGGGATTCTGCAAATCAGAAAGGAAAATGAAGTACATTCCATACATGGGGGACTATTCTGCAAAATCCAACGAGTCCAGCTAGTTCATGGGTACAATATGATCGGGATAAATAGTTCGCAAGAGAGCAATATGAAGCAGGACTAGAAAGGTCCACAGGAACCAGTTTGCAGATAGATTTAAATGCCAGGACAGGAGGAATTTGCATTTTATCCTAGAGACCATAAGGAGTCATTAGCATTTTTTCAATGGTGCATAGATAAGGGCCTCTTTTTTAAGAATATAAATTTGGTAGCTATGTGAAGAATAGATTTGTTGTTATTCCACCATTTTAGTCATGTCCAACTGTTATGACCTCTTTTAGGGTTTTCTTGGCAAAGATACTAGAGTGATTTGCCATTTCTTTCTCCAGCTCATTTTACAGATGAGGAAACTGAGGCACAGAGGGGTAAGTGATTTACTCAAGATCATACACCCAGCAAGTATCTGAGGTCAGATTTAAACTCAGGTATTCCTGATTTGAAGCACAGCACTCTGTCACCTGCACCACCTAGCTGCCCTATAGATTAGGTTTTGTTCTGTGATGTTTGGATTCAGTCAAAGGACTTCACTTGAGGACCTAGAAGACCATATGTGGCCTTGAGACCACAGGTTCCCTACGCCTAGATTAGAGGAATAGATACTTTTTTTAAGAGTCTATTGAAATATTCCCACAGCTAGGTGGCACAGTGGATGGAGCACCCACCTTGGAGTCAGGAAGACTCACTTTCTGAGTTCAAATCTGGTCTCAGACACTTTACTAGCTGTGCGACCTTGGACAAGTCCCTGAGCCCTGTGTGACTCAGTTTCCTCATCTGTAAAAGGAGCTGGAGAAAGAAATGGCAAACCACTTTAGTGTCTTTGCCAAGAAAACCCCAAATGGGGTCATGAAGAATTGAACACAAATAGTAACACTGCAATGTTCCCAGTGAGAGGTGACAAGTGCCTGAACTCAAGTAAAGACTTAAGAAGTGAGAGATTTTATGGAGGTAGGGCTGAGTCACGGATGCACTGGAACCAGCTCAAAAGGGGTGGCAAGAGCTGACTGTTAAATATTGTCACATAAGGTTTTGATTTAGTATTTTTTTGACTGCTAAACTTTAAAAAGTGATCAAGAGTATGTCCAGAATGTGAGCTAAACTTAAAAGCATGCCATGCATACATTTTTCCCCCTCAGAAAGCTAACTGTTAAACATTTATCACTAAACCGTGCGTCACTGACTCAAATAACAGAAATCAGGTTTTAGGTTTACAAAATGTTTTTCTTACAATCACCCTTTAAAAAAAGTAGTGTAAATGTATATGTAGTATAAATATAAGTAGTATAAATAAAAAATCCCAATTTACAGATGAGAAGACCAAGGTCCAAGAGAGATACAGTAAATTCTCTTAAGATTTCAAAGCTAGTAAGAATCAGAATGGAAGGGTTTTGTTTGTTTTTTTACCTCTCAAATACTGTAGATTACAGCTCTCTTTTATTGGCTGAGTACAGAATGTTGAAATGGTCTGAGTCTCATTAAAACATACTATAGAATTGCATATTTCTATGAAATATTTTATGTGATGTGATTAATACTATGAAAATATTCTTGAGTACACAGAAATATAATCTTAAATACTCTGTATCTATTTTAAGCTGAAAGCGCAGAATCACAAAATTAGTTTACCCATAATATTGAGGGAAGACAATTGTTAATTAACCTGTTTTAATTCTAAAGGAACTTATCAGTAATGAAATACAGTTAACATGGGCAATGCCTCCTACTATGAGACAAAAAAGAATAAAGTACATGTTAGAAATTATTTTGATGCTCAGTAGGGGAACTCAGAAAAGTCTAATTTTAACAGCTAACTAATTTATCTGGCTTTTAAAAATGAAACAGTAAATTAATTACAGCTACACTGCCATAGAATAGGTAAGCTAATATTCAGATTTATAAATATCCTGGTCTCAGATACAGTGGATAACTTTATGATTCTACGTAATTTTAATTTAGTGCTAATGATTTCATTCTGTGCACGCTTTGTTTGTTTCCAATTCTGTAATGTGATTCCCCCATCTGGAGCATCCTTCATCCCTATTTAAATTAATCTATGTCCACTGCTTCATGCCAAGTTTGGCTCAAAACCTATTCCCTTAAGAAGCCTTTAATGAAGGAATCCCCTTTACTCCACTTTCCTTCAGACTTTTTGTTACAGTTCTTGTACTGTTAATGTTATCTCACCTTATACTTCTGTTTCTGCACTTGCTTTTCAGTTGATCCAAATATACATATCTTTGCCTCTGCCTCTGGATGATAACTGAAAATTGTAGAGCAGTGATGTACATTGATTGAGGGAATTTCCTCATTTGGGAGTTCCCTATATCAAAGAAATCAGAGTCTGGTTCAAAGTAAGTTAATAAATTCATATGAGTCCCAGATCTAGACTCTTTGCCTGTGTTCTCCTCACCCTTAAGATTTCCCAGGGGGCCCTACCATTGACCTCAGATCCAGGCCTCAAGTGTTGGGCCTCTGCCTTCCTCGCAAGGGCTTTAGCCATTCCCCTGGAGACCCTACCCACATCAGACACACCTCCTGCTAATTCCTGACACCAGACTGGACTCTCCCAAGTCCTAGCTTTCCATGCTCTTCATCACTAGGAGGTTCAGTCTCCTGGGCCTAGCAGGGCACAAAGTCAACACTTAGCATAAGACTAGGCATTAAGGGAAGGTCTTGAATAGTCTGATCACCTGCTTCCTTTAATAGACCTCTAATATTCCCTCTAGACTCATTCCTCAGTGGTTAGCATACTCCCACCCAATCAGATTCTTACCATCTCAGTGAATCTAAGTACCTCTGCATACAAACCCTATACCCCATCCTCCTTAACTAAACCACCTAAACGTCCCACTAGAGATCTATCCAGCCCTTTCACAACGCTCTCTGGAATGCCTGCTCTATAGGGAACAAATTTACTTTGATCTTAAACCTTTTTCTTTCTCATTCCTTTCAACTTCTTGTACTTTGTGAAAGCTCTCTCTTTCTCCTCACAATAGAGCATCCTTCATCCATTCTCATAACTCATTGTATTTTAAGTCACTCCCCTCTAATCACAGGAGGAATACTCCTTGTTCCCCCCCCCGCCACTTCCAGACTCAGCCGAGGATCACTATCACTGATCATGAGATACAAATTTATCACCTAATCTAGATTCTGGTAGCTGTTATCTACTGAGCCAGGCCATTTCTTCTTCCTCGTTCAGTGAGTTCAGTGTGGCTCATGGTCTTTCTCTTTACATCAACTCCAACTGAGTCGGGAATAGATGGAACGGTGGGCCAGCAATTAGAAAAATCAGAGTTCAAATCTAGCCTCAGACACTTAATAGCTGAGTAACAGACAGGAGGCAAGTCCCTGGACCTCTGCTGGCCTCAGATTCAATGGCAGGGTGAGAAAAATAACAGCATCTCCCTCCCAGAGTTGTAGTAAGGATGAAATGAGATAGCATTTGTAAAGCACTCAATAACTTGATGGCCAGGTACATAGCAGGCCCTATGTAAATGCTATCTATCCACTACAATAACAGATTTCAACATATACATTGACACTCCTTCAAACAACTTAACTTTCGCATTCCTCAATCTACTCATTTACCAAGACCTAACCTTCTACTTCACTTCAGTTACAGAGAGATGGCCACCATGAATCACAAGAGTTCCACTTCCATGCTCATCAACTCTGAAATATCTATTGTCCAGTAATAATCTTTTACCACTTTATATTTCCCTCTGCCTTATGACCCCACACTCTATTTGCTGTCCTCATGGTGACCTCCATGGTTCTTTCCCAAGCCATCACCCCTGCACTGTTATGCCCCCTCCATTCCCTATCCCTTGGTGAATGAGCTCAATTCTATATCTTCAACACAAGAATCTACTGCAAATCACACTTTGTCAAGTCCCAGCCTGACCTCTGCTGCCCACTGTCTTTGCCCCTATTCCCGTGAATATTCACAGCATTGACATGAGCTGGAGAAAAGGAAGAAACCACACAGCTACATCCCAGGGTTTTTGCAAGGATAAAATTAGATACCATTTGTAAAGTACTTTACAAAACGTAAAGCACAAAGGAGGAGGAGGAGGATGACAATGTTGCTGCTGCTGACAGGGTGCACTATGAAACTGTGTTATGTGATCTCAGGAAGGCAATCTTTTGATATGTCTCTAACTGAGTGATTATAGTGTAGTCAAATCCTTTCATTAAGGAGATCTGTTCTGTGAAGCTTGAATTCAGCCAAAGGGCCACACTTGAGGACTCAGAGGTCACCAGACCGCAAAGTTCCCCACCCCTGGACTACACCATTCACCACAGAAGCTATTGCAGGTATGCTGTGAATGCTAGTGACGGGAGTAACTACATAAATGAGATCTGGTTTCTGCTGAAGCACTTTAGTTTTTAGAATGTGTTTGGTGAAATAATGTGTCTCTTAAAATGTACTCATGATTATCTTCAACGTCTTTTCATATATTCATCTATTCCTTTTTCCTAAATTATATTAGTAGTATAATAATTACAGTCAGGTACTTACTAAGTGAAGCAGCTAGACAGCTCAGTGGATAGAATGCCGAGCCTGGAATCAGGAAGACCAGGTGGAGAAGCTAGACAGCTCAGTGGATAGAATGCTGAGCCTGGAATCAGGAAGACCAGGTGGAGAAGCTAGACAGCTCAGTGGACAGAATGCTGAGCCTGGAATCAGGAAGACCAGGTGGAGAAGCTAGACAGCTCAGTGGACAGAATCTGAGCCTGGAATCAGGAAGACCAGGTGGAGAAGCTAGACAGCTCAGTGGATAGAATGCTGAGCCTGGAATCAGGAAGACCAGGTGGAGAAGCTAGACAGCTCAGTGGACAGAATGCTGAGCCTGGAATCAGGAAGACCAGGTGGAGAAGCTAGACAGCTCAGTGGATAGAATGCTGAGCCTGGAATCAGGAAGACCAGGTGGAGGAGCTAGATAGCTCAGTGGACAGAATGCGGAGCCTGGAATCAGGAAGACCAGGTGGAGGAGCTAGATAGCTCAGTGGACAGAATGCGGAGCCTGGAATCAGGAAGACCAGCTAGATAGCTCAGTGGATAGAATGCTGAGCCTGGAATCAGGAAGACCAGGTGGAGAAGCTAGATAGCTCAGTGGACAGAATGCTGAGCCTGGAATCAGGAAGACCAGGTGGAGAAGCTAGATAGCTCAGTGGATAGAATGCTAAGCCTGGAATCAGAAAGACTCAAGTTCCGATCTGACCTCAGACATTTACTGGCTGTGTGACCCTCTGTATGACAACCCAATGAAGTAAGAAATGGTAAAATCACACCAGCATCTTTGCCAAGAAAATCCCATTGACAGTATGGTTCACAAGGTCACAAAAGAGCTGGGAATCACAGAACAGCAACCTATCAGTGCAAACCAGCCTTTCCATGAAGTGGTTGCATCTATCTGAATCTGCACTATTTGAAGATATGTAAAATATGGCAACTGGCTCCAGTCTAATGGAAATATACAGTGTGAATGTGAATAACTGGGGCCACTTCACAAGATTTGTGATTTGCATTAATCAAGACCTAACTGTAATTCATGTTTAAGTGCTTTAAGAGAGCAAATAAAGTCACAGAAGTTAATTCTATTGCATTTGGTAATGATTTTCATATAAAACTTCCTGAAAATTTCTTTCTAAAGAAATCCAGGTTTTCAGCAGTATTTCAAAGGCTTATACAATCAGGTTAAGAAAAACAAAATGAAGCCTCCAATACATGATGCCAGTAAGCTGATGAGATGCTGGTATGAACTGCATAGGTGATCTCAAGGGAAGGGTAGGACAGTGGCTGTTCAGCATGGGCTGAGGTGGCATTCTCCTGACTCAATTTCCCCACTGACACCTGGCAGACTTTAAGCCTGACTGAATGCAAGTGGACAATCTAATCCTGCCTGGAATTGACATGAAGTTGGGGAGATATTGTATCCCTCCAATGTCCTTACTATTGGTGGCAATTTCCTATAGTCAAAAGGTTTGTAAGCTTAATACCAGATCTATTCAATTATAGATTATGGGTAGGGGAACATCCAAGGTTGTTTAATATCACACTATTAGGCATAGGACTATAGACCAACAACAATAAGCTAGGGTCCTTTAATTCTTAGTAATACTATGGAGACAATTAGGTCAAGAGCTTGTGAAGTTAGCAGCATAAATATTATCTGTGTCTCAGCTGGTCAATGTTTAAAAAAAAAATTCTTTTGTGGTCCATATTGTAAATGCTTTAAAAAGATGTATCACCTGACCAAAAGTTACAATTGCTTTATCTGTTATAAACTGTGTTAAAAATAAATAATAAAAAAAATGAGAAAAAAGGAGGAGGGAGGGAAACCATACTACCAGCTATTACTTCTAGCTCTAAAGTGAATTAAGGATAGGAAAGTCAGGCATTTTAAGGGAAGTTCTGCTAATGGCATTATGTTAGCTATTTTGTTCTCTTACTGTCTTTGAAAGACTTGAAACTACTGGGCGAGAAGATTGGGTACGACTTCTTCCTAAGAAAGAGTATTAATAGCCTGTGTTTTGTTTTGGGGGGAGGGAGTGTCAAAAGTTATTGCTACTTTTCTGGTGATATCAAAGCAAAACCAAAGGCTAGAAATAAAGTGAATCTCTCTAAAATCATGATGTGCAAATTTAAATGATATGCATTTTTATTTAATGGGTTTATGAGCTCATCTTTTTACTCCATTTCTGTTATTGCCTTTTATACCATAAGACAGCATTATATTTTATAAGGTATGTCATATCATTCTACTTCCCTCCTCACCTTATGTTATGGACAAGAAGAAACATAAAAGAAAAAAGCTTCTATAGTGAAAGAAAAGACTAGCTTGATGCCACATTCAAGGATATTTCCGATCCCTTATTCTAACCGAAGTGCTTATAGAATGTACTTTTTATAATAAAACACTATTGTAAGAGGACATGACATCTAGGTACCTATTGCACTGATATCAAGTTCTCTTTTAAATTACATTTTCAGTAAGGCTATGTGTGAATTCCAAATGTTAGATTTTAAAAGGCTGGGGAAAGTCTTGAAAAGAGCAACATGTAGGTAAGCAGCTGAGGGAAGGAAAGGAGCGGGCTTGGTAAAAGTCTAGGAGAAAGCAGCTTTAGTAATAAGCAAGGTGTACAGAGCTGGTGAGGTGTACAGGTTTATCTACAGCAAGTTCAGAGAAGTCCAGCCCAACCCAAGAACTGTAGCTAGTGTTCCTAGGTGCTTTTATTTCTGATATTCTCCTCCTGCTATAATAGGGGAAAAGAGTAGTTAATGGAATCAAGGTTAGTAATTCCTTGTACTTCAAGTCACATTCTGTTTCATTGATTATAATCTATTCTGAATTTATATGTAGGTTTTGTTGGTCTCGGGGAGAAGTGGGAAAAAAAGGACTATAAACAATGAATCTAGATAGATCTCAGGTTCATAAGATTCCTAGAATGGGCCTTAAAAGCCACAGAGTCCAAACTCATTTGTAAATGAGGTGCAAATAAGGTGGATTTTAGTGTAAGTGGATTTTAGTGTGTGTAAAGTAGATTTTTGTTATTATTTCTTAGAGTTCAGTTTTCCAGGATCCAAGTCCATAACAATCTCAGTTTCCCAGGTTCATGGTTCAAAATATCTTCACTACGCTTATGCAGCGTTATATAATGATAAATAATACAAACATCCACTGAGGCTTCACAGATACAGGGATGAGGTGATGTAATCTTGTGTGGTTATAGCTGGCCATATGCCTTCTTTGTCTGCTGCCCTATAAAGCAGGTGGTCATTGGTCAGTGAATGGGGAACCTTAGGGTTGAATGTACAAGCTGGAAAGCTGTGAGTGCCTCGATCAGCCTCCATCAAGGCTTGGAGGGAATCTGTGTGTGCCTCAACTGGCCCCCATTGAGGATTGACGGGATTTAGGGGAATGCACAAGCTCGACTGACCCCATCGGGATGTAGGGGTAATTGTCCCCCCTTCTCGTTGGCCCCTAAGAGAAGGGTGATTAGGGAATGCGGTAGGAGTTGTGCTCCTATTATCAGCAATCTTCTTCTGAGAAAACTAGACTAGAATAAATTAAGATTATTAACCCCTTTGAAGCTGTCTTACTGTCTTTCCTGTGATTCTGATCAGATCAAGAGTGAACTTGTGCTAGCAACCCTCCTGTGTGCTATGTTCACCTGTCTTACATGAGGAAACTGAGGCATGGAAAGGTTAAGTGACTTGTTTACATGTATATACAGGAAAACTAGGTGGCACAGAGGAAAGACCTGTAGTCAGGAAGACCTGAGTTCAATCCAGCCTCAAACATTTACTAGCTATATGACCCTGGGCAAGTCAATTAACCCCATTTGCCTCAGTTTCCTCACCTGTAAAATGAGCTGGAAAAGGAAATGGCAAACCACTTCAACATCTTTGCCAAGAAAACACCAAATGAGATCATGAAGCATTGGACATGAGTAAACAACACCAACAATAAAAAATGTCAGCTCTTCCTGACACTAAAACCAGCTCTCTCTTCTATTACACTATCCAGCTATTAAGATGATGATGTAAAATAAAGAGCTAAGAGGGTACTACACTAGAATGCTAAAACAAAAAAAAGCCAAAGGAAAAGAATATTTTATTTAGAAAAACAGAGTGCCTAAATAACTGGAAATAACAAAAAATAAATGAAAAGTTTCAGCATTCAAAATTTTGAATGTACTCATTGTCATGCGCGTTTTTATAAAAATCTATGAGATAATTCTGTTTACAGAAAATTTGGGAGTTTATTTTTTTCCTACATAGAAATGTTGAAGTTAAGAGTTAAAGGGGAGAGATGGGATCATCTAGTTCTGCCACATTTTTAAAAAAAATATTACCTGTGGATTTAATTTATCATGTCATATATCTGTCCTTTCCCACCTACATACAGAAGTGAGGAGTTTGCTGCTTAAAAAATCAGGAAGTAAATTTACTGAGTTCTAATGTTCCTGACACCAATAAAAGCAACTAAAGGAATTAGGAAGTCAGCACCTGGGTTTTGTAGAAGAGAAAAAGGAGACTGGATTGAACAGTCATGTTCCCTATGTGTTATATCATTCTTGGGTTAAAATCATCTTAAAGAAAACTGGATTAGTTTGCTTTTTCCAATCTTATTCCACCTATTTTGACTTTTTAGTTATTATTTTTATTCAAATTATATCCAAATATTAATATTGGGAGCTTTTTAAAAAACTGGGTGCCTCTATGCGATGTACCACATTCTTTACACAACATACTTCACCAAAATCAGCCTCATATCAAGAGTAAATTACCCAAACTCCTTGTGTATTTCTCTCCTTTATACGTAATCTTTCTTCTACCTAATACTATCAGCATCTGCCACATCTTAGAAAAATAATAAGAAAAAAATATTCTCTCCACATGATTTAATAATATATATGTGCACATTTTTCCCACTAGAAAATGTAATCACAGCTGCCACTGATGACTGGTGGGTCTTTAAGGAAATTAATCAGTTCCACAGGTATAAAAATAATGCTCTAAGAGCCTAGCAATTATTTGCTCAAAGCATTTCTATGATATTTTTCACTCTACTTAAGTTCTTCCATGAATAAGCACTAATTTCAAGGTATCTTGTCCACAGCAGGATCAACAAATGATTAAGTAAGCTAGAGAAAGCAACAACGTTGGTAGAAGCTGGAGCTGGACAAGTCAACACTGACTGTATTATTCCCACTTAAACATCTTGCCTCTTTCTGACCTCTCCACTGAATTATCGGCACTAAACTTAGACAGCAAGGAACTTCCTTTAACAGACAAGAAGAGTAATGACTCCTGTGGGTATCTTGTGGTCTCTTTAAACTTTGTAAGAATTACTGCTTAATGACTATCATAACTGACTGATATTTCACCCACTGCATACAAAGGTGGGTATTTTAATCACAATGTCTAACTTCAAAGAAGTCCTAAATATAAACACTTGCTTAAATTAATTTGTAAATTTCCTTTCCTGCTCTTCGCTGACCTCCACTCCCCCTCCCTCCTATTCCCTTCCTTATCCCACTTACTTTTGCCTCTAAACACAGGAACTGAAATACTCAGGCATCTTTGCTCATGAAGCCTTTATTAGAACATCTCAATCTATTCATTTTCACTCTATGTGTCATTTTTCAATTATTTTCAATTATTGTAGCATTTGACTGGGACAATGGAAGGGAGAAATGTTGGAAGAACTATATTCTAATTAACTTTGACACCAAGTACAGAGTTCACTAAACAGAGCTGGGAATTTTCACAGATGGCAATAAGCGTCTGATGTTCCTGTGCTTCTCCCCTGTCTCAATTTTATACTGAATTTACATGAAGGGTATTGATGGCCAGAGGGAAGGGACATTCTGAAAGTAAATATTTCATATTACATTTGCATCATTTTACAACTTTGAATTTGTCAACTTAATCTTTAAGACGTTTATTCAAAAATTCCAAAGAACTAACCCTGCAATCTGAGCGTGCTACCTGGTAAGAGTAGGTCTGTGGTCCAAAGTGCAAGGAATGAATTTTCCCTGAGAATGAGGTCAATATCATAAACCTGGTACTCATCTTCACAGAATCTTGGAGGCTCACTCTCATGTGTGAGAAAAACAGACTAACACAGAAAGCAAACTGTAATCTTTGGGGGCGGGGGGGGGGGGGGGAGTGAAACGTTTTTTAAAGAAATAAATACCTGGGTACAATTTTGTATCTTTCTCACTAATATTTATCAATGTGATCAAACCCTCAGTTTAATCACCATATTTTGACCAGAACTCTCTAATTAAACAAAAACAGGATTTACATAATACTTTAAGGTTTGCAAAGTGCTTTACAAATATCGTATTTGATCTTCACAACAACTCTGAGAAGTAGGTATTATTATTATTATCTCAGTTTTACAGATGGGAAAACTGGGGTACATAGAGGTGAAGTGACTTGCCCAGGGTCACAAACCTAGTAAGTATCTGAGGCTGTATTTGAATTCAGGTCTTTCTAACTCCAAGTCTATCACTCAATTCACTGCACCATCAAATGGAAATCTGTCAGGCGACAAAGTTTTCAATATACAGAAAAATCTAAGGAAGCAAGAAATGGGTATATAAATGTTGATTCTGGGGGAGGGCAGAAGCATCTATAAATCCCATTTAAACAGAAGTAGTAAGTGAGTATGTTCTGCTTTATTTCAAGTCTAGGTTTGCCCCCTTACTAACTTCTACCCACTGCTGTGGTCCTTCCTTCTGAAGTCAAATCAGATAAGTATCATTTCTTTTCCACTACTCGAGAACATTTATCTTCTCATCTTTTCTGCAGGACAAACATGCTCAGTTCTTTAAACAATCCCACTACAAAACAGACTTAAGGCCCTTGTCCGAGTGCCTTTCAGATTGTCAACAAACACAATATTCCAGATAAGTTCTGATGAAAGCACAGTAGAGAAGTATTATCACCATCTTTTTCAAAGAAGCCTTCTTCACGCATCCCCAAATTACATTACCTTTTCAGGCTGCCTCATCACGCTAGCTCCTTCACATTGAGCTAGTAGTCCCAAACAAAACTGTTATTTTTCAGACAAATTGCTGTTTGACCACATTTGCACTGGCCTGCACTTGTGAAACTGCTTGGTTTGTTGTTGTTTTTTAAAACCCTAATCTACTTCTTTATACTATTTATCCCTATTGAATATCATCTCTTTTGGAGTAAGTTCCAAAGCTTTCAGCCTCTTTCAGAATCCTAATTTTGCAAACACTATTTCCTCTTCTCTATGGTCCCTAACCATTTCTTTAATGATCCATGCTAGAATTTTCCCCAGAAGAGAAGTCAAGCTCATGGGTCTATAGTTTGCCAATTTTCTTCTTTCCTCTTTTTGGAAATCAGGATATGATTTTGAACTCAGGAATTATATCAACCAGTTCTGTCAGTACCCTAGGAAGTAACACATCCGATGGAGGTGACCAACTCATCAAAGGCATCTTTAGTGTTCTCTTACTTTCCTTGACAGAGGAAACAGAAGCAAAACAAAAAACCAAGCAGTTCTGCCTTCTCTCCACTGCTGGTTATCATCACCTTATCCATTTCAAAATTTGGTTCTGTCCTTTGATCTTCCTTTCCCTCCCAGAATAACTTTTTTTTTTAATCCAAAACGGAAAGAAAATAAACTTTCTTGTTTTTCTTAGGTTTCTTGACCAGTCTTTTTTTTTAATTCTAAATATAACAAGCACCCCTAACAATATTTTTATAGGAATACATCATCCTCCTGTATTCTTACTGTTTTCTGTTCCTGTTTTCACCATTTGCACATTTTCTTAAAATCTTAAGTTGCTTGAGTGAATCCCTGCACATATACACTGATCTCTTCAGAAAATTCCCATTCAGTAGAATTGACTACCTTTCTGTCTTTAGACTTTCATTCTTGACAATATCACAAAATGCTGGAAGAAGAGGGGAGGGGATTGGAACCAGAGGAGTTTCACCAGGGACTGATAATACTGGAAAACATGGGAAAGGAAGGATGCATCTGAGGTGGAAGAGGCACACTTTGTAATCTAAAGGCAATTTGTGTAATGGGAATCTGCCTTCTAGTACTTCAAAAGCTTTTTCCCAATGAAGGTCATGGACAGCATAAAGACAGACCAAGTAAGGGAACATTCCATAAATCAGAAGATATAATTCAGGACAGACTTAGGTGAAGAAAAAAATAAGGTAAAGGCAAAGCAAAACTTCTTAGAAAAGGGTGCAGCAAATTAAAGTTATTAAAAATAAGGGATGTGTAGGGGAAGAAGAAAAAGAAGACTCTGAACTACTAACTTGAGTGGTGAGACAAGAGAAGAAATAAAAGGGAGAGAAATGGATGACTACATAAAAGAAACAAATAATTTAAGTAATTCAAAGAACCTGATGTGGGAACAGACTAATATAACTAACATAAGCAAAATATCACAGAAAAAATACTCCCTTAAAAGGGGGAAAAGGACCAAAAAAGGCAATATAAAAGAAATCAATGAAGAACATACCTAACAATCATAACTTTAAATGTGAATGGATTAAACAATCCAATAAAATACAGAGTGACAAAACAGATAAGAAAGCAAAATCCAATTTTCCACTATACACAAGAAACATATTAGAAATAGTCACATACGTAATGGAAATTAGAGGCTGAAACAAAATTTACTTTGCATCAGGTGAATCAAAAAAAGAGAGGTTTATAATTATGCTACCAGAAAAGCAAAAATAAATATTCATAATATCAAGAAACAAGGTAACTACATTATGATTAATGGAACTATAGGTAATGAATATCAATATTAAAGTACATCAATTGGCATAGCATCTAAATTCAGAAAGGAAAAGCTATTTATATTACAAAAACATAATTAAACAATAATTATAAAAGCCTTTAAAGATCTCTTAGAGTTTGACAAATTTAAGAAAAAATGAAACACAAAAATAAAATATAGACCTGAAACACCATGGAAGACACTAGAATATTTTTTAAAAAAGGAAAAATATTAGCTGCCTTTTGCAGACCATAATTCAATAAAAGTAGTATTTAATAGAAGAAACAAAACTAAGATTTACATACCTAAATAGATACTTAATATCTGAAAGAGAATTAAAACGATAAGACAATATACTACAATCTCTGGGATGTAGCTAGAGCAGTCGACAGAGCAAAATGTTCTATCTGGAAGGTCACCAGCCTCACTTTCTCCTCCAAAGCCACTTGGGTCCAGTGACAAGGACAACTAGAGATTATCCCAGCTAAAGTGATGGCAGTCCAGAGGAGGCAGAAGCATATCCTGTATGTGATAGAATAATTCTTCTGTGACTCTGAAAGCTACTTTCCTAAATTCTAGACTACATATAAAACTAAACCCAGCTTTTCTCTCCTCTATCACAAGGGCAGCTGGGTGGTGCAGTGGATAGAAGCACCAATGCAGGAGTCAGGAGGACCTGAGTTCAAATCTTACCTCAGACACTTGGCACTCACTAGTTGTGTGACCTTGGGCAAGTAGTCACTTAACCCCAGTTGCCTCATCCTGGGTCATCTCCAGTCATCCTGATAAATATCTGGTCACTGGATTCAGATGGCTCTGGAGGAGAAGTGAGGCTGGTGACCTGCACAGCCCTCCCTCACTCAAAACAAAGTCAAGTGCAAGTCATGTCATTATTTCTCTGATGGCATGGTCTTCTTTGGCAATGAAGGATGAACACATACACACACTCTCTCTATCACAAACACTCGGAGGGAATCTACTTCCTCCCCCAATTCCATTGTTGCCCCTGACTTCAACAAGTTCTATGTTTCTAACCCTTCAAGGAGTTCTAGGTTACTGAGAATCTGAGCAGAAGGAAACGTTCCCCTCTTTCTGGTCCTTATGACCTTTTTAAAAAATGAAATTATCACTGGGACAAATTAGGAAACTGTTGGCTGTCCTATTTTTGGTAAAATTAATACTTTAGTACATGTTAAGGTAACTTGCGTTCCCCATCAGCACTATGATAGGAAACCACCATACCTCAGTGCTAGGCTCATCCGCTTCCTGAATTTCTTATTTATTTCTTCTTTCTGTCCTGGTAGTCTGAAGAGAAATGGTAGTAATAAAATTGCTTCTGTTTCTCCTTACATGAATCTTCATACAAAAATCATCCACCAACAATATCCCCTCTAGTTCTTAGTTTTCCTCCTGTAAGACTACCTCCTTAATGTTCCCTTCCTCCCTTTTACCTATTGTTTTTGCATAATATACTTCCATCCACAGTCCATGATACTTCCATCCACAGTCCATGACCAGGTCAAACATTCTATCCTACCTAGTTTCAGTGACAGTCGTGGAGTCAAACTGGTTATTTTGCAGTGGGACCTATGGATACTCTTGCTTGGCATTGGTATGTGCAAGTTTGAAGCCATGGGCTTTACTATTGGCTCTTTTCTTGAATATTATTTCCTCTAACATTCTAGGCATTTCAATTGCTAGTCTTCCTTCATTGTAGCTATTGTCTACGGTACTGGATTAAGTGGAGATATACAGCCACTTTTCTTCTTCCCCCAACATGTTCAGCCTTTAGCTCTTTTGATTAAATTTGCAAGACATTCAGTGAATGAATTCTTACAAGCATCTGTTAGATGCACTCCATTACAATTCCATTTTTTAAAGTTACATTTCATTGTCCCTGATAACTTGAAGTTTGGACAGGGATTCCTCAAAGCCCTTCATTTTCTGGTCTCAAAGGAAGACCAGCCAAGACTGGAAAAGTACATAGTGAGCTGCTACTTGGCAAGGACAGAAATACAAATATTGAACAAGTAATGAAAGTCACTACAAAGTTCATCTTCTTCTCTCTCCTAATTGAAAGTCTCAGATTTATTTTTAAAAATCTGTGGTTATTTACTCATCACCGTCTAAATACTTAGTAAAGAAGTATAACCTTCTATTACCTCATATCAAGCTGACAGTCATAGCCAGGTTCCTTTTCTGTGTTTCAGCAATAACTTTACAGTCATAACTCTACTTCCTTTTCTTTTTCTCATTAACTTTTTATTTGGTTTAGGCAGTGTAATGTTAATTAGAGTTAAAAATCTCCCCCCTTTATCCCACTCATCCATTAATAGGTCTCAGGTGGACATTAAGGGAAGCTTGTTTAGGGGAGGTGTGTTTGGTAGGAAAGCCCACACCTTTTGTTAATTATGAATGAAACACTGGGTCATGAGGGTCCTGATGCCCTCTGGCTCTGAAAAGTGTATATCTGTGTGTGTGCGTGTATATGCAGATACACACACATACATATATGTAAATATATATGTATATACTCTGAAGTGAGGTTTTGCTTTGGGGGCTTTCTCTTTGGAAGAAGGTTTATGTGCCAGATGAGACTCTGGGTAGCTGTTAAGGACCCCTACCCCCACTCTGAAAACCCAGATATTGGTGCTTCCCTCTCTCTGGTAACTATGTATGTGTGTAATGGTCAGACAGTTGGATCTGTCTGTTGATCTGTGGCATATGTATTGCTTAGGGTCAGACAGTTAGCAGCCCTGTCTGTTGCTCTTTATTTCTCTGCTTGTATTTTCTCTGTTGGTATATGTGATGAAAGAAGATTGCTGACCCCTCAAAAGTTGCTTTCCTTTTAGAAAAGCAGATTAAGGACTTGTGCTAGCAGGACATCCTGGAAGTGTCAGGGTGCCTGCTGTTACACCCATTTACTTTACTTTACTAATTTGTTTTATTTACCATTTGCTACTTAACTTGCCTGGCCAATTACTTTAGGATCACAGGATCATGGATTAAGTACTGGAAAGGACCTTAGAAGCCACCTAATCTAGCACCTACATTTTACAGTTGAGGGAAGTAAAGCTCAAAGTCTAATGTTCTTGCCTAAGGTCACAAATGTACCAAATGGCACAGGACAAATTAGTATGTCTTCCTCATTCTAAATGCAGCCTTCTCTCCATTATGGAAGTTGCCTTTTCCTTATCTATGAGAGGTTCCTTAGGCATCCTTCCTATTCAGTCCTCCTCTTTTTCCTCCAGACTGAGTCTACAATTCACATTTTTCTACTTCAGCATATCTTCAGAATGTTCCCAATTCCCCCACTGGACTCAATCTTTGATCTTCTTCATCAAAATCACCCCAATTTATTTCTTTTTTATTCAATTGAAGCCCTTGTCTCCTCTCTCATGCTCCTCCTCCCCTAGAAGCAACAAGTAGAAACTGAAATTGTATATAATACAAAAAGGGAATCACTCTTCTTTAAGACCTAGATTTTAATGTCATAAATTGTTACATTTATTCACTTACCTCATTTACTTGTTTCCACCTCAAAATAACTGACTTCGTTCTCCTTCTGAACTGCCTCTTGGTAAGGTTAACTAGATTTAGCCTGACATACGGAAGCAAATTTTAAAGAAAGTTAAGGAAAAAAAGGAAGATAAAACTCTCCCAAAACCTCCAATTTTATACTGAGTATTCCTTTTAATGACTTCACTGAGTTGTGAATATTCTTCTAATACACCACAGAAGAATAAGTTCACTTTTTTGTTATAGAGACACATTTAGTTGAAATAGTGTTGGACATTAATAATCAACTGACATTTAAATAAGAAATATTTATTAACCTTCTGTAAGACTTAAAGAGATAGCAAAGAAGTGTTGAATAATGTGTGAGATTGAGAAGTTGGGCACTTAATTGTGTCAATAATTATTCATGTTTTCATTAGCACAAAGTTCTCTTTAGAGAGCAGTAGGAAATTATTAGCATTAAAAATAATTCTCTGCTAGCAATGGCACCTACAAAAAAAGAGTTTATTTTAACAGGGATTTTACAGTTCTACATTCAATAAAACCAGGCTGCTACTAGACCTCAGTAAAAGCTCTTAATAATCAATTACTATTTTGTCCCTGTTCAAATTTTTTCATTACATCAAAATTATTTAATATCATGTTTAGAGCATATTTGCATTATTTTTATGACACTTGATATTTTTCACCCAAAGGATTATTTATGCTACACTGATACTGTGCCTGAAATGTAAAATGAATGAAAAACATACAAAAGCTCAGGTGAAGAACAACTATAAACAGCTAGTGAAAAAAAATATATAGCATTTTCTCCAATTACAAATAAGTTTCAATAGATGCTGGCCAAAATGTTGTGATTACTCACACCTTTAATTTCAAAAGGCAATTTTGCTGTGCAGCCTTGTTTCTCAGTCATAAAAGCTTTCCTCCTTTGTCTTTAAATAACAAAATGGCAATCTCCAGTCAACCTGATGAGTATCTGGCCACTGGACCCAGATGGCTCTGAAGGAGAAAGTGAGGCTGGTGACCTTGCACAGCCCTCCCTCACTCAAATAAAGTCAACTGCAAGTCATGTCATCATTTCCCTAACGTCATGGTCAAGGACAAACATAACAAAATAACAAACTACGATACGCACTGTCTTTTGTTAGTGGCTGGTATCTTCCCTGGAACAATGTTAGGTCTTAAGACAAGGGCTGGCAACCTACTACTCCTGTGCCTTATAACATATATTATAGGGAGCTCTAACTCTGCCAATACTACACCCCACCCCCATCTCTCCCACTATGAAAGCAGCAGCTGAATTCCAGAATGCTCCTTCTCCCTTCCTTACTCAGGAGGATGTGCAGCACCTCAGTTCCCTGTTCTCATGGTATCAGAGCCTGGGATACAGTCAGCTCTCTCTTCCTTTTCAATGCTTTACACCCCACCCACCACATCTCATAAAGAAGGGGGAAATTACAATTTTGGCACATCATTTTTAAAATCCTGCCAGCCCATACTCTAGGATAATTTCCCTCAGATGAAATTAGCTCCCCTTGCCACCCACAGCTAGTACAGCCTAAAATACTACACGAAATGGTGTGCCTTATAAATGTATTCAGTAATGACTTAAACCACCACCAAATTCCTGTGTGCCAGGTCAGAATGTTCTTTTTTTCTTATTTGCCAGAAGAGAAAAGTGAGACATTCAAAGGTTAAGTGACTTGACACAAATGTAAAGTGATCCAGAATGATATTCTACTAAGTAGATTACATACATGCTAACTGACATGAACACTTAAGGCCGCAGACTATTCTGTCCATACATTTCATTTACATAAGCCATGTCATCATGAAGGACTATGGCTGATTTGTTCAATCAAAAGTTATGCCTGGACTGGTGCCCTTCCTGGTGCTGAAACACCATCATGAAGGAGAAGATGTCTAACGCCAGCAAATTCTTTACCACTACAAAACAGAACATGATTTAGAAATAAAAACAAAAACACCAGCACAACTTTCTTAGAAAGAGTAGCAATTGTCATTTTGGTTTTCAAATCCAAAAGGGAAAATTACCTAACTACAAATCCACCTGGCTTAGGCTGTAGCTCATCGGTAATAATCATCAAGTGAGACTTTCAGTATGGATTCTGATAAGTTGTGTTAATGTACATGCATATGTATGTCTTGGATATCTGCCCTAAGCCAGCTGCTGAGGAACAGGAGCAACTGGGTAAACACACTGAAATAGTTGAAAAGGAAATGGAGTGAAGCCAACATCCAGACCCATAAACAAGAAACCATTTAGGCTATGAAAGCCATGGCAGAGCTACTTCTGAAGAGTGGTATAGACCAGGTTTTATTCTGATGGTTGGGAGAAGGCAAACAGGATGGCTGAAACTTTCTTAGAATTTATTTGTTATTTTATAATGGCAGATGGAAAAGGACGAAGGTTAAATGCATTAAAGCTGGATGAAGTACGCAGTTTAATGGAAACATTTTTAAGGCTCCATCGAGGTACAGTGAAATGATGAATTGGGGGCAGGAGTGAGGCTGCTAAATATGAGGTTTTCTCAGCAGCTATAACTGAAATTTTATAAATCCCCAGAATGAAGCTAAAGCATCAGTGCCTGTGTGGAAAGGCACAGTAGAGCATTATAGGGATATACAGCAAGGCCTTATCACACTCCTGATTAATGAGCACTTAAGAAAAGAACTAAAAGTGATATTCTCAGCCCCTTTCATTTATAGAGAAGGTGATAATACCAACTAACCTTCCTGATGACTTCAGGTCTTCCACTTTTCCTTAACTCTGTGGAAATACTTTAAATATCCTCTCTATATTGTAAACAGATTTGAAAATTAACCCTGAAGTTTTCTCCTCAAATACAAATGAACCCTCAAATTAACTACATCTGATGCAAATATAATCAATCCACTGGTTCTCTTACCATCAAGGAACATTAACAAGTTCACGGACTGTGATCTCAATGTAGCCATATAAGCATCAATGCCAAACTTTAGATGGGGAAATTCTAAAACTACAAAATATGAATTCTAATTCTAGCTTGTTTAATGTCTCCGTGATATAATGCTCATTTAAGCACTTAGTTAGTGAGTTTTGTTGAGAGTATCTAGTATTATTCAGTTTCTAAATATACTTTCACATTCAGAACACAAATAACGAGGAGGAGAATTTTCACATTATTGGGTAATAAAGTTTCTTTCAACTCTTACATTCTAGTCAACAACATTTAATCAATAAGCATCTATGAAGTATCTATTATGGCCCCATACTATACTAAACTAATTCTATGAACAAAATTTAAGTTCCAAATAAAAATAAACAGCAATCGAAGTATTATCTGTTCTGAACTAAATTTGTAGAGTATACATTATGGAAAAAAGAACAGCAAAAAGCAGAGGAATCACGGGTGTGATTGCGGGAGATAAAGATTAAGGAGAATCTCCCTTCTCCTTCCATGAAAAGGAAGAGTTATTAAAGTAATTAATTTAAATTCATCAGGCAACCTATTAAGGAATCCTTCATTGTAATCTATAAAAAACTACCCATAACTATATTCTCACAAAATGGCAATGACACAAGAATGTTCTCTGCCTTTATCTTCCCGTCATTGTCATTATCAAGGAAGTCAGAGACATATTCCCTACCCAGAAATATACGGAACCTCAGAAACAAACCATTGATGCAGACAAATATATAAGACCATGGTGACAAATGAACATACTATTAAAACACCGAAGAAAATTTATATTAAAATTATGCATAAAATGAAGAACATAAAATTTGCATCCCAGGAGAGTTCCCAGTATTTGTCAGGAAAGCTTCAGGGACAAAATAAAATTTCTGCATATACTCAAATACAGGAAAGACTAGGGCTGTATGAGGTAGGGGAACTCCATGCAGATGGCATAAACTGGACAAAGGGATGAAAAGGACACAAGGTGATTTGCTTGGGAAGGGTAAAGGGGACAAGATAGGAAGCAGGAGAAGAAAAGGGACAAATGAGATGCTCAGATGGGAAGCAGTAATGCAGCAGGATTCAGATCATTACCAATGTGAAAAGCATTTCATCGAATTCCTGACTTCTGAACATGGTATCTATCCTTGGACAATGCACAGGATAATTAAACTACTATCTTTTACATTGTATAAATTCAGATGAATTCCACAACAACAATGAAGAAATGCCCAGAATTTTGCTCACACAGTTGGAAATTCACGCTTTTTTTGGTTTCAGTTGCTACTTGCATAAAAGAAGCATTTCCAAATCATCTCAGATCTCTTAGGATTACTGACTACAGGTGTAAGAAGATCGCATTTGACAGCAATCACGCACCATATGGTGCTGATATTGGAACCACGCTAGTAGAAGCTGGAGTATGTTAAACACAGTCTGCCTTTTTTTTCCCAATGATCAGTTGTAGCAAGTGTTCCCAATTCCCCACCCCCAAAGATTTACTGGAGTTCTCATTTTTACAAACAATGCTGCTGCACACAGGCAACAATTGCTGACTTCTACACTAGACACTAACGGCTGACTGATTTTCATAGAACGTTTTTTGCCTTTGTCAAGAATTATATTTAAGCAGTTACAATGAGAATTGTATTTCATGGATTGATTCTTATTGACCTTTGATTCCGTATTCAGACAGGCAAATTCATAAAGAAAAATGAGTTAGTCTTTATTTAACTTGCCAAGCTTTATTCAAAAAGAGTTGGCCAATAGTAAGGAATAAAATTCGGATTTGTTCTGAATGAGGCAATTTGTGCCTATGAGAATCACAGCAAATACGTATCACTCAGTAGTTTAGTACCTTTGATAGATTTTACAAACTAACCTTTATTGTTTTTCTCTTCATGTAGATATTCATTCATCCATTTGTTTCTGGAGTCACATCAATCCTGCCCGAAAAAATGCATAAAAAGAAAATGATGAGAGTGGCATTCACAAGAATAAACCCCTTTATTATAACAATGCACCTTTACAATCTAAGATATTATTGCTCAGTTTCCATATTTAGGTGAATCAAGACTAAAGTGTTCAGGAGAATAATTCTATCTGCTTAATCTCATATCTCCCTTTAGGTCATAAAGGTACATACTAAAGAATCAAGAATCTCTAGGACCCACCTAAGCTCATGAGTCTAGATAAAGGTCCAGGAATACACTCTAGCATAAAATAATTTCATGTAGGTCCAGTCCAGTCTAGTCTAATAATCTAAAGGGCTCCAAGAAAGGCCGAAGGCTGATTCTGTTCAATAAATGAACTAGAAGCTCACCTGGATTGTGGGTTGTCTGGATGTCCCCAAGCATTTATTAAATGCTTACTATGTGCCACATTGTTCTAAGTCATAGGGACACAAAGAAAGTTTACAAACAAAGTCGATTGCCTTCAAGAAGCACACCACCTAATGGAAAACTAACTCTTCTTAAGTAGATATACAAGAGCCCTCCCAGAGGACACAGTCATGCTCAGCAACAAGCTAGGCACATAACATATTGCAATAAATATCTGTTGAATGAATAAATGAATAAGTACTTAGGAGCAGTTTCTCAAGAATGATTCAGGAAGGAGAGGTGATAGGAATGAATGAACCATGTGGATGTCATGGCTTTGTTCGAACTTGAGAGTAAGTTTTGTTTCATTCTTTGTATTTGCATATAACAATGCCTGATGGTTTGGTACCTCTCCCACGTAAGAGTGGCAATGTTAAATTCAAATTGTTGAAAGGAAGAACGAGCAATGAAAGGATGAAGTACTCTGAGAACCAGTCTAAGATTTATCTAGACTTGATGGAATAAGGAGTAGTGGTAGGTTTTTCAATAGCAGAGTGCCACAATGAAAAATATCTGAGAAAAAGTCAACCACAAAATATCCCCTCTGCCAAACTAGAGAGTAGGGAATCAATTAGAAAGAAGGTTGCTATAGTCGTCCAGAATTAAAGATGATCAAAGTATAATCTTGGTGATGGCTGGAAATTAGAAAGGAAGGGATATAAGTGTATATGTATGTGTGTATGTATGTACACATGCATGTGCATACACATATACATGCATTAAATATACACATATATACACACTTCTATACACACACACACACACACATATGACAAAGAAGAGGAAAAAACTGGCAGGAACAGTTGATGATTGAATGCAGAGCATAAAACAGAGAAGTTAGCAACTTCTCAAATAGTACCAGCTGGAGCATTAGATGACTTATATAACTGTCAAAAAATGAAGAAATTTCTAAATGGTTCCTGCTTTTCAGGGCAAATGCTTCTTTTTGCTCTGAAGGAAGGCAACAAAAATGTATGATTTAGTTAATATGAATATTAATTGCTAGTAACAGACTGACAAATACTTTAATTTTGACAAACCACATCTATGACTCTGATTCAGTCTCTTAAACGCTGAAATAATTTAAAATGAAATTTTGTGTGATTCATAAAAAGCTGAAAATTCCCCAGAAACACTGGCTTCATTGAGTGCAATTAAATATTGCTACATTGGCACATCCTAACTACTGTAGACTATTTGCTCCATCTTTGATGTATCTTGGAGACAGCCTTTTTGTTTAATCTTTCTTGGCATTATTCGAATTGCTTCAAAATTTCCATTTCATGAGGCAAATTTTCTTTGGCATCCAGTTAAGCCAGCATATTAGACACCGTTGATTTTTTTTTTTTCTTTTTGGAATTGCACTCAGGAGGGGATACGCCTTCCAGTTCTTAGCAGCACCCATCCTGTGCCAATGTCTATATACTGTAGAATTGGGCCAGGTTTCCTGTGTGTGTGTGTGTGTGTGTGTGTGTGTGTGTGTGTGTGTGTGTGTGTGTGTGTGTGTAAAAAAATATGTGCTTCCATGGCACACATCTGAAATAACTGAGAAAGAGCTCACTCATAGGACCACGAAATAAAATGCAGCAACATTCAAAAGCTCCTTTGACCTACAACTGTTGTCAGTTTTCAATATTTTTTCAATTATTTTCCAAATTACATTTTACATTATATCATCTAATGATTAAATACTGGAAATCATATTAAATAAGATATATGCATACATGTACAAATAAGTTTATTTCTATGTATATTTATGTATCTATCTACGTGAGATCCTGCTATGTGTTCCTCTAGTATAGTTTTCCTGAACTCAGGGTCACAACCATACTATGATGAGAGATTACAGTAGGAATTGTTTCAAGTGGTCAAGATATAAGCAGCCTATCAATCAGAGTTTTTAAACTAAGTATAGTAGCCCTGCTACTATGTTTTCATCAAATGACTAACTTGGACAGACAGGTATTATGTATGTGATATTTCACCATATCTGTTTCTTCCTTTCCAATTTTCACAACACACTGAATCCAATCATGATATATAGAGGTTAAAATGGTGAAAAATTTACACATCAAAGTGTGTGTGTACACATATACATGCCTACATACATACAACATACATATCTTTGTCTCCTTGTAGAACTAGACTTTTCTTACCTCAGTAATTTCTTAGGTTCCCCAATGGGGGTGGGGCTGGGGAGGGGACAGTTCTCAAAAGAACTTCAAACTATTAACAGCCATATAAAAGATTTTTCTAAATCGATCCATCAACAAACATTTATGAATGTGTCACATACTATGCTAAGGATACAGGTACACAAGCCTCACTCACAAGAAGTTGATATGAAGCAGACAAGTACATGTGAGTTTGTCTAGCAAAAATCTAAAATAAACAAACAAAATAGTGTTAATTTAAATACAACAGAATCTGTGGGTTTGGGGAGGGGTAAGAGAGAGGCATAAAGGCTTCAAACAGAAGATAGTCTTTGAATTGAATCTTAACAGAAGACAGGGACTCTACAAGCAGGAGTAAGGAAGGAATACCTGAAATGCATGTAGAATGTCAAGTGCGAAGTCATGGAGATGGGAAATGGAGTTTCCTGGGATATAGATACAAACACCAATTTGGCTGCATCCCAGATTGGGAGAAGCGAAAAAGGTCCGATGATACCAGAAGGACAAATTAAAGCCAGATCAAAAAGGGCTTTACAATTTATATTTTACCCTAGAAGTAATAGAGAGCCACTGGAATTAAATGAATAGGGGAGTCATATGGTCAAAACTGTGCGTGAAGAAAACTACTCTGGCCAATGTGTAGAATGGAATGGAGCAGAGAGAGACAAAGGTCAATCAAGAGTCTGTTAAGCAAATCAAAGCAACTCCAAAGCTTCCACTCAGATACATTTAACTGATCTAAATGAAACAGGCAATGTTTGAGAGGCTACAGGGATTCAGGAACACTAATAAACTGCTGTTGGAGCTCTGAATTGGTCCAACCTTCAAAAGAGTATTTTGCAATGTTTTTTTTTTTTTTTAAATTACTAATGTACCCACACCCTTTGACCCACAGATCTCACTGTTAGTCTTTCTCTCAAGGAGGTCAAAGAAAAAAAAGCAAGGTCCCATCTACATAAAAATATTTATGACGACACTTTTTGGGGGATGATACAGCTAACTGTGTAGCACATTAATTACATCTGCTCCCTTCTCTCTTCTTACACAGCCACTACTTTCATATAAGTCTTCATCATTGCTCTACTAGATTACTGTAAGAGCCTCCTAGTCATTTTCCCTATCTCACGATTTGCCCCTACTCTAGTCTCTCCTCCATAAAGATGCCAAAATGATTTCCCTTAAGCATAAATGTGACTTAAGCATAAAATGTCACTCCTGTAATTCAGTCAACTCTAGCGGTTCCCTATTACCATACAGGATAACATAAATGCCATGGTGAACTGCTAAAACCCGTGGTGAACTGCCCCAACCTATATTTCCAGTTTCACAGGACATTACTTTTGCTGCCATATGGAAGGATGCAACCTGAACTGCCTTTTCTCTATCTGGCACACTCCCATCTTTGTACCTTTGCCCTGGCCATCAATAATAATGGAAACTTATCCCTCCTCACTTCTGCCTCCTTTATATCCCTTCATATTCCTTCAAGACACAGCTCAAGCACCACTTTTTATAGGAAGCTCTTCCTGATTTCCCCAATTCTTCCCTCCCCAAATACTTTATATTTATTCTTATTACATTTTTTCTGTACATACTTACATATTCCTAGGTTGTCTCTTCTGCTAGAATATAAATCCACTGAGAGTAGGAATTGTTTCTAAGTGCCTAGAAGCACAGTGTCTCACACAAAGCATTTAATAAATGTTTGTTGATTGATCAATGAATTCTCATTTTATCATGTTTTAGGACACTAGGAATATGAAGAATTCGGAGAAGCACAGAAACTCACATGAACTACCAAAGAGTGCATGCAACCAGAAGAATCAAATAAGCCACATAGAAACTGGCTCAATGTACATAGATAGAACCAAAACACCTCCTTCTCTTCATTGCAGAGGTGGGGCATGGTGAGAATGAAACATTGTCAGATATGGTGAATGGGTTGGTTGTTTTGCTAAATTACGGGGTTTTTCCCTATCTTTTTTTAATCTTGGTTATAAAAGATGGCTTACTATATGGGGGAGGATAAGGTATTCAGAAGCAAATTGATGCAAAAGGAAAAGGTTTGATAAAAATGAGAGAAAAAATTTCTAACCTGAATTCACTAAAGAAATTTTGCACTTTGAATACACTGAAACAACTTCAGACCTGCTAATGAAAATGACTAAAATAATACAAAACATTTGAGCACTTCGTATTATAGCAATGAAATAGATACTGATTTAGATACTGACACAAACGACCCAGATATTAGTATTTAGTAGTCATCTTTAAAGAAACAAACCAACAGGGACAACTGAGGATACTTTTACACTTCGTACCATTTCTGTAAAATAATCTTGCTTGAACACACATGCATATGTGTGAAATAATCTTCCTTCCACAAGAAAGGAAGGCAGAAACTTACTTCTTGTTTCTTTGATTGTTAGAAAACACAAGGGGCAGCTAGGTGGTTCAGTGGATAGAGCACCAGTGCAGGAGTCAGGAGGAGCTGAGTTCAAATCTCACCTCAGACACTTGCCACTCACTAGCTAACTGCATGACCTTGGGCAAGTCACTTAACCCCAACTGCCTCATTCTGGGTCACCTCCAGTCATCCTGATGAGTATCTGGTCACTGGATTCAGATGGCTCTGGGGGAGAAGCGAGGCTGGTGACCTGCACAGCCCTCCCTCACTCAAAACAAAATCAAGTGCAAGTCATGTCATTATTTCTATGATGGCATGGTCTTCTTCAGCAATGAAGGATGAACACACGCAGGAAGCACAAGAAAAATGTCACTCTTCAACTGGCAGTTCTGGAATTCAATAGGAAAAGAAGATTCCTCTACAGTTGGCTTAAAGAGACTAATCATAGGGTACAAAAGATGAGTATTACCTATTCCTATTCAGACTCACAGTAAAACAGGGCCTTTAATTGTCCCAACAGTCTCTCAGAACCAAAAAACACAGTGTAGAGAAGTAGAACAATACTATTAAAAGGTGATGCCTCTCCACTTACTAATAAGATTACTTCTCCCTACTCCACAGAGAGTCCTTCCGGAATGAACTGGCAAATCCCACAAAGAACACAAGTTTTAATGGCCATTGTCATCATCAAAAAACATTTATTAAATAGCTCATCAGATATGCCATGATGTGCCAAGTTGTCTGGTACAGGGAAATAATGGTTCCCAATCCTTACTAGATTAAAAAAATCAAACCTTTGGTCATTTGGATTTCACCAGTTGCTTTTTTAAAAAATCATTAATAGCGAACAGCATACACCATTTTTAATAAAAAATTTACTTAAAGAAAAAAAATTTCTTCCTAGCACCCTTCCTATATTGGTAGAACTTCAAAACAGGTAGAAAAAAAATACCTGCCTCTCTTTTTCTTTGGTAATATTGTAGAAGGGCCTGTAGAATGTTGTATTAGGCTCTTTCTCTCCTCAGGCTTAAAGACTTCGTATCATCAATGATGTCGATCTTGACCTAGTAAACAGAAAATCTTCTGCTACTAAGGGATCCCATCTCAGAATTAAGACATCATAATACATACTCTACTCCAGGGCTATTCATTCTTAATCAATTCTTAAATGTATTACATGCTCCAACACTTTCCTCTACTTAAATACATTTATTGTACAATCCTCTGGGATTACCATTTAGTGTATTTGAAGGAAGGCAGAGAAACATTTTATTTTAAAGGTAAATTAGGTAATCCATATCATTTAACCATCAACCACCACTACCTCCCAAACAGCTATCGAGTCTCTGACCCAAGTAAAGCAATTACCTGGGCCAATATGACAATCTGATTTTGATTCCAACTGTTTAGATCTGTCTTTACAAATGACTGTTCCATTAGCAATGATCTTAAACATTTATCAGTATTAATGACACATCAAGTAATAAATGTCCATATATAAATGTATGGTCATTGAATTATTATATATGTACATATGTGCATACATGTCAATTAAGTTACCATAAATCTTCAAACCTGTCAGGAGATGTAGAAGGCATGTTTTATGTGTGTATTTCTGAGATGGCACATAATAGCTGAGTGTTTGGACTTGTTCTCAGACAGAGTTGTGGTACACAAGAAGCTTTTTTTTTTTTTTCAAAAAAAAAAGTTATTTTTATTCCATTGAGCTATTTTGGGAACCAGAAATATCTCAAGGTGAATCTAAATATTCCTGAAGATATTTGCCATCCTAAATGTGGTGTTTTCCCAGCTATTTTGACTTAAAATGAAAAAAGCTAAAAGACACAAAGCAAGATGTTTGTTGCTAGGTAACAGGTGATACCTACTGTAAGTGTTCTGAACTCATGCAGTATGAGACTGATGACATGTCCTACACTGAGAGATGACAGACAGGTTTTCTTTGGACATGCATTTTCCTTGAGGAAAAGCAACAGTGTTCAGATGTCACTGCCTTTCTAAAGCAGGCCCTATGAAGGCTGAAAGCGATGTCTTGCCAGAAAGTCTGATTGAAGTAATAACTACTCAGAGTAAGAGAACAAAGCTCCTTTACTCATACTGTAAGTTGTGTGAGAGGATATATGCTTTCAGTATGAAATCTTACGTTGTGCTTTGTTCTGTTTTAACTTGAAAAACACTGCAGAGCTGTGATTAGAAATCCAGGGTTAGAGTCAGGAAAATGCGGATTCAAATCTTGCCTCGGACACATATTGGCTGTATGATCATGGATAAGTCATTATCTTTTGGAAATCCAGCACATTCTCTATCAAAAGAAATTACAGTTAAGTTGATAGTATTTATCAGAGGAGAGAACTGCTACACTGGAAATTTCTCATGCCAATGAAAGAACAGTTATGGATCAATATACAATTACATTACCTATGAGAATACAGAAATGTGAATATCTATGTTACCTCAAAAAAGTCATTTAACTTCTCTGCGGTTAAGTTCCTTCATATGAAGATGAGAGGTTTTTCACTGTAGGACTCAAGAAATTTTCTCTCTAAAAAATTCTATGAGCAAATGCATATTAAAAAAACCATTTTATAAATGAAAAATGCTATAAAACAGGCTATTTAAAAAAGTAACCTGCAAGATTTTGACTTTGGGCTAGACATCTATATAAAATTACTACTACTACTAATTATGATTATAATAATAGTGTATGCATGTGAATTTAGCTTCAAAGCAGTTTACAAAGTGTTCTTTCTACCTTACCTTGAAAAAAGGAAAAATTCTTATTTGGAAAAAAAAGCAAATATTCCCAATTCATACAGGAGAAAAGAGAACTTCAGAAAGTAAATGATTCCTCTAAGGTCATATAGCTAGTCTATGTCAGAGATTGGTCTCAAATCAGTGTCTTCTGATTTTGAAACAAGTATTCCACCCACTATACTTTATTACAGAAAGCTAAGCCAGCATCACTCTAACTTCATCCACCAGCAAAACTTTTTATCAGACTAACTTATTAACAAGTAACAATCTAGCAAAATGAGATGATATAAGAATCAAAGAAACAGAAAGCCATGGTCACAGATGATTCATAAAATGAAAAAGTACTTCCTTGGAAAACTCAGACCTCAATCAGTACATATCTATTAAAATGACTGACTCCCTCCCCTGCAACCCCCCAAAAAACTCTCTATACTTATTAGGGGGAAAAAACCCAAAAACCTTCTCTCATAGGAATTTCATGGTATTCCTTGGAAAATAATTGACCATAACTGCCCCAGGAATGCTTGAATGTCAAAAAGTAAAGAGTAGCAAAATGAAGACAGAAAGGGTTCGTCCAAGAAAAAGTCACCTAAAAATGATGAGTCATAAATTGATCTAAATATTTAGCTGTCTTTGTCATTTATACAGAGATCTGTGTTTTATAATCACTCAAGACTATTACTTATTTTAACTATTTTAAAAAATTTTCATTTGTAATCATAATGCTCATCTAAATATTAGAAAATTTAAGTGTTAATACACTTTTTTAATTAATACATGTTTTTTAAGAAAAAATACAGTCCTGAACAGCCTTTGTTTAAAAAAGATTAGGGTCTACACAAACTAGAGAACACAGAAACACAGAATCTTAACCATAACTAGACATTAAAAATGAATTTCCATTTTAAAACAGATTTTTACCATTTACTGATGACCTTGGAAAGTTAGATTAATGCAAATATAAAATCAAAAATCATTCTCCCCCCCCCAAAAAAGGAGTTAAAGAATTTGGAGAAGTCTATCAAAGAACTGCAAACTATAAATAACCACAATGAAAGCATGTTCCAAATCACTTATAGTAAGAGAAATGAAAATGAAAATCAGATCCACTCTGACATTTCACATATCACATCATCCAAACTGGCAAATACAGGATAAATGTGGGAACAGCCAATGCTGGATGTTGCTAGGAGAAAACAGGCACACGGATGCACTGCTAGCAGAATTCAACTGTCAGTCGTGTCTGACTCAGCAATTACACTGCTGAACATATACTCCAATGAAGTGGAAAACAGAAATAAAGGTCAAATAGATTCCTAAGTATTCATAGTGGCAAAGGCCTAAAGAGGGTGCCAAAGAATTTGAGAATGGCTAAAAAAATTTAAAGTATTTTAATATAATGTGATATTGGTGTATAAGAAGAGAGGAATTATCTTCTAAGTTATTCAAAGAAATGTTAAAAAACACATATGAACAGATGCAGATTAAAATATGCAGAACCAAAAGAACCACACACAATCACTACCTCAGTGAAAATTAAAAGATAAATTGATTAAAATTAAAAGTTGAATTTGAATTAAAATAGAAATTAATTGAAAGTTGAAGTTGTTTCGAAGACTGAAAAAAAGTAATGAAGGTCCCACAGAAGAAATGATAAAATATTTCTCCTCCCTTGCTGCTGGTGAGAGGAGAATATTGCAAACAATGTCCTCTGGCTTCTCTATATCACATGCTCTTACTTAATTGTTTTTCTTTGTCAAGAGGGAGTTTTCAGTCTGGAGGAGAATGTGGGAAATAACTGTGATGTACTGACAAAAGGCATCAGTAAAATGCTTTAAAATGTCAAACTCCTAGGTCCGCATATGGAAACAGTGCCCTGATATTTGTGAAATTCAAAATCTGCTCTAAGCAAAAGGATATGGCAGAAATACAATCAATTCTTTTCTTTTGATGAGCAAAATTAACAGAATATGAAATGACTCTTAACCATTGGTTATCCTCATGATGAAGGGTTCTTGGAAAATCAAAAGGTATTTGGTAAGTCTGGCAAAGTGATAAATGATGTTTATTGTTCTGTTCCCAATGGCATTTGTTTGGGGAGTATATTTTTAAGCACATTTTCAATGAACTAAGAGTCCCTCATAGGAGCAGTTAAATAAAATCACAAATCATGGGGGTGGGGGGGAGTGGTGGGGGAAAAGATATAATCTAATAAGGTGCTGAGGGGATTCATGTTTTATGTTTACCAATGAGATGCCTCTATTGATATAAACACAGATAGACGTTTATTTGGCAACAGCTAGGTGGTGCAGTAGATAGAATGTCAGAACTGGAGTCAGGAAGACTCATCTACCTGAATTCAAGTCTGACCTCAGACACTTAACTACCTATGTACCCTGGGTAAGTCCCTTAACCCTATTTGCCTCAGTTTCCTCACATGTAAAATGAACTGGAAAAGGAAACGGCAAATCAGTCAAGTATCTCTGCCAAGAAAACCTCAAATGGAGTCATGAAAAGTTGGGTACAACCGAAAATAACTAGACAAAAATAACAAGGAAAATGGTATCTATCTGTGTTTATACATACGCACACATGTATAGGTATATATGTATCTATAAATACATAGATACATATATGTGTATACACACACATATATTTCCTTCATCATGGAACCCAGGTGACTCTGACCTCATTAAGTCTATGCCTGTGATGAATAAAATGGTACCGGGGAAACAGAAAAACTTTCGTATATTGGCCTGGTGATGGACTACGATAGCATTAAATCATAAATCATGGATTTTTGTGTTGACCCGTCCAATCCTAATTGTATAAATGACGAAGCCAAAGCCCAGAGAGGTTCAAGAACTTGCCCAAGGACCCACAAGCAGTAAATGATGAAGACAAGATTTGAACCCAGGTTCCCTGCCCTTTTCACAGCATCACACTGAAATGATGAATACTGAAGAACTGAGAAGTCCATGGAAAGAATTCTAAGAATGTATACACAGCAATGTAAACAACAAGGAAAACAATACATACAACTTTAGCAATGGAAATGGAAATTAAAACTACGAAAATCCAACAGCAGAACACTAACTAAAACGACCCAATCTTTCCCTGAGGAAGAGCAAAGAAAACATTTCCCCCTCCCTTTTTTGCAAAGAGAAGACAAGGGGAAGGATGTTGGTTAGTTTTGTTTGTAATTTTTTCTTTCTTTTTTATATTCAAAGCTCGAATACATATGTATATATAGATATATGCCTTTGTTTCTATATATGGACATATATAGACTATGCATGTGTGTATATATGTCTATATTCAAAGAAACAGACAGACTCTGGGTATGAAATGGGGGGGGGTTAATTGTTTGGAAATAATGGTAATGTAAAAAATGGTAGCAATGAAACATTTTTAAGAGAAACAAATTTTTTTTAAAAGAAAGCACTATACAGTGGCCAAACTATGGTGCATGAACATAACGGAATGCCACCACGTTATGAGAAAGATGAATATGAATAAGAGAATCCTGGTAAGATTTATATGAACTGCTGTAAAGTGAACCTGTAAATAGAACCAGGAAAACAACATGTGCAATGAGAATAACAATATAAATGGAAAAAATGTTCTTAAAGATTACTGTGTAAATTATAATTACCAAACTTAGGCTTTGAGAAAAGTTGGGGAAATGTATGTTCCTCTCCTCTTTGAATATGTGGAGGAACTGGCAGAAGAAGAGGCTATGGGTGCAGAAAATTACATAAATTTAACCTGTTGGATAGTTCTGCTGAACTATTTTTTTGCTCTCTTTTTTATTCTTTTTTCATGGAATGGATCACTGGGTGGTGGAGAGGGAAAGAATATAGTTAGAAATAAAAAAGGATGCAAAATTAAAAGATGACAATAAATTTTGAATTTTATATAATTTCCCAAATGCAATCCTGCTTAATGTATATGCAGTGTGCATCTAAGGCATATGTGTGTGCCCATGGATTAAACCAATAGGCCTATCTGCAGTAGTGTGTGAATTACTTGTAATAAGCAATCATATGTTATTGTTTCATTTTGTGACAACAATAATCATGCCACACATATGCATTACAAGATTGTGTTGGTTTCCCCTTTAGTTAGCATTCTTCCAATTGAGTCCTAGATTCTGTTCTATATGTACGTTACATTATTTTTTTCTTTTAAAGTTATTTTAAATTCTGCTATTTTAAAAAATAAGTAACTACTCCAAGGAAAAATGAAATTGTTGTAGCTCTTAAAGAGCACACATCAATAACTGTTAGAGATAACTGCAGTGGTTATTAAGGTAAAAGAAATCAAGAGTTTCAAATGTCACTTAAACCCACAGATATACCAAAGTACAAAGGAAAGTATGGTAGAAAATGAAAAAACAAGGCTAAGAAATCATAAAATATTAAGGAAAATAGCCTAATTTTTCCTCAGAAAACAAGCAAAGACCTTCAGAAGAAGTTATCAGTCAATCAATAACCATTTAGTAAGTGCCTACTATGTGCCAGGCACTGTGCTAAGAACTTTACAAATATCTGATCTTCATAACAACTTTGAAAGATAGGTGCTATTATGACCACCGTTTTACAGTTGAGGAAACTGAGGCAGACAAAAGTTAAGTGACTTGATCAAGGTCACACAGCCAGCAACTGTCTGAGGTCAAATTTGAACTCAAGTCTTCCTGATTCCAGGCAGAGGACTCTAACAACTGTACTATCTACAGCATGAAAGTTACAAATGAAATATATAGTGAAACTAGTCCTAATATCCATATTTAATGACACTTCTTCCACTGTCTTGGTGACACACTATGACTCAAAATTTAATGATATAGTCTAAGTAAAGGACACTGGGGACTATAGTGATGAATGATTCTTTCTTATATACCTGACAGAACATATGACATTTCTTTCAAAAAGAAATTCTCAAGAATGTTATTTTTATAAAGACAGACCCTCATGTCTTTTTTATAGTAGAAGTTTTTTTTTTACTTATTTACTCACTTGTCTAAAGGCCAGCCTAGCTCATAACCAGACATTTGGTCATGAAGTAATGAAATGTTTAAATCACAGCAATCCATAAAGATGATCAATTATGGCAGGAAGAGAGTTGCAATCTCTCCTCATAGAAAGAGTAACTCTACCTATAAAATGAAAGATCCTCAATGAAATATCATTTTTCAAGGATTCTATCTGTACCTTTAGCAGTATGAATATAAAATTCAATCAAAAATATTTTTTAATCCTTGCTAAGAATTTAATAGAGCCATTACATATGTGCCTGGCAAGTGGAAGAAAAATGTCATACAACAGACTATATATTTTCCAATAATGGAAAATTCTGAATAGACAGAAAAATCAAAGAAATGGTGACATATTCTGTAGGTTAGATACAGCCAGTCATGTTTTTTTTTCCTTTTAAGTTGTTCAAAACGTTAAAATTACTCTAAAAAAAGTATAATAGGCATGAAGTGTTAGAAAGGCACTCATGAACAGTAGTTTCAAAACAAAATTTGCCTAATTGCGGGCTCAAAAATGATTCTGTAAATAAATAAAAGTAGCAGCACATAAATCTTAGGAGAAAATTGTTCTTACTTCTGTAAGTAATATATAAGCTATACACTCCCATAATGGTAGAACAGCTGTCAAATTTGAAATAAGCTTGTCAAAAACTTACTGGCAGTGGACAAGTTTAAGTGTTCCATTATTTTCATCCAAGAATGAGAAAAGTACTTGTACATTTTAAATCAACTAAGTATACTGTAAAATGTAAAGGAAAAAAGAAGACATTTGTTTTTGAAAGACATCTATTCACACTGTTTTCAAAGGTGAGTAAGGGGCAACCAACTGGATGTCTATGTCGTATGTCTATATACATATATATATACATATATATATATACACAGAGAGAGAGAGAGAGAGAGAGAGAGAGAGAGAGAGAGAGAGAGAGAATATAGTAAATGCAGCATCAATGATCTCAGGTATATGAGGTTGCAGATCAAAGAATCAAGGCCAGATTGCCTCCTGCACAGAATTATGATGTCACTATTCAATGCAGCCTTTCCATTGCAGTGCAGGGCTATATAACAATGGTGCTATATTTGTGGAGCCAGGAAATTAGCTGAGAGCCACCATATGCTTCTCCAGTTTTCTGTGAAGACTGGCATGGTAAAAGTCAATCAAATCAACAAGCATTCTAGTCTCTGGCTTTAATGGTATTGCTCTCTCCCAGTTTTCTTCCGGTGTGTGTAAGCAGTTCAGTGCCACAATTGATAGAGTCCATTGTGGAGTTGATGTCAAGGAGCTGTGAGTTCAAATCCTGTATCTAATACTTAGTAGCCATGTGACTCTGGGGAGTACACTTAATCCCTCTCTCTCAATCTCTGCAGTTTCCTCATCTGTAAAGTGGAAATAATAAAGGCACCTGCCTCCAAGTGTTGATAAGAATAAAATGAGAATATCTATGTGTAGCACTTTGTCAGACTTTAAGTGAAATACAACTAGCTAGCCAGCATGTCTAATCAATTCCTCCAGTCTCGTTTGTTGAATAATCATCCATGTACCAACATCTAAGTGGCAACAGACAAGTTTAAGTGTTCTATTATTTTCACCAAAGAATAAGAAAAGTATTTTTTACATTTCAAATTAAATATATTACAAAATATAAAGGAAAAAGATGAAATGTGCTTTCAAAAGAAGTCTTTTATTCATACCACCTACCTAACTGCAGGTCCAAAAATTATTATGCAAATAAATAAAATTAGTAGCACATAAATCTTAGGAGAAAATTGTTCTTCTCTAAGTAAAGGGAAAAAGTATATAAGCTATACACTACCACAATGTTAAAAAAGCTATCAAATCTGAAATAGGAGAACTAGAGGTCAACTGAGATGTTGGGGTAGAAAAGTCAGACTTGAAAATCATCGCCAAAGAGCTGCTAAATAGGAGGGAAGATATAGACTACCACATGGGAAAAAATTAGGAAGTTTTCAAAAACTTTTATTTATACTTCTGATAATGTCCTTATTTTAAAAATAATCTGGTTCCATGAAAGTGATTATTTATTACAATTTGTTTTAAGTACCTTTAATCTGAAAACAGACCTAGTCTCAAACATCTTCCTATGAGCACATCTTTAATCAATATATGAGTTAATATTAAAAGTAGTAAACAAATATCTTTTTCAGAATTAAAATAGAACCCAGGTCAATAAGTGTCCTAAGTATTCTTCTCTAAAACAAATAATTGCAAAATGCAGTCTTTTTGCATAACATACATAAAATCAGCACTAGATATACAAGAAATTGTCTGGTACCCTTAGTTACTTATGGAATTGAGCCAGAACGTGTCCAGAAAGCATCAGGGTAAATGATTCTGCTTTACCTTACATAAAGAAGAATTTATGGAACAAGTGAGATTTCAGATTGTATCTGAAAACTGAATGGTTGGCCATTTGCCAAAAGTGACATTCCAGAGAAAGAGTTTGTTTTCATTAATATTGTTACTAATGGTAATAAAATAACAATGTAACATAACATAATCATAATGATTGTGGAGAACCAGCCTGGCATAATAGAGAGATGATCTTAATGAGAAGAAGATATGTCCTGCCTTTGAAACATACTAGGTATGCAACCCTGTCACATACATAACTTTCTATTCTTTAGGGAACTCTTAAAGACTATAACTGCAGAGAAGGGACAGAGCTGCATTGGGAGAGGGCATTTTCTCATCAGGAGTGTCCTCTACCACTGAAATCACACTTCTGATCTCAAAAAGAAATGACACTAACTTGTCATTTGGAGAACTTGATGATGGGAACAACACTAAGGCTAATGCATGAAGAGCTCAGTAAAGTCAGGGGAAGATAAAGACTGATATTGTCCCATTTTTAGTCAGGGTGGCCCAGTGGATACAGTGCCAACCCTGAAGTCAGGAAGACTCTTCTTTCTGAGTTCAAAAATGGAACTTCCCACAGACACTTCCCACTTGTGTGACTCTGGGTAAAGCCCTTAGACCCTATTTGCCTCAGTTTCCTCATCTCTAAAATCAGGAGAAAGAAATGGCAAACTGTTCCAGTATCTTTACCAAGAAAACCCCAACTAAGAGTCAGGAAGAGCCAGACATGACTAAAACAACTCAACAACAATAACAAAAATTATCCAAAGAAATTAAGTAAATCTGTTGAAAGAATACAACTTTTTTGGCATTACTGTTTTAAGCAAGGAAGATTTAAGCTAGCAGCATGAAAAAGGTGGAATTTTCTGTAATAATCTGTAAAACTATGAATAAAACTTCAATACTTTTTAAATATAGAAGTATTTTCCAATTGCTTATTAATTAATTCCCTTGTCACTAATACATTATACAAGCCTAGTGGTTGCCAAGGAGATGGCGAGCTCTTCTCTTCAGATTTAACTTCCTTTAAGGCAATGCAACCTCTTGGATGAAACTAAAGCTGGTATCACCATGAATAGCAATTGAAATTTATGAACAGGCATATAATTAATATTATTCCCTAAATCTACAGAAGTTACTAAAATTAATTAATAATCAACTAAAATCATCCTATGATACAACCGCATTTGAAAAATGCCATTTCTGATGTTTAAATGTTTAATTGCATTTGTGAACATTCAGAAAAAGAAGTCACTTCTACTTCACAGAGAATATGAAGCTACTGAGCATTAGCTCCCTGGTAGAATTCTGTATTTGCTTTAGCCTTTTATTTTGCCTCTATTTATTTTCTCCTCTCTTCCTGAAAATCTCAGAAAAAAAGACTTTTTTTTTTAACTTATAAAGCTAATTCCTATACCTGAACCCTAGATAGTACACCTTCTGGACTATTCTGTGACTTCAAACCCACAACTATCCCTTCTATACCTGACATCTTCAACTTTCTCTCTTGATGGACTGGTTTCCTTCTGAAATCAAATACATTTAGGTAGTCTGATGGAAAAAAAGTCTTCACTTCACCCTGCTGCTACCCCTTCTCAGTATGAGACAATTAATCTACTTCTTTTTTTCTGCCACATTCTTCAGATATGTGATCTCCACCTATTGCCTTCACCTCCCATCAAATTCTTCCCATTTTAACCCTGTAAATCTGCTTCCCATCTTAGAATTCAATGCTCTCCTGAAACTGCTAACCCCAAATTACAAATGGCCACTTTATTAAACACAATGATCTTTTCTCGGTTATCTTTTTTAAACTTCTGTACCCCTTGCTTCAAATTTACTGGATTAAGTGCATGAATGAAAAGTGCACAGGATGAGCAGGTATGGATGAAATGCATTATGTATCACTAAAGGAATATCGACATTAATAAAATCACAAATCTGTGGAGTATTGGAGCACCAGAGTGGAATTTGAGACCACAGACTAAGGACTCTTTGAAATTCATCTCCTTCAACTTGAGACAATCTTTCTTATTGGTTCTCTTTCAGAATGTTCCCTCTCTATCTCTTTTACTATGATCTCTTCCTTTTTCCCTACTTTATAAGTGTGGGTACCATCCCCCCAACCCAGGCTCTTTATCTTTAATTCTTTGCTCTACTTTATTCAAACATTAAGTTAATAAACACATATTTAGAGCCTACTACATTTCAGCCACTGTGTTGCGTGTTGGGGATATAAAGAAATGTAAGAAACAGTCTAATGACCTTGAGGAGCTCACAATCTAATAATAAAAAAAGGATAGAGGTACTTCACCTAACACTTCTGTACAAACAGCTTCCAAATCTACATCACTGTCCTTGAATTTTCACCCACATTCTCCTGTTTCTAAATTGGGATTTCTGTTGTCTCCAAAACTTCCACATCCCAATATGAAACAATATTTTCCTTTAAACTGATACCTCTTCCAAACACCCTAGTTTCTTTAAGTGGAGTTACCACTCTTTTAGTTTTCTAGGTTGAAATCTTTGGATTCAAATCTCATCTTTCTCCATCATCATCAGTGATAATTTACAAAAATATCCTGTTGTTTCTTCCTTCAAAATGTCTTTCAGATTCACCTATTATTTTCCATTTCTATTCTCACTTTAGGTATTCATCACTTATTTCATGTTTGTATTACCACAATAGCCTCTTAGCTTGATGGTGTTTCTTCTTTCAGTCTCTAAAACATATTATATCTGATTGTTGGACTAGTCTGGAAAGAACAGTTTTATCATGTTACTCTCATCTTATGCACTGAACCCTATTTTCATAATGTATAATGAACTTCCCCTCCATTTAAGTCCAAAAGGTCTCCTCTCTGTACCACAAATGCCATACTAATTCTTGTCTCTAAACTATCGATCATGCACGGAATGTCCCCTCTCCTGAAATCTTACCTTCTTTTAAAGTTCCTACTAAGGCTTTAAGGCTCCTATTCGTCATTAATGGCATTTTGGGGAAAGTATGGTACAATGAAAAGAACACTGCACTTACAAGTCTATGAATCTGGGTTCAAGGCTTGGCTCTCCCACTAACTAGCTTGGTAACTTTAGGCAAATGACTTAAACTTTTCTCTGCCATCTAAGTGCCTATGAGAATCAGGGTTATCTAAGCAACTATGCTATATGCTTAGACACAAAGTGATGTAAGCTATACCACTGTCAAGGATAGTTTGGTCTGCCTCTGATTTCACAGAGACACTGGCCTCATTAAATAATCAGTAGACTCTTTAGATGCCTTCCACGGCTGAACAGAATACAACAGTTTAGGAGTGGCACTTCAATGAAGCAACACTTTGAGCCCATACTCCACATCACCCCACAGGTGCTGGCTGGGAAAAGGACTTCTTGGAGATGTACTCGAATCCCACGTTCTGACCTTCACACCAGAAAACCCTTGGAAGTCCAAGAGATAGCCAACTGGAAACTGCAAATAAAGAGTCATAAGCTCGTCTAAACCAGGGGTTCTTGACCATTTTTGTGTGTCATAGGTCCCTTTGGCAGTCTGATAAAACCTGCGCATCCCTTTTCAAAGTAAAAATGAATGAAATAAAATACACAGGATTGTAAGAGAAATAAATTATACTGAAATGTAATTATCAAAAGATATGTTTAAAGTTCTTATATTCCAGATTAAGAATTCTGGATTCTAACATGTCTCTCTCTCACATACACACATAATATATACATACTGCTGCATGTGTATATACACAGACATGCATACATATGTTATGCATATATATATGTCTGACCCCAAACCACCAAGCTGTCAAAGGAAGTGAACAGTTTTCAAATGAAGAACTGCAACCTATTAAAAACCATATGTAGAACTGCTCCAATCAAAAATTATAAGAGAATGTCAACCAAAACAATTGGAGCTTTTACCTCACATGGTGAAATGTCCATATCCTTGATCTACAGATTCCATTATGAGGCATATACCCCAAGAAGGATACGGGTAAAAGCAAAGTCCCCTTATACGCCAAAATGTTAAGAGCCAAACTTTTCTTATGGCAGCAAAGAACTAGAAACCAAGTAGATACCCATTAACCAGGAAATGGATGAACAAATTATGGTACATGAAATATTACTGTGCTGTAAAAAGCCAAGTATGATGACTACAGAGAAGCCAGGAAAGAGTTACATGAATTGGTGCAGAATGAAGTAAGCAGAGCCAAGAAAACAATATATACAGTGACTATCACAACGCAAATGGAAAAAATACACATCACAATCAAAATGAAATGCTGAAAAATTAAAAAGAACAAGCATACCCCCCCCACCAAAAAAGGATATAAGAAAGCACTTTCCCTCCCAACTCCTTTGCAGAGATAGAAGTTATAAATTGCATATATTTTTAGATTGGGGGGGGATATATTTATCAATTTTGCTGATTTCTCTTCCTTTTCACTTTTATTGTTATTAATATATTTTGCCAAATGAGATGTCTCTCTTGGAGGGAGGAAGAGAAGGAATATAGGGGGAATTTAGGCAATGTAAAAACAAAAGATATCAATGAAATTGTATTATTAAAAAAAAAAAAAGGATCGCTCACCTAGAATCACTAAGGAGAATATATTGGAATGGTTAAAGTCAACACAGGGCAACGTCTGTTTGCCTGAGGTCCTCTGTTTTGTGGGTTCCCTAGGTCTGTCTAGGATGGTTTCTGATTCTACTGCACCAAGCTAGAATCCTAAAATTGGTCTGAAGAGACAGTCATGAGGCATTTGAAAGTATGCCAGTCCACTGTCAGCAGGGAACCAATACCTCCTCCAGTAAACATAGCCACTCAGCGAGTATGCACACAGTAGGGCTTGGCATCCCTAGGGGCAACAAGTTTTATATTCTTTTACTGTTTTTTCTGCCCAATACTATCTTTTCTACATTTTCACTGTGTTTTCTCATTTTATGAATAAAACATTAAGATTGCCATTTGGAATATAAAGCACTGCAGTTCTTACAAATGGTAAGGTTAGATTGGCTGCAGTTTGGGATACTAAGGCTGTTATTTATAAAAATAAAATCCATTATCACCACTCAAATATTGAACAAGGATAGTTTCTATTCAAAGATAAAGTTGCCACAGGGGACTATTGATATAGGAAATGTGGCTGTAGAGATATGCAATGCATATGAAAATTTATATACTGGGAAGAAAAAAATGTATTTAACAGGTAAATTTAATATTAGAGTAGTACCTTCTGGAACTGTTAAAGTTATATTTGCTGACATTTCAATTATAAGCCTCTATTTTCAGTGACTTCAATTCAATTCTAAAATTTTCTGCAGGCCCAAACTCGATGTACTTTTACAAGGTCCTTCTGCAAGTGAAAATTTATTTCAATATGTTATTAAACAGATTGAAACTTTCAAGAAAAAAAAATAATTAAGGGCAAAATGCCCTATAGGCTCTTCTCACTGAACCAACAAATCTTAGAAGAACGGATGTGACAGGCACTCTGGGCCACCCTTTGCATCGCCCTGCCTCAGGACAGAAATGTATCTAATCAAATCAGATGAATTTGCACATAGATATGTATGCACAAATAAAAACAAATCAGGGCAAATCTTGGTAACTTGGGTAGGAGTCAAAATGGAACGGAATGACCTTGCCTCACTATTATCATTAAATTTTTTTTAGGTTTTTCACAGCAACTGCATTTATTAATGTACTTGTTATCAGCAGACTTGGTTTTCTTAGGCTAGAGACAGGATGAGAAGCAAAAAAAAGCCATGGCAAAAAAGGAAAGAACTCGATGTCCTCTGTAGAATGGACAAGACTGTGTAAGAATGATCTTAACTATCAGAGACAGATGGAATCAGCCACACAGTCAATACCTAATTCACACATGTCCAACCTAGGTATGTCCCTTACACATGAATAGTCACCCCAGCCAACCAAGTGACCAAATAAAGAACTCCCTTCCAACTGTGCGGCCATTGATTGAGAATTCTCTTCCCTCCCTTCTTTCCCTTCCCTCAGCTTCTCCAGTGCTCCCCACTTCCTTCCCCTTTATAATATTCAACAACAAACACGTATGAAGTGCTATTCAACACAGAGAACCATGTCAAGATTTCAGGAAGATAGAAAATTTAGATAAGGTACAGTCAGCCAGCCAAGAATTTCCAACTACAAGAAGGGGAAAGGCTTCCAATCATCTGAATTTACAGAGCACCTCAGAGTTTATGAAACACTTTGCTCACAACAGCCATGTGACATAGATATTGAAAATATTATTGTTCTGATTTTACAAGTAAGGGAATTTACCTTGAGAAAAGTCAAGTAAGTCACCTAAGCTCACACAGCTGCAAAGTTCTGAATGCAGGACTGAGCCTTTCACGATCTAAATCCAGCACTCTCCCCACTCACACTATAGTGAGTTTCCCCTCAATTTGATGGACTAGAGACAAATTCTTCTCAGTTTCCCCATTATATTCTGGTCCAGATTCTTCTTCCCCCGTGGGCTACTCTAGGTGAGATATTAATGGCCCAAGGGTGCCATGAAAAAATTGTTAGATATGACATTGCACATGGCTTTGGTTGCAATTAAAGCTCTGCCCCACTATGTGAAATTCAGGCAAATCACAAACTCTGTTTGTAGCCTCCTCTGTTTCTTCATCTATAAAGTTTGAATCAGATCACATATTGGGACCCTTCCAACTTGAAAGTTGACAGTCAGATCAATATAATCACTGATGAATCTAAATAGCCAGCAACAAAAGATTGCAGATTGCTTCACCCTTTCACTCATCACTGTTCTTCCCTATGTCCAACCTAGAACTCAACAACAACAAATTCACTTCCAGTGTTAATCTAATTACCTTTGTCTACTCAATAGATATTGCCACTGCCCACTCCAGAAATGCTTCCTCTAACTTTGTAATAAAACATGCAGTTATCTTCTTTTCCTGTGAAGGAATATTTCATTTAATATTTTGTGAAAGTTAAAATAATAATATCTGGCATGTACGTAGTGCTTTAGCAAAATCTACAGTTATTTTGAATGGAGTATCTCTTCTTGAAGGGTTTTGTTGGGGATATACAAAAATGCTGATGATTTATGTAGGCTTATTTTAGATCCTGAAAGTCTGCTAAAATTAATTGTCTCAACTAATTTTTTAGTTGAATCTTTGGATTTCCCAAGTCTATCATTATATCGTCTACAAAAAGAGATAGTGTTATTACCTCGTTGCCCATTCTGACTCCTTCAATTTCTTTTTCTTCTTTTATTGCTATTGCTAGTTTTTTCCAATACAATATTGAATAATACTGGTCATAATGGGCATCCTTATTTCACTCCTGATCTTATCGGGAAGGCTTCTAGCTTATCCCTATTAGAAATAATGATTGCTGATAGTTTCAGAAAGATGTTTCTTATCATTTTAAGGAAAAAAATCTATTTATACCTATGCTTTCCAGTGTTTTCGATGTGAGAAATGATTATTAATAACCATAATTTGAGGGGGAGATTCGGAGCTCTCCCTTTCATCTAACGTCCTTTAAAAGTTCATCTTTCTTAAAGGACATTACTGAAAATGAAATTGCATTAATTCTCCAAGATCTGGTTAAGACTCCAATCTAGCAAGGAATTTAATCTAAGATGAGGAAGTCCAACTGTGTTCTACTCAAACTTGGGTGGAAACAGATCCTTTTGTCTAGACAGTCCAAGGTGGGGAGTCTCTAGTGGAATAATACATAAACCTTGAGCCTGCCTCCATGATTGTCTTTGGTTTAGAGACAGCCAAATGACTCTTCTTTTATTAATAACCTGCTGGTCTTATGAATAAAATGATTAAATTACCCAGAAACTATGTATCCCAAACCTTTTCTAAATATCAAAAGCTTTTTCTGCATCTATTGATATAATCATATGATTTGTTACTTCTGTTAATGATAAAATGAATTATGTTCATAGTTTTCCTTATGTTAAACCATCCCTGCAGCTCTCTTTGGAAATTGAGGGGAATGACTAAATATGTAGTGGTATACGATTGTGATAGACGATTACTGTGCTATAAGAAATGATGAGCTAGTTAATTTTAGAAAAACATGGAAAGACTTATATGAAATAATGAAAAGCAAAATCGGCAGAACCAAGAGAATGTTATACACAGAGACAGCAATATTGTCTGAAGAACTGTGAACAACCAAGTTATTCTGAGTATAATAAATACTCCAGTCAGCTACAAAGGATGACCTATGAAGGAAGATGCTTCCCACCTCCAGATAAATAGAAATATGCATAGTATGGTTTTACAGATATTTATAAATCTGTGTCAAAGGGTGGCTTTCTCTGGTGCAGGGTGGGGAGGAAGGAAGGGAGAAAGGCAGTTAGGAACTTAAAATGTAACACAAAAAATGACTAAAATAAAATTTAAAAAAATAAGATTTTCAAAGCATTTTGTAAATATGAACTTAATTTACCTTCACAACCACCCGAGGAGGTAGGTGTTAATACTATGATTATTATTCCATTTTACATAGTTGGGGAAGCTGAGGAAAAGATAGGTTAAATAACTTGTCCAGGATCACACAACTAGTAATTGTCTGAGGAAATATTTGAAGTCGGTTCTTGCTGACTCCAAGTCAAGCACCCTATCCATTGCACCACCTAGCCCAGGGAAGAAAGAACCCTATTAGGGACTATTTGTAACTTCCATCCTTTTTGGGGGGGGGTAAGTTTAGGACAGGACAAGAGATAACCTTTAAATTCTCAAAATGTTTCTCATTACCTTAGGAAACTTCAAATGGGATGGGTGTGTGAATTAAGGATAAGATGTGGAAGATGAGATTAAAAACTGTGAGACTCTTTTACCAAATGCTCTCTTCTAATCCCATTTCAGCTAGGCAAAAACTATGAAGTCTGACTTCTCCAGTTCCCAGGCTGCCACATCCCCTACCAGATACTCTCTTTTTGTCCCCAGTCAAGCTGTGTCCTTCCTGCCATTAGGACTGTCCAGGTTTTCACCTGGTCTAGGAAGAAGATCCTGAATAACTTCCCTTGGCTCCATTTAGAAAAAGCTTTCCTGCTTTGACAGCTCCCAATATGGTCTTTCTAAATAGAGTGTGGCAAGAATATTCCCCAATTTTTGGTAATTAAGCCTTTGCAAATTGGAAACTATTCACCTCCCAATGACTTCACAAGTAGCTACTTCAATTAGTACAATCAGGTTTTGGATGTAGCTGTGGAGATAATTTGAAAAATTTCTTTAGTAAAAATCATAGCTGTAAAATGCATAGTAAACACCTTCTAAAAACTGCCACGGTTTTGGAATTATGAAGAATATGTACTGTCATGAGTTTTTATATCAGGAAATTTTCTGGAGACAAGAAATTATCCATTTTGATTCATGATTTAAATCAAGATTTACATCTATTATATTTAAACATAAAAATAATAATATATCACATACCATATCCCAGGTACAGTAGTAAAAACCTTACAATTATCATCCAATATGATACCCAACACTTTTATTCTAATATATATTTCTATCCACTGAATTTTGAGGTATTTAGGGGAGATATCTTTATTTTGTCTGATTACAAATTATTATGTATTAAAAATCAATCAATAAACATGTATTAAGTGACTACTATGTGATAGGCACAGTGTTAAACAAAGAAGTAAAGACAGTGCCTGTCCTCAAGGGGTTCACAATCTAGTGGGTTTTCTGAATCAGGTTTTCTACTTCCTTTTATTTCCTCCTTTGCCCATACTTGTGTTCAGTAAGTACTTTTGATTGACTGTAGCAGGGCAGCTACGTGGAGCAGAGGAAAGAGTACTGGGCCTGGAAGCAGGAGGACCTGAATTCAAACCCAGTTTTAGACACTTACTAGCTGTGTAATTCTGGACAATACTTAATAATGTCTGCCTCACTTTCCTCATATGTAAAATGAGCAGAAGAAAATGGAAAACCACTGTAATATCTTTGCCAAGAAAACCCCCAACGGGGTCAGGAAGAGTCAAACACAACTAAAATAACTCAATGACAACAAACCATCTCACAAATTGGAATCATGATTCCTTTTTTAGTGATTCAACATAGCTTGTAAAACCTTGAGAAGTTGGAAAACTCATCAATAAGACGTATCAATCTACTGTACTGGCAGACGACAGTGGAACCATCATTTCCTTCTTTTGGACTCCATCATATCCAGTAATAACATATTACCTTTTTTTTGGTTACCATGTCACATAGTTGGCTCAAACTGTACTTGCAATTCAAGCAAACTCCCTACTTTTCTCGTCACGAGCGCTATATGCTCATGCATATCCCAGTATGGTGCAACATACCAATATGAGGAAACAGGAAGAATGTTCAAAGGACTGGAAAGAGCCCATGTTGGAAAGGAATCAGAGACAGGAGGTAGGACAATGGTATTCACAATAAATTCACTCTGGCTCTCACAGCCCAAACCTCATTTGGTCACTGTTTGGGCTCTGATGGTTCTGAATGAGTGTAAATAGCAATTATTTCTGTTTTGACCAGAAAACAAGAGGGTCTTCCCTTCCCAGATTGATTTTTTTTTTTTTTACTAGGTAAAGGAGGCCATTTTTTGCCTCATTTCTTACCTAGCCTTGATCACTGAATGGGCATTATCTCAGTCAAACTGAGACCTAGGAAAGACGTTAGATTAAAAAGGCCAAAGTCTCCCACTGCACTGGGGCCATCTCCAGTCATGCTGATCTTCTATCTTGCCACTGGACCCAGACAGCTCTAGAGGAAAGAGTGAGGCTGGTGACTTTGCACAGCCCTCCCTCACTTAAATCTAAGTCATGGCATCACCACCCTGATGTCACGGTCCTCTTTGAGAAGGACGGACAAATAATAACCACAAAGGAAGGGCTAGTGTAAGCAAATTCTGAATTTCAGTTTGCCTCACCTTCTAGGTCTGGTGGCCAGAATTCCTTTTAGACAGGCAGGTACTCTCTTCTCACCTTAACATTTCTTGGGTTGTGATTCTCCGACAGGCATTTTTGTTCATAGGACCACAGATTAGAAATGGGAAGGGAATTTAAGACATCTTGTAGAATCTCTTCCTCATTTTACATATGAGGAAACTGAGGCTGTGAGAAACAACGCAATTTGTCCAAACACACAGGGAATAAGAATCAGATTCTTAGAATCAGAATTCTTAGAATCATTTTCCTTGGTAGAGAAAGTAGAAGCAAAAGAGGAGTTGACATATGCCTCTTCCTCATCATCCATCATCTGTACAGTTATTCTGTCCTTTCTTTGATCATTCTTTTGTCCCCAGTTAAGCTCAAAATGTCCTTTTGGTGAAGTACTTTTCACAGGTCCTAGTTCATTCTGGCTTTTAGCATTCTTAACACTATTCTTAGAATGATGAGATCATGCTACTACTTTTTATTTATCCTCAGTTACCTGCCCTTGCTTCTATATTCTTGAATGGTCTTTTTAGAAACTAAATTGTTCACTTAGTTACCGATGAATTCATACTGTTTTCTAAACAGTCCCCTTTCTTCCTCATTTTAATCATTTGACCTTGTATTATTAGAATTTCATCCTTGAATATAATTCATGCCTCATGAGATGGTTTCCTCTACAGAACTTTAGGGTTCTCTCCTTTGCTATAAATACTCTGAAATTCAGTCACCCAAAATCTAGGGGTGCATATCAGGCTATGTCAGCCTCTATCCATCATGAACTGTAATTTGTACAGATCTTATTTGATATTATTGCACTCTATGGTGTTTTGGGTTACTTGAAACAGAAAAAAGTGAGTTCTGATTTCATCATGCTCTTCATTTCCCTCTTTAAGTAAGGATGATTATTATCCCGTATAAAGATGGAACCATAAATGTCCAAGTTCTCTGGTTTGAGAGAGAGGTTGAAATAATCTAAAAAAACAAAAATAAAACTCTAATATCACTTAAAATTAAGAATCTCTGAAATAATTCAGTTAAATTATCAGGAGAGGTACCCTGTCAATGCTTTAGTTAATCTTCATGAGCTGCTAAAGGGCTTCCCCTACCAAATTTCAACACTTGGTGATCAGACTTCTGAGGATGATTCTCTCCAAACTTAGCCAGGATGTCCCATAGGTAACAGACAATCCTGGCTCATATACAAAACCTTTCCTCTATGTGTGGAACCTCCCAGAACTGCTGTATTACAGTATAACTTTCAAGAATCCAGGGTCACCTCCATATCATCAAGAGGCATGGAGTAGGACTTCAGTATAGTTACATATTAGATAAATGACTGAAGAGTCTCATGTAAAGCAAAATATTATATATTAAATTATGCTTTCCAATTGACCTCTATTATAATTTCATAGCTGAATTCCCAAGAGAAAAAAAAATAGGCTCAAAATAGATTCAACATTGTAGTGCTGGAATATAATAATTTTTTTTAAGTACAGAAAAACCTTAACTTTCATTTCAAGGAGCATACTGACCTTGTCAGTGTCTTTCTGTAGTTAGTTTTCTCCCTCAAGACAGAGAAAGAAGAGTTAGAAAGAGTTGTTTTGGTTCAATTCAGCAATTATTTACTGAACCCTCATTAAATATAAAGTACATGCTGAGTATTACAGAAGAAATCAATGACATGGTTTCTGACCTGAAGGAACTTACATTAGAGTTATAATCTGAATATTAATTAGAAGCATATAGACTGCAAGCATACAGACTGTAATATTCCCAAGTATAACACTGTTTGAATTTTTTAAAAATGTCTAATTTCTAATTTTTTTAAAATAGCTGAAAAAGCATTTCCCCATTGAAATAATGTTATTAATGGTGAATGGGTTCTCAGGTTAGACTGAAAAAAAAAACCTATCTAGTTCCTAGAATAAATTAAATATTGTTCACTGTCAAGGAAAAATATAAAATTAATTTCTGCTAACTAAACAAAGGCAAAAAATTTTACAAAGAATTTTTTTGATTTATCAAACTAGTATCTGAAAAAAAGTGGCTTAATTAGAAGACAATAAATAGGTCTATAAACTCATTGAAATTTTTTCATAGCCTTTACTGGGTGATAAAACTAATTCTTGAAAAGTTTAACTTCAATTAATTACTATTGCTTCATTTTTCATAGACAGATGTACCATAGTTGTGATACTTATTATTATTTATTATCAGATTACATATATGTGCACACATACATACATATACACATGCATATATATGCATATAAACATATAAAATAAAGCTACTGCTTAATGTTGAATTATCTAAGATCACAGAAAGCAAAGGGGTCAACTAGTCTGATCCTCTCATTTTACGTTTAAGGAGAACGAGTCCAAGGGAAATAATGTAACTCAAACTGTGAGTATATAAGGACAAGAAAACTGAAAGTAGAATAGTGTATGCATACAGGTGGTAGGAAAGCAAGTCTGGATTATAGTTTCTGTTTCTTTCCACCAGGTGATAACACCTACTCATTACAGACTCACGGCTGTTAGGAACAGAAGGGGAAACAGCAAGTGTGACTAGCTTTATAACCCTGTCAACAGTCAGACAATTAACATTTATTAAGCACCTACTAAGTACCAGGCACTGCGCCTTATAAGCACTAAGGATTCAAAGAAATGCATGAAGCAATCCCTGGTCTCAAGAAATTCAGATAACACATAAAAAGAAGTTGAAAAACATGGGGGCCAAGAGGAAGTTACTCAGTGCTGAGGTGTGATGAAGACCTGCAGCCCAGGTGGGAAATGATCAGAGGAAGCAAAAGTTTCAGAATTGATTTCACCTTGCAGAATGATGAGTTTCTGAAGATCATGACATTCAGGAAAGTAGCCAGGGTACCCCCCTTCAAACTGGAGATCAAGAACTCCAAGATGTCCACCCCCACCATTCCCCCATACACACACCCTCTCCAACCAAGAGGAGAGAGTGTCCCCACTCCCAAGGCAGAGAGTGTTGTGAAGGTATGAGTTTAAGAGTCAATTTTATCTTGCAGAATGAGTTTCTAGAGATTGTTAAGTCCAGGAAAATGACCTGGTAGGAAATGAACCTGGCAAGTCACTGAAACAACTCTCTGTGCCTCAATTTCCTCATTTGTAAGTTGAAGATAATAATTGCAACTTTTCACACACAGTCATTGTGAGAATCAAATAAGGTTGTGTGTGTGTGTGTGTGTGTGTGTGTGTGTGTGTGTGGTTATTGTTCGTCCTTCATTCCAGAAGAGGACCAATGAAATCAGGAGGGTGATGTCTTGAGTCTCAGGCAACACCCTCTCAGTAATTAGAGGCTAGGTAAGAACAGAGGCAAAAGTTGGCCATCTTTGCCTTCACAAAAGAATCTATCTGGGAGGGGAAGACTCTCAGAGTTCCTGATCAGAACAAATTAAAAATCTTAAAGCACTATATAAAGTCTAGCTATCATTATTATTTTTATTACCAGTATTATCACAGCTACCACTTCTCCCAGAAACTGCAAGGTACAGGTGTTAGAAAGCTGGCCTCTGGGTCAAAAAGATCAGGGTTCAGTTCCTATCTCCGACACACCCCAGGCAAATTATTTCACCTATCAGTGACTCGGGTAACTAAGCCTGCAAGTTTCAGAGCAGGTACTGATCTACATTAATAACAAGAGTTTATTCACTGGAAGTTCCTTCGATAAATTACAGGTCTGTATCAAAATATGCAAAAAAAACCCCACACCCAAATCACTGACTTACCAGTAGGGATGCTATTTCTTAAAAATCTTATATCATGTAATCACTTAATACAAGGAATATCATTTCTTAAAATCTTGCAGAATACATTCTGTTTTAATTAATTAAAAATTAGTTTTATTTAAATTAATTTAATTAATAATTAATACGCAATTATTTCTGTGTATAGATACCAATGTCTTTCAAAAGGGATCTATAGCCCTAAGCTTACAGATCGGGTTTCCTAAAAGTTTTATTGTGATGAACTGGACCCTGTACATGCAAATGCTGTAGACTAAATCCATCTTTATTTTATTTAATACCTAAATACAGTGTAGCCAGAGGAAGTTAAGAAACCCAATCTCAGCTCTTCAACTAACTCCCACTGTGACCTTGGGAAGGTCACTTCATCTCTAGATCTCTCTATCTGTAAAATGGTGGGATTAGATTAGGCCATTTCTAAACTCTCAAGTCTAAATACGATGTTTCTAAAACTCTAGGTAACCATGACGTAGACTTTTTAAAAGCCTATTATAATTAGAGTTGGCAGAAACTTGGATGAGATGCCAATTCTGATACTTACCTACTACTTCTGTGATCCTGATTAAGTCACTTAACCACTTTACCAACGGTTTTTTAAGCACCTACTATGTGTCAGGAACCATGCTAAGTGCTACACCTCCCTGAGACTGTGTCAATGAGACATCTGTAAAATGAGGATAATAAAACTTATACTACCTTACCATATAAAGCTGTTAAGAGGACATTTTTTAACCTTAATTTGATATATATATATGTATGTGAGTTGTAACATATATGAGTGTGTGCATATATAAACACATGTGTGTACATGCATGTATAAAGTGAACGTAACATGTCCTCACTGATGGGGAGGGGTGCCTATGCACCCCTATGATCTCCAGAAACAAAACACTTTTCGGTTCTATGTTATATGTGTTCATCCTTCATTGCCAAAGAAGACCACGCCACCAGAGAAATAATGACATGACTTGCACTTGACTTTGTTTTCAATGAAGGAGGGCTGTGCAGGTCACCAGCCTCACTTCTCTTCCAGAGCCATCTGAATCCAGTGACCTGATATTTATCGGGATGACTGGAGATGACCCAGGATGAGGCAATTGGGGTTAAGTGACTTGTGCAAGGTCACACAGCTAGTGAGTGTCAAGTGTCTGAGGTGAGATTTGAACTCAGGTCCTCTATCCACTGCACCACCTAGCTGCCCCTATATTATGTAAATACAAAGAGAAGAGTAAGATCTCAAACAATTAGTGGCTATAATCTAATTTTTTTAACTTCATTTTTCTCTCAGGTCTTTGAATAATAAGACTTCTCTTAATAAATCAAAACAATTAATACACATGCATAAAAGAAACAGAACAGTTCACATTTGGCTTTTCATGTTAGAAAATCAGATTTTGTTATCACAAAGCTCATTCCTCATAATGGATCCTTTTAATTTACTAATCCCTTGGGATCAAAGATTTAACATCAAATACCAAAGCACAAACTAGACACTGGATCAATATCACTTTGCCATCTCTTGCTGCAGTTACATAAAGGAATAAAAGCTTAACCTTGGAAACTTCTTCTCCATCTGTAGAATTTTCTCACAATCTTAGTCCTTAAAAAAAATAAAATAAAATGCACTAGTTTAACTACTTCCTCAGCAAGGAAAATACCCCATCTAAACTACAAATAACATTTAAACCTTTTGGTCTTTTCATTCAACTAACCCCTGTAACAATAACCATAAGCTCCGACTGCTGATGCCTCTTTCCGTCTGCTTTCATGTCTCAGTGGTCACAGCATGCATGTTAAAATATAAGTGTCAAGCAGTCAGGAAATCTCGACAGTTCCTGAATCTTTAGGGTATCAAATATAAAACGACATTCTCTTGTGTGGGAAATCCCATGGCCTGCTGCCACGTCTTAAAGAGGTTTGACATGCTGGGAAAGAAACACCACCACCACCTCCCAGGGCCCTCCTCCCTCCAATCCTCACCCCCCCCCCCCAAAAAAAAAAAACCTTGCTGAAGAGGCCATTAATCCAGTCTGGCTTTGGTTCTAAGCTTCTCTATTATAAGCCTTCATGTGAAAGAAACATTACCTGCCATAGTCATATTCCCTGAAATAAATACCTTCACATCCAGTAGGTGCTTAATATGTAACAGAGAGAATGGAAACATGATAAGAAACTATTTCAAAGACTTGCTTTAAAGTAGAAACAATAATCAATTTGGTGATAATCTTAGAGAACATACAATTCTATATAATTGAGGAATGGCAGATTCTCAGGAGATGGAAGCAACATTGTATTGGCTTATTATTTAGAGTGCAGTGGAAGGATCTTTGGTTTGGGATTCAGGAGACCTAAGTTCTTACCCTAGGTCTGCTCCTAATAGGTTGTGTGAGACCTTAGCATCTCACTTGACCAACCTAGGTCTCAGTGTCATCTGTAAAAGATCTAGGTTGGAAGAATGGACTAGCAGAAAGAGAGTCAAAAATCCTGCTTTCGACACATACTTCCTAGGTGACTCTGCAAGTTACTAAATAAATCTCTGCATCTCTCAGGCAATTCTAACACCGTCAGTCACAGAATAGGTATCTACTTAAATTGGTAGAGGAGATCTCTATGCCAATGTAATCACAAGTATGGTACCCCAAATCCCCCCAAAAGAGTTTAGGGGCTAGATCACAGATTTAAAGCAGAATTAAACCTTAAAGCTGGCTCTCCTCTATTCACAGAAGAGAAGAATGAGACATACAGATTAAGAAACTGGCCCAGCGTGTTACGATTAAGCAGAGTTAGGCACTGAGTTCTGGTTCTCTAGTTCTTACTAATATGCCTTTTCCTCTATCACCATATGGTGTTTAATCTTTAATATCACAGGGCTAAAATTCTATGACCACATGCTTCCTTTACCTTATGGATGAGGTCCATCATGAGTAAAAAGAAACCACAAAATTGAAACACAGCAATGCTCACTCCCATTATGGAGGAAATTAATGCTGTGGTCAGAGTCAAGGGGGAAAAAAAGGAGCTCTCCCTAGGCTAACATACCTCCTGAGATTTACAGGCAAGAGAAGAGAAATCTGTGGGGATGAAGGAATGAGGCATGTACTTAATGAAACATGACATTTCCACAAAACATGAAAGGCATGGGAGATGGCACAGAATTTCAAATATTGCCACAACCTTTCCAATTTTCAGGAGAAATAGTTGGTGACTCCCATGGCATTTGATCTCCATTGATACTCAGAAGCCTTGCGGGCTAGCTGGTCACCAAATGTTAACACATACTACCCCAATCACAAGGCAGCTTCAGGCTACAACTCTACATGATAGACAGAGAAAGGAGATGTACAAGAAAGCTATCAAAACTCTAAACTAAACTCACATAAGCCTTGCATGCCCGGAGTAAACATGAGATTTGTCAGCCCTAAGATGCTCACTAAGATCCTAAGGCTACTCAGTGATGGAGTGGCCACTTGTTTCACTTGATGGCCTCCTGACACATTTCCTATTGAGAGGCTGGGGGGGGGGGGTGAAGGAGAATTGCATAATAGGTCCAATTGAACTCAATCTAATCTCTTTCATGCTGAAGGGAACATGAGCCCTGAAAGCTGGTCCTAGACTACACATTCAGTTCTCCATGGGACTGATGTAAACGCTCTTCATAACCTGGCCTGCACTCCCTCTTTCGAGTCTTCTGACATGTTATTCTCTCCTCTCCTCTCCATCCCTACAACAGAGGCCAACTTGCATGACGCTCCATCTCCTGGCTCTATGCCTGCAAGGTTCTCTTCTATTAGGTACCAGCTTGCTTCTGTGCTGTCTGCTCCATTAGAATACAAGCTTTCTAAGAGCAGTGACTGTTCTTGCCTTTTTTTGCTTCTGTATCCTTTGTGCTTAGCTAAGTACCCAGCACATAGTAAGCACTTAACAAATGCTTACTGACTTGATGATTGACTAACCAAGGTAATTAACAAATATTTTCAGAATTAGAATAGTTATGTATAAGCTCTTCTCCCAAAATCCACATACAAACATATCATCACTTTGCAGGACCATCCAGAAGTAAATGAATTTCATGCACCAGTGGTCATTCAAGAAACACTAAGCACTACTTAAGCCTTCCACAAATAATGCTGAGTAGTTCTTGCATTCTCTGGTATCAATAAAGCAGCCCACAGACTGCCCAATAGTGAAGCAGAAAGCATGAACATATCAGCAAGTCTACCAAGAAGCTTCCAATAGAATCTAAGTTCCCTGAAGGAAAACACTATTTTGTTTTATCTCTGTATATCTCCAGTGCCTGGCAAAGTGTCCAGTAAATAATAGGCACTTAAAAAATTCTTTCTGAGTGAATGCATGAAGTGCACGGCATCAAACTCCAATTCAATATGGAGGTCAATAAAGTGGAGATCATTTACATTCTAAATGGAATTGGGACAACACTAAAATCTGCTTCAATCATAATTCCCATTTTGATAGCACTTTGATACTAGAATGAATGTTATTCTCATGACCACTCTGTAGGTGGTTAAAGCAAGTACAATTATTTACTTCACATATGAGGAAACTGATGTTCTGAAAATTTAAGTGACTTGCCTCTGACAATACAGCGTCGGAGGCAGAATTCAAACCTAAGTCTTCTGACTCTTGTCTCATGTCCAATCCACCACTCTATATTACTTCTGAGTAAATCTGACCTTTTCATTCTAACATCCTTTAGTATAAGATGACAGAACTAGAATATAGAAAAGGGAGCACCAGGGCCAACAAACAGCTTTAAAAAGAAAGTAAATAGTATCTAAGCAACCAAATGATCAGAAGAAACTCTACAAAGTGACCATGAAGTATGATTTAACTTTGATTTGCTGGAAAATCAACCCAGTCCAATAACCAGTAATCAAAAACAAGGTGTCTCATTTTGCACAAAGGTCAGTCTTTGAAATTTGATTTACTGAGGATTGTCAGATGCTTTTTTCTCATCCTAGTTATCAGAACGTTTACAAAAGAATGTATGGTATTCATTATTTACTTGGTCACTTGTGAAGCAAAGACTCAGAGTTAAAAGCAGATCTTTTGGTGAAACTGTAGCTATAAGAACTAACCAAATGACAATATTTACATATGCTTAGGATGCGGTTCCAACATCAGTCTTTTGGGGACACTGTCTTATAAGTGATTAAATGTTTTGTGAATGAATAGCGCCAACAATTGCAGCAGTAATTTCAGAACCCAAAAGCCACAAAGACATTCAGCATAATTTTCTTGAATATGTAATTGGTCATAACTTATATGAATATGTCTCCATAAACATGGATATATACATGTATCATGCATAGATATATGTTCACACACACACACACACACACACACACACACAATGGCAGCTTCCAGCTCAGGTGAACCAAACTCATGCTTGTCCCTTTTGAACAAAAGTCATTCCCATTTAGGGATGGATAACGGGAACTCTGGTTCCTTCTATATTTCTGAGGCTTTGTATTTCTATCTCCTCCCCTCAAAATGATATAATTCACCTCCACTAAGACCCACCTGATGCTATTTACTAATCAAAGTTCCTTATTCTTACCTTCCCCTAATGCCAGTTTAGGGAGGGATCTTCTTTGGCAAGGCTCAGGGATCCCTGAAAGCCCCCCCTCTATCACAGGACTTCCAGTCCGAGTTCCACGTTCCAACTCCACCCACTCCCACTCTCCCTCCCCAGTCCTGTTCTGCTCCTCACTCCACAACAGAACTGAGAAGAATTTCAGGGGGGAAAAAAAAAAAAAGACATTCTAAAGAATTTCAATAAGATGCCCAAAGCCAATTAATACTTGATAATTTAAGCCATTTCATAAGCCAAACATTTGACCCTCTACTAAAGAATACTTCACTTTTGTTGTCCTCTCAACTTCAACAAAGCAATATTACCGGGATGCTTCCTAATCTGCTGAACTTAGAAATGTCAATTGGGCAAAGAGAAATCCGCATCCATGCTACAGTAAAGGGAGGAAAAATCAATCCTATTCACTTTGAAAAGATGCTCACTATGACCAACCTTTTCTTGAAAACATTTATATTAAATAGATTTTAAGGCAACCCAACTTGTTTTGTTTTGTTTTTTGGATTTAAGATACCTAAAAAGGCATGAGTAAAATCAAACAAACAAAGTAAGAGGGGGAAAACATCTCTATCACCTGTCAGTTGCTTATCTTGCATGACAGTAAAGTTTTAAAATACAAGGAGGAAAATAAATCCTTTCATTTGGCTGTGATACTTAAAAAGAAGTTGAAAGCAATTTAACACAGGAGCAAGATTAAACCATACTTCTAAAAAAAACCTGAGGGTGACAAAAGGAAGTGCCTTTAATGTCACTCCTTCCCTACTAGATCTATTTTCTGACAAGAGAAAACTCAGTTATTAATCTACTCAGATGGAGGTCCCAGATTCTTTGGAGCCCCACATTACTATTCTATTATAAGGTCATAATAAAGGACCTTGAATTGTTGTATTAATTGATTGTGAATACTTGTGAAATTAAAGTGTAATGTCCTTTTCTCAGATTTTTCTTTAATCAAAATGAAGTCAAGATAGAGCAGCCGTTTTAGCACTGTTCATTATCCTAGGTCTCTCCAGCATAATCAAAATGATTATTTATAAACATTGATTAAGTACCCAAAATGCCCAATAATTTCAGGCCTGTAAGAAGCTACTTTTCCATAAGCAGAAGCACAGTCAATCCAAATACAGTATAATGTAAATTGTTTCAACTGACAATAAGACAAAGAAAATTCATTAGCCAGATCTCAAGAGACAATCAAATGACTGATGATATTGCTTTATGATGAGGCTGGGTACATGTTACATGCATCTAAATTTCCTAGGGCTTGATTACTGCCAGACAATCATACCTCTAGAGTCCCTTCCCTAACAGGCCTAAAAACTTTATTTAGAAAATATGCAAATACTACTTCAGTAAATGATTTAAGCTACTAAGTTTGTGGCAATCTAGCAGGTAAGTTGTTAGGATCCCTAAAACAAAAATTTGACTTTACTGATGATTGCCAGTCATTCTGTCAGATTCTTTCTCATCCTAGTTATCAGAATGTTTACAAAAGAGTGTATGGTATTCATCATTAAAAAATAATTACTTGTTAATCATCTATTTTTATTTAATGAAAAAAAATCCTTTGTACTCCCAGACATATAAAAGGAAAATACTTTTGAAAGAGCTCAGCACCCTCCAATTACTAAAATATATTTGTGAAAAAGAAAGAGAAAGGGAAGCTATTTTGAGTAGTGAAAAAAAAGGAGATAGGAAGGAGAAAACTCTCACCCTATTTTAGTTACATGTTCTCTTACTGACCAAGAACCAAGAATAGAAAGCAATCGGTTCTCTATTTCACTTCTGAAGCCAATAGCTCCTCAAATCATCATACTTTAAATCAAGGTAACAAAAGTCAATCGTTTCTGAAACCTGAAAGAGTACAAGATTATATATAACTTTTGTTCATTTTCGGGTTAAGGTTTAGTATTTTGTAACATTTGGTATTTTGAATGGAAAGAGGCCACAGACAGTAGTCACTAGCAGATCAATGCTACAGATTTATTCTAAAGCAGAGGCCCCCTTCCAAGGTAGGAGTCCCTGCTTTGAAAAAGGATTCACTGACTTGAGTGAGTGGGTATGCTGACTTTTCAGAGTCCCTTCCAACTCTAATATTCTATGATTATGAAATAATATACCTTCTATCTTATTAAAAGGCTGTATGCCAAAGTCTGAAAATCTAATGCAGCTTTACAGGTCCTTTCCTGTGAGAATCCCCACCAAAGAAAACCAGGCCGCCCATCAGTTAGCAACAGGAAGCTTTGCCACTTAAGTGTGAAATCACACAGTGGGGAAGTTTCTGGGCAGTAGAAATAGGAAAAGAGTCCTGGAGACTTTTATAATGCTTTTCTTTTAAACACACATACACACACACACACACACACACTCACTCACTCACTCAGGTATACCAAAAGAAGAAAAGCAGGTTTCATCCACAATACAAATCATACGTACAGCTACACTGAAGTCATGAGAAAGCTAACCCACTTTTACAAAATAAGGAAAATAATTGGTCATAGGAACCAGAATCAATCAAAATTTGAGATTTCCCATTTTCCTCCTTCCGCCTTTTGCTTTGTGTTCTTCTCTGGGTTGCCCACACTGTCTTCATCACATAATGTCACATCCCCAGGAAATTTCCTCTTTTTTTGCATCTGTCCATCTATCATTCTCAGCTTCTGTCTTCAGTAGAGGGAACACAATGGGAGAGGCTCAAATCATGGCTTAGAAAACTAAAACCTGTTCTGTCTGAAGTCGAGTTAGAAAGCGGGTGGCCATAGTGTTCAGAAGTGCATTCTGGAGTCAGTTTTTAGATAAAACTCAAGAAAAAATGTATCCTAATTCTATTGTTAAATGTCCAATGAAAACTCAAAACAGTTTTCAAATGTTCATTAGTCAGTAAACAATGAAAATGGTATTAATAACATTACTAATACTTTAATTATTAGTTTCATCTTAAATCTGGTTTAATAATTTGGTGAATAAATCTACAAATCTGGAATACCATTATTACAGTCTTTTTTATGATTAAAATTTCTTGGTAATTTGTCTACCAAACAGAGCTAGTTTTTTGTTTTTTAATTTTACTGTGAAGATGCAGTTCTACAGGTTTCCAAGGACAAAGAATTCACGACTAATTAGCTAACTGGAACTTCCATAGTAGTGATCTGCTTCTCCATACTTACCTGAAGTGGCCCTCAAAAAACAGACATGCTAAGTTACTCACTGATACTCAATGCATTTCCAAAGACGGTAGAACTTGTATTCCATTGGCATACCCCTAGTAAGGCATCACAGAGGGGCTTTTGGAGAGATATGTATACAGATTCATCAAAATAAAAAGATACAACATGCTGCCTTGTAGTGGCTTTCATTTACTTAGCACCAATAATAGCTTCATATTTTTCTGGGAATGATAAATACCCACACTTCAACAGTCTCTGCAAACTGGGAAGGGGAGAGAAAAAGTATTTTATAGCAACTACTATGTGATCAGCACTGTGCTAAGCGGTTTTTAGAAATGTTATTTTACTGAATCTTCACAATAACTCTGTGAGGTAGGTGATATTAGTAACCCGATTTTGCAGTTGAGGAAACTGAGGCAGAGGTTGCATGATTTACCCAGGTGTCCCACAGCTAGCAGTATCTGCCATGAGATTTAAACTGAGGTCTTCCTATTCTAAGCCCAGCACTCTACCCACTGTGCCACTTAGCTATGAGACTTGGAACTAAGAATGAAAACAACATACAAAATAATATTGAGCAAAATCATTCTTCCTTCTAACAGATCAACACACATCTTTCCTGGAAAAGAGTCCTGGCCAAGTGAACAAAGTACAGCTTGCTTGTCTTCCACTTCCTTTAACTTCCCCAAAAGAATTTATCCTGACTGCTCTCCAAGGAAGGAAATGTCACAGAAGTAAGAATACATCCACTGGAGTCATGGGCTATTGGAGCTCTCCAAGTAGAATGTACAAAAAATGTTTCTTCTCCTTTATGCTGAGTACCTACTAAATTCCCAGCACCCATCACAGAACAATATTTCTTTGTATTCCCCAGGATTATAGGGAATGCAAAGAAATATTATTCTGCAATCTCAGAAAATAGTCCATGCCCCCTATGAATTTACTTAAGGAAACAAAACAATATGTGTGCATATATACACACATACAATATATACACACATGCACATATTCACCTGTGTGTGGGTACACATACATATATGCCTATATATGCACACATATAGGTATAAAAATATGTATGTGTGTGTGTGTATGTATGTATGCACATACATACACACACACACACTTCTCTGAACCTATTAGTGTCTGGACTTCTCCTTCTCTTAAGACTGAGAGGAAGAGGCAGCCCTCTTTCCGGCTAAGTTTCCTTCTTTCCCCTTAGACCTTAGATTCTATCCCTTCACCATCCTCCAAGATGTTGCTTCATAAATCATTTCTCTCAACCTGTCCTTCCCTTACCCAGTCATACCCTTAAGCTATCATTCTCTCTCTCTCCCTCCCTCCTTGACTCCCCAAATTATATAATTATATTCACGTACTTTCTCTGTTGAGCCCTTGACTCTAACCTCTGCATATTTCTGCCAGACTAATTCATCATGTCTACTGATGTCAGGTATATTTTTACTTAAAAAAAATTTTTTGATCATGTAACAACTTGCTTAAGAATCTACCAAGGACTACCCAGTGTCTCCCTTCATCAGGTAAAATTTCCTCCATTTAGCTTCCAAGGTCTTCTATTCAGTTAGACCTAGCATGTTTTCTCAATCTAATTCCCTACTTACATACTTTTCCTCATGCTTTCTCCACTGCTTAGAACGCTCTTTCCCTATCTAGGTCATTTGAGTTCAAGTTCAAGTTGTACTATAGACTATATTCAAGTTCAATTTATACCACAGACTATATTTTGTGCGCATGTGTGTGTGTGTGTGTGTGTGTGTGGACACACCCACATCCATCAAATCTTACATGGAACTATCTCCCTTCCTTTCAATTCCTACTGAATTTAGAGCCCACAGGACAAAATAGAGTATATAATTATAAATATCTTATATCATTTGTCAATGTTTTGTTGAGTTGAAAGCTTCAGTGACTCTACCAGGTTATGGTTTCTTAAGAATAAAGATTCCATCTTATATTTCTTCCATCTCTCTCAAACTACTCGCCGGCTGACTGGTGGTTAAATTCAAACTCTCTTTAAATAGATTTTGGTTTCTCTTCTCATTTTACAAGAAGGGCTTTAGCTGAAAAAAAATTATGAATGTACAAATACATTTTCCATCCTTGAAAATACTGATTTTTATCTCCCCCTGTAAGTGCTCAATAGATGTTGTTGACCAAGGGTCTAATATACAAACCTGTTCACGGGAACCATTAAAACTGCCAGCTCTCTATGCAAATAGTTCACACGGTTTTCATGTGTACTTTTTTCTAACCAAGTCAAACTATGCACACATTGTCCATGAGTTAAAAATAGCAATGTCTGAACCTTTGAAACTCACTATGTATATGACAATTACAAACTTAACCCTAAGTAAAACCAACAGCAAATCAACCTTCTTACGTAATGAAACACTAAAAGCATATATATTTGTGATCCTGAAGCAGCTTTCTGAGCCTCTCTAAAAGAACCATGAATAATACCTAGCCAAAGCACTGTGTTAAGGTTGATAAAGCATCTAAGCTGCCAGCACTAAGTAGTACAAACAGGCACATCCGATATACCTGCCTGGAACGGACACTCTTTCTGGTACTCATTTAAAGTAAGCGTTTTGTTTTAATGGAAATATAAAAGTCATATTTCTGTCAAATAGAAGGCTGCTCCAACATATTTCCTTGGGGGCAACCATTTTTACCCTTGGAAAGTTCTATTCTGAGAAAAGTCAATAGAAAATATAACCATGCTCAAAAAACCATCCCATTATTTTTCTGAGAGAACGAAAGGAGGAAAGAGTGAGGTATTTTATCTTAACATTATCTGTGGATTGATTCATTTTTTCCATATTATTTTAAGTCCTTAGAAATCCTGGTTAAATAAGATAGCTTTAAAATGGGGGGGGGAATGAAAAAAATTACAAAACATTTTAAGAGTTCAATACATTTTTAAGTAAATGCAAATAATTATTGATTTAAAAAAAAGTTTGGAATATTACAATAAAATACATGGACTAGATGGAAAAAGAAGGTGTGTATTCCCCCCTGGTACTCCAAGGATCATAGATTTAAAGACGTAAGGGACTTTAGGGGCCATGAAGTCCAAATCTCTGATTTTATAGATGAGGGAATCAGACCCAGAAAAGGGGAGTAATTTGCCCAGGTTCATAAAGCTATTAAGTCTCACAAGCAGAATTTGAATTCATTTCTTCCAGATTGCAAGCTGAGTGGTCTATCCCCTACACCATTAGTTACTACAATATTTTAGGACATTTTAGAAAATTATAGTTTTCCCTTCCACATCACAACTTTCTCTGTGGAGCATTTGACATATCACAGATCGGCATAACAAAGCAAAGGGAGGAAAATTTTTTTTTTAATTTTTAAAAATTTTAAAAGAAATTGAATGGGAATGTTTTGGGAGTTTCACAGAAGCCACAGATGACACGCAATGACCAGCTGACAATACAGGAAAAGTTTAGAAATTCAGAAATGCATAAAATATATGTATGGTATTATATAATATCAACACAAATTTTTAAATTAGGTACTATAAACATCCCATGAAATTAAAAGAAAAAATTCAGACTTCTTCTCTGGTTATGAAGAGAGGGTCAAAATTTTTTCATGGATTTTCCTGATCATTGGGGCACTGTACCCCTAACCCTGCAGGGCATGGAAGGATAAGTATATAATACTCCTTAAAGGAGGAAAAAAAATCCTAAAACTTAACCTTTCAGTAAAATAAGGTACACAAAGTTTTACAATCATTATTTTTAAGTTGATAATAACTGTGATATCTGAATCTTTATATATGTGTGTGAACTTTTAATTATTTTTAATTGATATTTAAGAATTCATCTGCACTTTGACTTGTTCAGAAAAAAATGAACATTCTTTAAGTACCCTTATAAAAATTCATGGTACTACTTCAATAAGCAAAAGCAGATTGTCATGTTCCAATTTCTCATTTAATTATGAGGTTTTAAACAATGACATTTCAGTTAAGCACAAACTACTCTAAACTATACAATCTACTCCTTAAAAAAAAGATATTATTAAATTTATGCACACCAAAGCCATTAAATTTCTCACTACTTCCATTACAGTTAAAATAGAAAAAAACACCTTGTCAAGTGTACCAAGAAGTTACTGTCTTAATTTAATTTTAGCCAAAAAAAAGTAAAATTTGTGCAATTTAGTGTCACATTTAATGGGTTAACATAAAAAAAGGAAAAAAGATCTCATCTTAAAACCTAAGACAATATTATAACTACATACAAAAGTTTTTCCAGTATAAAACACCCTTATTAAAATAGCATACTTTATTAATATCCATGTGGTATATTCTGATGTTGATCAGAATCCCTCTTATAGTTTTATAACATGTTTATTTGTGGATTCATGATACATGGTATTCTTATGGATTCTGGAAGGATGACTAGGCTGAAAACACACATTCTACAACTGATACCAAACAATTCATGGTTGACCAAAACTATTGATGGAAGCACCATGATATGGGAGTTCCTGACCAAATTCTGCTGAATCTTTCCTCTTTGGTAATCTCAGATTCACTCCTTCCCTCTCCTTTCCACAACTGTAGGTTCAGGTCCTTGACACTGTCCACATTGTTACAACGGCTTCCTAAATTGTGGTTTCTCTACTTCCAGACTCTTTCCATTCTAATACATTTCATGAGAACTGCCCCAATAAATGAAGTCTCAGAGATTCATAATGTCGTTGCCCTCACTTAAGGTCTTTCCAAGGCTCTCTCTTTTATCAAATCAGAAAGCCCTCAGAACATCATTGAAGACTTTTTCTCTGCTATCCTATTCATCTCTTGGTATTTCCCACCCTCTTCTCCAAGACTCTAGCTATACCTACCCTTTTCCAGTGCTTTAAGAGCCAAGGTCTGAACTTCTACATTTCTCTAATTTCTAACTATCATCTCTTGATTTTTCACACTTCATTCCTCTCATCCTTTCCTCATTTACAAATCATTTCTGCTCTGCTTTAAGACCATACCCAGAAGTCAAATTCTTCCAAAGACATTTCTCACTGATCAGACAACCACTTGGGAAGCACCTACTCTTAGGCAATGCACAGATGAAGTGATGAGAACAAAGAAGCATGGTTCCTGTCTCCTGAGAGCTTACAATTAGACCAACTTTATCTCCTTACCTTATTCATTATTTTCTGATGTACTAAAAGGTCTATAACTTCACTTATGTTGAAATATGATCGATGTTTGTGTCTCCTAATAAATCCCCAATTAGACTGCAAATGCCTCAGGAACAGGGTCTATAACTTCTAGATCTTGACCACTCTACCAAGGACTTAGTGAAATACTCAAAAGATACAGTAAAAGCTCAATAAATGACTAAGTTACCTAAGGATAGGGCCTCCTCCAGCCACCTCCCTGCCCCTCCCCACTCCAAAACAAATAAATTAGTCTAACACAATTTAACATGCAAGGTTAATTTTAGAATAACCTTGATAAACTGCCCCTGCCCCATACACACACACACTCCCTACACATATACAAACTCACCTACATATACAAACATGCAAACACTTTGAGGTTTAAGAGTCAGCTGAGAATCATGAGTCTTAGGAGTTTTGTAAACTTTGACTCCAAACTAAGGAAGAGGAAGTGAGGTTTTTGCTCTTAGAGAAAAGATCTAGAGATTCTGGAGGGAGAGACTAATCTACTAATAAGTGTCATTGGAAAGGGAACCCAGCTCCCTGAGTACAAAAAAATTATAAGAAGAAAATACAAAGTGTTGTTTTATCTTCTGCCTGGATTTATGGACTGCTGTTTAAAGGTCATTTCTAGGCCAGAAACAGGGTTTTACAGGCTAGGTATGATGAACTTTGCCTTTTTGAGAATTGTCATAGTTATAGGAAATAAGAGTAAACTAGTTTTTCCCCCTTCAGCTTCAAGCCTCTACAGACAGCCGGGCTTACTCTCACTGACTTTTTCTTCTGCCGTGTGCCTCCCACCCTAGCCCTTTTATATATTACATTTTCCCATCTATTATTTTGCAATTGCTGATAATCTGATCAATTTTTGTTCTTGCTAATAAATTTCCCCAAATAGCAGATATGCAGTCACAACCAACTCCCAGGATCATCTTCATATGGTCAGTAAGTTATCAGTTATTTATAGCTCATTGTTAAATTTCTGTGTGCTACGCAATGGGGGAAATGAAAAGTGTCTTCATACCCTCTGACACAACACCATTACTGGGAACATGCACCCAAAGAAATATAAGACAAAAAGTTCACATATACACCAAGATGTCTGCAGCAGTATTTTTTGTGATAGCCAACAACAACAACAAAAAATAGACGTTGGAGACGGGAAAGAGAGTGGGTATCAATTGACTGGATAATGGTTGAACAATTTATGGTATATGAATGTGCTGGAACACTGTTGAAATATAAGAAAAGACAAGTGTAAGTAAATCAAAGAAAGATGTAAAGACTTGTACTGATTCATGCAGAGCAAATAAGCAGAATCAGGAGAAGAGTATATCTAAAACTACAATACTGGCGAACAAGAACTATACAAAAAGGTAACTGAATTCAGTTGCAAGTGAATAAATACCATTAGTGATATTGTATCCAACTATCACATGTCTACATATCTTCAATGTGGCATGTATACACAAACAGTAATGCATTCATGGTACTGATCAGCTTCGCTTGGCTTTTTCTTTTTTACAATGCAGGTTTTATTAGGTAGGACATACAGAAAAATGAAAGTAGTGTAAAAATATAGACATTAATTTAAAAATTTTTTAAATGATTCAGTTTCTGTATTTTTGGAGTTAGCAATCCAGAAAGATATGCGCTCAAGGAGATGATATTTTGATTAGTACATAATTTGCTACACTGGTTCTTGGAGCTCATACTAGAACAGAGGTTAGAGGAAGGCAATCTTACTGATGACTGGAAAGGGTGGCAATAACTAGAATCCTAAGCTTTTCTTCCTGCTATTTTTTTTTTTACCAAGACCAAAGCTCCTTATAATCATAAGGGCATGCTTTATACTTCTTTTACACACCATGTCATTCAGCACAAAGTTAGGTACCAAATGGGTGCTCAGCAAGCGTATCTTTGGTTGGTCTTTTAACCAATGAAGATAGCAAGTGTTCTACTACCTAAAACATTCTTCACCAACATCTGCCTCCTCTGCTCATAGTCATAAGCTACTGAACAGTGCTGGAAGAAGAGGAGGAATTAATACAAAAAATTGTATTATAAATTTATACTTATTAATCTCAACTGAGGCCTCTTTGAACAAAAGCAATCATTCTGGGTTGCTGTGGGTTTTTTTTTCCTGACACATTCCCATTCCCCATGAGAGCTATTTCAAATCTTCTCTTATCTCCTTAAGCCATCCAACCTGTCTCTTCCTCTTTCCTCTTAACTGAGGGCCTTGCTTCATATTCTACTGAGAAAGTAGAGTCTACTCATGCTTATAAGTCCTCTCTCTCCATTCTCCTTTATTCTACATCACCCAAGACTGCTTGTCATCATTCCCCATTTTCTCCTCCAAGATACTCTCGCATTTCTGGGTTTATGTGAGACTGATCTTTCTTGGTTTTTCTCCTACCTGACTGCTTCTTCTCAGTCCCCTTTGCTGGATCATTGCACCACCTAACTGTGGAAGTACCCAAACTCTCTATTCTGGACCTTCTTTCTCTACACTGTCCCTCCCCAAAGATCTCACCAGCTCCCATGGGTTCAATTAACATCCCTATGAAGATGACTCTAGGATTTATCATCTATCTATCTATCTATCTATCTATCTATCTATCTATCTATCTATCTATCTATCTATCTGTCTATCTGTCTATCTGTCTATCTATCTGTCACCTTAATCTCATTCTCAAGTTCCAGTCACCAATTGTCTATTGGACATTATGTAACAAATATGCTAAATTTGTCTCAAATTTCTCAATGTCCAACACAGAACTCAACTTTTCCCCCTCATACTTATCCTTCTTCCTAATTTCCTAATTTCTATCAATAACAAAATTATATTCCAGTCATCCAGGTTTACAACTTCAGTCTTCATTAACTCATCACTCTCCATCTTTGCCTATAGCTGCTAAATCTTGTAGAACTCTACTTTCACTACATCATTTACATCTGTCTTTCCAGTCACACAGACACCATCCTACTCGAGGCCCTTATTGCCTCTCACTTCAACTACTGGTCTCTCTAAACATTATCCACCCAGGTGTCTAACTGATGTTCCTAAAGGACAATTCCAAACATGTCATCCTTCTGCTGAAAAAGCCCTGGTGGTTCCCAACTACCTCCAGGATAAAATACAAATTCCTCTGGTTGGCATTTAAAACCCATCACAATCAAGTGTAAACTTAATTTTCTAGGCTATGTATAGCCTATCTGTACTCCTCTACAAGTAATCAATGGTCCATCCAAACGGGCAGACTTACTATAACTCCTACCGAACAATTCACCTGCTGTCTCAATGGTTTTGTCATGCCTCACCTCCATCTTTTAGAATCCCTAATTCTCTTCAAAATTCTACATAAGGGCCATCTCCTACAGGGGGACCTTTACAAATCCCATCCCCTAAGCTCATGATGCTCTTTAAAATATACTTTGTCTTTAACTCATATACACTTTGTATTTATTTTATGCGAGTCATTTCCCCTGACAAATTCCTTAAGAATACAGAAAGCTGTATTTTGATTTTGTATCTCCAATAATTATCACAGTGCACATAGTAGGCGCTTCATAAATGTTTACTGATTGACTGCCTTTGACTGCTAACACATTGCCTTACAGCCAAAATGATGCTGGTGGTCTCTGAGTTTAGCTAGGTTTGTTCTTGGATAAGAGGCACACATTCCATCACCAAACCCATACTTCAATCATTTCCAGTTTGGTAGCACTGGGGAACAACCTTTGAGAAACCAGTATCCCCTCTATGTCACAAGGAGGGATAAAGATATTGCTTTAAAGGCAACTTTAATAAATACTTAGCTGAAAGGAAATGATATCTTCCCTGAACTTCTTATGATATTGCATAACAGAGGGAACAAAGTCATTTAGTGCTATTTACTGAGGAAAAGCCTGATGCTTCTGGAGATCCATGCTGTAACTATACATTAAAATAAATATGCTTGCCAATTACTGATCTGTACAGGAAACAAACTCACTGTTTAAACATGACTCAAAATGTAAAGCAGTTCTACTAGCATGAGATTTAAACTTCAGTCCTGCAGGGAAGAGAGAAGAGGTTTTAAATGACCTCATTCTTAACATTACAAAAGTCCAGAAATGCAGGTCAATTCAATACACAATTGTTTGTCTTCATAATAGAAAGGGGTTGGAATTTAACTTAAAAGATCAACCTTTCCTGAAAACAGGATTTTTGGAAATGTTACAAAAATTTTCTATGCCAAATTTCTGTCCTAAGAAAATATTTACAATTCAGTTAAAAAGTAGTGAACACAGATAGATAATTAACCCTAAAAAAAGTCTGAACTGCTCCACAATAATACGTCTTCATCGACTTTAATGAATTAACGAACTTTAATATGAAAAAACTGAATCCTGACAATGAAACATACAAACATAAAAACACTACAAGAGTGCTGTGCTTGTGCATACATGGAGATATGGTGCAAGTCTAGTGGAGCAGACAACTTGGAACACGAACCAAAAGACTAGGGCCAGCCCTATCAGTTAAGAGATATGATTTGGAGAAAGATACCTAACCTCTTTGACCCTCAGCTATTTCATCTGTAAAATGGTGCTAATTCTTAGACTAAAAAGGAATATGTCATAGTAGATCAAAAGCAGTTCTTGGAGTAAGGACGACCTGGGTGCACATCCTGCTTACACCATATACTTGCTGTGGAATTATTTTGGAGGGGGCATGGGGAAGAAGCCAATAGAGGTTAAGTGACTTGCCCAGGGTCACACAGCAAATAAGTATCTGAAGCCAGATTTGAACTCAAGTGCTCCTGACTCCAGGGCTGATGCTCTATCTACTTCATCACTTAGCTGCTAAAATATAATTTAGATTTCTACTTATGTTGTCTTAATCCAATTGTCAGTTGAAGCAAATGAAATCTATCCATTTTTGACTGCATGTAATAAAAACCATTATTATCCCCTCTCAGACATCCTTTCTTTAGGCTAAAGAAATACAGTCAAGTCACCTATATTCAATATTGCAAAGAGTTCCTGTATCTCTACATGTAGAGTAACGGGTCATACACAAACTTGAGAAAAGATGTGTCTTATTCTTCAGAGATATGACATACACAGATGACTGTAATGCAAAATATTGCATAATAAAAGTATTATTAACAAGGTGGAAACAAAATTCTATGTGCAGTCTGAGAAAGAAAAGTTTATTACAAACTAGAGTAGGAGTTCTTAATGTTTGGTCTCTGTACATGTTTTTGAAAAATGTTTTGATAAATGTATTTCAAAAATGGGCATCACCAGACTGACAATGGGGTCCATGGGAACCCATTAAGAACCCCTACTGTAGAAGAATCAAGGATGGTTTTATGGAGGACGTAGCATTTGATTTGGGGTTTGAAGGCTGCATAGGAAATCCATGGACAAAGAGGGAAAGGGAAAACATCCAAAGACATCATAAAAAAGGAAAAAGGACCCACATGTACAAAATAATTGTGGCAGCTTTTTTTATGGTGGTTAAAGAATTAGAAATTGAAGGGATGCCAATCAATCGGGGAATGGATGAACAAGCTGCAGTATATGAACGTAATGGAATACTATTGTTCCATAAGAAATGATGAGTAGGCAGATTTCAGAAAAACCTGGAAAGACTTACATGAACTGATGCAGAGTAAAATGAGCAGAACCAGAAGAACACAGTACGTAGTAACAGCAACACTGTATGATGATCACCTCTGATAGATTTAACGCTTCTCAGCAATAAAATGATCTAAGACAATTCTAAAAGACTCATGATAAAAAATGCTATCCACATCCAGAGAAAGAACTGTGGAGTCTGAATGTAGATGGAAGCAGACTATTTTCTCTTTTTTTGTTGTTGTTTTTTTCTTTCTCATGCTTTCCCCATTTTGTTCCTATTCTTCTTACACAATCTGAGGAACATGGAAAAATGTTTAATAAGATCATACATGTATAGCCTATAATAGACTCCTGGCTTGTGTTGGGGGAGGAAGGGTGGGAGAAAAAAATCTGTAACTCAGAATCTTTATGAAAGTGAATGTTGAAAACTACCTTTACATGTAATTGGATAAAAAAAATAATACTAAAAAATACTACTAAAGAAACAGCATGAACAAAGGCAAAGATGAAAAGAATCACAACCATGTTGGAGCAAAAAAAAATTCCAAAATCTCCTTAGAAGACTACCTGGTTAAAGGTAGGGTGGTGCTAAGGGTATGGCCTTGAATGCTAGGAATACAAGTTTGAATCATATTCAATATTCAATGAGGAGTCAATGAAGATTTTTGAGTAAAGGACTAACATGACCATATCTATGTATAAAGAAGATGGCTCTGACAGAATTATCAAGAAACGATTCAAAGGATCATATATAGGATGAAAAAAGAAAGATTTGAAATTGACAAGGCAAGCCATAAGGATGGTCTGAACTAGATCTTTATCATTGGAAGGGACCTCAGAAGCCATCCAATTCCTTCAATACTTGAACCAGAATACCCGTACAACCGTCATTCTTTGCTGGAAAACCTCTAATGAAAGGTGATCCACTACAGCCTAGATAAGTCCATTCTACTTTGGAAAACAGCTCTAATTGCTATTTCAACACTAAATCTATCTTTCTGTAATTTCCACCTATTATTCCTAATTTTGCCCTTTGGTAACAAGAACAAGTCTAATCGTTCTTTATCATGACAACTCTTCAAATATTGAAGATAGTTAACATGTTTGCCTGATACCACATTCCTGTGGCAAGAGCCCGGTAACTGGTCTCCCTACCACCAATCTCCCCTTCTTCTCCAATACATTTTATATAAAACTAGCAAAAGGATTTTCCTAAACCACAGATATGATCATGCCATTCAACAAACACCAAAAATTCCTTATTGTTTCTAAATATCAAACATAAACTCCTCTGTTTAGCTTTTAAAGTCCTTTATAACCTGGTCCCAATGTACCTTTCCCACCTGAAATCTATGGGCTAGTTAAAATGGCCTTCTTACTGTTCTCCACATGTGGTATTCCATCCTTCACCTCCTTGGTTTCTCACTGCCCTAAGTGCACTCTCATATAACCTCTCTCCCTTAAAAAAAAATCTTGTTTTCTTAAATCCTATAATCAAGTCAGCCCTCTCTGACTCAAAACAAAGCCAAGTGCAAGTCATGTCATTATTTCTCTGATGGCATGGTCTTCTTTGGCAACGAAGGACAAACACACAATCAAGCACCATGTACATGAAGCTTTTCCTAATTGTCCTGTCCCAGCTACTAGTGTTCTCCTTAGGAAAAAAAAAATTAGTTTAGGATTTGTTCTGTAAAATTTGAATTCAGTCAAAAGGTCACACTTAAGGATCAATATGAGATAAACACACACACACACACACACACACACACACACACACACACAATGTTTCTCCCTTATTGGAATTTAAGATCCTTAAGGTCAGGGCCTGCCTGGTTCACTTCTTCTCTTCTGCTTTTGTATCACCAGGGTGAAACATAATACCTGACATGTAATAGGCTCTTAATAAACTCATATCGATCAGTTGATGGAAATGTATAATCTTGCCTGGAGCATAAAAAGTTGAAGTGAATGGCCCAGGTTTATATCTATGTGCGCTAAATGAATATTTTTGTGCGTAAATCTTCATGGTGTGAAAAATTGTTTTATGGGAAATAAGCTTTTCATTTCTATATTGTTTCTAATTTAAAAAAATAAGCTCACAATATTTTAAATCACAACTTTCTTCTGTGTCATTTGGAGACATTCCCATATGATAAACCACTGTGGGAGTCAGAGAGGGACAAAAGTAAATGAGAAGCCACAAGAGCAGGATAGAGGAGACAAGGCTGTGAGCACAAGATGGGAGAGGGAGCCAGGACTGGAACAGGTTAGGAGAAAAGTCCACAAATCACATCAGCAATGTGAAGGATTTTCACAGAGCATCATCTGTCTCGGTCATTCATTTTTTTTTTTTACAAAGGTAATTCACAAAATTAAGTTCAAAAAGATTAACTGCTGTCACATTACAGTTATTGGTGCAGTCCATTTATGTGGAAAAGCTTTTTGAGGGTAGGTATTATTCTGGCATCCCCAAAGAATAGCAAATGCCTAGCAGGTAAGAAGCATTTGTGGTAGGAACAATAGCCTTCCTCCTCCCCCCATGCAAGTCAGGCTAATTTTCCCTTAAAAGTTATTGAGACCTTCCTTAAGACTCGGTTAGCTCAGGGAACTATAAACTCTGACTGTGGACATCACTTCATCATCGTCTGAAAACAAAGACGACAGGATATTTCGTTGTCAAATCACAAACTCATGCAACTTTTACTGGCTGAATCAATTAGAAGTTTCCTCAGTTCCTATCCTTCTTAAAAATCCTTCTTTAGCTAAATATATCTCTTTGCTAACTATTCGATGACCTATCAACGTCTCATTTTATTCCAACTCTAAACTCTTAGCCAGGGATGGCGAACTTGTGTGCAGCCTCGAGGCCACATGTGGCCTTCTAAGTCCTTGGATGCACCCTTTTGACTGAGTCCAAGTTTTACAAAACAAATCCTTTTATTAAAGGGATTTGTTCTAAGAAGTCTGGATTCAGTCACAGGGCTGCACTTGAAGACTTAGAGTGCTGCATGCGGCCTCCAAGCCAGAGTTCCCTGCCCCAGTTGTTAGGGAACTGATCTTTATGGAACCTAACCCAGAAGAGAATTTTAACAAATATCTGTTGAATTAAACTGAATTGAATCAGTAGTATGATACTGGTTAGGCATGTGTCATAACACCATTGAAGTGAGTTTTAAAATACTGTCACTATACACGTGAATTCATACTGAAGCATGTGTTATGATTTTTATTTTTAAACAAAGAAAATATTTACCAAAAAAAATCATCCCCTACTTGTTATAAGGAGTTCTTTGTCAATAATGAATAATGAATTGGTATACGGAGTTTGCATCAATCACAATGACACTACATAACATGGGAAATGAGCAAATATAAACTAAAGACTCCAGATTTTACTCAGTTAGCATTTAAAAGTTTGTTCCTTGATATAATGAGGTTAGAACTATATGGTAATTATGTGGAAACTTGGCAATCAGTTATTTTTTCAGGATTTATAACTTGCTCTATAGAAATTAATATTTACCAGGCTGACTAATTTCTAAAAAAAACACCTCTGAAGGTCACTCTCTGAACAACTTCACACATATTTCCTATTAGGATCAACATTCAATAATGGCTATTCCAATGCCTGCCAGGTCATAGGAACATATAATTCATGCTGGAAGGTGGTTCAGTGGCCACTGAATCCAACCCTCTCGTTTTATAATTTAGAAAACTGAAGCTTCTAGGTTAAATGACTTACAGGATTTGAACTCAGGTCCTTTGACTCCAAATCCAGTGCTACTGACACTTCACTTCAAAGGTAAATAAAAAGGAGTCCCTAAATACGACAAGAATTTGAATGGTCAGGCATCATACAAACACATAACCCAAAGCACACATCTCAAAGAGAGTGTATGATTGTTTACTGCTTGTGCCAAAGTCTCTAAGAAAAATTGCAGATAACTAAAAAAAAAAAAAAACAAAAAAAAACTTTTGCAGCAGTTCCCATCTATCTTTATCATCCCTCTGTCCTATCCTGGGTCCTCTTTCCTTAATCACTTATTAAACCCTCACCAACCACCTAGCCAGGTTTGCCATTGTTTCCTTGCTCCAAAACCACCTTTCCCTTTTCACTATACTTCTAATTAAACTTTCCCTTCAGAGAACCATGGATTCAGGGCTGGAAGAGAGTATGGAGGCCATCTACTTCAATCCCCCCCCACACACACACATTTTTAGATATAAGGAAACTGAAGGAAGAAGTGATACAAGTAGTAAATGCCAGGGTAAGAATTTGAACTCGGGTCCTTTTATTCCTGACAGCTAGGTGACACAGTGACAGGGCACTAGTCCTGGAAGCAGGAGGACCTCAGTTCAAATTTCACCTCAAACACTGACCTAGCTGTGTGACCCTGGGCAAGTCACTTAGCCCTGTTTGCCTCAGTTCCTTATCTGTAAAATGAGCTAGAGAAGGAAATGGCAAACCACTCCAGTATCTTTGCCCTAGAAAACCCCTCATGTGGTCATGGAGAGTCAGACATGACTGAAACGATTCAATGCCAACCACCTTTGACTCCAAATACAGCATGCTTTCCAGTGGATCATATGTCCTCTCATCTTCCTTCAAGTGCATTCAAGTGCTTTCTGTGTCTGATATCATTTGGACATTAACAATTATGTTAACGTTTCCATGGGCTGGGCAGATTCCAAGTCATCTCAACATTTCTCATCCAATGTTGCGCAATACATCATGTCTTTAAACAGAATTACCCATTCAGCATCAAAGAGAGAGGTTTTCACAAGAAATTTGACCAGTAGGTGATAATTTTTTTTTAATCAGTAACAAGTCATTATTTTTTTAAATGTCTTAGAACCTGTGATTTCTTCACTATAAGGAGTTCTCCAAACTCCCTCTGCATTAGTAGATCAGCAACTTTCTATAACTTACAGTCCTAGGGAGAGGTGCCAGTAGCCAGTACAAAGTTAAGTAACCTTCTCCATATCGCAGTGCTACTACGTGTCAGAGGCTGAAATCTAAACTCAGGCCCTCCTATGTTTGAAGCTAGCTCTCTATCACACTACAACTCATGAATCATTAATAATTACTACTAAGAATGATGATGACTGACATCAAATTCTCTCCCCTTCAGAGAATAAATTGGATCTTAAAAATACATTCCCCTCAGAAAATTTCTGAAAGGTCATGGGCATAGGTTTGATATTCTGTGGCAGGAGAAACTACTGTGGCACCTACAAAATACTCCTGGTTGCCACCTGCTGCACCTGTTTAACTTGGACCTTAGGAGTTTCTGTCTTAACAATTTTTTATTCATAATAAATAAAAATATTTTATCATAAAAATGTTAGAACTTTACAGAAATCATCTTTATAAGCAGAATCACAAAAACTGCAAGTCAGAAGGGACCTCAGTCACCTTATAAGTCCAACTCATGCATGAAAGGAATGCCCGTTATAACGGATCCAACAAGTGGGTCATCCAGCCCCATTTAGCTACTTCATTTTTACAGACGAGGCCAGTGACACAGCCTAGAAAAATATGGGAACTGGCCCAAGATCACACATTGAACAACTGCCAGTATCAGGACTTAAACCCAGGTTTTCTGACATGACATACATCACACATAATGCTTCCCCATCTTAACAAAATGAGCAGTGTGGGACGGAGGCAAGAGCACTCAAAGATCTGGGTCCCAGTCCCTGCTCTAAAACAAGCTAGGCAGTGCCTAACTCTAACAACGCAAGTCATCTCATCCTGAGTTGGTGGAAGCTGAGCTTATACTCAATGATTCTAAGAACCCTTCAAATACAGCCTACAGTTAAAAACGACTGCCTTAAAAAATAACTGTGCACCAAGAAATACGCTGTTTTCTTTATTACTTAGAGGCTAATTATTTGAATCTAAAATCTTTGGTAACCTTTGCTTCTCCTTTTTCTTCCCATTATCCTCACCACCTTTTACCATTTCACTACTCATTAGCACCTCCACAGGAGCAGAAGAAAGAGGAGAAAGAGGAAAGAAAGGGGAAAATTTGTAGATTGTGCAAGCTGTTAACAGCTCTCCTAAGAGCACAAAAAGCAAAGCTAAAGTCCAAGTTGGGGTAATCAGTAGATTTCATTTATCCATAATCATTCTTTCCCTCTGCCCTCCCTTCTACTCCCTGCCTCTAGCAAATTAGGCTTTATAATGAAAAAGTCATTATGTTCCCCTAAGTATTGATCCTATGAGGGCAGATTTTATATTTAATTATCAGCTACACTCCATTACGGAGGTCATTGTGTATGCTACCTAAATGTTTTAATTGGTGATCACTGCATTGTTGTTTTCATTCTATGGAAAACAGCAAAAAGAAGTTAAGACAACATTTTCAATTCCAGTAGTGATTCACTGTAAACTGGGCAAGTCAATGAATCCTACTATCCCTTGCCTAAGATCGTATCTTTAAAAATTAAAAAAAAACAAACTAAAGAGTATTTCTCAATGCCATAAAAAGAATACTGTGTAGATTCCAAGAATACCCATTTAAATATATCTGTTATAAATTAAAGAACATATCTACATTAACTTATACTGAAAGTTAAATACAATGCCTAGAACTACCACAGGTACAAAGCACACCAGGAAATATCACAGAATCAGAATTTAACAGTTGGAAGGGATCTAATCTATCAATTTCTAGACTCCAGTCTAGACTCTAATCTATCCATTTCTGCTTAACCAATTTCCTATCCTATAAAGGACATATAATAACCAACCTACATAACAATCAACAAAAAGTGATTAAACTCCTTCACCCGCCCTGGCATAATAAGCTACATAATAAGGAGCAGCTACAAAATGAGTTGATATGTATATTTTAAACGTCCATGTTATTAAGAAATATTGTTATTGTTTTCACTGCAATTTAATTAATTAAATTTTCTAGTTTTTTACACCTAGCTCAAAGCTTAGATTTTAGAAGCCTTAAGGATTTTTCTCACCTGATGCCTTTTATTTTAAGTATATGCCTATACCATTGTATTCAGATGGCTTTGAAGGAGAAGAGAGGCTGGTGACCTGCACAGCCCTCCCTCACTCAAAACAAAGTCAAGTGCAAATCATGTCATCATTTCTCTGATGGCATGGTCTTCTTTGGCAATGAAGGATGAACACAATCCTGTGGGTAGATGCAGCTGGCTGAATGGGGACCCAGCTAGCTGGGTAACTCAACTCCACCTCTCCTTTCTGCTTCCCCCTCCCCTTCCTTGTCCACTCTAAAGGACGGTAAATTTGGATGGCCAAAAGATGCCCAGTTGACTTGGGTTTTACTGGCCCCTTTCCTTTCCCCTCCTTTCCCTTCCTTTCCCATTCTCCTGTTCTGTCCTGTCCTCTCCCAAAACCTTAAACCTACTGCACTCTAAAACTGGGGTGCCAATGGGCTCCTCTGGACCCTCCTAGCTTTAGAGTGATTATCAATAGTAAACTGTTGTTGTTTCCCACCCAGCCTGATGTCTTTCTTTTTCTTGACCTCATTAAAAGGGCCATGCCCTGGCTACTTCTTAAACAGGCCTATTTAGTGAATGGGCTTTGTCTCACCCTGCAAAGACTTTGGTCTAAAGGGCCCAAGGTTTCCCAGTGCATCCTGGATTATCTCCAGTCATCCTGATGAATATCCAGTCACTGAATTCAGATGGCTCTGAAGGAGAAGTGAGCCTGGTGATCTGCACAGACCACCCTCACTCAAAACAAAGTCAAGTGCAAGTCATGTCATCATTTCTCTGATGGCATGGCCTTCTTTGGCAACGAAGGACGAACATAATAGCTATACCATTTAGTACATATGATATACCCAAGGAAATCAGAGGCGCATTTTAGTACAATATTTTTCAAATGTTATAACACTGAAAGACTGCATGAGGAATTTTGAAAGATTCTTTAGAATAAAGTGTGACCAGCGTAGGCAGACATAGTGAATTTCTGTCTGTCAGATTCTCTCTGATCCCAAATAAAGGGCTTGAGTTCCAGAACATTAAAAGACTATAAATAATTTCGCCATCTTCAAAAAAAAAAAATAAGCTGAAATCCACTTGTCAAGTGGAAAGAAAACAGGTCTGGAATTCTGGAAGACTATCTGGAAGTGCCCCACGCACTGCAGAGGATTAAACAGTAAGCTACAGAACTCACTTTACCCCTCTGAAAACTCAGTTTCTCCATTTGTAAAAATCTGGATGAGAAACGATATGCCCACTTTATTCACAGATATGTTATGAAGATGAGATAATATATTGGAAAATCTCATTAGAAGAAGACTATAGAAACTGAAGATGTTATTAAAAGAAAGTCTATCTATTAACTCAATAGCAAAAAATGCCAATGACACATGAATAGAAATTCAGCATGTAAACTAAGGGAGTCATTCTCTCCACAAGCATTAAATAGTGATTTAATCCACTACCTCTTGAACTTTATGCTTGACATTCCTTGAGGTACTTAAGTTATTAAATGAGAAGCTGTTGTTTTTTTAATCAGCTTTAAGTGATTTAACATATGCCATACCGTAAAACAAAAATATTCAATCTGCTATATGAGTTTGGGACATAGAACCATTTAGCCAGTCTATACATCATGCCCATGGGAGTTGGATGCCACCCTTGGTCTCACTGAATGCCCACAATCCTGGCACAGTCTCATAGGAATCTTAAGGATCTCCTATGACTTCTACCACGGCAAGAGAGTTTCATTAGTGTATTCAATATTCCATAAAAAAAGAGTTGTAACTAATATTTTTCACAGCTGAGGTAAGCTTTACAATCAATTAACAAGTATTTATTGAGTACCTACAAGGTACCAAGCATTGTGCTTAAGCATTGGGGGTAGAACTACAAAGAATGAAACAAATACTACTCTCCTCCAGGCATTTACATGCTAATGGGAGAGAGGACAACACATATAAAAAACATACTGTGTAAATATAAAGTTAACAGGCATCTATATATATGGGTTGCAACCGACAGATTAAGAAATGCTGAGTAGGCCATTTGGTGAAGGCCATTTGGTAACTTCCTATTTTTAAACCGTTTGATCAATGACTGTCTTCAACTTTATATCAGTCATTTCTGGATGTGGTCCTAAAACAAAGAAAAATAATTGAGCAAAAAGTCCTACAGTCTCCAATGTATGAAACATTCTAGACACCATTTCCATTTTTACCTTTATGTTCTCTGGAATCAAATTAACTGTTACAACTACCTAGTTTGACTTTCTTTTAGTCTTCCTCTCTTTTATGTTACTATAGTTACATCGTTATATACATCATTCTTTTGGTTCTGTACCTTTCTATTTTTAACAAATTTATATCTCCATTCTCTATGATACTGACTTAACTGATTATGGATAGGAGATGTACTCTTAACCAAACAAGGGACAGAGGCAATTACAAAAGATAAAAGAGATAATTTTGATTACATAAAATTGAAAAGTTATCACCCAAAACTAATGCATCGGGAAGCAGGTGAACAGGAAAAAAAATCTTTGTATCAAACTTTTCAGATAACGTTTTGGTATTCAAGATATACTGTGAACTAAAAATATACCTACACATATGCAAGTATGCATGTATGCATGTATGTATGTACATATGTATGTATATAAAACCAAAAGCTATTCCCCACTTGATAAATGGTCAAAAGTTCTCAAAAGAATAAACAGTTCTTGAAAGAAGTGCAAACTATTAAGAATTACATAAAATAATGCTTTAAATATTAAGTAACAAAAGAAATGCAAACCAAAATGCTACTGATGTTTGACCAAGATAACAAAAAAAAAATGAGACTAGTCAACGTTGAGAGAGTTAAGGACAGGCCCACTAGAGCGCACTGTTGATGCAGCTGTGAATGTAACCATTCTGGAAAACAATGTGGAATTATGCAAATAAAGTGACTAAAATATCCATACCCTCTGACTCAAAGATTCCACTACTAGGCATATATTCTATGGAGATCATTAATAAGAAGGGTTCAAATACACCAAAATCTTTACAGCGGCACTTTTCTGGATAGCAAAGAACTGGAAATAAAATAAATGCATTCAAATGGGGAATGGCTAGATAATACATGAATGTAACTGAATAGCACAATGCTGTAAGAAATGTTAAATTACTTAAGAAAGAATATTATGTATGACAAGACTTATGTGACCTGATATAAAATTAAGTAAGCAGAGCTAAGGAAACAATATAAACAATAATGAAGGAACATGCAAATGGACTGAAGAACCACAAAAAAAAAAAAAAAATCAAAAGTGAACACTGACACATTATAAAGAGCAGTCATGACCCCAAAGAAGAGATACAAGAAGGAACCTCCTCTCATTTGCACAGGTGAAAGTACACACTGAATAGATTTTTCTGATTTGTCTTTAATTTATTGATTTCGTTGGTTGATTTTTTCTTTTCATAAATGTGTATATGTGTGTGTGTGTGTGTGTGTGTGTGTGTGTGTGTGTGTGTGTGTATGTGTATTGTCATTGGAACTGATCCCTGGAAAGGGAGACAAGAAAGAATTTACTAGCAGAAATTTAGGTGACATAAAGACAAAAGATATCAATATAAATTTATTTTTTAAAAGATTTCATGGATAACACCTGACATGGCTAACTTAGGAAATCAAATACAGCATTGTGTAGCTAGATAATCACAGATACATGGTCTAATTGGTTTGGGGTAAGGGCACTGAATGTGGAATCCAGAGAAAAACTGGATTCATACACTGGCTCTGACATGAACTGTATGAGTAGTCAGCAAGTCACTTAACCTCCTTAAACCACATTTTATTCATTTAAGAAATGGGCTTAATAATATCAAGAGGAATTACCCCATTGTGGTATTGGGAGTATCAAATGAGATCGTGTATATAGAGCACTGTGCAAACTTTCAAGTGTTCCACGAATCCCAGCTCTTATTATTTTCTCTGAGATGCTTTTGGAGATCCATCCCAATGTCTATTATTAAATAATATGTCTGTTCTTCAAGAGCTGACACAGTCAGGACATGTCCATATCAGAATGTCAAAATAACCCTTGCTTCAGAAAAAAAAAAAAACAACAGACTGGGGAGCAGTAGAAATATAGTTTTAACCCTGAATTGTCATCGAAAAAGCTTGGCTTTACCACAAAAGGAAGTCACTGGCTGAATGTGGTTGAAAAGACAGGGGTGAAAAAAAAAAGCTATGTCTCTATGACATATACCACAATGACCATTTCCTTCTTAAAACTCATTAACCCTCCCCTCCTTAATTGCCAACATGCACAGCTGAACTTGATAAAAATGGAGAAGGGGGGGCCTCCAATATGACAGGTGAAAATGTGATTTTAAAAAATAAAAACCATCACCTCCTTGTAATAGGACTTTCCATAATTCATTGACTAATTCATAATACGGAAAGTCTCCAGTGAAATTAGCTCAATGAGAAACCACTCCTGAAAAAGTGACTGACCCAGAGACATACCATGCTACCAGGCAGAATGCCATGTTTTCAATTTTTAAAGAACTGGTGAAAGACGGTCATAATATCAGGAAGCCAGATGGAACCACAGACGGTTAAAAAGAAACAAACACAGGCCAACATCTCTATTTTGATTCAGATGTGTTAAATATTGTTAAAGTTTGGACTAAAAGAAGCCTTGCAGAGCACAAAGTAAGTACTCTGATTGACTGAAAGACTTTTTTTTTTAAAGACTTCCCTAGTCTTCACATCAATTAAGGAAGGCCTAACAAATATGCCCAATAGGAAGACAAAGTAATTCAGAAGGCCCTCATAAATATGTAATATTAAATATCTGTAATGTGTCATTCAATCAAACCAATAGCAGGTACTAAAACAGCAGGTACTCAGAAAGTATTTGGAAGGAAAGGGAGAAAATAGGAACTCTTAACACAAACTAAACTGAGGTGGCACACTGGGCGATTATTGGTAGGCAAACTCTGCAAAGCCTAAAGGTTCAGTGGGATCTTGCAGGGTGCCATGGTTTGCCAAATTATTGACAGTAAGCACAATTAGGAAGCAAAAACTCAATCATCAACAAATGGTAGTTATTATTTTCTTTTCAAGGCCACAGAAATGTCAAAAAAAAAGGCCAGAGGAAGTGAAATTTCATGACAGAGAAGTAAGGGCTGGCTAGAATTGGGAGAAACCACACAGAGAGAAATGAACAGTTTAGAAACTTGGAGAGCATCTAGGTCAAAGGTGTTATTTTACAGATGAGGAAACTGAGTCTATGAGTACTTCAGTGACTTACTCAAGGTCACACAACCTTGACTCGTTGTTTAAGCTGAGACTAGACCAGAGACCTTTCTACTTCTAAAATCCAATGCTCTCCCCACTGGAGGCCAGTGAGTCATTACACATGAGGGGCCATGTAGCATTATCCCCAGGGCATGGATAACTTTTGCTGTCCTTCAGCAGCCCTAGAAAAACTAATACCTACAAAATGATTAGTGCCAACAGGAAGCTATCAGTCAGTGAGTTGGAGCGAGTTCCACCTCCATGCCTACTCAATTGAGAAAATACTCCAAGCTATTGTCATGACTGGTGGTACATGCCTGCCCCAGGCACAAAGTTCCTATATATGACTGCATCCTGCTACTCATCCTGACGGGCATGACCTTTCTAGACTGTTTTATAGTCAATCTGAAGAGCTACAGTTTTGAATAGAAAAGAATCCATCAGTGATTCAGATGATTAAACTTTCCTATTTATCCTGTCAGAATATCTAAGGGAGACATAAACTCAACAGTCTCATCCGTGACAGATTACACTGATTCCAACATCAAATGCGGGTCTATTCCAATGCTTGGAAGAAAGAGGAAAGTATACAGAGGTGTCCAGTTGTGATTGAGACCAGAATAATACACCTCAAGACAATGCTGCTCAGCCTGCCATCTTGACAGACCTCAGCCTATGCCTTGAAGGACTTAACCTTTCCGGTTTTAGGTCTCTTGTCCTAGCATTTTACTACATCTAAGTGACTCCAACCACACTTTACTTTGTACCCTGGCCTCCTTCAGCTTCTTCAACTATAAAAAGGGGAGGTTGCAGTAAATGGTCTCTCAGGTCTCTTCCAGCTCTTAGATCGATGAGCCTATGATCTTATCAGCACTCACATAACTTTCTGCCTCTTTTTCTCATCCTCTTCCCTCTCCCCATTTTTCCTTTTCCAGTTCTGGAACCATAATTAAGTTAATATTGGCATTTCTACTGAAAAGAGTATGTTAATCTACGCCCCTATAGCTCCTCCCACTATCACTAAACAAAATTATTTATTATTTATTATATCAATAATTTAATAATAAATCAACAATAATTATTTATTATATCAATAAAATTATTATTTCCTGGCCACAGCTTCCTTGAATGGGACCCCTCTTCCTACTAGAATTATAAAGGTAGGGACTGCCTTAGTTTATTTGTATCCATAAATGTTTATTTGTCTCCCCAGAGCATAGCACAGTGCTTTTCACATAGTAAGTACTTAATGAATGTTTTTTCAATCATTCATTCATCCATTAATGCCTCTCTGGCTACATTTCCACTGCCAAACTGAGCTGTTATTTTCATATGTACTTTAAAAAGAAAAAATGTGGCTTCTTCCTGGCCTTCAGGGGTAGAAGAGTACAAAAGGACAACAGTGAGAACTGCCTCCAAGGGCTTAACAGCCTTTATAACCAATGTCCAATACTAGACTTCATCATGGTTTCTATATTTTCTCTGACAATTTTAATTTTAAAAAATAGTAAGGAGAACATAAAGCATCATCCTTTTCATCACAACTTTCAATTACCTTTCTTAATTTGAGTTTCTCACCTATCCAATCCCTCACTAAAAATGACTGGTAGGAAAAAAAAATTAGGAAATGGCAAAAGGTAGGAACTCTCTATCTACTAAATTCAACAAAAATTTATTTCGCACCTACTTCTTTGCAAGTTGGGTGCAGTCACGAGGTAGAGCACTGAGCCTGCAATCAGGAAGAAAAGATCTGACCTCACACACTTACTAACTGTGTGACCCTAGGAAAGTCACTTAACTGCATTTGCCTCAATTTCCTTGGCTATAAAATGACCTAGGAAAGAAACGTCACACCACTTTGCCAAAAAAACCTCAAATGGGTTCACAAAGAGCAAGACATGACTGAAAATACTGAACAGCATTATAAGTCACCGTACAAACAACACAAAAATGAAACAAATTGTCCTTGGCCTCAAAGAACCTACTCTCCCACTGGGAACATACAAAAGGTATACAGATTAAGATAGTACGAAGAAAACTGGGGCTGGACAGAGCACTAACAACCAAGGGCTATGAAGAGAGGGAGATGAGAAAAGTCCAGGAGGCAGCAAGGATCCTGCTTTTTGAGAAAGGGCATTTAACCAATAGAGGTCAGTCAGCCTGTGTAAAGGCAAGAGATCAAACACAGAGGTTGGGAAAAGTTAATAGTACATTTGGGTGGAAATTGAGATGAAGGTGAGAAGTAGATGGGAGGTGTAGATAAAGGTAGATGACAGATAACTAAAAGCTAGATTGTGGAGGAGTTTAATAAAAGCCTAATTAAGGCATTTCTATTTTATCTTGAGATAATGCAGAGTCTTGAAGGGTTTTGAGCACCGGAGTGAAATGATGAGACATGCCTTGGAAAGATTGTTTTGGGAACTACATAAAGAAGAGGTTGGAAAGGGCAGCGTCTGGCAGCAGAGAGACCAATTAAAAGGGTATTGCAATCGTCCTGGCAAAGTGATGAGGGGCTGAGCTAGGGTGAAGCAAGTGTGATTAAAGAGAAAGGGACCAATGCAGCAGGTGTTCTCAAGGTAAGACTGGCAAGACTTGGCAACTAGCTACATAAGGGGTGAGGAAAAGGAGAAGAAGAATTAATGATGACTCCAAGGTTACTTAGATGATGGGTTATAAGTCACTGGGGCATCAGCAGAATAGTATATAATACATATTATCCACAAACATATTCCTCCGTATCAGCACAGTGCCTGGCACATAGTAGGAACTTAATAAACATTTACTGACTACATTTACCCAAGATAAAATTAACTTTTTCAAAAATAACACAGTTGAAGTATGGCAAAAGCATCTTTCCCACACATCAGAGGCTTCAGCTAAAGCAATTACATGAAGAGGGGAGAGAAAGACATAGTTCAATCTATTAAACAACTGTAAGAGGAACATTTCAAAGTGGGATACATCTTTATAGCCTATCCCAGTGGGAAATTTCATGTCTGATAATGTGTTCTAAATATAAATACCGAGAATTTCAGACATTAATGGATTATATTCCATTTCCACAGCTTTTTGCTGAACCTATCAATGAATAAACTCTAGTCATGTCGTTAGTGAAAACTCCATTATACTTTGCATAAATTAATGACTCATCACAGTGACAGGGGGTAGTTCTGACAGATAAACAGTTTTTAAAAATCAGCCAGACCCCACAAACCACACACAATACTTAAATACCTTGCTTTTTTTTAAAAATACCATAATAGTCTAAATTTACTTTACAAAGGAAGTGCTGTAGGATGTTGCATTTTGGATGGTTCTTTGAGATTCTGTAAAAGAAGATTTAAAAGGAAGCTGTGGTAAACTACTTGGCTGGGTGTGGCCAGCAGGGGATTAAAAGATGGCTCAAAGTCAGGACTGCAGAAATGGAAGAGTATCAATCAATCAATGAATGTTGGTTAAGGGCCTATTATGTGTCAGGCATTGCTCTAAGTTTTGGGGATACAAAAAAAGAGGCAAAAGGCCCTGCTCTCAAGAGGCTTACCATCCAATAAAGAAGCTTTTACAGGAGGATGCTTGTTTTTTTCCTACTGTGAAGTCACTCCATCTTCTTGAGTAAGAGCTATAAAACTGCAGTTCCAGAGAGTTTCTTTAGATGCACTGTGATGACTATAATAAAATACCCTCATTTACCAGGAAAAGAAATTTTATCCACTTAGAAAAAAGACATTATTATAAGGACAGTTGTTTCATTTCGTACAAGGCTAAGACCTACTGCTGTACTTACAGATGTTTTTATTTAATAATCTTATTACTGTACTTTAAAAGACAGAGGATACCATGTGTTGACTTTGCCACACCACTGTACATTTATTTTCTTTTCTGCACCTTTATAGTTCATTCTCTGATAGGTACTTGTACTTATAAAGAAAAATACAAAGCAAATTTCCGCTATTATTCGTCCAGCATATTGCCTTTCCTATTTCTGTTGGTTTCCTTGGAGAAGAGTAATTACCAAAAACAAATCTGGAAAATCAGGAAACGGGCTTATGTATTGGCTCTGCACACGATAGCAAATGAAGCCCTACTTCGAGCCCCTACACACTACAACCCAGCCAAAGGAAAACTTGCCTGGAGTCATTTTTGTCTTAAATATGTAAAAAGAAAGTAAGGAAGAAACCTGAAGTGGCATCACAATGATAGTTCTGGTGGAGCATATCACAAATCAGTACAATGCTTTTGTCAAGTACATCAACCATCTAAATCTCCAATTTCGCTGAAGATAAAATTGAAACGGTGAAAATAAAGCTAGAAAAGAATCTCAGCACATGAACACAGGTGTAGGTGCAAGAGCTCCTCAAAGTGAGGCAGTTATTGCCAATGACCAACTTCAAAGTGAACTCTCATTTTAACTCCAAAAGGAGACAGGGATCAGAGCAGCAGCTGAGGAAATGTCCTGAAGGGGGTCCCTTGTCTGTTATCAGGGCACACAACGCATGAGTTCCTATATGGGAAAAGACTGATTAAGCCCTGTTCTATGGTCTTTCCTACTTCTCTCAACTGCTACCAATAAGCAATTGGATTCAATTATGTGGGCCCAGATTTAGACCCTTAAGGCACGAAACAATTTTTACCTCCATGACTGAAATTAATACTGCTGAGTTATAATTAATTCATCTTCTACTATCATGTTTGTAAAAGAATATTTTTAGTCCTTTTTTAAATAAATTAATTTGTTTTCAATTTTCAACAATCACTTTCATAAGTTTTAAATTTTCTCCTCCTCCCTCTGATGGCATCCAATCTTATACATTACACATACATTCTTATGAAACATAATTTCATATTAGTCATGTTGCACAGAAGAATTAAAATGAATGAGAGAAACCATGAGAAAAACCTAAACAAAACACTACAAAAGAGAAAATAGTCTGCTTCATTCTGTGTTCTGACTCTACAGTTTTTTTCTCTGAATATGGATGGTATTTTGCATCATGAGTCCTTTGGAAATGTTTTAGGTCCTTGCACTGCTGTGAAGGGCTAAGTTTATCAGATACACTCCTTGCACACTGTGGCTCTTACTGTGGATGATGTTCTCAATAAGTTCCATATTCCTTATACTCTCAGATGCAGTCTAAGGGGATCTATGGGAACATTGGTTAGTTTTGCTGAACTGCTTTAATAATCTTTGTTAAAAGAGAAGAGAAGGCTAACTGAATGGGAGGAGGATGACATGTTGAGAAATTAATACGATGGTCCAAAAAGGAATCAGTTAGATTTCTTTTGAATCAGCTCTGTAACTTCCTTAGCAAAGGGAAAGCTCATTCCAGGTGAGGAATTTCCTCTACCAAAGAAGATACTGTGAGGTTCAATAATACAGCCAGTACAAGTCAAAAAAGCAGAACTTGAACCTAAAACATCTTGAACCCCAGACCAACAATGCCATGCTGTGTCTCCAACTGAAAATACACATATAAACAAATACATATCAAAATTCTGGATAGGGGAGGAGGGAGAAGCATTGCAACTAAAGGATTTAAAATAATTTAGAATTTAGTCAAGTCAGCAAATTCTCCATTCAGATAAAGCTCTATACCCTCCTTCCTTCTGGTCCCCTCAAAGAGAATCAGATCATTAGGAAATTATAAAAATTATTTCCTTGAAGCAATTTTCTATACTTTGTACGTTTGCATCCAGGTTCACATTTGGGCAGCCCTTTGACTGAATCCAGTTTAGATTCAGGGGCTGCTCTTAAGGACCTAGAGGGTCACATGTGGCCTCAAGGCTGCAGGTTCCCCCTGGAGTAAAGACTTACTCAAGCTTGGCCTCAAACGCTAACTAGCTTTGTGACCCTGAGCAAGTCACTTAACCTCTGTCTGTCTCAGTTTCCTCATTTGTAAAATGGAAGTTATCTCCTTCCTTCCCCATATAGAGTATGAAGATTAAATAAGAAAACAGATACAGTGCTTTTCAAACCCGTAAGCTCTACATAAATGTTAGCTATTGTTTTATTGGCATGCTCTTCTTGAAGAAGCCAAGAGAAGATATCTATCCCCTTAGAATTCTGTTCATTCATTGCTAAGAAATGAGGTGGTATAGTGGGTAGAGTGCTGGATTTGGAATCCAGAAGACCTAAGTGCGAATTCTGTCTCACTCACTGATTTGCTGTGGGACCCATAACAAATCACAACCTCTCACAGTTTCATTTTTTTTTAGTCTGTAAAATGAGAATAATAAAAATAGACTATCTCCCCTCCAGTACTGTTGTGAGGATCAAATGAGATAATATTTGTAAAGCACTTTCCAAATCTTAAAGCCTAATATAAATGCCACCTATTATTGCTTTTCATTAAAGCTATTTATTATCCAATTGCTATTGAAAAACACTAGAACTAAGTAGGCTCTGGGGAACAAACACAGATAATTCAGGCATGGCACCTGCCTGCCCTCATGGAACTTATCGTCTAGAAGGGTAAAAAGCATGTCAAACATACAAAAATTTGTAAGTAAGATTGCATGGTATACAATAAAAGTACAACAACTATAATTCAGAATACAATATAACCAAAGCATGAGAGAAGTACAAAAGTGTAATTCTAGGTCAGAGGAAGGAAGGATAATTTCCGACTTTTGATTCATGATCATGGTTCCTTTCCTCTCCATTTTAATGCCCTCCACCCATGCCACCTATCCCAAGCATCCAAAGAGGGTGGAATTAAAAAAAGAGAGAGACAGATTTGCCATAATCTAAGAAAACCTCCTTGCTGCACTTCCCCCATTTCCACGCTCCTGGCTCCAAGATTTCCTACATGTTCTTTCCCCCTACTTCAGTGCCCTATCACAACCTCTCAGCAACATAGGCAACTCCTTAAGATTAAGTTGCAGAGACAGTGCAGATCTGTACTCACCAGGAGTGGGAGTTACAGGAAGCTGAATCAATGAAATCACATGTGCAATCCAAAAAAAAAATTCCCTATTTTTGTATATACTTATTTATCCATCGTGTCTCCCCCTGTAGAATATAAAGTCCTTAGAGGAAGACACTCCTTGCTTCATTTTTGTCCGTATATTCCCAGAGTCTTGTATGGTGCCCAATGTACAGGGTCACAAATGGCTCACAAAATGTGGAAATTCCATGACTGCAACGTTGGAATCAGTCCAGTAAAAAAAAAGGTACATATTAACTATAAGAGAAAAAGAAATTGTTTTACTATAGCACTTTTGTCTCAGAAAGGTACTAGTGGTTGCAATTAGGAAAAAAATAGCCTACGGTAATGGTGAGGGACATCATGATATAATGCAACCAACAGTGATCTCAAAGTCCAAAACTCCTATCCTTCCTTATGACCCAGGGAAGATTATCTGAGTTTTCTAATCAGTAATACGAGTGTGTGAATATCTACATTATCTAACCCCATAAGGTTGCACTGAGGAAAGTGCTTTGTAGACCTTCACATGCAAGGTAAATACAGGTTATTATTATTTGCCATCTTGGAAAAAAATGAAAGGAATTCATTTGGTTGACAGACCAATATGGAGTACGGTAACAAGATATACAATTTAAGAAAAGGCATTTGCAGAGTGATCTCCAAACTGTAATCCTATGTCACTCAATAGCTATCTATACATTTCCTAAAATAAAGTAGAATAAGAGAAGACACAGGATTTAAGATTGCGATGGGCCTTACAGATTATCTAGTGATAGAACCATTTTATTCTGAGGCCCAGGGAGGTTAGGTGACTTCCCAAAGGTCACACAGGTAGTAAGTAGCAGAACCAGAATTAGAACCCAGGACTTCCAAGTTTAGGCTTTTTACACTATACCATGTACTCTTTCACTGGAATTCATTTGAAAATTTTCAAGTCTCATTCTGCTCATCCCTATTAATACTCCAACCTGAAAAGCCATTGGACATCCTGTTGATTGAAACATTAAGATTTCAAAATACACTAAAAAAAGCTATATAGAAAGTTTCTGTCACAAGATGCAAAGTTTGAAAATCACCAGGTTGAAGTAAGCGTAAATCACTAGAAGAGATTTACAGAATCTGCTAATCCTGTTGCAACTGTGTACTTCCATTGTGTCTTTTATCTAAAACTATAAACAGCATCAAACCTCATAAAAATACTTAAATATGCTCTTGAAAAGGCATGGGGCTTAACAGGGAATGCTTGGTTTACAAATGGCCAATTTGTGATAGTGATCACATATCTACTGGAGTATTGGTATGTATGTAACTTCTGAGAAAAAGAGATTCATCAGTCTCCTTTGCTAGATCATCATCCTTGTGCTACTTCCCCAAATGGGGTGTACAGCCCAAGGCTCTGTCCTGGGTCCTCTTCTTTCTTCTATCTATACTCTATCACTTAATGACTTGATTAGTCATGGGTTCAGTGAAGATTTTCCAGCCTGGGTGCTGCAACCATTATATCCTATGGAGAATGGATCCACTGCCTCCCTACCAATACCAGGTCGCAAACCAACTACCATCAGTAGGGAAGACTAAATATACCATTCAGCTAAAGCAACAAGATATCATAAGGAAGAGCTATGGGGTTGCATGTGCCAAACTACCACCATATTCTTGTCTACCACCTCCTCTCAGACCCTGGTAGAAACAACCTAGGGCCCAGAGCCCCAAGAATCACAGGAATTGAGGTACTCCAGACCATAAGTCACCATTGAAGGGAGCAACCGTTGTGGAAAACCAACCCTGTCACAACCAATACTAACTCCTGACCAACTGCCAATGATGGCAACCAAATCCAAGAGCCCCAGCCATAGTAGTACCCGCCATACCATCAAATCTTCTACCAGCCCAGCCCCTACAGACATTGTCCAGACAAGCCACCTATGTGGAGATTCAACAGTAAAGCACCTATACTGTTGCTGCAACCCATACCTCCTTAGGAGCCAGAGCACAGTGTTGTACTTAACAGATGTTTACTGTTTGATATGTTTTACTTTTTTAACTAGTAAATGCTATGCTGTTATTTTAAGATCCAACAATATACCAACAGATCTGTGACCTCATCAATTTAGAAATTCCCCAAAATAATACAGATCCAGCCATACTGTCCATCATGGGTGACTCTTTCCCATGTCCTCTTATAATTCCAGGGTATTGTGGGAGACAGAAGAGGGAGATGGAAGGAAACTTTCTTGCCTTTCTCTTGCCATCGCCAAGATATCAAGTGAGAATGAAGAATGTACCTCTGTGAGTGTCATGTGACTAAATGGTATTTTAAAAAGTTGTCCTTTACTGACTTAAAATTTAGTGACATCATTACATAATGACCTCCTTTAGAAATAACTAGGAATTCAAATAACTATATTAACTTCAGGAGATTTACAAGAGATATAAATAGTATACTATCACCTCATATGCCTTTCCATCCTTGAAAGTCACCGAGCTATGCAGTTCCAACTTCCAAGACAAAAGCATGAACCCCGCTGCTGTGTATCAGCGTCTTCTACTATCTTAAACCTATTAAACTCCAATTATAAAGGAGTACGTTGAGGTACATGTAACAGAGATACCTTCACCATATGTTGCATTCACAATTCATTCATTTATCCAGACAGCATGTACTAAAACAGCTACTATAGGCAAGAATATACCAAGACAAAGAAAAAGAAAGACAAAAGGAAAGAAAAATGAATCTCTGTCCTCAAGGAATTTAAACTCTACTAAAAGGAAACAAGTGTACACAAGTAAGTCAGAGAAGTAGAGTCTAAATCCAAAGTACTGTAAGGATGGAGGGAGGTGAGGGAGACCAATCATTGGGGAATATAAAAAGGGTCTTCCTGCGAGGTAATCAGTCCAAACATTATCACCATTTTACAGAGGAGGGTACAGAGCTGAAGTAACTTGTCCAAGATCATGCAGTCAGTACACATTACAAGTGAAAATGGAACCCATGACTAGTACATTTCCTACTGAATCATACTATCTATAAATATATATTTTCCTTATGACTACAAAGAAAGTAAAACAAAGGCTAGAAAGTATAATCTTCACTCAACTGAATAAGTTGAGTCCTGGGGCTCCTTATCGTTAGAAATTGTTGCTTTCCTCAATCATGAATTCCCTTAAATGCAGCGTAAGTACTTATACTACGCTTATTTGTTGTATATTTGTGCATATATATGACACACATATTATCAAATGAGATAATATCTGTAAAGTGCTTTGCAAACCTTAGTAGTAACAGTAGCAGTAGCAGTAATAGTAGTAGTAGATACAGAGAGCAGAAAATTAAATCACAGTTAAAAAAGAAACAAGAAAGAAAAAATTTAAAAGTAACAGAATTTTTATGAGTTAAATTGTACCCTATCACCCAACCTTCTGAACTCTCCTCATGTCTACAGGATGCTGAACAAGTTAAAAATCTGGCCATCTATTGCTAGCAATCCATCCCATTCGTTTATAGATACCTAGAAGGGAAGAAATACTTTGGAAATATTTAGAAGTGGGGGGAAACCCTTTGGCTGCAAAGCAATTTATTAAAGGGAAAAAATAAAGCCTGTGCTGATGTGCCACAATAACAAATCAATACGAAGCATTTACTTTGCGATCAAAGGTATCTGAGGATACTTGTAAATTGTATTCTCTTGGCTGCGTACAAGAACGGGCATTATGGCAGAGTAGTTTCCATCCATGTATCACATTACATGTGTGATGTTCATGCCACAGACTTGACAGGGAAATCAAACTGCAGGCTGCAAACACAGGGCCAAATGAACATCCTTTCCCTGTCTCAGCCCTCTTCCTTTCCTCCAAGTAGCATTTGCCATGGCTGGGAACTGTGGGGTGGAACGAAGTAATCCTACCAGAAAAAAAAAAGTCTCCATTTGACATACAAATAGAAGAGGGCCTGGAAAAAAATAGCATGTTTATAATTTTCAAAATTCATGATAAAAAGCAGTAAATTAGCAAAGTATTTGGCTAGACAGGGTTGAGCTTAAACCTGGAGACTATAACAACATCCAGGGACAAAAGAAATGAGCAGCCAAGAGGGCCAACACATACATCAGGAAGGAGTCAAAGCCAAGAGTCAGCCGCTGAGTAGAAAAGGAGGTAGCTGAAGCTTTAAGAAGCCACTCAGGGACAGGAAGCTGGACAAATTACCTGGGCTCTTAAAATGTTCCCACAACTGAAAATGGACATCCTCCTTCCCCCATGAAAATGCCCAGGCACCTGACAAGAGTAAGGAAGCTGAGAGGTTGGGGGTCGTGCTCTTGAGCTACCTCAGAAAGGCAGCCAGCCACAGGGGAAAGTAGATTAGATCTCAGGTCAGCATGCTAGAGTTTGAACTCTAGCTCTGAACACTTTTGTATGACTGACTGATGGGGCAAGAATCAGTGTCATCATCTGTAAAATGGGCATAATACTAGAACTTTGTACTTCTTATCTCCCAGGGCTGTGGTAAGAAACATGCCTTTTAAAGGCAAAATTAGTATAAAAAAGTGAGTTATTATTGTGAACCAAAAATAATGCAGTACTGCCTGAAGCCCATGCTAGAAAACTAGGAAAATACACCAATAGACATGGAAGAAATCGCCAAGAGGTGAAGTGAAAACGCAGGACAACAGTCGGAATATATAAACCATTAAATCTATATGCAAATTATGTCATAGCACTTTTCCCACAAGCATCTGTTAGGGGCTGTGCTGGGGGGAAGGGGAGGGAGGGAGGAAATTGTGTGTGTGTATGTGTGTGTGTGTGTGTGTGTGTGTGTGTGCATGTGTGTATGTATGTGTGTATGTGTGAATGTTTCTCAAGGCCTGCCTTTAATTGCTCACTTGTCATTTTGTTTACTGTAAAGATTAATAACATTGCACATGGTGTTTTATGGGGGAAAAAAGTTGTCTTCCATGGCACTGAGTATATAACCATAGTGGTACATTCTCTCCTTAAGGTATACACAGGAATCCTACTTGACATGAGCAACTCCACGCACGCAGAAAAGTGAAAGTTTGATTTCACGTACTCTAGTTTGGCAAAATATCCTGTGGAAATGAAATATTTATTTTCTTACTCTACACTGAAACTAGAACAAATATGCTGAAGAAACTCCATATTATTCAGAATCCAAGCAACCAAAATCTTAAATATCCAGAATACAGTTTTTTGACTTAATTCTTCACACTGGTATTAGAAGAGAAAAATGAGATGAACTCAGTAAACAGAATAGTATCCAAATTTATGAAAAGCTTCCACAATATGTTACGAAGTCAAAAGAGATTTAATCCTACCTCTTACAGCTGAACGAAGGAATCGTTTTTTGTTTTTGTTTCTATTTTTTCAGGTTAAAGCCCACCGACCCATATCCAGGTGAGATCCCCCAAAATGTTTGTTAGGTTCAGTAGTTTTTTGCTTTTTCATGACCTCATTTGGGGTTTCCTTGGCTATGATACTAGAGTGGTTTATCATTTCCTTTTCCAGCTCATGTCACAGATGAGGAAACTGAGGCAAACAGGATAAAGTGACTTGCCCAGGGTCACACAGCTAGTAAGTATCTGACTTCAGCTCTAAACTCAAGAAGATGGGTCTTCCCAACTGGAGGCCTGGCATTCTATCTTCTGTACTACCTTGCTGCTCCATTCCCAACAATGGCCATATGTAAGAAAAGCAATTTAATGTAGGTTTCTGTTTTGTTTTTTAAGAGAAATCATTCTGAAATGTGAAATTCATTCCCCAAAAAAGTATTATGAGGAATCAGAGAAAAGGAGTTAGGAAGTGGTAGAGAAACAGATCAGTGTAAAGAGGAGTAGAACAACAGTAAGGAGAACAACACAATAAATGAACAAGAATCTGTGAAAGAAAAAAGTAAAAGTGAGAGAAAGAAGAGAGGGAAAGAGAATAAAAAAAAGAAAATAGCAAAGGGAGACAAATACAGGGAGGAGATATGTTCAATAGATTTTTTAATTTACTAAATAAAGAGCCATTCTCTGTATGGTCTGGGCTACAGACTTCAAAATATTATTATCTATTATTTATCTACTGCCCTTTGAAATGTTAAGTAACTGAATTACTAGAGCTATATCTCTTCACTAGCTCTAATTATTAAGCTTTTTTTCTGAATGAAATATCTAACAGTTTTGGGGAAAAATAATCTCCAGAGGATAGTATAAGTAACTAGAGTCATATATTACCCCAAGGACTTGAGGATAACAAGCAGAAAGAAAAATTCTCCTGCCTTGATTCTATACCTTTCCCCATCTACCATATATAAATAGTAAATGACTTTCATAACGATTATCTTAAAGCACCACAAATTCTAAAAATTTCCTACTGATCTAATCCAATTGTTTCAGTTCATACAGGACAAAAAAAGGAACAAATTATATTCAAAATTTTCTTTCAGAAATTTTATATATATAGGTATGTAAATACAAACAAAATTTTAATTCCCTAAAAAATTGATAATTCATGTGTTATATACAATACTCTCTATTAATTAGCATAATCAATTAATCAAAATACTCTGTTCCCTACTACTCTTGATTGTTGAGCTGGGAAAAAGTCACTTAAGTATTCTAGGTCTCAGTTTCCTCATCTGAAAATTAAGGAAGTTGATTTTAATGGTCTCTATAGTCCCTTCCAGCTCTAAAATTCCTATGGCTCTATGGATAAATAAAGGGTTTCCTACACAGAAGAATCCTTGGTAATCTCTGTGTCATTCTCACATTTATCCTCCTGCAGTGTCAAGGGGGAAGGATTAACATTTATTTTAGATAATTATAAATGAGGTACCTGCATGTGTAAGACTCATGTAAAATGAAGACACAAATGCACCCTTGAGATTTCATTCAATATGGGGAACTCACTGTGAGAAAATCCCCTCTACTAATGTAGATCAGCACTTTCTTGACAACTTCCAATCATACAAGTCTTGGGGGTGAAGGGGTCTGGGCAGGGGGAGGTTAAGGATTCAGGTCTTCTGATTCCAAGGCTACCTCTCTATAATAAGCCACAATGGAATACACACACACACACACACACACACACACACACACACACACACACACCCCACCTTAAAATCAGATTACTGTAAAAAAACGAGGGCCCCCATTCTTTGATATCCAAAGAAAGTTTACACATTTAAATACATGACGAATGTCACAAGTGTACAATTTGAAGCCCTTCAGACATGCAAAGTTGACCCCTTCTGACTGCAGACCTTGCAAAAAGGCATCTTAATTCTTTAACCAATATTTCATAATAAGTAAATTCAAAGTTTTGTTTCTTTTTTTTCTAGCACCTCTGCCTGCTATTCAGAATGAAAGCACCAGTGGAATCTTTCTCGGTTGCTTGAGATTGTACTGTGGTTACCCTGCTTCTTATAAACAAGGCAACTTCCTGTCTCAGAGTTCCCATTGCTAAATCAGGTTGAATCATGGCAGCTTTGATAGTCGTGACCCCAGAGTGCACTCTGGCTAGAAGAGTCTCTAGTTTGATTAACTCCTTATTGCAGAGAGCTAGTATTTCCCATTAGAGGCCACCTTCTGCTTTTAGAAGAATATCTAAAGTATTTCCCCTCTTCAAATCATCAAACTGCCCCTCCTCAAGTTATCCTGGGCTAACAGGCATCTTCAAGTTAAGCTCAAAAGTTAACTTTAAAAAACTGATTGGTGTATTCTTATTTACGTAGTCAGTCTTTTAAAACAGAGGCTTAGTGTTCACTTTGGCATCATTTCAGAGGTATTGAAAATAGATCCTGGTTCATGATTCATTAATCAAATTTTTTTCTTCACCAAAGCCTGGATCTTTAATGAATAAACCCCCAAAGTTTCTAACCCAGAAAACTAAAACATCATTCTAGATTACCAAAATATTTAGGGGTACTGGATCTGTTTTTGTAGAAACTGTGAAACCTGCATCTTAGTCATATGTATATTTCTTTTTGCCTTCTTGCTGTCCTCATGGATTCATTTATTGCCCAGCATAATATTAAATTTGTTTTCAATATGCTCATAAATTATATAGGATGTGTGTCCTACTTCTCTCAGTAATACTTCTTTCATAATCCTCTATAGGATGGTGTCATTAAATGGCAGGCTTTGCATTTCTGATCATTTTTAACCAAAAAAAAGTTACTGCCTGCTATATAAACAAAAGATTCCATCCACAGCTCTTTACAGTCACCATTTTGCTTACCCAGGGCAACCTATTCTGTTCGATGGACAGAGTCACCATAGCTTGACAGTGGGCCATCCATATGTTGCACAAAGATACAGCTTCAGATAACCTGTAATGGCTAGGTCTCCTCTTCAACATTTTCTGCTTGGGACCAATACACAATTCTCCTTATGATTCCTTGAGATTTCAAAACCCCAGCAGGTTTGAAATGGGGATGCTGTCAGTCACCAGGGAAAATTTCTGCTTCTGAAAAACATCTCTCTCTGTCTTTCTCTCTCTCGTTCTCTCTGTGTGCCTGCACCTCCAGCTGCCTTGGAGCACTGTGTCTGTGTATTAAAATAGAATTGGCTTGATGACTTCACTAGCTCTCACAAACAGGCCAGTTGGCAGAACTCTAATGCAGTCTGCTCCTGAGTAGAAGGTTCCCCCCACCCCTCCCATATGAATATTTAGTTTCATTCTGAGTGTGGAAAAAAAAAAGTCTTTCTGAGATTAAATTAAGCAGAACCCGACTGGAGAAATATCAAAGCACTTAAGGCTTGCACACACACACAAAAATGAGCTAACCTGAAAACATCACTAGTACATAAAAACCCCATCTGTACTGTTATAAATAATTTCCTGAAGCACTATCCCAAGGTCATCAGAACTGTTAAGAGACCTAAGCTCATGTGCTACCTTAGCTTCATATCAGAATAAGACAAGTTCTCCTCATATTTTAGTGACATCCAGTCCAATTTAAAAAAAAAAAAAAGCTACATCTCAAGATTCTTCCCCTTCTAGCAGTAGAAGAGACAAAGTAGAGAATCACACCAAAAATTAATTACCACTACATCTAATCAGCAAAGGCTGACAGAAGACCTTTAAACACATTTTTTTGCCATCCCAGCAAACTTCAGTGATTAATGCTCAAATGGATTTATAAAATGAAAACTATTTGATCCTCACTTATAATATTTTAAGTGGCCTTGTCTACAAGCCTAACCAGCTTTCTTTTAATGTCTACAATTTTTTTCTTTCAGAGTTTTTCACTCCCTTTAGTAGCATTTACCACAAGCTTACCAGAGGTTATTCTAGCAAAGTTGAACCTCCTGATGGTCTCATATCATAACTCACTCCTGTGTCTGCAGTGCAGTCTGATTCCATTTGAGAGCATTTAGATTAACTGCTTCAGTGCCCTATGGACACAAGATTTATGCCCAGAAAAAAAGTTCCCATATGGTGCTATGGACATAGAGCTAATGAAATAACTTGGTCCACTGGTTTAAGAGGGTTCCTCCGAAAATGGTGCTACCCCTTTCCAGGAAATCTGTGCACAATGGTTTTCGAAGACTCCTAGGGGGATTGAATGGGGATAAGAGGAACGTTAACTTTCTTTTCCCATCACTGCCCCCTACCCAGTCAATATCTGACAGTAGGTGAAGGATGGCACGTAAAACAACCCTGGTTGGCCATCACCTTGACCCTGTGATGATAATGGGAGAGGGAATAAGTACTAAGCAAAGACTTTTAAAACCTATCTCTTCTCTCTCATGGTGGAAGCTTTCTGTACAGTGCTCAGCGGCTTCATCAAAATTGGAAATGAATTGCCAAAATGCCTGTTGGTTAGCTTTATCTGCTAAATGGAAAAAACTGGTTTTGATGGTATATCCTGGGTATAATGAATGCTATTTAATTATGAAATAAAAAAACCATGAGTACTGCTGGCAAAGCTTTGAGACGAGAACATCATTTAGTTCTTAGGTTACTCAGATATATATGGGGGGTGGCAATAACTAAATCGGGGTGAGCAATTTGAGGCCTCAAGGCCACATGTGGCCCTCTAGGGCCTCAAGTGTGGTCTTTTCACAAAGTCCAAATTTTACAGAAGAAATCCTTTTATTATGGGGATTTGTTTTGTCAAGTTTGGATTCAATCAAAGGAATGTACCTGAGGACCTAGAGGGGCACATGTGGCCTCAAGGTCACAAATTCCCCACCCTTGGACTAAACAATCTCTAAGGGATCTGCTTTCTACTTCTGAGACTAATTCTATGATTCCTACTCATGGTTACTGAAGACCATCTAATCATATCACAACCAACTGCCCATTCAACAAATTCCAGCAAGGAACACATAAGAATATTTAAAGTTCTTTACAAGCTTGTCCCTTCTTGTCCTTCCAGTCTTCTTGTACTCTTCCCTCATACTCTGTGGTACACTATGCTTTGCAAAGACATCTTTTCATTGCCCATTCTCCATACATGAAACATACTACCTTCTCAGGTCGACTGCCTAAGATCCTTAATTCTCTTTGAATCTCAGTTCAAGCACCATCTTCTTCATTAACCCCTTTATTTTCTCCATTCTGGGCAAATGCTAATGGTTGCTCTCTTCCTCAAACTACCTAGCATTCTTTTTGAACAAACTGTATATTCTCATATGTAAATGTGTGGTTAATGTACTAATTTGTATTAAGATAGAAGTTCCTCCAGCACAGAAAATATTTTTACTTTTTAATTTTTATCCTCAGCAGTTAGGTGCCTGACACATAGCAAGCATTTAATAAACACTTACTGATAGACTAATCCCAAAGCAAAAATTCAAAATGGCAGAATTAGGTCTCATGTCTTAGCAACATAAATGACTCTGAAACCACTGTTTAGAACTAGAAGTGTTAGTGAAATATACATATATTGAAAATATGAATTCCAGTATGAATCATCAACACATGCAACCATCTTAAGGTTTCATGGTAAAATTAGGACTAAGGTCATCTATATACTCCTTTACCTGGAAGATTTGTTGAGCTGAGGGGGAAGACTGAAACAATGAAAATGTGCACGACACCTCATGGCATGCAGAGCTCTCAAAAACACTTTTAAAGTAAATGAAGTGAATGTTTAGAATTTTTAGGACCTTAAGCTGCGAGTTTAATAGTCTAGCATCGTAATTTTCATTATAAATTTATCAACTGCTAAAATGTATGCTTTACACACAGGAAATCAAGTAATTCTTCTATGTTGAATCTATATACACATTCCCCCCCCCCTTTCTCAGTGAATAATGAGGTGTTTAATGTGTAATAAGAACAGTAAAGCCAATGAAATATACACAAACATATGTCGAAATTCAGCCCTTAACACTAAGGAAACCAAGCCTGTTGAGAAAGGAAATGCTGAATCGCATGTCACCATCATTTCCTCCTTGAAAGTTGAGTAGCTATGTCACAGGGCATTTCAATTTTAAAAGTGAGAAGCATGATTTTTTAAAACAACACTAATCAGAAAAGATAAAAGAAAAAGATTAAAAAATAAATTATCTACATGAAGCCTCAAGACATCCTATCAATACCTCAGAGTATATGTGAGTCATGGATAAAAAACCTTAGGAAGGCAAAGAGAAGGGGAACAAAACACATAGCTTCACTGGAAAAACACGCAAGATTAAAAGGGGGCAATAGGGAGGTAGCTCTACAAAAAGCTGAAAAAGAGTAAGTCCACTGAATGTAGCAGATCAGGTACCAGCTAAAAATTAGGCCTGCCAAAATTTTTTTCTATTAATAAGAGGTTCTTTGAATACACCAAAGGGGGAAAGCCAAGCTGTATTCTATGGAACCAATTAATGATCAATATGTAAAAGGTATGCTCAGTGATGAAAAGGAAACCCAAAAACAAAGTGAAGGAACGCTTTTCCTCATTCTTTACTGAGGACGATGCTAGGAAAAGTCCTACTCCCAAGTGATCTTTTGAGGCAGACAGGGCAGAAATAATAGATGTAATTGGAAAGTATTAGCAAACATCTAGGCCTGAAGGATCAACTAGGTATAGATAAATCATCAGGAAAAGAAAGCATAAAAACATAGTTATTCTATAGCAGAAATTGTGACCTGGATTCAAATTCCAAAGCTATGTGACCTTGGATAGGACCCTTCACATCTCCAGGCCTTAGTTTCCTGATCTACAAAATGAGGATATTGATATTTTAACACTGTATACCACAGTGCTCTATATAAATGCCAGCTACCATTATGATTATTATCACCTGAGGCAACTTTCAAGGATTATGAATTACCGATGAGTTATAGTCTCAATTGCTAGAGGGAGTTCCCATACAGGAACCTGACATGGGTATTACACCACCATTATTATTTTTACCAGACTTCTGAGGAAACAGAAACAAGGACATTGTTGATGAAAACATGTAATGTTACAAACGGTCATCCTTCTGGAGCAATGGCAGATTTCAAAAATGATGCCCAGCCATACGAAGTTTCCAAAGTGATTCCAGGAACCTTGGATCAGTGAGGAGTACAAAATAAGGCAAAAGCTTTCTGAACACTTAAAAAAATGACCTTCTTGGAGAAAATAACATAGTTTTTGTAACAGAAAGTAACGTCTAATCTTTTTAAAGGATAAGGGATGAAATATATTTAGACTCTTAAAAGCCTATAACAGTTTCATGACAAAAACTATCTTTCAAAAATGGAGTTGTTGAGTTGGGGAGCTGTTTTGCCATGGATGCATAACTGGCTTAAAGACACAAAACAAAAGGAGGGAATGAATGGATATTTCTAGGGCAAGAAAAATATACACAATAAGATGTTGGGGATTGTGCTTCCAAATGTATTTCAAGAATGAAAAAGGAACTGAAGAAGATCCAAAAAAAACCCACAATTAATTATCAGAATAGGTAATGGATGATGCTGAAGAAGACAAGTCTACTTTTAGTGGATTATGAGCCTAATCAAGTCTGAAAGTTTATAAAAGGATAAAGGAAATAAATAGTGTCAACATGTACTTTTATCAAATACTTATAGACTAAAACTAGGGAGAAATAGGTAAAATTAGAACATATAAAAAGGACGAAGAGTCTCCAGCATGTAGAAAATATTTTTTCCAATGGAGAACTTATGGCAAAAATAAATGGCAATATATAAAAAATAATATGACCATAATAAGAATTATATAGACCAAGAAAGAGGGCTTTCCCTCCAACATTCTCATATATGCCCCCCTTTTGTCCTCTGACACTGTAATCACCCTGTCATAGACCCTTTCTGCCTCACACCTGGACTACTGCAGTAGTCTGCTGGTTGGTCTCCCCACCTCGTCTCTCCCCGCTCCAGTCCATTCTATGTCCTCCGATCAATCAAGCTGTCAACTGATCTTCCTAAAGTGCAGTTGTGACCGTATTAAATGCCCTCCATCCCCCAAACATTCAATAATGACCAACAACTCCCTGTCACTTTCAATATCAAATACAAAATTCTCCCTTTGGCTTTTAGAATCCTTCATAACTTGGTCCCTTCCTACCTTTCCAATCTTCTGATGCCTTACTTCCTCTCCATATACTCTCCAATCTAATGACACTTGAACTGCTGCTGTTTCTTGAACAAAACATAGCATAACATCATCTCCTGACTCTCTGCACTTTTAATGGTCTTTACTATTGCCTGGAACGCTCCCCATCTTCATCTCCAGTTCCTGTCTTCCTTGAAGTTCCAGCTAAAGTTCCATCTTCTGCAAGAAGTCTTTCCCAGTCCTCCTTGATCTTTGTGCCTTCCCTCTGAGACTATCCCCAATTTATTCCACATATTTCTTATTTAAGTTTAGCTCTTTCCATGTTGTTTCCCCCATTAAATTATGAGCTCTTGACATCAAAGTTGGTCTTTTGCCTTTCATTGGACACTCAGTCCTTAGTGTTGTTCATCCTTCATTCTCAAAGAGGATCGACAATATCAGGAGATGGCTTGACTTGCAAGTGAACTGCATTTAAGGGAGGTAGGACTGTGTCTAGTCATCAACCTCACTCTTTCCTATAGTCATTAGTCCAGTGGCAAGATATAAGTAAGGAAAACTAGCAATGGCTCTCATCCAGTGCTTAGCACAGTGCTAGGCATATGTTGTTGTCCAATCATTTCAGTAATATCCAACTCTTTGTAACCCATTTGGGGTTTTTTTTGGCAAAAATAATGGAGTGGTTTGCCATTTCCCTCTCCAGTTTATTTTACAGATGAGGAAACTGAGGTAAACAAGGTTAAGTGTCCAGAGTCATACAGTCAGTAAGTGTCTTGGGTAGAAGATTGAGTCTTCCTGATTTCAGAGAGCTCTAATTCACCCTATCACCTAGCTGCCCCAGACACACAGTAGCGGTTTAATAAATGCTAGATGACTGACTGGTAAACATGTAATTCTAGTTCTTGTCACATATCGAGTATAAAATGTACTACTTTAGCAAACCCAACTCTGACACAATCTATGTGACCTCTGGCAAATCACCAAACCTCCCTAGGACTCAATTTCATCACCAAAACGAGGGAGATTTGGATGAGATGTTCTCTGAATCCCCTTCCAGCCCCAGCTCTATGATGCAATGATCTTATATGGCAGATAGTAAAAATACGCAACTCATCAAGATAGCAGGGAATAAACAGGTGGATGACAGATCCATGACTGGTTATTTCAGGGAAACTAGCATGATTGTGAGGTACACCTCTACTGTGTCAGAATACAACCTTTGATAACAAGGTCAAAGACAGGATACTGGCTGTATCTAATCTTGATCCAGAACAGCAAATTTATGTCGTAAGTACGTTAATGAGTAGAATCTTGCTATTTAGAAAAAAAGAGACTAGCCTGAGGCATATAAACCATGCTATGATCTGAGAGTCAACTTAAGACAGACCACCAGTATCTCTTACACTTCCATTTTCTCTTAACCGTTAAAGAATTTAAATCAAATAAACATAGTTGTACAAGGCCTTTTCTGGTTTACTCAACTGCTAGAACCACTCCTCACCTCCACCGTCAAATTCCCTTGTATTTTTTATTCTATATTCTCATGTGTTTACATATCTCCCCCTATAAATTATACATCCCTGGAGGGTAGGCACTTTTTTCTTTTTTTGCATCATATCCCAGAGCCTAGCACATTGCCTGGCATATGTTAAGTGTTAAATAAATACTTGTTGACTGATTGATAAAGCACAGAATTTGAGAATCTGGAGGAATAATCTAGTCCAATTCCCTTATTTTATAGAAGATCTGAAAATCCAGGAAAGTGACCAAAGTTCATGGCTTTTTAGTGGCAGAATCAGACAGCTAATTAATGATCTCCTAACTTCCAGTTCTGTTGTCTTTCCATTACAATAAAACTTCCTTATGTTAGTTCTACTGGACTATGTTAGCATGCCATGAAGGTGAAAAGTGGACAATGGCAACAGTTACCTGGGTCTTAAATTCAAAGAAAGAAATATGTTCTAAATACTGTATTTACCACTGATGATCTGAATTCCCCTACCCCCACTGTTGTTCATTTCCAGCCACATCACAGAACTCAAATCCAAACTCTCACTATTCCTTCTCAAAGTAGAATGACAGGAAGGCAAGCTGGAAAGGACCTTGGAGCCCACCTAGTATAATGCATCATTTCATACATAAGTAAATTCAGGTTAAGCAAGGGGTAAGGAATTGTCCAAGGTCACACAAAAGTTATATATGAGCCAGATCCCCTGACTGAATAGCTAGTGACTTTCTCATAGACAGCCTCCTAAAAAGTCTCCCTACATACAGTCTTTTCACTCAATTTACTCTTTAAGAAATGAATTCATCAGGTCACATGTCCTTGATCAAAAACCGCAATGACTCCTCCATATTATCTATAGTTACAAAATTCATGTTAAAAGCCCTTCACAGTTATAATTCTCTTACCCTTTAAGATACATCTGCCAGTAAAACTGATTCCCTTACTGTCCCCTGATTATGTCTCATCCTTCTTGACTGCAGGAAATTGGCTCTACCTTTTGTCCCTCCAAATCCAATTCATCCTTCTGGGACCAGCACAGATCATATAAGTTTTCTTTAATATTATGTTATAATTTAATATATCATTTATATTTAATATTATATGTGTCACTTATTCCAGCACTTAATCATTTACTTATATTTGATTTTTATTTCCTTCAACAATTTTCCTTAAGAAAAGGGAACATATCCCCAATTGATAAATGGCCAAATGATATGTACAGGCAGTTTTCAGAGGAAGAAATTAAAGCTATCTATAGTCATATGAAAAACTGCTCTAAATCACTGTTGATTAGAGAGATGCAAATCAAAACAACTCTGAGGTACCACATCACACCTATCAGATTGGCTAACATGACTTAACAGGAAGATGATAAATGCTGGAGAAGATATGAGAGAGTTGGAACGCTAATTCATTGTTGGTGAAGATGTGAGCTGATCCAATCATTCTGCAGAGCAATTTGGAACTATGTCCAAAGGGCTACAAAAATGTGCATACCCTTTAACCCAGCAATATCGCTTCTAGGACTGTATTCCAAAGAGATCATAAAAATGGGAAAGGGTCCCACATGTACAAAAATATTTATAGCAGCTCTCTTTGTGGTGGCCAAGAACTGGACATTGAGGGGATGTCCATCAATTGGGGAATGGCTAAACAAGTTGTAGATATAAATGTAATGAAATACTATTGTGCCATAAGAAATGATGAACAGGAAGACTTCAGAGAGGCCTGGAAAGACTTATATGAACTGATGCTGAGCGAAAGGAGCAGAACCAGGAGAAGTGTGTGCACAGCAACAACCACACTGTGCGAGGCCTTTTTCTAGCAGACTCAGGCCTTCATAGAAATGCAAGGACTTAAAAAATTCCCAATGGATGAGGCAAAATGCCTTCCACATCCAGAGAAAGAACTATGGAATTGGATTGCAGAATGAAGCAGACCATTTTCTCTTGTGTCATGTTTTGTTTTATGGTTTCTCCCATTCATTTTAATTCTTCTGTGCAACATGACTGAAGTGAAAATGTATTTAGTAAGAATGTATGTGTAGAATCTATATAAGACTGCATGCCATCTCAGGGAGGGAGGAGGAAGGGAAGGGAGAAGGAAGGGAGAAGATGAGGGAGGGAGGGGGAAGAAATCTAAGATATATAGAAGTGATTGTAGAAAACTGAAAACAAAAGAATTAATTAATTTTTAAAATAAAATAAAACGTCTAAATCAGGACTAAAGGGAACATATGGTAATAGTCAAAATAACTGATAGTTACTGAAACAATAAGCTACATTTATTTTTAAATTGTTACATGTTCCTTAATTTGACATGGTGCATATTCAAAGTTATCACGGTCACATGACAGTACTCTAAGGACATCAAATAAGCACACTGTAAGTGCTTAAAATTGCTTCTGACTGAATGAGTGCATAAAATAAACACAAGAAATGAAGTCCTCTACAATGAAAATTCTAAAAAAAAAAGAAAAAAGAAAAAAAAAAAACCAGAACCAGTAGTGGAAAGCAATTGCAATGGTCCACATACTTGAAAGACTTACCATAAAAAAGGGTTATGTGTAGAGTTTATATAAATACAGAATTGAAAGAATCAATTAAATAACTTCCTTTCAACCACAAATGCTTTCGGATTCAATTTACCATGATAGAAGTAAAAATTTTAAATGAGGTTTAGAATAGCTATTAATGGTTAATACACTAGCCTTTCACTAATGAAGATCTTGTTTCACATCTAAATTAGGTCATAAACATCAATTAAATGAGTGAGTGTTCTCAGGAAAATTGGCCCACTGGTTCTACGTTCTTATTGGGAATTATTTGATATGGCCAGTGTGGTGCAGGAGCTCTTCACCAGCTGAGAAGTTTGAGGACTTCGGCACAAATCCTGCCTACGTAACTGTAAAGGAAGAAGACAACATTATCACCATCCTCATCCTCATCCTCATCCTCACCGTAGCATCTATGGAATGCCTTAAAGTTTGCAAAGGGTTTTACAAACCTTACTTCATCTCATCCTTATAATAATTTTAAGACGTCAATGCTATTATCTTCATTTTACAGATGAGGAAACTGAGGCAAAAAAAGGTTTAAATGAGCTGACCAGTCATTTCGCTAGAAGGTCTGAGTCTGGATTTGAACACAGGCCTTCCTACCACCTCCAGGGCCAGGGCCACAGCCCCTCTTTACCTGCTCCCTTTCCTTACTAAGCAAAGGAAACTTTTGGTAACAGAGAGAATCAGAATCAAACGTTCCGAGGTATTATCTACTTTTGTAACCCAGATCACCTGATGGACCAAGCTGAAGAAAGTATGCATGTATTGAAGTCCATCCTATACACCACCTTTCTATACGTCCTGGTTATGTACAAAACATCACAACCCAGATTTTACTTAAACTTGTGATTTTTAAAAATATTCTAAGGCCATATTCCCTAATCATTTCTCTAATTTGGCTTTTTAAATCAACTAACCCAATTTTGAATCCGCTCAAATCTCAATTTCTCCCTCCAGAAATTGTAAGAGCTGACACCTATACAAAAACCAAACAGACATCCAACGATTCTGTTAATTAAATAATGCAAGTATTACTGCCCATTTTACAGATGGCAAAACTAAAGTAATGAAGTGCTGCCAAGTTTGGGACATAACATTTGAAACCAGGTTTTCCACATGTCAAGTGCACCATTCTAAACATTATGCTATGCTGCTTCCATGTAAAAACAAAACAAAAAAATACCCCAAGAAATCTAGGATTAAAGCTAAATTTTGTAACTGCTATTTAAGTCTGAACAACTATTATAGCTATGTATTTTAAATATATTTTTATTTTCTGAATTTTTTTACTTGCTATTTCAAGTACCATGATCTTTTTTTAAGATATAACTTGCCTTAGACTAGCAAGAAAAGAGCCTTCAAAACAAATATTCATATCTGTACTTCTGTAAAACTCTCTGGGAAGTTTTTTAAGGTATAGAAAGTTGCAACCTATGACCAACATTGCTTCTCTTCGACTGTTTTTAGAGGAAAGGGTCTAAATATACATCTGTTCCTGTGAATTTGGTTGAACTAGCTGTTAGCTTAATGGCACTAAAATTAGAAAGCTTTGTTACAAATGTGGCCACACAGAAGCTCCCTCACTATACTTAGCAGTTCACAAATGACCAAATCTTGCAAAATATAACCACATAGTCTAAATGAATAGAGAAAATCACCCTAGAAATGCTTTAACCAGGTGAATGAATACTTTGTCAGCCAAAGGTACTCAGAGATTAGATACATGTATGAGTGGCAAGGAGATTCTCAGTGACTAATTTAATCAAACTTTTTCCAGGAGGAAAAAATGTATTCAAGGTAAGATTGCTGTGCACTCAATAACATGTCATATGGCTAATGTAGACTTATATGTACATTATAATATAATTTCTATACCAAAGTCCTCCTCCAGTGCCCCATCATGGTGACCCAGAGTTCTCTCTATATAAGCCACTCCAGCAGAGAGCCAGTTGTGACAGGTCAGTTAGTCAGTAAACTAACATTTAAGTGCCCGTTATGCTTCACACACCATGTTAATCAATGCGAATATTCTCCAGGTCCTATTAAGCTGAAAAAGTTTCTTCCCTTTCAACATGAACATTGTGAAAACAGAACATCACAAAAGGTTAGTGAGCAAGTGATCAATCAGGTCAAGTTGACAAACGTTTATTAAATGCCTACTGTATGCCAAGAAGCAGAGAAGTTCTTTAACCTATAGCAACTCATGAGATCATGTTTTATGTCTTCCTATGTATCCCACAGAACTTTAGCACAGTGCCTGCAACACAGTAAACAATAAATACTTGTTATCTAGACAATACTAAAAACTACTCAATACTATTTAATACTATAAATAGCAAATATATGTGATATATTTACTCATATATGTACTATATACTAAATTATAGTATTATATACTATAGAGTTAACATACTATAAACAATTATAGTAATAAATAGCGAAAGGTAAAAATAGCCCAAGCTCACAAGGAGATCAGGAGATCACAGCCAAATGGGGAAGAAAACATGCAAATAATAATATACAAACAAGATATATACAGGATAAATTGGAAATAACATCAGAGGAAAGACACTAGCATTTAGGGGGTCCAGGAAAGGCTGGGCCTGGAAGAAAGTCAAGGAAGCCAGAAGGTAGAGATGAGGAGGGAAAGAATCCCAAGAAAAGGGGACAGCCAGAGAAAATGAATGAAGATGGAACAAGATCACGGAAGACAGTGTCACTGGATCACTGAATATGTAAAGTGTAAGAACTGCAAAGGGAAAAAAAAAATCAAGAAAGAGGATTTTATATCTGATCCTGCACAAAACAGGAAGCCACTGGAATGTTTGAGGGCAGGGAGAAAGTGATATATATGGTCAGACATGGCTGGCTCTTCACTACAAACTCAGTAGAAGTTATAGCTGAGGGGGTGAGGGAAGGGGGAAGGAGAGATCTGGATCAATGAACTCATTAGTACAAGGAAATCTCAGTAGAGAAACTCCCTCCATTCATAAAGGTTCAAGACTCATCTGTAACTTAAAGTTTCCTGGGATACTGAAAGTTTAAATGACTTTACCCAAAGTCACACAGATTCTAATATTTGTCAGAGACAGGACCTGAACCATGTTCATCCTGACTGTAAAATGCCTCTCGACAATTATAAAACATTTTATAGCCTTAGAATACTTTTAAGGACATGATGTCCAATGAGTCCCATTATACCTGTCCTAGTCAGATTTTAAGAAAGATAGTAATCACCTAGAAAGCATTTAGAGGAAAGTGACCAGGATGATCAAGGACCTCAAAACCATGCTATACATGAATGGATATTTACCCTGGAGAAGACAAATTTGTGGGGAGGGACATGAAAAAGAAATCAAATAATGCTCCTGAAGTAATTGAAGGACAGTCATGTTGATTATCATAATGAATTAAAAATAACTAGCTTATTTACATCCCCTTAAATTTTGCAAAGTGATATATATATATATATATATATATATATATAATGTACATACACACAATCTATATACATATATATACATACACACATACATTATTTCATTTTTTAAGATGTTAAAGAGAGAATGGACTTTTCTGCTTGATCCTGGAGGGCAGAACTAGGAGCAAAAAGTAAGAACTACAAAAGGAAAGATATTTCCACCTGATAAAATGGGAAAATTTCCTAATAGAGTTATCCAAAAATAGAATGGGCTCCTTTGGGAGGTAGTTGGTTCCACCCAAATGGAAGTATTTCAACAAAAATTAAATGATCTCCTGGGCATTCTGAATAAGGGATTCTTGTTCAGCTATCAGTTGAACTAGATGTCCACTGAGATCCCTTTCAACTTTGACATTACTAGACACTGACTGAGTCACTGACTTTTTTTTTGTCAACTGGAATCTGAGTCCTTCTTCTTGCCAAGAAGGCAATGCTAAAGAAACATATCAAGACACAAACTTACATCACTGAATTATCTTATAGTATCATTCTATTAGCAGTGTCTTACATGTTAATAAGTATTAGGTGACCTTAATTGAACTAACTGAGCTAAATTGATTTTTTTTTAATCTGGTCAGCCCATGATGCTCTTATGAACTTGGCAGGACACGTTCTCTTCCTTCCCATATTCAAGAGTGCAACTATTCCATATTAGAGCTACTCAGTGATTCAGCCAAATATATTCAAAACCCCTGGATCCAACAAATAAATGTACATATATTTAAATAGATATCATTCCTTCCACCTCTATGGTTAAAAACTGGCAGAGGAGTGAAGAAGACTAGGTTCATCCCACAACAAACAGATCCTCTTTATTTAAGAATCTGTCCTAACCCTGATTAGGAAATATAGGTTTAACATATGTAGCAAAACAGCTATAAGAAAAATGATTCTTATTATTTAACATGACTCAATCACATAAAATTTTGTTATTTGGATGTCAACTATTTTGCTATGTTCTATTACAATTGTACTACTGTACAGCACTATTGAGAGCTTAGATTCATATGTACAGCTATAAAATGATAAGTATCTATAACTATATGAAGTAGACAATTCCTCTTAAATGACTGCAAAAGAAAATATTTACACAGCAAATCTTATTTTCCCATTGGCATCTATTGTATGTAATGAGAGAAAGAATTTTCATCCCTTCAGAATACAGAAAATCTTTTAAAATTATATTTTATCAAAAATTCTAATTTTTCTAAAAATTATTATTTTGCAGGTGCTCAGTTAGTTGTGTCCTACTCTTCAAGATCCCATGGACCATAGTACTCCAGGTCCTTCTATGCTCATGTTCATGACACTATCTATCCATCTCAACCTCTGCTGTCCCCTTTTCCTTTTGCTCTTAATCTTTCCCAACATCAGGGTCTTTTCTAATGAGTCCCATCTTCTCATTATGTGGCCAAAATATTTAAGGTTCAGCTTCAGTATTTGACCTTTCAGTGAATAGTCTGAGTTAATATCTTTAAGTATTGACTGATTTGATCTCCTTGCTGTCCAAGCAACTCTTTTCCAGCACAATTTGAAAGCACTGATTCTGTGGCACTCAGCTTTCCTTATAGACCAGTTCTCGCAGCCATACATTCCTACTACAAAAACCATAACTTTCACCATACAGTTCTTTGTCGGCAAGGTGATGTCTGTTTTTCAGCATGCCACCCAGATCTGATGTAGCTTTCCTTCCAAGGAGCAATGTTTTGGTTTTTTTTCATTTTATGGCTAAAGTCACCATCTGCAATGATCTCTGAGCTCATGAATATAAAATCTGATACTGCTTCCATTTCTTCTCCTTCTATTGGCCAGGAATTGATGGGACCAGTTGCCAAGCTCTTTGGGTTGTTGTTTGGTTTTTTTTTTGATGTTAAGATTCAAGTCAGCTTTTACACGCTCCTCTTTTAAAACCTCCATTAAGAAGTTTCATAATTCTTCTTCACTTTCTGCCATCACAATGGTATTGTCTGTGTATCTGGGATTGTTGATATTTCTCCCAGCAACTATAATACCAGCTTTTGATTTAGCCAGCCTAGCATGGCTCATGATATACTCTTCATATAAATTAAATAAATAAGGAGACAATATCTGCTTTGTCATACTACTACTTTTCCAGTCTTAAACTAAATAGTTGTTCCATGTTCGCTTCTTGGAGCATGTACCAGTTCCTCAGGAGACAAGAAAGATGATCTGATACTCCCATCTCTTTGAAGGCTTGTCACATTTTGTTTTCATCTACACTGTCAAAGGCTTTAGGGTAATCAATGAAGCAAAAGGAGACACTTTTTCTGGAACTCCCTTGTTTTTCTTCATAATTGAGCAAATGTTGGCAATTTGGTCTCTAGTTCCTCTTCCTCTCTGAAAATAAGCCAATTCTTCTGGTAATTCTCTGTTCATATACTGCTGAACTCTGGGTGCATGGGGTGTTCAGGGAGGACTAGCACCTCTGGTATGAGGGGAAGGCCTTTTCAATGTTGCTCATCCCTTTTTGGTCAGACCTCAAAGACACCAATGTCATCCACTGCATCCTAGGCCACTGCCAGTCATCTTAACTTTTGCCCTGCCACTGAACTTTGATGACTCTGGAAGAGAGAGTAAGACTGACAACTTTTCACAACTGTACCTCACTTAAATCCAAAGTGCCTGGCAGTCAAGACATTACCTGTGATGTCACTGGTCCTCTTCAAAAATGAAGGACACACACCTATCAAATTGGCTAACATGACAAAAAAAGGAAAATGATACATACTGAAGACGATGTAAGAAAATTGGAACACTAATGCATTGGTGGTGGAGCTGTGAACTGATCCAACCATTCTGGAGAACAATTTGGAACTATGTCCAAAGGGCTATAAAAGTTGTGTATGTCCTTTGACCCAGCAACATTTCTTCTAGGTCAGTATCCCAATGGGATCATAAAAACGGGAAAAGGACCCACATGCACAAAAATATTTATAGCAGGTATTTTTGTGGTAGTAAAGAACTGGAAATTGAGGGGATGCCTATCAATTGGGGAATGGCTGAACAAGTTGTGGTATATATATATATTTATGTAATGGAATACTATTGTTCCATAAGAAATAATGAGCAGGCACATATCAGAAAAACCTGGAAAGACTTATATGAACTGATGCAGAGTCCAGCAGGTAGAACCAGGAAAACACTGTACACAGTAACAGCAACACTGAAACTCCAAAGGACTTAACTCTTCTCAGCAATACAAGGATCTAAGGCAGTTCCAAAAGACTCATGATGGAAAATACTATCCATATCCAGAAAGAACTATGGAGTCTGAATGTAAATTGAAGCATACTATTTTCTCTTTTTTTTTTCCTTCTTTCTTATGGTTTTTCCCCTTTGATTCTAATTCTTCTTTACAACATGGCTAATGTACAAATATGTTTACTACGATAATACATTTATAGCCTATATCAGAATGCATGCTGTCTTGGAAAGGGGGGGATCAGAGGGAGAGGAAGAAAATTTAGAACTCAAAATCTTATAGAAGTGAATGTTGAACACTAAAAACAAATAAATAAAATTTTTTTAAAAGGAAATAAAGGATAAACAACAACAACAGTTGAATGCTAGCTTTCAGAATCTTAACCATAGCCTGGCAGGTGAAATGAATGCAATTGTTTGGTAATAAGAACATTCTTTGGCATTGCCCTTCTACAGGATTGAGACATAAACTGAACTTTTCCAATCTAGTGGCCACTGTTGAGTTTTCCACATTTGCTGGTGTAATAAATTAGCCTATGTGCCTGTTGAGGACTTTTCTAACTCATAAATTCTGTGATTTAATTAGATACAGGAGAAGAAAACTCATTTAGAGCATCCCCTGTCCCTACAAACCATGACCTCAACATGGTACTGTGGGTGGAAAATGAATTTGCATTCAAAAAACGTCATAGAACAGGAGATTTAGAAAGAATCCATGTTCATTCTTCTCCTCTCACTTCTTAAACCTTTGCAGTCTGATTTCTAACCTCATCATTCCACTGAAACTAGTCTCCAAAATTATGAGTCATTTTTTAATTGTGAAATATCATGGCTTCTTAGCTTCTTATCCTTCTTGACCTCTCTGCAGCACTTGACACTGTTGATCACCCACCTCTGGAAGCTCTCTCCTCTAAGAGTTTTCATGACGCTGATAACTCACGTATCTACTCTTACCTCTCCTTCTCCTTTACTAGATAATCATCCATGTCCTGGCCCCTAAATACCTAAAGCCTCTCTTCTGGCCCTTTCCCCTTCTCTGCTTACCATCTCTGATTTCATCAATACCCATGAATTCAATTATTTCTATGCAAATGACTCCTAGCTGTGGATCATCCAGCCCTGGTCTTTTTGCTGAGCACCAATCCTGCAGCATCAACTACCTAGAGTGATATTAGACCAGATGTCCTGTATGTATCTCAGACTTAGAGTGCCCAAAACAAACTCATTACCATTATCATTTAACCTCTTTTGAATGTCCTATTTTTTGGTCCCACTACCACCTGAGTTTATAATCTTGAATTTCTTATCAACTCCTCATTCTTCCTCATCCCCCAATTATGATCAATGGTCGAGTCTTTTCCATATATTTTTTCCAGAATTATTATGCATTATATACCTTTACATTATTATGAATTTGATTATTAATTATACAATAATAATGAAATCTATTATTAATATATTGTCTATTCTATATTATGCATATTTGGTTTATATTACATTAATAATATATTATTATATTATGCATTATACACCTTCCAAACTGGCCTCCTTGCTGTTGCACACATCATGTTCTATCTTTCCTCTCTATGATTTACATGGGCTGTCTCTCCCGCGCTCCCTCTAGTGTGTAGAATGCATTCTTCCCCTTAGAATCCCATCCTTCCTGATCCACCCAACTGCTAGAGCTTTCTCCCTCAAAATTACTTTGTAATTACTGGATACAGGTTTTGTGCATACTTCTATATTCCCTTGACAGTACAAAAGCTGCTTGAGGACAGGGGCTGCTTCATTTTTTTATCTCTATCCCCAGCATCTAGCACACTATCCGGCACACAGTAGGTGCTTCATAAAGAGTTGTTGACTGATGGTTTCCGCTATACCACAGATAATGAATTCTAATTTTACCATTTACAAAAAGTTGGCAGGCCACTCCTCACTCCCCACTGATATTATCGTTGCAGTCAGTGGGTCATTTTCATTTCAAGATATTAGAGTGACTTCTAATTTCTTCTCCAGCTCATTTTACAGATGAGGAAACTGAGGCACAAGGGTTAATTGACTTGCCTAGGGTCACACAGCTATTAAGTACCTGATTTAAACTCAGGAAGTCTTTCTGACTCCAGGCCCAGCACTCTATCACTGTTCCATAAACTACCCACTGATATTACTTTGTTTTTATTTAGCATAGGTTATAAATTTATTTATCTGTATATGTCCTGTTTTCCCCAGTAAAATTTATATTCTGAAGGAGTGTTTTTGTTTTCATCTGTGTCTTTATATCTGCAGTGTCAATACAGTGTCTGGCGTACAGTAAGTGCTTAATAAAATCTTTTGATCAATGAATGAATGAATTCATCTGAAACAAATGACTTAACCTTATTTTCTTCCTTTGTAAAAGAAGATGAGGGCAGCTAGGTGGTGCAGTGGATAGAGTGCCAGACCTAGAGTTAAGAAGACCTGAGTTCAAATCTAGGTTCAGATACTTAGCAGTTGCTTGACCCTGGGCAAGTCACTTAACCCTGTTTGCATCAGTTTCCTCATCTGTAAAATGAGCTAGAGACAAAAAATGGCAAATCACTCCAGTATCTTTGTGAAAAAAACTCCATATGGAGTCACAAAGAGTTGGAAAAGACTGAATAACAACAAAATGAGGCCATTAACATATTCTCTTCTTATTCCATATGGTTGTTTTGAGAATCAATTAATCAATCAGTAATCAATCAGTAAGTCCCTACTGTGCCTTACAAGGCACTGTGACAGGTACTAGGAAACAAATGCAAAGGATGAAAAAATCCCTTCTTTCAAGGAGAATTAAATAAGATTACGTAAAAAAAAAGTCCACATATGTTAAAATTCTCTATCAATGTATTGTTCACTCAGGTTCTGTTGCCAAATGATTCAGAAAGGGAGTTTGAAACTTTAAGTCTTTAAGTGTTTCAAAAGAGTCTGATTCCTCCTTTTTTATGTACCCCCCTCACAACTCTGCAGAACTGAGTCAAACATCTGAATCTTTCCTTACTGGCATCCTTTTCCATCTCCAAAATGAAGAAGCAAATGTTTATTTGTCTTTTTAAAAGTTCTAACACGAAAAAAAGTCAGTCTCTTTTCTTTGCTTTGGAGTGTTAATGCTGAGGCAGCTGAGGAAACAAGCCAGTATCCAGGCTTTCTTCAAATGCCTCTTGGCCCTTTGGAGGCACAAAGTTTCCTATTCCTTTTTCTTACTGAATAGCCTGAATGTCTTGTTTAGTTTCTGACAGTCAGAAGGAAGAGGGGGTTACTAGAAAAAAAAGCACTGGAGACAGAAAGGTGAATTATTATAAGGGGGAGAGAGGTGCATAGAAATGTAGAGCAGGGAGATATCACATGCACATTGGAAGATCAAATTCAAACTTCCACAACAATGGATTTAACCTAACATATGCCAAATGTGTTTCCTCTTTTATGAGTTCTATAGCAGTGAAATCCTGCATATTTGGTAGCCATAAATCAATATACAGATGTAATTTCCTTAGAAGCATATCATCATAATGATAATGGAAGAAAAAAATGCAATATTTCCTCTCTGGAGATAGAAGATACAAGGTTCCTGGAAAATATTAACATTTCTACAACTTGTTTTTTGACATGTTACAACTGTTCTAAGGCTCAACCATGAAATCAAAGGATTTAGAACTAGAAGGGACATTAGAAACTATCTATTACTCATCTATAAAATGAGGGTGCTGGACTCAATGGCCTCTAAGGTCACTTCTGGCTCTAAATCAATGATCTTGTAATCCTGTTTCAATGCTCTAATTTTGCAGATGAACAAGCTCAGTAAATCCCCTTGGATTTTCACATTGTTATTCCATTAACACTTTGTAACAGGCATGTGATATATGTATGTATGTATATATATTGCATATACATACACATACATACACATACATATACATGTATATATAAATATATGTGTGTATAAATATGTATGTATGTATGTATGTATGTATGTATGTACATACTGTCAGAGGATTGAGCTAAGATCAAAAAAGACTCATTACCAGGTTTGTGGCAGGGTGACAAATGTTTTGGTCATGACAACTCTTAGAACATCTAATAAATTGTAAAACTGCTGTGATCTGAGTTGGTGGAAAGATCACTAATACCAGTGAAATTACAAAATCATGAAATATTGAAGGATTCATTAAAACTTCAATTCTTTTTAAGAGAAATGTTTATATTACATTATCTTTATCATGACACATATGTAAGCACATTATTCACATACACATATAAGTAACATATACATACCCCCATCTCAGCCATTTTTAATGAGACACTTTTACTCTTTGTTACTGAATATAAAGTATTCAGAAGCAAAATAAATATAATCTAATACTAAAGATAAAAATATACAGCATATTGATAGCTTCTCTCATCTCTAATCAAAATAAAAAACTTAGATACTAGAAATCATTTTGCAGTACCTCTAAAGCATTATTATTTTCACGATCAGTTCCTGCTAAAAGGACCACTTACATCTGTGTTATTATTCTGCAGTGAATTTCATCCAATTAAAATTATGAATTATTTACCAGACTAATGAGAAATTAAGATTTTAATTTAATCTGAACAAATCTAGTTCAAAGTCTTTTCTGGAAAGAGTTTTAACCAACTTTTTATGAACTTTCTTGGTTAAAAATTACAGTAATTCACTGAAAAATATACTGTCAGTGAGTTGGCAGCAATTGTTATTTGAACGTTTCACACTTTTTTGTTATCTCTCTAAATAGATTATAATCTCCTTGAGGACAAATACTGTTTTATGCATTATCCAATTTATCTGGCATCCTGACAAAAGAGGGGTTCAACATCAATTAATTTTACGTGAGTCAGTTTCATATCTTTATGTGCAACAAAAACAAAAACATTTTAAAATTCTTACTTTTTCTGTCTTTTGTTTTTTTTTTAAAAAAATTGCTCCTCCCTATTTCTCCCAGGTTGAAAGTGTAGTAACTATTTATGGCTCCAATCCCATTACCGATTGGTAAGAGACCTTGACCTTCTCTATCTCCAATCTGCACTGGTTCATCCTTCTTTAAGTAGCCCTGGTGGGCACCCCACCCCCAACCTCTCCTCCCAGAGGTACACCATATTTGTGATGGAATTAGCACATACATCTGTTCCCCTGAGCCCACAGCAGTTTAGAACTCTTCAGCTCAAGTGATCTAGCAATTTCAGGTAGCACAGATTACACCTGTGTACCACCACACTTAGTTCTAACCTTAAATGTGAATCTTTTAAAAGACTACATACTTTCAGATGTGCCTGCATGAAAAACCATGAAATTAAGGAAAAAACTAGGACTGTCAATATAAAGTAAGTAGAAATATGCTCTTGGCAAAAATGGAAGCAAATAGATGATGAATTCTTAGTACTATTAAGGTTAGCATCATATAGTTTCTACTGTTGTAATGGTATTTTAAATCAGAAGATCTTTCTCATTCATTAATAGGCCTATGTGACCTGCTTAAATCACACAGAAGCCCAAGTCACATATGGTGGGAAGAGTTTGCTGAATGGGTGGAACAGGCAGGGTAGAACCAGAAGAGGCAGAGCTAGAGCAGAGCTGATGGGAAATTGGTCAGAGAGCAGTCAGAACTGAAGGACGTAGCCAAGCAGGCAGCTGGCTGTTAGTGAAAGGGCATTTTGTTTAAGGGAGCCTGTTTGTGATTTGTTTAATGGAACTGGTTTGTGGGAACCCAAACAGAGGGAAGGCTTAGGGTTGGTGTTACCCTCTGCATTGTTACTTTGTATAGATTTCTTTGTTACTATGATGGATTTGGCTTTTCTGGTGTCTGAATAAATGTTCTGGTTCTATCTTTCATGTGGAGAGACTGTTGTATTGCACAATTCAGAACTGCATCAGCATATTGGCCACTGCAGGCACTGTGAATGTTGCATTGGCACTACAGTTGAAGACTTCAAGTATCTGAACACGGAGTTCTCTGCTAAAAGTAGGACAGTCAACAAATTCTTGATTTACTTTGTTGATAACTTCTTCTTTCAGAAGGTTGAGGTAACAATGGACACTACTGAGGACTTGATGAGAAGAAACTGTTTGGGGTAATGCGAACGACTGAAAGCTTGGGTAGAATTCCTTGAGCCATCTTGAAGCTTGTAACATTAAAAAAAGAGGGGAATACTCAGCATAGTCTGACTTTAAATGGAACAATTTCAAGAAGTTGATAAAAAAGATATGAAGGATCTCCTAGTTTAAGACTCTAAAAAAGAAGTTGGCCCATGAGGATTAGAAACAAAATTATAATAATGTAATGACAAATAATTCCACTGAGGAAGAAGGCAGAGATGCCCAATGAAACCAATGCAACTACACAAAAAATTTAACAAAATCAGAGTTAAAAAGCACATATACAAAAGCCTGCAAATGGGCAGGTAACTGAGTTTAAATGCAAAGCAGTGGCATAGTCTGTAAGAATAATGTCAAGAAAGCTAAAGCCTAGAATTATCTGAGGCTTGCAATAAATGATAAACAGTAAAATAATAGGGTTTTTTAGCTAGGTTGAGAGCCAAGGGAATAACCCCTTGCTTACAGACAGAGGGATAATAACAGGCCATAAAAGAGAAGGCAGAACTGCTCAACTCCAATTTATTTCAGCTGCCTCAACTAAGAAAAACATCTTTGGAATGGGCAGAAAACAGAATAAAAATGCCTAGCAGCAGGTAACTAACTACAAATCATGGTCACTGAGGAAATGTGAAAGAGCAGGTCGCATGTGAATTCAAGAGCATATGAGTTCAAAACCCCAGCCCTTATCTATTACATCCCAGGGTACTGAAAAGATATACAGATGTGATGGCTGGACTTGCTCCTGTAATGTCTGAGAATTCAAAGAAAGTTGGAAAGGAGACCTGGGGATTAGAGGGAACAGCTTGCTGTGGAATCCTGGCTCAGGGACCAACCACCTCCTGCAGGAAGTTTTTACTGATGCTCCTAGTCCTTACTGCTCTTTACACCCTCTTGAAAATATCTCTTAATTATTGATCTTATTCACATTACATCCCTTAGTACATTGAAGAAAGGAGAAAGCCACTAGAGACTTTTGAAACAGAGAAGTAGCAGGACCAAACTATGCAGAAAAAAAGGTTAGTTTGGCAGTGGTGTAAAGTTTAGATTGGAAGGGGGAGAGAACGGCAGCATGAAGGACGATAATCAATTATCGTAGTTTATTCTGCTAAGTAAGAGATCCAGAAGTAAAATAACAAGGATGACAACAACAAATGTTCTCCCCTCCAGAGTCGAGAAGATACCTTAGTTCTGCATGGATGGAAATCACACAATTAAGGTTGCAAAAATGAAGCATTTGACTTCATCCAAACTAAGCCACTTCTGGTTTATATACCTATTGACTTCATGAATAAATTACAAGAGAATGCTGTAACCATTATTTCCTCAAGACTAAAAGAAAAATTCTAACAGAATCATGTTATCAATTTTATCAAAACTAAAAGAACAATTCTAATAATCATAATATCATTGATTTTTATCAAGATAAAAAATGATTTTTTTTAGCTATGCTGGAGACAAAAGCTCAAGAAGAGGAAGTAAATATTAGTCAGAGTGTACAACAATGAAAGAGAGAAGGCAGAACTACTCAACTTTTAGTTTGCCTTTGTTTTCTCTGGGTTATTAGAATGGAAAGAAAACTAATTTCTAGAAAGGAAGATCTAAGATTTCAATTCTGCCTCCATTATACTAACTATGTGACCATTGACAAGTCATTTCATCTCTCTGAGCCTCAAAATCCTTATCAGTAAGGATAACAATATCCGTAGCATCAGTAAGGATAATAATGCCCATTGTACCTGCTTTGCAAGGTTATTAGACGCTGTATATAATAAAGTGCTTTTCAAAATTTAAAACATTGTAGTAGCTAGCTATTTCCAAGAAGAATGATCTTACGACTGGAAATGCTATGACAAAAAAAAGAAGAAAAAAAAAAACATCAACAAGGAACTAAAACCTCAAATCAGTGAGACGATAGTAAGAGAACACCCAGATGTCCTAAATAAGTTCAAAACACTATGGTGAAATGACTACGGAAGATAAGATAAGTCAAAGAACTTATGGATATACCCTGAGAACCACTGCTGGTGATCTCTGGAAAACTCCTAAACAGGAAAAAGGTACCAAAAGAGAGGAATACATTTTCCAAATGTGGAAGTTAGGTATATTATTCAAACAGTATATTAGTTAGATGGACTTAAAATTCTGACAAAATTGTATAATGGATTATTAAAGATATGGTTGGCAAGCAGTTAGAAAGGTTAAGAGCCAGAATACAATTCATCCCAAACTTAGTCCATTTCCTTTTGTTGACAGAATTCCTAGACTAGACCACAAAAACATTATAGACATAATAAAACTGAATTTTGTCAAGACATTTGGCAGCAATTCTATCACTGTATAAAGGATATATAAACTATAGCCTAGATTATATACAGTTAAATGGATGTGGAACTCACTGAATGGCTAGACCAAAAGAGGAGGCATTAATTGATCAATATCAACTTGGGAAAAGATTTCTTTTGGAATGGTCCATAGTTCTCTTCCTGGAACAGTTTTGATTAATGACTTGAATAAAGGCGAAATGGCTTTTTCTAACATATGTGTAACACTAACCTGAGAGAGATGGCTAAAATGTTAGGCAACCAAACTGGGATTTAGAGATTTGCAAAGATCCAGGTTTGGAATATAGAGAGGGAGAGAAAGAAGGGAAATCTAATAAAATGCAATTTGATAGGGATAAATGTGAAGTTAGGAATTTAAGTTCCAAAATTCAATAACAAAAGTGTAAGATGGGGGAAGAATGGCTAGATAACAGCTCATGTTAAAAAGTTCGAGTTTTAGTGACATGTAAGTACAATAAGAGTCACTGGTGTGAAACAGCACCCCCCCCCCAAAGTAATGTGATATTTAATGAAGTGCTATAAAGACACGACATTCAGAAAGAGGAAGGTGACAGTCCTACTATATCCTGCTCTATTTAGACAGCTTCTGGAATATTATCTTCAGCTTCTGAGTACTATGTTTTAGGAAGTTTATTGCCAAACTGAAGTGTTTCCAGAATAACAGGCCTAGGAGGGTGAGGAGACTAGGAAACAGTACCCATGCAGATTAATTGAAGGCATTCAGAATTTTTTATTTAACAGGAGAGAAGACTACCCTGAGAGATGGATTAGACTTCTTTTATTTGATCCCAGAGAGCAGGAGAAACAAGCAATGGGTAGAGGAGCAGTTTTAGGAAAATCTCTCTGATAATTAGTTATTTAAAAGGAAAGGAAAAGGAACAGGCAATTATTAAGTGCCTATTACGTACAAGGCATTGTGCTAAGTTCCTTTACAAATAGGATATCATTTGATCCTCACAGCAATCCTGGGAGATGGACGTTATCATTATCCTCATTTTACAACTGAGAAAATGAAGGTAGATAAAAGGTTTAGTGACTTGCAAAGATCACAGAGCCAAGACATAAGTATCTGAGTTCAAATCTGAACTCAGCTCCTCCTGACTCCAGACACAAGGATCTATCTGCTGCAGCATCTCGCCAACTCTAAAAGAGAATGTGCTGCCTACATCGTTGGATGAAGGGGCTGAGAAGCTAGTGTATTCACCACTACTTAATGGCTTAAAGCAGAAACTGAATAAGCATGAATTGTAAATGGGTTTCCAGTTCAGGTACTGTTGTACTGAACATGATCTTCAATTGCTTACTCAACTCTATGACGGAACTCGTATTAATGAAATATGCATATGCTTTGAGGTTTTCCCACACATGTTCAACTTAAAGTAATCCTTTTGACATAGACAATTCTCTCTCTTTCATAAAAAATTAAAAAGTGTTTAATCTATGAAAAGATGCCTTTAGCTAATTATATCATATTACAAGTAGCTAAGAAAAAACTTGCTTTGGAACTGAAAGGGACTTTGGTGGCTTTCTAGTCAAAGTCTTCTCATATTACAGATAAAGAAGCTGAGGTCTAGGGAGGTTAAGTTACTTGGCCAAGGTAACACAGGTTGTCAGTAAGTAATAGAACTGACATGCAAACCTAAGTCCTTCAACAGCTTTCTGCAGTCTCATGCTGCCTTCACGATTTGAACAGGAACACGAAAAACAGAAAAGTATACCACAAGAGAACAGAAAATATACTTCCTTTCATTATGCCTCTATCAGAACCATACCCAATCCTTAACTTTGTACCATATGCGGACACAGCCCTTCAGTCTTTTCAGGATAACTGGTTGAATACCAGGCAGTATTTTTTCAATTGGAAGAAACAAGCCTAGTTTTGAAATAGATGAACAACCATATTTTCTGAGAAGTAGCCAGGAGTTTATGGGCATATGTGTATGCACCTTATATCCTGTTGTGATTTAGCAAGAACTGTGTGAACTATGGCTAACAAGTTCAAAGGGAGGAGCGGAAATTTTTTTTTTTTTGAAAGGTTAAAAAAAATAAAAAAGAGATGGCATTTTATAAAAGTGGAAAACAAATTTGTTAAGAAAAATATAACCCAGCCCTAGGCTAAGTTGGTTCAAAGAATCAAGAGAGGAAAAGGGGAAAATAAATTAAACAATACTAAAAGCAAGACAAGGTAAGCATGTATGTTTATGCATATAGGAATATACATGTACATATATGCATGCATGTAGTGCACATCTGTGGATGTACAGATACATCCATAGACTTATACTTGGACACATATGTGCATTTACAGATACATGTGTGTCACAGATGTATTGTGTGAATGTATATGTACAGCCACAGGTGTGTACATGTATATATGTACACACACATAAACACACCTCCTCACCTTTATTTGATTTTTATACAGCCTAATTTATTTTCCAGTTCTCTTATGTATAGTCACTGATATGTACATGTGTATATTTACATGTGTTTATATGTACATAGGCATAGATAAGCACATGTTTATGTACATACATGAATATGCATGTACCTCCAAGGAATACTAGAAAAAAATATAAAATATAGGAAGAGGATTAAGTTTCCATGAAGACGTTAAAGTGTAGCCATACTGAAGTAGGAAGTTAAACTTTAGTCATATGAAAATGGTGATTACAAGGGATGGGCAAATCAGACTGTCTTGGGGGAAAATGGCCCTTTTCTCAGAATATTAATAATACAGAAATTTTCTTTAAAAAACTAGCATTCTTTCTAGATGTCCAATATGTAATCAAAACAGGTAGATGAGTGATTTGCAAAAGCTATTCTTAATTCAGTGGGATTCCCTTTCATTTGAATAAATACAAAAACTCCTTAAGGACAGACAAGGAGTCTAGTTTTTGTCTCAGGGCTCCCAAGGTATAGCAGACACATAAGAAATGTTCCTTCAAATGAATTCAGCTATGCTAATAGAGCTTTACTCAATCTACTGGGTACACTAGGACTAGGGGAGAAATAACCATGATATAAAAGAAAACACTTTAAGTATGTGAGAGTCACCTACATCTGTGTTATAGACACATTCTGCAGTAATTTGAAAAGGCGAATACTTTCCACTGCTTTATCCACGGATCAGACACCACTAGAACTCGCCCCTTTACTTTTCTTTTTCGTGGCAGCAGCATACTCTGTCCATGACTATCAATTTGCACAAGCACAGCCACTGCCAGAAATGAAACTCCTTCAGTTTCAAAAATCTGACTTGTACTATGTGTTACAGATGACAAATTAAAGGGGATAATGGAACATCTAAATACAACCACCCTCTCATTCATTCTCACTCACTTTCTCTGTGTACCACCAACCCTCATGACACCTTTTTCACTTGGAAAAAGCTTGTCATGAAAACAAACAATTAGGTCCCTGTGATATTTGCACTCTAGCCTTAGGCAGACCCAGCCTTCCTGGTTGGTTTGTTTGTTTGTTTTATTCTGCTTTGTGTTTCTTTCAGATAGAAATCAAGCTGGCAATGAGAATCTAATGCACTGCTGAATTACACACATTATTCTTGGCCATAATAACTGTTTCATCTAAACTTAGGCCTTACATTTAAATAAATAGTTTAGGAAACAATAAAACCTAAGAATGTCATGTAGGTGTATTCCAAATTTAGAATGAGTAGGAAACAGAAGGGAAATGTTATCTATTTCATCAAACAATAAAGCATCCTCTTCTGTCGACACAGAGAGACTGGAAAGCAGGGGTGGAGAACTTTTTCTCTATCAGAGGTCACTAATCAACTTTGCTAAAATCACATGAACTTCACAGAACCGAAAAGTAATTTAATTCAGAATGCTGCTGTACAGGTTTTTAAAGAGAGAACTATAAAATGTATTCCTCATCTACTAAATGAATTCTGAATGGGAAACATGGAACTGTTTAGTAAATGCAATTTTTGAAATCTTCCAATTTCATATTTTGACCAATTAAGAGAGAAGGAAGACAGAAAAGGGAAGAAAGAGAGAATGGGGGTGAGAAGTTGTATAGCACAGGGAGAAGAACTGGGAGCCCTCGTTTCAGCTCCCTGCAAAGTACCTGTGTGATAAAAGACAAGTCATTTCACCTAAAATAGGAATAATATTCATTGCTGTACTTCCTTTCTAGTGATGTTGAGAGGAAGGACATTTGCAAACCTTAAAATGCTATATAATTATAAATTGTTATTAGTAGTAATAGGAAATGAAGTCATGGGAAGTGAGAGATTCAAATATATGCACATAGGCAGAGAAAAAGATTAATAAAATCAGATGTAGATGATCTGCTTCCCTATCTGTGGCCTTTTAGAATATAATGACCAAAGACTTTTAGCACCTCTGTTTTTCTGCAACTATAAAGGCTCAAAGAATCTTGTCCTGGTACTTGCTCCAGGGAATTAATGCAATTCAATTAAAGGTTAGCTCTGCACCTGTTTCCTATCTTAACACTAGAGCTGGGAAGGGAGTTTGTAATATATTTCTAAAATAAAAAAGGTTAACAATTGTACAGCCCATACTACATGCCAGACACTATGCTAAGCATTTTACAATTCTAATCCCATTTGATCCTCACAACCACCCTGTGAGGTAGGTGTTATTTTTGGAGGTTGAAGAAATTTTGTAGATAAGGAAACTGAGGTAAACAGAAGTTAGGTAACTTGCCCAGGGTCATGCAGATAAATAACTACATGTTTCTTAGAAGCAAGTCTAAAAGGGGCTTTCAAAACAGAATAAATCATGATTTATAATGATAAAATCAAAAGTAGTACAATGTGAAAAAAACAAATTAATTTTGCTTGTCACAAAAAGGGAGAGCAATATAAAATTTCTTTGGTCAATAATATTCCATCATCTTTAAAAAAAAAACCCTATGAGAAGTAACTGATTATACTTTCTTACAGCATTATTCTTCACTTCAAGGACCAAGCTATACTGAATGAATTATAAATAACAGTAACTCAATTTACTTTATATTACTGTTGTGCTATCTTAATGCAAGATGCATGTGTGTGTTTTTAATTTGTGGTCACTGGTTTCCTTCCTACTTCTTAATTTAGAGGCGATGGAAGAGGAAGGATAATGAGTTCTTAGATGCCACTACAGAAAATTATTGTAGATCACCTGAGTCTTATGAGCCTTTCTCCTCTTATCAATCTGAAAGGTACTCCCCACTACCTAGAGTGAAATTCTTCAGCGTACCTTCCTCTCCCACTAAACTGTTCAAAAACCCTTCCCCTATCCAGGTCACTTCCATTTCCCCTCGTAAAATAGGAGAGGTAATGGCAGGAAATTTTCATCAGAGTAGAGGTCCTGGGTTAGGTTGTGGAAGTGCCAGAAGTAAGAAGGCTAGCAGTATAGTATCTGCAGTTCTCGTGTAATGAGCAATATGTAAACTGCCTAATTATTCAAAAAAAGGTACCACATCTATAGGTAGGATCTGAGAGATATCTGGGATACTGAGAGAGTAAAAGACTTGCCCACTCCAGTGTCTATGAGGTCAACTCTGTCCACTACTCCAGGACGCCTCTCACTTTTTTGACATGCAGCAATTGACAGTCTCCTCCACTCTTATAAGCAATCATGTATGCAGGGGTCCTAGAAAAAGACATCTTTATGGTATGGCATGTTATTTAGGAAATAACTCAAAGGTTTTTTTCATGGAAATTTAATAATAACATCGTCCACTAAAAAAGTACTTGCATGATTATAAAGAAACTTTCACATTTGTTACCTCATTTAAAACTCCTAACAACTCTGTAGGGTAAGCAATATAAATATTATTATTCGCACTTTACAGAGGAGCAAATTGAGACACGGGGACGAGGACAGGACCTTCCCAAGGTCACAGAGCTAGTAAGGACTCAAACCAAAACTCGAACCTGGTTCCTCTGACTCCCAATCTAGCACATGTTTCAAATTATACCGCAATACTGCTCTGAACTTAATGATGCAAAATTCTAAATACTATTGCCTGTTTTGCCATTTGTATGATGGGAGAAATGTTTTCTACTAGAGTCAAACTTTGAATGCCTACTGAAATGATATTTCAGGCAAATAATTAATTGCAGTGAGTTCCTATTATAATAGTCTACCTTATAAAATCACTTTTCATGTGCTTTATGCTTATTTGTTGGCTTTAGAATTTTAGAAAATACAAATTTATTATAAACTTACTAGATGATTTCTTTGGGGTTTCTTTTTCAGCTAAAAAAGTAACTAAAAAATTGTAACAGTCATTTGTCCACTTTCAAAAATAATTAGTAAAAATGATGAGAAAAGTCACATGTTGCAGAAAGAACTCTGGGTTTCTTTCAGAGGAACCTGGGTTCTAATACCAGCTCAGCTACATATTATCTGTGAAAACATTAGCAAGTCAGCTCACTTTTCTGGTTGTCATTTTCCCCATTTGTAAAAACGAGTAGATGGGATGAGATGACCTTCTGATGTCCCTTCCAGCCCAAAATCTATGAACCTGTAATCTTATGACCAGTATAAGTATAGAAATGACACTTCCATTGAAGTATTTTATAATTGTCTATGACAAGGCAAAAACCAAGAAAAATTTTCTATTCTCCTATATCTGGATAAATTTCTTTTTTTTTTTTTGTGGTGTCATTAATCAAAAAGTTCTAAAAAGCATCATACTTTTGAGAAATTGATAGGAGTTAGAAAACGGCCATTACATTAAGTGGTGTTTCCAACTTTGATGAATTACAACCACACATGCAGCCATCAATGAGTCTGTGGTCCAAGTAGTTTTGGAGATGGAGAATTAGTTCACACTGCAATATCAATTTTGCTCAATGCACAGCAGCTACTCACTGAGCTTTCCATAGGAACTCTGTTAAGTCCACTACAAAGTGAACATTAATGAAACTCTTCTGGTAGGACTAACCCAAGCTAGAAAAAGTAAAGTGGAAAAAGGACAGTATTTTTTCCCTTCTATGTGTTGTTAATTCCTTACTAGAGGTAAAGCACGAAGAATCGGGGTCACTGATAGAAAGCTCAGAGTCCTTCAGATAAACGAAACCAAAGTGCAATTTAAGGCATGCTTTCCAATGCCTATAAGGGAGTATTTAGGTTTGTGTTGCTGTAAAGGGACCTAAGCATGCACATATTCCTAATGTGATGGACAGACGACATTTCCTGTTGGTTTTACCTAAGTGCATTCCTCATGAGAACACAGATTTTAAAAGAAAGAACTAAAGTAGCTTTGCCAACTTCCTCAAATTCTTGGAGATATAACCTGAGGGCTCGTTCTAAAGCTTTGAGTTTACACAAACCAAATTTAATCTCAGACAATCCTTCTCTGGCTTGTGGTCCCATTCAAGGTTTCTCCCTGGCAGCATAAATTTTTGCTTATTCTAGGTTTACCTCTCTAAAGAAAATTCTTAGTGTTTAGCCACTATGCAAGTACTGAGTTTAACAACATTAAGAATACAGGGCAGATTTTATTTAAACTGACAAAACTGCAAAACATAGGTTCACAAATAGTCAAAGTACTTCACCTTCCCTCTCTAGAGAATCCCACCTCTCTCAGGAATGCATAATGTCCTCACTATTTATAGTACTACCCTGTAGTTTAAACACTTCGCCTCCAACCAAGAAATCAACTAAATCTTGCTAGGGAGTCACATATAATCCATTTCTTCAGTGGGTCCCACCTCACCTACAGACCTAAGTGTTCCAGACTCATACTAGTATTCGAGTACAGAAATGGGAGGGCCTCAAGCACCAAAACCCTTCCACTGGAACTAGATAGTCTACGTAACTCATGGTACCAATGATCTATGTTTGCGTCTCCACATCAGAACTTTGTTATTTGCCATTCATTCCTAGGCTTTATTCTATATGTCTGGGGTTTGGTATAAGAATTCCTGTACTATATATTAAACTTTTTCATTCCTCCTTTATTATCAGATCAAGTCTCTGCAGCTTAGGCCAGAAACTCCTGGATGCTCCAGTAATGATTCCACCCACTTCTGTCTTGGTGGTTTCCTCCTTTCCTTGAAAATAGTAACAGATATCCCCAATTCACAACGTTTCCTAGAGATATTGTCTCCAGAGCAAGTACTTTCATCAGTTGTATTGACAAACAAGATTTTAATTGATTTGATCAAGTGGTGGAGCTAGAACATCAGAACATGAATCTGTGTCTTAGAACTCTTAAACCCAGCATGAGTCCTCACTGTCACCTCCAATAAATCAAATAACAAGAGATGTTCACTCAAAAGACATTAGAACCTAGTCAATCGACCAGCATGGCACTTCCTCCCACTCAATATCTTAAGGCCTGCTATCAACACAACTGGCAACATGTTGAGCCATATTGGGAGACAAGGGAATAAATGCTAACAGAACACAACCAAGCAGAGCCTGGAGCTGCATGACATGAGTGTAGAATATTAGGATTTCTATCACACTGAAAGCTAACAGCGTCAGGGAAAGTATTTTCAAGCAAAGGCAAACATAGTGTGACAGTGTTTCCTTTAGTGAACTGATCCTGTCTCCCAGCTTCAACTATTATTTCTATGTTACAAGTTTCACATCTAAATTTTCAGCAGCAACACTTATCCAAACCACATTACCTGTACTGTCAGACATCCAATTGGAGATTTTCATATTACCACTATCTTAATCACAATCCGAACTCCAACTGCCCACAAGAAAGCTCCATTTGGATACTCCACCTTCAACTCAAATTCACTATATCCAAAAAGACTCATTGCTTTTTTCCACAAACCAGCTCTCCTATCGCAATCCATCTTACTAACATATTCCAAGTTACCTACACCTGGACATTTGTAATTTTTAACTTTTCCTTCTCCTCGAATTCTTCAGTCAACAAGACTATCCATTCTTACCTCAAAGTTTTTTGCATGTCCTCCTTTTTCTCCTTTCCCAGTACTTTTCACCTGATCCAATACCTTATTCCTTCATTCCTGACCTGAAATCAGGGACTGTTTCTTTTTTGTCACTGTATCCCAAGAACTTGCACAGGGCCTAACGCTGACCTAACTCCCATCCAAAGAATTAAGCACAACAAATAGGTGCTTAATAAATGCTGGTATTTTATATTATTACTGAAGTGTTTTATGTTATTCCTTGTTTCTTAAAAGTAGTTAGTCAATTCTTGAATGGCAGGAGCCCTAACATTTCTTTAGCTCCCTCACCCCTTAACACCTAGAAAATGCAGTGTTTTATACATAGTTGAGGTTCAACAAATATCTGCTGAATGAATAATCAAAAGTTACTAAATGAGCAACTTTTCAAATATTCAGTTTGTAGTGATAAACCAAAAGGTAATTCATTTTTACTCAATGTGAAAAGGTTGACAGTTACACACTAGTCTATTTTGCAACGCACAGAGCTCACTATAAACAGTTTTACCAACATTCAGTGTTCAAAACCCTTAGTGTTCTATATGTCCCTAAGAAGAAGGAAATACTTAGATACTATACTGATAATTAAGATGAAAGGAAAGAAGATGGCTGCACATGAAGAGAAGGATAAGGAAGTCAACTCTGACTTGCTTCCCTCAGCTGGAAGGTCTATTTATGTGCCTCTTCGTTTCTCCATATTTCACTGTGAGGCAAAAGGGACACTGAATTTGGAGATACTAAGCTGGAAAGATTTGACTATTTGGGAAGGGTGAACAACTCAATGCAACATATAACTCCAATTCCTCTCAATCCTGGGATGGTTCCTCTGAGAAACAGTCCTATGAGGTTTTGTGTGGTACAGGCAGAAGGAAATGTGCTTCCTAAATGAGCAAGAGACCTCCCTTAACCTAAAACACCACACGTCTGCACAGGGGAAAGAGATATGAAGAAGGATGAGACAGACAGGTAAGTGCGGGCTTTTGAATGACAAATGGGACATCTCTCTAGAGTTGTAGACATGTGGAAGGCCAGATCCAACATGTTCCTTGACTTTTAGTGCCTCTAACCCTAAAAACTGCTAAGAGCAGACTCCTCCAGGTGTGATCATTCTCCTTATGAGCTAAGACCTTCTCTCACTACCATCCAAAGACCTTCTTTATTCTTGTGTGTGATATGTGTGTGTTTATGTATTTGCCTATTATAGTCTGTATAACTTCCCTGATTTCTATTTACTGCGTACTGGCTTTCTGTGATGATCTTTTATGAAACCAGTATTTGGTGGTAGAGCATTATGCTGCTTATAGTAAGTTAAGCATTACCTTCTATTTAAAAACAACTATGGAACTGACTTTTATTCTTCACTTTAGTTTATTCTTAATCCCTTGACTGTATGCCTAAGACTACAGGTATCAGATATGTAACTGTCCAAACAAACAGATCTAATTCTATCCTGATACCCTTCTTGGAGATGAGATAAAGTAGGAGAGATTGCCCAAGTAGTTAGCCTTGGATTCTGCTTGCTCCTTCCCATCCTAGACTACTGGTGTTGCAAGCAACCCAATTGGTCCTCTCTCACAAAGGCAGAAATCACAGTCTCCACTAGACGCAAGTTAGATGAGATACGAGATCATATATTTATCCTGTCACACATGGGCCAGGAGTATATTTATGTTACACAACTATCAACCATCTATCCTAAATAGATGCATATCTGACTAAACTGGGTTAAGTCAAATTTTGTATTTTTCCAAATTAGTCCTATTAACTCAGATAGCAGCAATGGGTACCAAAGGGACCTGTGAGATGTTTTGGGGGAATGAAGGGTACTATGTTTGCCACTGCCTTGGTTTTAGGACACAAAAATGCAAAGACAGAAAAATTTATCTTTGATTCCATTTCCCTCACTTTCTGAATTCCACTCTCCCTTCCTGTCCCCTGTAACCAGGCACTCAATGCCCTCAGGATACCCTCAGCCTATCCAATTTGCCTTGGCCTGTCATCTCCCAGAAGTTCCCCTTGATTTAAAACTTTCCTTCCTCTTTCCAATAAAAACTGTAATTCCCTGGACACTGACCTCTTCTGGTTATTGATCTGATTTTCTGATTAAAGTATGACCGGTTTAAGAGGGAAAAGGAGAAACATTTTTTGGTTTACAACAAAATCTCGCATAAAATTCCTTTCCTCTTCAAATTCTATGAATATACAAAAGCCCATTCCCGAGTCTGATTTTGGATGTCCAAACTCACCTAAGACCTGTAATCTTAAATTACATCTTAACATATTACAGTGAGGAGAATCTCAAGGAACATCACTCTTCACTAAGTTGGTAGAGTCTTTTTCTTGTTCTGGAACTACCTGAAACCTGAAAAATGATTTCCCTAAGCCACTTTTTTTGCAGTACTAATTAATAATGTTTGCCCTCTAACACGGTATACTGAATATGATGAAACCTCTTCTTAAATGACTCAAGAGTGGCTTTTATGAATTGTTGATTAGAGGGAATTTCTTCCCAAGACTGCAGAATACTGGGTTGGTTTATCACAGCACACTAAAACCTTTAAGAGTTTTAACCTCCAGTGAAGAGAGCTGTTTCCCTTTTCTACCCCTCCTCCTCCAGTTTCTAATGTCTGATAGGATATTGCCTGAAAGGCAAGGGTTGAAATCAATATACTTCAACTAGGCTGTTTATCTAAGGAAATTCCAGAAGAGTATACGTAAAGTCTTCTGATAGTGACCTATAAGATCACAATGAACACTGACTCAGACCTTAAGTGATTCCCAAAAAAGTTAGAATGAATCCTTCCTCTACCATTTCAACTACTTCATTCAAACATTTCAAAGCTCACTAAAATGTATCAATAGATCACAGTCTTACATGAATTGGATTAAGGTAAATGAAAGCATTCCATATTAACTACTACCTTTGCAGTCATACAATTATGTGTTCAGGAAGGCAAAGTCGGTTTGCAATTCACAGGAATGCCCTTTATACAGGCCATTCCTCATACGATGAAAATCTGTGAATCTTTACTTATATAAACCCTATATAGTACAGACTCCTCCTGGCTGCAAAAGGGACAGAGGGGCTTTCATATGAACTACAAGTCTACATCTCAGCAAACACCTAGTGAATCAAGGTCTTTGGCTTTTAAAAAGCCCTCCCAAAAAATCCTTAAGGGAAAAAATACTTCATTTTGTGAATGGAGTCTTATTAACAATAAACATCTTTCATGCCACTATAGAGCTATCCTTCCATTAATTCATCCAGAAATGCTTTATTTGAAGCTATTTATATTTTCAGCTTTTACCACCTCTTGGCATAATGAACTGCATCACTTTAGTGCTGTACTGAAGTGCTTCCTATTATTTGTCCTAAACTTACTGCTTTCTAGGTCTAAAGCAAATATTCCATATTCTATCATAAGACTCAGGACTTTACGATCAAGTCATTCACTCACGTACTTGTTTAATACTTAAGAGTCTACTACGTGCAAAGTATTATAGACTTCCATCACATCCTCTTTAAAGAGGCTCAGTCTTTTAAAGTCAGTCTTCACAATGATTTTCTACCCTTTAGTTACCTTCTCTAGGTACATGGTTTTCTTTGAGGGACAAGAGCCAGAATTACACATACTATTTTAGGTACAAACACACTACAAATGACATTCTCTTCTAGACAGAAAGCTGAAAGGTAAAACATTTTTAGGTGCCAACAGATTCTCTTTGTTATGGCAGTTTCCCTAATCTATATTCAGACCCCTGCCCTGTTTCCAATTATGCTGAAAATGATTAAACCTCTTCTTAATGGCTCAGAGTGGTCTTTACGAACATCCACTATTGTTACTTCCGATGAATTTCCTCCCAAGACTACAGAGTACTATAAATTGGAGGTTGGCTTGCTTTCATCATGGTACATTAAGACCTTTAAGAATTTCTGAGATGCGGTGAAGGGAGCTGTTTTTCTTTTCTACCTCATTTCCAGGTAAGGAGGAGGTAAAGTCTTTTGCCTCCCAACTCTTAAATGCTGAGGTACAGGTGGGTATTTGGATACACACCCCAGAGTACCAAAGGGTTTCATTTTCTGCCTCTCTTCTGCTGGCCCCCATCTGTTCTGTGCCATATAGAGTTTGCTAGCCACCAGCTCCCTCATGCCACCCATCATTTCACTCTCTGGAATTAAGGACTATGCAATCTACTAGGACCAACCTATCACTATTCTTGTGGTTATCTCTCTCCCTCCAGTTCATTCTGCAACTTTTTTTGACCTTAATAAGGCAATCTTCTCTACCCCTTCTCCTGCTGTGATATGAGAGGGAAATTTTCATTTTGAGAGCACCTCTAACTGCCTGACCACATGATTCTTCAATTCTGCCAACTCCAATGACCTCCTTATCCAACCCACTTCAGTCACATACCAACACAGCCACACCTTAGACTTTACCACACCCCAGAATCATGCCATTTACAAGATTGAAAACTTTTAAGTTACACTGCTTAACTATAACCTTCCATCACTCTACCTCTTTTGCTCTAGGCACCCACAATAAACATGACCAGTCCACCTTCTTTTTCAGTCAATAGCTTTCTTGGATGATGTAAACGCTAAATAAATATCTGATGAATTCATATGAATTGAATTTTTGTTCCTTGGTTCACCTGTGGCTTCTCGCATACTTTTTGACTATTACATGTATAAGTTGGCCTTTTTGTGGACCTTACTCATCAACTAAAGCAGGCCTTTCCTTCATGGAGTAAAATGATAAATCACAAGGAAAGACATGAAATCTTTCCTGTCTTCAGCTCCTCAGCTGTGTCTGCTTACTGCTGGGCGTTCAGAGACTATTTCTCTAGCACCAAAGAGCTTTGCTTTAACTACTTCTGGGTCCTGAGCTAATGGGAAGCCTCAAGTTTCCAAAGAATGGTCTCCCACTTGCCCTGGATTGACTATCAATCAGGGTAGAGCATTGAAAGGCTCAACCTATAGCAGCAATGAAGAGAGAGAGAGAGAGTGTGCAAGAGGGAGAGGGAGAGGGACAGAGAGAGAGAGGGAGAGCAACAGAGAGAGAGAGGGAGAGCAACAGAGAGAGAGAGAGAGAGAGAGAGAGAGAAGGAAACCATATCTACCAAGGCTTTGAGCTGCTCAAGAGCAGGCATAAGGTCTTACCTTCCGTATGTCTCTTTTACTTGCCACAGGCCTTTGTATTATAATTAGCACAATTAGTATTTAATAAATCTTTATTGATTTACTCATTTGGAGTCTCTCAACCAGAAGAAGCAACATGCAGTTACAGAAAAAAAAAAGTCATATGTTTTCTTACATGTATGAACCAGTTAAAGTCATCTACTACTCACAGAACTTAATCATCCAAACTAAATTCAATCACTTCATAGTAAAACTAAAGTTTTTTTGGTTTTGTTTTTACCACACCTGTCATTTTTTATCTGCAGTGCAGGGAGCTCCCAGGGAAGAATGTCTTCTACCAATTCAGGCTGGCTCCTTCTAGCCTCAGAGAGTCATCCCTAAGATCTTAAGAAATCCGACAAAGGTCACCCAATCAGGGTTTTAGAGGCAAGATTTGAGCCTAGTTCTTCCTGAGTCCAAAACCAGTTCTCTATCTACTATACCACCATGCCTCTCTCAAATCTAAAGTTGTCTAAACAATTCATTCAAGATTCTTTTGCTCTACCCAGAAACTCTTCAGAGTTAAAGCCTAAAACAATAACTTGGGATCTCTCTTAAGCTGCAGCTTTTCAAATCAATATTTGTAAGTCATGTTTCATGTTACCAAGGAAACCGAGTAGGTAATGCCTACTGCAAGGAAACTCCACCAGTGTCATTATCTTTTTTATCCCTGACTCATGGACACGGTTATAGCTTATTAAAAAGAGAAAAAAGCTGCCATTCAAATATTATATAAAATTAATTAGTAACAATAACAATAATTAGTTAAATTAGGAAGCTTCCAGATAATACACATAGTACATAACACCCTTCCACAAGACACTAGAGGCAAGGATTCCCAACCTGGGGTCCATTAACATGTGTGCACGTGTACATGTATAAATATATGCATGTATATGTATATAAGCATGTGTGTATATGTGTATAGGTGTGTGTGTGAATGTGTGTGGATGTGGATGTGGATATATAAACAAAAATAAGATGGATTTTTTTTCATAAGTCTCCTTTTGCATTTTAATTCTATGCATTTAAAGTGCTATCCTAAGAAGGGGTCCATAGGCTTCAACAAATCACCAAAGGGATGCATCACACAAGAAAAGGTTAAGAATCCCTGGGCTATAGTGACTAACTTCCTCTCCAACTTAAATGGACTTGTCTTAATGGTTTCTTGTATTATTTTCACATCATAAATAACAAAGCTGACTCAAGGGCCCATTTCCTTTGCTTGACCCAGGAATTTGCTAGTTGTGTTATCCCAAGATAACAGAGAAGAATCCTAATTTTTAGGATCTCTTGTATTGTTAATGGGCCATGGAGACCACATAGTGGGCAGTCCACAGTGACTTGCTTAATAGTAATGTCCAATTCAATTTATGATATGAATAATCAAAGGAAAAAGGGCTTAAACCCTGGACTGGTAACGAAACTTGTCATCTTTACACCTTTTTATTCCTTGCCTTAATAATATGCCATTCCAAGTTCAAAATCTTTCTTTGGAAATCTTTTTTTTTTTGTTGTTGTTGTTGAAAAGACCAAGGATCATAGATTTAGAGCTGGAAGGGATTTTACAGGTCATTCGGTCCAATTCCCTCATTTGACAGATAAAGAAACTAAGGCAAAGAAAACTGACATGATTTACACAGTCTTGAACAGCTAGTAAATGTCAGTAAGATCTGAACCTAGGAGTTCCTGACTCTTTAACTATATAATCATGATATTATATTATGTTATGTTGTTGTAAAATTATATTCACATATTTTAATTACACTATCTTACAAAACTCTCTTTACTATAAAACCATTATTTAGATTCTGAGGAACCTTATGCCTAGCATAAATAAGTTTTCTTTCTGGAAACATCTTTGGAGGGTTTCCATGAAAACGGCATTTTTAGATTAAACTCCTCCTAATCTCCCATCTTGATTGCTTCTGCACACGACCAGTTCTTTTCTGAATCTGTGACTTTTTCCCCAGTATACTTCTTCAGCAGACCAACACGCCTACATTTCCAAGTCTGCCCCACTTTCTTCTCATCAACTACCAAACAAGACAAAGGGAAAAATAGGAAACATTATTAATAAAATTTATTCATAGGTATATGGCATGATTTTGTGAGTTTCACAAGTTTTGCAAAATTTTATGCATGGCAAAATAATTTATCACTACCTTACCTTTGGTCATAATCTGTGCTGGAACACTACATGGGAAGCAGTGGACCATCATGGCTGATGGCAAAGAAGGTCCAAGTTCAAATCCTACCTAAGAAACTTAACTGGCTTTGGGACCTGGGGCAAATCACTCAACCTCAAATGGAACCCACTTTTCTTCTTCCTTTGTAAAATGGGAATAAAAACAGCATCTATTTCCTAGGTTACTGTGAAGTTCAAACAATATAATGTCTGTAATGGTACTTTGTGAAGTATATAAATCTCCATATAAGTGAGAAATTAACTAACAATTAAATATTAAGTGCCTTTTGTTGTCATTCAGTTGTTTCTGCCATATCTTACTCTTCGTGATTCCATTTGGGATTTTCTTGGCAAAGGTAATTAGCATGGTTTGCCATTTCCTTCTCCAGCTCATTTTACAGATCAAGAACTGAGGCAAATAGGGTTAAGTGACCACCCCAGCACCACACACCTAGAAGTGTCTGAGGCCAGATTTGAACTCACAAAAATGAGTCTTCTTCACTCCACTGTACCACTTACCCACCCCCCATTAAGCACCTACTATATGTCAGATATACATATATATGACAGATTAAAGCACTGGACCTGGAGTTAAGAAAACCTGACTTCACAGACTTACTGCTTATGTGACTTAACCTCTGTCTTCCTGTTTCCTTAGCTGTGAAATGGGAATAACATTCCTCCCAGGGTTGTACTAAGCATCAAATGAGGTATCTGCAAAGCACTTAGCACAGTACACAGTAGTCACTTAAAAGCCTTTCTTACTCCTTCAAGGAGTACAAGACTGAAATAGTCTCTATCCTTAAGGAACTTAAATTCTAAAAGAAGACAACATGTATAGTAGAATGATAGTAGTAGCAGTAGCAGAATAAACAACCAACCTGGGCATCACTGCTTATCAAGATGCAAATGTAGGATCCAACAACTTTTATAAAATTACAAAGTTGAAATAAAAATCTTATAGCAAAGTATGATAACAAGAATAAATTCAAATATTTCCAAAAAAGCTGCTCTGAAAAAGTTTGGTTATTGTGGTTTAAATATGTCCTATTAAAAGCCTAATGGTTCAAAAACCGTGATTTTCTATTCTTCTACCCAGTTTCTTTGCTTTAAAAACAATCGTTGGCTTTTATCTTGCCAATGTGTCTCCACTGCCACTACCAAACATTTCTGATGCTCCATCATCATGTAACTTCTGAGAGAAAAGGGATGCGGGAAGTAAAGACAGTCAATTTACTTCATTCATATAAGCTCAAAGTTCTTTCATACCACTTGTAGCTGACATCAGCAACTGTGTTCACAAGTCCTTGGATACCATACTTGTTCCCCCATTAAGTCCCAGAAGCCCTGAGCCTATTTCAGAAATTTTCTTAAAACAACTCTGGTTCCAATTTACCATATAGAGCTACCATTGACCACAATGTGCTGTGATGACCGGGCTACATGCTGATGAAGAGAAAGGATTGTGTCTGTGTGCTAGAAAATACATTGAGCCATCCGAGTTCTTACTTATCAATACATGTGATATATACAGCTGTTAGTGATGTGTACCTGTCATGAAAGATCCACAGACAGACTAGAGAATCAATTGTTTCCTCCATCTTGAACTTCCTACTATGGGCATATTTAAGCCAGAAGGAACCAGAATTTTTCAAAGTGGCTTCTTTGAAAATATTTTAATTCATTCATTTTTTTATCATTTGCTATAAGAACCAGAGAAGTGCCTCCTATGAGAACTCTTTTAACTATTACAGATTACAGCCCAGGCTCTGATTTTATTAAATAAATTTCAGGGGATTTCCTGAGGCACATGAAGACTACCCATTATCCCACCTTTCCCATTTCCTTAAGTCACAAAGCTAGTAAGAGTCAGAGGTCTAGTTTTCAAAACCAGGTCCTCCTGACTACAAGCCAAGTACTCAATTCATTACCCATGATGTCACTACACTGTGAAGAACAAATGTGTCAAAATCTGCTGGTTTTGCCTGGTCAAATTGGAGGAACTGGAGGAACAATTCGCAGTATCCCACTACCCAGTCTTAACAGGGTATTATTATAAGGATCCAAGAAGACAGTGCAGGTGAAAGCTCTTTCTAAACTGCAGTTACACAAATTATAAGGTGCTATTAATATTATTATACTCCTTCACAATGCTTCAACTATTATGGATGACTGGATCTTCCTCCTCACTAGTTAAGATGAGTGTTCCTGAGGAGTACCACACTTGGCTGCTGTCTCCCCTCTCTCTCTCTCTATCTTTTCCCCCTTAGAAACCTCATTCATTCACACAACTTCAACTATTATTGTCACACAAACAACTCCCATGTGAACCACATGCAACAAGAAACCAGAACTAAATAAAGCACTGAAGAAGGGAAAATTTACAAGAAAGAGGAAACAAACCTTCAGAACTGGATCTTGACTTTACTCATAGCAAAGCAACTGGTGATGCAGGGAACCCTTAGCCATGATGGAAAGAAATGGACACTTGGACCTCATAATTGCTAGTACTAGGAACTGTAAGGAACCTAGGGCACCCAAGAGTCATTCATACAAGTTCCTTCTTTGACAACGGGAAAAATAGGTACAGTCCACATCATGAAGAAAGGAAGGATCTGCCCAAAGGGGAGAGTTGCTTGACACGCTCCAGAGAAGGGAGGAAAATGTTCTTTATGATCACTGGACTCAGGTATGAGTTTGTCCTGTTTCCCTCTCTTTTTCTTCTTCCTTCCCCACCATCCACCTTAGGTTAAGTAAAACATATTCAATGTCTGGTTAGCTTGACTTTTTACAGGGAAGTGATGAGATTTTGTGAGCCTTGTAAAAGACAGCAAAGAGGTGAATTCAAATATATGCTCTCAGGTTTTCCCTAAATGGGGTCATAAGCCAGAGAGATTTTTGGAGAAATTTCCCCAAAAGTAAACGTGAGTTCATCACGAGGAGGTCTGAGTGGAGCATCAGTACAACCAGAAGTATATCTAATCTCTGGGTCGAAAGAGTCCTGGTCACATCACTGTCCTGCTTGGAACTCTGCAACGGCCCCCTATAGCCTACAATTCCAATTCCTAAGCCTAGAATTCAGGACTGCCCAAAATAATCTGGTACCATTCTCCCATCATAGCTTCATTACGTTACCCATTTCTACACGCCCTCCACTAGAGACAAAGTATATATTCATACATATTAGCATATTCAGCACCTCTCTAAACAAGATTGGGCTTTCATCCCTAACCAAATCTCCTCACCCTACTTCTTACACCTAAACAGCTTGATTTCCTGTCCCATGACTCTGACCTACTGAATTCAAGCCAACCTATAAATCTCAATAAATCCCACCCCATTCTTTTAATATTCCCCTGCCTAAACTCTCTTTGGCTACATTCAGTAAGTACTAAGTCTGCATCTCTCTTGTGACCTTATTATGAACTGAAATTACATAACACCCCCCTACTAGACTGTAAGTTCCATGAATACAAGGAACCCGCTGTTATTTCAGTTTTATTTTATTTCGCCCTAGCCCAGAACAGGTCTCTGAACACAGTGGATCTTGATAAATATTCACTGAAGCTCATTGGATTATGGACACTTAATATTAGCTGATGGCACTGACTTTGTATCATCATCGATAGTATCTGATTTTTTAAGTTTCATGTATACAAAAATGTTTTCCTATTTTCTGTATGATCTCAAAAAGGTTTTCCACTAGAAAAATCCAATGATTTTTCCTTCTAAAATAATAAACGTGAAATACATATTCAGAAAAATATATTTGTTATATGTGTCACTTTTTCAGCATAAAATACTTTATTTCCTCTATTTTGCTCCCAAATTTTCTTAACACTTCCTCTCCCACCTTCTCCTAGTGCTATTTCATACTCCCACACCATAGATTTTTCTTATATACTTCATAACCAACTGTGTCCCATAATAAAACTAGTTTAGGAAATGCTAACATATGAAATACAAGATGTTAAAAAAAAAAAGTATTTGTCACTATTAGCTGCCCATATGACACCTCAGTAAGTAAGACCAAAATTTAATGTAAAGTTTTCGGTTTTACATTTGTTCACACAGTAAATTATATTGAAGCTTTGGTAAATATGTTGCTGGAATATTATAATACTCCACTATTACTAAACAATTATTCTCACACTTAAAAAACACATATTCAGATAAATAATTAAATAAGTTCATTTTATGCAATGCTTTAAACCTTTTCAATATTCTAATGTTCTTATGTATTTTGCAGCATGTATTCTGTGGCACAAATTAGAATTGCCCTACTATACTGTGTTTGTTTTCTGAAGGTTAGGAAAGAATAATTTTGGTTATCTCTTCCTTTACTAATAGACTTATTATTCCTGGTTGGCTTTCTTCTAGAAGCCAGGCAAGAATTCTTTGGCCCTGGCCTCCATTCTTATAAGCATATCAACTTTTTGTTTTGTTGGTGGTGTTCAGTTGTTTCAGTCCTTTCCAACACTCCATGACCCCATTTGGGGTTTTCTTGGCAAAAATAATAGCTTGTCATTTCCTCCTCCAGCTTATTCTATAAATGAAGAAAATGGAGACAAACATGGTTAAGTGACTTGCCCAGGGTCACACAGTTAGTTAGTATGAGGTTGTATCTGAACTCAGTAAATGAGTCTCATTGACTTCAGACCTGACATTCTACCCCAGCACTCTTATGCACCACCTAGATGCCCATAAACCTTTTATGGTACTACATATATAACAAAAACTATCTCATAAGCATTTTGGCTTTCCTAGAAATATGAAATATTACCTCTCCTATCCAGAGTTAAACCAAAACTAGCTGCTCTGACCTAGAAAGGAATTTTAAATATAAAATTAAAGCCACTAAAATTTTTTAAAACCTAGAAAATCAGTTATTCAGTAAAATATGCTTAAACAGTACTCTATGAAGTGACATCTCTAAAAAAGTAAAAACCTCTTAAATCTTCATCTTTAGTTATAAGCTAATACAGAAAAAAGAAAAAAACAGTATTAGAAACTAGAGTAGTATATTTTACACCATGTATATCCTATACATAATCATTAAAATGACTAGTTTTAATTACATACATTAAAAACTTGTTCGAAAATTTTTTTGACATTCCCATCTTCTCTTTCCTAAGACTTTTCTTCTTAAAGACTTGGTGGTGAAAGAATGTAAGTAAGAGAGAACAAGAAAATACAACTATGTCAGCTATTCAATTTGGCCAACAGTCAACACATTTTAATTCCTTGGGGGAATCCATGACTTAGAGAGTTTTTGAGTTGAGCAGATTCTAGTATTCCACTTACTGACCAATATATCTAAAATTCTGCAAGAATTCTCTATTGAGTTAGTAGAAAAAAAAAGTCATTCCATAGAAATAACTAATTAGGGAAACTGGATAGTCCAAGAAGACTTGGAGAAGTCAAGACAAGATGGACAGCTGTGGAGATACCCTGGGGGGTAGGCACAATGTTAGAGGGTCAAAACAGGACACTGGGTTCTTGGAAAGAGAAAAAAAAAAGACTGGGGAAGAGAATAGTGTAGCTCTTTTTCCATTTTTTCTAAGATTCTGGAATTTTCATATTCATTCTTTCAGCCAAGTTTATATCTGGCCACACATGAAAAAAATGTACCATAAATGCCAATTAATTCTTGCAGTTAATCTTCTAATTTAAAGAGATAAGAATATTTGAGGAGAGTCAAAGAAGTGTTGCTTTCTAATCTGAAATTTTTTTGGTTTTTAAAAAATTCATGTTTTGAAACAATATGCTCAAGCTACCAAACCACAGGTAAGATTTCAAGACAGATATAGATAATGGTTCATAGTCTATAAACATTTATTAAACACTATCTTCCAGTCTCTGTGCAAAGCATAACAAATATAAAAACACAAAAAAGCAACAATTAATTCATTTCAACAGACAGTAAAGCCCTGATTTTTGCAAGAGATTGGGTTAGTTGCTGCAAATACAAAGATGAAAAAAATAGCACAATACAATCAAAAGATATTGCCTTCCAGCTAATTAATTAATTGTTCTATGACTTGACTAGTCTTTTTTCATGTCAAAAAAGGCACATAATTTCACTAATTTCTCTCCAAAGACACAGACACAGATCATAGACCAGCTTGTTCTAATAAAGTTTCATGAGATGGTTGGGGGAAAAAACCCCACAAACTTCTAGTTTTCTAATGATGACCCTCTTAGAACAAAGCTAGGCTAGTACTTGAGCAACAAGTCTAAATTCCTGGTAGGATCTGACAGCCTGTTCTTCCAAATGCCTGACACATGGTAGGTGTTTAAGAAATACTTGTTGATTTACTGACTGACTGATTGATAGCCTTGGAGCAGCTAAGATCAATGTCACACCACAAGGAAGCATCAGAGTAAGGCTTTTGAATATATATCACAAAAACACTTGTTATATGTGGCATATTTCCAGTATAAAACAGACCTGATTTCCTCTCTCTGAAAATGTATTTCTCCACTGAGAAGGGAATAAATTTTAAATGCTGTACACTATGAAAAGATTTTTTTTTTTTAAAGCTGGAATGTTGTTACACAAGAGTGGTCCAGAAACCTAGCACCTTCCCAAGAGCTTTCTACAGAATATGTTCAGTTTAGATTCCTAACCATGGATCATCAGAACAGTGAATTAACTCAACTTTCAACAACAGTAGTAACAGTTCAGCTATTAACTAGGCCCAAACCAAAAAAGTGTTCCATAGCTCAAGGTTAGTACCAATAATTGCATGGCATTTGGTCATGGCTGGATTTTGTACTATGCTACTAGAAAGCGGCTGAACTTGCCTGAGTTCAAATCTTGCCCATAGCAGGATCATACAGATCAGGAGCTGGGAACCTGTGGCCTAGAGGCCATATGTGGCCTTTTAAGTCCTTGGGTGGGACCTTTTGACTGAGCCCAAATTTTACAGAACTAATCCCTTTATTAAGGGGATTTGTTCCGTGAAGTTTCAATTCAGTCAAAGAGCCACACTTGAGGACTTAGAGAGCCACATATTCATATAGATACTTTATATAACCCCAGATTATATCACAGGATTAAAGATTCAGAGCTGGAAACACCCTTACAAATCTAGTTCAGAGATGCCAAACACAGAACCAATGGACCGACAACACTTCCAACTGCAGCCCAACCAGATTAAAATGGAATTGGGAAATATTTAACAAAATATGTAAAAAATACTTTTAAAAAACATAGAACATTACATTTTAGACTAAGTCAATATACAGGCTGCAGAGATTGTATATAGGGATCAGTGGCCCCATTTCTGTTTGAGTTTGATATCAGTCAACTAGTCTTTACCCTCATGTTACAGAAACTAAAGACCAGAGAAGTTAAGCAACTTGTCCAAGGTAGAGCCAAGATCTGAAGCCAGATCTATGGATTCCAAATCAAGCACTCTTTCTACCGCACCATGCTCTGTCTAACCGTAGGCAAAACATCTCTGAATTTCCCTTTCATCATATTCAAAATAGGAATAATCATATTGTTAGTACAAACCTCATGTGGATGTTGAAAGGATCAAATGAGAGAATGTAAAGTGCTTTGTGAATCTTAAAAAGCCATATAAAGTCAGCCACTATTATATCTATAGTAGTATCTTGTTCATGTTTTATAGGAAAACAAAAATAAACAATAACTGAAATTAAGAGAACTTTCTCTATTTTTTCCCTTGAAATGATTAATAACTAAGGGACCAATTTCAAAAGCACTAGCGAGAATGTGCTGACAAGCCTTAGATTCACCAAAGTTTAGTTCTAAAACATTCCATTTCATACAGTCCTCAGTCTATAAAGCACACAGATCATGAATAGCAGGAACTCCCCATCCCAACATAGGCCCTGTTTGAGTATTTCGTGGAGCTTAAATCCTCATACAGCAGCAAAATGAAAGGAATTTTGTTAGAAGGCTATGAGATAGGCTAATAGTCAGTATCGTAATACATCAGAAAAAGGTCGATTTAATTTTAGAAAGGTGATAAGCATTTTCCCAATGGAGTAATTAGCTTTTCAGTAGAGCGGTATAAAATTTGTTTTATACTGCACCTTTAAAAAAAAAAAAAGATAAACATACCCTGATTTTCACAGCCCTCTAAGGTATAAAGACAAGTTGATTTCTTTTTTACTTTGAGTCTCCTTTTTACCTGAATATTCTTTTAGTACACTCCATTAAATCACCTGTGTATTTTATTCCAGAGCAGCTGAGTGTTACATCACTGTTTCTCTTTAACGAGGAAGAATGTTGAGGGAAGTTTGAATTCCCTGAAATTCCATTATCCAGCACTCTGTCAAGCAGACCTAGGTCTGTGAACTGGCATATGAATTTTGCCCATTCATTCACACAGATCATGGTTCAGGATGAAGACCTACTTCTCTGTTTTTCACCCATTACGGTCCATCTCCTGTGTCTGTATATTTTGCCATCTGCCTTCCAAGAGTGGATGCATTCCTTCCTCATCTCAAGCACCACCTTCTTCAGGAAGTCTTTACTGAGCCTTACAACTGCTAGGGCTCTCTACTAACCGTCTTGTAGTCACTTTGCATTTACTTTAATTTTTGTCTATATTCATACTGCATTTACTTACATAAGTCTTAGTTGTCTGCCTCCCACTCCCCTGCTAAAATGTAAACCCCTGCAGCTGAAGATGGTTTCACTTACTGTATTTCTATCTCCAGTGCCTGACATATAGTATAATAAATGCTTATTTGCTAATTCATTTATTCAAATAGTATAGCTTCCTGAAGTACCTTCAGAATCATCAAATATTAAATTATGCCCAGCATTGTTTTAATTTTAATGTATGCTACTATATTTTAGCTCTTGAAAATGTATATACTAATAGATAAAGGTTTGAAAAATTAGATTAGCCCTTCTCATGTCAGATATTAAAGTGGAAATGCATTTGAACTTAAAAATCGGTGTAGCTCTCTATACCCAAGTGACTTCTCCCTTGGAAAGTCTCTCTTTTTGCCAACCACACGATTATTATCTGAGCCTTACAGGCTTGAAATTTTGAAGCCAATTTTTATTCTTCTTTCTCTTTCACCCTTCATATTCAGTTGCCTATCCATTTTTTTCCAGTTCTTCTCCATCACTTCCCTTCCCCCCAGAACTTTTTGTTCTGCATGTTGCTTCTTCGTTAATACATAGCTAATAGCTCTTCATTTTTCTTATTTTTTACTGCTCAGATCTATCTGGACATAAAGGTAAAGATCAGTTTCAAAGAAATATTTCTGTATTTCTTCTCTGGAGCTTCTATGTTCTATGTGTAAGAATGATTAATCTGTATAATAAGCTGATTACAACAATTATTACATTTGAAAAAATAAAAAGAAACACCTTGGGCTAGCACCCTGGTTCAACCCTTATCACCACATACCTGGAAAACTTTCAACAACCTCTTATAGATCTCTCTGATTCCAGCATTTTTGGAAAATCCAATTAGCACTGTGTATTGCCATTTGCTTACGTTTCTTAAAATAATGCTTTCCCTCTGCTCAGAAACTTAGAACAATTACATCTGCTTCAAGATAAAGTCCGAACTCCTCTGCCTGTCTAGAAAGGACATGCATAATCTGACTCACCTCAATTATCCAACCTTCTTCTCCACCCCCAAAAGCAAACTCTCTAATATGGTGGAACCAGCCTCCTGAGTGTCCTACAAACACACTTCTCATTTCACTTCATGCATGTGCTCCCTCTTCTTTCAGTCTACACAAGTCCTACCAATCCTTGCTTCCTTCCTACTCCTACAAAACTTGCTCTGTTACTACAGCTAATGGGGTTTTAGGCTACAAGAACAAATGAATAATGTCCACGACCAGGAAAGTGATAGTCACATTACAATTTATCTTGGCCAGGCAACATGTGGAGTTTCATGTTCAGTTCTGGCTATGACATTTTTAGGATGGACATTGATAAGAGGGAGAATGTCCAAAGGAGGGCAACCAGCCTTGAGATTATGCCATGTGATATCGATGGTAGGAATGGGGAATGTTTAACCAAGGAAAGATAAGATTTAGGGAGAACACAGTCGTCTTCAAGTATTTGAAGAGGTTTCATGTGGAATATGGATTAAACTATTCTGCTTGTCCCCAAAAGTACAATTAGGAGCAATGAGAAGGAGTTGTAAAGAGGGCAAATTTTGACCTAAGTAAAATAAAACCAAATCCAAACAATGTAAGTCATCCAAAACTCAAGGCGACCTCTCCAAGACTTGGTGGGTCTCCCTGCATTGGAAAACTTCAAGCAAGAACTAGATAACCATTTGAAATTGGTGTAGAGAGGATTCTTTTTCAGGTATATGTAAGAGCTAGACTAGACTCAGAGGTCCCTTCCAACTCTAAAGTTTTCCAGTTCTGTAATTCATTAATCTCTCCCTTATCTGAAATTCTGTTGACTTACAGGTTGCCCCTATCATCTTGGCACTAAATTTATTATTTAAGGTTATCATATGTGTAAAAGGCATCAGGGTGGTATAGTGGATAGAGTGCAAACCTTGAAGTCAGGATCAAATCATGCCTCTCACATACAGCTGTATGACCCTTGGTAAATCACTGAACAACACAGTCCCCTACCCAACTCTTTTAAGTCTATACTGCAGAACAGGGGTCATTCTGCATCACAGAGTACCTTACACAAATGAAACTACAGGTCTCTCTAAAATAAAAAAATCATATCTGTATCATACTTCTGCTAACATCCTACTCCTTGTAATAAGAAGGTTACATGGGACACAGGCTTTGGCAGAGCCCAGTAATAGACTGTACAGATCTTATCTGAAGGATAATTTGGTATAGCTAACTTGCAAAGTTTCATCACCTTGTTGGCAGTAGGATAACAAAGTTTTGGCCAAGCATTTCTTGAAGACCATGAACCATATCATAGAGATTATGATCTACCTTGCTGGAGAAAATACTCACATGGGTGATATCAACAAGTCTTGAAGTATTTAAGGATTGTGTAAACTTGTCCCCTAAACTAGATTATAAGTTTCTTGAAGACAGGAATCGGGTTTGGCATGTCTCTAGTGTTCCCTATGACAACTAACACAATCCTAGATTTATAATAGGTGCTCAACAGATACCTGCAAAGTAGCCTTGAATAGTGAATTGTCAAAATATAACTTGCAAATCACCCTCTTTAAAAGACTTTCTTTATGAGTCAACACTATTTTTGGTTTGTGGCCTTAGAGCATGTATTCATGAATACACCTAGAATACATCTAGACTTTCTTCTCTGGTGACTACCTACTTGTCAAACACATGTCACAACAATGATAAGTAGCGTGTTGTGGGTGAGCATCATGAAATCTACATGATTTTTAGGGAACAGGGGATACTTACACTAACACCTTAAGAAAAAGAATGGTTTTGGGAAAAAAACACAGAAATGTCTACTTTACAAGGCAAATAAAAAAAGATCATAGGATGCATTTATAAATCTCCTGAGCAAAATGAGGACATATTTATTCACTTCAAGAAGGTTTGTTAAAAAAAAAAAAAAAAAGGTTAGAAGGTTGATTGTGAAGGGATTTCAGTCATTCAAATATTTGCTGGTTTAGTAATTTAAGAACAGATGCAAAAGTGCGGTGGTTCCCAGAGGTAGAGGCATTAAAAAAACCTTTTTCTTCAAAATAGGTTCAACAGCGATTCATTTTCATTTCTAAAAGGTTTAATTAATGAAGCAGGAGGAGGAAAAAAATTTACTATCTAATATTATATCATTTTCATCCTGGACAACTTCATATAAAAAGAAAGAAGGAATAAGAGGAGGAAGAAAAGGAGGAATTCAGGGTCAGTAAAGGAGAAAACTATTTGTTTGATTGTTGTTGTTCTGAAGGACAAATTAATCTAACAGGTAGACAGTTCTTCTAGTAGCCCCAAGATGTTAATGACTAGCTGGGGGTAGTAATAGTCAGGTAACAGCACACTACATTTTCAGAAGAGTCTTCTGTAGCAAAACCTTTCCAGAGAAAGATAACTAAGGTCTTGGAACAAGGAAATATTCAAGTATTGAAAATAAAAGAATATCTTTTAGCACTGTCTACATCTGATACTCTCCTCCAGCAAATGAGAAGTATACAGTTATAAAATTGTCCAATGTTAGGACAGTGGATATAAAAATGGGCACCAGAAAGAACCTTAGGGTCATTGCTCTGACTAGAAAACATTATATAAACTATTCTAGCACGACACTTCTGAAAAGGAATCACAATGAAGGCAAAGGCAATATCAAAACAACCAAAAATTCAACTGTTCATCCAATAGATTTCCAGCAGAAAAGTACACTAGTTCTAATCAATGATGTGTGTTCGTCCTTTGTTGCCGAAGATGATCATGCCATCAGAGAAATGATGACATGACTTGCACTTGACTTTGTTTTGAGTGAGGGAGGGCTGTGCAGGTCACCAGCCTCACTTCTCCTCCAGAGCCATCTGAATCCAGTGACCAGATATCCATCAGGATGACTGGAGATGACCCAGGATGAGGCAATTGGAGTTAAGTGACTTATCCAAGGTCATACAACTAGTGAGTGTCAAGTGTCTGAGGTGAGATTTGAACTCAGGTCCTCCTGACTTAAGTCAAACTCTCACATCATCTATCTAGAGCTGGATGACATCTCCTGAGTTTCTCTGGTACTGAAATTTTTCATTTTACAGATGATGAAACCAAGTGAGGTCAAGGGAGATTTAATAACTTGCCCAAGCTCTTACATATAGTAAATATCAGGGTTTCAGAACAAATGCTCTGTCTCCAAAGCAAGAGGTCTCTCCATTGTATCACTCTTAAAACCAGAAAGGGCCTTTGGAGTTACCTAATCCAACCATACTTTAAAAAGATATCCCCTCTCCAACTGTCCCTAACAAGTCATTCTGCAGTGTCTTCTTAAACAACCTATTCATGAGACAGAACATTTTTGACAACTATGACTGTTAGTAAGCTATTTATTTCTTGAGTCAATAATTCGATAACAAGTAATTGTTTTCAAACAGTAGTGTGGCAAAGTTAAGAAACAGAAAAATTGAAATGGCCTGGATATAAAATACTTCATCTCTTCTTTCATTAGATACCATGTGCTAATGGTCTCCTTTCTCAGACACATTTAGTCAAATCCCAGATACCAGCTGTGTGACCCTATGTAAGTTACTTGACCTTGTTAAGCCTGAGTTTCAACTTCCACATAAAACAGAAATTAAACATTTTTACTACCTAAGTCACAGAGTTGTTTAGAAAAAAAAGTATTTTACAAATCTTAAAAATGCTAAATAAATGAGTTATTAATTCATACATGAAAGATCACAGAACTCAAAGCATTAAAGCAGTACGAACACCCTATAATTTAGGATTACTCATAATTTTGCTTAAAGGAGATTATTTTTTTTAAGTTGGAAACATGGGATCATTTTCAATCATTTAATTTCTCCCTTTTCCAAAGGTATACTTTATTTTTCAGCTTTCAACTTCAGTCAATTAACAAATATTCCATAATTACCCTGCTGATACCTGCTCGTTATTTAGGATTTCATCCCAAGATAGTTTACTTAAAATTAGGTAACACCTACATATTATAAATGCCAATCTAAAGTTGGCATTTCTGACTGTATTTGTATTTCAAGTGTTATCTCTGCCAACATTCTAACTTACTTGCCCCTCTACAAGGCAGAGAGAGGTCTCAAAGTTTTTCAGTAGTTATATTTCTTTTTAGTAAAAATTCTAATAACTAAATTCATTGTTTCAAAATCACAAATGACAGCAATATATTTAACTACTAGAGAAAGGTAATGGTTTCTGAAAGATGATAAGAAAAATCTGTGGTACTTTCCAACTGACTTTTATTTAGAATTATGTTTTAAGACATAAGCTTCAAAAAATGTTTTTGAAGTTAGTAGTACCGTTAATTTTGGTAAATTATAGGATCGAATCATGGTATTTTTTCTTACTCTACAATCATGGTCTAACATCATCTGCTGTGCTCAAAGAATTTCTTCAGGTGTATGAACAGTTTTATCAGGCCTGTATTAAATCATAACTACATTAGGAAAAAAGGCCAATAGAAATGATTGAGCTGAAAGGTATATGTTACTTCTGTCTCCTTGCTCCTCAACACTAGTATTATAAAGTCCCACCACTATATCTATGACTAGTTGAATTTATTAATGACTCAGATGCAGTTTTCCACTGTGCACAATTTTGTTTTTCTAGACATAAAGTGCTCAGACTGCTATTCAAGCAAGATTGTCATTTCATTGTTCCCACACCATGGCACAAAGTCCCCATCAAAGGAGTTAGTTAGTTCCAGCTCAGAAATGGTTACAGGAAAAAAAACAGATTTCTCTGTGGGTTACCAGTAGATGGAGGGATCAGTTTCTAATAAGAAGTATCACCCCTGGTTGGGTCACTGGATGAGCAAATCATTGCCAAGTTCTCTGACCAAAAATTGTAAGTAGAATCTAACTCTGCAGAAGGAAAAGAATAATATGAATTCCAATGCCAAGGTAGCAGAGAGAGGAAGGAAGCTTCTGATGTCCTTCCAAATTCCCCTTCAAACAACTGGAAAACTGTCTCCAAGTTTATCTAAGAGCAGGAAAGCAGCTAACCAGCCTGAAAGGAGAGGTCTCTCTCACTGGGGTGGGAGGAAAAAAATGTCCAAAGCAGCAGTCCTCCTCAGAAATGGGGGCCTGCAGCAAGGTTCCAAGTCTGGAGCAATCCACAAAGGAGACCCTCACCCTCCTGCAAACCAGCAGTCCCCTAGTCATGAACAATCTGTGCAAGGCAGCCAGGTCCCAACCCAGCAACTCCACCCCCGGCATACGTCACAGGCAAGGCCTAGACCCATTGATTATCCCTCCCCAGGCTGGCCAACAGGGGGACCCCACCCCTGGCCTACAAGCAGAGAGGCCAGGCTTCCATAGCAACCTAACAGCAGGGCCCCATCCCTTGGGAAGATCAGCACTGAAATTATTCCTCTAGGGTCTGCAAGCAGAGAGATCTTGTTTCCATAGCAACCAAGCAGCAAGGCCCACCCTTGGGGCAGGCCAGCCTCAAGATCCCTTCTCCAGGGCCGGCAAGCAGAAAGACTCTGTTACCACAGCAACCCAGCAAGGCCCCACCCCTGGCACAGAACATCAGCTAAGCCCCACACTCGGGGGAGGTCAGCCCCCAGGACAAACAAGAAGGGAAGACTATCCTCTGGAGAAAGCAAGCAGCTAGGCCCAAAAGCCCAGCGAAAACCAGCAGTAAGACCGAGCCCCAGCACAGAAATCTTGGGATAGGGCAGGACAAACAAATTCCAACTTACAAAAAAAGGTCAAAAAGTGAGCAAAAAAACAAATAAACAAAAGAGCTTGAGGATAAAAAGTTACTATTATAGGAAATATCAAGGCATAAATTTAGAAGAGGACAACAGTGTCAAAATGGCTACACAGGAAGCCTCAAAGAAAAATGTAATTTGGTCTCAGGCCCAAAAAGAATCCCTGGAAGATCTTAAAAAGGATTTTAAAAAGCAAATTAGAGAAGTAGAATAACAATTGGGAAAAGGAATGAGAGCAATGCAAGACAATCATGAAAAAAGAGCCAATAGCAAGGAAAAATACATACACAAACAGAAAAAAATAACTCCCTAAAAATTAGAATTGGCCAAATGGAAAAGGAAGTACAAAAGCTCACTGAAGAAAATAAGTACTTAAAAATTAGATTTGAACAAGGAGAAATTAATGACTCTGTGAGACATCAAGATAAGACAAAATAAAGTTTAAAAAGTAAAAAAAATAGAAAAAAATGTGAAATTGTTCAGTGGAAAAACAACTGACCTAGAAAATAGATTCAGGAGAGATAATGTAAGAATTATTGGACTACTTGAAAGCCATGATCAAAAAAAAAAAAAAAAGGCCTGGACAATATCTTTCAAAAAATTATCAGTGAAAACTGCCCTAATATCTTAGAACTGGAGGGCAAAACAGACATTTAAAGAATCCACCAATTACCTCCTGAATGATATCCCAAAATGAAAACTCCCAGGAAAATCATAGCCAAATCCCAGAGCTCACAAAGCAAGGAGAAAATACTGCAAGTAACCAAAAAGAATTCAAATATCGTGGAACTACAGTCAGGATTATACATGATCTGGCAGCTTCCACATAAAAGAACCAAAGGGCATTGAATATGATACACTAGAAGACAAAAAAAAAAAGTTAGGATTACAACCAAGAATCACCTATTCAACAAAAGTGAATAGAATTTTTTTTTCAGGGGGCAGGGAGGCAACGGACATTTAACTAAATAGTAGACCTTCAAGCATTTCTAATCAAAAGACTAAAGCTGAAAAAAAAAACCTCTGACCTTCAAATACAAGACTCAAGGAAAACATAAAAATGTACAAAAGAAAAAAGAATGAGAAAACGTAAGAAATTCAATAAGGTTAAACTGTTTATGTTTCTACTGGGCAAGAAAATATTTGTAACTCTTAACAACTTTATTATTTCAGAGCAATTAGAAGGAGTATATGTAGACAGAGCATGTGAATATAAGTTGACTGTGATAGGATGATACCTCCAAAAAACAAAATGAAGTAGTGAAAAAGAAAACTGCACAAGAAAAAGAAGGAAGGGGGAGACTGAATGAGGTAAATTATTGCACATAAAAGAGGCATAAAAGAGCTATTACAATGGAGGAATGAGAGGCAAAGCTTAAAAACCATACTCTCCTCAAAACTGATTCAAAGAGGAAATAACATACACTCAGTTGGATACAGAACTCTATCTTACCCTATAAAGAAATAAAAAAGAATGAGGATAACAGAAGGGGGAGGAGTGACTGATGAAAGGGAAGGTATGTTGGGAAGGACAATAATCAGAGGGAAAACCATTGTGAAAAGGAAAGAGTAGAGGGGGAGAGGTTAAGAGAGAGAGAGAGAGAGGTATAAACAAGCAAAAAACAGAATAGAGAGAAATACAGTTAGTTATCATAACTATAAATGTGAATGGGATGAATTCACCCATAAAATGGAAGTAGATGGCATAATGGACTGAAAACCATAATTGTACAATATAGTATTCACAAGAAACACAACTGAAGCAGAGAGATACACATAGGGTAAAGATAAGGGGCTAGAGTAAAATCTATTATGCTTCAACCAAAGCAAAGAAAACCAGGGTAGCCAATCATGACCTCAGACAAAGCAAAAGCAAAAACAGATCTAATTTAAAAAGATAAAGAAGAAAACTGTATCTTACTGAAAGGTACCATAGATAATAAAGTCATATAAATAATAAATATATATGTACCAAATGGTATAGCATCTGAATTTTTGAAGGAGAAAATGAATAAGTTAAAGAAGAAAATAGATAATAAAACTATACTAGCAAAGGACCCCAACTTTCCCCTCTCAAAACTGGATAAATCTAACCAAAATATAAACAAGAAATAAGTTGAGGAAGTGAATACATTTCCGGAAAAGTTACTCTGGATTAAACTGAATGGAAATAGAAAGGAATGTATCTATTCTTTGCAGTACATGGCACCTACACAAAAACTGACCACATATTAAGACAAAGGACAAAATTAGGGTATAACATGACATAAAAACCTCACATTCAAATGCAGAAAGCCAGAAATAGTAAATTCATCCTTTTCAGATCATAAAGGACAAGGAAAAAGAAATTAAAAATTACCTGGAAATTAAATAATCTAATCCTAAAAAACAAGTGGGTCAAAGAAAAAAATCATAGAAAAAATTGATAATTTCATTAAAGGACAACAATGAGACAACATACCAAAATTTATGGGATATAGCCAAAGTGATACTTAGGGAAAATTTTACATCTCTAAGTGCTTACATCAAAAAATAGAGAAAAAGTAGATCAATGAATTGGACATGCAACTAAAAAAAGGAGAAAAAAAAAAATTGAAAATCCCCAATTAAACATCAAATTGAAAATTCTGAAAATAAAAGGAGAAACTAATAAAACTGAAAGTAAGAAGACTACTGAAACAATAAATAAAACTAGAATCTGGTTTTATAAGAAAAACAATAAAATACATAAACCACTGTAATTTGACTTTAAAAAGGAAAGAAGAAAACCTAGTTACAAGTATCAAAATTTAAGAGTGAATTCACCAAGAATGAAGAAGAAATTAAGAAAATTGTTATGAGCTATTTTCCCCAATTAAATGTCAATAAATTTGACAATCCAAATGAAATGGATGAATATCTATAAATATATAGACATATATATATACATATCTACATATAAGTATCTATCCATATACATATAAATATCTATCTATAAATTACCCAAATTAGTAGATAAATAACACAGTTTTAGAAAAAGAAACTGAAGAAGGCATCAATGAACTTGCTAAGAAAAATCCCTGGGAACAGACAGATTAAGAAGTGAAATCTACCAAACATTTAAAGAACAATTAATCCCAATACTAAATAAACTATTTGAAAAAACAATGAAGGAGAAGTCCTACCAAATTCTTTTTGTAACACAAAGATGGTATTGACCCAAAAATCAGGAACAATCAAAACAGAGAAAGAAAATTATAAACCAATTTCTATAATGAATATTGATGCAAAAATTTTAAATAAAATACTAGCAAAGAGATTACAGCAATATATCATAAGGATCATATACTTACCTCATATCTTACCTCAGTCCTGGGTGGAGGCTCTGGCTGAGCTGGTCTTTGTCTCACACTGAATGGAGGCTCTGCCCATCCAGCTTATCTGAAAACCAGCCCCCAGTGCTGACTTAGTGGAACTGGAGGCCACGTGGCTGGGGAGAGGTAAATGCTAAGATTCTGGGCATAAAAATCCCTCTCTGCGTCCAGACCAGCACATGCTTGATCGTGCCACCTTGGAGGAACTGAGATCTCACGGATTCCCAGAGTGTACCCTACTCTTGCCAAAGAACCCAAAAGTCAAGTAACTGGTCGGGAAAATGCCCCAAAAAGGGAAAAAAAAAACAAGACCATAGAAGGTTACTTTCTTGGTGAACAGATATCTCCTCCCATCCTTTCAGATGAGGAAGAACAATGCTTACCATCAGGGAAAGACATAGAAGTCAAGGCTTCAGTATCCCAAACATCCAAAATAAATATTCAGTGGGCTCAGGCCATGGAAGAGCTCAAAAAGGAATTTGAAAATCAAGTTAGAGAGGTGGAGGAAAAACTGGGAAGAGAAATGAGAGAGATGCAAGAAAAGCATGAAAAGCAGGTCAACACCTTGCTAAAGGAGACCCAAAAAATGCTGAAGAAAATAACACCTTGAAAAATAGGGTAACTCAACTGGCAAAGGAGGTTCAAAATGCCAATGAGGAGAAGAATGCTTTCAAAAGCAGAATTAGCCAAATGGAAAAGGAGGTCCAAAAGCTCACTGAAGAAAACAGTTCTTTAAAAATTAGAATGGAACAGATGGAGGCTAATGACTTTATGAGAAACCAAGAAATCACAAAACAAAACCAAAAGGATGAAAAAATGGAAGATAATGGGAATATCTCATTGGAAAAACAACTGACCTAGAAAATAGATCCAGGAGAGACAATTTAAAAATTATGGGCCTACCTGAAAGCCATGGTCAAAAAAAGAGCCTAGACATCATCTTTCATGAAATTATCAAGGAAAACTGCCCTGAGATTCTAGAACCAGAGAGCAAATTAAGTATCCAAAGAATCCACCGATCACCGCCTGAAAGAGATCCAAAAGGAGAAACTTCTAGGAACATTGTGGCCAAATTCCAGAGTTCCCTGGTCAAGGAGAAAATATTGCAAGCAGCTAGAAAGAAACAATTCAAGTATTGTGGAAATACAATCAGGATAACACAAGATCTGGCAGCTTCTACATTAAGGGATCGAAGGGCGTGGAATAGGGTATTCCAGAAGTCAAAGGAACTAGGACTAAAACAAAGAATCACCTACCCAGCAAAACTGAGTATAATACTTCAGGGGAAAAATTGGTCTTTCAATGAAATAGAGGACTTTCAAGCATTCTTGATGAAAAGACCAGAGCTGAGAAGAAAATTTGACTTTCAAACACAGGAATGAAGAGAAGCATGAAAAGGTAAACAGCAAAGGGAAGTCTTAAGGGACTTGCTGAAGTTGAACTGTTTACATTCCTACATGGAAAGGCAATATTTGTAACTCTTGAAACTATTCAGTATCTGGGTACTGGGTGACACACACACACATGCACACACAGATGCACACACACATAGAGACAGAGTGCACAGAATGAATTGAAGAGGATGGAATCATATCTTAAAAAAATGAAATCAAGCAGTGAGAGAGAAATATATTGGGAGGAGAAAGGGAGAAATGGAATAAGGCAAATTATCTCTCATAAAAGAGGCAAGCAAATGACTTTTCAGTGAAGGCAAAAAGAGGGGAGGTGAGAGAAAAACAGGAAGCTTACTCTCATCACATTTGACTAAAGGAAGGAATAAAATGCACACTCATTCTGGTATGAAAACCTATCTTACAATTAAGGAAAGTGGGGGAGAAGGAGATAAGCAGGGTGGGGGGGATGATGGAAGGGAGGGGAGTGGGAGGAGGGAGCAATTTGAAGTCAACACTCTTGGGGAGGGACAGGATCAAAAGAGAGAATAGAAGCAATGGGGGGCAGGATAGGATGGAGGGAAATACAGTTAGTCTTACACAACATGACTATTATGGAAATCATTTGCAAAACTACACAGATATGGCCTATACTGAATTGCTTGCCTTCCCAAAGGGAATGGGAGGGGAGGGAGAGATGAAGAGAAGTTGGAACTCAAAGTTTTAGGAACAACTGTCAAGTATTGTTCTTGCTACTAGGAAATAAGAAATACAGGTGATGGGACATAGAAAGTTATCTGGCCCTACAGGACAAAAGAGAAGATGGGGACAAGGGAAGGGAGAGATGTTAAGAAGAGAGGGCAGATTGGTGATAGGGGCAATTAGAATGCTTGGCATTTTGGAGTGGGTGGAGGGGAGAAACGGGGAGAAAATTTGGAACCCAAAATTTTGTGAAAATGAATGTTAGAAGTTAAATAAATAAATTTTAAAAAAAAACCACAAAATTAAAAAAAAAAAAGTAATTATCAAAACCATCTGGTACTGGACTAAGAAATAGAGTGGTGGATCAATGGTCCAGAACAGGTACAAAATACATTAGAGTAAATGACAATAGTAATCTATTATATGATAAACCCAAAGACTCGAAGTTTTGGAACAAAACCTCATGATCTGACAAAAACCATTAGGAGGTGGAAAACAGTACGGCAAAAATGAGGTATAAACCACCATCTCACAACCAAAATTATAAGGAAAGCAGAAAACTGAGGGAGGGAGGGGAGATTTACAAGTAACTCTGATAAAGGCCTCATTTCTCAAATATTTGGAGAACAGAGTTAAAAGCATAAAAATATAAATCATTCCCCAATTGATAAATGGTCAAAGCATATTGAACAGGCAGTTTTCAGACAAAGAAATCAAAGCTATCTAAGTCACATGAAAAAATGCTCTATTTTTAATAAAAAATGCTCTAAAAATCACTATTGATCAGAGAAATGCAAATTAAAACAACTCTGAGGTACCACCTTATACTTAGCTATTATTACAAAAAAGAAAAATACTGCATATTGGAAAATTGGGACACTACTACACTGTTAGTGGAGCTGTGAACTGATCTACCCTTTCTGGAGAGTAATTTGGAACTATGCCCAAACGACTATAAAACTCTGCATACATTTTCATCCAGCAATACCACTGCTCGGTCTATATTCCAAAGGTATCCAAAAAAAGGGCAAAGGACCTATTTGCACAAAAGGATGTATAGCAGCTCTTTGTGTGATGACTAAGAATTGGAAATAAAGGGATGTCCATCAATTGGGGAATGGCTAAATAAGCCATGGTATATCATTGTAACAGATTACTGTTGTGCTATAAGAAATGACAAGCAGGATAATTTTAGAAAAACCTGGAAAGACTTCCATGAACTGATGCATAACAAAGTAACAGAACAAGGAGAATGTTGCAGACAATAACAGCAACACTGTTCAACGAAGAACTGTGAATGACTTAGCTATTCTCAGCAACACAGTGATCTAAGACAATCCCAAAGGACTCATAATGAAGCATACTATCCACCCCCAGAGAAAGAACTGACATAGACTGAATACAAACAGAAGCACGCCATTTTTCACTTTCTTTCTTTCATTTTTTTCTCTTATTTGAATCTTCTTATGCAAAATGACTAATATGGAAATGTTTTGCATAACTGCTCATGTAACAAAAGAATAACATAAATTTTAAAATGGGACACTTTTATCTATAAAGAATCTTTTTTGTCACTTTTCCTGTTTACTTTTTTTATCAATATGTATTTAACTTGCTTAAATACACATCACAGAGGTCTCCCAGTATATGTACCAATTTAAACAATTCAAAATAACTTAAAAAAAAACAAACCATGAAGAAGATACCATAAGTCAAGTAAAGCTGAACAAAAAAGTCTGACAGTGTCCCCTGTAGGTAGATGCACTAAAGCTCTGTCGGGGTAAAAGTTCAGAGAATTACAAAGATAAGAACTAAAAGAAAAAATACTAGGGCTCTAGCCTCAAGTTTCCAGCTTTAAGAAATCAAACAGGAATCATAGTAAGTTAAGAGATAGCTGTGAATGATTATATTTTTCTTGAGGTTACAAAGGGAAATAAACATTTGCTTAAATAATTTGGCCAGGCCACAATGTTTAGTCACAAGGTGTCATGTTAGTTAACATAATTTGGGGATATATATCAGATCAATAAAGTATTTTGGTAATGCTTAAGTTTCCATTGAATGGAAAGTGGCTGGCTCTTATGTGCAGTATTATTAAAGATCTACATTTTTTATACTTAATATTTTATTTTCCAACAATAGTGATCTAGTGCTCTCTTGCTTCTGACAGCTTTATATTGTATTGATACAACAGTAAAGCTTCAAGCTTTCCTGGCACGTGTCATCTAAGGACATTTACAGGTACAAATCAGTTCAGTTACTCATACACATACACAAGCATATATGTAGATATAGATACATAGATACACACACACACAGCCCTAGCTTAAATGCCCCTGCCTCATCATATGGAAAGTTTGTTACTATAGTTTTAAGGAAGAAAGAACCAAATAGTGAGGGAAAAGTCTGACTGTGATCTTTAAAGACACTAACCATCATTCTAGGAAGGATCTTCAGAGAGACCAAACCTGGGGAAGTTTAACTTTCATTCTCTAAAAGAGGCTGAGACTGAGGGAGTTAACTGTCATCTTAAGAGAAGTCTTAAGAAAACATCCTGTGGTGAAGACATGCTGTGGAGAAGATATCCTGAGGAGAATTCTTAAGAGACTTTGATTGCCCATCCTGACAGAGCTGAATTGTTGGACTGTGGTTCTGGTTTCTGTGGAAGAATCAGCGGTTGTAGTGGATGGTCAGAGTTCATTCAAGTGATGGCTTTTGTCATAGCGGATAACTCTGCTGAAACATTTATCTTTGCATTATCTGTTACTATTAATTAATTATATCACCAGTAATAGTGATGCTTGTCTAAGCCTATGATGCTGGAGTTTGATATTAAGAAACGAGAGAAAATTTATGGGAAAAGATTTCTCTTTTTTATAAATAACATGGGATGGACAGGAAGGGAGAAGGGGGACAGGGAATCCTCCTATACATAGTTAAGCATATACTAGGTAATTTCAAGGAGAGTACTAAACAACTAGGAGAATACTTAGGTAGGAGATAGCAAAAGAGTTATTCTTTGAAGGAAGCTAGAGATTCTACAAGACTTAGATGAGAAGTAAGACTCTTCTAGACACAGGAGAGAGCCAAAGATACAAAGACAGGAGATAGAATGTTATTAATCAACAAATCAACATGCATTTATCAAATGTTTGACATCCAAGCTATCAAAAGTCACAAGAATACTACTCTAAATCACTAACAATGAGAGAAATATAAGTTTAAAGCAACTCTCAGGTTCTTATTAACATCCATCAGATTGGCAAAGCTGACAAAATGAAAAATATTGAAGAGGATGGGGCAAAACAGACATTTTGCTGCATCTTAATGGAGCTGTGAGTTGGTGCTGCTATTGTGATGTTCTGAAACCATGCCCCAAAAGTCACATTAAATTGTGTACACTCTTCGACCTAGAGGTATCAACCACCATTAGATTTACATATCCCAATAAGATCAAAGAAAGAAGAAAATGACTCATATGAACAAAAAATATTTATAGTTTCTTTTTGTATTGACAAAATTGGAGATAATTACCCATCAACTGGGGAACAGTTAAATAAACTGTGGTATATGAATGAATGGAATACTACTGTACTATAACAAATGATGCATATGGATTCAGAGAAATATAGGAAGACATATGAATGGATAACTAGTAGAACAATTAATGCAATGACAGTAAGAGTTTAAAGAGAAACAACTTTGATAAACTTAAGATGACTCTGAATAATTCTATGACCAATTATCATTCCAAATGATTGACAATAATCAATACTACCCTCATCCTGGCAGAGAAAATGATGGATTCAGCATGTTCAATGTGGGAATTCACTTTGATTATACATATTTCTTACAATGATTTTCTTCATTTTTTCTTTTTAATGGTGGGGGAGAGGGAGAGGGAGAGAAAATTTAAATTTTAAATTTGGATAAATTTAATTTTAAAATAAAATTTAAAAAATTAGTTCCTACTATGTGGCAGGCACTGTGTTAGGCACTGAAGATACAATTACAGTGAAGGAAGCAATCCGTGACTGAAAATTATTGTAATGGGGGAGATAATAAGTATATACATATGTGGAAACATATATAGAAAGAGGGAGAGGGTGGGGGAGAGAGAGAGAAAATAAATAGGGTATTCTGAGAGGGAAGTTATGACTAATTTGGGGAAAAGAGGGAAGAATTTTTGTAGAAGGTGATGCTTGAGCTACATCACAAACACAGGGATACTATGAGGCTGAGATAAGGCAAAGGGAGACTACTCCAGGGAAGGGAGACAATTCAAAGAGATGGGAGACGCATGGTCCTAGTGAGGAACAGAGAGTGAACTGTTATGTACAATGAGGACAGGAAGAATAATGGAGGCCAGGTTGTGAAGTGCTTTATAAGCTAGGCAGAGGAATTTACCCTTCATTTTAGAAGCAATATAACATGTACACAGAACCGTCAGTAGACTGAAAAACCCTTTTCCAATTAGGTTAGAGCTGTGCCTTCCTCAACATCAGAATTCTTCTTTTTCAGGGTGTCTATATCTTGGTTACATGATACTGGGTCAATGCGTTTGGGTATTCATTTGCAATGAAATCAGTCTACTAGAAAACTGTGTCCATGGTCTAATTTAATTAGCAAATTATCTGCTATTTCTTGTGCTTCTATACTTGCATACACCATGAAGGGGAACTGTCTAATTACATAATAAAGATAACTTTCATTTACATAGTTTCTTTCTCCAATAAGTTCAGTAAAGTTCTGTTAAAAACAATCCCTCAGAAATGCATGATTGGGGAAGTATGGAGACAAGGAAAAAAGTGAATTAGACTGCTACTACTTATGATGGCCACTTAATTACTTAGTGATGTTATCAACAGGGTATTATAGCTCCTAAGTGGATAATTATGAACCTAATAACATTATTTTTCTGACTTTGTTGGCTTAGTTTCTCATTTTGAAATTGCTTATGGTTTACAGATGCTTCTTTTCTAGTATTCTTCTGCAAGAGGTGAGAAAAGTTAAGAAGCTTTTGATGATCACATTGGTGTTTAATTTCAAGGAGATTCATAGAAAATGGATTTGCTTCTACTGGCTGCTACCATCTAGGGCACAGTATATAACTCAATTTTTCCCAGGGACCTTTTTTAAAGGGAGAGGAGAGGAGGTAATGTACAAACACACTTCCTCTTTCTACTGCTTTCTCTCACTCTCATGTTAAATTTGCAACCAGAATTTATAGCTATGACTCTCCAAAGGTTTCAAACCCTGCTTTTTTCTCTCCAGGTGATACTTTTTACCTGGGAAACTACCCAGTGCAGCAGCTTTTTACTAACTATAGTTTGTGCCAGATTTCTCTCCCCAATTTGATTCTCTCTTTGCTTGCTAGACATTTCCACCTGTATTTTCCTTGCCTGCTCTTCAAATTCAACCTGCCAAAAACTGAAATCCACTGCCCACCTCTCCCAAGGGAAAGCATCTCCTTACAACTTTCTAAGTTCTTTCTATCAAAGACCACACTTCTCCCATTCAGCTAAGTTCAAAACTTTAAAGTCATCTTTAACTCATCCTTTTTCCTTCTCCTCAATATATAAGGTGGACAAGTCCTACAGAATAATCTCCTTACATGTTTCTCTCATCATGCCTATTCTCGCCTTTCACTACTTCAGGATCTCAATGAGAGGTCACAGCCCTGAACATGGAATCACAAAATTGTGGGTTTGAAACCTGCCTCAGGAACTTACTATCCCTGTGTCCCTGGGCAAGTTATTTAATCTCTTTAAGCTTCATTGTCCTCACTGGCAAAATGGAAAAATTCATTCTAATGATCATAGAACTATGATGAGGAATCCAATGAGATAACATGTAAAACATTCTGCAAACCATAAAACATTCTATAAATGTCAATTATTATTATTGTATCTTCCCTAAACTACTATTCGGCTCAACTGTTCTTCCCACATCCATTCAGTCTCTCTTCTAATCAAACGCATCTTTTATTCCTAAAGCACAGGCCACTATCACTTCCAAAAATCTTCCAAACACTTATCAAATTAAGATGAAACTCTTCACCCAAACAACAGTGTGGTTTCAACTCTTCTTCCCTAGTCTATCTATCATTATTCCCCAACAGAGACAAGTATACTTTAGCTAAACTGGATACTCATTGCTCCTCAAACACAGAATTTCAAAGGTGGAAAGGATCTCAGGTGTCATCCTTTCATCTTACAGACAAAGAAATGAAGACCCAAAGAGACCTCCCATCAGACTCCTGGACAACAAGAAAAAAAGAACAATAAAAGGACTTACCAGGCCCAGAGTATTATATTTAGCATATTCCTGGTATTGTGTATCTGGGAGAGAGAATTTGGTAAAGGGAGTAGGATACTGGGGAGTGAAAATGACGCCTAGTTTGAGCCAAATGGTTTCTAACACTAGCAGTCAGACTTTCTATGGAGTCTTAACAAGTTGTAGGAAGACACTAGAGAGCACAGAGGAAGGACTATAGCCCAGTGGATGGACTGATGAGGTCAGGGAAAGAGAGAGAAGACAAAAAAAGAATCAATTTTCTAAGTACAGAGTTCAAGGGAACATCAGCTAAGATAGTAGGCTGGTTAATGCCAATTACACAATGGAGAGTGGGAAGTTGGATGGACTATAAAAAAGAATCATAATCCCAAGAGTAGAGAGACTTAGAGAACAATCTATGAAGCATTTATATAGTGCTAAGCATTTGGTATGTAAATACAAACAAGACAGTTTCTACCCTCAAGGAGTTTATATTCTAAGAAAAAACAACAATACATAAGAAGAGCTAGAAAATGGTGAGGGGGAAGGGTAGAAAGATAGCTAGTGAAGAGATACAGAAGTCTAGAGAAAACCCAATCGGGAGAAAAGTGGGTGACGGTTAGATAGAGGTGGGGAGAAGTCGCCTGACAGACGATTTAATCTTTTATGCCACTACCAAGCTAAGTAACTAATATGTGACTGTTTTTAATTTAGCTCAGTTACAAAGTTTGTACCTCTTAATTCCCTTGAGTTGCCATCAATGTTAATTGTGCATTTGAACTCTATGTATTAGATGACTAAAGCGAACTGACTAGCTAGAAGAAAGATAGTGTCAAAAAATAAAAAGTAATTAAAGTCCATGACTTAGAACCTAATACAATGTTTTTTTTTCATGGCAGTAGGCATGTGACTAAGTGTTAGCAGAGTACAAGAGTTAGTACAGTTGGGTTGAGTTGAATAAGACCCAAGAATGTCTTTGAAGGAACAGAAAAAATATGTCTTTGGGTGGTGCCAGCAAAATATATAATATTATCTTCACTAAAATAGGAAATCAAACTGAAGGAGCCTGCTTGGGGACTATCCTTCTGTGTAAAACGTCCCATTTTATCAAATAATCTCATAATGAAAGTATCATCTCATAAGGATTTTTTTTAAAGTGGAAGATTTTATTTCAATAACTTTTCCCCAGGCCTTTCTCCCAATTTTAGCTTTTTTTTTAAAGGATCAAATTAAAAGAATTTTAGAGGGGATAAAAAATCTTCTGAATTTGATACTTGGTCCAATTTATATGTATGCCCAGTTTTTTTAATTTTTCTTTGTTAAAGTTGTATCATCTTGGAAATACCAAAGAAAACTAAATCTCAAAGGAATTTAGAAAAATTTTAATTAAATTTATTAGCAAATACCTAAAGGAATAAATTGTTTGTTTTGGGAAGCAGGACTCAGATCTAATACCCAAGGCTCCTCCCTCGAATAACAAATATTAAATTATACAATTCACTCCAAATAATTCTATTTTACTTAAGTTTCTTTCAAAATTCTCTGCAGAACATTCTAGATAGAATACAATTCACTTCCAATGAAAAGAGTCCAATAAAAAAAGTCCTTTAAAGTGTTATTAGAATGTGACAACAATCTTGTTTTCTTTTTTTTTTTTTAATTTACTACTCATCCAAGTTTTCTTACAGATGGCAAGAACGTTAGAGCAAATCTGGAAATTCACCCACTATTTTTATATTTAAAAAACAATAGTTAGCCATGAATTCCAATCCTTTGAACTCTAGTCAGATCTTTTACTGTTTTTGAGATTTGATACCTATTTGCAATTGTTTTATGGCACAAATACACAGCTCTCCTCTTAAAAGAAATATGACACATTGTTTAGATCCGAATATGTATCATACATCATATTCCATTCTTCCTAATCATTGTGTAATGTCAGTTGTTTGACCACTTGATTCATACAACAATTATGCTGTTGTTAGCACAGCATCTGGCACACAGTAGGCACTCAATGTTCACTGACTACTGACATCATGATTCCAAAATATCACAGTTGCCTTCTCTAGCACAATTTTGGACCTAGCTTATAGTCCATCTGTACTCTTTATTCAGAGCATTCATACTGATTGACTAGTTCAAAGTGCTGCCCATACATTTAAGTTTCACTGTCCGGGCAATGAGAATTTTTCAGCAGTTTCGTTTGTCTACTGTGATATGTTCTTTAGACCTATCTCTTTTGAGCTACTTTTGCAGTCTTCAAGGGATTGATGAAATTTACATATTGTCTTCTGCAAAGACACATGGAAAACTGGCAAAAGTAAAAAGAAAAATATCTTTTCATGATTGCCTTAAAATATACTTCAAAAGAGTTATCATATCCTCAGACAAGATTCTCAGTTCCTTCAACTGATCCTTATACAGCATGGACTCCAGGTCCATAACTTTCCTGGCTACTGGACACATCCCTTTTCCTCTGTATACTCTGTGTTTTGTCAATTTCCCTCCTAAACCAGAACTCAACACAACACTTCCAATATGTTCTGCCCTGGGCATAATACTATGGAACTATCACCTTTTTCGTTTCCAGTAGCTACGCCTCATTTAATAGAACCCAAGACTGGGGAAGCTTTCCTGGAAGCCAGAACATATTATTGAAGTACACTGGGCTTATCCATTAAACTTCACAAAGCCTTTCCAGAAAAACTACCTCCCCCATCTGCATTTATGAAGTCAATTTTAGGAATTCAAGAGTAAGACATTTCTACTTGTCCCTATTAAGTTTATGTCAATGGATGGGGTCATGATAAGAGAGATAAAAGAGTAATTATTTTCCACATAAGTTTCCAACTTAAGAACCTCAAGAGAAAGAAATATGTATCACATCTTGAGTTTCAATGCTAAATATATAAAACGACAGGAATATAACATAAGGCAGAAGTCTCATGACATAACATCAGAGCAGTATTTACTTAAAACTCCCACTCACTGCTTCTACCTCAGCTCAATCGGTGGGCTGGGTGGAGCCTGAGTTCGCAAGCTTCTGTTTACAGGTCTGATTACAAGCACCCTTACCTCATGGCACTGGTTCAATCCAACATATGCATTTGAAGTCTCTCTCTCTCTTTCTCTCTCTCTCTCTCTCTCTCTCTCTCTCTCTCTCTCTAACTTCCCTGCCCCCCTTCTTTCTCTTTCCATACACACACACATAAACACACACATATGTATAAATGTACACATATATGTATATATTTATATGTGTATACATATCTTTTTCTCTTTGTCTCTCTGACTTTGTGTATATCTAACACACACACACACACACACACACACACACACACACACACACACACACACACACCCCACAACATATCATATGCCACACAAGAGGAAAAAGACATCTATTTTGCCCAGTCACATGAAGCAAAGAGAATGCAACTGGGATGGGAGTAGAGAGGGTTGGTGGGAGAAGCAGCAGCATCAATCCTGTTAAAGAGGAAGGCCATTCTGTGCTGAGGTGAGAGGGGGCTAGACACCATCCTGGTTATCAGTTCATTTTCTATGAATTTACTTTGAGTAAGGAGCCAGAAGCGTCATCACACCTTTCAACTAAAGGGAATGAAGCTGAGGATAGCCAACCTCAAAGGTCTGTTTAGGTTAAAAGGTGTTAAAAAGTAGATGGCAGCAGAAGAACTAAGAATAACAAGAAAACAAGTTTCTACATCTACAAGAAAAAGGCAGTAAGACAAAAAATCCGCTAGCGAAAGTCTAAGTATGAGCCTAGCAGATAAAGGAACAGTGAGATTCACAAAGAAAAAGAATTGAGTAAGAAATTTAAAATTAAAATTGAACATTGAGCAATTATTATACTATTAAGGAAATGAACAAAAAATTCCCAATAATAAAGACAGTTCAGAAGATGACCCAGAAGTCATGGAATAACAGCAAAAAAAAAAAAAATTCAAAGGAAGACACCGAGATAGAAATTAAGTTGAAAATAAGCATTGTCAAGGAAGAATTAATGAAGAGTCGACAACTGAACTCCCTCCAATCTTTTAATCAGCTAAATATTTGATAAAGGTGGCAGCAATTCCTTTATCCAAGTCCCCAATAAAAATGGTAAATGGTAAAAAGGACACACACATACACACACACACACACACACATATACATCCCTTGGACACTCCACTGAATACCTTCTAAGATGAAACTGAACCTCTTTGAATCCAGACATTTAAGTTCCAGTCCATCTAATCGTATTATCAATTAGCCCACATCTCTATTATTCCCCCAAAATACCATGCTACACTTTTTTAAATTTCACCCAATCTAGGTAAACTGTATCTACAGCATTCTTCTGACCAGTTTGGAGCTTTATAAAACAAAGTGGGCTATTTTATCTATTAAGAGACTTCACTGGATGCATTTTACTGTATTAAGATCAAACGTTTTCTTAAAAGCAACAAGAATCTTACATTTATTCTTTTATTCTTTATAAAAGTTTTATTTTATTTTCCATTTTTTTATTATTTTCCATTCAACTGCTCTTTACAGCTTCATCATCTTAAATGCCATTGCCACTACTCTATCGTAAGGCAGCTTCCTATAGAGGAAGCAGAGAACAAGTAAGGGTATTCCGCCATGATTACAAACAAGAACAAGTAATTGTAAAAAATCATTAGATCTGTTCCATTTCATATCTGTTTGTTGCTCTCAATCTAGTTTATTCTGGAAATTCTTGTGGAATAGCTTGGCATAGCTGGATGTCCCACCAACCTAGCCTATGGTTTTAATTCCCCTTCAACTGTTTTTTTGTTGCTTTGTGAGGTGATATAGATTATAATATTCTGTCCACCTCCTCTGTATATTCTGTAACAGAGCTTGTACTATAAACTGGTCTCCCTTGACTACCATGGCTATGCTAATCTCTCTTTTTAACAAGGAGATTAAGCTTTGCTGGCTAAAGATTCTGGGACACTTTCAGTTGCTTTGTGCTGGCAACTCTTGCCTTATTTAAACTTTCCTAGGTAGGGCTGGGTCAGGAAGGGGAAAAAACAGTGGCCATTGAATTTAGTCTTCATTTCACTAATTATTCCATTTCTAAGTCAGACCCTCCTGGTAGGATAGCATATGAGGTAGAACATGGCAAGATGAGGAAATCTTAGGTTCCAATCCAGTCTCTGGTACACACTATTTAGTTGACCTTGGGTAGGCTCTCTGTGCCCCAGGCAATTCTGATCACGAGAAAAATTACACACGAACTCAGTTAAATAAGTGGCTTAGGGAAGGGAATAGCTATGTGAATAGTTCAACTCTCTGATCCCAACCAACCCTGCTGCCAAGATAAAAACCTCCAGTGAAGTTGCCATCCAGGATAGCCATGTAAGGCAAATAAATGCCCCAGGGAGGGCTAAGAGAAACCTCTCTCATTTCTTACTATGCTTAAAGTGAATTTGTTTAATCAAATTACTTTCCAACTTAACATCAGAGATCTCCAAGAGGGAATGGTAATTTTGATGCAGGGTGGGGGGATGGAAAGGTGAGAGGTGATTCAGAAGCATAGACATCAGGCAGGGTAGGAGTAGAGAAAAAAGGCAGATCTTCACTGGACATCAAAATTGGAGAACTTGCAGCAGCCAGAAAGCAGCATGAAAGCATGTTATTCTTCAGGAATGCAGGAGAAAGATACAGAAAAGAATGTTCCTAAAAGATTAAACTCCTCGCGTTCAAGGTCTGCTCCTTTGCCATTACCCATACCCTATTCCTAGAATGCTTTTGCCCCACAGTCTTCTATTTAAACCCTACCCCATCCTTCAAGGTCAAGTACAAATATCACCTCTTCTGTGAAGCCTATTCTTACAGCCTCCCCCATTATAAAGCATTCAGTCTCCTCATGTGTAAAATGAAGGGGGTGGGACTGGATGGTTTCTTCTTCAAACCTTATAGTACAACTTGTACTTCCCCATGTCCTATTTTTCACCACAATTATTATATATTTGTTTATGTCAGCTCCTCCCCGCTAATCATAAGTTCTATGAAGGTTGTGGTCTATCTTAATTTTCTTCAGACCTTTTTCAGTATCAACTACCATGCTTTCCATATAGCAGATATTAACAAATGTTAACTGAATCAGGTGGATAACAATGGCAAATTGCAAGCTATATAATTTTACCCCAAAAATGATTCCTCCCTTTTGGAAAATGTACTCCTTGTCCTAGGAGAGAAAGGAGGCTCAACTACTCTTCTCAGAAATATGGCTTTCATATGCACCACTCTACATTTTTCCTTTATGATTTTCTTTGGTATTGTTATTATTTGCTATTGTCATATCTTGTCATTATTGTACAGCTCTTGGTGTTCAGTTTTGTCCAACTCTATGTGATCCCATTTGGGGTTTTCTTGGCAAAGGTACTGGAATGGCTCACCATTTCTCCCTCCAGCTCATTTTATAGATGAGGAACTGAGGCAAACAGGGTTAAGTGACTTGCCCAGGGTCACACAGCTAGTAAGTGTCTGAGACCAGATTTGAACTCAGGAAGATGGGTCTTCCTGACTTCTGGCCCAGAGCTCTTTCCACTGTAGCAACTAGCTGCCATGTAATTCATATTAAATTCCCTCATTCTTCCTCTCTACTTACTTTTTAGATGTATACCTCCTTCAAGAATTCTGTCCTTTTAATTTCTAAATCACTTAATGTTTATGTAATCAATTTAGCAAGTAATCATTTACTTAGCAACTCATGACATTTTTTCAATTGTCATTGTTTAAATGTTATTTTATGTTTTTTTTCTTATTTGACCTTCCAAATGTCCTAATTACACTATAAATGCCTCATGAGCAAAAAATTTCTTCTACCTTCTTTGCTGTAACTCACACAGGGCCTTGGCACACAGCAAATACTGGAAATAGTTACTGTTTGAATTTCTGAATTTACTTAATTTGAATTTACCTACCTTCAGTAGGTAGAATAATAGACCTCTCCCTCTCCAGCCTCCAAGTCTATATCCTGACCATATCTGAGAGACTCCCCTTGCCTCCTTTTTCTCTATGTTTTCTGTATTATTTTTTCTGTATTTTTTCTGTATTCTTCACCTGCAGCCTTGATGATGAACTTGACAGGCTCCTGAGAGATTGAAAATGGAGGGATGCAGCTAATATATACAATTATCAGAAGGTATATACACAGGGGCATTTGGAGTTGTATGAAATTTACAGAGAATGCTGATCCTTTATTGAAGACATGTGCCTTATATAAGAATAAGGGAAGGATGGGGGGGGGGGGTTCATTATTAGTGGAAAATAAACTGCTACATGATAAAGGCTTACTCCCTTAAACTAAATTGTATTTGATACTTATCACCAACCACTGCCAACCACGACTACCATCAAATAACCTGTTCATTTTTCCCCCTCTAGCTCTACAATACGTAACAGTTTGTTCTTCAGGAATGTTAATAGAAAGAAACTTTTTACCTTTTTCTCTGATTTCCATGTCAGAAACATGGTTCACTTCTAGTTTGGGCTAAGAACCACTAAACCATAATCAGACTATTTTGTCTCCAGGGTATCTTCTGAAGGTCCTTAGAGACCATTGCTTTGCTATTAGAACGATGCTCAAGGCCCTTCTCTGTAACCCAAGGATCATGGAAGCAGAGTATTGATGCCAGGAGCTTCTCTGATCCCACAGGGAAGTATCCATTTATTATTCTTATCACTTCTTTACACAAAGCTATAAAACTTTTATGGCACTTTCATCTCCAATGCACAACAAAATCAGGAAGATTACCTAATAATGTGATGTAGTGGAAAGAGCACTGGATTAAACATCAGAGAATCTGGGTTGTATCCCATCTTCAGCCACTACATAGGACCATGTTGTTTTTGAGTTTCGTTTCCTATTCTATATTACAAGCAGCTAGGTTACACCGGGCCTGGAATTGGGAAGACTAAATATGACTTCAGATCTTTGTTAGCTATATAATCCTGAACAAGTCAAAAAACCTGTTTGCTTCACTTTCCTCAACAGTCAAATGTGGATAATAAGAGTATCTACTTCCCAGGCTTGTTGGGAGGATCAAATGAGATTTTCCTCCCTATTAGATGGTGTAGTTGAATTAATTCAGATACAGACTATTATAATTTTCAATTTATTTTGAGGGAAGTTTTTTTTGGTAAGTTTTCTTGAAAAAGGTCTCATTTCCAAGATATATAATGAACTGATTCAAATTTATAAGAATAAGAGTTATTCCCCAATTTATACATGGTAAAGGAATATGAATAGCAGTTTTAAAGGAAGAAATCCAAGCTAACTGTAGAGAAATTTAGAAATGTTCCAAAGCATCAACAATTAGAGAAATACAAATTAAAGCAACTCCAAGGTTCCACTTCATACTAATCAGATTGGCAAAGTTGGAAAAGAAAAAGAGAAAACTGACAAAATATTAAATTGACAAGGTTGTAATTTGTTTTGCTTTAACATATATTTTTGTTACAAGGGTTGTTTAGTTCTCTGTGTTTTAGGTGAGAGAAGGGAGCAAAACAAGAGAAATACTTGATTAAAACTACAAAATTTAATTTTAAAAACAGGAGGAGGAAGTGAACCTGTGATTACATTATTGTAAGGAATTCTTCCACCCAAAACTCCTTCCACAAATGTGGATTAGCAACTATTAAGAAATTTGTAGCCTGAGAGAATCAGAATCACCTGGAACACTGAACTGAGGAGTTAAGAGACTTGCACAGGGTCGTAGAGAAAGTAAACATGAGAGACAGAACTTCAATTCAGGTTTTCTTGACTTAGAGACAGGCTCTCTCTATCCACTACACTGTTGACTCTCAGTCTCTAAAATTATGTGATCCTGTTATTCTAACAGTAAATAATACTTCACTAGTAGACCTATTTCACTAGGTCTACATTCCAGTTAAATTGACATTTTATATCCTATCTTATATCCTAATCTATAGGGTCATAGATTTAGAGTTGGAAAGGACCTTAGAGATCAAAGAGTCCAACTCCCTCACTTTAAAGATGTTTTAAGACATGAGGATATGTGGTAATATATAATTATCTAAAGAAAAGCTAGGATTTGAACACAGACTCTCCTACTCAAAACTGAGTATTCATTCCTCCATATCACATGTCATTTAGCACAGTTCTATGTAGATACCAGATATTCAAATAATTTATCAATTATATCTATGATTTGGTTCTGGGACTTGCTGACCTCATTTGCTGGACTCATTTCACATTCACTTCCTTTACTAGATTTCTTGAAATCCACTAAAAATCCCAGAAGGTATGCCCATGTAAAAATGTTTACTCTTCTATTTTGTTTCAAGATATTGATGACATCACAGTGATGAAAGTTTTTGTTGACTAAGTGGTAATTCCAAGGTAACTTATGGGATTTTGGGCAAGGGGTTTTTACCCTTTTAGAGATCACACATTGGAGAGTATCTCTAAATCAGAGTTGAAAACTTTAGAGTGTAAGAAAATACACTTTCTTGCCCTCTTCCAACCACCATCTTATCTGGGTTATAATCAGTATTTATAAACTATTTCTACTCAAGATTAAGGATCTATCATGTTGGTCAATTCAAAGAGGGTGATGTACTAAAAGAGAGATCTATTGTGGGTTATGCAATCACTATACACACGCACGCACACACGCACGCACACACACACACACACACACACACACACACACACACACCCCTCCTTCTGTTATTTAATTACCACTGAAGAACCTTCAATAATACACACTTTCCAGATATGCCATGCTGAGGTCACAGAGAAATTATAAGGTACAAAAACTCAATAGCAAAGACAAGCATGCAGGGCATATCACTTCTACCATACTACATTCTAAGGTCACATCTAGAACAGATGTGACTACTTCATCACTTGGTTTCTTTTTCAAATACAGGTCTTGTGGTATTTTTTTTTAATTGTTCAGAGAAGTGAACTGTTTTTGAACAAATCAGATAATTAATAACAGTACCAAGCTATCTATTAGACGATAAGCTCCACGAGGCTGTCTTATGTAAACTCTGTCTCTTTCTCCAGTTGGTGGGAAACTACTCTCCACGTAATAGATTCTTAATAAATGTCTGTTGAATCAAATTAGAGACAACTGCTTTGTAAGTTTACTTGGTGGTTTAATTCATCTTTTTGAAATAAAAGGAAAGTAGCTGAAGTTTCCAAGTGTGTAGCTGTTTTATGCTTTTAAATAGATGTTATTATTCATTTTCATTTTTGAAATTATTAGAGCTTACAGGAATACATGATTGCTCTAAGTGGGGTAAATAGGTCATAGAACCAGCAATAAAGAAAGATGTTCTACAACACTTGGGTTTGAAAGAGTAGAAGAAAAATCAGCATTTATTTCTTCTATCTACTGGTCCCTCCCTTCCTGCCTACAAACATACCCTAGACTCTCCCGTATCACCTTTCTCCCACAGTTGTAAGGATAAGATGAAATAATATGTGAAAAGCCCTTTGTCAACCACAAAGCACTCTGTAAATGCTAGCTATTATTTTTTTAAACCCTCATTAGATCCAACTATAACCTGCCAGTTACGGTCCTATATTTTTCTTCCCCTTTTCCAACTAAACTCCCCAACAAAGTCATCCATAATTGGTGTCTCCACTCTCCCTCTTCTCATTTGCTTCTAAGCACTTGGCATTAACATGCCCTTTCCAGATATTCTATGCCATCTGGCTTCCAACCTCATCATTCAATTGGGGCTACTCTCTCCAAAGTTACCTACGATCTCTTATTTGCTGAATCAAACAGCCTCTTCCTGATCCTTATCCTTCCTGACCTCTCCTCATAGATACTCATGCCTCCCTGGGTTTTGTGACTACTTCTCTTAGCCTTCCTCGTGCCTATATGATCACTCCTTCGCAGGATCTTCATCCATGTTACAGTCACAAACTCTGAGTGTCCCTCAAGGCTCTGTCCTTGGTCCTCTCTCCATTCTTAATATCCTCTCACTTGGTGATCTCCAGTGGTTCAACTATCATCTCTATGAATCTGACCCCTAGAGCTATTATAAATCCAAACCCTGTCTCTCTCACCAACTACCTGTTAGACATTTCAAAACTGATAGCCTAGAGGTACTTCAAAATCAACATGTCCAAAACAGAACTCATTATCTTTACCCTAAACACCTCAGCTTCTGAAGTTCCCTCTACTAACAAGGGAACCAGCATCCTTCCCATTTGTCAGGTTTCAAAGTTGGTTTCATTCTTGCCATCTCTACCTCACCCACCCCATACACCCAATCAGTTGTACATCTACCACAACTCTAGCATACATCGTCTCCTCCCCACTCACACAGCCATCACCCTATTTCAGTACTTCATAACCTACCTGGACTCTTGTAATAGCCTTATAATGGATCTCTCTGCCTCAATTTTCTCTCCACTCCAATCAACTGCCAAAGTGATTTTAATAAAACATAATTCTTCTTATCACATCAATCCCTTGCTCAGTAAATTCCAGTGGCTGCCCGTTACCTTCAAGATCAAAACTAGTCCTTTGTTTGCCACTTAAAGTTTGTCATAACCTGGCCTCTTCAGATGTTTCCAGTTTACATTGTACTTTCCTCCACCCATGCTACAGCTCATCCATAGTCTACTTATTGATCCTTTGCCAGGATACTGTATCTTGTTTCTCTGTGTCTCTGCACTGGCTACTCCTCATGACTTGAACGCCCTCTCCCTTGCAAATGCCAAGTCTTAGAATCTCTGACTTGAAGACTCAGCCTAAATGCCCCTTCTCCTGAAGGCTTTTCTTTATCCCTCTCTCCCTCCTGCCATTCCTCACGCCCGGTGCCACTGCCTCTAAAGTTACCTTCCATCTAAATAGATACCTTCCATTAAAATAGAAGCCCCTTGTGTGCAACGTCTATTTTTATTTTTGGTTTTGGCTTTCTTTTTTGGAGGGGAAAGGAAGGGGCATGGTATTTCCAGGGCTTAGTACAGTGCCTACCATCTCAGTGCTCAATAAAAGTTTGCTGATAAATAGCTAAAATCTATACTATCTACTAACATATGGGAAGCAACTGGGCATGATACTGATTTAATTCTAGGAAGAGAAAGTAACAATACAAAATAGTCATGAAAGTGGCAACTATTAGGCATACATTCCTGAGACCATCTTTTGCAACTGTTATTTTTATAGTCATAATCTGTACATTATGACTTTTTTCTTTTTTTGAGGAAAGTGGGGAAGTGACAGATTTAATATGGGGAAAAGAGACAGTACTTTATATGCATCTAGGCCTCTTTTATTCACTCAATTCTGAATAATCTTATTTTAGAATTAAATGTGGATCAAGTCAAATTGGTTCCAACAGTTTTTCTTATCATTGGTTATTAATTCGGAAATTTCTGAAAAATACAATTTTTCTACAACTTCGACTATAAAAGAATATCATCCCATTAAGATTTGAGTACAATAGGCCAAGAACTATTTTTTTGGAGACTCTTAAGTGATTTCATCTTCAGAGATGACTGAACCCATCCTACTCAGTATTTACAGAAATCTCTTTGAATAGAAAGGCATTTGAACTGCAAACCTATCATATATGGTTCCCTGACCATGTAGTTTTGCAATTTACCTTGGTTTTAGCTGAGTTGGTGTTAGGACACTGAATGAAAGTGAACTGGATGACAATCAAGATAAGGGTGAAATGGATGAAAATGTAATGGAAATGCAAAATGATGTGGAAATACTAAGGGTACAGGTTTGCTTTATTTTATGAAAGAGATGTGTTCCTGGATACTGTCTGCAAAGTGAATTTCTATACAATGAATATTATTTTCCCACTGACTATTGCTCTGAGGAGGAGAAAAGGCCATTACAAATAATAAAACTGTAGATTAGACTACAGCAAATCTTTTAAAAGTACAGGTTTAAAGGAAAAACAATTTTCTCTTAAAATCAATAGTACTCAGAATAAGTTGTAAAATTTGAATGGAAAGTAGGTTATTTCTATTTCACATAATAGCTTAAAGGTCTAAGAGAAAAATTAATAATTAACTCAACAGAACAAACTGAACTGAAAAAGTCACTGAGCCTCCATGAAATCCCTTCCTCGATTATCTACCAGAGAACATTGGATCATCTCAGCTTACACAGTTCTTTCCTGTGGGTTCACTAAGTTCTCCCAAATTTGCAGTTACTTCTAGAGTCTCAAACACACTGTATCCACTAACCCTATTTCTCACCTCTCACCTTCCATCTGTAACTACCACATCAGACTACAAACTTCATGAAGTTAGTGCTTGTCTTAGTCACCAGTTTGTTCAGCAAAAGTCAAGTTAAGTATTTTTATCATCCAAAGGAATAAGTCTTACTATGGAAAGTACATTAAAAACTACATAAAGTGACTGTCCCCATAAGATACTGCATAAATAAAGGTGGGCAATATTTTAGGAGCACATAGTATGATCAGAACACAATAAACTCTCAAACCAAAGCCTTAACTATTTTAAGGAATTTCTATCTTCTTAATATCCAAAATAATTGAAAAAACTTGTATTTTCCACATTTGTACTTCAAAGCAGTGCAAACAGTATCTGTTACATGAACTACTCTTAGTTTGCATTACTATTAAATGTGTTCTTGCTGCCATATTAATCTTTCCAAAGGACAGTTCTCTGTCCCTCCCTCCCTTTCTCCCTCCATAAGAAAATCTTCAATAGCTCCCTACTACCTAATAAATAAAATCCAAACATTTGATCTGGCATTCAAAGCATAGTATTCAAGGTCATTCACAACCTGGCTCCAATTTCACTTTCAAGTTTCATCTTACACTGTTCTATTTTCCTTGCCAAATTCTGTCTTTTGCACCTTTGTGCCCTCCCTTACTTATGTTATTGCCAATGTCTCGTATGCCCTGTCTCTCATCTCTGCCAGCGGAAATTCTTCTATCCTTCAGTCTCTGTTTCCTCATCTGTAAAACGAAGAAAATAAATCTATCATCCCATGACTCTAAATCAAAAATTCTCCTAATCACTAAGGTAAACAGGATTCTACCCTTCTGTGAATTTTCACAGTAATTTGTTTTTTGATGCATGCTGACATTCTGACTTTTGTATTTATTTGGATACAAGCCTTCTTTCTCTTTCTCCTTCCTAATAAACTCGATGAAGTTGGAAATCATATGTTCTTTATCTTTCGTTATGCCACTCACCATCCTTAACACCAAACATAGTATGGGAGAGTAAGGGCTCAAAAAAATATTTGAAAAATTGAACTGTATTGCCCACTCGGAACAAAAGAGTTGCTCTTTACTCTCTTTTACTGTCCTTTATTTCTTTATTATCCTTCTCAGAAACAAGTCTTTCAAAGTTGGCATATGCTACTAATAATGAATTTGTAATGAATTCTAGTATTTTTTATAAACTTCATCCTAATTTAAAATTCCTTAACCTAGATGAATGCATAATTTATACACAAATATGCACATATGTATGTATATGTGGGCATATTTCTCAGATTTCATATTTTGTAATTCAAGCTGAAATATCGATCATTAAGAGTTAATAAGTGTGAGATACCCATTGGCAAGAAAGATTTCATGAGATGTTCTCCTATAGATGGCTTTTCCTTTATTAAATTATTGTTTTGCCTTTATACCTTAATCCAGAACTCATCTGTTGTCTTTTATGTACAAAGCAATCAATGTGTGAGATGGTGAAGATACAAAGATAAAAACAAAACAGACCCTACCCTGAAGGATCTTATAGTCTATTGCGGGTAGGAAAGAAAAGATGCAGACAAATAAGTATAAGAAAATTTGAGGAAAGGCAATAGCGTTAATCAATTAGTACTTATTAAACATTCAGCCCGTCCCAAGAAAAGTTTCAATTAGAAATTAACACCTGAGCTCAGCCCTGAAGGGAGCTAGAGAGAATTCAGAGGTATAGATAAGGATGAGGTATGCTCTAGGCATGGGGCAAAGTCACTGAAAAGGCATGGTCATTAGAGATGGAATGAGTTAAGAAAGAGGTAATGGTCTGCTGGGCTGGAGTGATAAATACATAGACTGGGTGATGTGAATTAATTCTAGAAAAGCAGGTGGGAGGCATTATATACAGGACTTTAAATGCCAGGTCAAAGAGTTTCTAATCAGAATCAAGTGATCAAGTGTGAGCCAGGGAAAATTAAGTGATCAAGTGTGAGCCAGGGAAAATTAAGTGATCAAGTGTGAGCAAAGGAAAATTTTTGATCAGTTAAGTTACACGGTTGGTCCTATGTTTGTGGATTATTAATTGGGCAACTGTGGAAAGTCTGAATGTTATCAAAGTGATCCTAGAAGCAGAAAACTAAACAAGTCAGAACTATAACAGTGTAGGCAAGACGTAAAAAGGGTTTGAACAAGGATGCTGGCTGTATAAACAGAGAGGATAATGCAAGAGATTTCTAAAAGTAAAATTAACAGTGCTTGGAAAGAGGCTGGACATAGATCCTCAGTGTGAGAAAAATGTAAAGGATAACTCAATCTGGGTGACTACAAGGTTGGTGGTGCTTGCAACAAAAAATAAGGTGGCTTGGAAGACAGATGAGTTTAGGAAGAAAGATGATGAGTTTCATTTTAAACATGTTAAGATTGAGATTTTACAATGATAAATTATAAGATGAAAGTCATTCTCCACTATGTTTTCAAAAGAAGAGCTGTTAACAATTGATAACATATGGAAGACTGCTCCAAATCACTGGTAATAAAATAAACACAAATCAAAATAAACATGAGGTCTCACTTCACATCCAGAAAATTCTCAAAGATGACAAAAATAAAGAAATAATCAATGCTGAAGGAAAGGTGCACTAATGCATTGTTGGTGGAACTGTGACTCTGCATGAACAACTTGGAATGAGGAAAATAAAATGATTAAAATGTTCATATGCTTTGATCCTGGGATTCCACTGCTAAGTATGTAGCCAGAGAGATCACTGACGAAACATTTATAGCAGCACTTTTTGTGGTAACAAAGGATTGTAAACAAAGTCAATAACTATCAATTGTGGTACATGAATGTATCGGAATATTACTGTAATCAATGATACACATGATTAATCCAAAGAAGCTTGGAAAAACTGGCACGAACTGATACAAAGCGAAGTAAGTGAAGTCAGGAGGGAAAATATTGAGCATTTCTACTACAATGTAAACAGAGCAACCACCACAAAACAACCTAAAATGAATGTTGTAAAATTATAAAGAACAAGCTTCACCTCAAAGAAAAGACTTAAGGAGAGACATCCCTCTGTTACTGATGGGGAGGGAGGGAGAGCAGAAAGAAATGGAGGGAGGAAGAGAAGGAAGAAATGTCAGATGTCTACTATGTATTATGTACAAATACCTCATTTGATCGTCACAACAATCCTGGGAGGTAGCTGTTGTAATTATCCCCATTTTACAATTCAGGAAACTGAGACAGATAGGTTAATAACTTGCCCAGGGTCACACAGTTAGTGTTTGAGATTGGATTTGAACTCAGGTCTTCCTGACTCAATGCCAGCCTTCTATCCACTGAGTTACCTAGATGACAACAACTATAAGGATAGAAAATTACATGTAATCCCGTATTTTTCAATGCTCTAATAATTTTGCTGGGGTTTTTTTCCTCTTAAAAAAAAAATTGGGGGTCGGAGCCAAGATGGCGGACTAGAAAGACACACTTGTGCAGGGTCCTCCCCACAGCCCATAAAATACCTGCGGAGAGGGACTCTCAACAAATTTTGGAGTATCAGAAGTGGAGAACGACAGAGTGGAGATTTCCAGCCCAAGGTGACCTGAAAGGCCCACGGAAACACTGGTTGCACCCAACGCTGAGTTGAGCACAGAGCCCAGCCCAGCCTTGCCGAGACAAGACTCTGGGAGGAGGACACCTCAGGGGCAGAATCTCCAGTCGCAGCAGCAGGTCCTCAGATCCCTCGGCCCACAGGTGCCAAAAGTCAGTGATGAGGTTTTATCAGCAGGCCAGGAAGGGAGAAGGGCTTTCCCATAGCTCCAGCAGCAGGCAGCAGACACAGAGGCAGCACAGCAGCCCAAAAGGAAGCTCCATTGTTGGAGCGTAAAAACCCCTGGGGGCATTGAAGAGCTGAGTCTTAACCTCAGCCCTGGGTGGAAGCTCTGGGAGAGCTGGTCTTTGTCTCACACTGAATAGCAGCCCTGCCCATCCACCTTATCTGAAAATCAGCCCCCAGTGCTGACTTGGGGGAACTGGAGGCCATGTGGCTGTGGAGAGGTATCTGCTAAAATTCTGGGCACAAAAATCCCTCTCTGTGTCCAGACCAGTACACGCTTGATTGTGCCACCTTGGAGGAACTGAGATCTCACAGATTCCCAGAGTATACCCTACTCTTGACAAAGGACCCAAAAGTAAAGTAACTGGTTGGGAAATTGCCCCAAAAAGGGGAAAAAAATAAGACTATAGAAGGTTATTCTCTTGGTGAACAGATATCTCCTTCCATCCTTTTGGATGAGGAAGAACAAGAAGAAGGAAAGACATAAAAGTCAAGGCTTCTGTATCCTACACATCCAAAATAAATATTCAGTGGGCTCAGTTCATGGAAGAGCTCAAAAAGGATTTTGAAAATCAAGTTAGAGAGGTGGAGGAAAAACTGGGAAGAGAAACAAGAGAGATGCAAGAAAAGCATGAAAAGCAGGTCAACACCTTGTTAAAGGAGAAATAAAAAAATGCTTAAGAAAATAACACCTTGAAAAATAGGCTAACTCAATTGGCAAAAGAGGTTCAAAAAGCCAATGAGGAGAAGAAGGCTTTAAAAAGCAGAATTAGCCAAATGGAAAAGGAGGTCCAAAAGTTCACTGAAGAAAATAGTTCTTTAAAAATTAGAATGGAACAGATGGAGGCTAATGACTTTATGAGAAACCAAGAAATCACAAAACAAAACCAAAAGAATAAAAAAATGGAAGATAATGGGAAATATCTCATTGGAAAAACAACTGGCCTGGAAAATAGATCCAGGAGAGACAATTTAAAAATTATAGGACTATCTGAAAGCCATGATCAAAAAAAGAGCCTAGACATCATCTTTCATGAAATTATCAAGAAAAACTGCCCTGATATTCTAGAACCAGAGGGCAAAATAAATATTGAAAGAATCCACCTATCACCTCCTGAAAGAGATCCAAAAAGAGAAACTCCTAGGAACATTGTGGCCAAATTCCAGAGTTCCCTGGTCAAGGAGAAAATATTGCAAGCAGCTAGAAAGAAACAATTCAAGTATTGTGGAAATACAATCAGGATAATGCCAGGCCTAGAGGCCTGAGGGCTACCCGAGTCTGCTTACCTCACCTCTCAAGGTCTTCGGCTGGCCAAACCGGATGCTCATATGAGAGAAAGGACGTTCCCAGAGTCGAACAAGGGTTGAGCTTTATTTCAGGGTCTAGTTACAAGTGCAGGGGAATTCTTCCTTAGGCGGGAGCGAAGAATCTCCCAAGGAGGCAAAGATCTTACAATAAGAGATTGGAAGTAGAAGTGTAAGTGGGGAGAGAGGGGGAGGGGAGAGAGGAGAGAGGAAAAGCGGAGCCTTGTTGTCCTGTCCACTCCGCGCCCCTCCCGCCCAAGAGAGCTTTCAGGCTTTCCTGATCCTACTTAAGCTCTGCAGCGGCATAGTTTGCATCTGAATACCGTGCCTGTTAAGTAACTAGGTGTGCTCCAATCCGGGACAATCTCGAGGGCGGGGAGAGCTCTCTCCCATCACGTTTCTCACGGGAAGAGGCGGAAATACACGAGATAGCTCGGTTCACCTCGATTCCCAGCCGTTTCCTGGGGGGTCTCGTGAGAACTCTAAGATTTAGAAGTTCCCACCTTTACCCGCCCGAGACTGTCCACATGGAATTGAGCTTCCAACCCTAGCAGGATAACACAAGATCTAGCAGCTTCCACATTAAGGGATCGAAGGGCGTGAAATAGAATATTCCAGAAGTCAAAGGAACTAGGACTAAAACCAAGAATCACCTACCCAACAAAACTGAGTATAATACTTCAGGGGAAAAAATGGTCTTTCAAAGAAATAGAGGACTTTCAAGCATTCTTGATGAAAAGACCAGAGCTGAAAAGAAAATTTGACCTTCAAACACAAGAATGAAGAGAAGCAAGAAAAGGTGAACAGCAAAGAGAAGTCATAAGGGACTTACTAAAGTTGAACTGTTTACATTTCTACATGGAAAGACGATATTTGTAACTCTTGAAACTTTTCAGTATCTGGGTAGTGGGTGGGATTACATACACACACACACACACACACATGCACACACACACACACAGCACAGAGTGAACTGAATAGGATGGGATCGTATCTTAAAAAAATAAAATTAAGCAGTGAGAAAGAAATATATTGGGAGGAGAAAGGGAGAAATGGAATGAGGCAAATTATCTCTCATAAAAGCAGCAAGTAAAAGACTTTTCAGTGAAGGGAAAAAGAGGGGAGGTGAAAGAAAAACATGAAGCTTACTCTCATCACATTTGACTAAAGGAAGAAATAAAATGCACACTCATTTTGATATGAAAACCTATCTTACAATTCAGGAAAGTGGGGGAGAAGGGGATAAGCAGGGTGGGGGGGATGATGGAAGGGAGGGCAGTAGGAGGAGGGAGCAATTTGAAGTCAACACTCTTGGGGAGGGACAGGATCAAAAGAGAGAATAGAAGCAATGGGGGGCAGGATAGGATGGAGGGAAATAAAGATAGTCTTACACAACACGACTATTATGGAAATTATTTGCTAAACTACACAGATATGGCCTATATTGAATTGCTTGCTTCCCAAAGGGAATGGGTGGGGAGGGAGGGATGAAGAGAAGTTGGAAGTCAAAGTTTTAGGAACAACTGTTGAGTACTGTTCTTACTATTAGGAAATAAGAAATACAAGTAATGGGGTATAGAAAGTTATCTGGCCCTACAGGACAAAAGAGAAGATGGGGACAAGGGAAGGGAGGGATGTTAGAAGACAGGGCAGATCGGTGATGGGGCAATTAGAATGCTCGGCATTTTGGGGTGGGGGGAAGGAGAAATGGGGAGAAAATTTGGAACCCAAAATTTTGTGAAAATGAATGTTAAAAGTTAAATAAATAAATAAATAAAAATAAAATCTTTGTTATAAAGGATGGTTCTCAGGGAGGGGAAAGAGTGAAGAACTGTAAAAGAAAAAAAATAAAAACCTATTTTTCAAAAAAAGATTGAGATATAAAAAGGATAACTGCTTACAGATGTACAACAGGCAATTAGTTGATAATGTGGGACCAGAATTTACGAGAGGAAGACTGTATATGGAGATGCCTCAGTGAACTGCACATATATGATCGCTGAACCCAGACCAAAGTGAGAGTATGTAATATACAACAGAGTTTGGGGAGGAAAATGATAGAAAATGACCAAAGGATCATAGACCTAGACGTAGAGCAGTTAGAGCAGCTAGGGGAACACCAAAGAGAGGGTTGGGCCTGGGGTCAGAAAGACAGAGTTCAAATTCAGCACCAGACATTTACTAGCTGTGTGACCCTGGACAAGTCACTTAACCCTATTTGCCTCAGTTTCCTCATCTGCAAAATGATCTGGGGAAAGAAATGACAAACCACTTCAGTATCTTTGCCAAGAAAACCTCAAATGAAAAGGGCATGACTAAATGACAAAAAACAAAGCTAGACAGTTCATCTTATGTAACACCCTCATTTTACAGTCGAGAAAGCTGAGGCCCAAAGAGGTTTGTTTATTAACGTCATCAAGGTCATGCCAGCAGTTCCAGAGAAAAGATCTGAATCTGGGTCCACAGACTCCACAGCTAGAGTTCCTCTTATTACTTCCAAACCAAGGAATCAAAAAAGAAAGAGACACAAGGCAAAACAATGCTATAATAGTTGAGACGTGAAACCATCTAAGAAATAAAAGGGACCAGTGAGACTACTAAAAGTAGTTCTCACCACACATGCTTATACTCCCTACTACTGGAAAGGTTGAGGTAGTGGATCATTTGAACTTGGGAGCTCTGAGCTACTAGACGGCTAAGCCAAACAAGCCTGCTAACTCTGTCACCAATGTGGCTAGCTTCCAAGGGCAGGGGAATACCAGGTAGTCTGTACCAGATGAGCTGGAACAGGTCAAAAATGAAGTAGATCAAGGTTATTGCACCAAAAAAAACTAGGGATCGGGCCTGTGAGTAGTCATTGTACTTCCAGTCTGGCAAGATAGGGAGTCCCAGTCTCAAATAATTCAATGAATAAGTAATAAATATCCCCCCCAAAAAAAGTAAAATAAAAGAAGTCCTCATCTGATTTGATGGTTTAGCAATTAAGAAAAGCTTTATAACCTCAGAAAGTGCAGTTCCAGGTTAGGCTAGAAGATCTTGAAAACTGAGTGGGAAATGTGGAAATGGTCGCAATGAGTATAGATGAGTCTAGGAGTTTGTAAGAGGCAAGATAGGGTATAGGACAGCTTGCTGCTGTTGCTGCTGTCGAGTTTTCAGTCCTGTCTGACTCTGACTCCGTGGACCATATCAGCACAATACTGTCCAAGACTCCATGGACCATATCAGGACAATACTGTCCATGACTCCGTGGACCGTATCAGCCCAATACTGCCCATGACTCCGTGGACCATATCAGCCCAATACTGTCCATAGGGTTTTCTTGGCAAAGATACTGGAGTGTTTTGCCATTTCTTTCTCCAGTCATAGCTTGAGTAAAGTGAAGGATTTTTTCTTAAGATGACAGAAATCTGGGCATGTTTATTGGCAGCAGGAAAAGAGCCATTAGACTCAATCAATTCGATAAGCATTTATTAACTATGTACTATGTATGCTATATGTTAGGCAACAAGAGAAAATAAAAATCAGTCCCTGTCCTCGAGGTACTTACACTCTAATGGTGGAAAACAAATCTATACAAAGAAGGAAGGTTTGGGAAAGCCCTCAATCAGGAGATGAGACGTAAGTCTTGAATGAGGTCAAGAATTTCATGAGAGAGAGGCCATGAGGCCACGCATCCCAGGCAGGGGGAATATTATGTATAAAGGTACCAATACAGCGGAATACTACATATCATGAACAATAATAACATTATTTGGGATGAAATGTGTAGGGTGTGAAAGAGAACAATGTGAAAGGCTGACCAAAGGCTTTAAAAACCACCTATATAGTAGCTTTTATTTTATTCCAGAGGCAAAAAGTCACTGGAGCTTCTTAAGCACAAGAGCAGCACCTATGCTTTAGCAGTATCTATTTGGCTTCTAGTGTCAGACTGAAGAGTGGAGAGCCTAGATGAAGCTGACCTCTCAGGTGGCTATTGCAACAGTCTAGGCAAGAAGGGATCAGGGTCTGAGAAAGTGGTGACCTTATAAGTGAAGATAAATGTGCAATATACTATAGAGACAAAATTAACAAGGCTTGGCAAGTGACTGGATGTATGGAGTAAGGGAGACAAAAGAGTAAAGTATGACTCTGAGGCTGCAAAGTTGGGCAACTGGAAGGACGCTGCAGTACCTACTGGAAATAAGAAAGTTAGGAAGAGGGGATGATTTAGAAGAAAAGATAATAAGCTCTGTTTTAAACATAGTAGAGGAATCAGAGAAGGCTTCATAGACAAGGTGATATTGAGTAGAAGTTTTTACAGCTATGGGTTGGATCCAGTTGGATATATACAATAAATATCTGGTACTCTGGGATTAAAACTCAATAGAGGGACTGGATGTGTGTTGGGGGTGGGGTGGGTCATCTCATGGAAATTATTGCTAACCCCACAGGAATTGATGAGATCACTAAGAAAAAGTCTCTAAAGAAAGAAGGAAAAAGGGTACAGGACTGAACTCTGGGGTTAATCCATATATAGAGGATGGGGCATGGGGTTCAGAATCAAATAGACAGGTAGAAGAACTAGGAGAAACAGAGGTACAGAAATCCAGGCAATGGCAGTCAACAACATAAAATGCTATAGACTGGTCAAAAAGGATGAGGGATAAGAAAAGGCCATCAGATTTGTAAACTAAGAGATCACTGAAAACCTTGTAAAGATAATTTCAGTTGAGTGATAAAGTCAGAAGCCAGACTGCAAAGGGTTGAGAGCACAGGAAGTAGTAAGAATGTGTGTAGATAGCTTGATATATGATGGTTGCTGGAGAGAATGGTAGGATCAAGTGAAAATTTAAGAATGAAGGAGATCAGGGTATGTTTTAAACAATAGGAAAAGTGTTAGTGAAAAGGAAGAGACTGAAATTAAGTGGAGAGAGGGAATGAGTGACTAAACAAGTTGCCAGGGAGACACGATGAGATGACATCAAGTAGTGAGGTTTGAGTTTGCAAGATCCTTCCTTGAGAAAGTGGGAGGCAGGAGAAAGTAAACATAGTCATTTAATTACTATACAATTTTAAAATAAAACTTCTACTAAATATCACCATGTCTATACAACTTTCCCTGATTTCTCCATCGAGAAAATGACCTCCATCTCCTGCTTCTGAATTTCTACTACCCTTTCTTGGTGACCCTTGTTTCGTCACTTGGCCTTATATTAGTATCAATGACAAATCTTTTCTACTAAACCTTAAGTTTCTTGAGGACAGAAATTACAGAATCAAAGTATTTTAGAAGGACCTTAGAATGAAGCAGTCCAACGTCTCTGTGGCACAGATGAGAAGACTAAGGCCCAGAAAGATTGGCCAGCATCCTACAGGAAGGGAATTTCAGGCTCAGGGCTCAAATCCAGCTCTCCTTTCTTGATCCATGTCAGATTTTGTTTTTGTTTTTATTTCACTACACCATACTGCCAACCCTGATTTAATCATCTCTGTAAACTCCAAAGAATTCAGCAGTGTCTTACATACATGTGGTACATGTCTATTTGTCCAATGACCAAATATATTTATAGATAAGCAAGACCTATCTTTATATTATGATAAAAGAATCATAGATCTAGAATTGGAAAAGACCTCAGAATTGATCTTGTTCAACCCCTTCATTATACTGATGAGGAATCTAAGGCCTGCTGAAGATAAGTGACGTGCCCAAGGACAGAAGGGGGTTTAAAGTAACAAAGACAGGATCTGAATCCAGATCCAGTAATTCCAAAAGAAGGGTTCATATTAGTAATATTAAATTAGAGAGGAGCTAGTCTACTGGCTCAATCTCAACTTATCTTTGTAGCAGTTATTTGCTAAAAAATTTTTTCATGTTAATATTTTGAATTATGCTAATTTCTCTATCAATCCATAATGGAAAGTTAAGTGTTGATGCCTAAACTTGGCAGAAATTACTTTCTCAGTTGGTAGAAGGAAAAATGAATGGAAACTGGCATGCAAGATATTGAAAGGGAATGGGAAGAAAGGGTTATAGTCTGTATTTTTTAATGCTCAGAATTCAGGTTTACAGTTTAAGTACCAAGAATTCTAGGAGAAGGGTCAGACCTCTTGTACAGCCCCAGATCAAACAGTCATTTCTAATACATTTGAAGATACACTGGAAAGCCCCAAAAGTCCAGTGTAACTACAATACATACAAGGTATGAAGGAAAGAGATCTAGAGTGGGAGGAAACGATGTAAGGCTAACAGAGCAAGTCCTTACTAGATCTCCCCATCATTCCAGTTAGTGGCAGGGCTGTGGCTAGTCAATTTAACTTTCTGTCTACCCCTAACAAGGGCCTAGTGTTTAAGAGTGCCTCTGCTGCCAATGAAGTTTCTGTTTCAAATGAAGGAAGGAGGGAAAGTAGTAGGGGAAATTATGAAGAAAACTTTTTTTTTGAGCTTTTCAAACATATATGTGGAGGAAAATACCTAGGAAGAGAATATATACCAAAAAAAAAAAATAGTTTGTGTTCAATAGCTTTACAAATCATCATCCACTATCTTCATGTATTAACCAAAGAGTCCTTTATTTTATAGTTTTTAATGACTTCTAGTGGCACTTTCCTTTTTCTGAATCAGCATAACCAACACGGAAGTCTCATCAAACTTGTTTTACTTCAACCAAAATTTAGGCAAAACTTAATCTATATGATCTTTGGCCAAACTTAATTTGCTGATAGGTCACTGATATATTGTAAGTTCCAGTGGGCTATATTTCACTTTCCCAAGTTTTAATGGTACCATGTGAAACATCACCATTTTTTCACAGCTCATTTACATAAGTTGCAATCAGACTTGTCATTATCTATATAAATTGCTGATGTTTATTAATGCCTTCCAATTTATTAGAAGAGGCAGAATGAACTGTTCATTTGTATTTTTATTACTATTGTTGAGTCAGTTTTTCAGTTGGGCCCGACTCTTTGTGACCCCATTTGGGGTTTTCTTGGCAAAAATACTGGAGCAGTTTGCCATTTCCTTCTCCAACTCATTTTACAGATGAGAAAACTGAAGCAAGCAGGGTTAAGTGACTTGCCCAGGGTCACACAGCTGTGTCTGAGTCCAGATTTGAACTCAGGAAGATGAGTCTTCCTGACTCCAAGACCAGCACTCTATCTACTGCACCCTATCACCATTCATTATTATTAAATTCCTTTTTTCCCAAGAAGCTCAGATACTTTACAAAAATAATATTGTAAACCTTATAAGAACTGCATAGAAACTACAGTACAGAAGCTTTTCCAAGATCACAGAACAAACAGCTAGTGACACAGAAATGGAATCTATGACCTCTGAAAGCCAGAAAAGTTTTCTACTCACCCCAGAAAATTCTTTCTCCCTAAATATAGCATATATGTTCAGGAGGAGAGGTTAGGCAGGGCCTTAACTTTTCAAGAAAACTGATGAACAACTTAGAGGAAACCTAAGGAAGAGTGTACTTGTAAGTCACCTGGGCATGATATTAGAAAAGGGCTTTTGAGGGTCATTTTTTAAAATATTATTTGTCCTAGGTTATATGTGTGTGTGTTTGTTTGATCTTTAAGTGAATGCCAGTGGTACTGCTAATGTTATTCTTTTGTGATATAGGTAGGAAGTTTATGGCTTTCTGTTTTGCTCCTAAAAGTAATTAAATAAGAGGCAGCACGGCATGTTGATTAGAGATCTAGACTTAAAACAAGAAAGATCTGGGTGTGATTTCCCAACTCTGACACAGAGAGGTTTCATTTAACCTCTCAATGTTCTAAGCAATTCTATAAAACTCTAAGGTTCTACCTGATTTGGTAGAGGGAGTTTCCTCATCTGGTGGTACTCTATACAAACAAAGTCATACAATCGTGATCTACTAAAGTAGGAATTCAGAGATAAAGAATAACCAATCCTAACTCTCAAGGACCTTAAATTCTAACAGAATACTAGAATGTTCTGTTCTGATGATCATACCGCCTACTTCTGTGAGCCCTGGTATGGAACAAGAGAAGATGCTACTTCCAGGTCTCTTGCAAAATTCTCATCTCTCTCCTTCTCTTGCAACTGCACTGTATTCTCCAATAGAAACTTTCACTATCTCTATGTAACAGGAAAATTAGAGTACTTAGGCTGCTACTCTTAAACCTCTCATCACTTCAAAATCTGCTCTGAGGTTATTATAAATAAGTAAAAATTGTCCATTTTTGAAAAAGAAAACTACTTTAAGACAAGCTTACCCGAAGCGGAACACTTTGGTATGACTTACCCTATAATCTATTGACAGACCAAAACAAATTTTTAAGCAGGGACATGACGACTCAAGTCAACCACTTTTATGACAATAGACACCAAACATTGAAAAATCCTTTTGTGATATAATTACTGAAAATGTATACAGAAAGTAACCATTTAATCACACAGCCTAGGTCCTTTACCACAAGAATGCAGTAGTTGGGATCAGAAGGGGTGCGGCTGCTCTTAAACACAATAAACTCTGGTGGACTAAAACAAGACCACTCTTTGGAAAGGCTTACAATCTAGAATTCGTCCTCCCCCTCGGGCTGACAAAGCCTAAATTTGTTGACCTTCAGGGCAGAGTGCAAGGCCCATCTGTTTACTCAGTATTTTGCCTTAGGGAGGGGTAGCTGTGGTAGATGAGTTAAGGCTGTGGTTATGGGGTGTTGCCAACAATTTGGTCTAAATTATTATTTTGTTCTTATAAATACAGAAGAGCCTTAAAGTTTTGTATACTTCTCATGTGGGAAAAAGGAAAAGGCTTTAAAAAGAAAAAATAGAGAAACATTAGGTTTAAGATAAGCTGATATATGCAAATTTTCCATTGAGAATCCAAAAATTTTATGAACAGTTAAATGACAAAAACACTCTTTCCTCTCACCAGTTTCAGAATGCCAATCTGGTTTTTGAAAAGAATACTGACAAAAAAATGGTTTACTTAAAGACAAAAAAAATTAAGTTACAAATCTTCAATAAAACTTTTGTGTGATCTTTATTCCCCATGAACAAACAATAACTGCGAAAACTCACCTATGAAAACACTGTAAACCTCTCCAGATCAGGGGGCCATAACATCTTTTTTGTGTCATAGACCCCTTTGGCAGTCTGGCGAAGCTTATGGACCCCTTCTCAGAATGTTGTTTTTAAATGTATCAAATGAAATACATAGGAATACAAAAGGAAACTGATTATACTGAAAATAGTTATCAATTTAAAAAATATATATAAAAATAAAAAACATCACAGACCTCAGGTTAAGAATCCCTCTTGTAGATGAAGGTGCCCCACTGTCTATCCTGAACTATCAAACCATGCTGGAAAGAAACCATTTTGAACTAGGTATAAATTGAATTTTTATTTATAAAAAAAAAAAGACTAATAGCTTAGACATCTCAATTTTACTGACCGCTTTTTTTCCTCATCAACATAAATATAAAACTACAAGCTCTCTATTTTATCCAGTAGAGAAAACAGTATCTTCATAAGTTCAGCTATTTAGCAGTATCATCTCACTGGGTTAGATTACACAGTACTCTAGACTGACTGACTAACATTGGCCTGGGTTAAAATTTCCTCAGTACAGGCCTAGAAGCCTGGGCACTGTAAGTTGTCTTTACTAAGATAATACAATCCTCTGTTTTTAAGGAAGATTTCTTTTATTATTGTGATGGCAGACTGCTTTATGAGGTAACATCTGAAATTCACTTTTGAAACTGTTAAAGAGCATATATGCTTTTCCCATAAGACTGAAAGAAACCCCTCAGGAATACATATTTTTAAATCTGCCAGATAAGTATTGATATTACTTCCCTGATGCTTGGAGAAAGTGTCAAGCCTACTGATTTGTTTTTCCCTTAGCCTAGGGAAAGTCAGTGTGTGTACTTGGTTTTCAGTCCTTCCCCCTTCTGTACACATACACACTGCAGCTGTAGTAAACAACCACTAGCCAAGAGTTGAGAAGGTCAAGGTCTCAAATGATGTACCAATACCAGTTTTCCCCTAAATGAGATTTAATTTCTTAGAAAGGAAATTTTTCAAGAACCATCAAGGAACCATTAACACATTTATTTTCATTATTAAAAAGTAATAGGAACCTTACCTAAGTAAAGTTTAGCTGACTTGTCTGCTTTTAAAATGTGTTGTGAAGTGAATATCAAACAATCGTAACTGTTAATGACATGATTTCAATTATTACATTTTATATTTCAGAGTATCAAGTTGTCTGTGCATTAAGTACATCTTCATACTGATAGCTTAGAGAAGGTGCAAAAAAAATAAATCATTCACTAGATTTATTGCAACTATATGCCAATACCTTTATGCCCAAATCAATCCATCCCCCAATTCATATAAAACTAAATATACTCACTCTGCCATGCCTGTTGTCAAGAATGACCAGCGTGCAAAAATAAAGAGATAACTTAGGTAGGTGAAATGTTTGTCCTTTAACATCCTATTCCTAACTCTCTGCTTCTTAATTTCAAAACCTAAAAATATCTCACTCTACTTTAACCAATTTCTGTGGGGTTTAAGAAAATGTAAACACCATGAGAAGGAGGTTTGCAAATGCCACTCACCACTGCGTTTTTGTTTGGTTTGGTTTTTTTTTTTTTAAGTCACTGTTATTATTAAATGCCAATTCTAAGAAGCATTCCTCACTCCATGGAATACACCCACTCTTTAAAAGTGACCACTCCTATTCACATCACAAGCTCCTGCACCACTCAGCCAGCCATAAGCCACCAAATTCATATCTTACCATTGACTTATCTAAACAACTCCTTCCTCCAGTAAGAAAAGGGGATGAAACAGTCTAGGTGGATTTACAGAATGACGTCCATTTGATTGGCACATGTCTACAGAAGCAACTAGATGCACATGTACATAGATGTAAATAGAGCTGTTCATCTCCCTGGTGTGAGGGTAAAACTGATGGAATATTAAAGCTGATGTAAAAGAAACTATCTCACCACTTTGCAGAGAATTCTATTAGCAGAATTGTTTTAAACCGTCTATACAGAACCGTACCTTAACAGTCTGCACAGTTAAATTAGGGAGAATGACAATACCAACCACACAAACTGTTTATCCAGATTACACATTCCGGTGTACTAATACTTCTAACTCAACACAAGTCAGCTTTTATCAACTGAATTAAATAAAGCTATTATTATTAAGTATGCAGAACCCAAAAAGCCCAGGGTGAGAGGGGCTGGGAAAGCTGCAGGGCTTATAACAAAGGAATTGGTACTTTTAAATGCACTGAACCTAAAATGTAGCGCTGACTGTACCCCACCCTTCTCCCCAAAGATAAAAGTTTGCAAAGTTCTAATAGTCAGTTCTGCACCGAACAAAGGCGGAATTGATTCTTCTCATATAATAGTGTTTAACATTCACACAAACTAATGTCACGGAGGTCAGTACTCAGTCGTCACTTTACAGCAAGCTTATAAGGCAAGAAGTGGTTCCCAAACTGGTTCTCAGAGCTTTTTCACGACTGGGTCGAAATGCAAAGTTCTCCCTTGTCAACTCTACGGAGGTCCACCTTAATTGAAAATAACAGCCATAGGCCAGCCCCCGGCCACTTCCATGAACTATACACTGTTGCAAGTGACAGTTAGACATCATTACTACCACAGACAATAATGAATGTAGCACTAGGACCGCTATTAATGCCAGCAGTGTCATCTCCACCTTAACCCCTTACCCTCCGAAACCCTCTCGAAAACACACACACAGAAACCCAATTTTGGCATATACACATCTAAAAAAAAAGGTTTCCGAGGGGAAACTTGTTCAACCAGACCCCCCAATTCAGAGCTAATGTTTTATTTTTAATCCATGGCAACTGTCAGACAAACGTTGTAAACCAAACAATCCCACTCTGGGTAGAAAAAAAAACATTTGCTTAATACACGTTACTTGATAAGTTTTGCGGGAGTGAAAAAAAAAAACCAAACGTTCTTCTTTCTTCTCCGCGAATCTGACCAGAGCTACTTGCTTTGCAATAGCATCCCCCTCGCCCTCTCCCCCTCCCGTTTCCCAACAACACTTTCCCCTTTTAAGAAGGCAGACCAACCAAAATGATTTAACTTGAGCAGATGACAGAAGGAAAATAAAACATGTTAAGAGAATACGGTCTGATTTGGGATGGCAAAAAAAAAAAAAAAGGTTTGTTTATTTTGATAAGAAACGGAATAGGCACAGACCTGAGCAGAAGCTGCAGAGCAGGAGAAATTGTTTTCTTTCCCTTATACAGTCCCCCTCTCTCTCTCTCTCTCTCTCCCTCTTTCGCTCCCTTTCTCATACACACACATACACACAGTGTCACACATACACACTCACACACGCGCACACACACATACACACACACGCACGCACACACACACACATACAGAGTCTCTCTCAGCTGCTCTATGCAGTTCTCAGGAAATGAATGGGGGGCAACACAGAGAACTGTTGTACTTGCAAATGACTTACCCGGATCACATGATGTGCTAAATGTAGGGTGGGCCGGTGGGTGGAGGCTTCCGAAACCAGAGCGGACACAATGTAGCGTGGGGAGTCTTACCAGGCCCGCATCCAATTACATTGGGGCCCAGCCGAGGGGGGTTTGCAAGACGGCGCTTCTCCTACCCTTGCTGCACTGAGCTCAGGAAACCGGAGAGGCCAAAGGAGGAGGGGTGGAGGGGGCTGAGAGAACCAAACCCCCAAACAAAAGAGCTCCCGTTCCTCCAACCCAGAAACAAAGCAAAGCCAATGCAGGCGAGTCCCGGGGTGGGGTTTGGGGGCGGGGGAGGTAGGATGGGAGGGGTTCGATCAGCAGGCGCTAAGTCGCTTTATTGCCATAAAATGTGTCCCCCAAACCGCTCCACCGGAGGATTAGGAGGAGGGATCTGTGTGTGATGGTTAAAATCCCCTGTGGGAAATGAACCCCTCCCCGTCCTCGGAGGTAGAAGGAAACACCCACAGCTCCGCGCTACGTCTGCCTGCTTTCTGCGGGCGAGGTGCTGGGGCTGGGTTGGGCAGGGCAGGGCAGGGCTGGGCTGGGCCAGGCAGAGCCGAGCCCGGCGAGACTGGGGGGAGGCCCTCCCCAGCCTGCCTGCTCCTCGCTCCCCAGTCTGGCTGAAGCCTCTGTCCCTGGTCACCAGCCCCGGGGAAGCCGAAATGTAGGCGTATGTGTGTTTAAACGGGGGTCCGTTCGGACCCGTGGCGAGGAGGAGACCCGTGGGCTTCCCGGGGAAAGAAAGCAAAGCAAAGCAGCAGCCACCTTCGTGCCACCCCCGCGGGCTCCAAGCTCCAGCCCAGGACTTGGGCCGGGCCCGGAGAAAGTCTCCCCTTTTGTGTCTGCCCGCGGTTCGGACGAGATTTTGGGAAGGAACAAATAAAGCTGCGAGCTGAAGCATTCCGCCCGGGCGGGGGGCTCGGGAGGGGTGGAGCGGGGTGGAGCTGGCGGGGGGAGGGAGCTAAGCCGGCTGCGTTCCCCGGGGCTGGCCGGCTCACGAGCGGGCCAACTTGGAAAGGTGTGGGCGGAGCCGGCGGCCCCGGGGTGTGCGTGGAGCCTGCGTGGCCCAGCCGGCCTCGCTCGGGGACCCGGCCCCTGGGCGGGGGGCATCGCCTGCAGATGGCCACCGTGGGGTTGGGGCCGGGGCGCCCCGAGCCAGAAGAGCGGCGGCCTGCGGATCTGTGCCAGTGGGGGAGGGGGCAAAGCCAAGGCAAGGAGCGTTTGGGTCCTAGACGAAACCCGCGGCTGTGAGGGTGTAGACGACTCTCCTTCCTCCTTCGGCCCATTTAACCTTTGTTATGGAGAGGAGAGAGGGGACGTCGTGCACCGGCTCATCTCCCGCTTATTTAGCAGACCAGACGCACTTTTAGAAGGGAATACAAACGGAAGGGGGAGAGGGCACCCCAGACTTGCAGCCTGGAGCAGCAGGACCCGGACCTCGAGCGGAGTCCTAGAAGAGTGTTCTTCCCCTTTCCCTCGGCCCCCCTCCCTCGGCGCCCCGGGCAGTTTGTCCGCGGGATTCTGGGCGGGGGAGGGAGGAGGCTGAAGCCAACGTGGCCCCGCAGCGATGCTTCCTCTCCCGGGGCTCCGGGTCCTCGGAGCAGCGCGGGGCGGGGGACTGGGGGTCCGGGGGAGGGGAGAGGAGCGGAAGCGGACTGGGGGGGGGGGGGGGGCCAGAAAAGAGGACTAAGGCATCGATTGTTGCCGAGCGTATTGGCCGCTTCTAGCCCGACCCAGGTGAGCTGAGCCTCCAATCCGTGCGTTCCAGCCTGGCGTGCGGCCCCGCAAAGCCGCCCAAGAGCTGCTCTCCTGGAAGTCACCGCGTAGGACAGCTCCCCGACACGCCGGGGAGCGAGACATCCGAAAGTTTTCTAGGACGAGAGGAACATTTCATGTTGATTTCAGTAACGTGACCTAAGTCAGGGTGGGGAGAAGAAGACACTTTGTGGGGGCGCGGGTTCACCCACAAAGCAGGAGAGCAAAGCAGAAAGGGGGGAAGGCTGAATGAATGAAAGTCGAGTTGGACATTTAGATAGCTTTTTGGCATGTTCTAAACACTTTTTATCTGTGTGACACGGATTAATTAAAACCAGGAGCCTAGCTGTAGGAATATCTTCCTCGTATTTCTCAGGAGATCCTCTGGAAGACCACTTGGCCATGTTGTGAAGGAGAGCCTTGGCTCGTGTGGAATTGGGCTAGAAAGCCCTCCCCTCCTCCCCCAGGTCCCTTCCAACACTGGAATTCACCGATGTACCGTGAAGAAGCTGAACATCCTACTTGCTAACTATGCAAACTCATTAGCTACTCTAAATTTAGACTGGGACATCGCAACATGGTTGTGAGAATTAAAGGGTAAGGGTCCCCAGAAGAGCAAATCATTGAGTTCCAAGCAAGCAGCCTGAACCTAATAAAAAGAAAACAGAGAGACCCTTATATTCCTAGAGGAGCTTGAACATTGAATGAAAAAAGTAGGCAGGAGACACATAGGGATGAGTTGCCACCTTTCTGAGATGAATATTGGTGGCTGAGGGTTTGGCCCCTGCTGTCCTTCTTCATTTGGGGTCAGATAATATGTGTTCTATCCCAAAGTGAAGGAAAGGAGAATTAAGGATGTAACTTTTAGAGCCCCACATACTACTGAGGGCGAAAACTTTGTGCACTAAATAAATAGCTTTAGGTCGTCCAGTGGGGTTGGGGGAGGAGATTCTCCCCAGCTCCTCCAGGGAGAAAGAAGTCAAAGGTAGCTGGAGTAGGGCTGTGTAAGAAATTATGCCAACCAGGCAGTTTTTTCTAATAGCAGATTTTCCTCAGAGACAGTGAAGTGTAGTGCACAGTTCTGGAAATGTATCTTACGTGAAATGCTTCTGCATCCAGAATAACAGGCTGCACTTCATTCCTATGCTAGGGGCTACAGTGACATGGGCATGTTAATAAAATGGTGACAGACAGAAAATAAAATATAAAAATCTAGTCCAGAGGGTAAGAGAATTAGAGGGAGGTCGAAGTTAATATCTGGAGTCTGGATGGTAAGGATGGGAGAGGGAAGAGCATGGGGATTTAAGGGGGGGGAATTCTTGGCAGTTAAAAAATCATGGTGCTATATAAGAAAGAATGGAATTATTGAATTAAGGCAACTCCCTAGATTTAAAGGCAGGGAAGAAAACTGAGAAAGAAGAATGGTAGAGATTTGAGATAGTGATAAAATATTCTATTTATGTGCCCTGTGATGAGAGAAAAGAGGAAAATAAAGGGAGATTTAATTCCTTTGTGTTCTAAGGGAGATTAGAAAGAATACGGAGGAATTATTTAAATTCATACTTATTTCCACCTCATCTCATATGAACCCATCTACTACTTGGACTATCACAGTTGACTAAAACATGAAAGGAAAGAAGCATTAGAGCAGAGTTGGAAGGGACATTTAAGGCCATCTACTTCAACTCCCTTATATTCAAGATAAGGAAACTGAGGCACAGAAATGTTACTTGTGAAAAGTCACTCACACAGTTGATAACTATTTTAGACAGTTTGAATCTATATCTTTCTGAATCCATGTGTGAAACTCGACATGTCCTTACTCAGAGTAAGAATTTGTTTCTTTATCTTACGTGTTCAGAGATTAACATAATATAATCAGAAGGGAAATTATAGAAAAAAATTCAGGTGGCAGAAATATTGTATGCAGAGTCATGGTCTCTAGTCCAAAGGAACTGAGGAAAGCATTGGGCCATCCCTGAAGAAAAGCATGTAGAAACAACTCACCTTTTTCATTTCTCTACCTTTCTTAATTTACATTTTCAGTGACTTGAATTCTGAGTACTGAGAAAAAAAGTGATGGTGATGAATTTAAGAATAAAAGTTATTTTGATGTAATGTTTTGAGTTATCAAGATAAATCTATGTTCCATTCAACTTTTCACTCACCCAAACATAGCCAAAGAATAACAAACTGAACTGCCCCCCAAAAAAGTCATTTTCAGCTAATTAGCATAATTAAATTAAAACTGAGTAATTTATGTTCTGTATCAGATATGAAAGTAAACACCTTGCCCCTTATTTTAAAAATGTTTATCTAAAGCGTTGCCTGTGAATTTTTTAACAAACCCCTTCATGTTTGACCAGTGATATTGATTCATCAATAGAAGTACCCTATCAAGTTATGTCATATTTATAATACTCTTAATTATACCCTATACTGCAGCCAAGAATCTTTTCTGCAAGAGATTCAATCTTTTAGGGAAGAGAAAGAGAGGAAAGAAATAGTAAGGTATACATGGATACTTAAGTATAGCTCTTGAAGTTGTGTATGCTGCTGCCAAGTCACTTTACCTTTTTAACACTGGCATAGTCATCATTCCTGGAAAACTAACCATTTCCACAATTATATTGGGAGACCATGTTGAGGATATGTATTAGGATTGAGCAGTAGGTGAAATTTTAGATTGTGAGCTCCATGAGAGCAGATGCTTGTCTTGATTTTTTTCCTATATCTTCTGTGATAGACTTAGTAGATCCATAATAAACCCTGATTCATCTCCCATGTAGACAGTGGACATCCTTAACTGGAGAGGTTTCTGCCAAGTCCTAAGCAGACTATGGGTGCCATGTCTCTCTGAAGGACTACAACAACATTCCACCAGAGGAATACTGTAGATATAGATGAAGGTTGTGGAGCTTTCAGCTATCTATCATGAAGCAAGTCCAGAGAAGTCCACCTGTCCAGAAGAAACACCCTAATAGGGTTCTAATTTTGATACTGATTTTCCCATGGTTCCTGTGTTTATTTCTTGTGGGAGAGTGAGGAGTGCTTTGTTGATGCTGTGTTTACTGTACCATCGCAATAAATACCTTTACTGAGAGGTAATTGTGTCTAATGGCTGATTTTTAAAAGAAACACAACCTTGGTGGTTTCTAAGACTATGGCGTTAGTAGTACAGACACACAGTTATCCTTAAGAGTCCCTCTGTTTGGGACTGAATCTGTAATCCTCAAATAGGACAGCAAGCTTCGGGGAGCAGCTTGGATGTGGTGCTACACATGAATAATATAAACCTAGAAATAATGAACCGTGGTCCTGCAAAAACAAAGTCTCATGGGTATGACTACTTAAAACTGAGTATCACCTTTTACATTTGTGAATCAATTAGGGAGATGTAAGAACTACCTTGCAATGAGAACCCAATGAAGATCATGTAACATAAATGTGTAGTTTACCTTGTTAGTAGAATTTTGTCATTTTCTCCAATTTCTTTCAGCAGCACATGAGTAGGAGTAAAGACAGCAAAAGGTTGGAGTAATCCAGGACTGGGGATGGGCAGGGCAAGGTCATCCATTGAATAAGGAAGCAAGAAACTCAAGAGAAAAATAGAGTTCAACTGGTTCTATAAGAATTAAAGATAGGGAAGGGAGGAGAGTTTAACCAATGCTAGGGTAATAGATTGGGAAAGAATTGGGGTCTAGGAATTTGAGGCTACAATGATGACAAAGAACAGGGTTTGGGGGTTGCAAGGCAGAGATTTTGACAACAATCTTAATAACAGATTTCGATGAGGTAAGGGGATTTAAGAATTCCTGAATGTAGAAGTGGTGTATTTGTGGGTGGTGGCAAAATCAAGGGTATGAACATCTGTGTGTGGCTGTGGTAGGGTGGAGAAGTAGGTCATGGGAAATGAATAAGTTGAGGAACTGGGAGTTGAGAGAGTATCAGTATTCATGTTGAAATCCCCAACTATGCAGATAAAAATTAGGGAAGAGAGAAAGACTTCAAACCATGGAATGAAGAAAAATGAAGAGTGTCCTGAAGGTCAGAGAGTACCTTCCAGAATTTTGATTAAATGGTAACTATGGATTGAATAAACCTCAAAAGGGGAGGGTTACTGAGTAATGGTGCTAGAGGGGACGAAGGAGTAAGACACACACACACACTTTCTCTCTCTCTCTCTCTCTCTCTCTTCCCCCCCCCCCCCCCCTACTTCTCAACTAGTGAATTGCAGAGTGAGGGAAGGGGAAATGAGTGGAAGTACAACCAGTGCTGGAAAGGGTGACCAAAAAAAATACATGATCAAGAGGGTATCAGGCCTCATCAGAGGCTAAAGATGAAAGGAAAAGATGTTTAGAAGAAAGCAATTTATAACTTGTGGATAGAATATTCATTCCAGAACATTGTGGAAGGGATGGGTACTTTTAAAGTGAGATATGAAAGGTGGAGGGAGGGGAAGGGCCTGGTAGTAAAGGAAACATGCAGTGAGAGATTGAGAAAAGGGTTTGAATGATGGCAGCCCAATTGGGTTGGATAGGGTATGACTGGGTGGGTGTCTGTTAATCTGGGCATGAGTTCAGGTAGGTTTAAATCTGCCTGTGGGTTTAGCCTGCCTCAGGACACTAGGACCCTCAGATGAGGGGATCAGGAATGACTTTTCTGCCCTTTCTCTGTAATAAGTCCAAGCCAGGCCAGGAGGCTGGTACTATATGGTACTTAACTTCATATTTCAGTTCCTTAAAGATCTGTTTTTATCATGATGGATATTGCCTCTACAGATTCAGATTCTATGGCCTTCTACTTCTTTACTGTCAGGGGGAAAAACTGCCATCATATCAGGCCTCATAATGTAACTGGTAGGCATTAGACAACATGTATGCAAACACCAGCTTAGTACTTTAAACTGGCTAAGATAGGTCAAGGCTTACTCTGCACTGACGAAACCTCAGTAACCTAAGGAGTTCTCAGCACATCAGGATAATGTGTTGTAGTAGGAAATAAGAGCAAAATTAATTCTATTTTTCTCATCCAATGTATTCCAATTTTTAAATAGTTTTCCTTTGACTGACTTTTCCCCCCATATTTAGAGTACTACTCATGAAATGCAAATAACAAAAACCAGAACTGGGATATAATCAATAAAGAGCTGATAACTTAATAGAAAAAATTGCTTTCTCCTCCCTGTCTCAATAGTGAACTTTGCAATCAACAAGTGTTCACTAAAGCATCTCCCAAGTACCAGACTCTGTGCTAGGTGCTGGGCACCACAGGAATAAGTATGTAGGATGACTCCTTCATCAGAGCCCTAGTTAGAACCCACAGTATTTTTTGTTCACCCTTTTCACAAATTGCTTTCTATGCAGAACTCTCTATGCAACATATAAGAAGGACTCTGCTACCTGGAAAAGAATTCAAAAAGAAAAAAAAAACTGAAGAAAAGCTATCAGCAAGAACTCCAAATTTCCCTAAAAATAGCATACCAGTTAAACTGTTCCAAACCCCAATTCCCCTCCCACTTCATACTCTCTATCCTATCACTGTATCCCATAAGCTACAACTGTGTCCTTTTTATGTGATTTGTCATTAGCTGTTACAACATAAACCATTCCCATATGGCTTCTCTTGGCTTATAGCAGCTTGTTAGTATCACCAGCTGACGATGTGTCTTAGTTTCTCCACTATTTTACTCAAGACTAAAGCAAAGAGGAATCAAGAAGGACTCTTACAAGATAAGAATGAGACTATAAATAAGGAAAAGTGGGATATATGCCTTTTAGCTGCTTTGAAACTATGTATTAATTGTACTTAGATAACATGCTGATTTAATTTATCACTATAAGAAATATAGCCTACCTATTTCTTTTACATTAAACATTGCATAGTTCTGTATAAATGTAAAGGGGGACATCAGAGGAGTCCCAGATCAAGACTGTCATAAGAAGGAGGATCAGGAAATTCTTGACCCTCCTTTTTTATTACATAATTAATGCCCTTCCCTCTACCCCCCAGTCATTTGGAGGAAAGAAAGGAACTCTAAAAATCTATGTGTTTGTGAAGACTATACTATGGTAGACCACACTTGGAGGTTAGAGGAATAATGATGAGAAGATATTTTTCTTATTCTATATCTAACACAGCACTGTCTAGGTATTAGGATGATAGGTGCTAAAGAAATTGTAAATATCACTGAGGGAAGCTGCTTAGTTTTTGTTATACTGCTATATTGAAATACTACTTTGTTTACAATATTTCAACTCCAAAAATCCTCATCAATTATTAAATAGTTTCCTCATTGAATTAAGTAGGAAGGCAAGATTTTATAAATAGAAAAGAACAGATAACAGGTGGAACTCAAGATTTACTCTGAAGATGAAAATGCAGAATACTGCCTCCTATAAACAAACTGTTATAAACACTCCAGAATGATTTATACCCTATATTCACAACATAAAGAGAAAGGAAAAGAATTCAAGTTCCATTCTTTTTTACCCCTTTGAAGCTGAAGATTTCTGTTTCCTCTTATAATGCACCAGTGGGAAAAATTTTAGCAGTTCTATACTCTACTGGATTCAGTAGGGGTGGAGAGTTATTGAAACCTCTTGCCAAATGCATTTGGTTTAATAAAATAAAAAACCTTTATTAAGCATATTGTGTCTACAGAGCACTGTTCTCAGTACTAGGGAAGTCATAAAGTTTCGAAAAGACATGATTCCCTATCTTCATGAAACAGTCTGTCAGTAAAAACAGTGTATGATAAATAGGTTAAAAATGTGCACAGTGTTTTGTGATCCCCAACAGGGATAGGGATGAGACAGTGAAGTAGGGGGGAAAGGGAAAGGTTTTTGACCTGGGGTGTGAAAAAGAAGTCCAGAAGGATGTTGTTTGTTCATCCTTCATTTTTGAAGAAGACCATGACATCAGAGACACTTGACTTTATTTTGAGTGAGGGAGGGTTGTGCGAGGTCAGCAGCCTCACTTTCTCCTCCTGAACCATCTGGATCCAAAGACTGGATATTCATCGGGATGACTGGAGACAACCCAGGATGCAGTGTGAGACCTTGGCCTTTTTTGGCTAAGGCCTTTTCAGTTACTCACTTAGAGGGAGGTAATGCCCATTCAGTGAATAGAAGACCTCTGTAAGAATTAGTTAGGGAATGGCCCCTTTAATGAACAGAAGAAAAAATAACTAAATCAAGCTGGAAGGGAAAGTTAAACAGTTACTATTGATAATCACTAAGCCAGGAGGGTCCAGAGAAGAGCCATTAAGTGGAGCTTGGGCAGGGACTTATTGTTGTCCAATCTATGGGCTTCAGAGTACACTGGGTTTAAGGTTTGGGGAAAGATAAGAAAGAAAGAGAAAGGAAGGAAGGAAAGAAAGAAAGAAAGAAAGTCTAGCCAGTAAATCCCAAGTTAACTGGGCAGCCTCTGGACATCTAAATTTACCTTCATTTGGAGAGGAGAAGGAAGGGGAGAGGGAGACAGAAGGGAGAGGATGAGCTGAGTTACCCAGCTAGCCAAGTCCCCACTCAGGCAGCCTGGTCTACTCACAGGTTGTGTTCATCCTTTGTTTTCAAAGAAAACCATGACATCAGAGAAATGATGACATGACTTGCACTTGACTTTGTTTCCAGAGAGGGAGAGTTGTGCAAGGTCACCAACCTCCTCTTGAGCCATCCCAGAAGGGTGTAGCTGGGTGGGAAAGGAAGAGGCAACTGGTCTGGGTGAAGGAAGAGGTTTACCCCCTCTTTTGGCAGGCTGCTTACCATTATCCCTCAAGTAGATTATAGTTAAAATGACTGTGTAATAGACACTCTAGAAAATACAAGAATTGTTTTACATAATTGCACATGTATATCTGATTGCTTACCATCTCAGGGAGGCGTAGAGTTTGGAACTCAAAACTTTAAAAAAAAATGTTTTAAAAATTTGAAAAATATAGCATTTATACTTGTAACATATATAGGAATTCATAAAAAATTGTCATCAAACTTTTGATTAATTTTTTCAACATTTTTATTCCATTACATTCTATCTTTGTTTGTCAAGGGCAAAGTTAGTTGAGTTAACGTTCTGTGATGATATAATTTGCTATTGGTTTGCCTATTTCATTATGTATTATGTTATCTGTTTATATGGCTTACTGCCTGTTTCCACGAACTGTTGTCCACATGCATGAATTTGCTAGGCAGCAGCCTAGACAAGAAACATATGGCTGGATCTGCTATGGAAATCTAGATGTGCTGCCTATGTAATGTTATTCTTGAGTGTGTGCATGTGTATTGACTTGTGCCTGTTCATGCTTGTCTAACATATGTGTATGCATGTATGTGTGTATACATATGTGTGCATGTGTATATATTTACCACATATTGAACAGTATCTTTTACAATCACATGTTTATAAGACGATTTCTATAATTTAGCCACCGAGCTATTTATACATATCACTTACATCTAGTGCCATGGTCATTGAGCAGAAACATGTTATGTTGCCATGTGATCTGGAGGAATCAAACTTAAAGACAGGGGGTGGGATTCACTAAAGCTTTGATGGTACAGGCTTGAATACTGCCCAGGGTTCTACTTCAGAGGCTTTAAACTTGAACCAAGTTCCTTAGAAAGAAGACAGACAGCACCATGAATATACTTTACTCTTTGAAGTCAGAGTGTAGAGAGAATCTGCAAAGTCTCTGAATGCTTTTCCCATAGCCATTGTTACCATAGAGTTATTGAAATCTCAGTACTAATGGATTCCTATTTTTAACTGGATCGTGTTTTTAAGATAATTTAAAGATGAAGAAAGATGTTGTGCCAACATATGTCTCATTGGAATTTAGTGGGGGCAAGGTCTTAAAATAAACTTATTAAAGTAGGTATTCAGATCCCGTAGATAATGAGAGACTTCTATATCTCTTGCTGAATTGCTCAGAGACCTTTGTAGAGCAAATGCCATTAAGTGGACATCTTACCCAGAAAGTTGTAAATATATCAGAAAAACAGAATTTCCTTCTTTTGTATGGACAGAAGGGAGTGGGCAATGCTGTTGACCTTCACTTTGTCACTTAACCCTTCTCTACCTTTATATTCCCATCTGGAGCAATACTGTCTTGTAAAGGAAGTTCCAGCTCATGGATCTGAAACAATATTATTTTATTACTATGATTCCCAACAGAAAAACCATTCTTTCTTGTAATAATATGACCCTTTCTTGATAAACCCTTTACAGAGAGTACTTCTGTCAGATTAGTGAAAGATGGAAGTCTCCCTGGCCCATGTAGCTGTTTAAGTGAGTGAGAAAGCAGAACTTGAATTGCTAGGAATTCCTTTTGGGGAGAGGTCACTTTCAGTTTTATTTATATATATTGTTTTTACATTACATGTATTTACAGATCATTTCTACTTTGTGTGAAGTCTCTTATAGCATAAAACAGTTAACTAAAACTTATAATGAGGTGACCTCATCTGAAAGGAAATGGAACATTTCACATCTATAATACTCCACCCCCTTTTTCTTTAAGTAATGGAAATCTATTTTCTTTCCCTCCCTATTTTTCCTTCTGTTCCACTGGAAAAGAAGAAAACAAATATCTTTTAATAAATATGAATTTTCAAGAAAAACAATCCCGTTTGCCCCACTGGTTATAAACAAAAATAGACGTATGTCTCATTCTTCCTCCAAAATTCATCACTTTTTCCTAGTTGGATAACATATTTTCACCACTTGCCCTCTAGAATCACAAATGGTCATTGTATTGATCATAATTCTAAGAGCTTTCAAAACTGTTTGTTTTTAAAGTGTCATTTTCATTGTATGAATTATTCTCTTGGCTTATAAACATCTTCAGAATTGTTCATTTTGATAATATTGATGTTATAGAATAAAAGGGTTTTTTTGTGATTCTACTCACTTCACTCTGTATCCATTCATGTTTTTTTCCATGTCTTCTGAAATCATCTATTTTCTTATTTCTTACAGCTCAATGATATTCCATTGCATTGGAATGCCGCAACTTATTCAGCCATTTCTCAATTGTTGGACATCCTCTCAGTTTCCAGTTTTTTCTCCCCAAAATATCTGCTTTTAATATTTTTGTATTAATGTATTATGTAATGTATTATGTAATTAATGTAATATTAATATTAACACATTGCAGACCTTTTCCTCTTTCTTTAATCCCTTTGGGTATAGAGCTAGCAGTGATACAGATGGTCACTTTTTGTGTATAATTCCAAATTGCTTTCCAGAATAGCTGTATCCATTCACAGGTCCACCAATATTTCATCAATGAGCCTGTTTTCCCACAGTTCCTTCAATATTTGTTCCACACTGATGCTTGTGAGGTAGAATCCCAGAATTGTTTTAATTTGCATTTCTCTAATTAATGGTGATTTGGAGCATTTTTCCAAAAGGCTATTGATAGTCTAGGTTTCTTCCCAAGAGAACTGTCTGTTTATATCCTTAAACCATTTATCAGTTGGGAAATGGATCTTTTTCTTATAAATTTGAATCTGTTCCTTATATATCTTGAAAATTAGAACTTTCTTGGAGAAACTTGCCACAAAGACTTTTTCCCCAGTTGATTGTAATTCAAAGAAGGAAGAGAATGTCTAGAGATAATCTGAGTCATAACATATTACTTTTTTTGTTTTTGTTAGTTTTTTTCTTAATTGACATTCTTGATTTAGATCCTAATCGATCTCTCTGCTTCCAATCTCTGCTTTCCCATTTGTCTTCTCAAACGCTGCCCAATTGATTTTTCTAAAACAGATCTTACCATCGCTCAAAAATTGTAAGTGACTCCTTTCCATTTCTAGGACATAGCACCAAATTCTCAGGTTGGTATTCAAAACCCTTTACGATCTGTATCCTACCTTCCTTTCCAGGCAAATTTCATATTATTTCCCTTTGTGTGTTCTCCTCTGATCCAGGTGATTACAGATAGAATCTCAGTCTTCAGCAGTTATGGCTAGCCCCATTTTCCCCACAAGCCCTATGGTTTTTATTGCTCAACTTTTACATTGGGGGACGATTTTTAGCAATATCCGTATTGAATTGTAGCATAACTGACTGTACATAAAAGAGCAATGCATGGGCACAGATTATATCCATGTCTTTTTATCCTAACAGCAACAACATGAGTTTGGTAGAATAAGACTTTTTGGGTCTGCTTTTTGAAAAAGGAAATTTAGACGAATAATGGGCATAGTCATGCAGTTTTTGAGTATCAGAAGTTAGTTCCTGACTTATGGACTAATGAAAATCTCATTTACAGTTATAGCCTGAACACTTAAGGAAGATTTTTTTTTCTTCTCTCTTGTTTGGTGAATAAAGTCTAGTCAGTAGGTGCTGATTTTTAGTGATCCTTCAATCTCTCAGAGAAGTTCTCTATTTTGTTTAATTTCTACTGATTCAGATATAATATCTTAGAAATGTGCAGTATAGAGCTTTTACTTTTCAGTAAAATGATAGAAACCATTTGACAAGGCTAATTGATAAAGATTTGCAATCATTCTAGTAGGTTTTTCCAAGAGATTCTTCCATTCCAAATCGCGATCTAATTTGAATGGACAGCTCTGATTTTAAAGGAAAGGAGAGGAGATACCCTTTGGGAAAAGGTTTTGTGATTTTTACTAACTAAGTGCCAAATAAACTCTAGTTTACTAGCAATCAATAACATTCCAGTAAAATGTTGTGGCTTTCTTTTAGGTAATTCATTTTGAAGCAGAATTGTTTAAGTAGATGATATCTGCCTAGTCTTCAAGGAGAAATGAAGGACTTAGGACTAATTATTTTTTTTGAAGTATACTTATTTGTCACTCTAAGGTTTGAAAAACACTTCCTTTACAACAGCTTGGATAGTAGTGTAAACACTAATGCTCCCATTTTACAACTGAGGAAACTGAGATTCATAGAAGCTAACTGACTTGCCCAAGAAGACAAAATTCCATCCAGCACTCCTAAATCTAGCTATCTTTCCACTATACCATACTACCTTTCAGAAAAGTGTATAATTTTGTTCACATTTTTATGTCACCTATTTATTGTTTTTTTACATTCTCTATTCAAGACTTACCAAAAATAATCCAGAGATTTTGAAACATTTTGCTAACAACATTAGTATGTTTCATTGTATAACATTAAAAATAACCAAATTTATGTGAAACCAACAAAAAACTTACATACTTTGAATCATAAGCTGATATGAGAGCATACTAAAAAAAAAAAGATGGGAGAGGTAACTTCAAATGCTAAAATAAGGATAGTGATCTCCACAGAGTATAGTATAAAGGAGAGTTATATAATTATAAAATTATAAAGTGTATGTCTGTATTAACAACACTGTGCTGTAGATTATACAGGTAAAGAAACAAAGCAAAGCTTAATTGACTTGTCCAAAGTCAAATCAACAAGCATTTGTGAAGTACCAGGGATACAAAGAAAAACAAAATATAAAAATATAAAAAATTAGCCCCTTCTCTCAAGGAGCTCATGGCCTAATGGGGGAGACAACATGAAAACAATTATTGAAACAAGTTACATCCAGAATGAATTATAGCTATTCTCAGGGGGAAGGCAATACTATTCAAGGGAAAAGTTTAATGCAGAAAGTGGAATTTTAGCTGAGACTTGAAGAAAACCAAAGAAACAACATGGTAAAAATGAGGAGGGAAAGAATTCCAGGTATAGGAGGGAGACATCCATGTAATTGAGATATGAGCTATCTTGTTTGAGGAACGGGAAGTCCAGCGTCACTGTATCATAGAGTTTGTACAAGGGAAAGTAATATAGCAAGTAAGCATCCCAAGTACGCCTCTCCCCACTGCCCCCTCAGGCTCCAGGTGCAAAACTCTATGCTCTATATTTCATAATCAGAGTTTGTTTTTTCTAAAGTACAAGAGAAAATTCTTGGGGTAATGTGAGACAGGATAGGGTCAAAGGAAAGAAAATAATGCTGTTGAAATAATATGGAAAGGGTACCCTAGCTGCCTGACAAAAATATTTGATCTTCATGTATCCTTGTAGTGGAAAAATGTGACTCTGCACGTAAGAAAAATAGCTTACAGTATCATCCAAATTCCTTTGCCTTGATCCTTCTCTTCTAATTGTATTTCTCCTGCAGTTTTTCTTGCTGGAAAAGCTAATGGATGAACAGGACTAACCAATTAAGTTCAAAATAATCTTTTCTTTTTTTCATTTCAAAATTTTGTATTCAATTGGCATTTGGTCCAAATTTAGAGGTATGAGCTTGTTTTCTGTTCTATATGTGTGTTCATTCTTCGTTATTGGAGAAGACCATGCCATCAGAGAAATAATGACATGACTTGCACTCCACTGGTTTGAGTGAGGGAGGGCTGTGTAGGTCACCAGCCTCACTTCTCCTCCAGGGCCATCTGAATCCAGTGACCAAATATTCATCAGAATGACTGGAGATGACCCAAGATGAGACAGTTGGGGTTAAGTGACTTGCCCAAGGTCACACAGCTAGTGAGTGTCAAGTATCTGAGGTGAGATTTGAACTCAGGTCCTCCTGACTCCTGCACTAGTGCTCTATCCACTGCACCACCTGGTTGCCCCTTGTTTTCTGTTATCACCTCTGGGTAAGCTGACCAGTGCTAGCCACAGGCAAAATTCTGAATTTGACTAGTTTGTCTTTGATGCTCCCAACTTCCTGGGTCCTAGGCCTTCTCCTCCTTTCAATTCCTACCTCCCAGACACCTATCCTGTGTCTCATTTTCCCAAGGGTTTTGCTCTCAGCTAGCTGTCAACTAAAGTGTTAGCTGATAAAGGTGTTAGTTGATAAGCCTTTCTGTAGTATTTGCATTTTAATAGGTTGGTAGTCCTTGAGAGTCTAGGGGAAAAAAAAGAATTTAATTGCAAGAAGTCTCTTGAAGAGGAAGGAAAAATATTTAAAGATTATAGATGCAAATGTACAGGCCTAAAGGAATAAAACTATAATGTTGGAGCAACAAGCAGTAAAATGAATATTCGAGGACATGTTTTTCTTCCTACTCTTAAGGTTGAATCATTGACATTATATATGGGAAACCCAATCCTGGAGCCTTAGTAACCTCTCACAAAGGTAGAGCAGTCTTTCAAACCTAGCTTGAAATTCATTTGGCCTTACCCTTCCATTATTACAGTCTGGCGGCTCGGACCTTACCCTGATCACTTTGTTTATACCCTGAGTTCCTACAGAACTCACCTTCCTGTTGCAAACCAGTCATTACCAGTTATTGCTGTTCTTGATAGTCAGTGGGGCTTTGTACAAATTAAAATGGAAGTCTCATCTTGGAGGGTGTTTTTAAAATGGTGGTGCCTTGGTTTGCCCTACTCCTCTATTTCTTTTACATGTGATTATTTTTTTTAAGTTACTCTTCATGGTAATCAGATGAGGTAAGTAGAATTAGTCATAATCCTGGGGTGGGAGTTATGAACTCTTGTGAAAAGAAAAAAAAGGTTTTGCATGCATTTATTATTTTTCATGGCTGAGATGTGAATCATCTCAAGATCCATAACCTTTTGGAGTTCTGCCACGTAAAGAAGCTATATTGTCATAACTGAGATCAGAACCACCAACTAGTGATTTTACTAACCTGCCAATTAATACTTTAAATTACATACTGCCGTTTCACAACTGGGTTTATGAAGTTGGGGAAGAAACTCTATTAAAAATGTTAAGTATTTGAAGTGGTACAGCCATCAGCCCATCACAGAAGGCTAGATTCCACTTCCCTGCAATTGAAGGTCTGTGTCCTGTTGGTGGGGGATGGTTGGTTATTCAGTCAGCTAGGGATGAAGAAGGTAGCCAACGTAGAAACATTTTTGTACATTTACAAAAAGTTGTAGAAATGAAAGGGTTTAAGAGTGAAATTTTAATTACAGTGGAATGGAAAGCATCAAGTCATTTGAGATGAAGCACCCAAAAGTGTATGTGAGTTAAACAATGGAAAAGTGATTCTTTCATTTTCCTGGAGCATGGTCTTTTTGAAGGTGTTACAAGAAATGGTACTTGAGATGTCCAACATATTAATAATAATAGCTAGCATTTATATGCACTGACTGTATTCCAGCCACTGTGCTAAGCACTTTATAATTATCTCCTTTGATCCTTGTGACAACCTTGGGAGGTAGACGCTACTGTTATCTCCATTTTACAGATGAGGAAACTGAGGCAAACTGGGTTAAATTATTTGCTCAGTGTTACACAGCAGATTTTAACTCTGACTCCAGGCATGATGTTATATCCATTGTACCCTCTAGCTGCCCAAGTATAGTATGTTTGAAGTGCCCCATTAATTTATATGTCTGTCTATGTATTCACACATACATAGAGACTCTTAAAAACTAATATGCTATATAAGATTTCCAAGACAAAGTACTGTATGAAGGCTGAGGAGGAAGTTTATTATCAGCTAATAATTTGATTCAGAGGATACCTCCTAGTTGTAGTCAGTTACTCCCACACCCTTTTAAGAATCAGTTTTCTTTTTCCTCTAACTGGTCTGTAATTTTCTGCTTGCTGCTACTTCATGAATTGTTTCTATGACTACTACTTTCTTATTTGTCCTTCACCCAAATATATTTATTCTGTTGTGAAAAATAAGTTTACCCCTCTTTTATAGAGTGGATATTAGAGTTGAAGTATATTTTGACCTGGGGGCACTATGGGGGTTAGGGCTGGGGAAGGAAGACCCCTTGAGAATTTTGGCATCCGACCAGTCATGCAAGGTGGGTGGTCAGGGCAGTGATCTATGATGGTTGTGGGGGCTGAAAAATGAAGCAAGACATTTGTGTGATTACTAGTTATTTGGCCACATTCCTTCCCAGTAACTTTTATCAGCGTTAATAAGGGAGGGTGTAGAGGAGATCCAGGTGTCCCAAGACTTCTAGAGAGTCCTAATACCTATGTCAAAACAAAACAAAACAAAAAACCCTGCCAATGTTCTGGGCAGGAGCAGAGTGAGTTGAATGAATAAAGTGATAGTCTTATCATTCAACTCATGCGTTTGGTGATTGTGAATCAGTTACCCAGAGTTGAGTCCCATTCCTGGGTGTATTCTTTTTTTTTTTTTTCTTCAAATTATTTGATTTGTTTTCAGTGTTCTACAATCACTTTCTTTTATCTTAGATCTCCTCCCCTTCCCCACTCCCTCCACGAGATGGTGTGCAGTCTTGTATAGGTTCTACACATACATTCCTATTAAATACATTTTCACCGTAGTCATGTTGCATAGAAGAATTAAAATGAATGGGAGAAATCGTAAAACAAAACAAAACAAAACTTAAAGCAAAAGAAAATGGCCTGCTTCATTCTGCGATCCAATTCCATAGTTCTTTCTCTGGATGTGGAAGGCATTTTGCCTCAAAAGTCCATTGGGAATTTTTTAGGTCCTTCCATTGCTATGAAGGACTAAGTCTACCATAAAAGTTCCTCACACGCTGTGGTTGTTGCTATGTACAAAGTTCTCCTGGTTCTGCTCCTTTCACTCAGCATCAGTTCATATAAGTCCTTCCAGGCCTCTCTGAAGTCTTCCTGTTCATCATTTCTTATAGCACAATAGTTTTCCATTACATTCATATACCACATCTTGTTCAACCATTCCCCAACTGATGGGCATCCCCTTGATTTCCAGCTCTTGGCCACCACAAAGAGAGCTGCTATAAATATTTTTGTACATGTGGGACCCTTTTTTATTTTTATGATCTCTTTGGGATACAGTCCTAGAAATGCTATTGCTGGGTTAAAGGGTATGCACATTTTTGTAGCCCTTTGGGCATAGTTCCAAATTGCTCTCCTGAATGGTTGGATCAACTCACAGCTCCACCAACAATGAATTAGTGTTCCAATTCTCCCACATGTTCTCCAACATCTATCATCTTCCTGTTTTGTCATGTTAGCCAATCTGATAGGTATGATGTGGTACCTCAGAGTTGTTTTGATTTGTATCTATCTAATCAATAGTGATTTAGAGTACTTTTTCATATGACTATAGATAGTTTTAATTTCTTCCTCTGAAAACTGCCTATTCATATCTTTTGACCATTTATCAATTGGAGGAATGACTGATATTCTTGTAAATTTGACTCAGTTCTCTATATATTTTAGAAATGAGGCCTTTATCACAGATACTAGTTGCAAAAATTCTTTCTCCTGGGTACATTCTTGAGCATACAAAACTTGAGTACTGGACCCATGATGATCCCACCAAAGCATAGATGAGGCTTAGCTTGAAACAGTGTGGTGTGGTAGAATGCTTCTGGCTATTCTCTAAAGAAGGAAAAGAATTTAAAATTATGTTGTTAGTGGACTGGAAAGATAGACTTGTTATTCTTGTTTATTTTGCCTACTTTAAGGTTATGATGGATCAACAGTCTCATCATGTGTTACTCCTTCCAACAGAGTAGATCATAACCCATCCATAACTTCTCATCCTATGAGACTCTTGTCCATGTTCTTCAATCAATTCTCCATATTCGGTCCCTGTAACCTGTTGATGGTCTTCCCACTGGTCTCTTATAGTGTGAATACAAATGAAGCATATATGCTGCTTATGATTGAACTTCCTGGCCCCAAGACTAGCTCTTCATCCACTATACCATGCTATCTTTCATACTACAATGTTATCAGTAGAGATTCCACATTAAAAGAAATGTCACTTCAAACCCAAAAATGTTTAAAAGAGCAATTCTTTAGAAAATCATGGAGAGAAAATGAGCAAGAGGTAAAAGGGGGAATATACTAAGTACCTACTATGTACCAGTCACTGTTCTAAGCCCCGAGGACACAAAGGAAGGCAAAAGATACTTTCTGCTCTCAAGATGGTCTAATGGAAGAGACAACATATACATGACTATATATAGACAATATATATACAGAGTAAACTGGAGATGTGCTCAAAGGGAAAGCACTTAAGAAGGACTAGGAAAGGCTTATTACAGAAGATAGGATTTTAGCTGAGACCTCAAGGAAGCCAGGGAAGTCTGGAGTTGGAGAGGAGGAAGGAGGGCATTCCAGGCAACAGTCAGTCAGTGAAAGGGCCCAGAGTAAGTGGGTTGTGTAAAGAATCCAATATAAGGAGTCCGATTGCAGAATATGTGGAGACAAGTACAGTGGAAGAAGACTGGAATCATAGGAAGGGATCAGGTCATAAAGGAAGACAGCAATTCAAGTTCGACTTCATATTGGCTGTGTGACCCTGAGCAAATCATTTAACTTCTCACCACTCTAGGGAGAGGAGTGTATGTAATGATAGGGAGCTCAGGGAGAACTAGCACCTCTGGGGTGAGGACTCGCCAAATCCTTTTTGCGGCTGCTCATCTACCTTTGGTGTCCATATTCACCCTATAATTCCAAGAAGCTAAAGCACACGTAGTAGCCACATCTCAGCAAACTGTCTCAATAAAAGAGCTAAACCATGTTGAGGGTAAACAAAAGGCCTCAAACGGTGAGTTAAGGGGATGTCTGCTCTAAATCTGTGAAGACTTCCACCAGCAGAATGGGCAGATGAGAACAATTTGTTCCAACAGCCATGAAGATAGCTACAGAGTGTTTTGATCAGACATCAAATATGCCAAGGCCATCCACTACATCCCAGGCCAGTGCCAGTCATCCTGACTTTTGCCTTGCCACTAGACTTCAGTGACTTTGGAAGACAGAGTGAGGCTGATGAATTTGTGCAACTCTGCCTCACTTAAATCCCATTTGCACAAGTCAAGACATCATTCTGTGAAGTCATTATTCCTTTTTGAAAACAAAAGAACAAGCAAGAAGTTGCTTATCCATCACTCTCACTACCAGTCTTTTCCAGTCATACATCTCATATTATGATTCTCATCCACAAGTGTTCCTCTTCCATGTTCACGAACTCTAGGATTCCTTTATCTGATCATAGTTTTTTATTACTCTGTCTTTTCCCATGATTTCTGACCCTCCCTCAAACCTGTTCCTTGTTTCCATTATGACCTCTATTCCCTCTAACCCTAGCTCTTTCCCGGGCCATCACCCCTGCATTCTCATCCCTTTGCGATCTCAAGCCCCTTGGTAACCAGTTCAGTGCTATGCTGTCATTAGCCTTGAATTCCCTTCTCCCCTGTCCTATCACTGATCATGCCTTACCAAACCCCAGTCCTGAATTACTCCCACCAAATACCTCCTTCACTCCCGTTCATATGCTGCTGAAGAGATCTGGAGAAAATTACAACTACGTTGATGATTGACTTTTCTGCAAATTTATGCTAAGTCAACTGAGGCCTCACAGCAGCAAGGTTACTCCTCTGCAGTTGATTCTCTGGTCTATCCCATTGAATACAGTGACTGTTGCAAACCTTTTCATTTCTCTTCAAGCCTCCCGTAGCTCCCCCTGGACCTACCTCTACCCGTTCACTTTCCTCATATGTCACTGAAAAAATTGAGGCCATATGGTAAGAACTCCCACTCCTCTCCTTCTTCTCATCTGACATCTCACTGACATAATCTCCACTTTTTACACAGCCCTTTTGCTTGCCAATGTTAACCCTTCTATATACACCATTGATTTTTTACTTTTGCAGTACTTTTAGTATACATTTCCTTGTCTCAACTCATACATTCACCACCTGAATTCAAGCCCTCATTACCTCTTGCCTGAATTATTGCTGTGTCCTTGTGGGTGGTCACCTTTCTCCAAATTGCTCCCCATCTCAGTCCATCCTCTGTATATCTGCCAAAGTACCATGTCACACTCTCCTTCCCCATCTTTCTCAGCAAACTCCAATGTCTATCAATTACCTTCAAGATCACTGTTCTACAGAAACAATTTTTATGATCAGCAGAAAATAAGTATGGTGGGATCTTTTATTTGCTGTCAGTGTTTGGCTGTAAAGATGTGGATTAGATAAAAGTATCGTTGAATGCTTTGCCTATTTCCTTCTGAGACCATCAAGGATACCCTAGATGAGTAGGTAGACTATTTTCACAAAGATTTTCTAGAGAATAAAAAGTACTGCCAGTAGTAATTGGTAGGAGGCTTGGCCACACTCTTTTTTTAGTAATACTAAGGGTCAAGTAGTTTCCCCTAACCCCCCTCCCAGCATTTGATATCTCCTGTCTTTCATTTATCTTGAAACTTGACGCATTAATATTGTGTCACCTCTAGCTAGGACTTACTCTGTGAATAATTGATTTAGTATTGCTGGTTTTCCCATTTTTACCTTCTTTACTGTCATTTTGTCCACTATTTCAGGACTGTGCAGTTAGAATCAAAAGGTGGTGGCCCCACTAATAGACAAAGGAACCTGTAACAACAACAATAGTAGAGAATTTTTGTAGTAGTTTAAAGTTTGAAAAGTACATTACCTGTATTGTCTCATTTTGTCCTTAATAGGAAGCTTTATGTATCTTTATTATCATTTTGCCGGACAATAGCCAGTAGCTTTCAATCTCTTTATTTCCTCAAGATTTGCTGAAAATAAAGTCACCTGACCTTCTATGCCAGCCACTCAAAGAAATATAGAAATTTTCAGTTAGGAGAGTGGAATGGCATTACAGGTGATACGCACCTGACACTTTCTTCTTTCCTCCCTTTTATTTGTTAACTTTCTTAGCAGAAATGAAACAAATTTGGTGTCAGTTTTGTTCTGTCCCCAAGTCTTGAATATTATTATTTTAGTGATGTTCATCTTAACAAGATCTCACTGAAACAAAATAATTTAGAAAAAATATATCTCATATTAATGGAACATATTGCTTTTCTCATGATAACCTATGAGATAGGCAGCACCAATGTTATTTTACTGGAAAGGGGCCTTGATAGGCTAATTGACTTGCTCACAATCATACAGCTAGTAAATGAAATTGTTATGACTTGAACTCAGTCAGAAGTCTAGCACTCTTTTTAGTATACCATGTTGCTTCTAACTATCATGGACATCATATAGACTTTATTATAAGAGGGTTTAATTCAAAACCTCCGAAAACATTGGAGAAAAGAGAGGAAATGTAGGATTGGAAGAATAGTCATCATAATATACATTGCTTCTTTTTTGGGATAAGACAGAATATGGAGATAAAAACACCCTAGATATGTACTAGCAAAACAAATTTGGGATAATTTATTTTCAGAAGCACAAGGTATATGCTCAGTTATCTGTTAGTTACACAAAAAAATAAAATCTTCCTACTTCCCAGCCTCTGGTCAGAGAGTCTTATCAAATATAAGTGACTTTACAAAAGAATCCACTTACCTGATGACAGAGATTAATCAGTATTGATAAACTTTTACCAATATTCCTTTTATCTTTAGCTTTAAATTCTGTTTCTGCACTGTCTTGCCTCTGATCTCTTCAGGTTCAATACTTTAAAAGACTCAGATGCTTTTTTCACTCTCATATGCGTTCTCTTCACTGTAATTTCCTTAAGCAATCATTTCTCTAACCCCAGAACTCTGTAGACTCTTATGAATCTAGAAATCTGAAGAGTGAAATAAGATTGGTCCACCACTGGGGACTCTGAAGTAACCAGACTGGGCAGTGGTTTTATTGACCCTTCGCTGTCTCTATCCTTTCTTTTCTATCAATCCTACCTTTTCTTTTCAATGTGAGCTCTTTCATGGTAGGAACTGATTTTTTTGTCTTTCTTTAAATTCTCATTACATAACATAGTTCCTGGAACACAGGGTCTAATAAATGCTTGTTTATTTTTCCTCTCTACTATGCTACTTCCTTATCTTCATCTTTTAAAATCTGTACTGCTCTCCCTGACACTTCTTTCTTCAAGTTTTATGCTGTCTATTTCTTCCCATTTATTAGGAGATAAAAGAATTTTGTATGTGCAAAAAAAAAAAGAATTTTGTAGTGGACATTGAATTGGCAGTTTTACCAGGTGCAAACCCTCCTGGCCACCGCTACTTTCCTTGCTTTCTAAAAATGAAGGTCATACCAAAAGAAATAAGAGAACAGAGCATGTTGAAAAAGACAGTGTGAAAGGAAAAGGCCAGAAAGAAAATATGAAATTAAACCATACAGGAAAAAGGATGGCAGGAGAAAATTGAATACATGTAAAAAAGTAGATGAACTGAGATGTTTGATCTTATTGTTAGAAATGAAAATGGTTGAGGAGTAGATAAGCAGCACATTGGCAGAGAGGGTCAGAATGTAAATAGACAAAAGTACATTAAGCAGACAAAATAGAGAAAAAAATGGAAAGGGACCTCAGGGATCACCTAGCTCCACCTGTACCTTGTAGAAAGCAGTCTTCTACACTACACTACACTGCACTACACTAGTGAATGGCAATGTTCTGTTTTCAGAGGAGCCACATTCTTAGCTTACCTAGACTTGTCTTCTGGGACCGTTGTGTTTCTTCCACATGACAGCCCTTCAAATACTTGAGGATAGGTATCATCTTTCCCATAAATATTCTCTTCCTTATGATATATATCTATAGTTCCATTGAATGACCCTCCTCTGGGATATTCCATATTCCACTTGCCATTCCAGGCACCTTTCTCTGTATATGCTCCGGTTTGTAAATGATTTTCAAAAACAATGTGTTCAGGACTGAGCGAGATACTCTAGATGGCTTCTTGCCATGGTTAAGGTATGATGAGATGATCATTTTCCTTTTTGGGGGACCTTATGCTTCAGAAGAGAAGTGGGGTAGGGAATGTGGGGAAAGGAAGAAATTGTAGAGACAAGAAAATGAGAAGCAAAAGAAATTTGGAAGAAAATATATAGATAAGATACAAGAAAAGTAGATAAGAAAGGATAAAAGGATACAGATAACATCAGAATGGGTGGTAGGATATAGAGGAATGTTTGTTATTCAGTCACGTCTAACTCTTTGTGACCGCCATTTGGGATTTTCTTGGCAAAGAGACTGAAGTAATTTGTCATTTTCTTCTCCAGCTCATTTTAAAGATAAGCAAACTGAGGCAAACAGGGGTAAGTGACTTGTCCAGAGTCACACAGCTAGTAAGTGTCTGAGGCTGGAATTGAACTCAGGTCTCCCTAACTTAAGGTCCAGTGCTCTATCCACTGCACCACCTAGTTGTTCCAGTAGAGAAGCATAGAAAAGTATATTAGACCATTCCTCTCTAGTAAATATTGTAAAACAATGGAAACTACAATGTGCTGCAATGGAAAGAGTGCTGCCTGAGAGTTAGAAATCCTAAGCTCCAGTCCCAGCTCTACCACTTAACAGCTAAGTGACCCTGGACATATCATTTAACCTGCTCTGAGCCCCAACTTCCTCATCTGTAAACTAATAATAGCAATTCCAGCTGTTGTGACTTAGGCCATTTCCTTGGTGGCTTGTTCCACTGCCCCTAGCTGGTCATCCTTTTTGATCACATCAGCAACTTCCATAGCTGTTGGACAATCTTAAAATTCCAGGGATTTGCCTTGGTTTTCATTCTCTCTCTATCTGCGTCTCTCATGCCAAACATTCAACTAGCTGGCTACAACTCTAATCAAGGTACTGAGAACTGTTTGTTCAGTTGCATTGTCATTTCCAAAAAGCCATTCAAACTAAACAATTCTTTTCCTATTCACACTCAAATTTTGCTGTTTTAAAGACAGGAGGGGCCTTCTTTCAGTAGACTTTTCCTCAGGAAATTGGGTGATGATAAATTTGAACAATACAAAGGCATCCAGGACCACCAAGATCCAATATAATTCATTCTTCTGAATTTTTGTCCTTTTCTAACTTCAGTCCCTCCAGTCTTATTTTGAAGATGAACTTCAAATTCTGAATTCAGGCTCAGACAGTTTAAATGACCAGTTCATGTTCATACAGTTAGTGTCATAGTCAATATTCCAACCTTTATTTTTTTTCTGACCTGACAGCCAACACACTTTACCTATCTTATAGTTACATAAATCTATGTATTATATAAATGTTTTCAGATCACTACTCCGATGCTGAAAAATTCTGGCAAATTGCTAAGGAGACTTGGGATAAAGACCTGTTTCTGACACACTCCAACTTTAAGACCATGGGCAAAGAAGAGAGGAAATTGATGAAAATACAGATCTCCCCTATTCCCCAGCTTCTTTCCCTTCTCATCCCCCTGCCCCCCAAAATGATAATTCAGGAGCTAATTAAGTATCACTGTGATTCTTCACTAACTTCATTCATTAATGGACCTACATTCTCACTTGTTTTTCTTTGAGATCTGATATTTCTGTCTTAATTATAGGAAATACTGATGACTAACATAGTGTGTTCTAAGGATCTGGGTGGGTGGTTCTCAGAGGATGTGTCTGATTTTTTATGGATGTTGGTTCAGAGTCATTCATTTAGCCATACTTGGATGGGTTCTTGAACTTACTTTAAATATCTGAGCTTTTTTGAGCTTCTGATCTTAAAGGCATACTCCAAGAGTAGAGAGCTTGATTGCCTGGTGTCACTGTGATAGAAATCAAAAGGTGCTTTTTGATTTAAAAAAGTACAAAAATGTAGCTTTTCTTGTTGTTCAGTGTTTCAGAAATGTCAGGTTCTTTGTGACCCCATTTGAAGTTTTTTTGGCAAAGATATTAAAGTGGTTTACCATTTCCTTCACCAGCTCATTTTACAGATGAGGAAACGGAGGCAAATAGGGTTAGTGACTTGCCTGGAGTCACATACCAAGTCTGAGGCCAACTTTGAACTCAGGAAAATTCATCTTAAAGATTCCAGCCCAGGAATTCTATCCATTTCACCACCTAGGTTATCCATCAGTGTGATAAAGAGAAATCAAAAGATTATTTGTTTTCAAATCAAAAAGGAGTACAAATTTGCACTACCCAAAGGTGTAGCTAATAGGAATTTAAAGCAGTAACAGAACTTAAACTTCATTTGGTCCAGCTCCCAATTTTTCTGTTGGTAAAACTGAGAATGTAAATGATTTCTCCAAGGTCATGTAGCTAATACGTTGAAAGTTCAGCTTATAAGGAGACAGAGAAAGGAATTCTGACATTGAAATCAGTCACTCTATAAAAAAGCCAACACAATACAAAAATAGTATTTCTGCAAAGCTAGGAAACCTGTGTCCTGCTTTTTCTACTATAATTTCCCTCTCTTAATATTTTATTTTTTTTCACTTTCCTTCTTTATCTTTAATCTCCATTTTTCATTGATTTTTGGTTGTCCATTTCCATTTTACATCAATTTTCTTAGCTTTTCTGTTGTCTCACCAGCTCATCCACTTTCTATCTTCCCTTACGATTAATCTCTTCTGATAATACTAACACCTTATTTCTTGCACATGCATTATCTTATTTGACTCTTATAGCTGTGAGGTCTTTAATGATCAATTCTTATTCCTTACTGCCTTTCACCTACTTCTTCCAACTATTGGGATCTATCTTCAGTGCATTCACTCTTACTGTCCCCATCACTGAACTTGGATACTTGACTGATTTATAAATCCCCCCTTATTCATTGATTCTTTCATCTCCAGTACTTTTCTTTGTATCCATCTGTTAGTCCCCTGTCCTGAGAATGCCCTTATATGTAGACACAAAAAGCCTAGGCACCACAAACTGTTCATTTCTTCCCCCAAGAATGTATGGTACTTTTCTTCTCATCTGTATTCTATTTCTTCGGATGAATTCTTGCCTCTTCCTCTGTTTAAACACTGATCCTACGCCCTATTTATTCTCCTTTCTTTTTCTTCTCTTTATCTGGTCAGCTTCCGCCTACAGGGGTTTTTGAGAAGAGAATGCAGTAGGGCAGAACCAGATTGGTTCCTCTGCTCACAGCATGCCTTATAGGCAAGTAGCAGTCCCTGAAACATCTGGTGATTCTTTCTCCTTTGCTTACAGAGCCCAAGAGGGAGTAGACAGAAGGCTAAAGGTTTGGCATTAAGCATCTGGGGGCTCGCGAAGGGGTCATGTGGAAGACTCTGGCTTTCCCAGAGACTTTTGCTAGGACTATAGATAGGAGCCACAGTTAAGAACTGGGGGAAACGTCGTCTGAAAACTAAGTTTTAAAGAGGAAGAAATGCTACATTCACCTATCTCTCCAACTAAGAAATAGCACTGCTCAAACGAGATCTACGCAGAGTTTATCTGGTGACCTTGGATCATGTGAAAGGTCATTCTAGAGAGAGCAATTAAAAAAATGGGTTTTATAGGATCTGGAGCCTGAATTTGCCTTAGAGTTCATCTGGTCCAATTCCAGGTGAGGAAACTGAAACCCAGAAAGTTAAAAGATTTGCTGGAGTTCACACAGGAAATTAGCAGAGTCAGAATTCAAATCCAAGGGTTTGATTTTAAATTTAGTACTCTTTCTAACACACTATGCTGACATTCCTCCAAAGGAGTCAATTAAACTTGCTTTTTCATCACCCATAAAAGAAATGGGCCCAACAGGTGGCTCAGTAGATAGAGAGCTGGCCCCAGAGTCAGGAAGACCTGAGCTCAAATCCAGCCTCAGACCCTTACTAGCTGCGTGATCCTGGGCAAGTCACTTAACCCTGTTTGCCTAAGTTTCCTCATCTGTAAAATGAGTGAAGAAGGAAGTAGTATTTTTGCCAAGAAAATCTCACATGGGCTCATGAAGAATCAGGCACAGCTGAAACTACTGAACAACAGATAAAACAACCATTGGTCATTTGAAAAGGAAAAAGAGGTTAATTGTTTATAAATGGAATTTTAAAATGTAATATCATACTGAATTCTCAATGGTTAATAACCAGAGATAGAAATAGCATGACTAATTGAAACCTGTACTATAACCTTTCTTTGGCTCCATTTCCTTAGCTGTAAATTTTACTTTGAAAGATGAATGATTTCAGTGGTACAGAAACTTCTCCCTATTTCTTGTGTTGCTTTGGCCAGAGTGTATTCAGAAACAAGTCTTCCCCTTGAAAAAATCATATTTGGAGCTTTTACCTTACTCAAACTTTCCAGAGATTGCATTCATTCCACTGACGTTGCTGGAAAACTTTTCCCTCCAATCTTTAATGCTTTACGTGTATTAATAATAGTCAATAAGCACTTATTAAGCACCTGCTATATGCCAGGCACTGTGCTAAGTGTGTGTGTGTATTGTAGATAGATAGAATAGTTACCTATGATTGTGTCTTAACTTTCCCCTACTAATTTGGAAACTTGATGAAGTTAGGCACTGTCATATCTAAACTTCTGCCTAATAAAGTACTCTGAATATGATTTCTTCATCTTGTTTCTTTGGTACAATGTTCTAAGAGGGAGTTCCCTCTGTAACTCTCTGTACAGATCTCTGTAACTCTGTGGTAAATCTTAAGGACATGCTTTAGACATAGATAAGTTAAAGAGGCTGCCATATAGCCGGTAAATGTGAAGTGCAGTATTTGAAGCTCTGTTTTCCTGATTGCTAGCCACTATGCTGGACAGAATCAATATTTGATGCATGCTTGAATGAATTAAAGGGCCACCTTAAAGCCACAGTTGGTTATGGAAGCAGGAAGTAGTGTTGTAGTGGAAAGATCAGAGGACCTTGGCTCAAATATTCCCCATTTTACTACCTATGGATAAATCACATAACCTCTCTAGATCTCAATTTCTTCATCTGAGTTGGACTAAAATGACCTCCGAGGACCCTTCCAGACCTAAATAATTGATTCTGTGATCATATGACTTTAGTGCAGGGGTGAGGAACCTGAGGTTTCAAAGTCACATGTGGCCTTCTAGGTCCTTGGGTGAGGCCTTTTGACTGAGTCCAAGTTTTACAAAACAAATCCTTTTATTAATGGGTTTGTTCAGTGAAGTTTGGATTCAGTCAAAGGACTGTACTTGAGGACCTAGAGGGCCACATGTGACCTGGAGGCCACAGGTTCCCTCCCCCTCTTTAGTGGAAGCCCCAATTTTATAGCAAAGCTCATTGAAGAAGCAATTATTTAGGGACTTTTAATCGGTACTTGACTAACCATATACATTATCAAAAAGATCATTCATTATAAGGTGTATATAACAATGAATTTGGTAGAAAAAGCAAATCATGAGACTAGTTTGTAGTGGTTCCTGATCATAGTCTGTCTTCTGAACAGTTTTACAATGCTGACTAAAAAAAGATCTTATCTTGGCAATGCCTCACTACTACTTCTATCTTGATGGATTCTAGCGAACCAAGTTCCTTTGTGCTTCACATTAATACGTTAGTTTTTTAAATGGATTAATACTTTGGTGACTCATAAAATAAATTCTTTATGATTAGAAAATTCCATCCTCCTAAAGCTTTCAAATATGTCACTTATCTTCTTCCTTTCAGATTGTAAGTTAATGCCTTGATAAACAAAAACTTTTTAATGTTTCTCTCATTTTTTTGGTAGTTTCAGTGAACGATTTTTTTCAAATGATAACCTTACCGGAAGATGACAAAACGTCTCTGATGAAAGTCAGTTATAGTGCTCCTCCTTGGGAGCAGGGTTAAGGTCTGGGAGTATTTTTGCCACCTTGATCCTGTACCTAATGCTATCTCATTGGTTCAAGTTGTAGACTAGGATTATTATCCCAAATATGAAATATGTCTTTCCATCATGTAGGCTGTATATAGGGCATTCAGTCTTTCTATAGCATTAAGTTTATACTTTTAATGTGGCTTTGGCCTATAATTCTGTCAAGATTTGAACAAGGAGTATTCAAAGAAAACCAGACTGATACTATTTCTGGAAAAATGCCATTTTCTGGTAAGGATGAAAAATTTGTAAATTAGGTAACATCCCCCCAATATCTTATTACAAATTCTTGAAATGGTGGATACTTTGCTTTTATATCTTATTAATAAACAATGCAAACATGATAGAAGAACCTCTGTTTGACTTTGAATGCTCTCCATAATCTGCCCCCTTCTTGTTTTTCAATTTTTCTTGCTACATACAAACATACATAATGTAGTACAGTAACACTGACCTCCTTTCTATTCCTTAAATAGCAAAAGTCCATTTTCCAACTCTGGCATTTTTACTTGCTGTCCCCCATTCCTGGATTTCTCTCCTTCCTCCTTCACTTCCCTGGTTTCCTTCAAGTCTCATCTGAATTCTACCTTCTCTAAGAAGCCTTTCCTAGTTCTCCTAATACTAATGTCTTACCTCTGTTGATTATCTCCAATTTATCCTGTATATATTTTGTTGTATGTAGATATTTGTGCCAAACAAAAAATAGGAACCACAGTTATTTGGCAGATTCTTAATGCACTAATCCCCCAAGCACCTGTTGGTCTGATATTAGAAAATCCTCAACATCTAAGCAAGGACACAGTAAATTGAGTGTTATCATCCATTGTTGTAACAGGTTGTTTGTGTTTGTCCTTTGTTCTTGAACGGGACCATGACATCAAGATGATGACATGACTTGCAGTTGACTTTGATTTGAGTGAGGGAAGGCTGTGCAAGGTCACCAGCCTCACTTTCTCCTTCAGAGCCATCTTGGTCCAGTGGCCTGATACTCATCAGGACAACAGGAGATGGCCCAAGATGCAATGTGGGACCTTGGCCATTTTACACTAAGGTCTTATCAGATTCTCACTTTGAGTGAGATACACTCATTTAATGAATAGGCCTCTTTAATTAGTTACTCAAGGGATGTCCCCTTTTGATAAAAGAAAAAAATAATCAAAAATATCTAACTGGGAGGGAAAGATCCTGAGGGTTCCTGGGTAAAAGAGAAACAGTTACTATTTATGACTTACTGTCCTTAGATAAGAGAACATATAGTTTTCTCTAAAAGGACTTCTTTGGTCCCTTTTTGTTGTCTCCTGCTCTTGAATAGGGAGAGATAAGTTTTCTTACTCTGATAATAAATTTTGCCACTTGCATTTCATATGCTCTCCTTTTCTCTCTTGTCTGATTCCCATTTTCTCTACCCCTTCCTTTAGCATGAAATACTTTTCCTTTACGTTCCTAAGTTGCTACTGATGCCACTGATTGGCTCTATACTCTAGGCAGTCTTGAAAAGTTATAAAATCCAAATATATACCCTAAAAAGCTGATGCTGCTATTCAGCAAGAGTAGCTTTCCTTAGCATGCTAATAAATTTGTTTTCAATTTATCCTTCTATCTTTGAATCACAGATATTGGACACCGCCGTGATGGGTGTGCCTCTCCCAAGACATCAAGAGAATTCCTCAGTATTTGCACGTTGTCTCCCCCATCAGAAGGTAAGTTCCTGGAGGTCAGGGACTGTCTTTTTCCTTTCCTTGTGTCCCTAGCACTTTTCATAGTGCCTAGCATACAGTGCATACTTAGTAAATACTTGTTAACTGACTCTGTATGTCCAGTTGTATTAGTGATGGCAGCAACACAGATAATGCCTTGAATGGTGGCGAAGTGTCAAAGCCCTATAAGCCTTATAAAGATGATTTTTCTGAAAAGCAAGAAAATCTCTTGAGAAAAAGTTGCTTCAACCTGTGATTTTCTAGTAAAAATTGAAGACACATAGTTATGTCACATTGCCTAGAAAGCTATGCAGGCCCAACAAAATCTTCACTCCACCTTTTTCAGAAAGAATTCTGTAATAATGACCAAATTCACATCAGAGAATTTTTCAGAATAACAAACTTTCAAAACCAGTAGGATTCAGTCCTTTTACCCCTGTGTCTTCAGCTCTCTGACTCAAGAGCACTTGACTTGGGGTGTAGCCACAGCTCTGCCACACACTAGCTGTGGTCTCATAGATTTCAAGTAACATTCCTTAGTTCTCTCATGTGTAAAATGAAGAATTAGAGTGAGACTAAATGTCCCTCCAGTTTTATGATTTTGTGACATTCTGATTGCAGCTACAACTTGTTCTTCTTGTTCAGTCATTTTAGTTATATCTGACTCTTCATGACACCCTTTTAGAGTTTTCTTGGTAGAGATACTGGAGTGGTTTGCCATTTCCTTTTCCAGTTCATTTTACAGATGAGGAACTGAGGTAAGCAGGGTTAAGTGACTTACACAGGGTCATACAGCTAGTAAGTATCTGTGGCCAGATATGAACTCATAAAAATGAGTCTCCTTGACTCCAGGACTAGCACTTTATGTGCTGAGCCTCCTAGAAACTCCTAACTATAACTAAAGCTATCAAAATAATTGCTGTTTATAATAATGACTGTGAACCAAAAAGAAGGTCAAAATACAGTTTCAGAAGCCAGAAAAGTATATATCTTAATAATAGCACATTTTTTATATCAATTTGAAGTTTAAAAAATGCCTACCATACAATATCCCTGTGAAGTAGGTAATATAAATATTGTTTTCGGATGAGAAAAACGGAAGCTTGTGAAGGTTAAAAGAACTGAACTCATATCTTTGAACACCAAGCTGGCTGTTGTCTACATCTCTACATTAGATCAGGCCACCTCTGTGTTTTTTGGTTTTCACTAGCAAGGTTTCTACCCAAATGTTAAAATAATGATCCCAACACTTAAAGGGTTAAACTTCAGAAAACTGAACTACCTTCTACAAGACATTACTAGATGATTCTGTACAGGCTTTATGTTTATAGCTTGTGAATATCTGCTATATATACCCAGCTAGAATTCATTAGGAGAAGGGCTGATGGTCTAATTTTCATCCATCTTACTTTCCGAGGTCTTTATCTCTTTCTAATTCTCTCTTAACACTATATCTAGATACAAATAACAATGCCTAATTAGGCAATACCTATCTAGCCAAATTTCCCCCTTTGTGTGCTCTGCATAGCAATGAATATCTTTCTTGAAATCATTCTAGAACAATATACCAAGGAGGTTATTAAAGGCAAGGAAAATTTCATAATGTGCAGAAATATTCATAAGAACATTATTTGTGACAATAAAAGCTGGAAAAAATATGTGTCTAGTGATTGCTCAACAGATTATGGTATAAGAATGGGATGGAATATTGTTATTGAAATAAGGAATGATGACTGAATTCCGGGAAATATAGGAAGACTTATACAGAGTGGAGCAGAGTAAAGAAAGCAGAATCAACGAACATTATACACAATGACCACAATGAAAACTGTCAACTTAGAAAGGCAAAACAATAGCAATAAATCTGAACAGTTGCAATGGTCCGTGCCAGTAATATGGTCAGACTTAAAGGACACACTCCTCTAATCACTGATTACTGGTGATTTTTGCTACTTTTTTATTACTTCTACTGTGATTTTTTTCACAAAAATGTTTTTTGCAAAAAACCTTGTTCAGGTGATTTGGAGAAAATATCTGTTAAATCAAAATAAAATATATCAATTAAAATAAATAATCCAAGTAGACTTTTTCTTGTGTAGCTAGGATAGATATATTCTTGGTGATTAGAATACTAGAAAAAAATTAAACAATTAAAAAAAACAACCTTGTGGAAATCCAGGACTCAGATTGTTGCCACTCTTTCCTTTCTTACTTATCCATGAACAGTTGACCTAATATGTCACATAGGGCAGTGGCTAGCTTCATAGCCCCAGCCATACTATATACCAGTTGAATCTGCTACTCAGTCAACTCTAATAGGAGCACACATTTCCTCCTGTTTTGTCCCCAAAAGAAAGGAAAATGGTTGATTCCCCAAAGTCCACAATTTTTTCCTAGTTCAGGCAGTATAGCAGCTGCCACCCGGCTGCCAGTCTTCTCCCTGCAGCTCAGCATGAATTTTTCTCTTTGTTGAATAAATAACAAATTAATACATTATTTATAACAATTATTGTCATCAATATGTAGTCACAAAAATTGGAGTTACAGTATGAAACAAGAGAGCTGGAAGAAAATATTCTTCAATACTTTCAAAAAATGTCAAAAGAAATGTTTAGTTGAAAAACCAAAGAGGGAGAGGGAAGGGAAGAGAAAGAGAAAGTGAGAGAGAGAGAGAAAGAGAGAGAGAGAGAGAGAGAGAGAGAGAGAGAGAGAGAGAGAGAGAGAGAGAAGCAGATTTGAAACTATTGCAAAAGTCTTCTAACATTTCCCCACTGATGTTTCATTCTGCTACTCATTTCTGTCAATCTACACAATAACTATCCCACAATGTGAAAGAAAAGTCTCAGATTCATCCACCTGTGGTGAACAAGATCGTATTCCTAGTCAATATAGCTACGGCTGGTTAGTGGACCATGCTAATGGGGCTAAGGTAATAGGTCCTGTCCTTTTAATAACTAAATAACTTAACATAGTTTCATGGTCAGTCATATAGCTTATCTAATTTGTCTTCCAAATGTATGCTTTTGGTCACAAGGAGAACCCTGTGAAAAAATGCAGTTGAACCTATATAAGTCAATCAACTCAATGGGCAAAAACTCAAAAGAATATGGCTTACTGAGTAGGTTAAAAACCACAGAACCTCAGAGTTAGAAGAAACCTCAGAATCCCTGAGCTAGAATCCTCTACATAAAACCAAAAAGTAGTCATTCAGCTTCTGCTTATGTAAGAATCTGTAGCCCTCTTACCGCCAAATATCCCCTGTTCTAGACTCATGCTGACCAAGTTCAGTCCTTGAAAGTCTTGACCACAAAGAGAAGGAATCAAGCTTTTCTTGTACTCTTTGGATCAGTGTTTCCCAACATTTTTTGTTCGGCAAAGCCCTTTCAAAAAAAAGTGTTTTGAACTCTCAGGACAACAGAATATGCTACTCATAATATTCTTTTAGATTTATTATTACGTGGTTACAATAACTATTATCATGGCTTTTGTTCAAAAAAGTCTAAATTAAAATTCATATTTTACAACTGTAAAATATAAAATGTTATTCTACTTATGACAAAAACTCTGCATTTAAAATTCTAAACTAATTATAAAATGATTATGAATATTTTGTGGGATATCCTATAATAATTTTAAAAAGTAATCCATCATGACCTCATATTCTTACTATTAACTTCAAGATTTATTATTAAATTTCTTTATTTTACAAATTTTTGACAACAAATAACATTTTAAGGAAATGTATCAACTTGAAAAATGTTTAAAATAATGTAATAATCATATGTGAACTACACTTTTATGTTGGACTTTTAAAATTTGAACAAAAGTTTACAATTATGTAACTGTACACATGAGTTTTAAATTTGGTTCTATATAGAGTTTATTTCTTCATTTTGACTTAAAACAAAAATAAAGTGGACATGTTTGCTCATATGAAAGTGGACCTGTGTTTCTCATTCGAAAATCTGCCAGATATAAAAATAGTAAACTAAGTGGAGGTTCAGTCAAAATTGGAAAACAGTCTCAATACTGCAATGAAAGGCAATATGTATATATGTATATCTCTATCTCTATCTATATATCTATCTCTATATATATATCTATCTCTATATATTTGCAGAACATTTGTAATGGTCCATGGAGGTCTCCAGATGGCTAGTAATCCACATGTCCAACAGTTATGGTTTCTGAACAACGTATCATTTATACTACATTCTAACATCTTGATCATGTAATTAGCTGCTGATACATGTAACTGGAATGAGGGAGCTACTACTTTGACACAGAGTACTGAATTCAAATGAGGGTATGCATGTACATTTCACCATCCATTGGACCTCTATTTGAACTCAAATGTTGAACCCTTGTGGTAGTTTGGAAACAATTTGAGAACAACTTGAAAAACTACAAGAACATGTTGCACTGAATCACATGTGATCAGAGTTTTATATAATCACTGAAATAACACCAAAATCACTGTATGATTGTGACAATTTTGAATCTCTGCAGAAATCAGTCTATAATGCATCAAACATGAACAAGCTTATTGTCACAACAGAAAAGTATTTGTAACATAAGCAGAAAAGTTTGTAACATAATTGGGCAACTATTTATTGTTACATTAAATAAATTTTTTCTTTTTTTAGCACAATCTCTTGGGCTATTGTCACAAACTCCCAAGGGATTTATGAACCATTAAATGGGAACTTCTGCTCTGGACCATTATGCCCATACCCCACGGCTCTGGAAAATAGATCATAAACCTTAGTTTATGTTTAGCTCATGCCTAAGGTCTCACTAAAAAGAATTAAAAGGATAAAAACCCTTTTTGGCAAAGTACTCAATGTACAAAGCAGATTATGTATGGGACATACATAATGTATGTATGTATGTATGTATTTCTCTATAGCAAAAAACTCCAAGTCTAAAATCTTTACCAGTCACAAAAGACTAGGAAGTGTGCAACATGAAAGTATAAAATACCTCATAGGATTATTGTACAAGCATTATAAGTTTTGTCTCAGATATTTATTGACTGAACAATTAATTCAAGGTCTACATCTTCTATAAAGTTAAGGTATGGCTGGTCTGCTCTTTTTGGTAATGGCCATTCCTTCTGATAAGTGATTTCAAAGATCATCTCCTACTGTAAAGTCATTACTCAGCAATAAGACCTTCCAGCCTCTTAAATTCATGAGACTACTAACAAAACTGAATCATCCATCTCAGGATCATTGGCCTTCTCTGCTTTGAAAGAAAAACACAAAGCAGAAGAGGCAGCTGGAACCTTGAGTTCAGTCTCAGGCTAGTTGCATTGTTAATGTATTTTTGCTTAATTTGAAGATCTTTCCCACTCATTAATAGGCCCATGTGACCTGCTTAAATTACATGGAAACTTAAGTCTCATGTGGCAGGAGAAGCTTGCTGAATGGGTGGAGTGGAGCTGGGAGGAAGTTGGTGAGAGCAGTTAGAGTAGAAGGAGAGAGAGGACACAGGCAGGCAGGCAGCTAGGATTGTGACTATGTGCTTGTGGGAAGGCCCCAAAAGAGGGAGAAGGCTTGAGAATGGTGTTGTCTACTGCAGTGCTAATGTGTATTGACTTCTTGGTTACTATGGTGGATTTGGCCTTCTGGTGTTGGGATTTAGCTTTCTGGTGTCTGAATAAATGTTTTTCTTCTGCCTTCTATGTGGAGAGTCTTTATACTTTTTATTCAGAGCAATGCCTGCGTATTCATAGTCTCTATTGGTGCTGTGAATATTGCTTTGGTGATACACTAGTATAGGCCAAAACTACTTGTTGTCATAGCTGCTTGAATGGTATATAATGGGTATATCATTTGCCAGAAATCTGAATGAAAGTTTGAAGTGTCCTGACGTGCTTGATAGCAGAAAGAAACAGCAATAGCAGAAGCTGTCTGTTCTTTAAAGTCTACCAAGGGGACCTTTATTCCTGTGCTTTGACCAGTCTTCTTCAGCATGCCTCCTTTGTTATTAGACATAAGGACCAATCAAAGCTCTTTGTTCATGCTAGCCTTTCAACTAGAGGCAAGGGTATGTGTGTGTAGCACCAATGTGATATACACAGCACCTAAGGTGGCTACGAATATCCTGATGCAATTCTGAATGATGAAATAAATGACTCTCAATGTGGAAGACAGAACCAAAGCCTTTGTTTAGACATCAGAAAGCTAAATTCGTCATAGTGACAAAGAAATCTATATACAATAACAATACAGAGAATAACACGAGCCCCAAGTATAACAAAAAGGACCCCAACATACACAGGAGGGGCTGCTGCACAGGTTCTTAGATCTGCTTTTCAAAAAGGAAAGCACCTTCTGAGGGGTCAACAATCACTTTAATCAAGCTCATATGTCATTCATTTAGTTCAGGGGAAAAGTCAGCACCCTGACCTTCAGAGAAAATGCAAATAGAGGAAGACCAGCTGACAGGGCTTCCAGCTTTCTGACCATAAGCAATACATACATCACTGATCAACAGACAGATCCAACTGTCTGACCATTACATACATATGTAGTTACCAGTGAGATAAGCACCAACATCTGGGTTTTCAAAGTTGGGGGACTTCCATGTGAGTTAAGCAGGTCACATAGGCCTATTAATGGATTGGAAAGACCTTCCCATTTCATCAAAAATACATCAATTCCGTTAAAAATACATTCACAATACAGTATGTTATTTTTTTGGAAGTGGCCTAATCATGTGGCTATCAGAAGGAGCCAGGACATCTGCTCAGCCGCATAGAAAGTACTCCAGCCAGAGAAGATTGACAAATGGACATATCAGGGCTCCATGGTAAATGCTCCAGGAAGAACAGATTGGAATGGGGAGGAGATGGTGAGCTTTCCTTGAATATTCCCGTTACATTTGAAAACCTTTGGTGAAGGGAACCCAATACCTTCCAAGTTGTTTACTTTTAAAACAATGTAATTGTTTTTTCTCTTTATATCATGTCAAAAATCTACCTTTCTAAACTTTAACCCATGTTGTAAAGTAATAACTTTCAGAGCTAGCCAAACAAATCTAATACCTCTTCCAAATAACATCCCTTCAAACACTAGAAAGCAATGATCATATCCACATTAAGTCTTCTCTTTTGTAGGCTAAATATGTCCCATTCATCCCACTGACTCCTAATTGGCACGTTTTCTAGTCAACTCACTTTCTTAGGCATCCTCCTCTGGACAAAACTTATCTTGTCAATGTTATTTCTGAAATGTGGGCTTCTAGGGCTGAAAAAAATATTTCAGATGTAGTCTGACAAGGGCAAAGTCCAGCATTAGCAATATCTCCTTCATGTTGGATAAAGCCATCACAACGAGAATAACTCCGATTTATAGAGTTTTACAATTTACATCTGTATTTTCTCATTTGATTTATCTATAATCCTATTGGGGTAGACAGAGAGGATATTATCACTTCCATTTTATAGATGTGGAACTTGAGGTTTAGCACAGCACCTGGAACATAATTGGTGTTGATTGATTGAGGCTCAGAGATGTTCACCTTTGTATTATGCAGTTAATAAGTGGCAGAGTTGGGATTTTACCCCAGGTCCTCTGACAGACTTTTTCAGTTTTCTTTCTACCTCACCAACCCACATTATCACCACACATTAATGTTATAATTTACTTGACATTAAAACATTGAAATTCAGTTTTTAAAAAAGGAAATTGACAACTTGTTATTGCATTGATGAAGCAAATGGTTGATTAACTGATCTTTCATTTCTTTTTTTAATTTTTTTTTAAATTTATTTATTTTAAGTTTTCAACCTTCATTTCCACAAAATTTTGAGTTCCAAATTTTCTCCCCATCTCTCCCCTCCCCCCACCCCAAAGTGCAGAGCATTCTAATTACCCCTACCACCAATCTGCCCTCCCTTCTAACATCTCTCCCTTGCCTTATCCCCATTTTCTCTTTTGTCCTGTAGGATAAGATAAATTTCTATACCCCATTACTTGTATTTCTTGTTTCCCATTTGTATGCAAGAACAATACTCAACAGTTGTTCCTAAAACTTTGAGTTCCAACTTCTTTCTCCCCCCTCCGTCCCTATCCCCATTGGGAAGGCAAGCAATTCAATATAGGCTATATATGTGTAATTTTGCAAATGACTTCCATAATAGTCATATTATGTAAGACTAACTATATTTCCTTCCATCCTATCTTCCATCCTATCCTCCCATTCCTTCTATTCTCTCTTTTGACCTTGTCCCTACCCAAGAGTGTTTACTTCTAATTGCTCCCTCCTCCCATTACTCTCCCTTCCATCGTCCCCTCCACCCTGCTTATCTCCTTCTCCCCCACTTTCCTGTATTGTAAGATAGGTTTTCATACCAAAATGAATCTGCATGTGATTCCTTCCTTGAATCAAATGTGATGAGAGTAAGCTTCATGTTTTCCCTCTCACCTCCCCCCTTTTTCCCTCCATTGAAAAGTCTTTTACTTGCCTCTTTTATGAGAGATAATTTGCCCCATTCCATTTCTCCCTTTCTACTCCCAATATATTCCTCTCTCATCCTTAATTTCTTTTTTTAGATATGATCCCTTCCTATTCAACTCACCCTGTGTGCTCTCTCTCTGTCTCTGTCTCTCTATCTCTTTGTGTGTGTGTGTGTCTGTGTGTGTATATATAATCCCATCAACTACTCAGATACTGAAAAAAGTTTCAAGAGTTACAAATATTGTCTTTCCATGTAGGAATGTAAACAGTTCAACTTTAGTAAGTCCCTTATGACTTGTCTTTGCTGTTTACCTTTTCATGCTTCTCTTGATTCTTGTGTTTGAAAGTCAAATTTTCTTTTCAGCTCTGGTCTTTTCATCAAGAATGTTTGAAAGTCCTCTATTTCATGGAAAGACCATTTTTTCCCCCTGACATATTATACTCAGTTTTGCTGGGTAGGTGATTCTTGGTTTTAGTCCTAGTTCCTTTGACTTCTGGAATCTCATATTCCATGCCCTTCTATTCCTTAATGTAGAAGCTGCTAGATCTTGTGTTATCCTGATTGTATTTCCACAATACTTCAGTTGTTTCTTTCTAACTACTTTCAATATTTTCTCCTTGAACTGGTAACTCTGGAATTTGGCTACAATGCTCCTAAGAGTTTCTATTTTTGGATCTCTTTCAGGAGGTGATCAGTAGATTCTTTCAGTAATTATTTTGCTCTCTGGTTCTAGAATATCAGGGCAGTTTTCCTTGATAATTTCATGTAAGATGATGTCTGAGCTCTTTTTTGATCATGGTTTTCAGGTAGTCCCATAATTTTTAAATTGTCTCTCCTGGATCTATTTTCCAGGTCAGTTGTTTTTCCAATGAGATATTTCACATTATCTTCCATTTTTTCATTCTTTTGATTTTGTTTTGTGATTTCTTGGTTTCTCATAAAGTCATCTGTTCCATTCTAATTTTGAAAGAACTATTTTCTTCAGTGAGCTTTTGGACTTCCTTTTCCATTTGACTAATTCTGCTTTTTAAAGCATTCTTCTCCTCATTGGCTTTTTGAACCACTTTTGCCAATTGAGTTACCCTATTTTTAAAGGTGTTATTTTCTTCAGCATTTTTTTGGGGTGTCCTTTAGCGAGTTGTTGACTCACTTTTCATGATTTTCTTGCATCTCTCTCATTTCTCTTCCCAATTTTTCCTCTACCTCTCTTATCTGATTTTCAAAATCCTTTTTGAGCTCTTCCATGGCCTGAGACCATTGAATATTTATTTTGGATATTTGGGATACAGAAACCTTGACTTTTATGTCTTTTTCTTTTGGTAAGCATTGTTCTTCCTTATCTGAAAGCATGGGAGAAGATAGATATCCAAGAAAGTAACCTTCTGTAGTCTTATTTTTTTCCCTTTCTTGGGCATTTTTTCAACCTTACTTGACTTTTTGGTCCTTTGTCAAGAGTAGGGTATACTCTGGGGATCTGTAAGATCTCAGTTCCTCCAAGGTGGCACAATCAAGCGTGTATGTTGGTCTGGGAGCAACAAGAAACTTTTGTACCCAGAATCTGTGAGTTTCCTCTCCACAACCACCTGGCCTCCAGTTCTACCAAACTAGCACTATGGGCTGAGATTCAGATAAGCTGCTGAATTCCTCCAGGAGCATTAGATGGGGGCAGGGCCTTCACACAGGGCTGAAGTAAGGATCAGCTGCTCAGTGCCCCCAGGGGTTTTACAATCCAACAATGGATGCAGGCTGCTGTGGGAGGTGCTGTGGGAACTGCTGCTGCCCAATGTGACCTCTGCTGCTGCTGGCCATCTGAGAGATGAGCTATGGAAAGACCCTGCTCCCTTCTCAGCTAGCTGAAAAAACCTTCTCACTGACCTTTGGAGCCTGTGGGTTGAGGGATCTGCAAACTGCTGCTATTTTGGGGATATAAAGAAAGGCTGCTGAGGAGTCTGCCCCAAGGCCTGCTCCCATCCTCTTCCCAGAGCTGTGCCATCCAGTCAAGGCTGGGCTGGGCTCTGCTCCACGACCAGTGTGATAGACCTTTCCCCATTGGCTTTTCAGGTCACCCTGGGCTGGAAATCTGCTCTGTGGTTCTGTGGCTTCTGCTGCTCTAGAATTTGTTGAGAGTTTTTCCTTACAGTATTTTATGGGCTGTGGGGGAAGAGCTAGTGTATGTGCATCTTTCTACTCTGCCATCTTGGCTCTGCCCATGTGATTGTTCATTTCTTTAGAAATTATATGCATTGGACATATTCAATGGATGACCAGTGGCTAAGAATTTTACTGTCCTTTTGATGATAGATAGAAACCTACATACTTGTGTACCTTTAAACATTATTCTTTAAGGGACAGATTGCATTTCTGTTCTCTGGAAGGAGTGAGTTTGTGTGTGTGTTTTTGTTTTTGTTTTGCCAATTCTCAGCCTCCTTCCAGGGAGAATAGGTATGCTATTGCGCCTCCTTGAGGTATTAGCCCTTATTGTCTATGATGAACTTTACTGGAAAACTTAGGTTTATCTGAGAGACAAGTCTCCCTTTCCTCAACAATCTGGTTATTTTCTAAGAAGAAGGAAATTTGAAAGATTGCTCTCTTCTATTTCAGATTTTACACAAATTATTTTATTTGCATTGCCATATGCTAAGTGATAGTCAGTACTCTTAGTAATAGATTCATAGACTCACAGAATTGGAAAGGACCTCAGAAACCATTCATTCAAACCTGTACATGTACAAGAATCCTCTACAAAATACTCATGTTTTCATCCAGCCTCTGCTCAAAGACCTATACTGAAGAGGAATCCATTATGTTCTAAGACATACCATTCTATTTTGGGATAGCTCTTACTGTTAGGAAGTTTTCCTAACATTGAACCTAAATCTGCATCTTGGCAAACTCCAATGATTGCTGCTAGTATATCCCTATGGGACCAAGATGAAAAAGGGTAATCTCTCTTCAAATATGTGAAGATATTTATATTCTTTCCTTTTCTCCCTGCTTCCCTTCACCCCCATCCCCTAGTTTTGTTCCTAAAATATGGTTCCTGAAATAAAAACAAAATAACTCCAATTCTACTTTTTTTATTGTTGTTTAACTAGTCATTTTCCTTTTCTGTCATATTACCCAATCTGATAGTTTTGGGCTGTTACCTTACAGTTGTTTTAATTTGCATTTCTCTAATTGATAGTGATGTAGAGTATTTTTTTATATGACCAAAGATAGTTTTGATGACTTTTTCTGAAAACTATCTGTTCATATTCTTTGACCATTTATCAGTTGGAAAATGACTTGTATTCTAAGAAATTTGACTCATTTCTCTATATATTTGAGTAATGAGAACTTTATCAAAAAAACCTGCTGTACATTTTGTTTTAGTTGTGATTATTGTATATTTCCATCAATCCTATTTACTTTCTGTTTATCCTACTCTCTCTCTCTTTTCACACTGTCCAACCTCAAAAGTGTTTTTCTTCTGACTACCACCTCCTCCAATTTGCTTTCCCTTCCATCTGTCCCTTCCTTCTCTTATCCATTTCCCCTCCTACTTTCCTGTAGGGTAAGGTAGATTTCTATACCCAACTGAGTGTATATATTATTTCCTCTTTGAGCCAGTTCTGGTGAATGCAAGGTTTAAGCTCTCCTACCATCCTCCCCCATCTTCCCCTCTACTCTAGCTTTCATAATCTTTTATGTGAGATAATTTATGCCACACTACTTCTCCCTCCTTTTCCCAGTGAATTCCTCTTTCTCACCTCTTAATTTTATTTTTTTGGATTTCATCCCACCATAGTCAATTCACATTCATGCCCTCTGTCCATGTATACTCCTAACTACTCTAATAATAATAAAGTTGTTAGGAGTTACAGGTATCAGCTTCTTGTGTAGGAATGTAAACAGTTTGATCTTATTGAATCCATTATGATTTCTCTTCCCTTTACCTTTATATGCTTCTCTTGAGTCTTATATTTGAAAGTCAGATTTTCTATTCAGCTCTGGTCTTTTCATCAGGAATGCTTGAAAGTCCTCTATTTCATTTAATATCCATTTTTTCCCCTGAAGGATTGTACTCAGTTTTTTTGGGTAGGTGATTCTTAGTTGTAATCCTAGCTCCTTTGCTCTCTAGAATTTTATATTACAAGCTCTCTGCTCTTTTAACATGGAAGTCACTAAATATTGTGTTATCCTGACTGTGGCCCCATGATATTTGAATAATTTCTTTCTGACTGCTTGTAATATTTTCTTTTTCTCTGGAAGCTCTAGAATTTGGCTATAATATTGCTGGGAGTTTTAATTCGGGAATGTCTTTCAGGAAGTGATTGGTGTATTCTTTCCTTTTCTACATCACCCATTGATTCCAGAGTATCAGGGCAATTTTCCTTAATAATTTCTTGAAAGATGATGTCTAGGCTTTTTTTTCACATTATAGCTTTCAGATAATGCAAAAATTTTGAAATTATCTCTCCTTGATCCAGTTTCCATATCACTTGTTTTTCCAATGAAATATTTCACATTTTATTTTTCATTCTTTTAATTGTGCTTTATTGTCTCTTGATGTCTCATGGAGTCATTAGGTTCTACTTACCCAATTCTAATTTTTAAGGAATTATTTTCTTTGGTGAGTTTTTGTATTTTTCCTTTTGGCCAGTTGTACTCATTGGGGAATTCTTTTCTTCAGTGAATATTTGTATATCTTTTCCCGTTTGGCAATTCTGCTTTTTAAGGAGACTTCTTCAGTGAGTTTTTTTGGCCTCTTTTATAATTTGGCTTACTCTGTTTTTTAAGGTGCTATTTTTTTCAGTACATTTTTGTACTTCCTTTACCAAGTTCTTGATTCTTTTTAAAATTATTTTCTTATATCAGTGTCATTTATTTTTGGGCCTGAAACAAATTCACATTTTTATTTGAGGTTTTGGATGTAGCAGTTTTGACTTAGTTGTTGTCTTCTGAGTTTGTGTTTTGATCTTCCCCATCACCATAGTAACTTTCAATGGTCAATTGTTCTTGTTGTTTCCTCATTTTCCCAACTTGTTTCTTGACTTTTAACTTTATGTTAAAGTTGGGCTCTGCTCCAAGGGTGGAGGGGGGCACTGTTCCAAGCTTCAGGTTGTCTTTTTGGGTATTACTATGTTAGGAGCCAATTCAGGGGTGGGAGAATCTGTAAGTTTTCAGTTCTTCCAAAGCAGCATGATCTAAGGAGAAGTATGTTTAATATTCTCCTGGCCTGAGCCTGGTCTGTGAATGACCACAAGTACTGCTTTCTGCCCTGTAACTGTGGCCTATCTTTGCTCACCTGTGGCAGCAAGTTCTGCTATGCCAATGCTCCTCCTTGCCCTGAGACTACAACCCAGGATTGCAACCCAGAGCTACCTATGGGTAATGAAAAAGAGTCTTGCACCCAGTGCCAGAAAAAGGATCCATTATTTCCTTCTGTCTGTGGACTGAGAGCTCTGGAAACTGCTGCTACTGATTCTGTTGCCCCAAAGGTCAGCTTCTATCTTGTACCCAATCTTTCTCCTAGCTACTAGCTCCTATCTGATTTTTTTGTGACTGTTCTCCTTTGGTTCTCCTTTTTTTCCTGATTGCTCTTTTCTTTTCTATGCTAGATCCTCCTCCATATCCCACTCCTTAACTCTTGGTGTGCCCCATGGCTCTGTTATGGGGCTTATGTTCATTCTCTATGCCTTCTTTTGGGATAATCTCACCACCTCTTATGTATTTAGTTATTATCACTGTATAGATGATTCCCAGATTTACATATGCAACTCTAATATCTTTCTTGAGCTTCTAGTCTTAAATCAACACCTGCTTGTTAGACATCTCCAACTGGATATTCCCATACTCATCACAAACTACATATGCCCAAACAGAGCCTGTTCTCTTTCCCTAAAATCTATCTTTCTTAGTTCCCCACTTCTGTTTGAAGATATCTCTATCCTTTTATTACCTAGATTTGTAACTCTAGAACTACCCTCATCTCTTCATTTTCCCTAATTCTCTATATTCGATCAGTTGCCAAGTCTTATCCCTTCTGTCTCCGCAACATTTCTCACATACATCTCCTCACCAATCACATGGTAAGTGCCCTCATTCAGACCCTTACTACTTCTTGCCTTAGGTTATAGGAAGAGTCTCCTAATTAGTCTCCCTGCCTTTAATGGTTTCTCTTTTTAGTCTGTCCTCCACACAACTGACAGATGAGTTTTCCTAAAACACAGGTCTGACCACATCATTTCCCTGCATAAGAAGCTTTAGTAACTTCCTATTCCCTACAGAATAAAATACAAACTCTTCTGTTTGGCTTTTAAAGCCCTTCAATGTTTGGTTCTAGACAATCTTATAAAACTGATTTCATATAATTCCTCCTCCTATTGTCTATTCCAGCCACACTGGCCTGCTTCCTCTTCCTTTTATTTTATATCCAATGTCCATGCCTTTCATATGTTGACTTTTACTTATTTCTAGACTGATTTCTTTCCTCACCCCTATCCCACAGAATACTTAGCTTCCTTCAAAGGTGAGCTCAAGTCCTACCTTTCTTGATTCCCCCCAGTTTTTAGTGTCTGTTATCTGAAATTACTTTGTATTTATGTTACATAAGTTTTAAATTTATTTAATTTATTAATTTATCAAAATTTATTTTAATGTATCCATCCATTCCCAAATTAAATGCAAGCTTCTTGGAAGCAGGAAGTATTCCATTTCTGCTTTGAATCCTCAGAGTCTAGCAAAATGCTATATGATGGACACTTTAATAAATGAATTAATTGGTGAGTAAATAGGTGTATGAAGAAAAGAGGATGTATCCTTTAGTTTGGGCAGCATAATATTACCGTTAACTATTGTATTTATCTAACATTTTGTTGACTTTCCATGTTGATATTAATTTCATATTCTAGTTGTGTACAAATTGTTTGTTTGGCTTCACTTTCTTCATACTGCTTCACTTCCTTCATACTGCTTCACTTCATAAAGTCATCCTATCTCCTGTTTAAATCTTTTAAGTCAGAACATGATTCTTCCACCCTTAGCATTTGCTATGCCCCTTAGCTTTGTGTCATCTGAAAATTTGATAAGCATCCCAGCTGTGTCTTTATCCAAGTCATGGATAAAAATGTTAAACAGCACTGAGGCAAGCATAGATCCTGAGAGCTGTCCAAAGACTTTCTTTTCAAGTTGCCATCAAACTTTTATTGGCTATGCTTTGAGTTCAGCTATTCAACTAGTTCCAAATCCTTTTAACTCATATGTATGTATGTATGTATGTGTGCGTACATAATATATGTACATATGCATGTGTACATATGTATATATAGTATGTATATATGTACACACACATATAATGTGTGTATATATATATACATATATAATATGTATATATTTGACTAGCATAAAGGACTGTCAAATGCTTCATTTTGAAATCCAGGTAAATTAATATAGCATCATTTCCCCAAGTTACATTTCTTGGTAGTAATGCTACCAAGAAAAATGAAATAAGATTAGTCAGTCAGGAGCTGTTTTGGGTGAAGCCATGATGATTCTTTGTGATTACTATTTCTTTTTCTAGAAGTTGACCATCATTTTAAACAATTTTTAGAATTTTGTCAGGAATTAAAGTTAAATTCTGTATCCTATGATCTGCTAATTCTGTTCTTTTACCTTTTTAAAAAAATGAGCCCTTTGCTCTTTTTCAGTCTCATGATACCTATCTTGTGCTCTGTGATCTTTCAAAACTCACTGACAGAGACTCACAATAATACTGACTAGTTCTTTTATTATCTTGGGAAAGCACAATTTCTCTCCACTATTGACATATAGTCATGAAAGATGAGGTGAGGAGAGGAATGGGTTGCTTCACGATAATGAGTTCCCTATTGAGTTCTTTAAACAGAGGTTGGATGGCTACTTGGTGAAGTTGTAGAGAGGTAATTCATTCTAAGGGTAGAGGTTGGACTGAATGACCTCTATCTCTAAGAATTCTGTGAGTCTATACTTCACATGTCTTCTGATATATTCAGGTTATATTCTCTTCCATAGAAATAGTAAGTAACCTTCCTTTTTTATTTTAATTACTTATGGAGTTTTGACCTTGCTATACTATTGTATATGAAGAGAAAAATCTGATCCAATGATTAAATAACTAAGAGATATTTAGAATATAAAGAAAGTTGGTCTTCAGTTTATATCAATCAAATCTTCAAACATTTATTAAGTGCCTACCATGTGCCAAGTATTGTCCTAGGAGAGGCAAAGACAAAAATGAAGGATCAGGTAAGCTGCTTTCAAGAAGCTTGCATACTAATGGAGAAGACAACCTATGAATTTATTAGTAAATATAGAATAAAACAAAACTAATGCTAGGTAGTTTAGAGGAGCATTTGCTTACTGTAAGAATTCTATACCTGGGAATGAGAAGTTTTATTTTATAGCAAAGGCGAAAGACAAGGAAAAGGACATTTAATAGATCACTTGAATGCTTCCTTTGAGGTACATAAATTCTGTGGTTGTTTTAAGAGTGTTGATTAACTGCATTATTCTTATCCCACAGCATAAAGCTTTCCTTATAGAAAATAATGCCAACCTACAAATCAAAAACAATCATCTTTTGTTTTATCTTCTTGATTGAAAAAAAAAAACCTTAACAGATTGCATATCTCACGTCAAAGACAGATTGCATCCATTTGTTGAATTTAGAGGAAATGTTAGCATTGATAGTTAATTTAAATACCTACAATTCGAAGATTGTGTTACTAATTCCCTGTACGATTTCCTATTCCCTCTCTTTGTCCTTTAAATGAAAACTCAGAAATTGACTATTTTTTGTTGTTGAGAATGTTCCCTGATTGTCCCTTTTGAAATAGAAAGTGCTAAACTGCCAACTCATAGGAAAGGTCAATTTTGATTTCCTGTTATAACGTCAGTCCCAAAGTCCATTGGTAAGGGACTCCATCATTATTGGTAGAGAGCAGTGCTTCATGCTTGTGTCAAGGGCAACGCAGACTTGGCAGGAATGGGAAAACTCCCGTCTATTCAGCATCTTCAGTCTTCAAGTTTGAGTTGCTTGAGTGTCTTTGTGCTCTGCAATTGCTTCGGGCACTTCTGGCTTCCACCTTCAAGAGAAGATGGGAGATGTCCACCCCACTTAGGCTGCTGAAGGAAAAGACTGGAAAGAAGCCAGCATCAGAGGAGCTGGCAGTTTCCATCACGTCCCTATCCACAGATAGCTACACTAGAGACTTCTAGAATTCTCTTTCTCTTAGTTAAATAGCCTTGATCCCAGTGAGAAAGCTTTTTTTGCTCTGTATTGTCCAGTATATATTCTCTTATACATACTTTCTTTGATTTCTAGTCTGTCATGAAATTGGATAAATGAGTCTGTTGTTGTTTGCCACATGTATGTTCATTGTGGAACTGGTATTTGGTGGAAAGAGGTCAAGCCTTAGATATAAAGCTTGGGGTCCTGCTTCCACCACTAAAGAATTTGCAATCTGAAGTTAAATTGAATCTAAAAAAAAATACTCTCTAGGCTAACCATATTTAAGGGAAGAGACAGATATAATCATAACCTGGTACCCCTTCTCTCTGTGGAGCACAGAATGGCCAAACCATTTGGTCCTAACCTCCTACTTCCTGGGAGGAATGAAAGTCTCCTTTGGAGGAGGGTAGAGAAAGAAGAGGCTAGAAAAATCTATTCTACATCTTTTCAGACTTCATGATGATATCCCATGCTGCATTTGGGGGAGCAGCCCTCATAGCACTATAAATTAGCATTAAGTATTGCTTATTTCACACCAATTAAAAACATGGCATTTGTCTGGCTACTTACACTACCACCATGTGTGACTTGGATTACCCAAACCTTGGTTAAAGAGACTTATCAACTTCCATATCACTTGTCTGACAAAAAAGGAGGATCCACATTTCCTCAGATCTGTCTGAGTAAACCCAGTGAGCAGGAATGTACCCATTAGTCTAAACTTAGAATTTCTTTTACTGTCTGATTAGATCTTAGCCTGGGTACATCTTTTGAGAGAGATTTCCCATACTTGTTGAATTCTGGATGAGCAAGTATAAACAGGGAGAACTCTTGGTTCTGATTCAATAATTAGTTATTAATATGAGAAATAATCATTTCTCACAGCAGCCTACAATGGGAAATTTGTTGTTGAGTCATTTTTTTCAGTCATGTCCAACCTTCATGATTTCATTTTGGGTTTTCTTGGCAAAGATATTAGAAGTGGTTTGCCCCTTCCTTCTCCAGCTCATTTTAGTGATGAAGAAACTGAGGCAAACAGGGTTAAGTGACTTATCCAGGGTCACACAGCTAATAAGCAGTGAGAAAATTAAAAAGTCAAGCACAGATTAACAAAGCACAGCATTCTGTTATCTTGAATAGGACAAAGCAGCCCTTCACAGTCCAGTAGTGCCTAATAGTATTGATGAATTAATCAATCAATCACCTCTGTTAAGTGGCTACTGTACTTCCTGAGACTAGGGATAGAGACTGGGCTTGGGATTTCATTGGCATGGAGAACTCCTTGGTGAGGAAACTCTCCAGCAATGCAGGTCAGCACCTTCTCTTACATGGTGTTGTAATTGGAACTGGTTTTGTGCCTCATTTCTGACCTAGCCTGAATCATTGAATGGGTGTTGCCTTGGACAAACTGAGACCTGGGAAATACTTTAGCTTCAAAAGGCCAAGGTCTTCCACTGCATCTGTGGTCATTCTGATCTATGTCTTGCCATTGGACCCAGATGACTCTGGAGGAGAGAGGGATGCTGGTGATTTTACACAGTCCTCCTTCACTTAAATCCAATTCATTTGCAAGTCAAGACATCACCTTGCTGATGTCGTTGGCCCTTTGAGAAGGAAGGACAAAGCAATAACAACAAAACCATCAGTACCACCAACTAAAGGCAATATAGAGATATAGTCCCTGCCCGCTAAGCCCTATATAGTTTAAGTTCAAAATTAATAAAAGTTAATGTCAAAATTAAAACAACATCTAACTACATTAAGGTTTTATTCAACTAAATTTAGCTACTAAAGGGTCAAGAAATATAGAAAATTCACTAATCTTGAAATTAAAAGTTCCAATCCTAGTTTCAGCAATAACTGGTTTCTGACCTACCAACCATTATTTAATTTCTTTGGACCTCAGTTTTCCCACTTGTAAAATTTGCATACTGACTTAGATTATTTCTAATCCTTCCAGCACAGATTGCTCTGTATCAATTTTTTTATTTTCAAAAGTTGATATCTTTTGTTTTTATGCAGACTATGTTTCCAAATGTGTCCTTCTCCTTCCACTTTCTTTTCCTAAAAATGGAAAAAAAAGTAAGAAAAACCCAGTTCAGTAAAACTAATCAGCATATAAAATGGCAGATTTATATGCAATGGACCTTACCATCTCTGCAAAGACAGAAATGGGGATGGAGCCTCTTCATATATCTTCTTTGGGAGAAAGCTTGGTCATTATATTTACCCAACATCAACTAAAATACATCAACATTTTAAATATAGTTCTCAGGTGAAAAATTCCTTAGAGAGATGCGTGAGCTCAAGTGCCAAGCCTAGAGGCCTGTATTGGGCTACCCGAGTCTTTCTTACCTGTCCCAGGTCTTCGGTTGGCCAAACCGGATAAACGTATGAGAGAAAGGTCGTTCCAGAGTTGAACAGGGGTTGAGCTTTATTACAGGGTTTGGGTTACAAATGTAGGGGAATTCTTCCTTAGGAGGAAGAGGGGGAGATTTCCTAAGGAGGCTAAGCTTAAGGGATTGGAAGTAGAAGTACAAGCAGGGAGAGAGGGGGAGGGGAGAGAGGAAAGAAGAAAGAAGCGGAGCCCTACTGTCCTCTTGGCTCCTCACGTGCTAAGAGAGAGCTTTCTGGCTTCCTCAATCCTACTTAATCTTCAGCCACACAGTTTGCATCTCAATACCATGCTGTTAGGTAACTAGGTGTGCTCCAATCCAGGATGACCTCGAGGGCAGGGAGACTCCACCCATCAGGTATCTCCGGGGGAGAGGCGGAAATACCCGAGCTAGCTGAGCTAGCTCAGTCTGACCTTCTCGAACCCCCGCTGTTCATGGAGGGCCTCGTAAGACTCTAAGATTTAGAAGTCCCACTTTTACCGGCCCGAGACTGTCCACATGGATTTGAGCTTCCAGTCCCAACACTCAAGTACCCCACATTTAAAACTAGAAACAAGAAACTCCTTACCCTATTCTCTATTAGAATGCAGTTTTTAAGAATACATGTTTAGACTATGTTCCTTGAGGTCATTATCTGCACATTTTTTCTAGATAAAATCTAAGAGAATATATTGTCCCTTCTAGCCCAAGAAGGAAAACATCGTAAGACTTTAGTGGTTACAAGCACAATGCTTTCTACGTCTTAGTATTTTGCACTAAATTGTAAAAATTGGACCCACCTGGCTAATTGCTCTTTTTTTATTAGATACTTCATTTTTATAACAATAAGTCCCAACAGATGTCTTGTTTCTCTACAAAGACATGCAAATTTTAAAAAATACCTTCTTTTTTCCAGCTTTTAAGTTTTGTGATTATAGATGTTTAGAATACCTTGTATATATCTACACCTAGAAGCATAGACTTTTAAAGCCAGAAAGTACCCCATAAACCATTTGGCATATGTACAGAACATATCTTCTCTATGTCAGTGCCTTAAGTACTGATGTTATATAGGTCCATCTCATCATATCTCTCCTCCTTTGGGGTTCTAGAATTCACATTTGAGGCAGCAGGACTGGCAGCCCACCCCATTGATGTGTACTTTCAACCTAAGTGCTATGGAAGTAGAGCTACTAGTACTGTGATTGTCTATCAAGAGCCTGGGGAAGATGATTCCCCCTCATTAGTGGTTATGATATCCATGGATCTTGTCACTTCAGCTCACTGAGGTGATCCAGTGGACTATCTCTGGGTGAGTTACTCCCTCTTTCCTTGGCTGAATTTCATGTGCCCAGTCAGGGCAGGGTATTCTGCCCATGTATCTTGGAGAATGGGATCCTATTACAGAGTTTCTCTGGTCTACATGTAGAGTAAGAAGTTGGCAGTCCTCAGGGATAGGGCAGATTTGCTTTAGTGAATCCACTGTCAGATCATTGGCCTTTAATGAAGCCTGACCTATCCCAGGCCCTTGTCTGAGGCAAAGAGATGTGAGAATCCACCTCTAGAACTGGGGATCCAGCCAACCATGACAATTCTATATGTACTGCATTAATGGGCTTATTTTTTTTATTCTAAATTTAATGAACATTGCAAAAAAGAACATTTTGACATACAAAGCAGACTAGAAGATTATATGTGAAACCACAAATCTCTTATGTACAGTTTGCTTTTAAAAATACATAAGTATTAAATTCAAAATGTTACTTTCAAAAGTGTCCTGTCTTTTTAAATGTCCCTTAGCTCTCTTCTATACATTTTTAAATAAAACTTCAGTGATCTTTTCTTCCTTTCCCTTCACCCCTTTTCTGACAACGCCATCATTAGCTTACCTTTCCCTCACTTTGCAATCTTTTCCCTAGAATGAAAAACATATTGTTCACTTAAACTGTTTTTACTTTTAACAAAATAAAGATTTCTTTCAACTATAATTATGTCTTAGCATGTCAGATTTTGGCTCAATATGAAGAAAAGTTTCTTAATGATTGGAGCTCAATGGATGTCCTCAGATGGATGATAGATGACCACTTATCAGAACACCGGACAGAAAAATCCTCCTCAGGAACATATTGGACAATTAGGGTTCATTTGAAGTCAAATTGTCACCTTCTTATGGGATGTTTGGAATTCTTTTGTATGATGGTATGGGATGAAAATCTGATTCCCCAAAATGCTGTGCTTCAAATTTATTTCCATAATTCATTATGTACATAAATGAATAGGTAGAATACATCTAAGGAGAAGAAACATAATATGTATTGCCTGTACTTTATTTCTGAAAGGTTTGTCTCTGTGCTAATGAAAAAAAAGCAACTGGAAAACTAGCTCATTTTGAAATTTTGATATGCTTTATTTTAAGAACTCTGTTTTGCACCTTTGATGACTATGTCCTCCATTTTGTGCCTCTTTTGATACCATTGATCAAGAATTCATGCATAGAATTATCTTTTTCTTTACTTTTCAATATTTATTTTTGTAAGGATTTGAGTTCCAAATTTTTCTCCCTCCATTCCTTTCCTCCTCCAAGAGAGCAAGCAATTTGACATAGGTTATACACGTACAGTCCTGTTAAACATATTTCTACATTATTCATGTTGTGAAAGAAGAATAGAACAAACAGGAAAAAACAAGAGAAAAGAAAAAAACAAAAAAGTGAAAATAGAAGACTTCTATCTGCATTCCAACTCCATAGTTCTTTCTATGGATGTGGATAGCATTTTCTACCATGTGTCTTTTGAAATTGTATTGCTGAGAAAAGCTAAGTCTGTCATTGTTGATCATTGTACAATGTTGCTGTTACTGTGTACAATGTTATCTTGGCTCCACTCACTTCACTCAGCATCAGTTCATGAGTCCTTTACAGGTTTTTCTGAAATCCACCTGTTCATCATTTCTTATAGGACAATAGTATTCCATTAAATACATATACAACAGCTTGTTCAGTCATTTCCCAACTGATACGTATTCCCTCAATTTCCAATTCTTTGCCAAGACAAAAAGAGTTTTTTGTTGCTATTATCAAGGAATCATTCACAATTAACATATTATGAGAGATTTCTTCTTGAAGGAGAGCCTTCTTCATGCATATTGATACTGCCTTAAACACTAATTTCACAGTTCCTCAACTCACTCATTTCATATGATGTACTTCTCCACCTTACCTCAGTCACACACAAAGATGGTTATACCCTTGATCTTCCCATCACCCACAAATGCATCATGTCCTTCCACTTCTCCCTCTGCCTGACAACCCCAAACACTGTTCTCCATCCACACCATTATTTTCATTCTCTAAACTCCTCAGTTCTCTCCCAGGCCATCAACCTTTCCATTCTCTTTCTTTAGGAAAATCACTTTTGCAGCTGAATAGAGGATGGATTATAGAAGGCAGAGACTTGTATCAAGCAGACCAACCAGAAGACTTTTTCCATAGTCCAGGCATGAAATGAGAAACTGAACAAGGGGAACAGATAAGAGGAGAGGACATATGTACACTCTCTTTCTTTTCTCATTTTGACCCGTTGGTGAACTAGTTACTTCTACACTGTTCTCTTCTCTTGAGTCCCTTGTCCATGATCATATTGAAAACCTTGCCTTACCAAACCTTAGCCTTGAATGCCTCCCACTATCCACTGCCTTTGCTCTTACATATATGCTGCTAAAAATGTGGAGAAACTAATACAATTGTGCTGATTGGGTCCACTATAAATTTAGGTCATATAGCCTAAGGTAGAGCTAAATTAAGGAACCATAGAATATAAAAGTTGGAACAAACCTAAGATGCCATATAACTCAATTCTTACATTTTACAGGTGGAGCAGCTAGGTGGTGCAGTGGATAGAGCACCAGTGCAGGAGTTAGGAGGACCTGAGTTCAAATCTCACCTCAGACACTTGACACTCACTAGCTGTGTGACCTTGGGCAAGTCACTTAACCCTAATTGCCTCATCCTGGCTCATCTCCAGTCATCCTGATGAATATCTGGTCACTGGATTCAGATGGCTCTGGAGGAGAAGTGAGGTGGGCGACCTACACAGCCCTCCCTCACTCAAAACAAAGTCAAGTGCAAGTCATGTCAGTGTTTCTCTAATGGCATGTTCTTCTTCGGCAACGAAGGACAAACGCACACAAAGGTCGCATAACTCAGTAGTGCTCTTACTGCTGCAAGGCCAACGTTTTACTCCTCCTTAATTAACTCACTATCTCACTCACCACAGCAAACCTTTCAAACTTTATATTTCCCTAAATTTCCCATGACTCTTTTTCCCCCCACTCTTTCAACTGAGGATCTTGTCCCATATTTTACTGAAAAGTTGAGCTTATTTACTAAGAGTCTTCTTTTCTCCTCTTCTCCTTATCTCACATCACACAATGTCTTCTGCCACTGACTACTACATCTCACAAGAAGAGGTAGCTCTTCTCATTGCCAAGACCAACACTTCTCCATGCATAAGTGATCCTATCCCATACTGTCTTCAACAAATTACCCTCTTTAACACCCTCAATTTGTCATTTCCCTTCTATCTCTCTCTGTCCACTGGTTGCTTCTCTACTGCCTGAAAAACTTGACCATGTCTGCCTCATCCTCAAAAGACTCTCACTTGTCTATCCAACCTTGCCAATTATCATCCTATATCCTTTTGTAGCTAAACTCCTTGAGAAGGATATCTACAGTGGGTACCTCCACTTTCTTTCTTCTCACTCTCTTCTAACCCTCTACTATCTTACTTCTGATCTTATAATTCAACCAAAGCTTCTCTGTCCAAGGTTACTAATGAACACTTAATTGCCAATTCTAATGACCTTTTCTTAGTCCTCATCTTCTTGATCTCTCTGCAAGTCTTTGAACCTATTGATCACCCTCTTTCCCATGATATTCTCTTTTTGTGACACTACTCTCCTTAGTGTCTTCTTACCTATGTGATCACCTGTTCTCAGATTCATTTGCTATATCTTCATCCAGGTCATGTGGTCATGTCTGTTAACCATGGTTGTCCCACAGGGCTCTGTCTTGTACCCTCTTCTCTTCTTCCTCTATTCTATTTCTCATTGAGTCTCATGGATTTAATTATCATCTCATTGCTGATGATTCTCAGATCTGCTTATCAAGCAACAACTTCTCTCCTAACTCTTTGAGACAACTTGAGTCTCATATCTCCATCTCTCTGCTGGACATTTTGAATTGAATGTTCCATAGACAACATAAACTCAACCAGTTCAAATTGAACTCATTATCTTTCCTTCCTGCCTGTTAATTTCCCCACTATTGATGAGGGACAATATCACTGTCTCTATTACTATTACCATCCTTCTAGTCATCCAGGCTCATAAACTAAGTGTCCTCAACTTCTCAATCTCACACCATTGTGCTCATTTTCACCCTGTTGCCAAAGTCTGTCAATTTTACCCTTGTAACATCTCTCACATATGTCTTGTCCTCTCATCTGTTATTTGTACTACCCTTGTTCCATCCCTCATCATTGCAGGCCTGGACTATTGCAAAAGCTTTCTGGCTGACCTGCCTGATACAAGTCTTTCCCCTCTCCCCATCCTCCATTCAGCTGCAAAAGTGTTTGACCATATCATTCCTCTACTAAAGTCCTATTAAGCCTTTTTCTTTTTTTTAAAATTATGACTATAGAGTTGTCAAAGATTGTACCTGGAAAAGACAGTCTCTGCATGGTCTTATCAAATGGGACTGGCTTTGAATATGGTTCTGAAGATGGTATATAAGGAGGGGACAGGTAAACATTGTGAAGAGAGCTTTAGAGGCAGGAGATATAACACTATAACAAATTTATTGGATCCCAAGTAGAATGATGATGAGTCAAGGATAGGAGAGGAAAGAAGTGTAGTTAGGTGATATCCATTAAACAATACTTATGTTTGAGTTTTTCTTTTCCCTGTCTGTGGGTTCCTCCAGGATCATAAGATCACAGAATATAGTTCCTCATATTATAGATGAGGAAATTGAGACCCACAAAGGCTATAGAAAATGTCCAAATTCACACAGCAGTGTCAAAGTGGGGATATAAAGCTCGAGAATTCCTAATTCCAACACACCACACTACCTTATACTTCCTTGTCCCCTAGGAGCACTCCACTCTGTCTTGGATTTATCTTGGAGACTTAAGGACAGGGAAGAGTGCTTTAGGTGCACTTAAAGTAACAGCAGAGTAAGATTCCTTAATACTCTTCTCCAGACATCATGAAAGATCACATGAGTCAGTCATAACTTCTTTCTTGGGGGACCTAGTCAGTTTCTGAATTCCACACCTAAAGAACACAGGGGTAGATGTTTGAGAGCACTCTGCAGGGATATACTCACTTATGACATGGTGCAAGTGTAGGTGTAGGTACTTTTCCAAAGCAATATCTGAGAAATGGTATATTTGGAATCAGAAGCTCTGGGTTCAAACCTAAGCTCTGCTACTTACTATCACTGTGCCCATGTGAAAGTTGCTTTACTTTTCTGATCCTCAGTTTCCCTATCTGAAAAATGAGGTGCTAGGTCAGATGACCTTCAAAATAGCTACCAGTTTTAAAACTGTGATGTTCTGAAGTGGATTAATTTTCCCCATTGTTATATTTTAAGAATATCAAAATAATTATAGCAGTACATTAATATAACAAATAAGAACTGTGTGGGATATATATATATACACACACACACACAAAAATATAATTTTGATAAGTATTTCCTCCCGTATTTTCTCATTTTGAAATTTCCAGTAATGAGTTAACTGGACACTTCTTAATTACGCATGTAAGAACACTGAATCACACAGTAGGCTCTGGTTATACTTACAACAGGTCAAGGCCATATTTCCTCACTAAGTGATTGATCTCACAGACCTACTATGGGGAAAGTTCCATTATTATTATATATTATAACTTATATTATTATAAATACTATAATATTTAAAATTATAACATATCATGTAATAATAATTAACAATACTATTATTTATTATTATTATAAATTATATTATTACATAGTAAATATCCAGGTAAATAAGAAAATTTGGTATTCTAAGGTTGATACTATTTTACTATAGTGACAGGAAGCAAATATTTCACCATCATCATTAAAAAACATTAATTAGGTACTTCTGTGCTCACATAGAGAATGACTTAGACATAGTTCTAAGTCATTAGAGTCGATCATGTTTGTAATACTTGACTTTTGGGGTTTTCAATGGAGTAAGATTGATGTAAGCTTCCTAAAATTGTGTGTGTGTGTGTGTATGTGTGTGTGGGTGTGTATGTGTGTGTGTATTTTTCTTTCTTTGAACTTTTTTTCTTTGAACTTTCTCAAGAAAAAACAAAAACAAATTTGATTTCTATGTGGAACATTGCGATCTCATATCTTGTATTTCCTTCCTCCATCTCTCTCTCTCTCTCTCTCTCTCTCTCTCTCTCTCTCTCTCTCTCTCTCTCTCTCTCTCTCTCTTCACACACACACACACGCACACGCACACAAGCACATCAGACACATACAAATCAAATGTTTGAAAAAAGAAGAAAGGCATCTGGTCATCTCAGCACATATAGCACAACCCTTTCTAAATAATAGACATCAAAAAAAGATGCTGAAAGATTAAGAGCAAAATTGGACTGGTTTATGCACACTATTACAGTTGGTGAAAAGGCGAAACATTCAGTTAACCAATCAAGCATCTTTTCAAGAATCATGAAATTTTGTATTTGAAAAAATTACTTTGATTTCTTCTAGGTAGAACCTCTCATTTTGTAGAAGTAGATACGAAGATCAAAAGGATAGAAACTTGTACAGTTTGCCCTAGAACTTGTCTCTAGATATCTAGAACCTGATTCCTGGGTAAAGAACTTCTCACTTTTCTGTCTCTACTAACAGTTGATTTGAACACATTTGCCCTAGAACTTATCTCTAGATATCTAGAACCTGATTCCTGGGTAAAGAACTTCTCACTTTTCTGTCTCTACTAACAGTTGATTCAGAACCATTTTCTCCTTGAGCGTGCAAGTTATTTGGGGATTGTGGAGACATGCCCTTAAGTCATATGTGGAGCCAAGAAGTTTTTATAATGCATGTAACGATGGGAAGAGGCTGAGTGCTTACTCAGTAAGTTAAATATGAATCTGGGTTTAGAGAGTTTTTAATGCTTAAGAGTAACCAGGCTTACTGACTATAGCAGGATGAGGCCCATTAAGTTTTCTGTGTTTTCTTTGTCTTGCCTAGAATTTAGTGATAATAATAACGACTTTATACTCTTGTATGCAAAATAATTCAAAGCACTCAAGTTTTTGTAAATGCTAGCCGCACTTAAAGCCTTTTTAAAGAAAAAACAACTTTTCTTCATCTGGCATTTTTAAGTATGCACAAAGCAGTGGGGATAGTACATAATTAGTAAAAATTACTTAGGGACCATTTTGAATGAACAAATTCTTCTTCCAATGTGGAGGTTAGAATACAAAAGCTATTCTAATAGTCCATGTCCAGAGCAAGATATTCAGGATTGTGATAGAATTAAAAATCATGCCCCAGAAATGAATCAGAGGATGAAGCCATGTTTTGTTGGTTCTTTTTCTTTTTAAGCCTAAAAAAAGAAAATACAGGGGAAATGACAGCTTTAGCTATTTGAAGGACTGTCATGTGGAAGATGAGTTAGTCTTGTTCTGCTTGACTCAGGGGAGCAGTTAGAAGTGATCTGTGGATGTCACAGAGAAACAGATTGCACCTCAATTAAAAAAAAAGTCTTAGGAAGAAGGGTCTTCCTGATCACCCAAATTGTTAGTGCTTTCCCTTCCATATCATGGCATCATCATCTGGGTCCAGAAGCAGCCCAGGTAACTTGGGGTTTACTGGCCAGATTTCTTTCTTTCTTTCTTTCCTTCTTTCTTTCTTTCCTTCTTTCTTTCTTTCCTTCTTTCTTTCTTTCCTTCTTTCTTTCTTTCTTTCCTTCCTTCCTTCCTTCTTTCTTTCTTTCCTTCTTTCTTTCTTTCTTTCTTTCTTTCTTTCTTTCTTTCTTTCTTTCTTTCTTTCTTTCTTTCTTTCTTTCTTTCTTTCTTTCTTTCTCTCTTCTCTCTCTCTTTCTTTCTTTCTTTCTCTCTTTCTTTCCTTCCTTCCTTCTTTCCTTCCTTCCTTCCTTCCTTCCTTCCTTCCTTCCTTCCTTCCTTCCTTCCTTCCTTCCTTCCTTCCTTTCCCCAAATCTTAAACTCATTTCACTCCGGAGCCCATAAACTGGACCATAATAGGTCCCTTTCCAAGCTCCACTTAATGGTTATATTTTGGGCCCTCCTGGCTTATAGTGAATGTCAATGGTAACTGCTTCTCTTGGGAACAGCAACTCTGAGAGTCTTTCCCTTCTTTTTTTTTTTTTTCTAATTAAAGGGGCCATCTCACTTCTTAAAGAGGCCCATTCAATGGACCTTACCTCAAAGTCAGAAACTGAGAAGATCTTAGTCTAAAAGGGCCAAGGTCTCCCATTGCATCCTGGGCCATCTCCAGTTATCCTGATGAATATCTGGCCACTGGACCCAGATGGCTCTGGAGGAGAAAGTGAGACTAGTGATCTTGTGCAGCCCTCCCTCACTCCAGTCAAAGTCAACTGCAAGTCATGTCATCATTTCCTTGATGTCATGGTCCTCTTCAAAAATGAAGGACAAACACAACCAACAACCACAACAGCATGGTATCACCTCACTGATGTCACAGTTCTCTTTGAGAATGAAGGACAAACAACAGCCTCTGTGAGGAGAGAAGGAGGTGCCTATCAAGGACCAAACGTCCAGGTAGGCTCTTTCTTCTCTCTCCATGTAATGTATCACACCCTGACCTGCTGGTATTCTGCCCAAAGGGAATGCGAATTTTAATCTCTGAAATTTCTTTGTTCTGGTTTTTTTCTCTTAAAGAAGAGCCTTAACCTCAAATCACTCTGGTCCCAAACCAAGCCCTACTTGGTTACTGTTTGGGTCCTGATTGGCTTAGAATTAATGTAAATAACAATTGTCTCTGTTTTGGCCAGAAACCCTGAGGATCTTCCTCTCCCAGATCTAATTTTTTTTAAAGAGGCCATTCATATTTTTAATGTAGCCTTAATTACTGAATGGTCGCTGCCTTAGTCAAACTGAGACCTGTTAAAGACATTGGCGTGAAAAGGCCAAGGTCTCCCACTGCATCCTGGGGCATCTCCAGTCATTCTGATGGATATGTGGCCACTGGACCCAGATGGCTCTGGAGGAGAAAATGAGGCTGGTGACTTTGCACAGTTCTACATCACTTAAATCCAATTCACTTGTATGTCATGGCATCACCGCCCTGATGTTGTGGTCCTTTTTAAGAACAAAGGACAGACAACAACAGCTTTCCCTTCCAATATTATTTCGTATGTCTATTCATGAACATGTTGTTCCCCCAAGATGAAGGTAGGAGATATTTTAACTTTGTCTCTGTACCCCTAGTTCCTAGCCTAATTAATTAATAAGTAATAAGCTTTTCTAAAAGGAAAGCAACTTTTGAGGGGTCAACAGTCTTCTTTAATTACATATACCAACAGAGAAAATACAAGCAGAGAAATAAAGATCAACAGACAGGGCTTCACAAGCAATATATATATCACAGATCAACCGATAGATCCAACTGTCTGCGCATTACATATATACATAGTTACCAGAGAGAGAAACACCAACACCTAGATTTTCAAAGCTGGGGGGTGGGGGTGGGGGGGGCTCCCTAACAGCTACTCAGAGTCTCATCTGGCACAGGAATCTTCTTCCAAAGAAGCCTTCAAAGCAAAACCTCACCTCAGAGTATATATACATTTTTTCAGAGCTGGAGAGCATCATGCCTAGTGCCTCATTAACAATTAAGGTGTAGGCTTTCCTACAAAACAAACCTCCCCTAATCAAGCTTCCCTTAATGAGCTCCATCTGAGGTTGAATAATGGGTGGGGAAGATCTTTAACTCCCATTATTAAATTTGGCATAATTAAATTATATTAAATTCTATGCTTCTGTCTCTCCCAGTATTTTTTTAGGCCAAGTTCAAAATGCCCCTCAGCTTCTGTGGCTTTTCACTTTTACTCTCAGTCAAAGTCTGTTCATTTATCCTAGAAACTTCCAATGTCATCAGTCCCAGTGGCAATGCTCATACCTGTCCAGAAAAAGAAAAGAAAAATGATTAGTCTTATTTTCAAAGGCTTCAGCCATTTGCAGCATTAAGGTAGTTAGCATACATACTTGACTATGGATCACATTTTATAATAATATAGCTTATTGAAATCTTTTGCTTTTAAATCTTCTAAATTTTCCTCTATATATCCACTTTCCCCTTCAAGAGAGGCATCCTTTATAACAAAGAATTTTTTTTAAGATAGAAAACACAGAAAAATTCAGCAAAACCAATTAACACCTAGAAAAAAATCTGACATTTTTATTGTTCTATATTTGTGAACCCCCACCTCTGCCAAGGCCAGAGAGAAAAGTTCTTTCTCCTTTTGGAGGTGGTGGTTGGGGAAAACTTGTTATTTATGCTTTTAAAACTTTCTGTTTTGATTATTTTCTGGGTTTTGTTCTTTCCATTCACATTATTGTAGTCACATATGTTTGTCTCACAATTGTGTTTATTTCATTCATCAATAGTTGATGTGTCTATTTTTTTTCACATTCATCATTTTAGTATTCCATTACCTTCGTGTAGCACCATTAGTTTATTCACTCTTTTGTCAGTGGACATACTGTCCATTGACTGTTTCCAGTTCTTTGCTAGCATAAATATTTTGATGCATATGGAACCTTTCTTTTTGTTCATGATATCCTTATGGTATGGACCTAAGAGGGGAATCTCTTGGTCAAAGGGTCATTTTACTTGCAAGATTTCAAATTTCTTTTCTGTATGGTTGTATCAAATCATAACTCCACTCAAAATAAATTAGAGCGCCTGTCTTTCTATACCCCTTTATCATTAACTGTTATGATCTTTTGTCATTTCTGCCAGTTTCCTGGTTCTGAGGTGAAAGCTCAGATTGTTTTGATTTGCATTTCTCTTATTATTAAGAGGTATATAGCATTGTTAAGTTTATAATTCTTCTGGGAAGTGTTCGTTCTCATTGTTTGCTTATCTCTTGGGCAGTTGGGTTTGGTCTTTTGCTCTTCTAATAGTTGTTTATGTATGTTGAATACCAAAGTTTTAGAGATATATAATATAAAGATTTCTCCCCCCCCCCCCCACTTCCCCATGGTATGACTGTCTTTCTTAGCCTATATGTGTTAATTTGTTTGGGTAAACTTTCAATTTCATGTAAACAAAATTATCTATTTGGTCTTTATAATTGTCTCTATACCTTGCTTGGTTAAGAAGAAAGTCCTTTCCCATTGTTGAGAAAGATATACAATTTGTTTGTCTTCTAATTTTTTTTTTGTGATAAAATCTTTAATGTTCATCATGCATCCATTTTGATTTTGTTAGGAATGTTGTATGGGATGATGATCTAAGATTAATTTCTGTCAAATTGGTTTTTCAGTTTCCCCAGCAATTTTTATCAGGTGGAGAATTTTTTCCTAAATAGTTTACATTTGTGGAGACCAGCAAAAATAACCGAATGTTGGTGTTCAATCATGTCTGACTCTTCATGATCCCATTTGGGGTTTTCTTGACAAAAATACTGATTTGCCATTTTCTTCTCTACCTCATTTCACAGATGAGGAAACTGAGGCAAACAGGGAATCTTCTAATGTGGAGAGTCCTTTCAGCAAGTACTTGTGGTTGACAATACTACTGATGTGGCCGATGGTGTTAAGTTTGAGCAGTCAGTGACACAATTACTGTCTTTCTCATTCCTTGAGAATGTCAAATGTAGTTTGTCACCCGACACTATGAAAAGCAAGCTGGTGAAAAAAGGTACGTGTGTATATGTTTGTAAAAGTCTCCATGCCTCTTCAAAAATTTGGGAAATAGAAGCAAAACTCACAATGGACATTGATAGGGAAGGGGAATAAGAAATTAAGTAGCACCTCCTCTGTGCCAGGCAATGTGCTTATTACCTTACAAATTTATCTCATTCGATCTGAAGCCACTAAATTGTATAATCCTGTATTCAGGAACTTATATTGCATTCAGGCTGTGGCTCTTTATGTTTGGCATTCAGCTTTACATTTGATCTTTGCCAAAAGGCAGAAAAGTGATTGGCTTGATTTAGATCTTCATTAAATTGTTGGTGCTGAGAACCAGATATACACAATCAGCCTCCATAAATAGATCTTGAAAGGAACTTTCTGCTTAGGGCAGCAGTCATGGAAGAAGCATGTGCCCAAGCTGGCTTCTCTGTACCACACCCAGCAAGGCAGCTTCCTCTGCCTGTGGCCAGCTGCTCCAGCTCTGCCCTCCCTTCTGTTAACCCCACTAGAGACCTAACCCAAGTTTCCTCGGTAAGGCAGATTGTCTCAGTTGTGAACCTGTAAACACGTCTAACCTTAAAGAACCTCTTTCAGGCTCACTGGGACTTGAGGACTATGCTTGCTCATGTTCATAAGCTCAGGAATGTGGTTCGGATGGAATTCAGTCCTGGGGAGTCTGGACTCAATAAAAAAGGGCTAGACTCGCTTTTCTCACATGCTTTGTCTCAGAACCCCAGTGACAATGTGTCTGGGACTTCTTCAAAAGGGGGAAAATGTACTCAGCATATAAGATGGGACAGGTAATTTACTCCAACACACAAAAGAAATCAGTGTGTGTTTGACAAAAGCAAACTTAAAACAAGCTTTAGCAGTTTGAATTGTAACTACTGTTACAGTCTTTTGGGAGGCTGACACTTAAGCCTCATCAAAACATAAAACAGTTTGCAAGACTGCTAATTAGGCGATTTACATTTCACTTGGGCTTAGCATCAGTGCAAACAACTCTCAATACATTACAATGGCCTGTCTTGGTCTCATCCTCTTCTTGGTGGCCACGCTTCCAAGAATAGTTTCTGGGTGCTCCTCCCCTGCTGCCCACCATTCAGCTCTGACTTGATTCGATCTCCAAATCCCTCAAACTCACAAGCTTGCCTGTAAGCCTTGGTCATGCCCCTCTTGAAAGGTACTAGTTCACCTAAGATCAGGAAAGAATAAATAAGAAAGAAATAGCCCTTGTTTGGGCACAGTATGTACTTTTGATGCCACATGTTCATAACTGTGTAGAAGCTAGGATTGGGAGGAGACGTTCAAGACAGGCAACTCTTGGGAGGTGAGTAAAAATGGTTCAGTAATGGTCTGTAGCCCAAAGGAAGAGAGAGTGGGAGGGGTCGGTCATAACCCTTTATGCATCCATGAAGTCATCATTTGTTCTAGATCTGAAACTAATAAGGGAACTCATTTTAGCCAGTAATCCCTTTCTCCCTGAGTCATATGGCCCCAAGTCTTCCACATGATTGATCAGCAGGAAGACCAATTCAAAGCATACTCCAAAGGATACTCCTTTTGGTCAATTTAATCTTGCAATGCTTGTCAATGGAATCATTTTATTTTGACCAAAAGATGGAAAAGTTTAATACATAAGAAAGATTATTTTGACAGAGGTATTAAGGACAGATTGGAGGAGGGCAAGAAAGTACAGGTAAGAATACCTGTTAGGAGGTTATTGCAATGCTATAAGCAAGTAATAATGAGTATTTGTAGTAAGATGACAGCAGTGGAAACAAAGAGATTATAGATTCAAGGGATGTTGCAAAGATAGAACCAATAACATTTGATAACTGATTGGATAAGATATGAGAGGAATAGAAATGAGAATTTTGGTTCTTCTGGGCTCATTAATATGAATATTGCAGGCTTTAGAATGATGGTAGGAAATTTTAAAGAGAGGAAGACTATGAGTCAGTTAACTAAAATCACTAAGGAAGTTAGGAGAATGACCTGGAAAGGCAGAAGATGACAATGACAAGGATAGGAATAGGGTAATATATACAAATAGTATTGATTTCAAAAGATGAAAGGTCATCCATTGAAGGGTGTTGATAAGGGAATGGTCCAAAAATGAAAATAAGAGGAATCCCAAGTCTTCCTACTGACCATGTGAGTCTAGGATAAATAGCTTCCTTAATTATGAGGATATAGTTTCCTAACGGAAGAACCAGATGTCTGTTAAAATTAGGAGGTGGAAGGATTGCTGAAAAGTCCAAGGACTTTGGGGAGTCTGGAAAGAGTAGAGCATGAGTTCCAGAGGGCAAAGTTGAATGTAATTAGACATGTAATTTATAGTCTAGGGATAAAAAAGAGTAGATATAGGCCTGGGGAAAAGGAAGATTGAGCAGAACAGGAATAAGTATGCCTCATTAAGAGAACTACCCAATTTCCCAAAGGCAATCAAATTTGTTTTCCTGCTCTTCAGATTTTGGCCCATCATTATCTGCTTGCGAGATCTGTCCAAGATTTACGTGCACATGTATGAATTCTATGGATTTTCCAACGATAGGACAGAACTATAACTTTTCTTTATCCACTTGATTTTTCTGGTGTGGATAGTTAAGCTCAACTCCTTTGCAAATTAAATTTGGGAGACTGCAATATTCCAGAGCAAGAACAAGGGAAAGCCGATAGACTCTATCCATGTTCTTTTGATATCTACACAATGTCCAGAAGCCTAGATGAAAAAGTCTCAACATATTTGAACCCCTTGTATTAGATTTAAGAAGACATGGAGAAGATAACACAGAATGAATAGGCATGAATGAGTTATGATTCGTATGATTAGCAAGAGTACCCACAATTATATATATATATATATATTATATATACATATGCATATATAAAATGATTGAATTGGACAGGGAAGAGGTAGTATAGGCAGGTAGATTTCACTTACGGCAAAGATATTCCATGACTCGAATCAGGGAGATAAGACAAAAGAAGATAATTGGTATACTATAGTCAATAATAATAATGATAATAACATATATACATATATATGCATTTCTATTTACATATGCACAAATATCTTTAAAGTGTTTTATCATATAGTATCCATATGAGGTAAGCAGCACAAGTATTTAACTTAATTTGTTTTGTCAGGCCTGTGATTTCATTGGTACAAGGAACCCACAGTACAGAAATTCCCTCTCCCCATGATAATGATAACAAAGTGTTTGACACATATTATCTCATTTGATACCTGTTTGGCCATTTAAAGTTTAGGGGAATTACCTGGGAACTAAGAACATAAGTGATTTAGCCAGGGTCACACAACCAGTGTGTGTCTTAGGATCATAGGATCACAGATGTAAAATGGGAAAGGTCATCAGAGGCAATCTAGTCTAATCTATCACTTCACAGATAAAGAAAATGAGACTCAAGGAGGTTGTGACTTTCCCAAGGTCACACAAGGTCAAAGACAAGACTCAAAACCAAGACTGCCTGTCTCCAAAACTAGCCCTTTATCCACTCTGCTTTGCTGCCTTTTTATAAAAGTATTGTTATCTCTGTATTATAGAGAAGAACATTGAAGCTCTGGAAGGTCAAATAATTCATCTATAGTCACACAATTTTTTTGTAATTGCTGTTCAGGCATTTTTTTAGTCATGTCCAATTCTTCATGATCCCATTTGGGATTTCCTTGGCAAAAATACTGGAGTGGTTTGCTTTTCCTTCTCCATTTCATTTTGCAAATGAGGAAACTAAGGCAAACAGTTAAGTGACTTGCCCAGACCAGATTTGTACTCCTAAGATGAGTCTTCAGCCTATTCAATAAATGGGTGTTGCCTCATCCTAAGTGAGTACCTGCAAAAACCTTGGCCTAAAGGGCCCAAGGTCTCCCAGTGCATCCTGGGTCATCTCTAGTCATCCTGATGAAGATCTGGTCACTGGATTCAGATGGCCCTGGAGGAGAAGTAAGGCTGGTAACCTGCACAGCCCTCCCTCACTCAAAACAAAGTCAAGTGCAAGTCATGTCATCACTTCTCTGATGGCATGGTCTTCTTCGGCAACGAAGGATGAACACAAACACAATCTGCTAAATCACACAATTACTAATTGCTTAAATCAAAATTTGAGCTGTCTAAATTCTGAATATGGTACTCAGTCACTATGTTAGGCTACGTCCAGAGGCAGAATCTTATCATTAAAGCACGTACAGAGTTCATCTGCCCTAGAATCTGAAACAGAATTCAGAATGTTGGTATTTGAACAAGGCCTCTGGCAATGCTTCTCCAGTTAGGCTCCTGTGAATTCCCCTTAACGTCAGTAACCACTCAACCTGTGAATAGCGTTGCATCATGCAGCCTTTGCACTGACTTCTACTGCCTAATAATAGGTCACAGAATGATAGCCTCTGTTGTATAATGACAGCTGGCATTCATATAGTAATTCCACAAGGATCCGGTGAGGCAGCAAATGCAAATATTATTACCACTGTTGGACAGATAAATAACCCACCCTAGGTTATGTGGCTTCTAAGTGGCAAAATCAGCACTAGAACCCAGGTCCTATGGGTTCTAGTTTGATTCCAGAATCAGGGCTCTTTTGAGCAATCTGTAAGATTTTATCAGTAGAAAACTCTGGGGAAAGTCCTACATAAAGTGGTTTGCTATGAGATTGACTTTGAGCATCTCTGTGATATTCTAGCCACTCCTACCTTAAGGTACCAGAATGACCCAGAAGATACTTGTTCTGCTATATGCTGGTGAGCTAGCTGACCACCATCTGGCTTTGGCATAATTCTTCCCTCTTGTGTTCCAGGACTTTAGGGCTTTACAGCCAGGTTACTAGTCCGTTCTAGCTTCCCCTTACGGGGCCTCAGATCCATGGACCTCAAATGGAGAGAATCTCAAATGGTCGCCATCTCTAGGGAGGGAGGGAGAAGAGAGGGAAGGAAAAAGAAGAAATTTACATAATGATTTTGTTGTATATTTGAAAGGAATAACAACCCATGCACAGCAGATCTGCAGTTTCATGTACAATCATAGTATGTTATGGAAACACTTGTTTTATTCCATAAATTAAAAATAAAATTTAATAATGGGAAAAAAGGAATCAGTATAATGATAGCTAATATTAATACCAATGCATAGTTCCTGAAGAACCCTGATTAGCCTTCTAAACCACTGAGGAAAGATTAAATTAGGGTCACCAATAGTTTTAGGATTTTGTGTGTTATTGTAGTCTGAGTCATTGAAAACAGATATATATAATACCAATTAGGATGTTCCCTTTGGAAGAATACCACATTCTCCAACCATGTCATGCATGTGTGTAGCATCATTGGCAGTGTCATCTATGGTACCACTTTGTTTCAGTGTTATTTTTCTGATGTTTGATACACTTCAATACCCAAATGGACCTATGAGCTCATCTACATGGATGTTCCCTCTAAAGGTAGAGACTGGAATCTGTCATTGCATGCCCAACCTTTGGAAATCTTGTCCCATGAGTTAGCCCCAGGAGATCCAGCTACCATGATGAGGCATTCTTCCCTTTTCCCCAACACTGAGAGATTACCAGTGAAGTGTATGAACTAGCCATGTTCATTGGTTATTCCTGGATCTTACCAGGTGAGTAACCCATCTTTTTTTAATCCTATGCTTTCATTAATTCATTCAACAAACATTTATTAAGCACCTACTATATACCAGTCTTCAACTAGGCACTGGAGACACTAAGACAAAAGGAAAACGATTCTTGCTCTTAAGGATATTCCATTCTATTGGGAAGAAATGACACACACATAGAAAATTAAATAAAAATTATATACAATGGAATGTGAAAGGGGAGGTATATTATCAGCAGGGGTGGGGGAAGCAGTGAGCACGTGTTTTTAGGAAGTAGACACTGAGTTGAACTTTAAAGGAACCTAGATATTCTTTGGAGTGGATGAGAAAAGTGGAAAGGGAATGCTTTTCAGGCAAGGGGAACATCTTGAGAAAAGGTACAGATGGAAGTCATACTCAGGGAGTAACACAAAGGCCAGATCCAAACAGATGAAATGCAGAGTAGCTGAAGAAGTACAGTGAACTGTCAACTGAAATCAGTCTGTCAATATGTATTTATAAAGCACTTACTATATATGAAGCACTATTGATAAGTGCTAGAGATACAAAGAGAGTCAAAAGAAAACCCCCAATCTCAAGGCACTTACAGACAATAAAGGGCTTTAAAAACCAAAGAGAAGATTTTTAAATTTCACCTTAGAAAAAGCCACTGGATTTTCTTGAGGAAGAGGATGATGTGGTCAGATCTCTTCTTCAGGAGTATCATTTTCACAGTCATGTGGAAGATGAATTGGAGAGGAGAGAGAATGGATTTGAGAGTTTAGTGTAACAGTACTGAACTAAGTGAGTAACTATGTGAGAAGAGAGGAATGATGTGAAATATTTTGTTGATGTAAAATCAACAAGACCTGGCAAATGATTTGGTTCAATTGTATTCTTCTCCATGGGTCCTAACATGTCATTACTTCATTCTACCCATCATATGCCTCTCTGTTGCCTACTAAGTAATATTCATTTTTAATTCTTTGGCAGCTGTATTCCATCATCCATACAGTAGTGTTTAAAAATATTGATATCAAGAATATGGGCTTTTGTTTCAGAAAAGAAGTTTGGAGCCATTAAAGCTTTTCTATTTTCTGAAGGCAATTCAGTCCATTCTCCTCCTTCTGCTTAATTTTGAATTTAATTTAATTTCCATTCTCTTTGTAAGCCTAAACTCTATATACTGACAGGTGGAATCTATAGATTGTCCACCTAACTGTATGTCATAATCTAAACAATAAATATTCTTCATCCATTTGTTTTTCCTCTTTATGTATAGTTAGGCAAAACTCTTTTGAGAGTCTCATCCAGGAGACATCTGCAGTGCTCTAGGGTTTGACACAGCCAGAACAATGTCATCCATGAATAGAAGCCTCTAGAGAAAAAAGAATCAATCTTCAACCAGAGGTCTGTACTGAATCTTCTACCTGCCTGTTGTAAATGTTTTTCACAAGTCTTCATCCCTCTCTTTCATGCCTCTTCTGATACTAATTATTGGAGAGCAAATCACCAACAAGGTTACATCTATAATATCTTTCAAGGAATCTTGGAGAAATTTTATGGATGCTTGGGAGACACCTTGTTAGAAAAGAGCCTTTAGCGTGGCATTTAGCTCTACCAAAACATTTAGAAAAGGACCAATAAATAATAAACACAGTGGGATCTGCTCTTCTGTATCTGTTTTGGTCAAATGCATTATACATTATAAGGCAGAAATAAAAATTTGGTAAAAGAATCTTGATGTGGTTCTTTTAATATCTTACTTTTTTGACTGAAACGGTACCCGTTACTCACCGTAGTTACCCTCTATGACAATGTACTCTTGTAGGTCCTCTCACAGATTTAAGAAATATGTACATGTGATTATCTACAGCATATGATTCCTGAATCAGATGCAAACACTTCTTTAGTTGAGTCAAGAAGGAAATAGCATGATTGACTAGTGGGGGAAAGAACTGCTAACCATTCTCCTAAGGACTCTAAATAAAGTATCTGGGAGAAATTTCAATAGTCGTTCAGTCAAGTTGTGGACCAGCCCAGTGATGAAGGACTCTAGGCCCCTAATATGGAATCCCTTGTGGGAGAGGAGAGATTATTATTATAGTCCAGCATTAGAGGGACTTGGTCACTAGAAGACAATATATTCAGCTGGGATGAGAGAGACAGAGAGACAGAGAGAGAGAGAGAGAGACAGACAGACAGAGAGACAGAGACAGAGAGAGAGACACAGAGAGAGAGTGAGAGACAGAGAGAGACAGAGACAGAGAAAGAGAGAGAAAGAGAGAGAGACAGAGAGAGAGAGAAAGAGACAGAGAGAGACAGAGAGAGAGGCAGAAAGAGAGAGAGACAGAAAGAGAGAGACAGAGACAGAGATGGAGACAAAGCAAGAGAGAGAGAGACACAGAGAGAGAGACACAGAGAGAGAGAGAGTGAGAGACAGAGAGACAGAGACAGAGAAAGAGAGAGAGAAAGAGAGACAGAGAGAGAGATAGACAGAGAGAGACAGACAGAGAGAGAGACAGAGACAGAAAGAGAGACAGAATGAGAGAGAGACAGAAAGAGAGAGACAGACAGACAAACAGGCAGAGAGAGACAGAGACAGACAGAGACAGAGAGACAGAGACAGAGAACAAAGCTTAATGTAGCAGAAAGGCTAATACTATTCACTTTCATGTACCCAATGGTCCAGGCAGACTTGATTAGTTGTTCCCTGGAATATGCTATGTTTTCCTACCTTCGTGTCGTTGCCAATGTCATTCTCTACACCTGAAACTCTTTCTTCCTCCCTTCCAACTCCATTTCTGTTTATTGAAATCTGAAGCATCTTTCACATCCCAGATAAAATCCTATCTTCTTCATGAACCCTCCATGCTTCCCCTAACCCTAAATGAACTCTTCTTTACATCCATAGCACATTTTAACTTCCTTATGCACATATCGCATTGAACTTTGTCTTACATTCATTCCGGCACCTACGTTATTTCCCTTCTTGAAAGCTCACTGTGGGCAGGACCCATGACTCATTAATATTTACATCACTTTGTGCATTTAGTTGGCTTTTGAATTTCATTATTTCTGGCTTCCCTGACATCATCTGCTTTTTTGCCATTAATGCAAGTCTGACCTCTGCATAAGCAGGTCATTGTTGTGTATATCTTTCCCTCTCAAATAAGCTGTTGAGGAATGGAGCATCTTAATGCCAACCTAAATTAAGTAAAAAGTCAGGTCAGCAGGAATTAGGCAATAAAAGTCTACTTCATTATGTTCTGAACTTTCCCTCTAATTAATCCTTTTTTTTTTAACCAAAGGATTTTATATAAAGCTTGTGACAAGCAGTATATTAAGGTTTTGAATTAGAAGTGAAATTCAAGCAGCTTTGCATTTGTGGTATACAGGTGGCCAATTTATCTTTTCCAATCTGGCTAGCGACATCTGGGGATTCTTTTTGCTACATTATCTCATGCATTATCTCAAGATAAAATGCTCCTTCATCTTGACCAATGTTCTTCCACGGAATGTGCCTCAAATGCTCTGAGTCTTTTAAAGTGTTTTTTCAGCATGACCTTTTTTTTAACCCACCATGGGATAGTATGTTTAACAAAACACCATCAAATAAACTCTGATTAAAATCTTAGAAACTTGTTTCAATCCATTGATTTTATACCCTCATTTCCTTTTTTTCTTTTCTGTTTTCCAGGACTGACTTTTGCAGAGATAGCCTTAACACAGGATTAAGTAGGGACAAATACTCCAGCATCCAAGTTTTTGATGAATCTTTGGTAAAGAAAACTGTGATTCAGGACTTTGCCTATGATTAGATCTATAGCTATTCCCTTTCGGGAGTATGGAAGCAGCTTTGGGGTGGGACTATATTTGGTGATGGGCCATGGGAGATCTAAATTATAGAACCATAGAATATAAAAGTTGGAAGAAACCTGAGATGCCATGTAATTCAATTCTTACATTTTACAGGTGAGGAAATAAATATCAAGAGTAGTCAAGTGACTTGCCCAAGGTCATACAGTTGCTGAGTTATAGGCAACATTTTAATATGTTTGGGGCTTTCTCTGGCCCTGCATCCCCATACTTCTCTCAGTCAGTAATGAGTGTTTTTGTAAGTAAAAAGAAACTGGGTTTGGATGCTTAAGCCACAATATATCTTCTTTTTTTCCCCACCTGAGTATATATTCTCCACTCACCATTTTAGCATAGGTCTGTCAATCATTTAATTGCCATGTCTCCAAAATATTCTTACCCTACTCATCCTGAAAGAAATTGCGAAGCCTTGGGATTTTCTCCTTTCAACTCAAATTTCTTAGGTTGGTTGAGTAGCATGGCCTTTAGGCTCATGAGCCATTCAGTAAGTTTGATAGACACATTCAAGCATGGGATAATTGTGCTCTATAAGCAAAAGGCAGAAATCTTATAAGCACTTGGGAAAATTTGTTCTTCTCTAAAGTATTAAGATCAAATAAAGAAGAATCTGTAGAATTTTTACTTTGTTTATAGTTTTTAAAAATGATTTTAAAAAAGACAGACTTAATTTTTTTCTTTTAAAGATGTTATTTATTTTGACAAGTACTTACCTCCTTTCCCTTCCACTGCCCCCAATCCCAAATGAACAATAAAAAAGACAAAACGGAAGACCTACCTAATAAATATGTAGAGTCCAGCAAAGCAACTCCCTATGTTGACCATGTCCAAAATAGATCTCAATCAGCATTGACCTCTCAGTCCATTGCTTCTCTGGCTGAAGATCGTTGGAATATTTTCATTTTTAGTCTTCTGGATTTGTGGTTTATCACTGCATTGATTAGAGTTCTAAATTCTTTCAAAGTTGTTTTTCTTTATAATGTGGTGGTCATTGTATAAACTACTCATATGGCTTTGCTTACTTCACTCTGCATCAGTTCCTAGAGGTCTTCCCAGTTTTTGCTGAAACTGGCTATTTCATCCTTTGTGGCACAATAATATTCCAATACATTCAGATACCATAATTCGTTTATCCATTCCCTAAAAGTGAAATAAAGAGATGACCCACTGAGAGTTCAGATCTTTGCTACTATGAAAAGAACTTCTTTAAAAATTTTTGCACATGCAGATCTTTTTCCTATTTATTTAATCTCTTTGGTTATAGACCTATATATACCTAGGTGAAAAGGTATATATCATTTAATAACTTTGTGTGTAGTCCCAAATTGCTTTCCAGAATGGCTGGACCAATTCACAGCTCTACCAACAATGTACTAATGTTCTTGTTTTCCTCTGACAGTGCAAACATTTGTCATTTTTCTGTGTTGTCATCTTTGTCAAATTTGATGGGTATGAGATGAAATCTTTGAGTTTATTTAATTTACATTTCTCCAACCATTAGTGATTTGGATCTTTTTTCATATGGTTGTTGAGAACCTGAATTTCTTCCTTTGAAGCCTATTTCTTCATATCAAAAAAAGGAATATTTTAACAGAACACTGAAGTGGGGTTTATATTAATACAAAGCAGGATTATTTTAAAAAATGAAGTTGAATTCAATCAAATGAGATGCTAAAACAATAAATTACTAAGTTACAGACCAGTTATTGAATCCAGCTTATTATCTGAGCTACTTTGCTTTTAAAATCTGGAAACATATTGAGCCACTAGAAATTGGTCAAATTTAGAATTCATGAGAAAAGCAGCTTTCAAATGTTTTCATATCCATTGTTTTTATTTATAAAATGGGCATATCCAAGGAAGAAAACCGTATTTCTGATGGGGTTCTAGACTTCAGGGATGAGTTTTATAGGGAATCACTGGACATCAGTGTCCATGGAATTGTGTGACTATATAATACAGGGTGATTGTGTCTCTGGAGGGTGATGTAGATAAATAGGAGCAGCAAGAACCTGAACTCTATGACAGATCATCAAACATTTATTAAGTGACTACTGTGTGCCAGGCCTTGTGTTAGAACCTGGGCATACAAAGGTGAAAATGAAGCAGATCTGGCCTCAGGGAGTTTATATTCTATTGGGGGCACAATGTGTACATGAAGACAGGAATTGTTTCACTTCTGTGTTTTGTATCAGCATCATTTAGCTCAATATCTGACACAGAGTAAGTGCTGAATAAATGACTGTTTCTCAGTTGCTCAATAAATATATATAAAATAAATCCAAGGCAAATGTGGATGGAAGATTGAGAATTCCTATAGCTTTTTTAACTGAGTACAAATGATTACACTGAAAATTTAACAATGGGATGGTATGAGTGGGCTCCAAGTCACCCTTAGTGAGACCCTCCATTATGCTATTTCTTTTTGTCTATAATTAAATTGCCATCTCTCCAAAACATTACAAATACAAAATAATGAAATTGATGTTCACCTATGGCTTATAGAATCAGTCTCATGATTTTATCATTGTGCCTAGGATCTTCTTGTCCACATGTTAGACGTCATCATTTCAACAGAAAAAGCCTCTTGATATTAAGATTTTTTAGTATCTTACACTGGAGATTGATCAGAGGACCAAAGATGACATACAGTATTGGAAAGAACATGAGAAGGGGCAGCTAGGTGGTGCAGTAAACAGACCAGCAGCCCTGCGGCTGCGGTCAGGAGAACCTGAGATCAAATCTAACTTCAGGTATTTAATAACTGACCCTGGGCCAATCACTAGACCCTGATAGCCCTCCAAAAAGAAAGAACATTAGACTTAGAAGTCCTGAGTTCAAACCCTATCTCTTCTAATGAGTAATTCCATGATTTTGAGCAGGCAACTTCTTTTTTCAGTATCTTAGTTTCCTTGTTGAAAAATCAAGGGGTTAGTTTACATTATGTCTGTGTTCCTTCAAGGTCTAACTGTACTTTAATTCCTCATCCCTATTTTCTTCCCTTTCCCCATGTCCTGTTCTCTTCCTCCTCCTAAGTGATTCAATAAATTTAAAACAAACAAGCAAAAACAACTAGGGAGATACATGACTGCAGTGTGAGCTATCTAGTACAAATTGTGTTCTCTCAATTTTTAGGTGACATTCTATGATCCTGAAACTCTGGGTGAGATGGCAGAGTGAGATTACAAAAGGGAGTCTCTCTCTTAAATAGTGCCTTAGAAATAGCAATATAAATACTCAAATAGCTACAAGAAATCCTAAAAAAAAAGAAACATTTCAAGATGTGCAAATAAACAAGAGCTCTGACAAAATTTTAAAAATATGGGTTGAAAGAATCAGTGAATAAAAAAAAGAAAATTTACTCAAACAACATCAAAAGTATTATTTGAAAAAAACTAGAATTTTCTTGACACATGAATAATATACTAAAAAAATTAACATAACAATGTTATTAGTAAAAAATAGCAAGTTATGAAAGAAAAAACAAACAGAATACCTAAGGAATTACACACTCAATAGTTTAGAAAGACTAAGAGACAATATAAACAAAACAAAGAATTTGATGGAAAACAGAATTATTTTCCTGGGATGGCAGAAAGAATAGTGAAAAGAAAAAGATCTGAAAAATGATTAGATTGAATAAAACCTGTGGAAACTATGCAAACCAATCTGATGAATCTGTAGGACAGAACAAGGAGAAAAATATTTAGGAATTATCAATCATTCCAAAACTGGGAAGAAAAGAATATGATCATTGCATTTCAGGAAATTGTGTAAGGAAAGTTTATAGAAATAATGAGAACTGACAGAGTACAAGTTGACAGGATTCATAGAATGCCATCAAGACTAAATCCAAAATCTAATTTATCTTAATATATCGTTGTCTAATTCCAAGATTCTAATGACAAAAAGAAAACTGATAATCTTAGAAAACTGGAAATAAGGGACTGACAAAGTACAGACTGAGGCCCAAACTCACTCCATTCCTTGTTTTGGAACAGACCTCTGAGTATTTAAAAATGCAAAAACAGTTCTTAGCTTGGGAACTATATCAAAATAAGGTGGTCTCGATTTGGCTGACCCATAGTTTGCTGACCCTCCGACTAGATGACCTCCAAGACCCATGCCTTTCTATGTTGCTTAAATAAACTAGTTTCTGAAAGAGAAGTGAAATAGGATTTTAGTAAGCTACTATAAAAATCAACAACCAAAAAAAAGACACCAGGGCTAGTTGCATTTACAAGTGATTTCTATCAAACAAAGGAACGATAATATATATGTTTAGTAAAAAAAAAAAAATAGGACATTCTTTCTAATTTTTTCTATAAGGCATATTTCATTGTGATTCTGAAACCTAAATGTAGAAAAAAATTATTAACACTAAAGCAAAAAGAAAGCATAAAAATGCTGTCAAAGTTAATAAAGAAGTATAAGATTTCATAGATGCAAAGGAGCTAAGAAGACATTTTATTCTTCCCAGTTCTGAATAAGCTATCAGACAAGTAGTCACCCAGCCATTTTTCCCCTTTCTTTTTCTCTTTTAAGGCCTTTAGTGACAGTGAAGCCACCAAAAAATAATACATTGTTTATCTCATTACCAGGAAATATTTTCTTCTATGAAGACTAAATTTGTGTCTTTCCAGAATTTACTCATTACTCAATTTTATCCTCTAGTTCCAAGCAAAATAAATCTAATTCCTCTCCATGTCATTACTCCCAAACACTTAAAAGACAGCCCAACGTATCTCCTTTAAGTCATTTCTTCTTAAGGCTAAAATTTTCAACGAATTCTCACATGACTCAGACTCAAGGCCTTTTACCGTCCCCTACTTTATATGTTCTCCAGCTTTTTAATGTCCTTAAGTCTTCCCCCCCATTAATATAATATTCCAAATGAAGTTTGGGCAGGCTGGGGTACAGTCAGACTGTCATCTCCCTAGACCTGGATAATATACCTATCTTAATGGAGCCAAAGATTGCATGAGCTTCATTGATTGCTGTATCACACTATTGACTCACCGTTCTCAGATGAAATATCTTTTCTAAGTACTGAACTCAGGTTCATTAGGCGTGGATTCAAGCAGAGGTGCCAAAAATTATCAGCCATCTGACTTTGTGTAAACAGTTTGATTTCTTTGAAGTTCCGTCGCCTCATCTGCAAAATGGGAATTATAACACTTGTATAAAACTACCTCATGGTGCTGTTGAAAACATTTAAAAAATTATGTGTTATTTTAATATAAGACATTATTATTATTTTTAGTTCATTATTTTATCATCTAGTATTTATTAAGCCCCATAAATGAAAGCTATCCCTAAAAATACATGAGATACTTGACCTGGTCTCTGAGAGCATGCATTCTGGGACAATAGTATACACATAGCATTGTAAATATGTTATGTTTTACAGGATTTTGCACAGACATATTGTCCACAAAAAAGGTTTGTCTTTTTTACTTTGCTCAATTTGCTAATATTTCTGGCTTTGGTAGACTTGAAACTGTCGTGACATAGAAAGGCAGTTTTCTAGATGAATTTGAGACCTCCAGTTACCCCTCTGTTCCTCTTAAAATGTAAGGTCTGAGAAAACTACGATTATACTTGTAGCAACTTTTTAATAGTTACTACGGATTAAAATAAAAGCATGCTTAGAATTATTTACTTTTCAATAATAAATAATGGATATCAGGAAGGAAAATATGCACAAACTGCCTAACAGCTCTAAGTTTCTTGTGATGGTGACTTTTAATGCTGTGAAGAACCTTTGAAGGTCCCTTTTCAAATTTTCATGCTACAAGAAATCTTGAAAAGGAAGACTCCAATTTTCTCTGGGTGACTCCGTTTTTATGAGAGTTAACCAAAGGTTAATTAGGATGTGGAGGTAAATTTCTAAGAGTGAACAAAGGAGACATAGTTAATTCTGATTCTTTCTTTGTGCTTTTAAAAAATATATACCTTAGATCTATCACTGACTTGAGAAAATAGACTTTATGTTCATATTTACAGTCCCAAGAGAAAATATAATAAATGTAAGTAACTGTCAGACCAAGATGAGAGATCTTGGTTTTTATTCTTGAAGATTTCAAAGCCTTGATTTTATCAGTGGGAATAACCCCTCCATGAATACTCATAACAACCCCCTGCGCTTTAAGATAGTGTCTTTATGAATTAAAGTTATCAAAAAAGTTAATCATCAATTGATGAGAAACTTTGAATTTGGGCTAGTCTTTGTAGGGCAGAAATATATAGATTGTGGCTGGGCCCAAGCTCAAATTGGCCTTTTCATCTTGATATGCCCTGCCAAAGCTTGCGCTCCATTGGCATGAATACCCTCTATGGCCTAATGAGGTGTTGGAGTTAGACTTTAATGGAGGGATCTTGTGCCAGAGAGAAGAAATACTTGTAACACTTCTATTAGGAACATCAAGGATTAAAGAAAGATAGCTATTTGAATATATTATGCAAATAGAAATAGTGAACTAAAAGGATTTTACCTTTACCCTAGTTGCTATTAATATCATAACCTCAATGTGATTATGTGCAAACAATATCATTTGGCAGTCAAAATTGTGGCAAGTTTTCAAAAGCCAAATACTTCAGAAATAGCAGGGGTTATTAGGAATTAGGAATTGTAACAATAACTAAAGGATGGTAGAAAATTATTCCACCAGTCCTGATATGAGAGGCAGGATGAAGGTAGATAAAGGAATGGGGTTAGTTGGTAGTAAAGTTCCTGATCTAGACTGTGGGGAAGGGAAGGTTGTTATGGTGGTAAATACCTAAGTAGGCTGGGGAATGTGTAACTCTGCCATCTACATCCATCTTCTCATTGAGAAAGCTTAGACATCCTTGGGGACTGAGTTGTTGCAATGTAGTGGAGTCAGGGATTCAGTTGTGGCAAATATATTGGAAATCTACGAGGTAAGATGTTAATATTTGCTCATAGATTACCATCTACTACATACTTACTATCAGGAATAATTAATATCAATAATATATATAAATAGAGTGGAGCTTTTGCTGTGGGAACATTTACTCATATCATAGTGGAAAGAACATTGTAACTGGAGTAAAAGACCATGGAGTCAGGTTCCATCCAGAGGCTTATTACCTATATGACTTTGGACAAAAATATCAACAAATCAATTAGTATTCAGCCTGGCACTGTACAAAGTGCTAGGGATATGAAGAAAAAGTGAAAATAATTACTGCCCATAAAGAACTGAAATTTGAATGATGAAGATCACATTGATATAAATAGGTACATCTAGAAAAATTAAAAGTTAACTACAGAAGCCCAAGGGCGACCAGAAGGGGCCTGCTAAAGAAGTGACATTTGAGTTGAATATTGAAAGAAAAGGAGATGAGATGGGATCATTCCAGCAATGGGGGGACAACTAGTGAAAAGATTCACAGATGGGAAATGGAGTGTCTTGTCTTCTCTCTTCACCTCTCTAAAATGAAGGGGTTGGATCAGATAGCCAATGAGATCCCTTATAGCTCTTGATCCTAAGATATTCAATTGCCAAACTTGTGATCTTGGACAGATCATTAATCTCCATGAGTCTCTTTTATCATTTACAAAAGAGAAATAATAATAGTTGCACCGTATACCTTGTAGAATTGCTATGAAGATAAAACAAGACAAAGTTATGTAAAGTGCTGTGTAAAAAGTAACTATAAATGTGATCTATGATCATTATAGTAATAGAGTTTCTTAACATGAGATAATCTTTTTTAATGTTCCTATGAAATGGCCTGTTGGAGATTTCATTTCCTATTTTTCTTTACTTAGTCTAGTTTAGTTTAAAAAAAAGTAATCCACATATTGTTTTTTAACCCCTACCTTTGGCAGACCCATCAAAAGCACAATGTTTAAGGACTATTCACATTTTGAGGCAGAGATTTTGAATATATCCAACATAATGTTCTAGTACTTAGTCAATTTTCACATACAAAAAAAAAGTCTTGGAAACTCTACTCAGGGTATCTGGCATCAACTTGGATAATTCAGAAACCCAAATTTCTTTTCATATCTGGAGAAACCTCTGGAATAAAGTAATGGGTGGATGCTTTCACCATAATTGCTGCATACTTGGGATTTTTAGGCAGCTTAGGTCAACATATGATCTTGGCAAACATCACTTAAGTGATTGCTGCCACAGCTACTAATTCCAAGTACCATCTCTAGGTGCTCTGAGAAACCAAAATCCAGCATGATGTCAGAGAGGCTTGGCATGGAGGAGAATTAGTGTGTGTGTGTGTGTGTGTGTGTGTGTGTGTGTGTGTGTGTGTGTGTGTGTACACTTACAAATAAGTATGCATAGGAATCAAATTGCATTCAGGCATAATGTTTGGACCATGTGACTCAGTTAACTCTTGAGGACTTATCTCCTAAGTATACAGAGGTTCTTATTTTGGTTGTAAATGAAGTAAAGGTGATGGGTAGTTCCCATGTTTCCACACTAGGGAAGCAAGGTAGTGCCGTGGAGAAAGGTGTCAGACCTCAAGTCAGAAAGACTCATATTCCTGAGTTTAAAATCTGGTCTCAGACAATTACTAGCTGTGTGACCCTGTTCAAGATACTCATCCCTGTTTGTCTCAGTTTCTTTATCTGCAAAATGAGCTGGTGACAGAAATGGCAAGCTACTCTAGAACATTTGCCAAGAAAACCCCAAATGGGGTTATGAAGAATTGGCTATGACTGAAAACGACTAGGCAACAGCAACATGTTTCCATGTTGACAAAAACCAGATCTTTTGTGTAGTCGTGTAAGGGATGAGCCACTGCCAATCTGGAAATCTTGTACTATATTATTTTGTTCTTGTGCTTATTTAGTTCAATAAGAGTTGTGAAAGTAGTTTCCTTTGTAAGTGTTGTCTTTCAAAACCAGCTAGGAAGTTCCCATAGAATAAAAGAATCATAGAGTCAGAAAGGACCTAAAAATCATCTTGTTCAACCTGTTCATTTTATCGATGAGTAAATTGGGACACGGCAAGATCCAGTGATTTGCTCATGGTCACAGGTACTTTGGGGATTTATACTATCTGTAAAGTTTTTGTCCAATGAGAATATGGGAAAGGCAGTTGTTATCTCTTTGTATCATCTAGAAAAGTGTTCGTTGCCCAACAAAAGTTGAATGAATGAATGAGTTTCTATTTAAGGCTTTGTTGAAATTAAATATAATTCATTCTGATAAAGTTTGGACTCTCTGGATTGGAAAATTACCAGGCAATTATTTGAAGCAAGATGTAAAGCATATAGGAAGCAAGAGAGAGACTTTGGAATTTCTTTGCACTTTAACCAATCAATTAATCAATCAATCAACAGTAAACAGTTCCTAAGGGCTTACCATGTGTCAGGCACAGTGCTCACTGCTGAGTATACAAACGTAATATGATTCTCATGTGTAACAAGGCTTATTATGTGTAATAAAAGGATTGCCTCTTACTGAAAATATAAAATGAGAACATATGAGAATTAGGCTTGCCCTGTTTCCTACAGGTACATTTTGCATAGATTATTCTCCTTAAAAGGGAATTATAGTAATTCTTTAGAAGGTAGAAATAAAAGGGGAGTAACGACTTGTACCCTAACAAAGGAATCCAAAGGGGAATTCACTTGGTGCCCATGGAAGATGCCTCCCTTCTCTCCTGGACTTAGTCAAAGGGATTATTTCTTTGATTCTTGTCAGGCTCTTAATCTCTTCCTGCTTATTACTTCTACTTATCACCTCGGGCTGGCTAAGGAGCACAATAGCAGAGGACCCGAAAAGGTTTGTGATCTTCCAGGGAAGAAATCATTACTGGGCTCCATCCCCATCCCGTGGTTCATGCTTATGGCTGCAGGTATCTCCCGCTTTTATTCATACTGACCTGTTTCCCAGCCCCTCTCACTGGGGCTGACATCAAGCATGAGACAAAGGTTAATGGCTGCCCATTTCTTTATATTATAATAGAAATATACAGTAGCCAGAGAAAGGATGCAAGGCACAGAAACATAGGGAGTCGGGGTAAAAGGGATGGCCAGTACAGTCGGCTGCAAGAAAACAGCAGCTAATGCGAAACAGTTTTGGCAACAGCAGCAGGAGGGGCTTTCCCTTCTCAGAGGTTTTCCCTCTTAATGGGAAGGAGGGCAAAGTGATTTTGGAGAAATAATTTGGTTAAAGTGGCAGTATCCTTCTCTACTCTGTGTCAAGGGAAAGAGGGAGTTCAATTGCACCAGTCATATCTCAGCTTGCAAATGGCTCCCAGCCCAAATACCCCACCTGCCAGCAGCTAGTGGGGGATAGAGGATGACTCTTGCTTTGAGTTCTCCTCTCCTTCTTCCCCAATTTCTATGTGGACACCCGGAAGCCTCCCAGTTTCATGTTATCAGTGGGTAGTGGAATCCTGAGAAAATGTTTCCTGTTTTTGTTTAGTTGTTTTCAGTCATGTTCAATTCTTGGGGTTTTCTTGGCAACAATACTGGAGTGGTTTGCCATTGCCTTCTCCAGCTCATTTTACAGATGAGGAAACAGAGGTAAATAAGGTTAAGTGACTTGCCCAAGGTCGCACAGCTAGTAAGTATCTGAGGCTGGATTTGAATTTAGGTCTTTCTGACTCTAGGTCCAGAAGTGGCCTGGACTCCAGACTCTAGCCACTATGCCATTCAGATGCTCAAAAATGTTTCCATATCCATGATATTTGTGATGCAAGGTCAAATTTCAGAACAAGATTACACAAAGAAAAATTGAGAATAGTTCAACTCTTGAGAAAGAAACATGAGGGAGAAAACGTGTGTATATACATACACACACACACACATATATATATATATATATGTACATTTATATATATATTTATGTGCATACATACCATATATATGTGTGGATGAGATACATACAAATTCAATATAAGGTAACCTTAGAGGGGAAACTTTTAAGGGTCTGAATTTCTCCATCCACCTTTTCCATGCCAAGGAAACAGTAGTGAAGCCAAAGAAAATCCTGCAGAGAACTGCCTTAAATATCTACAACCTCAGGTCATACCTTCATGGGCAAGTGTGGGTCAGCATATTATCTTTTGCCAGAGGAAAGATGTAAACTCAGTTTAAGATAAAATAGCAAGAGGATGAAATTCATCATGGAACATGGGCATGGATGATATATTTACCTGAGACTGTAGATCAAGCAAAAAACCAAGGGTTAGGGGGCTTAACAACTAAATAGAGTTCAATTAAATTCCAAAGGCATTTTCGAGCATTTGCTATGTGTCAAGCACTGTATAAAGACAAAAATGAAACTTTCCTCATTCGTGAGAACCTTATTCTGAGTTGGGCAAGGCGAAAATATGTACGTAAATAAGAATGTACAAAATATGCAGAATTCACACATAGTAATGATGGGGAATGGAAGAGATAGCACTAACACTTGGGGAGACTGGGAATAACCTCATGTGGTACCTAAACTGGGCTGCGAAGGTACCTAGGGATTCTTTGAGAGAATGAAGAACATTCAAGGCATTGGGGACAGCTCATGTATTCATGTTCAGTCTTTTAATTTGTGTTTGACTCTTTGGAACCCCATTTGGAGTTTTCTTGGTATCACTTTGGATCACTGGAGTGGCTTGCCATTTCCTTTTCCAAATCATCTTTCAGATGAGGAAACTGAGGCAAACAGTTAAGTGACTTGCCTAGGGTCAGACATGTCTGAGGCCAGATTTGAACTCATGTCAATGAGTCTTCCTGACTCCAGACCTGACACTCTCAGTGGATAGAGACACCTATAGAAATGAGAAATGGAATGCTGTATCTGGGGAACATCAAGGAGGCCAGTTTGACTGGAGAACAGAATGCGTGAGGACAGCTATGGAAATATTTGGAAAGGAAAACAGTGATTGCAGAGTCAACATGGCTTCATCAAGAGAAGGTCATGCTAGACTAACTACGTTTCCTTTTTTCACAGAATTACTAAGCTATCAGATGGAGGAAATATTATGGATATATTTTACTTAGACTTTAGCAGATCTTTTAAGAAATATCTTATACTATTTTTGTGAAAAAGATGGAGAGATACGGATTAGCTGATAATATAATCAGATGGACTCAGAACTGGTTGGAAGGCTGGACTCAAAAGAGTAGTTGTTAATGGTTCAGTATCAACATGTAACAAGATGTCTGCAGGAGAGTACCACAGGGATCTGTGCATGACCCTCTGCTTGTTAGTTTTTTCAACAATGACCAGGATAAAAGACATAGAATGCATGCTCATCATATTTAGATATCCTTGAAGGATAGCTAATATAAAGGATTATAAGAGAATTCCAAAGAATTTTGACAGTCCAGCCTGCTGGATTGAGTCTTAATAATATGAAATTCAATAAGAATAAATGGAAAGTTATACAGTTGGTTCAAAAAATCAAACTATATAAGTATAAGATCAAGTAGAATGGGCAGATAGCATTTGTCAAAAGGATGTAGAGGGATGGCAAGTGGTTAGTGGACTTCAAGCTCAACCTAAATTTTGAGGAAATTTCTAGAAAGAATAATTTAATTTTTTTGGAAGGGATGAGGCAATTGTGGTTAAGTGACTTGTCCAGAGTCAGACAGATGCTAAGTGTCAGATGTCTGAGGTCACATTTGAACTCAGCTCCTCCTGACTCCAGGGCTGGTGTTCTATCTACTGCACCACCTAGCCACATCATTTTAAATCATTTGGAAAAAAGGTTTTCAGGATGATGCAGCAGCCAAAAAAAGGTAATTTGGCTCTGCCTTAAGAGGGTCGTAGCTGCTAGGAATAGAGAGACGATAGTCTCACTGTACTCTGCTCTCATCAGACCTCAACTCTATCCATTTTTTGGTACCACAGCTAAAGGATATTGCTAAAGAGCAGATTATACCAATATCTACCTTGCAGTGTTGTTTGGATCAGAGGAAGGAATATCTGTAAAGGACTTAGTATAGTGCTAGCATATAGTAGACACTATATAAATGCTTGTTCCCCTTCTCCAGAGGATGGCCACCAACAAGTGTTCTGAGTCCATCGTATGTGAAAATTGCTTGAAGAATTGGGCATGTGTAGCCTAAAGTAAAGAAGAGACAGAGAGACATTTTATCAAGTGTTATAGTTGAAGCACTGATGTGAAGGAGAGATTAGACTTGTTCTCTTTGTTTTTACAGTGCCGAACCAGGAGAAGTGAATGTATGTTGACAAGTATGGTTATCCACCCATGGAATTAGCTGCCTCAACAGGGAATATTTTCTCCCTTCTTTGACATCAAGCAGAGGCTGGACCACTACTTGCTTGTTGGATACATTATGGTGAGAATTCCTTTTTCATGTATGGGATTCAAAGAGATGGTCACCGAGTGAGCTGCCTTTCAACTCTTAAATTCTGTGAGATTTTTTAGAGGTTATATTTGTGAAATTATTAGTGAAAGACCTGGCAAATTTGGACTTTAATTGTTATAAATAGCTCATGAGCTTCAAAATGTAGAGAATGGATGTTCTGGAATATTTGCAGCTATGATATGATAGAAGGGAAATGCAAGATGCAGGTTTGACTGTGATGACATTTGAAATTAAAAGTAATTCTGGAAAGAATGTCTCTTTTCATTTGGCTTCATTAATATTTACTGAAGTCTGCAGCATAATACCAATCCATGCCAAAATCTATGGACCCTATTACTAGGAAGGAAGACTTGCCGACTTTGTCATTCAATAGAATTTGTTTCTTATTTTAAAATATAGTATCTGAACAGTAATGATATTTCATTGGGTCAGGCTTTCTAGTCATTTCTGTTAACTGGGTTTCCTGGGAGGCAAAAACAGTCAGAGGCAGAGGTGGGCATGATAGCACTGAGTATAATACAATTGTGGGTGCATTTGTCCCCAGAGAGGGGATCTTTCTCCCCTTTGGGTTTAAAGGAAAAGTTGGGCCCATGAAAGGAGTACCATGGTGATGGTACCAGAGGGCTGTTTGCCAGATAGTCAAGATGGTGGTTGCTAGGTGTGGAAAAATCCCTTGGTAATTACTGTTTTGCAGCTGAGGTAATGGAGTCAGAGAGTGAAGATGCAAGTAGGTGGCCAGATCAGAACAACAGGGCTCTTTCCACTCTTTCCAGGTACATTTAAAATTTCCTATTGCCCTGTATATTGTTATTACTAGAGGCTTTTAAAAACATCACCCTAACCACGAGATTGTAAACTCTGTAAATATTACTGAGTTAAGCAACCTGACTCCATCTGTTTCAAAGGTATCTCAGGCCTTCATCCCAATCCAATCCAACCATTTTTGTGTGGTCTATTTGTGTCCAACCTCCTTTTACTCTTGCATTTTCCCCTCTTCTCTGAGGTCCCATTCATCCACAGGAAATTTGCTAATCTGCACAAATTATTCCCTCTCTACTTCCACAGATTCAAAGACCTGTGAGCTGCATTGCTCATCTCCTACTAAGGAAAGCTGAAAGTGTGGATTAGAAAATGAGGATGAATGACCATGTAGCCAAGTGCTACGATGGAGGCTATACTTTGTTATCAATATAGCAGCTTGTTCTGATGACCACATTATCAGAAGGGGGAAAGAAAAGAAAACACATTTTGGCAATTCATTTAATCCTGTGCATTAGAACAGCCCAATAATAGTTAAGAATCAAATTCCAGTCAAGAGTTTTGAAACACTTGGCATCTGCCTACTTGCAAGTAATAATAAAGTCATTAAGGTTTTTGTTCTGCTGTTCACAAACCTTAACCAAATAAAGCCAGAACATACAATGTGGGACAAGGAAGCACAATGGGCCTCTTTCTGCAGGGGGAAAAGGCAAGGATCCCAGGCCACCCACTCAGAGCAATAAGTAGAACTGGGATCCATTTCCCAAGTCAGTGACAGGCAGGTCTGTTTGGAAGCCACCAGGGCAGGCACTTCCTTGCCTCTTCCTAGTGTCATATCAACAATCTGTTAATTCATTCTAAACTACTTTATCACCTGACTTTGTGTGTGTGGGCAGGAACCCAGAAAGAAACCCAATGCAATTCTTGAGCTTTTCTCCAGTTTGGAAAGTAATTATATGCTCATATAATTATGAGCAGTATCTTTCTAAAACTCATTTTGCTGACCCTGATTCATTGTTGAGTTAGGCTGATTTCTCCAGGGTTAATCTTAATGAATAGTAGGGCCAGGCCAAAGAAAATATTCAAGTTGTCCCAAACTTAAAGAATTAAAAAACCCAAATTCCCAAACTTTCAAATAGTTGGAAAGATCAACACCCACACATACATACACACACACACACACACACACACACACACACACACACACCCACAACTAGCTGCAGTTGCTCCCACCCCCTGTAATCATGTTAGGGTTAAAAAAAAGGTGTATTCCACTCTCCCCACATACACACATGCATGTATGTATACATATACATATATGTGCATGCACACATATATGTATATGTGTGTGTATGTGTACGTATGTGTATATGAAACTGAGGTGCCTTCTCAAGGTCTCAGGGTAGAAGCAGAGTTAGAATTCATGCCTTTAGACTTTCTTGGAAAAGCGATATTAGTTATCATACCTCAGTTTCACTATCTGTAAAATGAGAGAGTATATACAGACACACATATATACTTTTTGGGGCATTTTTGGTACATTTTGGTTGTTTTTCCTTTGTACATTTGATTGAGAATATAAGCTTCTTTAGGGCAATTATTGTCCATTTTTGTTGGCCAGACAAATATTGTTTATTTGGTTGACCAATTTGGTTGTCCATGTGAAGTCACCTTTAAGGGCGCCATAGGCCAAAGCTAGAAGTAAATCCATTAAAATGTTGGTGAGTGAGTGTCATTAGCAAATATTTATTAAATGAATACTTGGGCAAGTGCACCATGAAAGTCAAACTGATATACTTTTCACTCCAAGACCTACCTAAATAAAAGTTTGCAACTTGTGAGCAGGATCTGGATTTCAGATTCCTCAACACAATTTTGAAAGTTGAGCTACCAACAATTACTCATAACTAGCAAAGAAGGAAAAGAAAGTGGTATAATAAATAGCATACCCTTTCAAAAGCCAATGATTTTTTTCCCTTTCAATGTTTTGCTAAAACTGAACTTGGTATTTGAGTCATTAGAACTATCACATAGAATTTCAATTTAATTTTCGCTGAATGGGAAACATCTGGAAGACGAAAGAGAATTGAAAGTTTTTCAAATCTTCTGACCAAATGTTATCTACAATAGAAAACTTTTATGTTTAGTGAAAAGCAATCATTAATGATAAAGGGATTTCTTTCAAGTCATTCAATGAATACTTGTTATGGAGAGGGAGCATGGTATGGTGGATAAATCTGTCTCTGAAGCCAGAGATCCTTGGCATGAATTCCAACTCTTAATACCCTGAGACCTTGGTGGAACCACATTAGTTCCTGGCACCTCAGTTTCACTACCTGTAAAGTGAGTGAGAAGGGTTAGAGGAACATTAAGGTACTTTCCAGCTTCAGAGTCTTGATGACTAATAAATCTGGAGACCCAAACAAGGAATTTATTTTGCTTGGAGCAAAAACAATGGAGGTGGGAGTGCAGAGAACAATCCAATTGTGGGTTCAGTCGATCTGAGAGAGGGAGCATCATGGTGAAGGAGCCTTCGTTGTGGGATAGCGCAGAGGTTGTTCAGTACAGGCCAGTGGAGAATTGTCACAGAGATGCCTGCTCTCCTCCTTCCCCCCTCCCATATCAATGCCCCAGTTGCCTCCTTCTAGCACTAAATAAATGCATCATCCTATACTAGGTTCGGTGTGGGTGGGCAAGTGGAAGGAGCTGTGGCAAAAACGAAGGAAAAACTTAAAAGTCTTATGAAAACCATGAGATTGATACACATGACATTTTTACCACAGCATCCAGTGGTCTTCAATAAATATTGCGGTACCCAAGTTACTTTCTGGCAGTAAACAATGCACCAGGGGAGGTACTGGTAAATCATTTTTTACTAGCCATGAAGGGTAAATGTGCCTGCCCAAGAATTATTTTACTACGATGTCTGCAGTGGATAAAACCAACCAGGATGATGATGATAATGATAATAGCTAGCATTTATCTACTGCTGACTAGGTGTGTGCTAATTGCTTTAATAATTTTTAACACTGATAAAGTGTTTATAGTGTGCCAGGAACTATGCCAGGCATTTATCTCAGCTGGTCCTCATAATAATCCTCTGAGATAGGAACTATTATTATCCCATTTAACAGGTGAGGAAACTAAGGTAAATACAGGATAAGTGACTTGTCCATGGTCACTTAGCTAATAAGTATTTAAGCTTAGATTCCAACTAGGTCTTCTTGACTCCAGGCCAGGCTGATCCACTGCACCACCTTGCTGTCCCAGGAGACAAAAGTTGGTTGAAGAAACTGTTGGGGTTTAGCCTGGAAAAACTTAGGGGAAATGTGATTTCTGCCTTCTAGTATTTAAAGGGTTGTCACATGTCAGGGGGTAGATTTATTCTGCTTGGGTCTAGAGGTCAGATTAAGAAGGAGTCAAAGTTACAAAGAAACAAAATTTGATTCTAGAAGACGAGTGATATATTGAATAAGGAGAATAAATCATAGAAATAATAATTATGTGAAAGGTAATGATGAGACAAAAATATTAAAATTTCTGGCATGTAGGTAAGGTAATCCACAAGGAAAAAATTCTATCTTTGAAAATATTCAGGAAAAGAGAAGAGTAATAAAATGAGAATGTTAAAAACCAGAAAATAAACCCAAATCATAAACAAGGCAATCTTGAAAATCAGAAAAGAAAGAGATAAAATGAAAAACAAAATCTTTCAGAAATACAAACACAATTAGTAGCTTATTCTTTGAAAAGATTAATAAAATCAACAAAGCCTTAGTGAACCTGATAAGAAAAGAACATAATCAAATGACCAAAATAAAAATGAATAAGGTGAAATCCCAGTAGAAAAGAAATAAAAATAATTATTACAACTTATTCTACACAGCCATGTGCTAGCAAAAGAGTAAATTGAAAAGAATTTCCAGATTATCTACAAAAATATAAAATATCCAAACGGAACATGAAAATAAAGACCTTAATCAATCACTTAAAATGAAACTATACAAATCATGAAAGTACTAGCAAGGAATTTGTGAGGATCAAGCGAGATCATGCATGTAAAGTGTTTTTCAAACCTTAATTACATTGTAAATGTTAGCTATTATCATTACTTCCCAAAACCCCACGCCCAAACCCAACAACTAAAAATCCTATTCCCTACAGATTTACAGATGAACTCTATTAAACATTAAAAGACAATTAATATGGAATATGTAATAGCCTACTTTAGAATGATCACTTTATACTTTATAATGTCTTTTGGTCTTTATAAATGGAATTGGGTTTACAGATGAGAAAGACCTATACAATATTATTTTGTTTTTAAAAATATTTTCATGTATAATTTTCATGATGATAATATTTTTAATTATAGATAATATTTGTAAAAAATGCTTAGTACTGTGACTGGTGCATAGTCAGTGTTATATAAATGTTTATTCCCTTCTCCATTGCACGTATAAGAGTTTGGCTGAGACTTAGTCTTGTCACATATTGCTTAGGGCATACATCATTATTTCAACATTGTAAAATAAAATAAAACAAAACAAACCTATTGCAACCAGTTTGGAAGGACTTCAGGTTCTTAATTAATAGATGGGTTATGATTATCCTTGATTTAGATTTTTAATCAAACCAAAGCAAGCCACATTCCCCAGGAATCAAGTTGCATATTTCTAAAACATGGTGTTTTGGAAGTTGACTAATTTTTCTTAATTGTTAAGGTAAAAAACAAAAGAGAAGCTTCCCAGAAATGTTCACCTCACTAAAATGAAGTTTGATTTCTGTACTGCATAAGGTTACATAAGAATGTTGAAACCTGCTGTATTTTTGAGTCCATTGTAAGAATGTCGTACATTACTGTTCCAAGACAGCCATTCCCTCTAAGAGTGATGCTGTTTTGGTTTTTTCTCAGCCTTAACTGCAAATCATTCTGGTCCCAGACCAAGCCCTACTTGATCACTGTTTGTGTCCTAATTGGCTCAGAATGAATGCAAATAACAATTGTTTCTGTTTTGGCCAGAAACCCTGGCGGTCTTCCCCTCCCAGATTTATTGGTTTGGTTTTTTTTTTTGAGGTTATTCTTTGTCTCATTTTTTATTAAGCCTTAATCAATGAATGAGTACTGCCTCAGTCAAACTGAGTCCCATTAGAGAGCTTAGTTTGAAAAGACCAAGGTCACCCACTGTATCCTGGGCCACCTTCAGTGATCCTAATGGATATGTGGCCACTGGACTCAGATATCTGGCTCTGGAAGAGAAAATGAGGCTGATGACTTTGCATAGCCCTACCTCACTTAAATCCAATTCACTTGCATGTTATGGCATCCTCTCCCTGATGGTCCTCTGTGAGAACAAAAGACAGCAGCAATGCTGAAGCTCATTTAACAGATGGTGGAAGGTACTACCTCCTCAGTATCTTAAGTTTCTGTCCCCTTCTCTGCCCTAACATAGACACCAAACTAGTTTAAATCCTTATTGCTTACTGAACTAGTTATTGCAATGATATTATAACTGTCTTCACTACATCCAGTCTCTCTTATCTCTAATCCATGTGCCATTTGACTGCAAAAAATGATATTTCTAAGGGTGCAAATTGTCACTCTTCAGCTCCAGATGCTCCAGTGGTTCCCTATTGCCCTTAGGATATAATACCAGCTTCTATATTTGGCATTTAAAGCCTTTCACAATTCGACTCCAGTTCACTCATTTAAACTTATTAGATATTATTCTCCCTTATACACTCTATGTTCCAATCAAACTGGCCAACTTGCTTTTTGTTATCTGCTACATTCTGTTTCCTCCTACTGTTCCTTTTCTTGGGCTGTCTCAATGCTACTCTTTATCTTTGCTCTGTTTTCACAGATGCCTCTCCCAGGTTAAGCTTATCACTGCTAAGTCTCATCACCTGCTAACGCAAGTGGATTGGAGGGCTGGAGGATGGAGTACCAAACTCTTCCCAATGCCTTTCTTTATAGAGGGCAGAAAATAGAATTTTTTGATCTCTCTGAAAAGGAAATCTGATCAGGGTCTCTTCCCTTTTCCTACCTTTTTTATGTGTTGTTCTTCTGACCCCCATTAGATTGTAAGATAAAGATTCTCTTTCTTTTTATTAATTGGACTCCAGCAGTTAGCACAGAGCTGGTACATGATAGACGGTTAATAAATGTATATTGGATTGAACTGGACTAAAATCCATTTCCTCCACAGACCCCCTTTTCAAAATCTCCAGCTCCTTCCAATTGCCATCTACAAGAGGCTCTTTCTAATTTCTACAGTTGTTATTATCCCCTCACTCTACCCCCACCCACCCTGTTCTACAAACTACTTTGTGTTTATTTTGTACATTTCCTGTATTCAATTATCAGAGAATATGAATTCTCCCAATAGAATGTAAGTTCTTTAAAGGACAGGGACTGTTTCATTTTACATTTATATCCCTACTATTTACCATAGTGCCCAGCACATAATAGCCACTTAATTAATGCTGTTAATTAATCACACCTATCCATGAATATACATCTGCACTCATAAGACTCTCAGTGTAGGAAATTGCCTTGGACTCTGTAAAACTAAAACCCACATTGATGTCTCAGCATCAGAAATTTTTGATTAACCTAGGCCATTTCTCTTTCTTTCCTGGTCTGTTGAATGCTAGGATCCTTTGATACCAAATCAAGGTTTCTGAGCTAGACCTTGCCTTGTACCTTTAGCCACTTTACTTAATAACCCATATGTGTGGTTCCTCAGTCAATCAAGCAACAAATATTTATTAAGCCCCTACTATTGGTTAGGCCCGCTTAGCCATTGGTTGATGCAAGTACAAAGAATGAAAATAATTCCTATTTTCTTTCTTTCTTTTTTAATAAATGTCTTCTTTAATTTTATTTATTTACTTTTAGATTATGATATTCATTTCCACAAAATTTTGAATTCCAATTTTTCTCCCCATCTCTCCCCTCCCCCCACTCCATAACATCTTGCATTCTGATTACCCTTTCCCTCAATGTGTCCTCCCTTTTATCACACCCCATCCTTCCCTTATCCTCATCTTTTCTCTTTTCTTGAAGGGCAAGATAGATTTCTATACCCCATTACCTGTATTTCTTATTTCCCAGTTATATGCAATAACAATTCTCAACATTTGTTTCTAATACTTTGAATTCCAACTTCTCTCCCTTCCTCTCTCCCCACCCATACCCACTGAAAAGGCAAGCAATTCAATACAGGCTATATATGTGTCATTTTGCAAAAGACTTCCATAATAGTCATGTTGACTAAGACTAATTATATTTCCCTCCATCCTACCCTGTCCCCCCTTTATTCTATTCTCTCATTTGACCTTGTCCTTTCCCCAAAGTGTTTATTTCTAGTTACTCCCTTCTCCCATTTGCCCTCCTTTCTATCATTCCCCTCATCCCGGTTGTCCCTTTCTCCCCTACTTTCCTGTAGTGTAAGATAGATGTTCATACCTAATTGAGTGTGCATGTTATTCCCTCCTTAAGCCAAATGTGAAGAGAGTAAGCTTCACTTTTTCACTCTCACATCCTCCCTTTTCTCCTCCATTGAAAAAGATTTTTCTTATCTCTTTTATGAGAGATAATTTGCCCCATTCCATTTCTCCCTTTCTCCTCCCAATATATTCCTCTCTCACCCCTTAATTTTATTTTTTAAATATATATCATCCCTTTTGATTCAACTCAACTTGTGCTCTGTGTGTGTGTGTGTGGATGTGTGTGTGTGTATAATCCCTCCACCTACCCAAATACTGAGAGAAGTCTCAAGAGTTACAAATATTATCTTTCCATGTAGGAATGTAAACAGTTCAGCTTTAGCAAGTCCTTTATGATTTCTCCTTCCTGTTTACCTTTTCATGCTTCTCTTGATTCTTGTGTTTGAAAGTCAGATTTTCTCTTCAGTTCTGGTCTTTTCATTGAGAATACTTCAAAGTCCTCTATATCATTGAATGACCATTTTTTCCCTGAAGTATTATACTTAATTTTTGGGTAGGTGATTCTTGGTTTTAATCCCAGTGCCTTTGATTTCTGGGATATCCTGTTCCAAGCCCTTAGATCCCTTAATGTAGAAGCTGCCAGATCCAGTGTTATCCTGATTGTCTTTCCACAAGACTCAAATTATTTCTTTGTAACTGCTTGCAATATTTTCTCCTTGACCTGGGAACTCTGAAATTTGGCCACAATATTCCTAGGAGTTTCTCTTTTTAGATCTCTTTCAGGAGGTGATTGGTGGATTCTTTCAATATTTATTTTGCTCTCTGGTTCTAGAATATCAGGGCAGTTTTCCTTGATAATTTCATAAAAGATAATGTCTAGGCTCTTTTTTTTGATCATGGCTTTCAGGTAGTCCCATAATTTTAAAATTATTTCTCCTGGATATATTTTCCAGGTCAATTGTTTTTCCAGTGAGATATTTCACATTTTCTTCTATTTTTTCATTCTTTTGGTTTTATTTTGTAATTTCTTGGTTTCTCATAAAGTCATTAGCTTCCTTCAGCTCCACTCTCATTTTTAAAGAACTATTTTCTTCAGTGAGCTTTTGAAATTCCTTTTCCATTTGGCTAATTCTGCTTTTTAAAGCCTTCTTCTTCTCATTGGCTTTTTGGATCTTTTTCTCTAATTGAGTTGGCCTATTTTTCAAGGTGTTATTTTCTTCAGCATTTTTTGGGTCTCCTTTAGCAAGCTGTTGACTCACTTTTCAAGCTCTTCCATGGCCTGAGCCCTTTTCATATTCATTTTGGAGGTACTGGATGCAGAAGCCTTGACTTCCTCTGACAGTATGCATTATTCTCCCTCATCTAAAAAGATGGAAGGAAATACCTGTTTACCAAGACAGTAAACTTTTATGGTCTTACTTTTTTCCCCATTTTTTGGGCATTTTCCTAGCCAGTTACTTGACTTCTGAATCCTTTGTCAAGAGGAGGGTCCTAGTGCTCCTCCTCCCCCCAGGACCATGCTCAGGGCTGAGATTCAGATCAGCTGCTCAACTCTTTCAGGGGCTTTAAGCTGAGCAGCTCCAACAATGGAAGCTGCTGCCTGACTCGCCAACTGCCATGCAGTTCTGCTGCTCTGTTGCTGCTGCTGCTCCCTGGGACCTGTGCTGAGGGCACCCTACTCCTCTCTTGTCCAGCTGGGTAAACCCTCTCAATGACTTTTGAAGCTTTCTCTGGTACTTGTGGGTTGTGGGATCTGAGACCCTTCCTGCTGGGGATTTTGCCCCAGAGGCCTGTTCTGGTCCTGTTCCTCCCTGTGCCTTGTGACCAGGGCTGCTCTGCTCTGTTCAGTGTCCTGTGGGATAGACCTTTCCTGTCAGCCTTCTGGGTTAACTTTGGCTGGAAGTCTCTTTCACTCTGTTGTTCTGTGGCTGCTTCTCTAGAATTTGTTGAGAGTCATTTTTTACAAGTATTTTATGGGCTGTGGGGGAAAAGCTAGAGTATGTGCATCCTTCTACAACAATCCCTATTTTCAAGAAACATATTTAAGTGGGGGAGACAAGAAGTAAAATAAAAATATGTTCAACACCAATATAAAGTAAATAAATGAAAATACATACAAAACTGCAAAATACACAGTAGAGGGAGGGCATTAGCAGATGGGGATGATCAGGAAATGCTTCATTCAGAAGACAAGGCTTTAGTTACATCTTAAGGGAAGAGGAATTCTGAGGCAGAGTTAAGGAGAATGGGCATTTTAAGCTTAGGGCATGGTCAGCATAAAGACATGTAGCGGTAAGATGGAGGGCTATGTGTGAGAAACAGAATGAGGAAGGGGAATGATTTCCAATTAGTCTGGAAATAAGATTGGGGCTAGGTTTTGTGAGGCTTTAAAAGTTGTTTTATCCTAGAAACCATAGGAAGCCTTTGAAGTCAGTTGTATACCTGGGGTTACCCAGTTAGATCTGCACTTAAGGAAAATTACTTCAATAACAATGAATATGATGGACTTGAGTGGTGAGAGATTTGAGACAGGGAAAACAATTAGGAGGATGTTTCAGTAATCTAGGTGAAAGGTGATAAGAGCCTAATTAAGGTGATATATATGTGAATAGAGAAAAAGGGTCAAATGCAAAAGATTTTGTGAAGACATATAGAGAAAGATCATTGACTTTATGGGATAAAAGAAAGAAAAGAGTTGAAGATTATGCCAAAATTATGATTCTGAAACACTGGAAGGATGATGGTGCCTTCAAAAAAGAAATATTGATGTTTAGGAGAGGAGAGAGTTTGAAGGAAAGAAAGATAGCTTGTTTTTAGTTGTTCTGACTTTAAGATACCTTGGGGCATCCGACATCTAATAGACAACTGAAACTCAGGGGAGAAACTTGCGGTTGCTGTTGGTCATTTTCAGTTGTGTCTGACTCTGTGGGACCCCATTTGGGGTTTCTGGGCAAAGACACTGGAGTGGTTTGCCATTTCCTTCCCCAGCTCATTTCACAGAAGAGGTAACTAAGGCAAACAGGGTGAAGTGACTTGCCCAGGGTCCAACAGATAGTAAGTGTCTGAAGGCTGCATTTGAACTCACGTCTTCTTGACTCCAGGCTCAATACCCAACACCACCCAATAGACTCTGCTACCATAGTCTCTTTTGTTCAATTTCCAAGGGACATCTGCTAACTGTGCAAGATCTTATATGCTTTTCTTTTCTATATTAAGTTCCCTCATCACTAGTTTAAACTTTTCTGCTCTCTATGGACATGTCTTCTTTTCTTTGTTTTCCCTGAGCTTTAGTTATATGAGATGAGTGCTAGCCTGGGAGTTAGAAGACTTGATCTTGAGTTTTCTATCTCCAGCTTACTAGATGGCAGATAAAGCCTTCTACAGTCTTGATTCCTATCTACCCTTCCAGACTTGTATAACATTACTTCCCCCTGATGCATTCTACGTTCCAGCCAAACTAGTCTACTACCAGCAATGAACTTGACATGCCAACTCGTATCTCTGTGAATTGGCACAAATTCTCCACCATGCTTGGAACGTATGCTTTCATCATAGGATGGTAGGCTCATATGTTAGAGCTGTGAGGGACTTTAGAAGCCACTCAGTCTAATCTCCTTATTTTGACAGATGAGGATATTGAGGCCCAGAAAAGTTAAGTGATTTGTTCAGAGTTACTCACCTTTGCCTCTTAAACATTTCTCGAAAGGTTCAGATTTCTCCCAGGAGAAATCTTTCCTTATCTTTGCCCCCTGCTGCACCTGCTACCACACAGATGCTAGTAGTCTCTCCCACCTGAAATTACTTTGTATTAAAATATTTATGCACATGTTGTATCCGCTTAGTGGGAAGTAGACCCCTTGAAGGGAGGGACTTTTATTTCTGTTTTCATAATCCCAGTGACTAACACGGTACATTGCATATTGTTGTTCAGTCATTTTTCAGTTGTGCCTGACTCTTTGCAACCCCATTTGGAGTTTTCTTGGCAGAGATACTGGAGTCATGGGCCATTTTCTTCTCCAGCTCATTTTGCAGATGAGGAAACTGAGGCAAACAGGGGTAAGTGGCTTGCCCAGGGTCACACAGGTAGTAAGTATCTGAGGCTGGATTTGAACTCAAAAAGATGAACATTCTTGACTACAGGTCCAGTGCTCTATCTACTGCATCACCTAGCTGCCTCTTACATATTGTGGGTGTTAAAGAATATGGAATAGTAGGGGGAATGGCCCCTTAGTTGTTGGAGAATTTAGGTTATCATTCTTTCTTTTCCTCCCTACTTTTTTGACTTTGGGTATGTGACTTTGGGTCTGCCTCTCAGGACCTTTGTATGGGAAATGCTTTGTATACTTTAACATATTATATAAATGTTAGGCTATTTTTATAATATTTTATCTAGTGACTACTGTGATATTAATTCTAAATGCTAAGAGATGTAAATCTGTACTAAAATATGCAATGGATCCCTTTTCAAATCATATTATTTGGTTGCCAAATAATGATTATTATATTTCTTAAATTATCTCCATTTACTAAGACTCAGAGGCATTGTGATCTGTCTGCATGGGTCCTGAGTGTACCCATAGCAATGAAATGAAAGATCCCCAAAGTACTGAGGCATAGAATGTCCTCCACCAAATAAAAGCAACAGGTAACCTATTTGTTGCTAGCAAAAACTGTTCTAGATACCACAAAAGCCAACCTAGAGACAATTATTTCTCTCAACATTTTTCTCATGATGTAGCAGCAGTAAGACAGATGCTCTCTAAAGTCAGAGAACCAAAATTTAGAACACTGACATGATTTGTTTAGAATTTTACAGAGTCTATCACCCAGGATCATGTGGTGCAATTTATTATTCCAACTCTTCCATGTAGTCAATATAAACAAGCTGACAAGTTGCCTACATTCTTTCCATGGTTGTTTCTAAACTATTAATGATATATGTAGATTGGAATGAAGCTACACTCTTGAATTAAGGTCATGTTGCAGGGTGGCCTTATTGAAGAGAGAAGACATTAACCACAGCTATTCTTTCTTAGAAGTGAAACCACAGAATTTCAGAACTGGAAAGAATTTTAATAGATACCTGGTCCAACCCTTACCTGAATGAGAATCTCTTTGGGATTTCCCGTCAATGCCTTGACAAGCCATTGGAAGTTGGAAAAGTCTGAAGAAGGGAACACCCTACTTGCTGTGATATTTTATTCAGTTCAATCATTTGGGATGATTTGAATTGTCAAGAAGTTTTTTTCCCCTTATATGAAGCAAGAATCTGCCTTTGCAACTTTCACTTATTGCTCATGTTTCTGCCTTCTGAGGCCAAATAGAGCAGTTCTAGCATCTCTGCTACATAACTGCCTGGAAGATTCTTGGAAATAATGATCATGTCTTCTTTAAATGGCCCCTACATGTTTTTCAGTTTTTTGAGGCTAAAGGAAAAAATCCAAGGCTGAGAATTTGAGAATTGTAGACCCAAATATGACATGGTCATTCTTTAAAGGAAAAAAAACCTTTTTCTCTACATGAAGGTTCCCCCATTTTAAAAAGGTAGGGCTGGACTAGGGGTCATAATTCCAGTCTCTCTTTCCTGCAATCTTAGTTATTAGGATCTGAACTGATGCTGAAACAAAAGATGTGAGAATGCTGAAGAAGGTAGAGTAGAAAACAAATAGGACACACAAAGAGAAAATATCAAAACATTAACACATTGTCTTGTTAATGTAGAACTTTATTTTGCTTTGTCAAAATATGAGAAATCAGATAATTTGAGAGCAATGTTGGCTTCTTAAAAATGTCTTTATTTTTTCCCAATTACATTGAGAAAGATTATAAAAACAATTTTTTAACATTTTAAAGATAATTTTTGAGTTCCAAATTCTTCCCCTTCCACTCCTTGAGAAGGCAAACACTTTGATATAGATTATGCCTGTGTAGTCATGAAAACATATTTCCGTATTAGCCATGTTGCAAAAGAGAACAAAGAACCCCCCCAAAAACCACCAAACCTGAAAACAACAAATCAAAACTCAAAGGGGAAAAATAAGAAAAATAAAGTATAAAAAGTATACTTTGATCTGTATTGAACTTCTTTAGTCATTTCTGTGGAGGCAGATGTAATTTTTCATCATGTGTCCTTCAGAATTATCTTAGATCATTGTATTGCTGAGAATAGCTAAGTCACTGTACAGTAGTGCTGCTACTGTGTATAATGATCTACTGGATCTGCTTACTTCATTTTGCATCAGTTCATATAAGTCTGTGTAATGGTGACTTTTTGATGGAATGTTTTTACCTTAAGGATCTTAGTGCTATGTACTATGAAGCTATTTGAAGATAGTTGCGGGAGGGATTTACTTGCAAAAAACAAACACCAATAAAGTAGATGATCTGGGAAACATGAAGGAAAACTTTAATATGATGGCAACTTAATAAGAACTAGTTAATTATTGTAATGGTAATTTAAATGGGAAGATCTTTCCCATTCATTAATAGGCCTATGTGAGCTGCCTGACTCACATGGAAATCTGAGTTGGAGGGAAGATTTTGCTGCATGGTTAGAGCAAAAAGGGGTAGAATAGGAAGAGGCAGAGCTAGAGCAGATCTGAGAGAAAGTTAGTCATGAAAGCAGTCAGAGCTAGGAAGGATGCAGACAGCCGATTAGTGTGAGTGAGAGAGCTTGTTTGTGATTTTGTTTAATGGAGCTGGTCTGTGGGAAGCCTAGCATAGGGAAGGCTTGGGGATGATGTTGTCCTCTGCATGGTTATTGGGTGTAGATTACAATGGATTTGGCTTTCTGGTGTCTGAATAAATGTTTTGGTTCTGCCTTCCATGTGGAGATTCTGTGGTATTCCACAATTAAGAATTGCACTGGCATATTCATGGCCACCATAGGCTCTGTGAATATTGTGTTGGTGCTACAATTAGAGGAGGCAGGTCTTCAGTTTCCTCATCTGCAAAGGGAGAAGTTTGAATTTAAGGGGCTCTAAGATCCCTTCCACCTCTAAATCTATAATTCTATGCCCTTATGATGAATCATTTATATACCCACATTATTTTTTTCATTTTTAAGATGAAGATAAAAATAATCATGGGCAGCTAGGTAACCCAGTGGATAAAATTCCAGGCCTGGAGTTAGGAAGACCTGAGTTCAAATTTGACCTCAGCACTTCCTAGCTGTGAGATGCTGGGCAAGTCACTTAATTCTGTTTGCCTCTTTAAAATTTTACAGCCTCATCTGTAAAATGGGGTAGAGGAGGAAATGGCAAACCACTCAAGTATCTCTCCCAAGAAATTCCCAAATGGGGTCACAAAGAGTCAAACATGACTGAAAAAGACAACCACAGCATACCACAAAAATAATTAATACACGTATTATCTTTATCACAGGATTGTTACAAAAGTGTTCCTAAAATTAGGGAGTTTCCTCCTTTATTTACTTGATCTACTTGCCTACCCCTTCTAAGAACTATAAACTTTATTTTCCTGTTTTCCTATTTTTCACCTTATTTCCCTGTGCATGAAGTAACTTCCTTCTTTGCCTGTGGAATTTCTACCTGTCCTTTAAATGTCAGCTCAAGCACCATCTCTTTAGGAAAATTTTTCCTGATCTCTGTGGTTGATTTTAACCTTTCTCCTCCTACCTCACTTTATTTTGTAACTGTCTAATGTGCTTATTGTTAAGTATTTTAGTATATATTAAGTATCTTTATTTATACATATTTTTATATAAAATATATAAATTATATATATATAATACATACATACATATATAAATATATATATATTTAAGTTCTTTATGTGCACATAAAATGTCTTTTGGACTATGAGCTTCTGGAAGGTACAAAATAAGTTTTATCTGAATTTTGCATCCCCTCCCTACCTAGCACAGTCATTGCTACATGAACATAGAAGACACTTAACAAATGTTTTCTGAATGTTGAATACTGAAATTGGTGAAGATCAGTGATAATACCACATGATTTGTATTTTTAAAAGGACAAAATAGAACATTTCAGCCATATTCAGAAGGAGAAATATTTTGACTTTTGTTCAAAGAAAGAATTTGAGAGACAACATGGATTATGTATGTTCCCTTCCCTCTCTGCATTTGATCCCTTGATATACCCCTCGAATTCCATGGCTTCGGTTACCACTCAGGCAAAGAAGATACCCAGTGCTAAATACTTATCCCCAATTTCTCCCTCCCCCAACCTGAGTCTGGATCTCACTCAGTCTTAAGGATATTGAATATCTCGTTGCCACAGCCAGGAAAACATAGCTAGTATTGTTAGCAAGGGCCTGGTTACGTTCCCTGCAAAACATTCCTCTCCAGCCTCTTTTTCTACTTTCCCTCCAGCAAACCTGGTGTGTTACACAGTTCTATTTATATGCCTTTCTAGATGTTTGTCTGCATCGATAATGCTCCTAGAGGGCAGCGGCCATATCTATTTTACTTCTTTGCAGGCAGCCAGAACATCTGTGGGTGTTTAATAACACAATATTTACTCACACTCCACCTCTTTCCCCTCCTCCTCAACATATTTTGGAGAAAGTCAATTAAAAAGTGTTTTTCCTCCTTAAAGACTTATCATGCCTCCTTAAAAAACTAACAATAATTCAAAACAGCAGCCACAGTTGCCAACATGGACTCTCTTTGGCCTTTAAGAACATTAATCAGTTTCATTGTTGGTTCTTCCATGAAGTAATTGTTACAAATAAAAGGTTTTTGTCAATGTAAAGGGTTAAATTAGATGAGAAGCTGTTGTTGCCTGGGTGGATGACAAGTAAAGCAAGACAGGTATAGAGTTTAGTGAGCACCTACTGTGTGTCAGTGTTGGAGACAAGCAAGAAAGAGTCCCCTCCTTCAAGGACCTTACATTCTAATGGGGGAAAATGACATAGAAAGTGGAGCTTAACCCTTATTTCTTTCTATCCAGTTATTGCTTTTTTATATCCTTCTTTCCTACAGGTACTTGATTGAGGTTCTAATGCAGCCAGTACTGTAGGAAAATAATAGAGCTGTAGAAGCTACCTGGATCCCTAGACCAAATGCTTAAACTCCAAATTTGAAACTTGAAAGCTATCAATACCTCTAGTCACCTTGTAATTCATTATTCACTGATTGCCTTTCCTTTCACCCACTCTTGTTGCCTCTCTTTCAAACATCCTGAAACAGGCGCATCTTGATGTCTTTACATCTGTTTATTCTATTGTAAGAAATTATTTGTTGAAATGCTGTTGTAGATTAAGCCGAAGGTGAGAGAAGACTATCAATCAATCAATCAATCAATCAGGCACTGTGCTAAAAACTGAAGATACAAAAAGAGGCAAAAGACAGTCCCCGTCCTCAAGAAATTTATAATCTAATGGACTAACAACTGACACTTGCATAATTTTTGCTATATCCTTCCAGCATTTTTTTTAAGAGTACACAAAAGATGAATGAGAAAATACAAAGTGCAAAACAAATATGATATATGAAGCTGAGGGTATTGAGGACAGGCAATGTGGTGCATTGAAAAGATGAGTATATTTAGAGTCATAGGACTTTGGAATGAGTCACAGCTCTCCCTTCAACTATTTGTGTCATCATGCTCTCTCTGGGCCTAAATTTCCTCATCATGAAGGTGAAGGTGTTAGATTAACTTCGAGATCTTTTCCAGCTCTAAATCTTTGTTGCTAATATAATAATAGTTTACATTTATAATGGTTACTTATGATACCACATGTTTTTTTATGTACAGGAAAGGATTAAGTGTTGCAAAAATTTCATGCCTCTCTGTAAGAGGAACTAATAAAAATGTAGGCTGCCCAAATAGAATTTGGTCTGACAAGTCAGGGAAGTGGAGATTTTATGTCTACCCAACCTAAAAAAGAGTTTCAATTTCTCACAAATTTAGTTTTGCCTTTTGTTGAAAAAGGTCTAACCAATTTTCATGGACCTTAGACAGAATCAAAGATCAGTATGGGTTGAAGTTAATCAGTAACTCAAAATGCCTTTTTTTATGTGTTTGGAAGAAAGAAAGGGAGACAGATCGCTGTGAAAGCAAAAGATGTCATTTCTGCAACAATTCTTATATTTCTACCAATTCTAAATGTCAGTTTTCTTCTTCCCAAGTTTATTTTACCTGTCTGCTTGCATGAGAGTCAGGACTACCCATGTCTGAAGAACATTATCTCTCTCTTATATTTTTTTCTGTACAGCATTTTGTCATACTTTGTGTAGAGGATTTGGAAAAATATCAAACTGTATAACATTACAGAAAAAATTCAAGACATGACTGGAAAAAAAGCTTCACAAAAGTGGAATGTGATGAAAATAAAACCTCCCAGAAAGGCAAATCAGTAACAAATTCCTAAGCATTGAATACATCGGGTTCTAAAATGATTGTTTATGTAATGGTGATCTTTAAAATAATATTTGTACCTTAACTTTCCGTAAGATATTATAAAATCATAGAATTTCAGAACTGGAAGGAGTGTTGAATATTGTCTGAAGGCATTATTTGCAGTGAATAGAGGGTTTGATTTGGAGTTGGTAGACAGATTCAAACCCTGCCTCAGATATTTAATTAGTTATATGATAATGGGCAAATTACTTAACCTCTCTTTGCATCAGTTTTCTTATCTGTAAAGAGAGGAGATTGAATTCAATATTCTCTAAAGTTCCTTCTAGCTCCAAATCTATGCTACTAGGTTCCTATGATGTCCATATCAATTTCCTCATTTAAGATAAAAAAAATAATAATAACTATTATCACCTCAAGGGTTATTGTGAGAAAAGGACTTTTTAAACCTTAAAGAAAATTATAAATGTGCATGAATATGATTATTATTATAACCCTTCAGGAAACTGAGACTGAAAGAAATTGAGTTATTTTACCATTTTTCATAGTATAGCTAGAATTAGATCCAGCATCTCTTGACTCCTTCTTCACTATTTTTTCTATACCAGCATGGCTATTGCTTAGCATTCATGTTTTCATTGCTTTTATAAGGTTTGTACCTAGAATTTTCTGGAATAAGATTATGTCTAGAATAGTCAGAACAGTGCTTTGAGTATTTTAAAGGACTCGAGGGAAAATGGAAAAATAAAGAAACCAAATGCTTGTACTAATAATGAGTAAAATAAGTACACTTTGATCATCACTGTCAAATAGTAAGCTCCTACATGCAGCATATAGAGCCAGAGTATGACTCATGGTCTTTGACTTTTGGGAATGTACATCTTCCAATCAAAAGCAATTTTGAAGACAATCAATTTTTAAAAAATTCATTCCTACTCTGTACTTGGAATTATACAGATGCTGCCTTCTGATAGTTTTTTAGTCTGACATTCAACAATAACAAGGAAATATATACAACAGCTTTACAAATAGCAACTATCCCCTCCATCCCAAGCCCTACCCCACTCCCAATATATTCATTAAACCAAGGTATGAGTAGAAAGTGAAAGGTATGATGGCATAACCAGGCCTGGGATCAAGTCTCATCTCTAACTCAGCTTAGCTGTATGACCCTGGCAACTCTTGACAGCTTAGGCAGTTTTCTAAAACTATAGGCTTCATATAAAGTAATGACTTGCATTGATTGCATTCAGTTCCTTCACCTGAAAGAAAAGAAAGTCACAGATTGGTCACTATCCCAATGAATGTAGAAATGCATGGATGCTAAATGCTTATTCACAGTAAATTATTCTTAAAAAGTTGCCTGTAGAGTAAAATTCTATTCAAGACCATCTGCATTTTGTTACTTATAGTGGTTTTGGGTATCTGTGGTTTCCTATGTCATTCTATGTTCTTATCCCTAAGCAATAACTTTCTTTTACTGATTCCCATGGAGGCTATGGGGCTACTTGTGAAGGTGAGGAAGGATGGGGAGGGATATGCACATACAATATTGATTTTGTGCACTTTGTTTCCCAATAGGCCATGTGGATCTTGGAGGGGAAAGAACAGTCAAGGAGCACCTGAACTCATCCTCAACCCCCAATTTTTTAATAATTAATTAATTTGTTTTCAGTTTTCAACAATCACTTCCATAAGTTTTAAATTTTCTCCCCATCCTTTCCCTCTTCCTCCCCAAGACAGCATGCAGTCTTATATGGGTTCTACACATACATTCTTTTAAAACACATTTTCACATTAGTCATGTTGCATAGAAGAATTAAAACAAATGGGAGAAAGCATGAGAAAAACCAAAACCAAACAAAAAATAACAAAGGAGAAGATATTCGGCTTCATTCTGCGTTCTGACTCTCTAGTTCTTTCTCTGGATGTGGATGGCATTTTGCATCATGAGTCCTTTAGAAATGTGTTAGGTCCTTACAATCCTGTGAAGGGCTAAGTTTATTAGAAACAGTCTTCACACACTGTGGCTCTTACTGTATATGATGTTCTCTTGGTTCTGCCTATTTCATTCAGCATCAGTTCATATAAATCTTTCCAGGTTTTGCTGAAGTCCTTTCTGTTTGTCATTTCTCATAGCACAATAGTATTCCATTACATTCATATACCATAACTTATTCAGCCATTCCCCAATTGATGGGCATTCTCCTGATTTCTAGTTTTTGGCCACCACAAAAAGAACTGCTATAAATATTTTTGTAAATGTGTGTCTTTTCCCCATTTTTATGATTTCTTTGGAATACAACCCTAGAAGTGGTTCTGCTGGGTCAAAGAGTATGCACATTTTTATAGCCCTTTGGGGATCTCAATATTATTTGCCCCACACATTGTACCTCAATAAGATTCATGATGGCTTGAGGGTGACTTGGGGTTATCAGAGGGTATGGAAAGTTCTGGCAGGGTCTGTCATGCTAAAAAGGCCACAAGTAAGGTTCTGGCAACAGTCTTTTTAAGGACTAACCTATGGAGAGGCTTCTTACCATGGTAATCCATGAAATGAATGCATTTACAAAAGTTTATTTTGTCCTAAGTCCTAGGACACTGGAAAAATGGAAGAGGGTACTAAAGATGACAAAAAAATTAGGCTATCCAAAACATTGATCGCAAATGACAAGACTGGCTTACTGACTGATTTTGTATGATCTGCCAGCTAAAAATGACTTTAACATTTTAAAATATAGTTTTATTATATGTAAAAATGTAAAAATCATTCAGCTCACTGAGGTACATAGTTTGACAACCCCCAGTCCATAATACTTAACTTACCTGTTGGTATTCTAAATCTGAGATCCTTGTCCATTGCCTAATAGATGGACATGTTACTGAGGAACTGAATTGTATCAGTCTTGACATTATTACCCTACATGCAATTACAACTAATGAAAGGATGGCTTGCTGGTTGTCCTTGGAAAGATAAGTTCAGGTGTTGATGATAGTGGTTTTATCATGCATTGAGAGAAACAGAAACATCTATTTCATCATATACTGGATTATCTTGTATTGCAGTACTCAGGATAAAATACTTGAAAAACCACCATGAAAATAATTGAAGCTTATACACTAATATCTATTGAGACAGTGTAAAGGTAATGAAATTTGATAAAGAAAAAATCAAATATCCTTTCAGAATTAAATCAACATATGCTTAAGCACTTGGTGCTTTCAATGATTGGCAATTTTGAGGATGGTGAAAATGTTAGAAGATATGAATCATGAATAATAAATGAAAAAGGCCAAAGACTTGTCGACTATATAGAAGCCTCATGCCTATATATCATGAATACTTTCTTTAAGAAACAAATCATATGACAAGTATCAAATAATATCACGACAAATGAATTTGATTATATTTTAATAGACTTTAAAAGGCTGTCTAGTCATGTGAGAACCATTTCTCAATCAGCTATCTAGTCAAACCACCAGCTTGTTATAATAAACATCATATTTAATATGAAGTTAGGATAAACTATAAAAATATTTAAATGGAGTACATCAACAATGATTACAATACTTTCACACAGAAGTTTCACCAATTGTAAATCAATTGATATGTGTGTGTGTGTTTGTTCTTCATTGCTGAAGAAGACCATGCCATCAGAGAAATGATGACATGACTTGCACTTGACTTTGAGTGAGGAAGGGCTGTGCAGGTCACCAGCCTCACTTCTCCTCCAGAGCCATCAGAATCCAGTGACCAGATATTCATCAGAATGACTGGAGATGACCCGGGATGAGGCAACTGGGGTTAAGTGACTTGCCCAAGGTCACACAGCTAGTGAGTGTCAAGTGTCTGAGGTGAGATTTGAACTCAGATTCTCTTGACTCCTGCACTGGTGCTCTATCCAAATTAGCTGCCCCAAATTAATTGTTATAAAAAATGCTCAAAAGTGCTCAAAAAGCATCCTATTGGACACTCAATCTACTTTCCAAACAGAGAACTATTATGGCCATGGGCAGTATTAGCTTAAAATATAAAATTGTTTATAAAATATTTAGGAGAAGGATGGAGATTTTTCACAATATTACTTTATAAAAGAAAGAGAAGTAGTAAAATGTAAAACCAGTTTGTTAAAACTTTGTGAAAGATATAACTAAGCAAAGTTATTCTCAGGGCATTTAAAGATGACATTGTAAGGATGGTAAAAAAACAGATGAAAGATGGAAAAGATCTGCAAATACTTATGACAAGAACAGTGAAGCCCTAACACTTGGGCTCTAACATTATAGTTCTTGCAGATAGGGCTTATAAAAAAGGTATTTATGGCATAAACCTTATAGAGGAGGATAGGTATAACTATGCATATACACAGAGAGAAAGATAAATGAGGCTAATATATGCATGTACATATATATTTGTGTGTATGTGTATACACACACATCTCTTTATGTCTTGGACATACATTATGGATAGAAAATGAATTGAGTCTCGAACAAAGCAAAAAGAGGAGAATAAGACAAATTGCCTCTGGGAAATTATAAAGTTCTTTTAATGACCCTGAGCTTCTCCCTGAAACCAAAGCCTATTTTTTTTAATGCCAGTATTCTGAAGTTGTTATTTTATGACTTTGAGTCACTGAACATGATTGTTTCTGAAACACTGAAAATAACTACCCCCAGGAGGGCAATAGAGAGAGAGCAGGATAACTGTGAGCAAGTTGCAACACATTATAATCAAGGAATTTTGAAGGAGAACCACAGTAAAATAAAAAAAAAAATGTGAAAACAAAAATGATGAGGTGACCATATGGTAAAAGTGAGGGAAAGAGAATAGAAAGCCCAAATTTTCCTTTGGTATCCTCAACATGTCAAAAGAAAGTAAAGAGTTTCATCATATTGGACCCATGAAGAAATAGAAACAAGACTGATGCAAGAGGGGTAGGCATGGATAGGCTATGATCTGTATCCTTGGAAAGACGAAATCACAGATTAATTTGAATTCAGGGGATTTCAATATACATTCTACCAATTAGAAATTATTTGGGTCAACAAGACTTTTTTTTTAATGTAAAAATTTCCTGGAGGAACTTTTTTTACAGCTTATTTACAGCTTAATTTGAATTACTCCATTACTACCTCTTTTCCTTTTAACTTTGTCTCCTGTACCTTGCAAATAATTTTTTAAAAAGAATTTAATGAGATGATTAGCATTTTATCTAATGCAATTCAACCCATTCTCCTCTTCTTTTTCAATTTTGGGCCCAGTTCATTATCTATCCACAGTATCTCTCCAAAATGTAGCTATTGGTGGACCAGTTCCATGAATTGTCCTCTATATATCAAAATCTGGACAACAGAAATTCTTCATCTATTTGTTTTTTCCAGTGGTCATGGGTAAACCAAACTCTTCTGAGTAATTACTACTCTCCTCCAAGAAGGAGGCTTTGTAATATTCTATATCTGTATTCAGTGAAAAGTATCTGGATGCCTGCATCATCTGTAGGTTATTCTTCCATTTGGGCATTTCACCAGTCCTTCTCCATGGTTGTGGCAAAAAACCTTTGGTGAGAATCCTTGTTATATCCTTCACTTGTTATTAATAATGACAGGGTTGTAGAACAGAGTTATCTGTGTTGTTATGCCTTTCAATGAATTCTTTTATGATTTTAATATATGCACAGCAGACACTGTTGGAAGAGAGCCTCTATTGCTGCTGCTGGCAGCCTTTTGATGCTGAATAAACATTTTTTGATTATTAATTAACAAAAGCACAGTGGCTTCTTGTATTCTCTGTACCTTTCAGGCAATATGTGATCATAAATATGTGATGTCCTATATAGTATAATTTGCAAAATCCTGCCTATTATCTTCTGATACTTTCATCAAGGATGCCTTGATATGTGTGTATGTGTATATTTCATACACACATTACATATATATGTGTATACACACGCATATAGCTTTGGCTTGGTCGTTTCTGACTCTTTGTGATCCCATGGACCATAGTATCTGTGGGGTTTTCTTAGCAAAAATATTAGAGTGGTTTACCATTTTCTTCTCCAGTCAATTAAGACAAACAGAAGGAAAGACCTTAGCTTAAAAAGGCCAGTGTCTCCCACTGTATCCAGAAACATCGCTAGTCATCCTGATCTACATCTTGCCACTAGACTCTGATGACTCTGGAGGACAAAGTGAGGCTAATGACTTTGTACAGCTCTGCCTCACTTAAATCCAACTCACTTGAAAGTCAAGACATGGCCTTCCTGATGTCATTGATTCTCTTCCAGAACAAAGGAGAAACAACAACGCAAACAGAGGTTAAGTAACTTGTCCAGGGTCACACAGTCAGTAAGTATCTGAGGCTGGATTTGAATTCAGGTCTTTCTTACTCCAGGCCCAGTACTTTATTCACTAAGTCACTTCCTTCCCCTACTTTATGTATAAGCATATATATGCATGTGTGTGTATGTATATGTATGTATATATATGTGTGTGTACATATATGTATATATACATGTGTGTATATGTGTACCATACACTAATTTAGATTATTCTCATCCAGAGGTAGAGAGATTATAGAAATTGATAAATAGGAATATGGCTTGTTAGCTATGAATATTCTCTTGATCACTTTTAAAATATAATAATAAGGTCCAGGGGTGGTTTTTCCCCTCATGCTTTTGAATTGGGAAATTTTGCAGTTATTTTAATGATCCCAAGATTCTTTCTGAAACAAAGGCCTATCTTCTTATTATCAGTACTTTTTCACTGATGCCCTATGACTATAAGTCATGGAGTAGCCAGTCTCTAAAGCTGTGGGTCACACAAAGATCAATGCAAAAGTTCATAGTTGGCATAAATCATCTGAAACATATTACCACTCAACCATTTCAATAGGAGAAATGACATAAAAAATATTATCAAAGGAATGTTCGATCAGAAACAAGTCATCCATTTGATGTGAGTGAGGAATAACCAAAAGATGGCTCACTTACTTCATTATTCATGAAATATCAAGAAACCTAGAACAAGGCCTGCAACGGGTTGGACTGATCCCCTTTGGAGAATTTATGGGGGGATACGTTTGAGTCTTACAGGATGGAAAGTCATAGGCTGATTGCTATTTGTACAAATAATGGATGAATGGCCAATGATGGCTGAGTGCTTAGAGCATGCATTCATCTCTGCCTGGTATTAACCCATGTGGAGGCTTGGTAAACCTACTTTCGGAAACATGATGGTAAGTAAAGGAGGAGTAATATCTTCAATATTCCTTTAAAGACGCTAATTGATATTAATTGGCTAATTGATATTCAGGAGATATTGATGCGTTAGATGATACTGGGGAGACCTTAAGTAGAAATTTATATTGGGCAGATAGTAACTAGAGATTGATAGTAAATAGGGCCTTATGAGCTAAAAAATATTAGTGAAAGACACACCCAGCCTCTCTTTACCTCTAGAATTTTGAGGACTTTGTAAGTTAATGTGATCATATATGTAGAAAAAGAGATCATGAGATAATCGTATCCTTAAGCACTGAGGGAATGGGAGTTTTAATTGGGGGTGGGGAGAAGAAACATTTGGAAAGTAGAGGATTATTGAAAGGCTCTTTTCAAATCAATAAACATGTACCCATTTTGCGATTAAGATGGGACACAAATTCCATTTTATAACTGAGGACAGAAACAGAAAAGGAAACCTATCAAGGTTGTACATATCCGACCCTGTTAATAATCTGATCTAGGCTTATCCTTACTTTTTCTCATTTAACCTGTGCTGTATTAATTTGAAATTGTACGTATATTCTCTCATATGTATTCTTTCTTTCTTTAAAAGAAAAAGGAAAGGATCTATTTTTAAAAAACATATTTATAGCAGCTCTTTTTGTGGTGGCAAAGAACTGGCAATTGAGGGGCTGCCCATCAGTTGAGGAATGGCTGAACAAGTTGTGAGTATATGATTGTGATGGGATACTGTTGGGCTAGAAGAAATGATGAATGGGATAGTTTCAGAAAATCTGGGAAGACTTATATGAACTGATGCTGAGTGAAGTGAGCAGAACCAGGAGAACAATGTACACAATAGCAACAATATTGTATGATGATCATCTATGAATGACTTAGCTATTCTGATCAATACATTGATTCAAGACAATTCTGAAGGACTAATAATGAAAAATGCTTTCTAACTCCAAAGAAAGAACTGATGAAGTCTGACTGCATATCAAAACATAATTTTTTCGCTTTATTTTTCTTGACATATTTGCAGCTTGGCTAATATGGAAATATTTTGCAAGATTTCACATGTATAATTAATATCACGTTTCTTGCATCTACAGTAGGTGGGAGGGAGGGGATGTGGAACTCAAAAAATTTTAAATGAAGTTGTAAATAAATAATAAAAATTTTTAAAGATTTCTTCTCTCTCCAACTTAGACTATTGACTTTTTGAAGGGATGCTTGTTTTTCTCTCATATAAAAGATGGTCAATACATACTGAAAACTGGTTAACTTTTGACCACTGTGAAACATTAATATTGATCAGTGTTTCTTCAAAGTCTGTGAATTGCTAGAGTTTTATAACTAAAGCCACATAAAATGAAACTCTTAAGAAAACGACTCACTTTTTCAATGTTTTAAACATTTTTGTACCATCTATTATTTTTATTTGTATCATGAAAGACAAGTAAGTTATAAACCAATAAAAATTATGATTATTTTACAGGTGAGGATCTAAATGACAAAATTTATAGGTTTTGTTCAAGGTCTTTTTTAAAGCCATTGATAGAAATTGCTTTGGAAAAAAGTGTTTTGGAAGTAATAGAGAAAGGTTGCTTTCTGAGATATTACAAGGCTCCGTGCCAAAGAAAAAAGACACAAGTAGTAGGAAACTCCATTCTAGATAAAGACTTACTTAAGAAGTCACACTTCAGAATCCCAAGTGATTCATACCTTTTGGCCCAATGTGGAAGGGAAAGGCATTTCTTCCATTGACTCCTTGAGCTCAGAAGATCATTCTTACCTCTTCATGCCAGCAAGAAGGAAAGTGTCTTATTAGTTTTTAAGAGCAAATTCAACTCAATTATGTGAAGGTCTAGTTATTAGTAAATATTCCAAACTGAAAATCATGGTGCATCCATATGGATGAACATAGGATGAGAATACCACTCAGTTTAAAAAATATGTCCTAGCAAATCTACTGGCCAGACAAAATGCATTTTGAAGAAAATAAGAAGATCTAAATCAATGAATGTAGCATTAATCCACTGAATTAAAAGAATTAAAAAGTTACTGTTAACTATTTGTAAACTTTCAACATCCAATTAATGCTAAAATTAAGAAAATTTGGGAGAGAGTAGTCTACTAAAAAGATCCATGATCCTGAGTGAGTGTCATTCTTCTGCATTTTTTAGGACCATAGATTTAGACCTGAAAGGGACCTCAGAGGACATACAGTGCAGCCATCTCATTTTATACCGGAGCAACCTGAAACTCAGCTTCCTCAGGTATAAAAGCCATGGAAGTTAGGTAATTTGGACAAGATCACAAAGCGATATAAGATAAGTAGCAGGATGAGGATCTGAACTCAGGTCCTTAAAGTTCTTCCCATAAATGTACTCATTTTTTAAAAGATGGAGTTCAATTCAACAAACACTTGTACACTTTATGTATAGTTAGGTGCTACAGATACAAATTAAAAAAAGAAATATTTTTTTCTGCTCTCAAAGAATTTATATACTCCTGGAGGATTATCTTTTGAAAGTGCCTTCTGCACTGAAATTCTAGTCTCTTCCATGACTGGCAATAAAATACCTTTCAAAGTTCATTCAGAATACTGACTTCATTAAGCTTTGTAAATTCAGTCAAATATACCAAAAGCTTTCAAAGGAATGACAAGATTTCCTACTTCAGGATTTTTTTCTGTAATTCTAGAAATGTATCAAAGGTCTGCTTTGGGATTATGGCTTCATCTACATCACTTTTCCCTTTCATAATAAATTTTGAACCATTTATTACTTTTTTCCCTTTCAAACTACTCTCTCTCTATTTTTTAAAGTGCCATCTTAGCTTTCTGGTCTTTAAGTCAACATTTTTCTTTCTGGTATTTAGAATTTGTGAATTATTGATCTATCTTTATGGAACATTTTGGAAATTTAAAGGCAGGTATTCAAGCTAAGTCTTCTCAATGTTATATAGCATATAAATCCTTTGTTTCTTTTCTAAAATTGTTTTCTGAATGATCCGCTTGCTTAATATACACTCCTTCACTAAACTCATGCAGTCTCAATCCCCAAGAATGTGCTCAATGACCTCTTCCTGCCTGGCTTTTCCATGACAGAATTGTTTGGAATGAGTACCGATTGTGCTAAAGCATAGACAGATGCATGGCAGGGCTTAGAGTTTTATATGAGAGATTCAACCCCACCTTCTCCTCTAGTTAAAAGCTGTTCCCCAGTTACATGCAATTAAATGTTATCAAAACCTAGAATTTAAAAGAAATGGGGGATTACTTGCAAAAATATAAGACCTAAATTAAAAGAACATGAGTTAGAAAGTTTAAACATCTTAGATTCAGGAAGTGGAAATGAACAAGCCATAAAATGCATCAAAGAATAAAACCCCTGGTCCAGATGGATTTATGGGTGTTAAGGAGCAGTTTATATTTATGCTACATAAATTATGAATAAAATTTGAGAAAAATAAGATAAACTCTTTATATGACAAATATAGTCCCAATAACCAAACCGGGGAAGGATAAAACAAAGACAGAGAATGGTAGACCAGTATTAGTAATAAACACTAATGCAAATATTTTAAATGAAATCCTAGGAATTAGACTTCAGTGATATAGGCAAACAATTATTCATTATGAACAAATATATAGAATATTTAGTGAGCTTTTGTTATTTTTGTTGAGTTGTTTCAGTCATATCCCATTCTTCATGACCCCATTTGGGGTTTTCTTGGCAAAGATACTGGAGTGGTTTGTCATTTCCTTCTCCAACTCATTTTACAGATGAGGAATTGAGGCAAATAGGGTTAAGTGACTTGCCAGGGGCCACACAGCTAGCAATTGTATGAGATCAGATTTGAACTCAGGAGGAGGAATCTTCCTGACTCCGAGCCAGGCATGTATGCACTGTGCCACCTAGGTGCTCCATACAAGTAAGCTTTTACTATGTTTCCTTATTATGCTAAGTGCTGGGGACAAATGCGACCAAACAAGAGAATCTTTACCTCCAAAAAACTTCCATTCTAGTGGGGAAAGACAAAACATTAAAGGATATAGGGTAGAAAGGAAAGAGATAGTGTACTCTAGGAGGTGAAGCAGTTAGCTATGGAGTAAAGAAATCCAGAGACTGAGTGGATACAGGAATGAATCAGCATTTTGAGTTTCCCAAGAAATGATTATTTGACGTAAGTACTCAACAATCAAAAGAGCAGGTCTTAGGTGGAGGCATTTCTAGAATTAAGGTAGCTAGGGCTTAGCACACACTAGCCTGCATTCCCCTTGACCAAGACTCTGCTCACATCTGGGCAAGGATGATTCCACATTAGGAAAACATTATATTTAATAATATTAAAAACACCCCAAACCTCACTGACAAATGCAAACCTCAAAAACAATATTAATAGTCCATTTTTAATATAATAAATATAGATCTAAAACCAAAAATTTGCATTATTAGTAATGGTGAAACAGTAAAAATTTTCCCAATAAATACAGGAATAAAGTAAGAATGCTCCCTTTTTTCTATTATTACTTGACATAGTTCAATAAATAATAGCTATTACAACAAGATGAGAAAGAAATTAAGGGCAGAAACAATGGCAAAGAGAAAATAAAATTGACCTTATTTACATATTACTTGATGCTCTACTTGGAAAACCTCAAAAAATAAACTAATCAAGAAAATTAACAAATTCAGTGAAGAAACAGAGTAAGTCCATTAAAGAATCTTTACTTCTTTGTAGCAAAAACAAAATCCAGGAGGAAATAATAAGAGAGATCTCATTCAGAAGGTTCAACAACTTACCCAATGTCATAGTGCCAGTATGTGTCAGAGTTATGGATTGAAGATGGGTGTTCTTAGCTATGAGGCCAACTCTATGTCTATCCTTATACTGACTTTTCTTTTAGAGAATAAGGAATGACTAATAATCAGATACATATCCATGTTTAAACTGTATTAATATAATAAAAATGATACTACATAAATTAATTTACAGATTGAATACTATGTGAGCCAAATTACCGAGGGGGTATTTTATAGAACTAGATCAAATATTAACAAAATTCATTTGGACATTAAAAATTTAGAATCTCAAAGAAATAATGAAAAAGTAGGAACAAGGTAGAGACAATAGCTTTCCTAGCTCTCTGAAATTTTATAAAATAATAATCATCAAAATTATTTCATTCTGCTTAAAAAACTCCAGAAAAATAGAATAGTGAAATAGACTGGATTAGCAAAAAAACAAAAAACAAAACAAAACCAAAAAAACTAAACCCAAACCCTAAAACCCAAACAAACCCAAACCCAAAAAACACAACCAAATACAGAAGAGTAGTCCATTGATAATTCTAAAAACATGTTACCAGTGAAATATTCTCTTTGACAAAAATTGGTGGGAAAATTGGGCAGCAATCTGGCAGAAATAAAGCTTAGAGTAATATATCATATATAAAAATAAGCTCAAAATATATAATGAATATTCAATGACTATAAAGATCATGAAAAAATACAATTTTCCAACTAAGGATAGATGGGGAATTCTTACAAAATAAGGGCTAGAGGCAATCGCAAAAGATAAAATGGACCATTTCCATTATATGAAATGGACAACTTTTTTGCATAAATTAAATAAACGGAGATAGGACAAAAAGGAAAATGTTGGTCAGGAACAAAAATCTTTGCATGAATATTTTTGATAAGGTCCTGATATTCAGGTAATAAGAGGGAATTAATCCAAACATGTTAGACTAATTGCCATTGTCAAATGTGTAAGTAGTCAAAGTATTGAATTTAATATTATATATTGATTTTAAGAAGAATTTCAAGCTGTTAATAACAATATGAAAAATACTCCAAATTACAATTAATTAAAAGCGGGATGAAAATCCAAATAAAACTTCAATTCACATCCAACAAAATACCAAAGATGATATGAAAATGGAAATTATCCCTACTGGATTGTGGGAAGAGAGGCATAGTAATCCAATGTGGGTGTAGCTATGAATTGGTCTAGCCATTCTAGAAAGCAATTTGAAATTATACTTTACCCAGAGCTCTTGTTGTTAGACATACATCCCAAAGAAGCCAGAGACAAAAAGAAATATCTCATTTATACCAAACCATTTATAGTAGCATTTTTTTTTCTGCAGCAAAAAACTAGAGAGAAAAGTGAGTGCCTATTTGTTGGGAAATGGCTAGATTGTGGAACATGAATGTAATGGAATATTACTGTGTTGTATGAAATGAATCATACAAAGAATTTAAACAAGCACAGGAAGACATATAAACTGATGGAGTGTGCAGTAAGTGCATATAACATATACATATACAATATTCAAATGGCTATAATAATATAATAAAAGAAGAAAAAAACTCCAAACTTCATGCTGTGTAATTATAATGGTCAAATTTGCCCTTGGAGAAGAATGAAGAAAATTCACTATTTTCTCTCCAGTGAAGAAGTTGGGGACTTTGAGAATGGAATATTGCACGTACTGCCAATCATAGTAAATGTGTTAGTTTTGCTGAATTACTTTTTAAAAAATCTTTTAAAATCTTTATTACAAGGGATGGCTTCCTGCATAGGGGATGTAAAGAGATATATTCAGAAATGATGTAATATAAAATCAAAGGCTACAATACAAGTAAAATTAAAAACAGTTCCCTTACCCTTTGCCCAAGTTCATTTCACAAGGCAAATATCATTGCTATTTGGGGATGATGCTAGTGGTAAAATTAGAAGTATATCCATGCAATAGTTGATAGGATCAATGTTACCAGCCTATCGTTTTGTTTTAAGAGGTTCTTTGACCCAATAAACACAGTGTGATTCAACACTTCTATTTCTTCCTACTCATAATTTTATGAGAACAAGAGTGATAAGAACAGAGGTAATGAGACTTAATGGAAGGAACCACAGAACTTAGATTTAGGTTTAAATCATGGCTTTCCTCTCTATATGACTTACTACATCATACTAGGTCTATTACTTTAGTCAGTATCAGCCTTGTTTTCTCATCTGAAAGATGGGGAAATAATACTTGTAAGATCTACTTTATGGGGTAATGGATAGTATCTAGTGAGATAATTTATATTGAAGCATTTTGTCATTGCAAAGTGTTTTATGAACACAAATAATCATTTTTAATAGGAGATGAGATTAAATTGAAGAATTTATTTTACATACATCCTATTTTAATAGATCTGTTTGGCTAATTCTAGAACTTAGAAAATAGTCTTTACAAAATAATTGGTTTTTAATTTCCAATAATTTTCTCTTCCCCCTCTTTCTTACTTCCTCCCTTTTATAAAACTCAGATGTATGATTTTATGAGTTTAGGGAACTCTCTGTTAGGAAATTTCCTCTGCTAAAGCATTTTGGCAACTTTTCTGAAATTTAAATCTTAGACAGTTGTCTGAGGACATCGAGAGGTTAAGTGTCCTGCCTGGAGTCATACAAGCAATATGTGTCAGAGTTAGAAATTTAGTGTAGGTCTTTCTGACTGAGGTCAGTAATCTATTCAACCCCTCAGGATGCAATCTTTATTACTGTAATTATTAATTATCTAAGAGAAACTTTTCTTAACTTTGACCACAGTTGAAGTATATCCACTTGTAGTACAGGTAAAACACAAGTCACACACAACTGCATCTTTGTCATTTTATTGAGAAAATGGTTGGTTCTTTAAAAAGTTTCGATCAGTATCCATGAATACATATTAAATAAAATTCAACTTAGCCAATATTAGTATAGAACATTCTAGAACTAGTATAGAACATTCTAGTAGGCTCTAAAGGAGATAAAAAGTATAATTGAAATATGGTCACTGGTCTCAAGGCACTTAAGAATCCCAAAAGGACACTTCTGGCCAAGATGGCCGGCTACATAGAGGCAAGGTCAACTCTCGCACTCCTACTCCTGCAAAAACTGAAAAAAAAAGCACCAGATGAAATAATCATACGATGATTACATTTAGAGGTAGAAGACACCTTTAAGGTAATTGAGTCTACCTCTTCATTTTACAGATCAGGAAACCAGATTTAGGAGGTAGGCCAATAAGCATGGTTGTAGACATGTTTCTAGGGTGGAAGGATTGTTAGGCACCAATAAAGGCCCAGATAAGATAGACTATCTTGGGAATGATGTCCTAACCCCCTTCTTCCATGGAAGTTAGTCTAGGTTTTCCCCAAAAGGGAACAAAACTGTTTCTGGGATTTAATTTTCCCAGAGGGCTAAAGCTCAAGGTACTCTTACCTTGAAGTAATTTCCTTTAGCCTCTGACCATACTGGAGTGATTTCTAGGTCACTCGAGGGCATAAAAAGCCCACCTACTTGGAGTTGGGACCCTTCAGACTTGGTTGAAGATTCAAGAGTGCGTGAGATGCCACACCTGCTCAGTTGACCATATGGGTTTCCATATGGAGATGACCAATTTAAGTGCTAGAGTACTGTTGAATATTTTTTCTATGTTATGGCTAAGTAAGCTTCCTTTACAAATCTTGAATGACCAATGAGTGCCTCACTTCATTCCAGTGTTGAGGCTGAACTCACAGAATACTACTTGGAGTCAGGCCCACTCCTAATATAGGTCTATTATTAATTTGTAGTAGATAAAATTTACTCAGTTTTGTGACTTTCCCTAGGCATATTTAGCCCAGAAGGGAAGTGAAAAAAATGTGTTTAGATTAAGAGCAAATAGGTCCATGTGTTAGTCACAAAAAATTTCTCCAAAACCGAGCGATAAGATTGACTATATTTTATCTCAGGAAATAGAATTCTTTTTTTACACAGGAAGGATTTTATGTTGAGTAAATTCAGAGAATGGGATTAAGGGCACAGTTAGAAGACTTAGTGAGATTTCTGATAAGGAATTATTTTCTGGTATGAGATTATACCAGTCCTTACATCTTTTGGTATATATTAAGTGTGATTCTGAAGTAATGAATTAAATTCCTTGGCATAATACAATAGTATGACTTTGAAGAATTAGTTTCATTAATTGATATCTGTATGTATTTGGGGATGTATGGATAATGGCTTACAGAAAACCTGAAAAATTGTGTATCCCTTATATACAAGGCTATTTAAGTTCAAAAGGGTGTTTATCAGATGAATCATTATGATTAAAGTTCCAGTGAGATCTTTTTAAAAAAATTCAATGTGTATGGTGAGAAGTGACCTATATATACAGTGACAAACAGTTTGGCAGTTGTCATTATGTGACCACACTGCCTTTGCAGATTTCTTGACTGTAGCTCCAAAAGAGTTATGATTGTGTTTTATTAATTTTTGTATCTCAGAGGACCTAGCACTATGTCTTACATATAACAAGTGTTCAATAAGGGTTTGTTGAATGAATAAATGAGCAAATGAATAGCCAAAAAAAGATCACTCCTTGGATATGTAAAGGACTTTCAGGCTTGGCTTGGATACACTTTTAGTCTAGATAGATTTAGAAAAAAAACACAAAAAACCCAAAAACAAACAAAAACAAACAAGAAAACCCAAACAATCCCAAAGGTATGATGAGTTGAGTGAATAAAAGTCTTATTATTAATAACTCATTTGCATAGCACTTTATGGTTAATTAAAAAAACATACTATTTCTCACAACAGTCCTAAAAGGTAGATGGTATAAACGGTTTTGTCATTTTATACATAAGGAAACCAAGGCTGAGAGAACAAGAATTCAAAGCCATGTCTCCTGAGTCTACGTTCAGTGTCTTTCCATTAAAATATGCTGCCCAGCTAAAAACACAAATTCTGTTTTTAGGTCAGTCACTGACGCATGGGCAGAAGACCACCCAGTTGTGATAGCTCCAATAGCATAGTTATGATTGGACCTGTAGGAGAATTACAAAATTAGTGGTCTATCTTGGGTGTTCTCAGCTCTCCTACTTCTCCCTCCCCTCCTACTGTCTTAATACTGCAAAATTTCCTACTGTTGGATTCCATCCAAGTCTGCTTTCCCTGGGCTCCCAAGTTACCTCTTGTTCCCATGCATTAGAGACACAGAGGGAATCAGAAAGCTTAACAACGACTTCTGAAAGGTCATTGATTTCCCATGCTTTAAACTAATAACCCAAGTGTGGTACAGGGGAAAGAATACTAGACCTTAAATCAAGAGGGAACTGAATTCAAATCCTTCTTTTGGATACTTGCTCAGTGACCATAGGTAAGTTACTTAACCTATCTGTTTTAGCCTCGGTTTTCTCATTTGCAAAACAGTGATAATAACAAAATTCATTCACAGGAATATATATTGATTGATTTTTAGAGTCAAATGAGATATAATTCAGTATATAAGGTTTTGAGTAAATAGCTATTATTATCATTGTTTTCATTTGTTGCATCAGAGAATGGATCAGTTTCTGCTGTGGCATTCAGTCAGTGTGCACCTGATGGTTCCAGAATGAGACATGCCATTTATGGCATCACTTTAGGAGGACTGCAGTATAATCATATGTCAGTGTCACTTAGAAAAGGCTGTGGGCATAGGTTCTCTGGACTCCCTTATGCTTTGAATAGTGCTTAAGCTTCAGCAAAGGGGCAATAGCTTCTTCAAAGAAAGATCAGACTGAACACAGTATCTGCTTCAGAGGAAACTGAAAGTGGGTGCTTGCCAGAGATTTCTGTAGCTTCCCTGCTACAGAAAAGAAAAGAAAGGAAAAGAAAAAAGAGGAAAAAGAAAAGAAAAGGCCATGATTAGGTAAACCTTGCTCCCACTCCAACATTTCCTTTGGGATTATCTTGAAATGCTGAATCTAGGAAGATGAAGGAGGGGCAGAAAACAGGGCCACCATGGTTGGTGTTTTAATAAAACAAAAATCCAGCTCTGCACGCAAGAAACATCTCAGTGTGGAGGAAGCCTTTCCAGAGTTCATGCACTTGTACATTTAGAGCTGGTGAGTTGCTGGTATGGGTATTTGCATCAGTCTATAGAAAGTATGAGGAAGCACATCTACCACTCATTGTTAATGATGGCAAATGACGGTGTCAAGCAGCCAATGATGGAGGGAGGGTCAGAGGAGTTAATTACTCAATTTAAAAAAAAAAGAATCCTAATACTCAAAAGATTAGACTGGTGCTCTAGGATTAATAAGAAAAGAAACTGCTCAAATCACAGGGTTGTTGTGACATAGGAATTGGCCAATTTATTCCTCTTGTCCTTTATTACATCCTGTGCAACTTTTTTTTCTAATTTTACCAACAGTGAGTTTGGGTGACAGTAAGCATTATTCTATGGACATAATTCCACTGAAAAGAAATTAAGGGAAGAAAAAACAATCATAGGATCAGAGATAGAAGAGACCTGAAAGGTCATCTAACCCAACCCTTTCACTTATAGATGAGGAAATTAAGATGCACAGAGGTTAAGTTGACTTATCCAATCTTGTTCTTTATGCTATAATAAAATGAAAAATATAAATTCAATCTCCCATACAGAACTTAGGCTGGATCTTGCCTTTGATCTAACCATAGCCTACCTTGTACCATATGTCTTTTTGACTTACCTTGTCCTACCAAAAACTGGATCATGTGTTCCTTGAGGTCAAGGACCATGCCATTTTTCACCTTTTTACTCAAAGGCTTGGTCCAGTGACTTACATGTAGTAGATACTTAATAAAATGCTTACTGAATTGATAGTTCATATCTATGTATGGCTCTGCATCAGAGGAAATAATAATAAAAAAACTGATATTCATATCATTCCTTAAAGTTTGCAAAACTTTTTAGTACATCCTTCCATTTTAGCATCTCAACAACCCTATGAAGTAGTTTCTATAGATATTTGGTTTAGTTATTTGTGTTGTGACTGACTCTTTGCGACCCCATTTGCAAAGATACTGGAGTGGTTTGCTATTTTCTTCTACAACTCATTTTACACATGAAGAAACTGAGGAGAATAGGGTTAAGTGACTTGTCCAGGGTCACACAGCTAGCAAGTGTCTGAGGCCAGATTTGATAAATCTTCCTGACTTCAGGCCTTTTGCTCTGTATTCTCTGTGCCATGCAGCTGTCACCACAATAGATATTACTATCTCTATTTCACAGATGGGGAAACTGAGGTTGAGAGATTAGGTATTTTAGTTACATGACTAGTCAGTGTCAGAAGGGGGATTTAAAACCAAGTCTTAATGCTTCCAAGGTTAAGACTCTATCCACTAAGCACCCCTGCCTCCCTAATTTATGACATAAAATAATCACTTTGTTGCTGTAGACTTGAGGGTTTAAAGAACACATTTCTTAATGGGAGGCTTAAGAAAAGTGAGCTCAGCTATCAGACTTGCTCTACTTAGGATCTAGAGGGTCCAACTAGGACTGGCAAGTCTGAATGTTAGAGGAAATCAGTATGTAATACACTTTGGAAGTAAGGAAAAATGTCCTAATATTTATTTATTTTTAAAATGTCCGAATATTTAGAGCCACCCCCAAGTGAAATAGGCTACCTCAGAGGGTAGTGAGAGATGCCTATCCCAGGAGGCTTTCCTTTTCTTATTCTCCTTGATGAACTCTATGATTCAGCCCTAAACTAGACTTCTTTATGTTCTTCATATAAACATTTTATCTCCCATCACTGGGCCTTTGCCTTTGGGGAGGAGAGGAGAGGAGAGAAGAGGAGAGAGGGGAGGGGAGGAAAGGAAAGGAAAGGAGAGGGGAAGGGAGGAAAGGGGAGGGGAGGAGAGAAAAGGAGAGGAGGGGAGTTGCCCAACTGGGACTGGCTAATTGGGCCCCCAGAGGGGCAACCTGAACTACTCACAGTTGTCTGTCCTTTGTTCTTGAAGAGTACCATGACATCAGGAAGGTGATCCCATGATTTGCAAATGAATTGAATTTAACTGAGGGAGGGCTGTGCAAGGAAATCAGACTCACTTTGTCCTCTGGAGTCATCTGGGTCCAGTGATGGAGGTACAGATCAGGATGACTGGCAATGGCCCCGTAACATACTATTTATAAGGAACCAAAACAGATAACTGGAATATAAAATATTGTTTGTACATAAGTACTTAAAAAAATTTTTAAAAAGTTCTTTGTGGCATTTGTTAGGATTTAAATCAGGCAAAGAGTACGAGGAAGGATATTCTAAGTACAGAGTCCCATACAAGTAAGTGGCATACATAGTAAGTGTTTGGAGATAGGGAATATTGCTGTTTGACTGGATTAGATGCTTTGAGTTGGGGAGTCATAGGAAATATTGTGGGAAAGGTAGAATGGCCCCTGATCCCTGTCATTGACATTCAGTTACTGTTAGAAGAGCACCAAAGAAATGGAGTTCTTAACACTTACCAAACCATAGAGTTACTTAGAGGGACTTCTAAAGGAAATGTGAAGGATGGACAAGCCTGAGCCATAAAAGATAAGCAAGGACAGGACAGGGCTTCACAGGAATGAAGCATTAAGCCTATTTCCTGGGAACAGTGACAGGAACTGTAGTTGATTCTGACCTGACCCTGTATGGACCATGCACTCATCAGACCTGACAAAGTCAATGACTGATAGATATGTCATTGCATCAAATTTCATAACAGATCAAGTCTATAATAAGCAAGTCAACTTTGCCCACAGCTAATATGCATTAATCAACACAGAAAAAGAAATCTGTTGGGAAGAGATAAATGGAAACAATGACAGACCATAAAACCCTCATCTTTTCAGTCTGCAAAAATATAATGAAAAGTAGATGTGATGTAACACCAAGAATAACCATGTATTAAACAAAGTCCTGAGCTCTGCTATTAACTAGCCATAGGATAAAAGGAAAATAATTAAAGGAATATGTTATTTAACCTCTCTGGGTGTCAGTTTTCTCAACACTAGAATAAAAAAAATTGATCCAGATGATTTCCAACACCTCCTTCAGCTCGGAAAATTTTATAGTTTGACAGATTCCGAGAGATAAAAGCATTATTGTCCTTAGGTATTAGGGTTAGTGACCTTAAATCAGGATGCTGATTATCTGAGACCTTGACCATTCAAAGTCAAAGCCTTCTTTTTTTCAGCCTCTTTGACAGGTGATTTTATTTAAGTTGCTGGTGAGAAAGTGGGCAGAATATAAATATGCCTCCACAACCATGATTTTAGTTTTTTGAGCTTGAAAAAATAGGATGCAAGCTTCAGCTGCAGGCTTTTACCTAGGTTGTTTTAACATAGAAACAGAAATTATCCTGATGACAAAAGTTGTATTTCTGAGAGCTGCCAAATGCTTTCTTTTCAGGATTATACTTAATATTTTAAATCACCCTGGATACTTTTCTCTTTGGACTGTCATCCATGATAGTAAGTTATGTGCATAAGAAGGCACATATCTTTAGGCCCCTGGATTAGCATATATTACCGCTTTCATTCATGAAGATATTGTTAACAGGAATCATTATCTATGTAGATGGTGTGGCAAGAGACTAAGATATATTTTCAGAAATCTATTCCACATTCCATATAAGAAAATGACACCCTAGTCATTGATAAGTATTTAGATACAAAGAAGGATTTATATAACAGCTAGTTCTCCTTTGTCTAAAATTCCCCTCTTCACCTATCCATCTCCTTCCTGTATGTCATATCCCTGCTAAAATGGCTTTTTTTCTCCCATAATACCTCCTTGAGTATTCTAGCCCATAGTGATCTTCCTTCTTTCAACTCATGCTCTGATGGAGCTGTAGTTTAATAAATGGGGGTATACCCCCCCCTTTTGATATAGAGGTCAACAAAATCATGTCTACTCATCCTAGACTCTTGTCTATGACTTCTTATAAATTCACCTCAAGGGATTCATTCCAGATGCTAGGGGCCCTCTTTATATTTGGATGTGACAAAGAGAACAGTGGAACTTCTTTTCCCTTATCTTCTTACCACAAGGGGCCTATCTTCTATTTTATAGTAGATTTCTTTGATATGAACTAGGAATTTTAATTTTCTATAACGATGCTTCTTAATTTTGGGTTCATAGACCCCCCCCAAAGGGACTTAGAATAGATTTTAGGAGATCTATAAAATTAGATGGGGAAGAAGGTATATATTTACTTTCACTAACCTCTAATATATAAATGAGCATGTCCTTCAATTATTTAAAAACATTATTTTGAGGAGGGTTCCATAGATTAGATTGCCAAAGGGACCCATGACAAAAAAGGTAAAATATTCCTGCTCCATACAAGTGGCTTCAAAATGCATTGGCTATTTTAAGTTTAGGCCACTCATCTATTTGCACTTGCTATATGTAAATTCTCTTCTGCTTGAAGAAATAGACAAAAGGCTACTTACTATGATGTGGGAGTCTTTGGTTAGGGTTTGAGATTTTTGACTGAGTAATGCTCATTTGACAACTGTATATTTGCCTTGTAGCATCATTCCCATTGTATTTAACTTGTCATGTATTTATATCTTACCTCCCCTGTAAGCTCCTTCAGGCAGGGACCCTATTTTATACTCCTTTAAATATCCTACAGTACCTATCACAGTTCCCATCACAGGCACTCAAAACATACTTGACTGACTTAGGTCCTGGGGAAAATCTGGCTCTTTGTTTTCTACATAGCAGTTCACAGAGAGCAATGACGAATCATCTTTACAATGGTGTTGAAGTATACCGGGTTACTTTAGGTGTGCAGAATAGATTCAATTCTAGTTGCCCATCAGCTGTAATTTATGCTGCATCATTTAACAACAGACTGCTAATCAGAATCGCATTGTAGTGGGCAACCACATGATGTAATAAGGTCTAAAATGGATGTCATTTTAAGAAATTATTTTTACACTAGAAGGCTACCACCAACCAAATGTGAGTGCCTTCTGTTACACTGAGTGGCTTCTACTTAATTAACACTGCCTTTACCTGAGAAATTATTTTCTAAGAATGCATCTTCATTATATAATTTTGTTATGCACTTGGACATTCTCTTCATCCATCAAGGACACTGTGACTGGCTGTTGTTTTTTTCCATACCTGGGAGAAAAATGTACATCTGTAAAATCCAAATAAATCCTTTTCAGTTCTACTCCAGTGAAACGATGTGCCTGAATGACACCCGATCTTTTGAAAGGGCTCAGAAATGAATGATATTAAGTTAAAGATACAGTCTGATCCTGGAGCTGATAAAGGGTCATGCCAAAGATAGGGTGGAAGAGGAGGAAAAGTAGCAAACTCAGATTCAGGAGCCCTGGGTTCTAACCCTGGCCCTGACACTGCTTTCTTCTCTGTGTTTCTTCATCTGTAAAATGAACGTCACACCAAATTCCGCACTGACCTTTATCATAAAGACAAGAAGTCAAAGTGTTTTGAGAAATTAAAAAAGAAGAGGGATAAGACATAGTCAGGAGTGCAATATAGAAGTCAAAGTTAAGATAACTTTAGATTTCATTAAGACAGGCAGTGATGAGGGGTGTGAGAGCCCCCAAAGCCTGGTTCTGGTTAGATCACGACTAGAGTATTTTTGGTGAATATCTTAGGAAGGATAATTGTATTATTAAAAACAAACAAGCAAAAAACTGTTGTCTTAAAGTGATAGTGACACAAATAGCAGGGAGGTATTTCCTGTATAAAGGTCCTGTGTCCTACTATCTAGAATTCAGGAGTTCTTAACCTGGATTTCATGAATTTGTTTTACAATATTTTGATAATTGTATTTCAATGTGATTAGTTTCTTTTGTAATCCTACCAGTTTTATTTTATGCATTCAAAAGCACTATTCTGAGAAAGGATCCATAGATATCTTCAAACTGCCAAAGTGGGCCATGACACAAAAAACATTAAGAACTCCTGACCTAGACGAATGGTACGAGGAAGAGGACATATGAGTTAGTCTCTTTAGCCTCCTTCCTTTTCAGAATTTCAAGGGCTTTTATAGGCATGCTTATTAAAATCTGTTTAGCTTCTATTCCCAATTAACACTAGTTATTAACTTTAGCAAAAAGATTTGGGAAAGGTCTGGCTAAGAAATTTTTTTTGTAAAGGCAACATATGACATAGCAGGGCCAAACTTCAATTTTGAGGTGAAAATTTCTGTTAGCAATATGCAATCCTCTCCTGATGGAAATATCTTTGCAACAGGTATGGCTGCATTCTATTTTGTTTAGTGGGCATTTACTACGTGCCTATTATATTCTAGGAAGTCTGCTAAAACGTGGAGATAAAAATATAAAAATAACCTCTGTCTTCAGGAGTTTACATCCTGATGGGTAGGGAGGATTGAGGAAAAACATATGCACTTAGAAAATGAAATACAAATATGCATATCAAATAATTTCTGGGGGGGGAGAGATAGAAATAGAAAAAGAGCTTGCATCATTGAATTGAAATTTGAAAGCAAATGCAGATTATCAGAGTTGGAGGTGAAAGGGACAACATTCTAGGAAGGTTTACAGTCTGTGTAGGGCCACAGAGGTGGAAGATGGAATAAATCTATATCTATAGATAGATATAGGTGGATATAGATGGAATAAATCTGTATATGTGGATAGATCTGTACACACATACATACATATACACATACATACATGTATATATAAGCATTTACATACATATATATATATATATGTATATATGGAGCAGTGAGTTTTGTTGTAGTGAGGGGGAATAAAAAAGGGGATAGTGTGCATGCAATGAATCTGGAAAGGCAGAATAGAGCCAAATTGTGAAGAGTTACTGGAATTTCTTTTTTTCAAGATTCCCATTTAATATTTTATTTTCCCTCAATAAAATGTAAAAACAATTTTTAACATTTCTTTTTAAAATTCTTTGAGTTTCAAATTCTCCCCTTACCTCCCCATTCATCAAGAAGGGAAGCAATTTGATATAGATTTTACATATGCATTCATGCAAAACAGATTTCTGGATTAGTCATGTTGTAATAGAAAATGCATGCAAAACAACAAAAGAAAAATAAAGAAATTAAAGGAAAAAGTATGTTTCAATCCTCATTCAGACTCCATCAATTCTTTCTCTAGAGATGGATAGTATTTTTCATCATTAGTCCTTCAGAATTTTCTTAGATCACTGTATTGTTGAGAAATCTAAGCCATTCACAGTTGATCATCGTACAATATTGCTGTTTCTGAGTACAATGTTCTCCTGGTTCTGCTCATTCCTCTCTGCATCAGTTCATATAAATCTTCCCAGATTCATCATTTCTTCTAGCATAATAGTATTCCATTACAATCATATGCCACAACTTGTTGAACCATTCCCCAAATGATGGACATCCCCTCAATTTCCAATTCTTGCACCCCTAAAAGAGCTGCTATAAATGCTTTTGTACATATAGGTCTTTTTCCTTTTTGTGTGTGTCTTCATGATAATAGCTTAGTGTTCCTGGAATTTCTTGAGCACAGAAGTGATATTGTGAGACTTGTAGTTCAGGAGTATTAATTCAGCAGCTGAGTGAAGAGTGGATTGGAGAGGGAAGAGACTGGAGGCAAGTAGAACAATTAGGAAAATATTTTAATAATCCATTGTGGACATAACAAGGACCTGAACTATGGCAGTAGAGGAATGAGTGAAGAGAAAGGGAAAGACATTAGAGATGTTATAGAGAAAAAAAATTCACAAAAGTTGGTAATTGATGGAGTGGAGTGAGGGCAAGATAATAGTCAAGAATGAATTGAAGATTGTGAACCTGGTTAAGTGAATGGTGATGCTCTCAACAGAAATACAGAAGTTAGGAGAAGATCTATAGTAGTTGAGTTCCAGGAAATCATTGCCATACTATTTAAAATCATAAGGGATCACAATTCTGTAGTTCTAAACTTAACAAGTATTTTCTTTATAGCAAATCAGTAAAGTAAATGATTTACCCATGGTCACAGCTAACGTGAGCGCTGGAGTCAGGATTTAAATCTAGGCTTTGGTCATGAACATCAGTATTCTTTCCATTTTATAACTCTCTGCCATTCCGATAGTTATCTCAGATCATCATGCCATTTTGAACACAGGTGGAATGGACAGATATTAGCTTCTTTCCTCAGAAATAAAGTACCAGAAAGTCCATGTGATTTTGCTGCAGTCTCAGCTGAATGGTTTTAGTGGATTGTGTTAGTATTCACTAAACCCTGTGATGCATCTTGCTACAGATTCAGGGCTTCCCTTGTCCTTTTCTATCAAGATTTATTTTTATTCCTCCAGTGCACTGTTGTGAGATGTGTCCCAGTTTGTGACAGCTTGAACACCTCTTTTCCTTTTATCATCTTGGACTTTGAGTGTTTCACTGCTTAAAGTATTGGGAAAGATGTATTGGTAAAGTAGTCAGTGACAGTGCTTTGTATTGGTTCAAGTGATACCCATTCTCACAATTCAGCCTTCACCAGGATGTGACCTTATTCCTGCAGGAGGACTAATGAACTACTGCATTTTTGTCTGAGACCCTCTATATCCTGACGTCCTCTGTGCTTTCTCTCCTTATCTCTACATCTTAGCTTCCCTGGCTTCCCATAAATGATTCAGTTCAAATCCTACATTCTGCAGTAAGCCACTGGCTGTCTCCCCTACTGCTAGTACCTTACCTTTACAGTACACTACACTACACACACACACACACACACACACACATACACACACACACATGAGTATGTGTGCATATATACATATAGACACATTTTTCTATCTCTATCTTGTATATACTTAGCTGTTTGCATACTGTCTCCTTCATTAGAATGTGAGCTCCTTAAGAGAAAGACTATTGTTACCTTGTTTTGTAATTTCAGCACATCAGCAGAGAGTACCAGCAGAGGCATTAAGTTAAGTGTTTAACAAATGCTTATTGATGATGATGATGATAATGAAGCCCATATGTCCTACCTCTGGTCAGTAGATCTTCGCCTCGGGTCTGTGTACCTAAAAGTCTGATAACCATGTTTCAGCATAATTGATGTCTTTTTATATAAATATTGTATTTGATGTATTTATTTTTTTATTTTTATTTTATTTACTTATTTGACTTTTAACATTCATTTTCACAAAATTTTGGGTTACAAATTATCTCCCCTTTTGTCCCCTCCCCCCACCCCAAAACACCGAGCGTTCTAATTGCCCCTATCACCAATCTGCCCTCTCTTCTATCATCCCTCTCTCCCCTTGTCTCCATCTTCTCTTTTGTCCTGTAGGGCCAGATAACTTTCTATACCCCTGTACCTGTATTTCTTATTTCCAAGAGGCAAGAACAGTACTCGACAGTTGTTCCTAAAACTTTGAGTTACAGCTTCTCTTCCTCCCTCCCTCCCCACCCCTTCCCTTTGGAAGGCAAGCAATTCAATACTGGCCAAATCTGTGTAGTTTTGCAAATGACTTCCATGATAGTCGTGTTGTGTAAGACTAACTGTATTTCCCTCCATCCTATCCTGCCCCCCATTGCTTCTATTCTCACTTTTGATCCTGTCCCTCCCCAAAAGTGTTGACTTCAAATTGCTCCCTCCTCCTATTGCCCTCCCTTTCATCATCCCCTCCACCCTGCTTATCCCCTTCTCTCCCACTTTCCTGTATTGTAAGATAGGTTTTCATATCAAAATGAGTGTGCATTTTATTTCTTCCTTTAGTCAAATGTGATGAGAGTAAGCTTCCTGTTTTTCTCTCACCTCCCCTCTTTTTCCCTTCACTGAAAAGTCTTTTGCTTGCCTCTTTTATGAGAGATAATTTGCCTCATTCCATTTCTCCCTTTCTCCTCCCAATATATTTCTCTCTCACTGCTTTATTTCATTTTTTAAAGACATGATCCCATTCTCTTCAATTCACTCTGTGCACTCTGTCTCTATGTGTGTGTGCATGTGTGTGCATGTGTGTGCGTGTGTGTGTGTGTGTGTGTAATCCTACCCAGTACCCAGATACTGAATAGTTTCAAGAGTTACAAATATTGTCTTTCCATGTAGGAATGTAAACAGTTCAACATTAGTAAGTCCCTTATGACTTCTCTTTGCTGTTTACCTTTTCATGCTTCTCTTCATTCTTGTGTTTGAAAGTCAAATTTTCTTTTCAGCTCTGGTCTTTTCATCAAGAATGCTTGAAAGTCCTCTATTTCATTGAAAGACCAATTTTTCCCCTGAAGTATTACACTCAGTTTTGCTGGGTAGGTGATTCTTGGTTTTAGTCCTAGTTCCTTTGACTTCTGGAATATCCTATTCCACGCCCTTTGATCCCTTAATGTAGAAGCTGCTAGATCTTGTATTATCCTGATTGTATTTCCACAATGCTTGATTTGTTTCTTTCTAGCTGCTTGAAATATTTTCTCCTTGACCTGGGAACTCTGGAATTTGGCCACAATGTTCCTAGGTGTTTCTCTTTTTGGATCTCTTTCAGGTGGTGACCTGTGGATTCCTTGAATACTTATTTTGCCCTCTGGTTCTAGAATCTCAGGGCAGTTTTCCTTGATAATTTCATGAAAGATGATGTCTAGGCTATTTTTTTGATCATGGCTTTCAGGTAGGCCCATAATTTTTAAATTGTCTCTCCTGGATCTATTTTCCAGGTCAGTTGTTTTTCCAATGAGATATTTCACATTATCTTCCATTTTTCCATTCTTTTGGTTTTGTTTTGTGATTTCTTGGTTTCTCACAAAGTCATTGGCCTCCATCTGTTCCATTCTAATTTTGAAAGAACTGTTTTCTTCAGTGAGCTTTTGAACCTCCTTTTCCATTTGGCTAATTCTGCTTTTGAAAGCATTCTTCTCCTCATTGGCTTTTTGAACCTCTTTTGCCAATTGAGTTAGCCTATTTTTCAAGGTGTTATTTTCTTCAGCATTTTTTTGGGTCTCCTTTAGGAGGGTGTTTACTTGTTTTTCATGCTTTACTTGCATGTCTCTCATTTCTCTTCCCAGTTTTTCCTTCACCTCTCTAACTTGATTTTCAAAATCCTTTTTGAGCTCTTCCATGGCCTGAGCCCATTGGGTGGGCTGGGATACAGAAGACTTGACTTCTGTGTCTTTCCCTGATGGTAAGCATTGTTCTTCCTCTTCAGAAAGGAAGGGAGGAAATACCTTTTCACCAAGAAAGTAACCTTCTATACTCTTATTTTTTTCCTTTTTCTGGGCATTTTCCCAGCCAGTGACTTGACTTCTGAATATTCTCTTCACACCCATTTCACCTCCAGGTCCACCCAGCCAGCACTTGGGGTCTGAGATTCAAATGCTGCTTCCCAGCCTCAGGGCGTTTGGCGGGGGCAGGGCTGCTATTCAGTGTGAGATTAAGTTTAGGTGCTCAGGTTGGGGCAGGGCCACCACACAGGGCTCAGTTCCCTCAGGGGGTTTATGCAGAGACCTTCGACAATGGATCAGGGCTTCTGCCTGCTTGGGGAGCCCAGGTCTGCTCCCACCTCCACTGCTGCCTCCCGAGGGGGCCTGAGTTATGGGGGCACCCCACTCCCCTTTTGGCAAGCTGAGAAGACCCTCTCAGCAACCTTTGGGGCCTGTGGGTTGAGGGACCCGTATGGCTGCTGGAGATTCTGTCCCTGAAGCCTGCTCGGATCTGCTCCTCTCGGTGCTGCACGGCCAAGGCAGGGCTGGGCTCGGCTCTGGGTCCGCAGTGTGATGGACCTTTTGTGAGAGGTTTTCAGGGCTCTCTGGAACAGAAATCTGGTCCACTCTGTTGTTCTGTGGCTTCTGCTGCTCTAGAATTTGTTGGGAGTTCTTCTTTACAGATATTTTATGGGTTGTGGGTTCGAAGCTAGCGTATATGTGTCTTTCTACTCCGCCATCTTGGCTCTGCCCCTGTATTTGATGCATTTAAAAACATTATTCTACCATGGGATCCATAGGCTTCACCTGACCACTAAAGGGGTCCATGACATGACAATCTTAAAGAACAAATAACTTAGAGAAGAATGCCAGGGGAAAGAGGACAGGTAAGTATATGTCTTTTCTGCTGTGTTTTTAAAAATTTTGATTGATTATCTATTTATTTTAAATATTCTGTTCTTTAAAAATTTTGAGTTCTAAATTCTCTCCCTCCCTCTCACATCCTACCCCATCTACTGGGAAGGCAACTAATATGATATCAATTATACATGTAAAATCATCCAAAACACAGTATCCTCTTAGCTGGTATTTCACAAAAAGCAAGAAAAATAAAGAAAGTGAGAAAATTGTACTTCTATTTTCACTCAGAGTTTATTGGTTCTTTTTCTGGAGGGGAATGGCATTTTTTTATCATAAGTTCTTTGGAATTATCTTGGATTGTTGTATTGATCAGGGTACCTAAGTTTTTCACAGTTGATCATCATTACAACATTACTATTCCTGTGTACAATGATCTCCCAGTTCTCACTTCACTTTGCATTAGTTCATATAGGGCTTGCCATATTTTTCTGAAAACACCTCCCTTGTCGTTTCCTATAGCACAATAGTACTCCATCACAATCCTATGTTACAACTTGTTCAGTTATTTCACAACTGATGAGCATCCCCTTGATTTTCAATTCTTTATCATCACAAAAAAAGAACTGCTATAAATATTTTTGTACATATAGCTCCTTTTCCCACTTCTTTGATCTTTTTGGGATACAACCCTAATAGTGGTACTCCTAGATCAAAGGGTATGCACAGTTTTATAGCCCTTTGAGCATAGTTCCAAATTTTTCTCCAGAAAGGTTGGACCAGTTTGCTATTTCATCAGCAGGTTATTAGTGTACTCATTTTCCTCTTCATTCCTGCTAGCATTTGTCATTTCTGATAAATGTGAGGAGGTACCTCAGAGTTGTTTTAATTTGCATTTCTCTAATCAATAGTGATTTAAGCATTTTTTCATATGATTATGGATAACTTTGATTTCTTCTGAAAAATTGCCTGTCTATATCCTTTAAACATTTATCAAGTGGAAAATGGCTCTTATTTTTATATATTTAATAGAGTTCTATATCCAGCATACATTTGAGAAATGAGGCCTTTATCAGAGAAACTTGCTATCAAAATTTTTCACATTACTTTGTCTGTGGAACATTTAGCATAAAGTAGTTTCCCTGATTATTTCTTTTAATCAGGTCTATTTTTTTGCTTTTTCTGAAATTATGATTGCTAACCTTGCCTTTTTTTTTCACTTCAATGGAAGTATGTTAGATTCTGCTCCAGCCCTTTATTTTAAATCTGTGTGTTTTTATGTTTCAAGTGTATTTCTTATAAACAACTTATTGTTGAATTTTGGTTTCTAATCCATTCTGCTATCTGCTTCTGTTTTATAGGTGAACTCATCTCATTTACATTCACAGTTATGATCATTAACTGTGTATTTCCCTCTATCTCATTTTATTCTGCTTCTTTTTTTTTATTCTGTACCTTCTCAGAAGTGTATTTCCTTCTAACCACTGCCATCCTTAACCTGTCCTGCCCTTTACCATCCCCACCCCTTTTCTCTTATACTTTCTTCCTCCTATTTACTTATTGAGTAAATTACATTTATATACACAATTGAGTTTATATCCATCTATATGTATATATGTATGCATACATATGTATATCTACATATATACATACATACACACAAACATATACATATATGTATATATATATATATATATATATATATATATATATATATATATATATATATATATATATATATATAAAATTTCCTAGCTCCTTTGCCTTCTGGAATATCATAGTCCAAGCCCTCCACCCCTTTACTGTGGAAGTTGCTGAATCTTGTGCTATCCTGAATGTGACTCCATGATATTTGAATTGTTTCTTTTTGGCTGCTTGAAGTACTTTCCTCTTTGATCTGGGATATTGAGAATTTGCCTCTATTATTCTGGGAGTTTTCATTTTGGAATCTCCTTCAGGAAGGGATTGGTGGTTTTTTTTCCATTTCAATTTTTTACTCTCTAGGTCTAATATATCAAGGCAGTTTTCCTTTATAATTTCTTAAAATATGTTATCTAGACTCTATCTTTGATCATGACTTTCAGGTACTTCAATGTTTCTTAAATTATCTCTCTTTGATTTATTTTCCAGGTTATCTGTATTTCAAATGAGATACTTCACATTTTCCTTTATCTTTTTTCATTCTTTTGACTTTCTTTTATTGTTTCTTGATGTCTCATGGAGCCATTAACTTTCACTTGTCCAATTCTAATTTTTAAGGAATTATTTTCTTCAGTGAGATTTTGTATCCCTTTTTCCAAATGGCCAATTCTACTTTTTAAGGAGTTCTTCTCTTCAGAGGATTTTTTTGTCTGTTTTACCATTTGACCAATTCCAGTTTTTAAGGTATTATTTCTTTCATATTTTTTGGTGCCTTTTTTGGTGTTAATTCTCTCTCTCTTTTAATTTAATAAAAAAATTGAAAGGGGTGATTGGGGTTAAGTGACTTGGTGACAGTCACACAGCTAAGTGTCTGAGGATAGATTTGAATTTAAGTCTTATTAACTCCAGGTCCTATGCTCTACACTCAGAGTATGACTTAGCTGTTTCTATTAATTCTCTATAATTTTCTTGAATCAATTTCATTTCTTTTATCATGTTTACTCTACCATTGTTATCTCTTTCTTTAACTCCTCCAGGAAGTCTTGTTGGGTTTGGGTCCAGTTAATATTTTCATTTGAGGCTTTTTTGGTAGCTGTTTTAACATTGCTATCTTCTTTTTCAGTTTATATCTTGGTCTTCTCTGTCACTGTATTAGATTTTTATGATCAATTTTTTTATTTGTTCACTTCATACCTGTGGGAACATTGGTAAGTCACTTAATCTTTCTTGGTCTCAGTTTGTTTATGTCTCAAACAGTTCATTATAGCACAACAATAGGACTGTTGCAAATAACAAATGAAGTAAGAGGTGTAAAGTGCTATAGTAATATTAAATATTATTACTGAAAACTTCAGTGAATTGTGTAGGAGAAAGTTTTCATTACCAAAATGAGAGAAAAATGAGTTATTAAAAATCTAGAGTGAATTAGTGGAATGAAGACATTACAAACAGGGTCTTCTCGTCTTACTTCTTCTATAACAGCTCTTGGATTTGATTCTTTCTCTTAATTCCTATAGTCTAGGTTAATGTAATCACACACTTGGATTCTTATAATTGTCTCATACGTAGTTGTCACATTGTTTTCACCATGTCTTTTCCCTTCTAGATAACCTTGAGAGACAGTGTGGTGTAGTGAATGGGTACTACATTTGGCATCAGTAAGACCTGAATGTGAATCCTCCCTTAAATACTTACTGGCTGTGTGATCCTAGAAAAATCACTTAACTTTTCTTGGTCTCAGTTTCTTCATCTGTAAAATGAGAGTATTGGACTTGATGACCTCTAAAGTCTCATCTAACTCTAAAGTCATGATTCTGTGATTCTTGCTCTATTAAACTCCTCAGTTCAATAGTTAACACTTGCCCACCTACCTCATCAACCTTCTTATCACTTGCCACCATGACTATTCCATACCAAGTCAAGTTATTTGACTAGCAAACACTCTCCCATGCTTGACTATTCTGGCCTGATTGCATTTGCTCCCCCTGAAATGTTGTTCTTACCTTCTTTCTATTATTTTATGTCCTCATATCTTTTAGCATGTGGTGCATCATTCTCTATCTCTGAGAAGCCTTTCCTGATTAATCCCTGTCTGCCTTAGCCAATTCCTTATTCAACATTCCCTTAGTTCTAACGTATTTAATTTGTACCATCACTTTGCAGCTATTAGAATGCTATATTGTTCTTTTTCTCATTTCATTTGGCACATTTTGTTTCCCCAAAAAGCTACCTAAAAACTAAACTAATGTATGTCATTTCTCTTATACCCCCTACAATGCCTAGTGCAGTGCTGATTACACCATGGGTAATTTTAATAGATGTCCATTAATTCATTTAACCCAGTGATTTTATAATCACACTTTTTTGGACCTCATGGTGAAGGATGTCTTAATCTAGAAGTAAAATACTGATCTTTTTAAGGTGAAATGTTGCAACAATTCAACTACAGTATACAGATTGCCAGAGAAGTATCAAGTAATTAAAATCTAGTTTTAGCAAGAAAAATGGAGAATCTTGAGCATTTATTGAAAATGGGTAAGGGATTCCTTAGAAAAACAAACTATTAGTATATGCACACCAATTAATCTTAGGAACATGGATATCAGGAAAACAGAGATTGGCTAAAATCATTTAAAGTAATGTTTCTTAGATTGTGTGGCAAGAAATTCCCAAACACTCCAAGGTTTTGTTTTTTTAATGAAGTTAGTGTTGTTTGTTAATAGCCATTAAAATAACAATTTTAGAAGATTTTACTACAAAAGTTCTACCAAAGTTTTTGTTTAAACTGAAGGACTTTCCCACTGTTGAAAAGTTTGAGAATGACAGTATTAAAAGCTAGAGCACATGCAACTTACAAAGCCTTTATCTTTTAAATCAACATAAAGTACATCTGAAAAATGTGCAAATGTGATATTAAAATTAAGAAGCTAAATAAAGTCAACATGAGCAAGGAGTAAATAACTAGGGAAAACATTATCACAGGCACCTTTGTAAATATATAGAAATCATATTTGACCTAGGTTTGCACAGGACAAATATTACCCAAACATGAAAACTTTTGCTGCATTTTCTGACAGAATTTCCAAACAATATATAAAGAGTACAATAGAGATTTTTCTCTTTAAAAATTTGTATTTATATCTGATTTCCAGCTTCTAGTCAAACTGATCTTCTTTTGGTTCCTCACACATAGTACTCCATTCTCCTTGCTCCATGCTTTTGTCTTGACTGTCCCCCAATGCCTGGAATACAATTCCTTCTCATGCCACCTTTTGTTTTTATATCACTATTGGCAGGGTTGTAAACCAACTCAGTCCTTCTAGAGAACAGTTTGGAATCATGCCCATTGGTCTATAACACTGTGCATACCATTTGATCCAGCAATACCACTACTAGGCCTTCATCTTTTTCCTCTTCCCCCAAAAGGGAAAAAGACATATATGTACAAAAGTATTTACAGCACTTCTTTTTGTGGTGGCAAAGAATTACCCGTTGTGCGCATGTCTGTCAATTGGGAAATGGCTAAACAAGTTGTGGTGCATGATTGTAATGAATACTATTGTGCCATAAGAAATGACAAGCAAGATGCTTTCAGAAAAACATGGGTAGTCTTATATGAACTGACGCAAAATGAAGTGAGCATAACCAGGGGAACAGTACACACAGTAATAGGAATATTGCATGAGGAAAACAATGATCCAAATCAATTAAGAAAGACATGATGAAAAAAAATGCTATTTACCACCAGAGAACTAATGGCATCTGATGCAGATTGAAGTATACTTTTAAAAATTTTTAATGTTTTTCCTTCTTTTTTAAATCTGTGTTTTCTTTCATGACATTACCAACATGGATATGTATTTTGCATGACTGCACATGTACAACCTTGCTTGTCTTCTCAATGATGGGGAAAGGGTGAGAGGGAGAAAGAGAATTTGGAACTCAAAATCAAAAAAAAATCAAATGTTAAAAATTACTTTTATATGTAACTAGGAAAAACAATATTTTTTGAAAGTAATCTGAAAAAATTGTTGGAGAATATAAGGATATGGAAATAAAGGATATAAAATTCTACAGACAAATACAAATAAAATATTTGGCAAAAGTTTAAAATATAGCAAAAAAAGATTCAGTGCAAAAATTTTCAGCATGGTATGTATTTGTGTGGGGGTATAGGTAATATTCACATACATGTTTTGTTTGGTTTTCAACAGTCCCAAGACATACAGATAATAATGTCATTGTTGAGTTGTTTCAGTCTTGTCTGACATTTCATGACCCCATATGAGGTTTTCCTTTTTTAAAATTAATTTATTTGTCTTTAGTTTTCAACATTAAACATTCATTTCCACAAGATTTTGAGTTCCAAATTTTCTCCCCAACTCTCCCTTCCCCCCACCCCAAGACACTGTGCATTCTGCCCCAATCTGCGCTCCCTTCTATCATACTCCTCCTTTCTCTTATTTCCATCTCCTCTATTTTTTTGAAGAGTAAGATGGATTTCTATACCCCATTACCTGTATTTCTTATTTCCCAGTTTCATGTAAAAACAGTTTTTAACATTTGTTTTTTAAATTTTGAGTTCCAACTTCTCTCTCTTGCTCCCTATCCACCCATCCCCACTGAGAAGGTAAGCAATTCAATATAGGTTATAGATGTGTAGTCATGCAAAAGATTTTTATAAAAGCCATATTTTGAAAGACTATACTTCCCTCCACATCCTGTCCTGCCCCCCCATTTATTCTATTCTCTCTTTTGACCTTGTCCCTCCCCAAAAGTGTTTACTTCTAATTACCGCCTTCTTCCATTTGCCCTCCCTTCTATCATCCTCTCAACCCCCCACTTATCCCCTTCTCCTCTACTTTCCTGCAGTGTAAGATTTACATACCAAATTGAGTGTGCATGTTATTCCCTCCTTAAACCAAATGTGATGAGAATAGCTTCACTTTTCCCCCTCTCACTTCCCCCTTTTCCCCTCCAATGAAAAAGTTTTTTCTTGTCTCTCTTATGACAGATAATTTGCCCCACTCCATTTCTCGCTTTCTCCTCCCAATATATTCCTCTCTCACTCTTAATTTTATTTTTTTTAGATATCATCCCTTCCTATTCAACTCACCCTGTGCCCTCTGTCTATATATATATATATATATATATATATATATATATATATATATATATATATATATATATATATATATATATATATATATATATATATATATATATATATATATATATATATATATAAAATCCCTCCAACTATCCAAATACTGAGAAAAGTCTCAAGAGTTACATATATTATCTTTCCATGTAGGAATATAAACAGTTCAACTTTAGTAAGTCCGTTATGATTTCTCTTTCCTGTTTACCTTTTCATGCTTCTCTTGATTCTTGTGTTTGAAAATCAATCTGTACAGCTTTGGTTTTTTCAACAAGAATGCTTGAAAGTTCTCTATTTCATTGAATGACTATTTTTCCCCTGAAGTATTATACTCAGTTTTGCTGGGAGATGATTCTTGGTTTTAATCCTAGCTCCCTTGACATCTGGAATATCATATTCCAAGACCTTTGATCCTTTAACGTGGAAGCTGCTAGACCTTATGCTATCCTGATTGTATTTCTACAATACTTGAATTGTTTCTTTCTAGCTGCTTACAATATTTTCTCTTTGATCTGAGAACTCTGGAATTTGGCTACAATATTCCTAGGAGTTTTTCTTTTTGGATCTCTTTTAGGAGGTGATTGGTGGATTCTTTCCATATTTGTTTTACCCTCTGGTTCTAGAATATCAGGGCAGTTTTCCTTGATAATTTCATGAAAGATGATGTCTAGGCTCTTTTTTTGATACTTGCTTTCAGGTAGCCCCATAATTTTTAAATTGTCTCTCCTGGATCTATTTTCCAGGTCAGTTGTTTTTCCAATGAGATATTTCACATTGTCTGCTATTTTTTCATTCCTTTGGTTTTGTTTTATAATTTCTTGATTTTCCATAAAGTCATTAGCTTCCACCTGCTCCATTCTAATATTTAAGGAATTATTTTCTTCAGTGAGCTTTTGAATCTCTTTTTCCATCTGGCCAATTCTGCCTTTTAAAGTATTCTTCTCCTCATTGGTTTTTTGGATCTCTTTTGCCATTTGGGTTACTTTATTTTTGAAGGTGTTATTTTCTTCAGCATTTTTTTGGGGTCTCCTTTAGCAAGCAGTTGACTCATTTTTCATGATTTTCTTGCATCACTCTCATTTCTCTTCCTAATTTTTGCTCTACTTCTCTTACCTGATTTTCAAAATCCTTTTTGAGCTCTTCAGTGGCCTGAGACCAATTCATATTTTTCTTGGAGACTTTTGATGGAAGAGTTTTGACTTTGTTTTCTTCTGTTTGCATGCTTTGGTCTTCCTTGTCACCAAAGTAAGATTCTATAGTCTGATTTTTTTTCAGTTTTTGCTCATTTCCCCAGCCATTTACTTGGGATTTGAGCTCTTTGTCAAAGTATTTCTCTGCTTCCAGTGGGAGTGGGAGGTGTACTGTTAGTCTCTTGATCCCCCTTGGCCCTGCCAATCTGTGGGTCTAGAGCTTGAGAGACAGTTACTGAAGCTGCCCCTGCTGCTGCTGTGACTGCCTTGGGCTCCCCTGCCCCCTCCTCCCTCTGCCCCCCTGGGGCTGGGGCCAGACCACTCCATTCTCCTTCACTGATCCCATAGGCTTTTCCCATTGATCTTTCAATTGGTCCTTGGAATTTTGGGGTCCTGAAGTCTTGAAACTGCCACAGGTACTAGAGATTCAGTCCCCCAAGGACTGTTCAAGTCCCCTCTGTGCACTTGTGGCCCACACTGGACTGTGCCCTGTTCCCACTGTGGCCTGATAAACACCTCCCAGCAACCTTCTAGGCTCTCTTGGGCTGGATATTTGCTTCACTCTGTCATTCTGTGAGTTCTACAGCTCCAGCATTTGTTTAGAGCCATTTTTTACAGGTATTTATCTAGGCTTGGTGGGAGCACTCTAGAAAGTCCTTGATGTTACTCTGACATCTTGGCTCTGTCCCTGTTTGAGGTTTTCTTGGCAAAGATATTGGAGTACTTTATCATTTCCTTCTCCAGTTTATTTTGCAGATTAAGAAACTGAAGCATACAGGGTAAAAGGATTTGTCTAAGGTCACATGGCTAGTAAATGTTTAAGGCCAGATTTGAACTCAGGAAGATGAGTCTTCTTGGCTTTAGGACCAGCATTCTGTCCTCTGTGCCACTGAGCTGACCAGATAATAATATTACTCCTTCACATTCTACTTCTTTTTTCTAGTTCACAAGCTGCTTTCCATACAACTCTGTTAAGGCTGGTAGTACATTTTACAGGTGAAAAACAGATTCAGAAATATTATGTGACCTGGAAAAAGTTATACAGTAGCTGGTACTTAAAACCAATGCTCTTCCTCTTCCCAGTCTCAATTTCCAATTTCATTCACTGGCTCTTTCCTTACTGCCTATAAACTTGCCTAAGTCTTCCCTGTCCTTAAAAATCTCTTCATTTTACTCTGCTATTGCCTCAAACTATTATCCTGCAGTTTTCCTCCATTTTATAGCCAAACTCCTAGAAGTAATTGCCATTCTGTGGTTCTATTTCCTCACCTTTGGTTCACTTCTGAAGTCCTTGTAACCTATCTTCTGACTTCATCACTTAAATGAAACTGCTCTCTCCAAGGTTACTAGTGATCTCTGACCTCTTATTTCCAATAGCCTTTTTCTCAGTCTTCATTTTTTTGGAGTTATCTGCAGAAACTGTTGAGTGCTCCAAGTTTTCTGTTTCTTTAAAATGTTTACCACTAAAATTTCTACACTTGAACTCTTTCTATTTTCCTTATATGGCAGAAGCATTGGGTTTTGATGATGATCTTCCCGTGAATTTTGATTTTGGGGTTTCTTTTGGGTGGTGACTAGTGGTTTTTTTTCTATTTTCACTTTACCCTATGGTTCTAATAGAACTAGACAGTTTTCCTTCATGATTGCTTAAATATGTTGTCTAGGTTTCTTCTTTTTTTTTGGTCATGGCTTTAAGATAGTCCAATGATTTGTAGGTTATCTCACCTGATCTTTTCTCCCCCTCAGTTATTTTGGAAATAAGATACCTTACATTTTCTTCTACTTTTTTCATCTTTTGACTCTTTTACTATATGTACATATATATATATACATATTATATTTTTTTTCTCAAGGAGTCATTAAGTTCTTTTTGTTCCATTCTAATTTTCAGGGTTCCTCTTACTTTGGCAAATCTTTGTTCCTCTTCTACTAAGCTATTAATGATCATTCTACATCTTTTTTCCAAAGCTCATGTTCCTTTTCTAAGTCTTTCCTCTAATATTCTCATTTGATTTATAATGTCATTTAAAACTCTTTTAAAAAATTCCTTCTTTATTTATTCCAGGAATCCTAGTTGAACTCCTTATATCCAAGCTAAATTTTTCTTTGTGGCTTTACTTGTAGTTATTTTGGAGTTATTGTCATGGTCTAGATTTGTGTCTTGAGCATGTCTAGCTCCATGATAAATTATTATCATTAGTGGGTTTTGTTTGTTCTTTCTTTCATCCATTACTTCCTTAATTGGAACTATGTGTTAAAATCAGGCTCTGCTTGCTTTTGGAAGGTTCTGCTCTGTATCATCTAGTGAGCTTCCTCTGCTTTCTCTAGGTTGTTGTTGTTGTTGAGACATTTCAGTTGCGTCCAACTCTTCATGACCCCATTTGGGGTTTTATTGCCTACAATCCTGGAGTATTTTGTCATTTCCTTTTCCAGCTCATTTTACAGATGAGGAAACTGAGGCAAACAGGGTAAGGGACTTGCCCAGAGTCACACAGCTAGTAAATGTCTAAGGCCAGATTTGAACTTAGGAAAATAAATCTTTCTGAGGCTAGGCATGGCACTCTATCATTGTGCCACCTAGTTGCTCTTTCTCTAGATACTGAGGTTCTAGATTCAAGAATCTCAAGGTTAGATCAGGATAAGAAGCTACAAATTTCTAGGGCATGGTTTGACTGCTGCCCTCCTGATCTCAGCTTTGCAGGATCTAGATGCTATTTTGAGTCCAGGCAAAACAATTATAGGTTTGTATATGGTTGTCAATCTAGTAGACAGTTGTTGAGACTACTTCCTATCCGTCAGCTAGAAGGTCTTTAGCCATATAGACACTAGAGTGGTAGATTTGCAGGCCCATTCTTGATCCAAGCCACTGAACTGAATTTGCTCTGGACTCAGAGTGGAACCACTATAGATTCACCACTGGTCCCTTTCTTGTGGGCTGAATCTTCAGTCTTACATTGGAAACATGATCTTTCCTGGCTTCTCTTTAGATTTCCTGATTACTTCTCATTTTGGAATTTTTCCTTCATCTTTGTTGGAGTAGTTATGGGACAGAACTGGGATGCACTGCTTTCTTCCACTCTGAAATTTTTTTCCAGTCTCTAGAAGTGATTATTGGTGAAGACTGAAATGTTGAAATAGGAAGGTGCACGAGAGGCCACATTTTTAATGACTACTTGTAAACCTGTTTTATGTCCTGACATCAATAGAACTTTATAAATGCAGAATCCAATATAGTTCTTCCACACTGAATACATTTCATTAAAAAGTTCATCAGTTATATTGAAGTATTTTCTTGATGTTGCATTGCCTTCAATGGGCATGCAAAGTTACATATCTTTGTGTATTGATGTACTATATATTTTGTATATTTGTGTTGCATATTTTTGTGTATTGATGTACCATATATTTTTATCTTTTTGATATTTATGTAATCAAATGAACATCCTTAACTACATCTATTGCCTTAATTACTTGCAATGCACAATAAAAAGTTTTTACTTTCTCAGTTAATTGATCTCAAAAATCTTCATACATATGGGTAATTCTCCTTCCCACCATTATTATCTACAAGTGGAACCATTCAAAGCTACTTTTAATGTGTTGCAACAAACATTGTTTTAACAATATCATCTGCTACAGGTAGAACCAATGTTACTTCTCTGAAATTTATGTTATTTCAATGTTGGTTTTTTAACTGTTTGTTTTAAAACTATTGGTTTTGTTTGTTAAAAAATATTGATATTTCTCTGCAAAATTTCCTTATCTTGACAAATTATTCTCCATGTACATTTTGATAATGTCACTTCAATTTATTAAGTTTCAACCTATCTGCAACTGAAATATTTTTATCTGTAGCAAATACATTGATCTTTGCTCTTTATCAGTAATAACACTCATGAATCCCCAGGATAAATATAATTACCAAATTTTCAGGTTTGGGATCTGAACTTTGTGTTTATATGTTTTTACTACTTAGATTGTTTCTTTTGTCTCTACTTACACCAACTTTAGCGATTTCAATGGATTTCCTATTTAGACTAGTTATCTATTTACCCAGTATTTATGCTTTGCTTTTGTATGCCGGTTTACTATCATGGTGCCTTCAATTTCTTTTCTCAGTTTTCAGTAGCTGAGGTGGGGGAGTGTGGTTCAATACCCACAGAGGCTGTTGCTAAGTCTTTTCACCAAAAAGAGGTGCTCTTCTGGATAATGGTTGTGAGGGCTAGACAGGAAGGGAGGTATGGGGGCCTAAGAAGAGGTGTTGCTATGCCTGGGGCTCATAGGGGCAACAGTGTCCTGGGTAGCCTCCACTGAGGTCTGAGGTGGTTGAGTTTGGATATCATATCATATATGTTTCATTTCAAATCTAGACCATATCACATGACAGGAACCTATGCTCAGTCTTGTATAGCAACTATCAGAATTGTAAGTGCTTATTAAGTAATAAAAGAAATAATAGTGATATCAATAACAATCTTTCAGGTCTTATTTGAAGAACAATGTGACTTTTCAAATCATGAAAATTACTTTCTGAGATCTATTATTTTTGTTCATTGTCCCTGATCAAACTCTTGACCAATTCTGACTCCACTTATAAAATATGACAGCACTCTAGCCAGAGGTAATATGATTTTAGATTTACTAGTTAGCTCAATATACTGCTCAGCCCATTGTTCTTGAATTGATGTTCATTCTCCCCACTTCCCCAATTTACTAAGCAAATAACTAGCTGTCTTGACCTGAAGCATTAAAAATTTTTTTCCATCAATTAAAAAGCAGACAACCAATTCAACACATTGTCACATATTCAGACCCTGATAAAGGAAGCGAGAATGATCAATAGGGCTAAGAATGCCCCATCAACGAAAAGGCAGGATAGCTTTAATAGAGGCCGACACTGGTCACTTTTAATTTGATTTTCAGTTCTAGGGTAAAATAAATAAGCTAGACATATACAACACAAATTAGTATAAAGGATTCATTTTCTAGGGAAGGATCAGCTCTACTCACAAATAGGAAGGACCACACTGTGTTTAACTATATCATGTTCCACATCAGCCTGCCAACTTACCCCAAAGGTATAGGAGGGCACAGCCAAACAAATGAATAAAAAGGGAAATAAACAAAAAACTCAGAAATCACTGAAGTTGGAAGACTCTAAGCCTTACTATGGAAGAATGAAAGGTGAATGGGCTATAACTGAACTCTGTGTATTTTTTGTTACCAATTCAACTCTCCTGACATTTTCTCCTCCCCAGCTGCCTTCCCATCCTGAAGAAATTTCAGCTTTCTGATTGGAGATCACTTACTCAGATCACTATTTCAGGAGGAGCCCCAGCTCTTCTGACTCAACTTTCCAGCTTTTCCTCTTCTGGTCTTCTTGCCCTTTCACAGGGAGCCTTCCTCTTACTCCTACCACTTTCCAGCTCTCCTCTATGTCTTATTCCCCCTTTAAAAATGTAGAGTGCCCTGTATATGTTTTTCCTCCTTTAAGCATGGAGGCTCCCTAGAAGCAGTGGCCAAGAAGTGAAGGTGTGCAGAAATGACTGAGATAAATTTCAAGAGCTAAGGGAGTATCCCAGAGTGAATTGATTAAGACTGTAGGAACTGGGAATAGGGAGGCAGAGAGAGAAGAATCCCTCTAGAGAAGAGTGTTTAAAACAGGAGCAGATGAGGATGGTTGCTGAAGCATAGTCATAAAAGGCTGGAAGCAGGCCATATGCCCAGAATGAAAAGAGGCTAGTTGAGGGAATTTCTGTGGGCAGAGTCCAGGGAATGCTGCCAAAATTGGGGTCCAGGTGGTTTTGAGGAGGGATGCATGAGTCTGAAGCTAAGGAATCAGTCTGGATCTCAGACAGAAAAGGACCTTCCTTCTACAGGGATTAAGACTGCTGAAAAGAGATAGCTCATTCTGGATCTGGGGGTAGGAGTAAATGAAATTTCAGGGGTAAAGGTTGGAGAGGGTGCCAAATCCAGCTTGAAGGGAAATCCTACAAGATTCAGACAAAAGCTTCAAGCCAAATCAAGCTGACTAAGTATTATAAGGGGAGGTGGGGCAAGACCGACATAGATTTCCTTTTGTCACAGCAGTATTTATTAAGTAGTACTTAATGAAGAGGACTTCCTTGCTTTGTTTCCCACTTTGCAGATCTAAGGAAGAATAATATCTCTGTGATTATGACAGAATTCTTTAGGTTGCTGGATTTTCTAAAAGACATATATCTATAATGAAACATAGAAAATATGGACAGGTTTTATTCATTTGGTAGATGGGCATAGATTAAATACAGGTGCAGAACAGAAAGGTTCTTTAAACTGTAAATTGTATAGCATGCATCCTTTTTCTCATGTGAGCAACTTGTATCCCTCTCCTTAGACACTTTTTCCCTTTCAGTTATGAGTGTACCTTTGCTATACTGAAAATGAAGTGTTCTCAAACCCTAGCACACTTTTTGTATCTATATGTCCCCTAAGAATCAATGGATAGACTAGATAGGTAGATCAAGCAGTATTTCTTCCCCATAGGGTAAAAACATTCAACTTTGTGTCAGACTGGCAAGAACTGTGTCTAACTTATTTTATTATTTTTTTAACTCATGCATTCTTAAATCACTGTAATAATTCCCACTATTAAATAATGCCTGCTTACTTCAAGCCTTTATTAAATGTTTGCTATGTGACAAGCATAATACAAGGTTAAAAAAAACCAGATCCTGTCCTTAAGGAGCTTATATTCTATTGGAATGACTATAATAAACACAGAAGAAGACAAACAATCTGGAAAATAAATGGTTTAGTCCCTGTGGTCCCAAAGAGGAACACTGATTATCTTTGATTTTCCAGAAGATTGGTAAATTGGATTCAAACTTTCAGTTCTGGCTCAAGGCAGAATCTCTGATAAGGTTTTAAATAGCAGCACTTGCATTATGTAATACAGGGCAGCTAACTGCATGAAAGAAGCCCCCTCCTGTCACTGGGAAATATACATTAACGTGGAAGGAAAAAATAACAGTAGTAATAATTATGGCAATACAGGGCAAGGTGGCAATTATTCTTAATGAACTGAAAAGTGCTCAGGCATTGACTGATCAAAAACTAAAGCCATAATTAAAATCACAGGACAGGAAAAAATGTTAGCAGATCCGACTTCTTTCTTCAAGCAACACTACACCTCAATCATTCTAAACAGAAAGATCTATCCTATTAAATAAAAAGCCTCCAGGAACAGTGATTTTGCTGTTTCTCTTTTTATACCACACCAACATTTACAAATCTTATAAATAAATTCTTTCTTGTTTTTAACCTAAATCCCTCACAATGCAACTTAAGCCCCACTATTTCCTCTTCTATCCATCTTGAAGAAACAGCGAAAGGGCTCCACTAAGGATACTACAAGAAGACCTAAGGCTCATTTGTCTATATTCAGTCCCAAAGCCTCACAGTATGACAAAGCTGTTGAGATTATTCCTCCCCACTTCCTCCACATCCAATCCAACCCACTCATTTTACAGAGGAAGAAATTAAGGCTCAGAGCAGTTAGATAATTTGACCATGGACCATAGGATTCTGAATGTACGGCTGAAAGAGACCTTAGGGGTGATCCAATCTAACCTTCTCCTTTTAAAAATGAGAAAACTGAGTCACAGAGGGGTTAAGTGACTTGCCTAACACCGCACAGCTAGAGAATGTCTGAGGCAGTATCTGAATGCAGGTCCTCCTGACTTTAAGAACGTTGCTTTAATCACTTTTCTATTCAAGGTGAGGGGGTGGAGCCAAGATGGTGGAATAAAAGCAGGGACTTGCTACATCTCTCCCCCCAAACTCAGCCAAAAACCTGTAAAAAATGACGCTAAACAAATTTTGGAGCTTCAGAACCCACAGAATGGTGTAGTGAAGCAAATCTCCAGCCCAAGACAACCTGGAAGGGTGACGGAAAGCATCTGTTGTGTAGGCTGAGAGGAGATTACAGTTCAGCTTGGGCCACACCAGCATAGATGGGTGTGGCCTTGGGGGACTGAATGTCATCCACCTGTGGCAGTCTCCAGGCTTCATGACCCTAAGATGCCAAGGACAAATTGGAAGGTCAGTGGAAAATACCTGTCAGACCTGTGTGAAAGAGTTGAGTGGTCCTGCTCCAGACCCAGAGTAGCAGCAGGGGCAGCAGCAGCAGATGTTTCTGGAGCTCTAGACCCACAGATTGTGGGGGAATTGAGTGGCTGACTATTCCCCCCACTGGAAGTAGAGAACTGCCTTGACAATGAGCTCAAAAGTCAAGTAAATGGCTGGAGAAATGAACAAAAACTGGAAAAAGAATCAGAGTATAGAATCTTACTTTGGTGACAAGGAAAACCAAAATATCCAAACAGAAAACAACAAAGTCAAAGCTCCTACATCCAAAGCCTCCTGGAAAAATATGAATTGGTGTCTGGCCATGGAACAGATCAAAAAGGATTTTGAAAATCAAATAGGAGAAGTAGAGCAAAAATTGAGAAGAGAAATGGAAGTGATGCAAGAAAATCATGAAAAACAAGTCAATAATTCTCTAAAGAGGAGCCCAAAAAATGCTGAAGAAAATAACACCTTAAAAATAGACTAATACATTCAAGGCTAGCCTTGAAGTTCATTTTGACCTATTTTATCACATATAAAGAAAAATGTTAAAGGGGTGAGGGAGGGAGACCACCATTTAGAGTTCTGTTTGCATAACTTAAAAGTAGTACAGGTGCCCTAGTCTCAGAGTTTTAATCTTTTTGTAATATAACCATGTTCTCTGCACCTGCCTGGGACTCTGAGGGGAAGAGAGAAAAGCTCTAAATGTGTTTGTGTGCCCTAATTTGCCTTAATTTCCTTCATTCAGGGAAGGATCTTGGCAAAATTATAAAATAGATGAAGTTTGTCTTGACGTTTTCCTCCTTGCCCAAGGGCCTAATGTTCTCATGCAGCCAAGACCTCTCATTGTGGTGGCTCAGCTCAGGCAATATTTTGTAATCTTCATCTCCTTCTTTTCTCATGAATTTCCTGCCCTTTATGCTATTGCTGTAGGACCTTGTTAAGTGACTGGTTCTGTTATGATGGACTGATTCATGTTAAGGAAATTAATGATTAATAATGACTTAATGTGTTATCTTCCTTATACAGAACACAGTCCCCAAAAAGGACCTCAGGGGATATTCAATCTAACCCTCTCATTTTGTAGATGAGGAAAGTGAGTCAGAGAGTGGCTCAGTGGCCAGTCTCGAACCTCATAGCCAGTGAGTGTCTGAGGCAGTACTTGAACCGAGGTTCTCTTGAATGTTTTAACCACTTTTCTATTCACAGCTCCCAAACTGGGACTGCCAGGCAGATGCCACCACTGTTTGGTTAAATTTATGTTGCTGCTGCCTGTGGGAAAGACCTCAAAAAAATCCAGTGTTTCCTAAGTCATTCATCTCACAGACCAACCTCTTCAGAACAAAAACACTCAGTGTGCCATAGCATCTCCCTGTGCTTAAAGCATCTCTTAGGGCAAGGGAATTCCCGGGTATAAACTTCATGCATTAAAAATAGGTAATTTGGAGGAAAACATTTTCACTGACTTGATGAACCTAACTTAGGTTATTAAAGCATTAATCTGAGTCTTGAGGCTGTCACTGAACCCACTTCAGTCCTCCAAGAAAGTTCATTCCCTCTGTGACCTTGACTATTTACTCTCAATGGTTCACCCCAGACCTAAGCTCAATTCTTTTATTTTAATATAAGTTAATTTATTTATTTTTAGTTTTCAACATTCACTTCCATAAGTTGTAAATTTTTTCCACCTCCCTCCCCAAGATGGCATGCAATCCTATAAAGGTTCTACATATATATATATATATTCCTATGAAACATATTTTTACATTAGTCATGTTGTATAGAAGATTTTGAATGAATGGGAGGAACCATGAGAAAGAAAAAAACCAAACCAAAACAAAAAAGAAAATAGTCGGTTTTGATCTGAATTCAGACTCTATATTTCTTTCCCTCGGTATGGATGGCATTTTCCATCATGAGTCTTTTGGAATTGTTTTAGGTCCCTTCATTGTTGAGAAGAGCTAAGTCTATCAAAATCAGTCATCACACAATGTGGCTGTGACTGTGTACAGTGTTCTCCTAGTTCTGCTCACTTTACTCAGCATCAGTTCATGTAAGTCCAGGTTTTTTTGAAGTCTGCTAAGCTCAGTTCTAACATTGCAAAAGTGAAGTACTTTTTCAAATAAGCCCCCAAGTCTGTCCTTTAAATTCAGAGCAAAATGGCTAATCTGAAAGTCACCTGAACTCTGCCTTAGCAAAATTACTAGAATTTCTCCCACAAAAATTCCATTAACCATCCTCTGTACTATTCTGGGAACTTTGCTTTCTTTCAGTGTTCATGATTGTGTCCCTCCAACCCTTCTCATCTGTTATCATTTTAAATGTATTCTTATTGGGCTCATAACCCCAATTCTAGTCTCAGGTGGTTTATTCTATGTTTACTGTTTTTAATTTCAGCCTCTCTATTCTCACTTTCTTTAAAAGCTCTTCGCACTTTGGCTAGGCGGTGCAGTGGATAGCCCTGGAATCAGGGAGATCCTCAGTTCTTCAAGTCCCTCCTGAGAAATCTACTAGCTGTGTGACTCTGGGCAAATTATTTAACCTCTATCTCAGTTTTCTCAATTGTAAAACGGAGATAATCATACTAATGCCTTTCTCCCAGGGTTGTTGTAAGGATCAAAACATAATATCTATAACGTGCTTAGCACCATGACTAGCACATAGTAGGGACTTAATAAATACTGATTTCCTTCCTTTCTCCATCTCTATTTTATTCATAGCTACTTCTTCTGCCCACTGAACCAGACATCAAGTATTGACATTTTAGATTCCCCATACCCCCAGCCTATTTAGAAAAAAAATCTTTGATAGAATGTTAGCTTTCTCAAACACTCCTAGCTCAGCTTTGATCACCCCCTCATTAGACACTTTTTAGGAAAAAAGTGGCTTTTGCCACTTCTGTATTTACACACAAGGGCTAAAAGTTAACTGAAGAGGAAATAAATTGGCCCTTTTGCTGCCCTTGTTAATGAACAGAGAGATATAGTTCCTAGTATAAGAAGGATCCTGACATTAATAAAATCAGGGAGAAACTATGATTGAGAAAGAGATCCAGAAGGGAGACAGGGCATTCTAGTCAAAGAAGGGATATCCTTTTTGAGATTAACCAGCCTTGAGAAACAATGGATATGGTAGGAAGGTGGCTCAGGAACAGTCTAAAATGTTATTTCTCCAATCTTAACCTCCTTACCTCTGACTCATCCCTTCTCACCAGTCTAGATATTTTGTTCTTCATTCCAAAGTTCAGGAAAGCTCAAGTCTCCTTTTTCCTCTAAAACAGATTAATTTGCTTCAGACTTTTGCATAGCAATAAACTTCCTCAGCCCCTTTTCCTATAATGTCTATTAAGATTTTTCAAGGGAGCCTTTTAACCCTTGGCAGTTGAAAAGCAAAGCCTGTGAATCCTCGAGGCAGCAAAAGAAAAAAATAAGGGGATGGATACCTGGTCAGACAGACTTTTTCCCTGGAGAGTTACATTGACAGGAAGTGCCATATCTTGTGCCTCATTAGAATCCCATACCGTTTCTTACCTCAGAGGGCCCTGTTCCAGCATCTCATCTTATTCTTATTTCTCTCCTCCTGCTAAAGCCTGATTCTCAAGCCCCAAGAGCTATAAACAGTGGCTTGGAGCTGTGGGAGTCCCCTTTCCCATTGCCAACTGGGCACAAGGGAAGAACTCCCTCCCATTGCTGCTTGGGTAAGAGGAGATGTGCTCCAGATTTCCTAAATTAGAATTCTCAGTGTATTTTCCCAGATGAACATCTTTATACATAGTAGTTAGTCTCTATAGTTATGGTGACCATATTTGTTTTCAAATAAAAATCAATTCTCTTAAGTTGATAGGGACTAAAAAACCCTACAAAAAAAGCTTGTTATAATTGTGTTGAACATAAGAATTGAGAGGGTCTAAATAAGGCCCCGCAGGGCTTGCCTATGAGTAAAGTGCATAAGATTGAGTTCAAGATTTTGTTACATTTATTTTGCCCATGCAGAGGATAGGCTTTGAAAAATTATTATTTTTTCTTTCTAGGTTCACTGCTGTGCTCTGAATGGATGTTTATTCAATAAATGACCTATGGATAATGAAATGTTACTATAGTTCTATCTTTCTTGTTTGAAACTCCCTTTGAATTCATAAAGTGTAATAATGTAATAACAACAACACAGGGTAGCCTGATCACCACTGAAAAAAGGGAAGTAGAAAATTAAGGCAATTACGAAGGTAATTCAGGCAAAACTCTCCCTCTCAAGTAATTACTATGTTCTGACCAAAAAAACAAAACACAAACAAACCAGAGTGCAGATGTGTTTCTTTCTATGTCAACTTCTCTGATCATTTACTTCTTTTGACCCTAAATATTTAGTTGTGAAGTGATCCCTCTTAATTGTGCACACAATTATGAAAATTAATACTAGTTCCCCTGCCTAGAACCCAGTTGGTTGAATAAAACCAGGCATGTTTGTGGGAATATTTGTATAAGTGTATATGAGCATATCTGTGTGTGGGTATATGTGTATGTATGAATAAACTGTTAAGAATATACTTGGCTTTTCCTGTCCTAATACTAGTTGAATGAAAGTTTCCTTTTTGCTCAGTTTTCATGGGAGCTGGTCCTTGTTGGGGAAGCAATACCTTTTACATGCATGTAAAGTTTTCACTTGGTGATGTGAAGATCAATAGGAAAAGACTGTGATGACCCAGAGTCTAAGAAAGTGAGCATATTGGTAAATATGAATAAATTAATATAAATTTTGCAAGTCAGTGAGAATATACTTAATGTTTCTCCTAGAGAATCTGTCACACATAGATGGACTGCAAAATTCTGCATAGTTTGGGTAGTGTATTTGGAACATTTCAATGTCAAGAGATCTCTGATTCAGATGTTTCTTTTCCTTTACCTTGGGCAGCTTGTTTAGCTGCTGCTGAATGATTTCACTAGCTTCTTCCTCAGTCCTTGAATACTGGACTCTGGCCCCAAGCAAATGTGCTGAGGGGAGCCTGATGTTAAGGTGGTGTAAGCTTAAGCAAAGTGGGATTTTTTGTTGGTTTTTTTTCCTGGTGTTCAGTTTCCTAGACTCAGGGTAAATTGTAAACATCTGACAGATTAATTGCCTTTGAACCCTGATAATTCACAGCTGTTCTGAGTGACATAGGTTTTGTGCCTTCTGGTTCTGAGTCTGTCAGGGGTTGGATCTTTGTTATATATTCTGGGAAGCTGGCATTTTGCTTTGGAGGCTTGCTCATGAGAAGGACTTTTTGATTACCTAGACCAGACTGGGTAGCTGTTTATTAAGAGGCACCCCCCCCCCCCCAACTCAGATGATGGTGCTCTACTGATCTGGTAGTATATGTAGGTGGTTGTATTATTCTGTTTAGACAGTTGGAGCCCTGTGTATTGGATTCTTTCTTGGACTACTTCTCCATCCTTATTTGTCTGTTAATCAAAGTAAGATTGTTAACCCCTTTAAAACTGTCTTTTCTTTAGAAAAGCAAATGAAAGAATCTGTGCTAGCAGCCCACCCTGTGTGCCAGTGTGATTGCTAATACGGGTGGGTAGGTCCTCTGTATAAAATGAGCATATTCATGGGGTACCCTGGTTTTACTTCTGTTTTTGATGATTTCTCTATTACGGGAACCTTGAGCATGGAGGTTCTTTATTTAGGGTAGTATGTTAAAGTTCTGTTGGAGTACAGGGTAAGACTCTTTAGATACTCTCACCCAAATGACTTTTTCATCATTTCTGTGATTCTGGATGAATAATGGATGGTTCAGGAAGGAAACCCCTTATCTCTTTTCCTACACAGACTTGACCATATTACTCAGGAAGCTTCAGTGGCTCTCAATGCAAACTCTTCTGTTTGTCATTTAAAGCTCTATTATTTACAATCTGGTTTCAACCTATCTTTCTTTTAATTTTTTTAAATTATCTTTTCTCAATTACATGTAAAAAATTTTAACATTCATTTTAAAAAAATTTTGAATTCCAAATTTTCTTCCTTCTTTTCTTCCCCTCTTCCTCCCTTGAGAAGGCAACAATTTGATATAGATTATACATGTGTAGTCATGCAAAACATACTTCCATATTAGCCATATTACAAAAGAAAATACAGACCAGAAAAATAAAGAAAGTTAAAAAAGTATGCTTCAATCTGCATTCAGATTCCACTAGTTCTTTCTGTGGACAGCATTTTTCATAATGAGTCCTTTGGAATTGTCTTGGGTCACTGTATTGCTGAGAATAGCTAAGTTTTTCCACAGTTAAGCATAGTACAATATGTTCAATATTCTCCTGGTTCTGTCCATTTCATTTTGCATCAATTCATATAAGTCTTCCAAGGTTTCAACCTATCTTTCTAAAGCAATCCATGTTATCCTTCTTCATGCACTCTACATTTCAGACAAACTGGCTTATTTGCCCCACACATTCTATTCCATCTCTTATCTCTGTACCTGTACATGATCTGTCTTACATATGTGGAGTGCCCTTTCTCCTTATCTCAATCTCTTGGAATCCCTAGATCTGTTCTAGTCTCTGCTCAAATGTCGTTTCCCACAGGAGGCCTTTCCTAACTTCTTCCCACCCAACCCCATTATCTATTTGCCTTTTGCCCCATTCTCATGTTAATTTGTATTTATTTGGTATAATTTTGTGCTTGTCTATAAACATAAATTCCTTGAGGGCAGGGACCTATATATTTTTGTTTTTGTATTCTCAGTGCATAGCATAGTTCTTAATAAACACTAGATAATTAATAACATGTTAAACTGAATTGAATAATGTAAGCTAATAATTTTTTGAAATTCATGTGTGCTTAAGTACTTAAGTACTTAAAATGCACATATTTTTAGAAGACTGCAAAATAAACCCAATGAAGAACTTTGAAGAAAAAATAAAAGGCAAAGATATAAATGTATTGTCAGAAGAGAAGAGGGAATAGTTTGTTGTAAAGGTGAGGATTGACAGGTAGACAGAACTAGTGCTCCACTTGAAAAAGCCAAGAGAGAGTGAAGAAGGTCCATAGCATGTTGGGTGGTTTACATTTGATCTTAGATGCCATAGAGAGCCATTGGAGTTTAGGGAGTAGAGTAGTGACATGGTCAGATCTTTTCTGAAAGAAAGTCACTTTGTCAGTCACATGGAGGATGGAGAACCATGGGGAGAGGCAAGCTTGAGGCAGATAGACCAATTAAGAGGATGTTGTAATAACTTAAGCAAGAGTTAATAAGAACCTGAATTAAAGTCATGGCTATGTGAGTGAAGAGAAGGGAGCAGAATATAGAGATATTATGAATATGGAAATAGCAACATTCATCAATTGATTTGTAAATGTGGGGTGAGACAGAGAGTTGAAGAAGATGCTGTGGCTACAAAACCGAAAAACAAAAAAAATGCCACAATCATCAGTATTGTTGTTAAGTCGTTTTCAGTCTTGTCCAACTCTTTATGACCCCATTTGAGATTTTTTTGGCAAAAATATTGGAGTAGTTTGAAATTTCCTTCTCTAGCTCATTTTATGAATAAGAAAACTAAGGCAAACAGGGTTAAATGAAGTACCCAGTGTCACACGGCTAGTGTCTAAGGCCAAATTCGAACCCAGGTCTTCCTAACTCTAGGCATGCTATGCACCGCACCACCTAACTGACCCCTATTACTCAGTAGAAACAAAGAAGTTTGTAAGAGAGCTGGGTCTGTGGAGGAGGATAGTATGTTCCATTTTGGACATGTTGAATTTCTTCCTCCTCGTCCTTCACTAGTCTCAGGTCATTCTAACATTTAGTGTTTCTGACACAATTCTTATAGGATCAAGCCATGCTATGGATTCATTCTCTATCACTGCCCTTGTTTCTATTTTCTGAACACGTCTTTTTATAACCAAACTTGGTCAGATCATTCCTTTGTTCATTGGACCCTTAAGACAACTTACCCTTTTCTTCCTTATTGGAATTATTTCCAATCCTGTCTTCTAAATCTGATTGAGAGCTTCCCATAACTCCTGGGAATAATCTGTAGAATTTTAGTTAATGAAATTATACTTGGGCTTTCTATGCGCCCTTTGAAGTCTACTCTCCAAAAGTTTAGAGTGGTCCTGAAACTATCCCTGACTTTACTTGCCTTTTATCACATATTCTGAAATAGCAGCGCTCACTTCCTTCAGAAGTTTTGATCATTTCCATTCGAGCAACCAATTCTTTCTTATTAAAGAAAATAGGGTCCAGAATATTTGTTTTCCTCATTGCTTATCATTATAACAAGTAAACCAGGAAATGATGAGCTTCTCAACTTTGTGAAAAAGAGAGAGAGCACTAAAAAATGTCAAGCTCCAAGACTGACATTCCTTTTTCTAAGTCCACCTATTTCGTCTCTTTTTCCCGGTGGTCTGTAATATATACAATGGTAATATCACTTCTATTTCTTCCTTTATTGATCTTTATTCAAGTGTTCTGTACTATGCTTCCTTCCTAAGTTTCCAATATTCACTCATAGTGGTATATTTCCTTAATATGTAGTATAATCTTGTGCTTCCCCTTCATTTTGATTTTTTTATTTTGGTAAAGGTTACCATGTCAGAGTCATAGCTCAGGGAACGGTTTTACCCATTTTGCCAATGTCTAATGATTGGTACAACGTTGCTCCCTTCCTTGTATTAGGGTTCCCCATACTTTGGGCATTTGTATATAGACAACTCTGTAAAACTATGGATGTGACTCATTTCTTTTTCTTTTGCAATTTTTTTTGGCATCTCTACTACTCTTTTTCCTACATTGTAACTAATTTTCATTTTATCTTGCCTGCTTGATATACATAGTTTTCCCTTTACTTTTTTTTCAGTTTAAACCCTTTTGATTAGATTTGTAATATTTCAGCAAATACATTTTTATCAATTATTATTAGATACACATTGTACGTGGACTGTCTTTTATTCCTATGTTTTAAGCCATAAACTGATTATTCAAGTCTCATTCTCAGACACCATTCTCTTAATCCCCTCTTCACTCATCTGTCTTCTTCTGATGCCTTCACCTTTGATCAGCAGCATGGAGGAAAAGGTCACCTGTGCCCCTAAGGCTTTCATTTTCTTGTGCCAGATTTCATAGGCGTTAGCAATGCTTTCTGGATTTGTCTTGGCAGCATCACTTCTGCCACACGAAACAACAAAAGTGGGTAGCAGTTATTATGTTTGACAAATCTTAGGAGGCTGATTTTCTTTCATATTTTGTATACACGTCCCGGAAAGATAACACACCTCTCTTATTACTGTCAAGCTGACAAGTAACTATGTCAGGGCTCCTCTAATTGCCTTTATTTTTTCTCCTTTTTTTGATTTTTTAGTGGATGATGTCAGGCAAGCATTTCCTGGCATTCAAGGCCCTCCAAAGTCTGGTACCAGCCTACTTCTCCACTGCTATATTACTCCACTCCACTCCATTTTGGGTTCTGACTAAATTGGATTATTGTCTGTGCCTGTCCCACAGACACTGAACCTTCCTGTCTCTTTGCTTTTGATTTCCCAGTGCCCCAAATGTCTTCTTTATTCCTCTTCACCTACTAAGTTCTGTCAGTTCTTTAAGGCCCAGCTCAACACTTACCTCCTCTCCATAGCCTTCCCTGATCCCCCAAACAGATAATGTTCTTGCCCCTGAGAACACACAGAGAGTTTTGGTTAGCAATTCAATTCAACTGGAGCTTGTAGTCTACTTGCTAATAAAATATGATATAATGTTGTCTTCTAATATAATATAAAGCCTTCTATTCCTACAAGATGGTAAGCTATATGATTCATATTCCCCAGTGTTTAGTTCAACGTTCTGCACATAACTGGCACTAAACACATATTTGTGGAATAAATAAATTAATGAATTAATCTTAGAGCAAGCTCACAGTATGACGTAATGGTGTCAGACACAGATACTTTATTAGGCAACTCCAGAAGGGCCACTGTTATCCATTACTGTTCAGTCATTTCAGTCCTGTCCAACTCTTCATGATCCCATTTGGGGTTTTCTTGCAAAGATACTAGAGTAGTTTATGATTTCCTTCTCCAGTTCATTTTACAGATGAGGAAACTGAGGCAAACAAGGTTAAGTGACTTGGCCAAGGTCACCCAGCTAGGTAGAGTCTGAGGCCAGATTTGAACTCAAGAAGATGAGTTATCCTAACACCAGGCTCAGCACTCTAAACATTCTGGGGAGAGAGCCAGAATTGATAGATGGAAAACAAAGACTTTGGAGACACTGGTGGGAGCAGTTTATTGATTCAGAACATTAGTATCCATAATTTTACAAAGAGTAGAAAAACTTCAGGGACTAGAGGCAGGACCCTAAGACAACAGTGGATAGTTCCTTGGATTTGAGGAACATATGGGGACATCAGCCTGGAGTCTCACCAGGGTTACTTAACCCAGGTGACCAGGAATAGCCTAAGAACAAAAGACAGGGTGCTGGTCCACAAAAGCCCTTCCTGCCCTGAAACTTCTTGCTCTCTCACAATAAGTCACCTATGGGAAAAAGATGCAATCAGCCCTTCTAAAATTTATGAATATACCAGGAAGGAGATAGAGGCTTTGTTGTTGTTGTCTTATTTTGGTGTGGTTTTGTAACTTTTCTTTTTTTTCCCCACTGAAAACTTTCACTGTGTGGAGTACGTGATAACTTGTCTTATTAGGATTAGAGTTCCAAATTTCCTGAGAAAGAACTTAAACTGATGATGACTATGAATTGTAATCTAGTCCTTAAATCTCTGGTGAGATCTAGGGGAAAAAATGACTTTTAACCTGTACCAAAGTAACTGAAAAATGGGAAGATAAGGAAATATGATTTATGTCATTTGCATTTAGTATGTAAATTCTATATTTGGTTGCCCAGTCTTACTTCAGGTTCCTTAATTTCCCTAGGTCTCAGTTTTCTCATCTGTAAAATGAGATGGTAAGCCCAGGTAAATTCTAAGGTTCTTTTCAGTTCTCATCTTGATCCCCAAACTCCAAAGATCTGTGACTTCTTCATTTTGAACACTTACTCTGCACCCAATGAACATCACAATCCCCTCATCCTTAATTCCTTAGTTGATAAAATCTTAATTGGTCTGACTGAAAAAAGCAGGGCTCTCCAAAGCTGTCACTTTGTGGGCCTAACCTGTGAGGACCCTGGAAAATACTCATGATACAATAACTAGGACTTTAGCCTCATCTGATAGGAAAACAGCTTGGGCACTTGAAGGTCAATGGATGCTGTCTTGCCGTGAACATTGTAGTAGAGAAGTTCTGTCCCCAAAGAGGAATGACTGGATGTTTCAGGCGTGTATGTTCTTTGAGGGGAGAATTATCCGATCTCCTAAGGGAACAATGACATTGCATTCCCCAAAACAGATAAGGAAGTCTGCTTGGTGTTTCACTTGAATATGCTTTGTCATACAGAAAAGATAATATAAATGCCAAATTTAAATCACTTTTCTTACCACATAAAATTCTTTCATCTCATAGTTTAAAGAAATATTATAATTATTTTATTTTTCTAAAATATAGGCTATAGAAATCCTACTTAGCCTAGGAAATTCACACTGTTTTCTCCTACAACTGACTTCTCCTAAAGCTCCATGTGCTTATCTTTTGCATTTGCATCTAGTAGGCCTCCTAACACTAAATTAAGACAATAGTGGCATTTGCCAATATGTAAAAAATCCACTCAGACTTTCTGTAAAACCATATCCTTATGAAAATGAGGGAGAAAAAAGGAACCCGGAGAGACCAAGTAGTGTGTGTAAGAACTTCCCTTAACTTCAAGTTAATAACATTAGCTACCTTTTAGAAATGAGAGCTAGTATTTCTCTCCACCTCCAATTTATAGAATGGTCAAAATCTGCTAATAGAACTTCCTTATTTGTGATTCTGTTTTCATCAGATGCAAAATTTCAATACCACCTCTTTTGGTCCTCCCCCTCTCCCCCTCCTCCGGTCTCTTTGTATCTCTCTTTCTTTGTCTCTCTTTCTCTCTCTTTGCCCTCTCTTTTTTGCCCATTAGCTTCCTTTCCTTTAGAATACAGATTTTTAAAAGTACTTGCTCTTGAGAAGAACACACTCTGTTTCTTGCATGATGCACAAGTTCTTCTGGCAGGAACCGCTCTTGCCAGAGATGCTACTTTTCCATTTATGTTTAGATGCTAGAATGTAGTTATTTTGCAACTGTCATGCTGAGAGAAAAAATGAAAGGTTGATCTTATCTGGAACTAAATAAGATTCCTGATGTTCACATACTTTAGTAAAATAAGAAATTTCAAGTTAAATCCATTCTTAAATTACTTTTTAAAGCATAGTTGAATGGTTTGGTTAAGAATGGTATTGAAGAAAAGGATATGATGTTCAAATATTAAACAAATTTTCAGTCATTTAGAATTCCTATTGACCTTGATAAAACTGAATGATTCTTCAAAGTCCTGCTTGAAAAAAATGAATAAAGTGAACTCTTATTTTAGAGGATGTGTAGTAGAAAAAATAAAAGCCTTGGTTTTGGAATCAGAGATGTTAGATTTAAATAGTGGCTCTTTCACATATAGCCTGTAGCTTTAATCTGTTGGTTTCCATAAAAGGAGGGGGAGGTTGGGTCAGGTGATATCTAAAATCCCTTACAAATACTTAATCCTAATCTGTAGTCCTTTGATCCTTTCTAGGACTTCATGACACTAATCTCTCCTACTTCTCTCCCTACCTGACTAGTCTTTCTCAATATCCTTTGCTGGCTGATCATCCACCTTTGTAGTCCTCTCCTGGCCCCTTTTGTTGGTTTTCCCCAAGGTTTGCTATTCTGTGATCTTTTATCTCTTTATATACTCTATCTTTTATCAGTTTCCATGGATTTAGCTATGATCTCTATGCAGATGATACAAAGATTTATATATCCATGCCCATTCCTTCCCCTGATCTTTAGTTTTGCACCAACACCTGCCTATTAAACATTTCAAAAATGGATATTCCAGAGACTTCTTCAAACACATGTCCAAAAAGAGAACTTATTATCTTTACCCAGCAGCCATCTGCCTTCCAAAATTCCTTTTTCTGTCCAAGACTCCATTATTATTGTCTCTCAGGTTTATAACCACAGGTTCATCCTCATGTTGACAAATCTTGTCATTTCTATCTCCCCAACATCTCTCACATCTGTCTCCTCCACATAGCTACCTCTTTAGTTAATTACTTCTTGTTTGGATTATTGTAATATCCTTATAATTAAACTCTCTGCCTGTAGTTTCTCTCCACTCTAATTCATCCTCTATATAGCTGCTAAAGTGATTTTCCTTAAGTTCAGATGTGACCTTGTCACTCAATAAATTCGAGTGGCTTCTTAGAGCTTCTAGAATCAAGTACAAACTTCTCTGTTTCACTTTCAAAGTCTTATATGATCTATTCCCAAGCTATCTTTCCAGCTTTAATTTTGTTGGTGTTATTGTGCAGTTGTTTTGGTTGTGTTTGACTCACTCTGTGTCATTTGGGGTTTTCTTGGCAAAGATACTGGAGTGGTTTGCCATTTCCTTCTTCAGCTCTTTTTACAGAAGAGGAAACTGAGGCAAACAGGGGTAAATGACTTGCCCAGAGGCACACAGCTAGAAAGTCTCTGAGACCGGATTTGAACTCATGAAGATGAATATTCCTGACTCCAGGCCTGGCACTCTATCCACTATGCCACCTACCTGCTGAATACTGTGATGTCCAGTCTTAATACTGTACCTTACTCTCTTTTCCATGCTCTGTTATCCACCTAAATTATCCTTTCCATTCTTCATGCATGGGTCTCCAGTTCCTATCCCTGTTCTTGCACTGACTGTCTCCCATGCCTAACATGCACTTCCTCTTCATCTCATTCTAATAATTTCTCTCTTCCTTCAAGATAGTTCAAGTATCTCTTTCTACACGAAGCCTTGCCTGAACCCCCCCACCTGTCCCCAACTACTACCGTCTTTCCTCCCTAACTACTTTGCATTTATTCTCTTTAAATTTATTCTGTATCTTGTATGTGTACTTGCTGTTTTCTTAGAATGTACGTTTCCATAGAATAGGGATAGCTTCATTCTCTGTGTTTATATTTCTGGCACCCAGCATAGTGCCTGGCACATAGCAAACATTTAATAAATGCCTTTTAGTTAATTGCTTTGCGCTTACATAGTTAACAGGATAAACTATAAAAAATGAATCATGATGGAATGTATATAACACATGGCTCAGAAATCATAGTTACCTTCTGAGCAAAGACACAAAGTCCAGACAAAAGAGAGGTCCAGTTTGGCTGAAGGATAGCGAACATGAAATGGCATATAGAGACAAGAATGGAAAAAAGTTGGGAAGGTGGTGCCAAATTATGTCAAGCCTTGAATGCCAGGAAAAAAATCACTATAGCACAGTTATCTGCACACAGCAGATGCTTGATAAATGTTTGCTTAACTGAATCAATGTGTGAGTTTGGTGATAAGAAATGCTACATTTTGGACCATGGCTCTTGTTTCTCAGTTTCTGCTCAAAATCTTTGCTCGTGGAGGAGTTCAATGGAGCCCCTCACAGCTTTCAGAACTAAATGAAAACTTTTGTTGTCTTTTTTTTTCTTTAAGAAGATTTAAAAACATTCTTCCTCAACATTCCTGGCTTTTGCAATGAGATGCTTGATTGGAAAGTTCTGTCAGCAAGAACACCCTCCTGCCCCCAACACAATCCCCTTCCTCTAGACACACATAGAGGGGTGTAGCTCAGTCCCAGAAAATACTGCCCCACCTCAAAGTTCAGCTCAGTCAATCTTGTTAAGGTCAGTCAATTCAGCAGGAGGAGAGTGGTGGAGGATGGAGACGGGACTGCAGTGTGACCACAAGCCATAGCAAGTATGACTCAGTTTCTAATGGCAACCAGCTCAAAAGCTCTTCTGCTGCATGGATCCATAATTAAATGTTAAAATAAAAGTGCTTTTCTACAGAAGAAGCACACCCTCCTTCCCAAATCCTAATTTAATATTCATCTTCAGAGCTCACAGCTTAGTAGGAAATTCAGCCTGCAGATTCTGCACACTTAAGCAGGTAGTAGGTGATTAAGATTCTGTCTGTGTCCTAGGACTTTTAAATCCAGTGCTGTCCTGAGCCAGGTATCATGGGGAGTTTATGAATATCTATTACTTGGATCCATTTCCTTGTTATATATTAATATATTAGTAATAGTGTTCCAAAAGTGGACATGGGCCTGCAGGATCTTGATTTCCAATATTCTCATGCAGTGATCATAGGGATATTAAAATTAATCCTGCTGGCAAGTTAGAGGGCCTTGGCAAGAATGAAAATGATCAAAAAGTAGCAAAACAAACAAAAAGTCAGAATTCCCCCTCTTTTAACACTCCTGATAGGATGCATATTCATGCCCCACCCACACATCCAGAAATCTCTGAAGAAGAGGAGACAACAGTCAAAACTAGAGGGAAACGTTATCATGTTTGTTCATAGAAACCAGTTGGAATATAAGTCTTCCAATCCAAATCAGGACTATATTATTTCAACAGTTACTTCATGAATATTCTACTGCAAACTAGATGTTTTCCTTTGATTATTAAAACCACTAGAAGATGTTATTGGTATAATCCAAAATTTCTATTAAAAACCTCATCATTCTCACCTACTGAGCCATAATTTAGAGAAGATTAAAACAAGGAAAAATGCAGAGAAGTCCAAGAGAAAGAATTGGAGATATTGAATTAATAAAATAGCAAAAACCAATTCACTGAGTCAAGACATATACTAAAATTCCAAATCTATAATCTGGGCCAGAAAGTCCTCCTCTTCACAGGTCTTTTGAATGAGGGAACATATATTTGTCGGGAAAAGATTATGACAGGAGTTAGGAAAACTGGATTCTAGAAATAGAAAGGCTCATCCATTACCTGCTTTCTGTTGCATTGTCTCAAGTTTTGTGACTTTTTTTCTACATCTACCATGTTTGTTTTTGACAGATTGTGGGAAAGAGCAGGAATACATAAAAAAGGGGAGTGTTGCTTAGATGGCATGAGACAATGATGAAAAATGAAGAAGTTAAGACTGTTTGATAAGATAGCCAAGGAAGCTGATATTAACATAGGAGTCATTAATGAAAATAGAATGTTAAAAATGAGAGAGATGAAAATACCCCTGCTCTCTGCTCTTCACATAACTTTTTGGGGAATATTTTCTATAGTTCTAGGCCCTATGTTTTAGGGAGGACATTGATGAGTCTTTAAATGTCCAGATTAGAAAGACCAGGAAGGTTCAGAAATTTGAAAGCATGCCATATGAGGATCAGTGGAAAGAACTGAGTCTGATTAGCCTGGAGAAAGGAAGACATTCATTAATTCAGTTTAGAAGCATTTATTAACTGCTTGCTATGTGCCAGGCGTTACAAAAGGATCTGAAAATACAAAGAAAAAAACAAATTAAATGTCACCATCAGGGAATTTACATTCTATTAGAAGGAGAAATATGAATGTATATAAGTAAATGCAAAATATATACAAACAAATTTATTGTGGATGGAGCATGCTAACCAGCGGAGTCAGGACAGACCTTGTGGAGAAGTTTTGCCTTCCACAAAGATAGGCATTAAATGCTACGTACAGAAACTTGAAGTAAACTAGTTGGGCAGTAATCTCGAACTAGATTGTAAAAGGGTCTAAATGCCAAACAGAAGAGTTTGACATTGGAGCTTCTTTGCTTTTTCTTAGAAAGTTATGGAATTTTATTGAATAATCTCCCAAATCAGCTTAGAACGAATGAATTGTTGATATTGCTAAATTCTTCATCAATCTTAAGTTTTTTTCCTGTGATTATACTTGGGTAAAAAGTCTAGAAGAATGGAACTTTAACCAGCTCTTCTATCTATTAAGGACCTACACTGGAGCTTCTTAAAGAGGGGACTGGCTTGGTGGGACTTGTGCTTTAGGAATATCCCTTTGGCAGCTTGTAATGTTAATTTAAGGTTAATGGTGCATGTGTGGGGAGAGTTAAAAAAGATCTTCCCCACTCATTAATATGTCTCAATACCTTTTGTTAATTTCTACTGTGGCACTGGCTCTGAAAAGTGAATAAATACTCTGAGGTGAGATCTTGCTCATTAGAAGTGTTCATCCGACCAGATGAGACTCTGAGTAGCCACTAAGGAGTCCCCCAGCTTTGAAAACACAATTGCTGGTGCTCCTTTCTATGGTAACTATGTATGTATGTATTGGTCAGACAGTTGGATCTGTCTGTTGTTCTGTGATGTATGTATTGCTCATGGTCAGACAGTTGAAAGCTCTGTCTGTTGGTCTTTATTTCTCTGTTTGTACTATTTCTGTTGGCACATGTGTTTGATTAAAGTGATTGTTGACCCCTCAAAAGTTGCTTTCCTTTCAGAAAAGCAGATATAAGAACCTGTACAGCAGGCCCTCCTGTGTATGCTGGGATCCTTGTTGTTACTCAGCTGTGAAGGGAACAGGTTGGAGGAGGGAGGCTAGGTGCAGGAAGACCAATTAGGATGCTATCTCCAAGTTCCAGGTGAAAATTAATAAGGACCTGAACCAGAGTGGAAGCTATGTGAGTGGAGAAAAAGGAACACATGAAAGATGGTGTGGGAATACAATTAACAAAACTTGGTAACTGATTGGATACTGGGGTTGAGCTAAAAGAAACAGTCAAAGATGACTTCAAAACTGTGAACCTACCTGAAAGGGTGGTGATGTCATCAACATAAATAGGGAAATGAGGGAAAAGGGAAGATACTAGGACAAAGATAATGAGTTATGTTCTGAACTTGTTGAATTCTAGATGCTTACAGGCTATCCAGTTGGAAATGTCCAATGGGTAGTTAGTGATGTGGTACTAGAATAGAGGAGAGATAGTTGGCCTGGATATGTAGAAAAGATAGAGATGAGAGTTTGTAATGTTTGTTAGAGTTAAAGATCTTTTCTGCCCACTAATAGGCCTCACCTGAAGCCCATTAAGGGAAGTTTGATTAGGGGAACCTTTTTTGTATGAAGGCCCACACCTTTTCTTGATTAATGAGGCATTGGGTCACAAAGGTCCTGGTGCCTCTGGCTCTGAAAAGTGTATAAATACTCTGAGGTAAGGGTTTGCTTTGGGACTTCTTTGGAAGAAGGTTCATGTGCCAGATGAGACTTTGGGTAGCAGTGCCCTCCTGCCTTTTCCCCCTCTCCCAAGCTTTGAAAACCCAGATGTTGGTGCTTTTCTCTTTGGTAGTTATATATGTATGTAATGGTCAGACAGGCTGATCTATCTGTTGATCTGTGATTTATGTATTGATTAAGGTCAGACAGTTAGAAGCCTTGTCTGTTGGTCTTTATTTCTCTGCTTGCTTTTTCTCTATTGGTCTATGTGGTTAAAGAAGATTGGTGACCCCTCAAAAGCTGCTTTCCTTTTAGAAAAGCAGATCTAAGAACCTGTGCCAGCAGGTCATCCTGGATGTGTATCAGGGTGCTTGCTGCTACATAGCTGAACTTTGGAAGCTGATGAGATTATTGAAAGAGATCACTGAATGAGTAGAGAAAAGTCCAGGACTGAAGCCTGAGATATAATGACAAATAAAATCATGTCAACAAGTATGTAGTAAGCTCCTGTTGCATGACAGGCAGTACTAAGTGCTGACTCTTAAGGTACAGGACATAGATGAGAATCTAGAAAAAGAGACTAAGACTGAGTTGTCATATCAGAAGGAGGAGAATCAAGAAAGGCTAGTATCAGAAAAAACCCAAGGACAGATTATCCTATGTCAAATGCAACAGAGAAGTTGAGACAAAGCACTAAGAAAATGGCAATGAATTTAGCAATTAAGAGGCCATTGGTAACTTTGGAGAGATCAGTTTAAGTTGCTGAATTACATAGGTAGGGGGCAAGACAATAGCTTTCTTCAAATATTTGAAGAATGGGCAGGTAGAAGAGGTAGTATACCATATATAGTGGGTTGGACTAGCATATAGTGGACTGTTCTTTTAATTCTGAGATTTTATGACTCTAAGAGATGCATTTCTTATAGAAAGATATTCTTCAAGTTGTTAATTGCAGATATTACTATTAAAAGACTGATCCTACCCTTTCAGGAAAAAGTCTCATAGCTTATGGATGTATAAAAGTCAAATAAGTTCCTATGAAACCTTGTAAAAAGGCTACTATTTGAAAGCTCATACCTATAGAACATTCATTAATATCTCTAGAGGAAGAGGTTTGCTAGTTCAAAGCCTCAAGGATCTGTCCTTGGCCGTGTACATTTTAACATTATTATCTATGACTTAGATGAAGGCATAAATGGCATGCTTATCCAATTTTTAGATGATACAAGGGAGAGATAGCTGACCCACTGAATGACAGGGTCAGAAACTATAAAGATCTTTATAGGATAGAATAATGAACTGAATTTAATATGATGAAATTTATTAGGTTGCATAGATATTAATGCAAAGTCCTAAATGAAGGTTCAACAGTCTCAACTTCCTGAATATAAGATGAGAAAGGTGTTGTCAGACAATAGTTTATATAAAACAAGATTCGGGAGATTTAGTATATAACCAGGTATGTGTGATATCTGTGCCTCAGGAACCTGGTGCTTGAGATCATACAGAACCAGGTTTAATCTTTGGGGAATTCATATGGTTTCCTCTAGGATCTCAGATGTTGGTTCACATCTGTGTCTCTGTAATAGTAATTTAAATGGGAAGATCTTTCTCATTCATTAATAGGCTCATGTGACCTGCTTAAATTACAGAGAAGCCTAAGTCACACATGGTGGGAGGAGCTTGTTGAACAGGCAGAACAGGAAGGGTAGAGCAGAACTGGGAGAAAGTTAGTTGGAGAGCAATCAGAGCGAAGCAACTAGTTTGAGTGGGAGAGCTTGTTTGTGGCTTTGTTGAAGGAAGCTTATTTGTGATTTAAGGGAGCTGGTTAGTGGAAAGCCTAACAGAGGGAAGGTATGGGGATAGTGTTGCCCTCTGTATTGTTATTGTGTATGGATTTCTTTGTTACTATGATGGATTTGGGTTTCTAGTGTTGGGATTTGGTTTTCTGGTGTTTGAATAAATGTTTTGGTTCTGTCTTCCATATGGAGAGTCTGTTGTATTTCATGATTCAGCATTGCACTGGCTGCCGTAGGCATTGTGAATATCACGCTGGTGGTACAGTCTCCACAAAAATAAATGAGGGGGCAAACGACAAATGAACGAATGAAAAGGACCCTCAGCTTCCAGTCAAGCACTCATGCTAATTCTATTGGACATGTCCTCTCCATTCATATGACCACCACTGTAATTCAAGGTCTTACTCTCTGTAGCCTATTTTATTACCTTTCTTTTTATTCCAAGTGCTTGGCATAAGTCCTAGCACATAGTAAGCAGTAGGTGCCAAATAAATGGTTGTTGTATTGCATATTTTAGTTCACAGCATCTGTGGAGCCAGTTACATTGGCCTCCTTATATATAGTAGTGATTCCTTTTTAGTTTTGAGTTGGATGAGCTAGCTCATATTCTGAGACTCCTTTTTAACTCTGTTGTTGCCTTTGGGATCTTCTGGTTTCCTGCAGAGATGGTCTAGGCTTCTCTCTAGAGAAGTTAGCCCTTATCTGTACATAGCCACTCTGGGCTATTCTGACACTTCTTTTTCTGGCCCTTCAATTTCAAAAGTTCCTGTTAGCACTTTTTCAGCTCAGGGATGTGAATTTGCCATTAATTTCCTCTTTAATATCATGTCCAGGAGACATCATCAATATGTGAACAAAGGGACACTTCAGTGGGGGAAACAAGTATCTTGGACAAAGTAATTTTCTATTTTTTCCAGAGTTGATTTTGTCCAGAGAATTTCAGACCTTGCTCAAGAGTATACAAATGGGGAACAGTAGAGTATCCCTTGATCAGTCAGTCAATAAACATTTATTAAGCACTTATTATTATATTATATTATGTTATGTTACATTGTCACATTATATTATTTTATATCATATCCTACTATATTATACTATGCTCTACTATACCATACCATACCATACCATTCCATACATACCATGTCATATCACATCACACTACACTATATTATATCATATATCATATCATATCATATCACATTATGTTATTAAGCACCAGACACAGTATTAAGTACTGTGGATACAGAGAAAAGCAAAAGACAGTCCCTGTTCTCAAGGAGTTCATAGTCTAATAAGAGAGACAACAGGCAAACAGCTGTGTACTAACAGTACTGACAGCGTTAGTACACTAGAAGTCATTACCATTAAAGAGGAAATTGGGAAAGGTTTTCTGTAGTAAGTAGGATTTCAGGTGGAACTCAAAGAAAGTGAGGGAAGTCAGGAGGTAGATATGTAGAGAAGAGCATTCCAGGCATGGAAGATAGCCAGTGAAAATGCCAAGAGTCTAGAGATGGAAGACCCTCTTCAAGGAAGAGCGGGAAAACAGTGTCACTAGATTGCAAGGAATACTTAATTAACCATTTTAATATGTTGTAGCAGATAGCAGTGGTGTTGGAATCAGGAAGACCTGAGTTCAAATTCTGGCTCAGGAACTTACTGCATGGTCCTGTGCAAGTTATTTAACATCTCTCAACATCGCCTTTCTTGTTATACTTACCTCACAGGTTTTTTGTATTAAATGATGTAACACATGTGAGGCACTTTGATGTTATATCCATACTTTGTTCAGTCACATGCCATCATCCTTGAGCCAGTTTTGGAAATTCTCTTGCTCAGGCTGGGGTCGGAGGACATCCCTGTGGCACTGTGTGGTTATCTACTGAATGAGGATCTGCTCCAGATCAGCATCATACTGCTTCTCCATTTTCTGCTGTACCTCTCGGCTCAGTTCATAAGCAGATCCCCTGTTGGCCATTCTGAGATGGGGATGCAGGTATCTTTACCGCGAGGCCGTGGATGGAGAGCCGAGCGGGCTGGGGCGTGGTGCGCAGTGAGTGGCTGCTCAATTGATATTTTATCATTTGTTTGGATCTGACTTAATCTGTGTGAAAAGTGTTTTATACTTCTTGGGTTTTTCCTGGAAAGTAGACTTGCAAGTATTTTATGTTGTCTACAATTATTTTAAATGGAATTTCTCTTTCTATTTCTTGCTGTTGGACTTTGTTGGTAATATGTAGTAATGCTGATGATTTATGTGGGTGTATTTTGCACAATGCACCTTCGCTAAAGTTGTTAATTTTAAGTATGTTTTTAGCTGATTCTTTAGAAATTTCTAAGTATGATATATAGTTTGTAAAGAATGATAGTTTTGCTTCTTTATTGAATATTCTAATTCCTTTAATTTCTTTTCTGCTTTTATTGCTATACTGAACATTTCTAGTCATATTAAATAATAGAGGTGAAAATGGACATCCTTGGTTCACCCCTAATTGTATTGGGAAGGTTTGTAGCTTATCCCCATTACCGACAATGCTTGCTGATGATTTTTGATAAATAGTACTTATCATTGTAAGGTGGTAAACTTCATCTATTCCTATGATTTCTAGTGTTTTTAAGAGGAATGTGCACAACAGTTTGTCAAAATTCTTTTTTCTTCATCTATTGAGACAATCATATGATTGCTGTTGTTTTGTTACTGATATAGTCAATCGTGCAGATAATTTTCCTAATATTGAATTAATCCTTGTGATAAATTGCTGTAATTTCTTTACTAGTATTTTACTTAAAATTTTTGCATCAATATCCATTAGTGAAATTGATCTATGATTTTCTTTCTCTGTTTTTGTTCTTTCTGGTTGGGGTATCAGTGCCTTATTTATCATAAGATGTATTTGGTAGGGATTCCACCTATGTTTCCAAATAGTTTATAGGGTATTGAGATTAATTGTTCTTTAAATGTTTGGTAGAATTTGCCTGTGAATACATCTAGTTCTGGGAATTTTTTTCTTAGGAAGTTCATTGATAACTTATTCAAATGCTTTTTCTAAGATTGGGTTGTTCAAATATTTTAATTTTTTCTATTAATCTGGGTAATTTATATATTATCTACTTTATTTAGATTGTGCATGTAATTGGGCAAAATAGCACCTAACAATTGACTTAATTTTTTTTCATTGGTGGTGAATTCACCCCTTTCATTTTTGATATTAGTAATTTGATTTTCTTCTTTCGCTTTTTGATCAAATTAACCAATGGCTTATTTTTTTTCATAAAACTAACTTCTAGTTTTATTCATTAGTTCCATTTTTTTACTTTCAATTTTATTAATCTCTCCTTCAATTTTCAGAATTTCTAATTTGATATTTAATTGGGGATTTCAGTTTGTTCTTTTTCTAATTTTTTTTTTTAGTTCCATGCCCAATCCATTGATCTGCCTTTTTTCTATTATACTAATGTAAGCAATTAGAGATATAAATTTTCCCCTATGTGCTGCTTTGGCTGCATCCCATAAATCTTGGTATGTTGTTTTATTGTTGTCCTTTTCTTTAATGAAATTGATTGTTTCTATGATTTGTTCTTTGACCCACTTGTTTTATAGGATTATTTTATTTAATTTCCAATTAATTTTTAATCTCTCTTTTCATTGTCCATTATTGAATGTGATTTTTATTGCATCACGATATGAAAAGGATGTGTTTACTATTTCTGCTTTTCTAAATTTGGTTGTGAGGTTTTTCTGTCCCAGTACATAGTCAGTTTTTCTGTAGGTGCCATGTACTGCCAAGAAAAAGGTATATTACTTTCTAATCCCTCAATTTTCTCCAAAGACCTATCATATCTAACCATTCCAGAACTGTATTCACCTCCTTAATTTCTTTCTTGTTTGTTTTTTTTTGGCTAGAATTATCTAATTCTAAGATGGGAAAATTGAGGTTCCCCCACTAGTATAGTTTTATTATCTATTTCCTCCTGTGCTCATTCCATTTCTTCACAAATTTAGTTGCTATACCATTTGGTGCATATATGTTTAGTGTTGATATGACTTCATTATCTGTGGTACCTTTCAGCAAGAAACAGTTTCCTTTTTTATCTCTCTGGTTTTGAAGGTTAGGTTACCAAAGAGCCTTTATTAACTTCCTGACTCAGCCCAGGTTTTCAGTTTATGGTCCTAACACTCTAGAACTTTGGTGTCATTGGTCTTTGCCACCACTTCACCATATACAGTGTTCTGATTCTGGTCTTATGTAAGAAACTGCTGCTGCTTTCCAAGGCATGGACAAGATTGAGGTCCTCTGCATTCTCCTGAAAGTTTGGAGAGGTGTTGATCTCTGCTTCTAATCTAACCTTAATGTTGAGCAGGGCCTTCTATTCCTGTGCCTGGCACTGTCCCTTTGTTCCTGTGTGCCCTAGATATGCCTCCAGGTACAGCAGGGTTGTACTGATCTGCTCCATCTGGATAGCACAGTGTGTCTCCACCTCCCTCAGGCTGTCCTCTAAGCTGGTTTTTAGATTTCGAAGGGAATCCAGGTCAATCTCTTGGGAATAGACTGTACATTTCAGCTTAGTGGCAGTGTTTCTGGCTTCTTCCACCTCCTCAGAACTTGTGTTCATTGCCAAGGTGCTCTCCTCAATATGCTGAAACAAGTATTTATGAAGCTCCTCCTTGTTTTGATGAGCCAGAGAGTCATACTGGGTTTGGATATCAGCCATGATCTTGCTCCAGTCCTGAGATTTGGGAGAATCCACCTCCATTGTCAACCCAGAGCCTGTGATTTGGGCTTGTAGAGAATTCACCTTTTCCTCATGGGGTCTTCTTCATGAAGAATAGCTCTTCCTTCAGGGTTTCAATCTCTGTCTACAGTTGCAGCCTGGTCATGATGGTATCATCAATGACCTTCCATAAGCCATGAATGTCACTTTCTATAGACTGTCTCATGGCCAGCTCTGCTTCATACTTGAGTCTGAAGTCATCAGCCACAAGACGGGCATTATCAATATGTAGGCTGGTTCTGGCATTGTCTACTGAGCTCGTATACATTTGCACCTGCAGGTCCTCAATCATTTTGAAATAGTGTCCCCATTCTCTGGTCTGAGGTCCCTTCTTGCCTATATGTATGCTCCCTGATTTTCCCTTTCAGTTTATGATTCTTGGTCTCCAAGCTCCGTATGCAATCCAGATAGGAGGTGAGGTGGTCATTGAGATCCTGCATGGTCTCCTACCCCAGAATCACCCCATCCTGACCAGTCTTCCCTCAGGCCCCTGGCCCTCCAGCCCCTGTGGAAGCTGGTGGAGTGGGCCATGGAGATTTGGAAGCCAGAGTCACTGGGGCCTGCATAGGCACCGGTGGCCAGCCAGCTGGACCCAGTGGATGGGTGCCTGGACTGAATTCAGGGATTTGGTGGAGACGGTGGTGGAGTAAGTAGTGAAATTCACTATGTCTGTAGAGGATAGCTGGATACAACAGGAATATTCCCTTTATCTCTTTTAATTAGATATATTTTTGCTTTTGCTTTGTCTGAGATCATGATTGCTACCTTTTATTTTTTTGCTTCAGCTAAAGCTGAATAGATTCTGCTCCAGCCCCTTATTTTTACCCTGTGTGTGTATCTCTCTGCTTCAAGTGTGTTTCTTATAAATAACCTATTGTAGCATTCTGGCTTTTCATCTATTCTGCTATCCACTTCTGTTTTATGGGTGATATAAATTCACATTAATAGTTACGATAACTAATTGTACTTCCGTCCATAATATTATTTTGCTTATCCCCCTCTCTTCTGTATGCACCATCCTTTTTCTCCTCACAAGTGTTTTACTTCTGATCACTGCCTTTCCTAATGTATCCTCTCTTTTATCAGTCATCCTTCCCTCTTCTATTATCCACATCCATTTTTATTTCCTTATAGGGTAAGATAGATTCCTATATCTAATTGATTATGTGTTATTCCCTCTTTGAGCCAGTTTTGATGAGAGGAAGGTGTAAGCTTTGCCCATCACCCCGATCCAGCATTTACCCACTCCTTCTGGTGCAATTTTCTTTTTTACACCTTATTTAATTATTTGGGTATAATTCCATTAAAGTCACCTTATGTATGCACTGGATGTCTACATATACTCCTTCTAATTGTTCTTATGGTAATAAAATTGTTGAAAGTTATAAATATTATCTTGCCGTATAGAAAGATGAACAGTTTAACATTACTGAATTTCTTATGTTTTCTCTTTCTTGTTTCCTTTTCATCTTTTTATGTTTCCCTTGAGTCTTGTATTTGGTCAAAGTTTTTATTCAATTCTGATCTTTTAATTGGAAATGCTTGAAAGTCCTCTATTTCATTAAATATCAGTTTTTTTAACCTAGAAGATTATATTCAATTTTACTGGTTGGTGATTCTTGATTGAAATCCTAACTCCTTTGCCTTTTGGTATATCATATTCCAAGTAATCTGATATTTTAATGTGAAAGCTCCCAAATCCTAGCTCCATGATATTTGAATTGTTTCTTTTTGGCTGCTTGCAATACTTTCTTTTTGATCTGTGGCTATGATGTTCTTGGAAGTTTTCGTTTTGGGATTCTTTCAATAACTGTTCTGCCCTCTGGTTCTAGTATACCAGCACAGTTTTCTCTGATAATTTCTTGAAAGATGTTGTCCAGGTTTTTTTTAAAAAAAATCTTTGGCTTTCAGGTAGTCCAATAATTCTTCTATTATCTCACCTGGATCTATTTTCTATGTCAGTTGTTTTTCAAATGAGAAATTTTCTTCTACATTTACTTTTTTGATTTTATTTGATTGTATCTTGATGTCTCATAGAATCATTAATTTCCACTTGTTCAATTCTAATTTTTAAGGAATTACTTTCTTCAGTGAGCTTTTGTACTGCCTTTCCTTTTTGCCAATTCTATTTTTTAGGCAGTTATTTTCCTTAGTAAATTTTTGTATATCATTTCCCATGCTGTGGACCCTTTTTTCATGGTTGTCTTGCATTACTCTCATTTCTTTACCCAATTTTTCTTGTACTTGTCTACTTTGCTTTTAAAAATCCTTTATAAGCTCGTCTAGGAATTCTTTTGGGGCCTGAGACCAAATTACATTTTTCTTTGAGGCTTCACATGTAGCCATTTTGACACTATTGTCTTCTTCTAAGTTTATTTCTTGATCCTCCCTATCACCATAGTAACCTTCTAGAAAAGCTCTTTTTTGTTTTTCTGCTGTTTTTTTCCATCTTTTTTGTGAATTGGTGTTTTTGTGAGAGAACTGGGCTCTGGTACTGCACTGTCCCAAGCTTTTTGTGTTGAAACTTGGGGTCTTACTGCTGGCTTTCACTGGCCTTCAGGGCTTAGCTGATTATTTTCTCATAGGCTTCCTTTCTGCTTTGTACTACACAGTGGGGCCTCCCTGTTGGCCTCCCATGGGTGTGGGGTTTAGCTGCTGGTCTCCTCTAGAGGTGGAACTTTCCTGCTGGTTTGCTATGGCCCTGGAGGAGGGATCTTGTGGCTGGTCTGCCCCAGTGGTGGGGGTGCTGCTACTTGGTTGCTGTGGAAACAGGGTTTCTCTGCTCGTAGGTCCCAGGTATGGGAGACTCCCTGCTGGGCAACTCCACGGTGGGGTATCACTACTGATCAGCAATGGGGTCAAAGCCTGGCTGGTGGCCTGTGTTGGGGGCAGGACCAATGGGTGGGGCCTTGCTGCTCTGCATAGACTGATCACTTGCTGAGGGAGCTGCTGGTTTGCAGGAGAGCGAGACCACGATGATGGATTGTCTCAGGCTTGGAGCCTTCCTGTAGCTCCCCTGCTCTGAGGCTGGCTACTGCTGCTGCTCTTGGACCTCACTCCCCTTCCCATCCAGAGGAACAGACCTTTCCATCTAACACTTAGAGCTCTCCCAGAGTGGGGTGAACTGACTTGGAAGGTAATGAATTGTTCCTCACTAGACATTTTCAAGCAATGGCAGATGACTTTGGGGATGGAGTGGAGGAGATTTCTGTTTAGTTACAGGTTGAACTAGACCAACTCAGAGATCCCTTTCGGTCCTGAGATTCTATTTCTCTTTTTATAGTAATGCTGCCAACCAATATAGCTTTCCTTCACATTTAAGCCCAGATTCAGCCTACTCCCACTCACAATGAAAGGAGGATGTTAGCAAAGCTTTGAAAGGCGTTCTGAGGTGGAAAATATTCTGTCTGGTTCCAAAAGTTACCTTCAGCATTTTGAAATGTGGCAGCTATATTGTTTCAGAGGGTAATGGCAAAGCTAACTGATAGCTTTTATTGAATATCACAATATCTAATGTGGAAAAGTAGAGAAGTTTCATGCTTTAGCAAGAGAGATTCCTTGCTCAGCCATCATTTCTTCCAAAATAGAGAATTCAAAGACAGAATCAAACTTTTTCCGCCTATGGCTCCCTTCATGTTACCTCTGACCATCATTTTCTGGTATAGAAACAGGGTGTCCTTTTTAAGTCCATACCTTTTTTGAGAACAGCATAGGGCAAGGGTGAGGAGCCTGTGCCCTCAGGGCCATATGTGGTGCTCTAGGTCTTCAAGTGCAGCCCTTTGATTGAATCCAAACTTCACAGAACACCTCTTTTTAATAGAAGGATTTGTTCTGTAAAACTTGGACTCAGTCAAAAAGCCGTACCCAAGGACCTAGAAGGCCACATGTGGCCTCAAGGCCACAGATTCTCCATGCATGGTGTTGGGGGAAGCTGGTTCTATTGCATTAGGAATTTTTTTTTTCTATTTCATTCTGCTTGCTTTCTGAAAAGTATGTAAAACATAATCCACACATTTTTAAAAAAATTGTCATGTCATTGCTTACTTTTGAACTTCCTTTTCATCTGTGCATTAAAAATAGTTTCATTGGCCTTTTTTTCTTTCTGCTTCATTACCATTAGCCCTTCTTTCCCTCTTAACCCATCTCCAGTTGAAAACCAAGAGAGAGAAAGAATTCTTATAAAAAACTAAATCAAGCCAGATGAATCCACACAGTGGACACGTCTGAAAATGTATCTCTCTTTCTGCACTTTGTATCCATTTGTATCCCTCTTTCTCAGGATGTAGATACCATGCTTCATCACAGGTCCTGTGGAGACTTGTTTGGTCATTGAATGGATCAGTCATTAAAATTGTTTTTTCTTACAATATTGCTATCCTTACATAAATTATTCTTTGGGTTCTGTCTATTTTACTCTGCATCAGTTCATACTAGGATTCTCTGAAACAATTTCTTTCATTATTTCTCATAGCTTAATAGAATTAGATTTCATTCATGTACTACAGTTTATTCAGTCATCTCCCAGTTATGTAAGAGCCCACTTAAGTCATCCCTTGGGATTCTAGTTCTTTCCATTTCTTCTCCCCTCTTCCTCCCGTTAATGCATTATTAATTGAATGTATTGCATGAGAGTAAGTGAGGAGGAAGAGGGGAGGAGGTTTCACTTTAGGTTAGTGGGAATTCTGAACATCTATTTAACCACTCCCTTCTCAAGAATTTTGGTCCCATTTATGGTTATAAATATCTATGGTTTCACCCACTGAGAATGTGCCCTCCTTAACCAAGCTTTAGCTTCCTAATGCAACAGACACTAAGTACACTGTGGCTATGCAGCTTAGTCCAAGGTTTATGAAAGATTTTCTTTGCCCATCAATTTTCTCTCTACAGTGTGGATGGGAGACAGCCACATGTGGTCATTTGGCTGGGCTTTCTAGTTTCTTCCTAGGGGTATAGATAAACAATTTATGGTACCTTATCACACCTTGATCAGCCTGCAAATCTTCATCCATCCCTCCACAATATTTATGTACCACGGAGAAATAGAATTCTTATTAATTGTCCTTGTGGTTTTAAAACTCTTTACAGAATATTTCCAAAGTGATATTAATAGTAATGGCAGTCAATTATTAACAATATATAATAACAATAACACTCATTAAAGCAACAGCAATAAAGTGATTGGGTAAATATTTAGAGCTGTGGTTAGAAAAATGGCACTACAGGCATCCTTCTGACAACTAGCTTGCTGAAAGGCACTGAGAAAATCATTTGCTCTTTCCTTCAGTGAAACAGAAATAACTGTAATGGCCAAGGAGGATGTGAATAAGGTAATGGAGTCATATGCATGACTCTCTGGCCAAACTCACCTCTTTGGTTGCCTCTTCTACTGTCATATTAAGGTTTGTGAGGTTTAATACCTTCTAAAATTTGATAAAGAAATATTTAATAAGGATTATTTATACAGTTCCCCAGATTGGTATCTGAGTGTAGATATAAGAACAAAAATAAGAAACTTAGAGAAAACTCAGTATAGAGAATGTGCCATGTAGCATGCTCTGTCTTCACTCTGTCTGTTTGTCTCTTGTTTCTTCTCTACCCCTCTTTCTTCTGGCATCCTAGCCTGTTTAATCCTTAACTGTCCTATGAAGTGGACCCTGACCAGAAAAGTAGTGCTAGGCAGAACTATTAAATGGGCAGACTATAGCTCCATTGGCTTCTCACCCTTCCTTTTGAGTTTTCTCCAGCTGTATGGTCCTCGTTCTTCCCTAGAGATATCTCGATGCTGATGCTGGCAGCCTAGGACCCTCTAATGCAGGATCTTAATCAGGAAGGCCCTTTCTAATGCTGCTTTCTGTGGGCTTCTTCCTTTGCTCCCCCAGAGCTATATGAGGTTTGATTTGACAAGCTTATTCTCAACAAAGTGTTAATAAGCTGATAACAGCTTAATGTGTTACTTTTCCCAAAGGTGTCTGCCTTTTTAACAGGGGTACCCTAACTTAATTTGAAGGAATCACTTGCTCATGGTGATGGTGTTGGGCATGATAAAAGATTCCTGGGGAGATCTTACTTGGCAAGAAGGCTGAGAGGGACAGACTTGCCTCCCTCCAAATCTCATGTGTAGTTTGCTTATTTTTGCCTAGGCTGAGCCTGGTTTGAAACAATCATTATCAGCACTAGAAAAGAAAAGAATGAAGGAGAAAGAGGAACCAGGAAGTAAGGGGATTCTCTCCTAGAGCATAGAAAAAGAATAGGGTGGTGGGATATCATAAACACAAAGCTGTTGTTGGGTGGTAGAGGGTTGAAAGAGGTCATATGGATGTGCCTCTGTGCCAAGTTGGCATCAACTTTAGTTATGTAGATGTATTTTATTGTGCAAGGATTTACAAGCCTTCCTAGTTTGGATATCTTATTTTTTCTTGAATAAATGAATTCTTGTTTTTTGTGGCCGCACTTTAATGCTACCCACATTTCAAAGTCATACTTCATTGTTACCTATATTTGTCCCAGCAAACTGTTCAATCCTAGAAGAATTTTGAAGTAAATATAGGGTTAAAAATAGATCACTGGGACCTTTATACATGGTTTCAGTAGAGCAGATGAATAGGGTCCCCAGTCCTGAATAACCACTTATGTTTTTCCTTTCTTCTTATTAGCTTTAGTGTACATTCCACTATTTTTACACATTTATACATACATATATAAATCTGTTTTTGTATACACTATATATTATAGCATCATAGCATCAGGGATGGAGAGGAAGAAAAAGACACACATTCTAAGAATTATGGGGGAAATGTCCTGTATTTGTTGAGAAATAGGAATTATTTTTAACTTTACAAGGGATATTTACTAGACATGGTCAGTCTATAGCTACTCAAAATGATTTTAAACTGAGTAGCATTAATAATTCTGTGACTCTTTGCCTTTTAAATAGTATCTCCTCAGTTCCAAAAGTCTGGGATGCTCTAAATCCCCAGTGACACCTGCTGGGGAGAGCTCAGCTCATTTGCTGCAGGCTTACCACCACCAGACCTTGTTGCAATGCAGAGCTACAGGCAATGATGTAAGGGGATGGTTTTCTGCTCCACACCTCCCAAGCCAATCTTCTCATTTCTCATGCAGGTGACCTCTGCCAGCACAATGATGAACTAGAATCTCACCACTCTTCTCAGGGGAATCAATTTCCAACCTGACCAGGCCCCAGGAAATAAGCAGGGCTCTATCAAAGTTAGAAAATCACACATTAAATGTTTTTATCTGAACAGCTCTGCTTCCTTTGTCTGAAAACTCTGAGGTGAAAGATGTTACTTGAGCCGTATGTTTTGTTTAAGCATAAACCAAATGATGTTATACTCACTTGGATCTGAACATATTGGTTTATCTTACATGGAGTTTAATTGATGCAAACTTATCTTCAGAGTGTAAGCTTTGCAGGGAAAATACCAGCCCTGTGTTTCAGACTGCTCCATTTCCCTCTGGGCAGAACAAAGAGGAAAAGGACAGTGGCATCCAGATTTCCATTTCTTCCTTCCATATTTGACAAGCCATTACAAAAATAGAGTTGTACTCTTGAATGCATTCGGTATTGCCTCTTGTTTCTTTCGCTGTCCAATTGTAGAATTTCACATTGAGCCAAACATCTGCATCCTTGGACAGAGCAACTTGTGTGGAAAGTCCATGTTAAGTGATCAAGCATGGCTTTGTTTGCACTTATTCACGGCTCATCCAGCCCTGCAGTAAGTGGTTTTGCATATTAACTAAGTGCACAGTAACCTTCCTTTACCTCCTCAGAGCTCCACCCCCTCCCACCCAGCCTCGGGAATCAACACTGTTACTTGGTATGAGATACGCTGAGGAAGCTGCCAAGTGGTTGCTATGGCAACTGTTCTGCTTTCAACAGCTACTTTTCTGGTTTGAAGTAGGGTGGGAGAGCGAAAAAAAAAAAAAAATCCAGACCTGGGGATAGCTAGAGGGCCTGCTGATCAGAGTTCAGATAAAGAGGTTCACTAATTTTCTGGCACCACCTAAAATAACCAAACGGATGTGGGAGTTACAAAGGAACAAACAAAAAAGGTAAGTGAAGTGGAAGGACAGTAATTAAATTATTTGGTTATGTTCCCAAGCTGAAGCATTGCAAATTTATATCACCTTATCTCATCTAGAATGCTATTTTATGAATCTTTTCATTTTTGTCCAGAACCAAACAAAAATGATAACTTTTATGAGGTCATAAACTGCAGAGAAAGACATGAGGGGGTAAAGAACCGTAGAGTGGGATCCTAACATCTGAAAGTCATTTTCTAAAACTCATTCAGCTTTGGAACAATGAAGCATTCTATGCATAATTAGCTGAAAACCTGCGATGGGGTTGAAGCCAAAGTGAACATTTCTGAGCACCTTTGAACTGTGAAGCGACCCTGTAGTTCAGAAAGGTAGGTCAAGAAAGATTCTGATTTGGGGCAAGGGTTAGTTTAGGATCAATCTGAGGAAAAGGGAAAAAGTCAGGAAAGAAGATTTGATAAGAACGTGAATAGAAAGCCAGGAAGTCAGAGGTATGAGGTTTCACAGAGATCAAAAACTGGTTCAGGGACCTGGTTTGTGATGTTTTTGGCTGTTACCCAAGTGAGGCCATGATCAACTCAGAAGGGATCATAATGTGGGTAGAACTGGAAAAAATCAAGGGACTGGTAGAAGCAGGTTATATGATATCAGAGAAGTCAGTTTTATAATGTCTTTCCTGTTACCTAGCTTTCCTTGCCTTTTTTCTAATGCCAGCAGAAATTTCCCTGCACCTAGTAGGCCTTCAAATACCTGTTGAATGAATAAATGGATTTCCAGTGAAATCTCCCTCTTCTCTTGGCAGACATACTCAGCAAAAGTTGTCTCAATTTGACCTTCTATATTATTTACTTATTTCAAGAAATGGTTTTGATGAAAATATTATACCATAAAGTTATTCACCTAGAATACTGTTTAATGAATATTTTCATTTGTCCAAAGTCAAATAAAAATGATGAATTCTATTTAAAAAAGACACACAAGGGAGTAAGAGAGCGACAGTAGGATTCTAACATGAGTCATATTATGACATTGTTTTCAATGTTTTTTACTAGAGGCATATGCAAACATGTATTGAGTCTGTTAATGGCTAACTTTTTATTTTTTTGAGGTGTCAAGGTAGCTATAGCCAGGAGTTCTGGCTTTTGGAGAATGTAACTCTCCACAGGTAGCAAATATAGCAAGGTGAATATTTTATTCTTGACACAAAATAAACCCATTTCCTCCTATATGCCCAAGATGTGGTAGAGATGTGTTTATTGCCAATTTTCTGTAGCTCCTTGACACTTGAATTTTTTGACTTTGAAAAAGAGTTGTTTTGGGGGAAGGTGGAGCTGGGAAGAGAACAGAATGAAAATGAAATCGAGAACAAAAAAAAAAATAGAGAGAGAGTACAAAATGACTAAGCTAAATTTACTTCCACGTTAGGTTCCAAATTTCAGCTGAATGAAACTAACTCTACAACTGAGAAAGCATTTCAAGGTTAACAAAAGCTGGGAGAAATAACCAGATCAGAAATTAATTCTTTTTTTTTCTGAAACGAGAGCTAGTTTAAAAAACGGCACAGTGATTTCTATTAGGCAAAGGTGGGTAAAGTAATTGGCACCAGTCTAGAGGTGTACTAGATAACCCTTTAGATTGTATTCTATACAGTACTGGGACTTGTAAGGTACTTACAGACTGAGCCAGGAAGTTCTCTAGTCAACCTGTAACATACCGGAGGCCCTATATCATAGAATATTAACTAGGGACCAAAGATAGTAAAGATGTGATTAAAATATCCATATCCAGCCAACCCTTATTTCCTGATGAATTCCTATGATACCAGAAAACAATTGGTTAATTTCACCTGTCAGTTGTACCTCTTAAAAGCACAGACTGAATGTTTTAGTACTCAAAGAAATTACTCCCTCAGATGTCTGGTTGGAGGTGTATCAAATTTTGTGTTTGAGATCAGGAAGGAGACCAGGAAGAGTCTCTTGGGGTAGGGAGAAGGGGGGAATAGAAAAGGAAGAAAATTCAGAAATGTATGTGAACTGTGCTGTAGATTCTTTCCAATTCCTTTTCTACTGACCTAGTCTAATTCAAGCAGCTATTACCCATGTGATACATCGCTGCAGTTGAATTTGTTTCTATTTGCCAGCTCAAAGGCAAAGTAAAGCAGATTTTGGAGCAAATCACCTTCAGGGAGAAGACTGCAGCATATTACCCACCCACCTACCCCCTCCCCCCCAGCATGAAAAGGTTAATTTGTATAAGGCTGCTGCTTCCACAAATAGAACATTATCCAGCACTGAAGATGAACCACCAATGAAAATGTTGTTCGATGATGTCATACTTATACCTGCTGCTTATTATTTGCCAGCTCACAAGGATGGGGGGGAGGAGGGGTTCTGGAATCTGGCATGTCATTGGCTGAGAGCACTGTCATTCTAAAGACTAGAGTTTTAGGCATTGCAGTTTCTCCACAAACCCCAGAACCTTGTCAGCTCTTGCACTCTTATGAACTCTTTGCAAATGCTGAGTATTAATGCTGAGTAAATTCTAAAGATAGCTGATTTACATGACATCAGAGTCTCGGTCCATCCTTCTCTAAAATAAGGTCAAAAGAGGCATCAATAAAAATCTGACAGCTCTCTCTCTCTCTCTCTCTCTCTCTCTCTCTCTCTCTCTCTCTCTCTCTCTCTCTCTCTCTCTCTCTTCTCTCTCTCCTTTCTCAGATTAATCACTTAAAAGAGGGATTTTAACTTTGTGTTTATGGAAGGATCATACTTACTTCAATAATACTGTTCTGAGGAGAGTAATGGAGAAAATGTTCCTTTTTAAAAAAATGTTCTCATTATAATCTAAAATCCTACAATGAGCGCATTTTTAAAGTGAACTACCTCCAAAATGTACGAGTTCTACTTCCAAAAATCGGTGGTCTTCATCTAACTAGTTTGTCCTGAGTGGATTTTTAAAGCTTTTTCCTATATTGTGGCTTTCTCAGACTTTGGACCCAAAATCTAACATTTCCTAGGGAAATTATGGCAGAGGGATTAGAAAGGCCCACTTGTACCAACTGAGAAAGGATATCCTTAATTTTAATTGGCTAATGTGCCAGTCAGACTACACAGTCCCTATTGAGAGGGAGGATGCAGGGAAGAATTCTGGTCAGTAACAGTTGTGACTATAGTAACTGACAGGAAAGATTCTACTGGGATAACATGGAGGGTGGGGCCAGGGGTACAAGTATTATTGGTTTAAGTAAAATTCCCCCCCCCCCCAAAAATGGACACCTACTATATACAAAATATTTTTCTCAGTGTGGTTTAATGAACTATCAATCAGCTTTAGGTACTCCTGCATTCTCTGGGAATTTACAATCTAGTTAGGAAGAAAAAAAAAGGAATACATAATAGCAAGTTAACAAAGAATATAAGACAGTTTGTGATTAATACCCTGGAGGCAGTGGAACTGAAGTAGTAACCTGAAAGAGCACTGGAGTGGCTCTAAGAAGACCTGGTTCAAAGCTAATGAATCAACAGCTCACTATGTGTTAGGCAAAGTACTGGGTTTTGTGGTTCAGTTCTTTCAGTCACATCTGACTCTGTGACTCCATTTGGGATTTTCTTGTCAAATGATAGTGAAGTGGTTTGCGATTTCTTCTCCAGTTCATTTTACACATGAGGAAACCGAGGCAAACAGGATTAAGTGGCTATTCCAGAGTAACAAAGGTAGTAAGTGGTTGAGATCAGATTTGAACTCAAGAAAATCAGTCTTCTTAAATTCAGGGCTGGCATTCTATCCCCTATACCACCTAGCTGCCCCAGTGTACTAAGTACTGAGTGTACAAAATACAAAAGTCTCCACTGTGTAAGAGCATAGTTTCTATTGGTTCTACCACTTATTAGCTTTGTGACTCTGGGACAAGTTACTTCCTGTCAATTATCCTGTTTCCTCATCTGTAAAATAATGGGTATTAACAATACTTTTACTACCTGCCTCACAGGGCTGGTGTGAGGAGTGTTCTTTGTAAACCTTTGAGGTGAGCCCTCTGGGATGGGCAGGATTGGGACTGGCAGAGCAGTACAGAAGAGGCTTCTCTTTTAGGGAGGAGGAATAGCTGTTTGCTCTCAAAGAGGACCATGACATCAGGGAGGTGATGCCATGACTTGCAAGGGAAATGGATCTAAGTGAGGGAGGGGCTGTACAAGGTCACCAGCCTCACTCTCTCCCAGAGCCATCTGGGTCCAGAGGCAGGGCATAGATCAGGATGACTGGAGATGGTCCCCAGGAGGAATAAGAGTATGTTCAGAATGTTCAGAACAAAGAATAGACAAGCTTAGCTTAAGTGGAATGTTCATATTAGGGAGCATGGGGAAATAAAGTTGAAAAGATGGTTATACAAAAAACATAGAGTAGAAAATACAAATACTTTTGGAAGTAGGACATCTTTTTGTTTTAGTAAGGATAGTAAAATGTGCAACTTAGTTAATTTACATTGGATCCAATGGCGATTAAATACAGACACAATTTTTTGTAGCTTAAACAGAATATACATATAGACTTCTGGGTGCATTTAGAACAGGGGTTCTTGACTATGAGCTTGTTTTTTTTTTAAATGATTTTCATAACTATTTCAATAAAATTGTTTTCTTTTGCAATCTAATGCATTTAATTTTGTACATTTACAAATCTTCTTCTGAGGAGTCCACAGATTTAACCAACTTCCCCAAAGGGGCCCATGACACAAAAAAGTTAAGAATTCCTAGCTTAGAATTTAAATCAGGGGTCTTAAATTCCTCAGAGTATAGGTGATAATGAATATGCCAAATGGGACTCCAAATGAAACATCCAGTATGGTGGTTTTGCCCACGCTTATTTGAAGTGACTACAGTTCTACCCAACTCAATAGGTTATTCCCCAAATAAACATTTTACTTTCCCTGCCTATTTTCACTAAGACTGAATATAACTCATAAATAAGATTAAGCTTGACAAGAGAAGTGCAAACTGTAGACTTTTTTGGTGGCACCAGATGAATGCAGGTACACTAGGAAGAAAGTATGGTAGTGTATGGGTCAGACTTATAGCATGTTTTGAAATATCCATATGCACTAAGATGTCAAACCAAGAGGAATATTCAATTCAAGAAATACTTTTTATGAGCCCTCAAGTAGAGGTAGCTAGGTGGTACAGTAGATAGAACAGTGGCCCAGGAGCACCTGAGTTCAAATCCTGCCTCAGATACCTGATACTTACAAGCTGTGTGACCCTGGGCAAGTCACTTAACCCAGATCACCTTGCCAAAACAAACCCCAAGAAACCCTTTTCCTAGGGAACATTAATACTCAGATCTAAAAAAATCCCAATATCAGGTAATGCTAATTCTCCTCAATTACTGCTGAGGCAATACAAGCAAAGCAACATAAATGTAAAGGGTGCTGAATCTGGAGTCAGAGATCAGAATTAAAATCTTGTGCCTGCTACTTACTACCCATATGACTGTGGGAAGGTCACTTATGTGCTTTGGGCCTCAGCTTTCTTAAATGTGAAAACAGAGAGTTGGATGTGACTTTCGATAAAGTCCTTTCTAGTTCAAAATCAATGATCCTGTGAAACTGTAGAATTATGGAGAAGTATCTATAATTCATAAAGAAAAGAAAAATGAATTTTCCAACTTTCAAGATATACTCAAATATTTTTCGTAAAGTACTTTTAATGAACTGATTCACACATCAGCTGAGAATACTTTAACCCTTAAATCTAGGGTTCCTTCCACCCATTTCTATAACAGCTATAGTTCGAAGATTGAAGAACAGTTGTTAAGTAGTTCAGAGACTAAACAAGCATTGTCACTACTGAGTTTAGATGCTACTTCTCATTCTGATGGAGAGAGTCGGGCAAAAACAAGGATTAATGCTCGAATGAGGCTTGGAGATCATCTACTCCAAGCTCTACCTTTTATAAAAAAGAAAAACAATTTCTAGGAAGATAAATGGACTACGAAGAAACCCATCTCATTTACACATTTACCCTGTCAACATGTGTGGCAATTCCTTGTCCCAGAAACTTCTCAAAGATAGTAAAGGCATTACTACTATGGAATAAAACCAGTTTCGAAAGAGAATATTTTAAACAGTATTTTCTACTTGAGATAGGACTTAAAAGTCTTTTTGAAAAGAGGTGACTTTTCCTCATGAATATCTTCAAATTCTTTTATTAAACCAAAAAATAGCATGTTTGTAATTTACACTTTTAATCATTGTAAAATTTTAAGAGTACTTTGATTTCTGTCAGATATGCCCTATAGTCTTTAACCAGATATTTAATTATTTTTTCCACTTTTTTATATCATCTGCCATTTCCACTGTATACTTATCTCACTTCTTCCCATCAAACTATCCCTTATATAACAAAGAATGTAAAAAGGAGGAAGAAAAAACCAGTTCAGCAAACTAACCTACATTTTAACACATTAAAATATTATGTACATACATATTTTTAAATGACAAACATATATATTTTAAAAACTAACTTTATACGTAATGTTAGATTCCCGTGGTCCCTCACCTATGCAATGAAGTGAAATGTAAGGTGTAAGGGCCAGAGGTATCTGAGAGGATAGCATCTTTGGTGTGAAGGCTTGCGAGACCCTTTTCAGGACTGATCACCCATCTTTGGTGATCACCTTCATCCAACTCTCACCTGTGACTCCATGAAGCTGTAACATGTGCAGGGGCCACACCCTGGTAAAACCATCTGGTAGATGGGCTAAACCAGGCTAAGGATAACCAACAGGCTTCAAATCTGCCAGTCAGTTAGGGGGATGTCTACACCAAGAATTTGAAGATTTCTCCTGGCATAATGGGCATATGAGAACAATTTATTCCAGTGGCCATGAAGGCAGCTGAAGTAGGTGCTGTGGAGTGTCACAGGGGAGGAAGGGGTTTTTAGAAAAAAAAAAAACCTTGCCACCAACAGTAAAATCAGTATGAACTGATGTAAAATGAAGTGAGAAGAACCAGGAGATCATTGTACACAGTAACTGCAATGGTTTAATGATAACCAGTTAGGAAAGGCTTGGCTACTTTGATCGATAGAATGGTCCAAAACAATTCCAAAGGACTCATGATGTAAAAGTGCTATCCACCTCCACAGAGAAAACTGATGAACTCTGAGTGCAAACTGAAATACAACTCTCTTTTTTGTGATAGGGTTAATATGGAAATACGCTTTCCATTATTTCACATGTGTAATTGGTATCATTCTGCTTGCCTTCTCAGTGAGTGGGAAGGACTAGGAGGAAAGGAGAGAATTTAGAAGTCAAAATTTAAAAAGAAAAGAATGCTTGAAAATAATTGATATTTTAAAAAAGAAATTCACCCCATATCCATGGCTATGAAAGTTTTTATGGAATGATCTTTACTATTCAGGCCACATATTCATTTATTTTGGTACATTGTGTAAGATATTATTCTAAATAAGTAATTACTGCCAGATTGCATTCCTCAAAGGAAAAACAATATGCCTAAAAACACATTTTAAAGGAGGCTGGTCAATTAGGGCCCAGTCCTTAACTCATATTTCATATACCCTACCTTGTTCGACTGATAAGGAAGATTAACGATCCTGCTTCTTGAGCAGGGATAATGGAAGTACCCTTCCCCTCATGTTAGAGCATCTGCAGTTCTCTGTTTCCTATTGGATTACTTTTGGGACTACTGAGTCAGAAATGAATATTCATACAAAAGGCTGAGGTGTATTTTCTTGCCTGGTGCTTTTGAATGAGGACTACTTGCTATGAACTCTGGGTGGGAGATCCCATGCCCTACCAAGACACCATATGCCTGTGAATGTATGGTTCCTTTGTTCTGTTTGTCTCCTCTGTTTATTATTTCTTGATCTTAGGCGACTTGAGTATCCAGAGATAGAATGGACAAGGTTATTATCTCAGGAGCTTTGAAAGGTCAGAAGAGTTAATAGTAATATAAGAAAGAGAGCAAGTAGCGGAGTCTGCTTAGACCCACATCAGCAAGGTCCAGTGAGGAGCCAGACCTGAGCAGGGCCCAGCTTGGTTCAACCTAGCAGTAAATTAACTCAGCACTTGAAGCAATAGCTTGGATATTTGGGGTAAGAAATAGTGAGGAATCCAGGATGCCTCCTAGGTTGCAAGCCTGAGGTACGGGGAGGATGATGTTGCCCTCTCCAGTTATAGGAAAGGTTTAGGGGGAAAAATAATGAATTCTTTTTGAGACATATTGAATTGAAGTGGTCTCCTGGACATCCACTTTGAGATGTCTGAAAGGCAGTTGGAGATGTGAGATTGGGGGTCAGCAAATCGATCAGGGCAGGACAGGTAGGTTTGAGATTCATCAGCATAGAGATGGTAGTTGAATCCATGAAAGCTGATGAGATCACCAAGTCAAATAGCAGAGAGGAAGAAGAAAAGATACCCCAAGATGGAACCTTGAGGGACATATTCAGTTAGAGGGCTTGACTGGGAGGAGAATCCAGCAGAGGAGACAGAGGGACCAGATTGCTGTCATTGTTGTAGTTCATCAATTATTCTCAAAGAGTACCAATGACATCACAAAGCCAGATAGGAGGAAAACCAGGAGAGAATGGTGTCCCATAAACTTACAGGGAAGAGAGTATAAAGGAGAGAGTGATCATCAGTGTCAACGGCGGCAGAAAGGTCAAGGAGAGTAAGGACTGAGAAAAGTATGATAGATTTGGCAGCTAAGACATCAGTGTTAACTTTGGAGAGAGTAGTTTTGGTGGAATGATAAGGTCAGAAGTCAGATTGTAAGGGGTTAAGAAAAGAGTGGGAGGAGAGAAAGTGTAGGCACCTATTGTAGATAGTGTTTTTTGAGGAATTTAGTTACAAAAGGTAGAAGAAATAGAGGATGAAAGTTAACAGGGATGGAAGGATCAGGTGAGGGCTTTTTCAGAATTGGAGAGACATCCAGGAGAGAGGGAGGGATTGAAAATAAGTGAAAGAGAGGGGATGACAGAGTGAGGCGTTCTGCTGGATGAACTGGGATGGCATGAAGTCACTTGAATAAATAGAGATTTGCCTTGGTAAAAAGTAAAGCTGCTTCATCATGTGAGACAAGGATGAAGGAGGAGAAGGTGGCAGAAAGCATCTGAGTGATGGATGAGGAAGAGGGGAGAAGGGGAAGCCCTTGGCAAGTGGCCTCAATTTTTTTCTGTAAAATATGAGGAAAGGTTGTCATCTGAGAGAGTAGGGGGAGAGGGAGCCATGGGAGGTTTGAGGAAGGATGAAAAAATTTAGAAGAGCCAGTGTGGAGAGTGGGATTGTGAGTTGACAAGCTAATTTTTTTTTTTATTTCTACATCTAGATCCATAGTTTCTCTTGTATATTTGTCCCTAATTTCTTCTGTAATCAGGGTAATGGCCAATGAGATCTTGACCTTTAGAACATTCACAGTATTATTTACTTGCTGCCAATCTACATGGAGGTTTTGTGAGCTTTTTTTGTTTCCCTTCCCTGAATCAGAGTAAGCTCATGTATATTGAACTATTTTCTGTAGTTTTCCTGTATGGTAATGAAAGGCCTTTTAATTGGATGCTAGACTGGGACTAAGTGCGAATGCAAAAAGTTAGAATTGATGAATACTTTCCTGTCTTCACTTGTGTCCATTTAAGCATTATCTACTATACGCTTCTGAGTAGGGAAGAGACTTTAGATACTCTTTCTCTTTCTCTCTCTCTCTCTCTCTCTCTCTCTCTCTCTCTCTCTCTCTCTCTCTCTCTCTCTCTCTCTCTCTCTCTCTCTCTCTCATACACACACACACACACACCTGCTGTTATTGTCACACACACCTGGCTAAGCATGCACTGATGTGTCTTCTTTTTATTGTGTTTACACTTTCCTGATCTTAAGTTATCTAGTATCCAGAATGGGACAGACCAAGTATGACCTTGTGATCTTTAAAAAGTTGAAAGGACCATTAGTGGTCTGGAAACTAGAGTCCATGGTAAAGTCTGTCAGTAGCCACAGCAGCCTAACTTGGTGATAAGCCAGTCCTGAGGAATGGCCCTTTTAACCCAGTCCATCAACAAGTGGACGTGGCAGTTGAGACACCATGTCCTGTAAGCAAGGGAGTGGCTGCATGTTCATTGGCTATGCCTTATTCAGAAATGAACTTGGTGGGGTAAATATTTGGTAGTCACCAGCTTGAATTCACCTTCTCCAGAGATCGAGTGGATGTAGAGAGGGGATAGTGTGATGTTATTGTAGTTCTGCCCTTGATATGTTTTCTCAGTAAATATTTCTTTGTAAAAACCAATGGATGCTAACTGGTTAATTGATACTGGTGAGAGATCAGAGGTCAAACTGATACTGGGAGATAGGCCAGATTGGGGGGGGGGGGGTGGGTTCAAGAGCAACAGTATTCGTGAGATTCTTTGTCCCAATCTTTCCCACATTACTTCCAGATACAGAGGTGAGAAGAATTAGTAGGAGAATTCTGGGGACCTGACCTGATAATCTAACTTGGTATAGGAGAATGAACCCAGAATCTATGTGCCCCATATCTATAATGGATTTCATTTTTCTTTGGAACCATCCTGGGATTTCTTGTTATTGTTCCATGTTCTCTTTATTTTCCACAGGATTCTACGTTTCATTAGGCATTGCTTTCCTTTCTTTTGTCATGTGATATCTGTTGAAAGCTTCAGAATTTCTTTGAGGATTTAATATTCGCCTTTCCTTCTGGTTTTAGGATCATTTTTTTTTTATATATCTGCTTGTGTCTTGGGTTTTTTTTTATTGTTTCCTTTCTTTTAAAATCTTTTGTGTAAGCTTTTTTCCCTTATATTCCCTTGTTGTTCAGTTTTCCTTTCAACCTAATGCCAGAGATGATGGTGAGGTACTTGTGATTCAGAATGATAATGTGATCAATAGGAGTTTCGTATTTACATGGTTTGGAGAAAACTGCAACTGATGGAATAAGGTGTAGAACACAATTATAAAACTTTTAAGCCTAGATCCTGAATAAATTCGTTCTGCGCTTCCCCATTTGTTTTTAAGAACCTACCACTAGTGTTGGTCCTCAGGTAAAATATACTTTGCTAGTGCTCTTTTGACTGTTCCCAGATGCCTTTTTCATTTTGCCAACACAGTTCGGTATCACAGACTTTATTTACTTTTATGTAGATCTTTATAAGAGCCATATCCTTAAGTCATCCATGTCAGTTAATATATGCCCAGGGCCTAAAAGAAATAAATTGAAACAGAAGTAAATCATGTAAAAGTCCCAATAGAAATTTACTATTCTGCCCTTTCTTCCTAGTATATTAGTTTGTCCTTGGAATTGCCAAATGTATTGTTGCAGTAGGGGAAAACATATATGTTACTCTTCAGGCCTATGGAGGACAACACATTTTGAAGACTGATGAACACTTGTGGATGCAAGTTTTTGAAATGATCTTCTTGGGAAAAAAAATCTGTTTGGAAAAGTTCAAGGTAGTGGACATGGTAAGGAATACGTTATCGCAGTGGTTTGACAATGAATAATCCGGGCTTACAGTTATAGATTAGAAAATGCCACAAAGAAAATCCCAACCAGTTAGTCGTTAAGGAATTCTGGTTTTAAGGTGCTCCATTTACATCTTCATTATCAGAAAATCTTAGCTCCTGAAGATACATAGATATTCTGCTTTTTTGGACCCAGGTTAGAAATGCCCCAAGGGGAAATTTCATGAAGATTCTAATATAAATCCTGGAAATCTCTCACAGCAAATTAGTATGTCAAAATCTAGTTCCATGTGTTTTCTGGACCTTTAGAAGGCAGTCTGGGCCCGGAATATCTTCTCTTTTGAACAACCTATATATCTCCAGAATGGTATTACTGATGTCTAAATTATCATTACTGGTAGACTACATGCACCATATGTTGGCCATGGCCTAGCCAAGAGCAGTCAACAGTTTTTGGCAGGAGAAAGTGGTGGATTTTTCACTAATGATGGACATTCAAAACTTTCTACATAGGTCTACAATACTTGATATCTAGGAAATCTTTAATGAAGAAAGTTTTATTAGGGTAGCATAATGGATAGAGCAAAAGGCCTCTAGTCAAGAAGACAAGTTTAGATCCCACCCCTGACACTTAGGATCTATGTAACCACCTTTTAATCTCTGAGTTTTTATCTCATCATCTGTAAAATCAGAAGGTAGATCTTCCTTGACATTCCTCCTCTCTCTAAGTCTATTATCTTATGATCATCAGTTATTGCAAAAGTGGACAATTAAATACCTTAAGAAGCCAAGTCAGCAAGTGTTAATATAGTAAGTGCTTAACTATGTACTAGGCATCATACTAAAATTTATGTCACGGAAAAAAACAAGCAAACAAATAAAACCTTTATGTACAAGCAAAGCTTCTCAGGGGCTTACAAAGGTTACCTTAATACCCAGAAGTAGGACAGTTCAGAATCCAAGCCTATATTTTATTTCTGGATTTTGAAGTATCACGGAGAATATTGCCAGCTCTCAATTTACCTCTAATTATCAGAAATAAAAATACCAAGTTGACAAGGAATATGGTAGACTTTCATTTAATTTAAGCAAATTCAGGCTATTAATCACAGCTCCAGTATTATTTGACATCATCTGGCATTTTATGACAGATGTTATATGTTAGGGAGGGTTGGGGGAAAGGAAGATTGTTCAGAAGAGGTGGACTTGAGTTATACCAGCAACTGGTAGTTAAAATGAAAGTGAGTTGGAACAAATTAAATAATACTACAGAGGAATATAAAAATTCATTTTATTGATTTTGAAGTTATAGGTTTATTTTATTTTTAAAAAGAGGCTGCTTTACGTAGAGATTCCATCTGAGGTAAAGTAACTTAGGAATCAAAAAGAGTTAACTATACAAGGTAATCAGTGAATAGTTCATTCTTTATTTCTGTGTTCAGCTTATTTCTGCTTCTCAGTTTATTACTAGTAATAAAGGCAATAGCTCTGATTTCTTTTGAAGTGCTTTTTCTGTGTCCAATATCTGTGCTCAGATGAGCACAACATGAGAATTAGATCTCATGAAAATGCTCTGGTTCATGTTAGTTTTTCTCTAAACTACAGTTATAGAATCATCTTAAGGAAAGACTAGAATGTCTATGTTACAAAGAAAAAAACTATTTTGAAGGTAAGAATAGTTAGTACCATAGTATACATGAATAGAGAAAGTCATTTAAAAAAAAAAGTCATTCATGGCATAAAAAGCTGCAGTGTTAGGAATATTAATGAATGAAATTCATTCAGAACAAATGGAGAATAAGCCTAGTGGTGGTGTTTAGTCATTTCAGTTGTGTTCAACTCTTCATGACCACATTTGAGGTTCTCTTGGCAAAGACAGCGGAGTGGTTTGCCATTTCCTTCTCTCGCTCATTTTACAGATGAAGAAACAGGTTTACAGGATCAAGTTACTTGCCCAGCTAGGGTCTGAAGTCATATTTGAACTCAAGTCTTTCTGAGTCCATGCCTCTGTCCATTGTGCCAGAGAGAGTGGTATCTCTGGGCTAAAGGATATACCTAATTTAATAACTTTTAGAACATAATTTCAGACTGCTTTTCAGAATGGCTATATTTATAGCTATATTAAAGTGTATTAGTATTTTTGTTTTCCTGCAGTGTGCCCTTCCTCCCCATGAACATATAATTTCTTTTTTTTCCCTACAAATTCCCTAAAAATTCACCAGTGAGCCTTTCTCAAATTATTGGTGATTTGGAACACTTTTTTATATGGCTAATGATAGTTTGAATTTCTTCCCTTGAAAACTGCCTTTTCATATATTTTTTTTTTTTTTTACCATTTATAAATTGGGGAATGGCTCTTATTCTATAAATTTGAATCAGCTCCTTGTATATTTTGGAAAAGAGACCTTTATGTAAGATGTTTGCTACAAAAATGTTTTTCCCAGTGAATTGTGTCTCATCTGATGTTTGCTGAAGTGATTTTGTTTGCTACATAAGTATACAGAGTTTATGGACTGGGACAGACTCAGTTCTGTCATTCTCTGGGTAGTTTAGCTTTTATAATGGAACAAAAATGAGATACTTGTAGGTGTTTTAAAGATTAACAAAAAGAGATTCACTTAGCCCATAGTAGAAGGCTATTCAATAATAGGCGTTGAGGAAATCTCAAAGTGATTCAGCTGAACAGAGCTTCCTTGTCCAAGTTACTTATCATGAGTCACTAGCCAATTACCAGAGAGCAATGCTACAGTACATGTGGCAGTATTGTCTTCATGATCAAGTCAACAGTCTCCTGAGGCAACCAAATTTGGAAGACAGCCTCAACAGCTTCTGAGTAAAAAACTAGCCTGCTTTCCTCTGATCAGTGGAATAATTAACCATGATTCCAGAGGACCAAAGATGAAAAATGTTACTCACCTCCTGAAAGGGAGATGATAGACTAAATATATGGAATGAGACACACATTTTTGGACCCAGTCATTATGGGAATTTGTTTTGCTTGACTACATATACATTTTTTTTGTTACAAGGAGTATATTTTTCCCCCACTAAGGTTGGAGAAAGGGAAGGTGGAGAAAGAGTGCTGGTTAAATGACAAAAATTTTTTAAAAAAGCAGTAAAAGATTGGTAACTACATGGAGGAAGAGTTTTCTGGTGCAGAACAATAATAAAATATGGATTAAAATCAATCAAAGAGATTATGTGAGAGGTCACTGAAAGTAAACAGAACTCTGCTTTTCACAAGCACTTCCTAAGAAAGGCATAAGAAAAAAAGAATTTTACAGTTACAAAAGGAGGGTTTCTTTTGATAGCATGTCAGCGATATCACTATGAAACATTTAAAATATAAAAGGACCATACTGACATATTTCACAATCAAATACTTAAACAGCATTTTCACTAAATTCAGGAGATGTGAGAGAAGAGAGATTAAATGTAGTTTTCTCTGCTGATATAAGGTAAAGAGGTATTAAAATATGAAGTTGTTTCACAGGAAATTTAAAATCAGAAAGGAGGAAATGGCGATTTTCCACCTTCCTACCTCACATGCAACTCCCACGATGTCTTCATGTCTTCATTTCCAGCTCACTGAATGTGTATATGAGGGGAGTAAAAGGTGAGGAGTACACAAAGGATTCTAAAAGAGCTTTGCAAGTATTTGTACCACATCCTTGCCAACCTTAATCTTTGAGAGTCTCATTGCATTTACTAGAGAGCAGTAAAGAGTCCAAAGTTACACAGCAATCAGTGACAAAGTTAATTGGAATCTGTTTGCCAACACTTCCCCTTCAGCAATTTTTAACACTCTAGAAAAGTCTTCCTTAGACTAAAAAAATGTTTTACACAAGGAATTGCAGAATAGATAATGCATATGAAAGTGTCAGTATGCGTATGCCAGAAAACAAGAAGTAGAATTATGAAAAGGTTCATTTTAGTTTCAGGTTTGAGGCTTGAGTACCTTTAGTCTAGGGCCCTGAGGCCTCAGGTTGACCACTCCTGGTCTAGAGGAAAGACAAAACAAATCCTCTAGCCCCAATTCCTACATCCTGATAGAGCCAACAGAACAGGGAAGGTGGGAAGGAGACATACATAAGAAATTGAGAAAATAGAAAGAGGCAGCTAGTAGGTGGAGAATCGATAGAAGGCAACCTTGTTATCATCTCCCGCTATTCTGTTCCATGTGCTTGAATTTATCCCTTTGCCAATTTTATAAAAGACAAACTACTATATTGAAAAAGTTTTCGCCATTGGAAAAAACTGAAATATTGTAAAAAGGGAAAATATTTGGGTCTTTAAGAACAGCTGTAATTTCTATTTTTTAAAATGTAAAGGATTAAGGGGAAGATATGTAGTTTTTTTTCCAATTCAAAATGGAATGAAGAATTATAGGGAAGAGGGACATGAATAAAATGCAAATTATTACCCTATTGAACAAATTCAGGGGTTGTTTTTTTGGGGGGGGGATGATCTCAGACCTATGATTTTATTAGTGTGGGCACTTTTGGTTTGAAATCTCTTCCGCTAATGTATGTCAGAAACAAATCTGTAATTTATAAGTCTTAGAAAATTTCCTGAGGCACTGAGAGGTAGTGATTTGTGCCTGGCCACACAGTTGATATATATCATAGGCACAAACCCTGGTTTTGCTAGCTCTGAGTTAGATTCTCCGTCTCATATCACATTGCTTCTTGCTTAATAAGGCCATGTTCATTTACTCAAACATTTTCCCTTTGAGCTTGCATTTGTACCAAGGGTAATGGGCCCATTACACACTTATTTCACATACTTTTCTGTTCATCACTTACTTGATTCACTTTTATGCTCACAAATGTTCAGCCTAATGACCAGCTTATTTTGTATGCATGGTAGCCATTACACACCTCCTACTATTATGAGTTTCCAAGATGATCCTTGAGGTTCCAAGCTCAAAGTTGCCAAATGTATGGCAATGATCTAGAACTCAGTGATCTAGAACAGAGGAGGCATCTTAATTTTCAGTGGAGAAAATAATTAGATGAACAGCTGATTTCTTCATATCTGCCATTGTATTTTCCCCAGGAATGTGGCTACTTGGTGGTGCAGTGGATGTTTGTTGCTGTTTAGTTGTTTTCAGTTTGTCTGACTCCTTGTGACCCCCATTTGAGGCTTTCTTGGCCAAGATATGGGAGTAATTTGCCATTCCCTTCTCCAGCTCATTTTACTGAGATGAGAAACTGAGGTAAATAGGGCTAAGTGACTTGCCCTGGGCCATATAGCTAATAAGTATCTGGGGCAGATTGGAACTCAGGGCTTCCTGACTCCTGTTCTACCACTCTGTCCACTATGCCACCTATCTGCCTTCTGCAGTGGATTGACGAGAATTTAAATCCTGCCTCGGATTCTTATTTAGCTATTGTGGGCAAATGACTTTTCTCAGTCTCAGTTTCTTTATAGGTAAAATGAGGATAATACATAATATTACCTACCTCACAAAGATGTTGTGATGATCAAATAAGATTACATGTTATAAAACCTTAAACCTGGGTATAAATTCTATCACTCTTATTATTACTTATTAGATTTGCTTCAATTTAGAGAGAGAAGCAATAATCAATTGTTTAACAGGTACTATCACTTAATTGTGAAAAATTTCCTAAAGAACTAATATAGATATGTATATACATATTTCAAAATTACAAAACATAACATGAACAAAATATAATGAACTGATAATATCTTACTTAAGTGTCTTTTTTCCTCCTTGTTCCTCCTTGTCCTGTTTGCTGTCTGAAGATGTTCTAGGCTCCAAAAATAGTCAGTGAAAACATGTGAAATGAATTAGTGAGCAAATGAACCACTGTGAATTTGGTGAACCTTGACTGAGCGCAGTAAGAAATGATGAATGGGTGGACTTCAGAAAATCCTAGAAAGACTTCGGTGAACTCTTATGTTGAGTGAAGTGAGTAGAACCACAACAACACTGTTTACAGAAACAACCACAGTGTGCGGTGACTGATTTGGATAGACTTAGCCCTTCTCACCATGGCAAAGACTTAAAACAGTTCCAAAGGACACATGATGGAAAGTGCCATCCATATCCAAAGAAAGAACCATGCAGTTGGATTGCAGAGTGAAGCAGACTATTTTGTTTTTTGTGTTATTTTGTTTTGTTTTTTCTTTCTAATGGTTTCTCCACTTCATAATAATTCTTCTATGCAACGTAACTAATGTGAAAATGTGTTTTATAGGAATGTATGTGTAGAACCCATATCAGATTGCATGCCATCTTGGGGAGAGTTTAAAACTTATGGACATGAATGTTGAAAACTAAAAATAAATAAATTTGAAAAAAAAGAAAAAACATTGATTGAGCACTCACTATGTGCAAAGCAATATGGGGGATACAGAAATGAGCAGCACACAGTCCTATCCTCATCGGAGCTTATAACTCTGGTTTTAAAAATATTTTGAAAGATTCATTATGAAAAACTGCTATCCACTTCCATGGTGAGAACTGTTGAACTGAGTGAAAATTGAAATATAATTTTTTCCTTCCTTCTTTCCTTCCTTCCTTCCTTCCTTCCTTCCTTCCTTCCTTCCTTCCTTCCTTCCTTCCTTCCTTTTTTCCTTTCTTTTTTTTGTTGATATAGTTAACATGGAAATACATTTTGCATAATTTCACATGTATAATTCTGGAACTCAAATTTTAAAAAGAAAGGAAAACTAAAAAAAATAAATGATAATTGAGGGAAAACATTTTGGTATATGTATTTCAATACAATAGTTTTCCTTTGTAATCTTCTGTATTTTAAGCATTTAAAGTACCTTCTAAGAAGGAAACCATAGGCTGCACCAGACCACCCAAGGGATCCATTCCACTAATAAAAAAAAAAAAGGTTGAGAACTTCTGTTTTAGAAAACTGCTTCTGGGAAAAGAAAAAGTCAGGCCTGATGACTTCTAATAGCATTGAAGGAAATCAGGTGGGCTTCCTGCTTCCCATTCTTTCCAATCACACTTGTCACTCCTATGGGTTGCTGTAGTGTCTAACTTTAATAACTCGAAGAATTAGGTGATCTAACAAATGAATACTTTGATGTGAAACTTACATCAGTTTCTCATCCTAACTGAAGTTTTGCTACTTCGTTTCTAAGCATCTTTAGTCGTTTAAAACATCTTTTTTGGAACAGATGGGCAATGAAGTCAGGTAACCCAATGCTGGTTTTTACTAAACACATAAAGTGTTCTGTTTCTCCAATTGCAACAGCATATCCAGTTTTTAATGCTCACACAGGAAAAAATCCTTACATTCTGGGAGCTATGCATGTCTCAGACAATATATAAGCATAGCCCCTAGCAGTCTGCCCAAAGTGTAACAAATCACTGATTACTTTTCCAGCCAGCAATGCTAACTCTGGGTTGGGAGGGGGAAAGAGAGAAGGAAGGAAATCAGAGCTCTCCCAATCAGCAGCAATTTACAGTAAAGAACAAGTCTATCCCAAAGCAACCCGGGGCATATGCCGTGAGTGTCATCATCCCAACAGTGACATTCCCCAATGTTTTGCCAATGTTTGCTTCCATCTGTGGGATTCTTCTCACCAACTGTCAAGTCCTCAGGTATCCTAAAACAGCCTCGGAGTGTTTAAGTTTAATTTTAAATGAACATGCTCATACCACTGTCTTCTCTTTTTGACTTATTATTTTTAGAGGAAAGTCACAATGAAAGGTTAGTCCCTGAAAGTCTTAGCCAGTAAAATGTGCAGCATGAGAACATTAAGCCCTGCAGTCAGACACACCGAAAGCAAAGGGGAAAATGTTCCAGTGGGGCTGCAGCGTTTCAGCATATGCAGGAATGATGTCATTTGTTTTCACAGAACCCACTTGAAAACTGTTCCTGCCTTTCAAAAACTGCAGTAGGGGGCATCTTGTGGAGACTTCCTGCATACCATATTTCAGAGAACGTTAAAGTTTACACTGCATCAAAATCTAGCCAATCACATTGTTTACTCCATTCCGTCCCCCATTTTCGTTTGTCCTCCTTACTTGAAGTTAATGTAGTGTTAGATCATCATCCAGTATACTCTGACCAGACTGGAACTACAAGAGTATCCCTGGATGACTCCACTTTAAAATCCAAACAACCTCAGCACACAATGTTGCTTTACACCTACTATCTTTTTTTTTTAAATAGACATCCTGCCCATAGGTGGGGATTTTGCCAAATAAGCATCATCACCATTTAGTCTATTTGTAGAACTTGATATTAACTACATTCTTTGTAATCATACATTAAGCATTCTTCTTTTGTAAACCTTTGAGATGAATTGCCATTTTCATTGTAGCAAAGTCATAGAACAGTTTGGTTATTTGGTCTCATAGTAATAGAACTGGCAGAACGAAGACCCCCACAACCCAGTCTCAGCCTTATCTTATTAAACAACAATAATAATAGTATTTACACATCACTTTAAGGTTCGTGAAGCACTATACAGATAAGTAACTGAAACCCTGTGATATTTTTCAATATGTGAATATGCCTATGAATTGGATTCAAAATCTAGCCATGCTGTTGACAAAAATTCAAAAGTTCCCACTGTATTTCAATTGAGGAAACTGAAAGAACATATTTCAGTTACTAAAATGTGATATAAACAGATTGCCAGTGCATACTTTATCACTATACTTTCTTCTCTTCTTTTCCATATTTACATATAATGATTGTTCTTCCAGCCTTAAGTATATATAAGTAATATACATACATCTTACGTTTCTCACTTCTTATGCCCTTTGATTACAGAATCTGTTAATGCATTACCTAAAACACTTCTGGTTCTTTTGATAGATTTCTTCTTGAATACCATTCAGAGTGGTTTTGATCTCACGCAGATCCATAGAAACCACTCATACTAAAATCTCCATGACTCTTTTATAGCTAAACTCAAAGATACCTCTTTGCACTTAGATCAACTCCTTTTTCTGTCTTTTATTACTTTGTATCTGGAGAACTCTTGCCATCTGAGGTTCTACACTTGTTTACTCTCTTGGTCTTATGCTACTTCTTGGTGTACTGATCTGTTGACCATCCTACCCACTAGTATCACCAAAGAACTCTGATCTTAGCTTGGCTCCCTCCTTGCTCTTTCTCTTCCATATTCTCTGCTTGCAATATTTAATTTCCTTTGATAATCCGTTTAGCAAATATTCGTGGGTTTTTTGTTTGTTTTTAACACTATCTGTAATTTCAATGGATTAGAGAATTCCAGGGGTGGAAACTCCCATTACTAACTACTCATCAACAACTTCTCTTCAATCTGCAGACTTGAAGAGTTATATAGGGGCATTGATAAATGTCTTGCCCAGGGGCATTCAGCCTATATGTGAGATACAGGACTTGAGCCCAAGATCTCTACCCATCAGGCTGATGTTCTTTCCCACTTCTGTAGATAAATTCTAGAATAGTATGTGCCCTATTTACATAAGTATAATGTGGCATCTCATATCATAACCTTGATCTCTCATTCTATGGAATTTTAATACTACTAAAATTAAATTTAATCTCAGGTAGCACCTGAAACTTTGTTGTGTGCTACAACACAGGAGAGACCATCTCCAGAATTTCCTGAGTGCTAGGTGGATAGAGTGTTGGGTATGGAGTTATGAAGACCTGAGTTCAAATGTAACCTCAGATACTTATTTAGCTATATGACCTTGGGTGAGTCATCTAACCTCTTTTTACTTATATTTCCTCAACTGTAAAGTGAAGATGATAATAACAGTACTTACCTCCCAGGGTTGCTGTGAGGATTAAACCAAATAATATTTGTATAGCACCAGACACATGGTAGGTGCTATATAAATTCTAATTATTAATATCATCATTATTGCTGTTATCAGTATCATAACCAAATCTTTCTTTCCCTTCTTACCCATTTTCAAACTATGACTATCTTTTTCCAATTGTATATCCCACACATGATTAGCTTATCAGGGACATGCAAAAGAAGAACACATATTTTGTAATAAAATAAGCCAATGGAACATATTTTCTCAGTGAAATAAATATTTAGAAAAAAATTCTTTAAAAACCCTGAATTTGATTGCGAATATTTATTGTGCATATACTATATTTTGTCCCAGGGCATACTTGTGGGGTTTTAACCCAATAATCTATTTCTCTTTGGAGAAGAAAATTCCAAATAGATCTTTGGAATCATTTAACTAGAAAATCCTCTGGTAGAAAACCATCTAGTAGGTCTTTGGATTTTTGAAACAATGGAAGTTCCCCTCTAAACTTTTAACCTCATGATAAATTGAAGTTTCCCTAGATTTTTCTTCGTGCCTCAGGATGGATCACAACAGCAATCCTTCCCTAGGCTAGTACTTTTTAATGTCTGAAGAATCTTCTTAAAGACCTCTCTTTAAGACCCATCTGTCCTTTGAGCCGGAATAAACATATGTATACCTGAAAACCCAACACATATTCCATGCTGTAGTCACTTCTCATAGCCAGGATCCAAGATCTTTCCCAGGTCAAGAAGTGGCTGAGGCAGATTTCTCCTGAATTTCTCTAAAGGAACACTTTAAACTGCTCATCTTGACAGACTAATAAGTTATGTTTTGCCCCACACTGATGGCCTTTTTGCATCCAGCTGGGCTCCATGATAATTGGGAGCCCAGTTCTAATGAGGCACAGCTGGCTGCTTAGCTAGGCCTATATTTGGAGGACAAACCTCCCTTAAAGGGACAGTTTCTACCCAGCTATAATACCTAAAATCAAATAAATCTTTGCTGAAGAGCAGGCTTTCATTTTATCTTTGTTCATGAGTATGTGTGTGTATCTGTATCTGTATATATTGTTACCCTTTCCTGAAAGTCATCTTTCTTTCCACTTGTTAATCTAAAACATTACTGATATATTAATATTTTTTCTTTTCTCAATCATTTTTCTTCTTCAAAACATCTAGAAAACTAAAGTTGATTTTAGAAAGCATGAATTTTCTCATGGAGTACCAATCACGAGAGTATCAATTAAAAAATGAAATATGGAAAATATGGGCGCAAGATTATAACAGACATAGCACTTTACATTCATCATGCCCTTTGAACCTTACTATGAGGTAGGGACTATAAAAATCATTATTCTCATTTTGCAGATAAAAATCTGAGGCTCAGAAAAATTTAATGTCTCACTATGGTCACGTAACTGATAATGTGAGCTGGATTATGAAGCTTCCTTGTTCATGTATTGAATGGTCTTGGCTCCTGCACTGATGGTCTGTAAAATGGACATGAAATCAGAAGCAGGTCACTTGCGACTAAACAAAAGGTGTATGTGTGTGTGTGTGTGTCTACATTAGCTAATAATTTCCTAATATAAAGGAGCTCTTGTAGGAATATGAAAGTTTCCCTACATAGTAACACATTGAAATAAAAATAAATATTAGCTCTAAAGTAAAAAAGAGGATGATGATTCTAGGTAAGTGATGAACCACGTAATAAAGGGATAGGTGATATAGCAGGAGAGAAGTATTTAGTTAGAATGCAAGGTAGATGAAATACAGTGGAAAATATGCAATAGAAAAAATCAGTGTTGAAAATGGTCGTCAAGAAAGAAAATGAGGTTTTGATAATAGACAACATATTCAATCACATATATGACTAAAAAGCTAAACTCCATCATAAAAGAAATCTTTTCTCATTAGAATGTCTACAGTGCAGCAGTGAATATGTTCTCATTATTGAGGATGCTTCATTTACACATTCATATTTTAAGTTCTAGTCTCTGAGGTGGTATCTATATAGCCAGAGAGGAGAGAGAAGCTGAGTAATTAACCGGATAATTCAGTTGGTATAAATAGATGTAGATAGTAACGGATAATTCAGGCAAAAAAAATCCTTTTTCAATAGGGATTTTTAAAAGAGCTTGAATTACTTGGATAATTGCCGTACTCCCCCAAGTCATGTGGATCGAATATATACAATGTGAATGACATCAATAATAGATTTTTTAAACCTGTACATCTGCAGAGGGTATTAATTAGAGAAATCAACAACTGAGTTTTCCATTGGTTTTATTGGATTATTAATTCAGTTTTGGAAGAAAAATCATAATGGTTGTTGATATATAAACCCCTTTATATGTCCATACAGCTATATGTGTCTGTAATTTTCTGTATTTTATTTTGCCAATTCCATGGCCCAGAAAGAGTAAAAAAAAATATCAGCTGCGATAGACCCTTGCTTGCTTTGTATTTGGGTTCCTTAACGTGATTCTGTTAGTTATCAATCAGAGCTAATTTTTGTCAATGTTTTTTTTTTCTGCCATTAGACTTCAAGCTCAATATCAATCATAAAATATTTTGGACATCTGATATTTCATCCTTTCATTGCAGTCCTACCCTTGTTTCCCTTGTTGTAACATGAAGGTGGTTCTGGGTTCAGATTATGCCTCTAGAACTCATGCTTTGGCTAGAAAAGTTTTGAGCATGGACACAAGTTGATGGAGTAATGGACTGTTATTTGTTGCAGCATCCTTCTAGCTAGGTTTGAAAAGGCTTATGACTTTACCCGGTTAACCACAAGAGGATTTTTTTTTTGGCAGTGACTCATGTATCAGAGATTATCCATGTCTAGTTTGTAGAGGAGTCGAAATCAACCCACACTGACAAAATTACAGATCCTTGAAATATTGAAGTGAGTTATTTCACTCAGAAATTATCTTTCCATTTAAACTTGTTTTCTTAAATGGCTAGAAATCCCATAACATATTAAGAACATAAAATTGCTTCCTCTTCTTTTTACCCCTAGCTGCTACAAAATACTTCTGGAGAGCAAATGCCTTTGGACTAATAGCAGGCAGAAATTACTGTCCCTTTCCTTTTCAGAGTTTGCCAGTTATCTTTGTAATTCAGTAATGTAATCAATGTTATCCCACATTTTTGAGTTTGGGGAAATAATAAAATTGTCTAGAAGCAAATCGGTTTTCTGCTGAGATTAATTTAAGCACAAGAGCAGGTTGGAAGGAGAGATGCGATAGAGACATTTACCTTTCTCTCCAGTATGATACCAGGTGACCACACACTCAGGGCTGAAACACAGCTCAGTAGCATTACATCACCATAAGCAACTTTCATTGGCTGCAAAAAACTTCAGGACAAGACAAGCCTTCCAGTTGCTGTGTGAAAACTCTTGCGGACTCTTTCCTGGAAGAGAGACTTTTCTTCTATCCATGCAGCCATCTCTGTACTTACTGAATCTTATTAACCCTGTATGATGAATATTTAACTTCATTGTATCCAGTAGTTTAAAATTTAAAACGTGACCTTCTAGAGAGAGGGGTATGTGTGTGTGTGTGTGTTGGATGGGGGAATATATATTTGTATGTGCATGTCTTTTCTGTTGTGCTCCCCAATTCTTTTTTTCATTTTACTTGTTTTTAATTATATGCCCACAAATTCAGTGTTACTGTACCTAACATAATTTGTCGCTTCTTCTGGCCCTCTTCCTGCTTGAGTCAATCACTTTCCCCACCCCCACCCCCTTATCATTACCTGTTCTGTTCTTAGTCTCTGTAGGCAAAGAGCAAAGTTTTAAAAGAGTACAAGAATTTTTATTTTGATGAATTTCATTTGATCTAGTTCATAGATTTCTTATTTCCTTATTGGATTTCTTTCTATTGCATTCTATGAATTATTTATGTAGTGTTTATTACCATGGTGACTTCCAAACTAAAACCGTGTGTGTAATCTGAGAGGCCAAAGGGGGTTTACTAGTGGGTGTGATAGTGAAAGTGATAGTGAGAGTATGTAGCTGCATTTTCCACCCAACTTCTGGTCCCTATTCCTATTACCCATGGAAGTAATAGATTTTAGGTTAATTCAGTGGGAGGGTGGGGGTGAAGGGGGTGGGGTTGAGAAATATATGTGTGTGTGTGTGTGTGTGTGTGTGTGTGTGTGTGTACATATATATATATGTGTATATATATATGTGTGTATGTATATATATGTATATGTGTGTAGACATACATACTCATGTGTGTGTGTGTGTGTGTGTGTGTGTATATATATACTCAAAATAAATGTACCATAATCTTTGTAGTTGAGGCAAAAATATCTCCCCTCTATTTGTGAGGATTTTTCCTTCTTTTTTGTACATGGGATATAGACCCTAAAATGTGATACAGTGAAAAGGTCTTGGTTTTGTAATCCAAGACCTGAGTTGAAATCTTGACTCTGTCACTTGTGTGCTATATAATGTGATTTTGGATAAGTCACTTACCATCTTTGGACCTCAGATTGTTGAGGGCGAATCACAGAGATTTTCCTTTAGTTGGAAGTGACTAGAGCGTGGGTGGGGAACCTGTGGCCTCAAGGCCACATGCGATCCTTTAAGATCCTCCAGTGCAGCTCTGTGACTGAATCCAAACTTCACAGAACAGATCCCATTTATAAAACGATTTGTTCTGTAAGACTTGGACCCAGTCTAAAGGCCTCACCTGAGGACCTACAAGGCCGCAGGTTCCCCACTCCTGGACTAGAGTTCTTGACATGCTGCTTATGTCAGGCACATACTCCCCTACTTGTGGGACTGCACTGCTTCCTCAGAAAGCCTAGAAAATCCCCAAGCTTAGTAACAGAGAAGATCATGCCTCTAACTCGAGCCTTGCTCTCTCAGTTGCATTGCTGGAAGGCCAGAAGGGATGTTCCTGCTAAGACTACACACACACGTGACTGCAAAGAAGCTATTGCATCTGCAATTTTGGGAGGAGGAGCAATTAGAGATAGGAAGTCTTTGGTTACCTCTCATTGATATAGAATGATGTTGGGATTCCGAGGTCTCTGAGCAGCATTTACGTACTGGAATATTCGTATACATTTCTATCACCAATCTTCTGTGAAAATGAAATGAGTATTCATTGCGACACTGCCTGTTCATCTATTTCTGATTTTCTCTCCCTACAAAGATTGTAGAAATCAGTGATGGTAGAACTGATACCCAGGAGGGTACATGGACTCATTTCAGACCTGAGGATGAACCAGAGAACCAGAGAAACTGGTTCAATCTCAGTGAGGCGAAGAAGGGGTTGTTATAAAACGACAAAATATGCAGCATACACACTGATCTTCTCAAATAAAAATTGCTTGCACTTTTTATGTTTTCCCACATGTAGAGCTCAAGACGAATACTTGATTCCTTATTCTCATTCCTTTCCCTGAAAAACTTAGTTTGAGAATAAATGGAATGAAGATGGAAATTCCCATGGGATATTTTGACTTTTAGGTCAATAATTCAGGATGTGTAGTTTTCAAAATTAGCTACATATGTTTAGTTGTGCCATTATTTATTTATGTAGCACTTATCCCCATGGCCTGTAAATGACATGTAATAAAACAGGTGTTATTATTCCCATTTCTCAGTAGAGGGAACTGAGGTTCTGAGACAATCAATCAAATAGCATTCACTAAGTGTCTGTTACATATACAGAGCACTGCTAGGAGTTAGGAAGATAAAGACAAAAGTGAAACAGTAACTGCCCCAAAGGAAACAATACACACATATTATAGGCATGTATAAAATGGATGTAAAATAAATATCATAAATTATTAACCCAAAGTCAGCACAGCATTTCTAGAAGATAAATGAGCTTCTGATAAGATAGTCTAAAAATTTCAAAGGTATGTTTCCATTATATTCCATTATATTATATATTATATTACATTATATCATTATATTATCATATATCATATTATATATCATGTTTTTATAGATCATATCATTATTCAAAAGGTTTCCTCTTAGTACATTGTCTTCCTCTATTCTAACATAAGCTCCTTGAGGGGAGGAACTATATTTTGCTGTTCTTCGTATTCTCACATTTAGCGCAGGGACTGCACATGGTAGATGCTTAATATGTGTTCATTAATTAACTGACCAAATGCCTGCTTGCATCAATAGTTCACAACTATTCCATGGCTTAATTGGTCTCTTCATGAATTGCTGTAGACAAAAACAAAAACAAAGAAACTCCATTCATTCATCGCCTGGTGGCTAAACTTCTGGGGATGAGACTGTATACACTTAACTAGACTGGTCCTTGGATCACACACACACACACACACACACACACGCACTCTGTGTTGCTGGACCAGTATTCGAAGTTTGGTAGGAACGGTCATAGTTTGTGTTCTGTTGGCCCAGTTTTCAAGAATCCAAAGTCATCTGTAAATCATGATTTGGCAAAATCAATCAGCAAACATTTAATAAATACCTCCTAGGAAGAAAAAAGAAATAAGCATTTATTAAACACCTACTATGTGCTAGGTACTACATACTAAGTGCTTTACATGGATTATTATATTTGTAGAATATATTTATCACAACAACCCTGCAGAATAGGTACTATTATCATCATTTTATAGTTGAAGAAAGTGAGACAGGCAGAGTTACATAGTTGCTCGGAGGTACATAGCTAGTAAGTGTCTGAGGTTGGATTTGAACTTAGGTCTTTCTAACTCCAGCTTCAACTCTCTATCCACTGAAACATCTAGCTGCTTAGCTGCCTAGGAACCAGGCAATGTGCTACTCTCTGGGGATACAAAGACAAACATGAACTAATACCTGGCTTCAAGGAGCTGATATTTCACCTGGGAAGATTACATGTCTACACATATACATATGTATAAGAAAATTATGCACAAAGTAAATATGAGGTAATCTCTTGGCAGAGGCATTGGCACCTCAACCAATGGGGAAGGGGTTCATGTAGTAGACAAAGCTTTAGGTGTGCTTTGAAGACAGTTGGAGGGTTTAAGAAACAACGTGAAGAAGGAGCTCATTCTGGGCACAGGAACAACCTGCACAAAGGCATGGAGATGTCTATTTGGAACACAAAGTATGTGATGGGGAGCAATGTGTAACATATTTAGAAAGGTAGGCTAGAGTCAGATAGGGAAGAATTTTAAATGCCAAAAAGAGGCACTTGAGTTTGATCCAAGATACAGTAGTGAAGTTCTCTAGCTAGTTTCCCTCATCTCCATTTGGAAACTGGTCAGATCAGCAAGGCTTGGTATAATAGCTTCTGTGGGCTTCAATCATCCGTTAAATTGGAGGGACACCAAAAGTAGGTGGAACTTTTTATGTCCTTAGGTGATCGGGAAGCTGCCATCAAGAATGGTCCCAAGGTAGTTTTGCTGCCTTTTAGAGAATACTAATCTGTGTTGTGGAGAAGCAGGGGAAATTTGATCCTATCATAGGTTTTTGGGAAAAGATATAATTTCTGTTTTGGATGTATCCAATTTGAGATGGATGGAAGATATCTGGTTTGAAACATCTAACAGGCAGATGTTAATATAGGACCAGAGCTAAGGAAAGAGACCAGGGTTCAACATATAGATCTAGGAATTATCTGCATAGAGGTAATAATTAAACCCATGGAAGTTTATGTGGTAATTGATAGGGAGTATAGAGATAGAAGCGAAGAGAGCTCAGGACAGAGCCTTGGCATATACCCAGAGCTAATGGGTTGGATATGGATGATGACCCAACAAAGCGGTCAGACAAGTAGAAAAAGGAGTAAAAGAGAGCAATGCCATGAAAATCAATCAATCAATCAACTAACAAATAGTTATTAATGCCTACCATATATGAGGCACTGTGCTAGATACTGAGGACACAAGACAAAAATAAAAGTTCTTGATTACCATGATTTTACATTCTTCTGGGCAGACAATTCAAATATATATAAATATATCAGAGATAAGATAGTTTTAGATGGGAAGTCAATAGCAGCTGTGGGGCTAGGGAGGTAGCGAGAACAGTCCTCCTGTGCTTAAACTGAGTCCCCAAAGAAGTCAGAGTCTTCAAGAGATAGAGGTGAAGAGAGAGAATTATTACCGACATAGGGAACATCCAGTGGAATGGAACAGAGATTAGAGAGCATTGTGTGAGGAACAGAAAGTGGGCTAGTATGGCTAGAGAGACATCGTGTATGAGAAGACTGGAGAGGTAGGAAGTGGCCAGGTTGTAAAGATTTTTAAATGTTAAATTAGGGGGCAGTTAGGTGGTACAGTGGATACAGCACTGTCGCTGAAATCAGGAGGACTTGAGTTCAAATCTCAGCCTCAGATACTTACTAAGTGTATGACCCTGGGCAAGGCGCTTAGCCCCACTGCCTCAAAAAAAAAAAAATTGAAAGTATTAAATCAGGGAATTTGCATTTGATTCTAGAGGTGGTTGTTGTTCTTTGTGCTTAATGAGGATCAAAATGACATCTTTATGTTGGAGTCAAGGTACAGTGTGTCTGACTGTGAGTGATCCTAGAGGTAATAGGAACCCACTGGGGTTTATTGATTAAGGGATGACATAGTTAAATCTATACTTCAGGAAAGTCACTTCAGTGGTTGTATAATGATTGGATTAGGAGGTAGTATTGGCAAAAGGTTTGAATTAAGATGTTGGCTACGTCAACGTATAAGAGAGATGTGGCAATAGAAATGACAAGATTTGACAGCTAATTGGGTACATGGAGTGAGTGAGAATGAGGAGTCCAAGATGACACCAAGGTTTTGACCCTGTAAATAGAAGGATGGTATAATCTTCAGCAGTAATCTGGAAGAGGAGGGAGAATAAGTTTGGTTATAATATGACTGACGGTTTTGGGATTTCTGTGGAACAGTCTGAAATGTCCAACAGATTGTTGGTGAAGTAGGAATGCCTAAATTTGGAAATATAAATCTGGGAACCATCAATGCAGAGATGATAATTGAAATCATGGGATGCGAGATCATCAAGTAAAAGTACATAATAATAACAACTATAATAGCTAGTAAAGCTAATACTGCAATTATTATCTCATTTGATCTTCACAACAGCTCTAGGAGGTAGGTGCTATTATTGTCTCTACTTTACAGATAAAGAAACTGAGGTAGACAGTGGTCACATAGCTATTAAGTGTTTGAGGCTGGGTTTGAACTACAAGTCTTCTTGACTCTGAGGCAACTGATAACTCAGTGGATAGAGCATGAGACCTGGAGTTAGGAAGACATGAATTCAAATTCAGCCTCAGACACTTCTTAGCTGTGTTATTCTTAACTTTTGCTTGCCTGACAAAAAGACCCACTGAATCCATTGGAGAAGAAAGTGGCAAACCACTCTAATATCATTGCCAAGAAAATCCAGTAATAGATATGGTCCTTGGGGTCATGAAAAGTCAGACACAACTAAATGACTGAACAGTAACACCGTAATTCCAGCCCCAGGGTTCTATCCACTGAGTTACCAGAGCCTTACAGAAGTTTTGACAAGTCTATGGAGTCTTTAGGAATAATGTTTTTGAATGCATAAAATAAAATATATAGGTTTATGAAGGAAACCAATTATGTTAAAATATAGTTATGAGAATACTAAAACAAAACAAGTTCACTGACTTCAGGTTAAGATCACCTGTTTTCTAGGGAATCTTTCTTTAGTTCTGATTTTCTGCCAGACATTTTTCATGATAATGGCAAACATCATTGGCAAACACATCTCTCTGCTTTATGTCTTATTTGAGGTTAGTGAAGGTAGCTTTTTTGTGTTTATCAAGGATTTTGTAAAAATTTTAATATGTGTATAGGGACACATTTTTGGAGGAAAACTTTTACGCCTACATTTTTCTCTAGCAATTAAATGGTTCTTATTTTTCTAAATAATCAACAAACAATATGCATTGTTATTCTTTGTACCTTTTAGTCAATTGCATAACAGCAAATATATGACATACTATAGAATATCATTTGCAAAAATATACCTATACCATGTTTAGATATTTATATCAAGGATGCCCTTGGTACATATATAGAATATTCCTATATGTATTTGGTAAATTTGGGAAAATACACATATGAATTTATAATCAATATCTTCTTGATGGTCTACTTTTGTACTCATCATATCTGTTAGTTTTCCAGTCATTCAGTGACTGTCCTTTTTCACATATGTTGAGAAATGATGCCTCAACAGCTTCTAAATTGTCAACTCCAGGCAGATATTCTGTGTATATTACTTTATTGATCTGATACAAGTACTTTTTCCATATCTGTTTGCTTTAGTGGCAATTATCATGGTGTTTTAGGCTAAATGTGATAGTGACACTTATTGATAGTGAAAAATGGTTTGCTACAGAAATCCTATCAACCCTTCTGTTTTTTGTTTATTATTTTTCTTTTAACTTTATACTTAAATTCATTCATGTTAAGCTAACTTAGTTTGGGTTTCATACTTTGTGATCTAATTTTTTTCCCCTCCGTTACTAATTGCTGTCCCACAAGGTGATTCTCTTCATAACCTTCCACCATTTTTCTCAGTATGATTTCATAAATGAGTCTGTTTTAAAATGGTATTACCCTTGACTGATTCATCTGTCTGCTTGTCAAGGAGATCAAATATTTGATAGCCAATGTGCTTTTAGGACGTTTTTGCCTACTCTTTTTGGTTATTTCTTCATATCATTTAAATTTTAATAGGAAATTATCATAATTTTTATTGAACTCTTCTCCTGTTTTCTGCCTTAGTAGTTTATTTGCATAGTTCACATCAGACCTGTTGCAGTTGTACCCTAATATTTTCATTCTCATTATTTCTTTGAATTTGGTGTTAATTTTTATCTTTGCTCTATCAAGTTGGCTGTTTGATTATATAAACTGATACCTAATTCAAAATGACCCTTGTATTGGTAACCAATTTTTTTTTCATTGAGATATATTTTGAACTTTGATACTTTGGGCAGTGTAGCTGTTAGAACATGACACCTTTAATTTAATAGGTATAGGTTCAAGCAAAATGTAGTAAATTTCATTTTTTTGGAACCATATGATATTCACAATTTCCAGAATCTCGGAACTTTCCTTTTGAACAAATTGTTCATGATACATTGGTGTGAAACTTTTGCATAGTCAACAAACCTTTGGCTTCATGTGTTCCTTGAGGCAGAGCCATATTCTCCAAAATATTTTTCACCATCCTCTTCTATGCCTACTTTTTTATTGCTGTTTATGTAAATATACAGCTCTGAAAAAAAAACAAAACAACCCTTGAACTAGATCCTAGGCAACATAAATATTAAAACCCTAAAACACAAGACGTTAATATCAAATGTTTCTTGGCTTCAACTGTAACTGACATAAAGGGGTTCTAAGATAATTTCTGTGGCATGCTGAGTATGATAATTTCTAAGTATAATCATTTCTACCAGGCTCAGTATTTGCACTATTTGCAAGGCCTAAAAATTGGTGACTGAGGAAATGAATAGACTAGTAAAGGCAACATGAAATCAGGCCAGTACTGACATTCAGTTAAACGCCAAAGCAAATGAAGTTTGATTCAGTAACAGAGTTTTAGGAGGAAGACAAAATTTTAGCCAGCTTTCTGAGGAAGGTGAATCAAGTAAAGAAATAACATCAGGATTAAAAATGAGTAAAACTTTAATTAATAAGCTCATATTTCAACTTCCTTCTCTCTCTCATTCTGAAGGTAGACTGGTCAAGAATAGCTAGAAATAAGGCTACTTCTCTAATAATCACACCCAAGGTCACCCATAGTAGGATAACCTACCCTTAGACTCTTCTTACACTATCAACCATCTCTTCCACTCTTTTCTAAGTGGTGTTTAAGTAATTAATGAGGCCTAAGGTTTTTATTAACTTTTTTTCTATCATATCTGCCATGAGCTATGTTGTCATGTTGAACACGTAGCACACAAAATACCTCAAATCTTTTTTTTTTCTGATAAGCTTTTTCTCTAGCTAAATTTCCTCAATCACATGTCCATGAAGGTAAGGTTTTGAATCCAATTGTAACAACTTACATTCCAAATGAATTTTATCTGATTTGATTTGACCCAGTGTTCTAGGCTTTCAAGACTCTCAAGGACTTTGTCCTCCAATGTGTTAGCTGTACCTACCAACTTTGTGTCATCTGTAAATTTTATAAGCCTTCCATCTATATCTGTATTCAACTCATTGATTACAATAAACTTAGAGAGCATAAGGTCAAGATCTGATCCCTGGGAGATTTCACTAGAGATTTCCTAGGTCGATATCGAACCATTAATGGCCACATCTAGTCATCTAAATCTACAACCACTTAACTTGACTACTTTTTAAACTACATCTCTCCTTTCCCCATCTCACAAAAATAGCAGAATGAACTTTGGCAAAATACAGGCAAATTATATGGACAGTTTTTCTCTATCAAGCATAATAATTATAAAAAAAATGAGATGAATCTGACAAGATCAGTTCTTGATGATGCCATTTTGATGGTTTGTAATATCCACCTTTTTCAGATATTTACTAAAACATTCCTCTAATGATGTTTACTACAATTTTTATAGGAATCAAAGTTGAGCGCACTGACTTTTAGTTTGTATTATCTCTCTGTACCCTTTTTTGAAAATTGGAGCATTTTCCTTTCTTCAGTCCTGGGGTACTTCTGTCGCTCTCCAAGATCTTCCAAAATTACCGACAGTGGTTCATCAATCAATCATCCATTAAGCACAACCGCCTTTGCTTTCATCTTGGATAAGTCTTTTTGGAAAGGAAAAAAAAACACAAACCAATTGGTTGATTTTGAGCTCTCTATTTCTCTATATCAATCCCTTCAGATCATTTTTGTTTTTCTTTCTCATCGGATTTGTTTTCCTTGCTGTCCTCAGAATTTCATTCTTGGTAGTTTCTGATCCGCTGGGTTTCCTTTCTTAAAGAATTGTAGGCCATAGGATCTCTGAAACTTTGATATTTGCTTTCTTCAAACGCAGAATTCATGTCAAACTATGCCTTAGTTTTCCTCTCCTCTCTTATAAATTCTAAGACACAGTGGTCACTTTTCTCAAAGATTTCCCTAATTTTTTACTATAAAATAGTGTAGTAAAATATGTAGTTGGTTAGAGTATGATTATGAATGAAACCTTTTCTATTTAATCCCATGAAGGATGAAATTATTTATTGTCCTATTTTTTGGCAGAAAAATATTTCCAGAGATTGAAGTCCCTAATTGCAATTATATTGTGTCTCGGAGTCATGCTTTTTATCCAAACTCCTCATTTATTTCCTCTTTCTGTACAGATAGTTATACTCAGATGACAATATAATTTCTATTTCCACCTCCATTGAACTTCATCCATATATTATCCACCACCCTTCCCTGCTATGGTCCTTAGAGTTTCTTGTGTGATTGTATCTTCATATTGTACAGATCTACTCTTTTCCTCATCCTAGTGCCATAGATCCGAGTCTCAGGGAGTCACCAATCATTGCTACTCATCTCTTTTTTGATATTATGCCTTCGCACCTGTGAATCCACACCATTATTTCTTAGACTAGGACCAGTTAACTCATTGAGAAGGTCTTGTTTAGGAGTTCTTAACTTGAAGATCTGTTTTATTAAAATATTTTAATTACTATATTTCAATATAATTGACTCCTTTGTAATCCTACATTCCTTATCTTATGTATGTAAAAAATCATTCTAAGAAGAGGTCCATAGGCTTCACTAGACTGTCAAAAGGGTTAAAAACCTTGGTCTAGTTCCTTATCAGTATTTTTCTTTCTTTTAAGTATTTAGTCCTCTTTATTCTCACTTTTTCCTCTATAGCACTGCCTCCTACCTGCCCACCTCCTGGCATGCCAGAATTTCTCTCTAGTTCTTCAGATATTTTTGCTTTGCTTTCCTTTGCACTGAAGTCCCCCTTACATTTTTCAAGTAACATATTTCTCTCTGATATCCCAGTCAGGATTCAGGCATTCCTTGGACTCCTTTACTTTTTATTCTAGAAGAGAAGCTAGCCTTCTTTCTGAGCAAAGATAACACTCACTTAGCCATGGATGAAATGGACTCTCTTCTGTTCACTGCCAACTGTACCTGCTTTTCATAGCTGCATGAAATAAGATCCTCCATATTTTATTGCTTTTGCACACAGCTCTCTCAGAGAATTGCTTGTGGGGTTTTTGACTCCAGAGTTGCTGTTGTCCTCCCTTTATTAGCACTTTCTCACCTTGTTACAACATTGACAGATACCTCAAATGTACATTTCTTAACTAACCTCTTATCTCATCTCACTAACTTATCAACTTAGCTCATTTATGTTGACTTGCCTTGGTTTACCAGATTCCTAATCCTTCACCTTGATGTCTGTTTCTCCTTGAGACTTCCTTCCAAGCCATGAATCCACCTTCACATCAGAGTGATAATTGGCTTATCTTTTTTTGATATCTTAATGACCTGCCTTTATTCCAGAAGATTTTAATATATAATAACTACTAATATTTTATCCTGTTTTAATACTATTAATTACTTCTAGTTAATTATATAATTATATTAATTAAGGCTCCCTTGGACTTTCTACTCTTCTTTCTCGATCTCAGGTCCTTTTGTTTGAGCCCTTCCCATCTATTAGCTTTCATCCCTTCTGTTAGCTTCTTCTCAAGTCTTCCCAAATCCCCTGATTCAATCTCTGGACTTCTTTAAAATTCCCAAATTCTCTAAATTTTGATCAGGATCCCTTCTGCATTTGTCTACTTCAACTCAAGCTCTTTCCTTATTCTGTCCCTCATACAAGTTGTTCATATTGAACCTGAAAATCAGAAATCATATAAGAGAGGGTGTTTTGGAAGCAAAAGAGAAATTAAGAGAGAGTTTTCAGGACTATTTGGACCAGAAATTTGCAGGAAGAAGCTTTGCAAATGGTAACAATAATAATAACAGCTAGCATTTGTAGCAAGCTTTTAGGTTTGCAGAGTGCTTTACAAATATTTCATTTCATGGAATATTTAGTAATTAGATAATTATTCAGTCATTTGATAGTGAATGTTTAATCATTTAATAAACATTTGGTAGCTTGAACTGAATTGAACTTGAGCTGAACAATGAAACATATCATGGATTTGTGTGAATTAAATAAACTCTGTTTCTTTAACCTCTGTGTCCCCGGAAGGCCTCCCCTTTACTCACTCTCTGAACCAAGTTAGCATAAGAAAAATGCTTAAGAATCAGTTCTTCCCTCCTGCTTACTAATATCATCCTTTGAAACTCATACTGTCTTTACTTCCTTTCGTGGTAGTGATCTAATGTACCAAAGCCCAGAATTCACTGTCATACCTGATTGATAATTGGCTTATCTTTTTTATTGATATCCTATTGCCCTATCTTTATCATAGTGTATTTTAATATGCAATACCTACAGATGCCTCAGCTACTCATATTTTATACTATTTCTTTAGCTTTGCTGCCTTAATGAGCACCTGTTCCTACCCTATTTTTGTATCACAAGAGTTTTCATCGTTGGCTTCTCTCATGCTCGCTACAAACATGCCTAGATCTCCCCCATCCTTAAAAAGTTTCACCACTCCACCATTCCCTCGAGCTGGTATCTCTATAGTTCCTCCCTTTCACAGACAGATGCCTAGAAAAAGCTGTCCACATACATTGCTTCCACTTTCTCACCTCTCCCTCACTCCTTAATCCTTTCCAGTTTGGTTTCTGTCCCCACTACTTGGCTAAAACTGTTCCTTTCAAGATCACCAATTATTCTTTATTGTCAAATCCAATGGCCTTTTCTCATTCTTTATCTTTCATGACCTCTCTGCTACATTTTGATGCTGTTGACCATTGCATCCTTCTGAATACTCTCTCCTCCTTAGGTTTCTGTGCCCTTTCCTTGTTTATGCCATGGTGACACACTCTTCCTACCTTTCATATAGTTCCATCTTAATCTCCTTTGTAGATTTACTGCATTGTTCAATGTGTCTGGGTATGTCGTAGGGCTCTGCACTGCCTCTTGTCCTCTTCTGTCTTTATGCTTTTCTTTTGGGGATCTCATCAGCTCCCTAGGATTCAGTTATCATCATTTTCCTGAGTTTTACACCCACATCTCCAATTACCAACTTTACACCTCCACTTGAATGACCTGTAACCATTTCAAACTCAATATGACTCAAACACATATTATTTATTATCTTTCCTCCTAACCAACCCTACCTTCTTAACATATGTTACTATAAAGTAGATCATCATTCCTCCAGTTACCCAAGTTCTCAATCTAAAATTTATCTGTGACTCTTTCATTCCTTCTCTCCTCCCCATCCCATATCCAATTAACTTCCAGAGTTTGTTAATTTAGTTTCTCCAAGGTCTCTTGCTTCTGTCTCTTTGTACTCATATTGCAACCACCCTAGTTTAGTCCTTTATCATCTCCTACCTGGCTGTTAAAATACCTTGCTAATTTGTTTCCTGAATTCAGTCTCTCCCTCTCCATTCCATCCTCCACATATCTGCAAAATGGCTATTCCTAAGGCACTGATGTGACTATTTCATTCCCCTTCTAAAGAAACTTTCAGTGGCTCTCCAATTACCTTTAGGAAAAAAAATGCAAACGTCTCTGTTGTGCTTTTAAAGCTCTTCCCAGGCTGGCACTAGTCCATTTTTCTGGGCTGTTTATCCATTGCTCTCACTAATACACTCTATAACTCAGGCAAACTGACCTATTTGTTCTTTCTTGTACTTGACATTTCATCTCCTGCTTCCTGGCTGTCTGTGTCCCGGAATGTTCTCCTTTCTCACCTGTGCTTTTTGTAACTTCTTGCTCTTTTTAAGTCTCAGTTCAATTGTCTCCTCATACAAAAGGCTTCATATTCCTCCAGTTGCTCCCTGACATCGCTTTGTATTTATTTTGCATGTATCTTTCATGTGCTTACCTTTACACTTGTATCACTAGAATGCACATTTGTATACTTAGAATGTAACTTTATGAAAGACAGAACTAATTTTCATATTTGTATCCCTAGAATCATCATAGTACCTGACACATAATAAGTGCTTAAGAATTTTCTTCTTGATTGATTGCTTCCCCTAGGGTAATTCCTCTTTTAACATCACCCTTGTACTTCTAATGTTGGATCACTTCCTGCTCTCCTTTCTCCCCTTCTTCTATTCATTAATATTTGAATTTATCTTAGATGGTCTTGCCTGATTTGGTACATGGTTAACCACTTTCATCATGACTCTTTCCCTGTAACTTCATCATGGGTTACCTACCCCACTTAGAACAGTGTTCTCCCCATCCATCAAATAAGACTTATTTCATCTCAACTGGAATCATTTACAAAATCTTATAGATTTTGTATCCACATTGTATCCACAGAATATCATTCACATAGTGTCAGAGTTGAAAAAGAACTGACAAACTTTCCAGCTTAGGGGTTCTTAACCTGAACCTCTTATCATGAACCTCTTGGGCATTCTGGTGGTTTATGGACCCCTTCTCAGAATAATGCTAAATGCATAAAATAAAATACATAGAGTTACAAAAAAACTCCCAAAGATTAGTGAAAATAGAGATATATTTTTCCCATCAATTTCTTTGACCCTCTGAAATCTATCCGTGGCCTTGCAGGTCTATTGACTCCAGGTTAAGAAACCTTGATCAAGTTCAACAAGGGAAATACTCTCTTCAATAACCCCGACAGAGAATTGTTCAGTCTTGCCTTGAAGAACTCTAGTGATGGGCAATCCATTGTCTCCTGAGGAGTCATTCCACTATTTGGATAACTAATTATTAGGATTTTTTTTCCCCTTTGCATAGAGCCAAAAATCTACTTCCTTACAATTTTCACCCATTGCTTCTCATTCTGCTTCTTGTTCTCATATGGAGACAAGCAGAATAAGTCTAACACATCATAGCCTTTTAGCTATTCAAAGATGTCCTTTCTACATCTTTTCTTTAAGCTTAATGTCCCCATTTTTCTGCCGATTCTCATATGACAACCTAGGTTCTCATCATCCTGGCCACCCAGAGCTGAATATAATATTCAAAATAGAATGTGACAAGGGCTCAGGATAGTAAGATTATACCTTCCCTGATTCTCCACTGTTTGCTTCTCTTAGTTTCATCCCCCCAAATTATATTAAACTTTTGGTCCACCCAGATTTAAGATTTTTTTCTACATGAAAAATAAAGGGAGTCTAGCCATGCTTTTCCCATCTTGTCCTTGGGAGGCTGATTTTTTAAACCCAAGGTTAGATCTTTATATTTATCCCTATTAGATTTCCTTTCTTAGATTACTTCTTGTTCTAGCATATATAATAGCTGTGTCTCTCAGCATAGTGTCACCCTCAAATTTGAATAACATGCCATCTATGTCATTATCCAAGACATTGAAAAAGTGTTCAGGAGCAACTAGCAGAATGGTGAAGCACTCTATTAGAGGTCAACTTCTTGGTTGTTATCAAGATATTAATGGATTTAGTCATTCAATTAGTTCTGAATCTTCCTAATTGTCTTCTAGCAACACCTCTCAATCTTACCCACAAGTAGAGTATGAGAGACTATGTGAAATGTTTTACTGAAGTCTAAGTATATTATGTCAAAAATATTTAAATGATATGTCAAACTGGTAATCTGTTTTTAAAAGAGAAAATAAAGTTTATCTGTCACAATCTGTAATGAATTAAAGTTGACTATTAATGATCACTGCTTCCCTCTTTAGATATTTGGAAACCATCCTTTTGATAGTATGTCCTAGAATTTTGTTAGGAATCGAGTCAAGCTCACTGGCCAAGCTTACTCCAGTGATTGTTATCCTTGTCTCACTTAATTTCTGTACTCAGATTATCCTTCCTGGAGTATCACTCATTATAATTTCTACCTCATTATGGATTTTTTAAATCAGCTTTCATTCCCCACCGATTCAGCCTTATATGTTTGGTACATTTAATGCTGAATACATAGTCACTGTTTAGTAACTTCTCTTTGAGTGATTAAATCTATGTAAACTGGTAAAAACAGGTTGGCTGTTCTGCAATATTATAGCAATCACCTGCAGTTTCATTGAACTCCTTGTGTACAGGAGGCAACTGAGCATTTTTTTTAATAATATAAATCTCTTATTTAATATGAAGAAGACTGGATCTTAAGGTCCAGCTTCCTTAATCGAAAAAAGAGGAGCTTTAAAAATTTTTCGGTATTTTCTGCTTCTAAGTTTGTGGCAGAAAAAGTGAATCTTGGTATCATTACTTTTTATAATTTTTACTTCATTTTCTCATGGCAAGTATTACACAAAGTTACACAAGATGATCAACTCTCTAGAGCAGACATAATTTGAATTTGTGTTGTGAGTTTGGTAAAGGATTTCCAGTTTGTGGATGGCCATCTGACTATTTTAATGATTCATATACTTTTAGGGCAAAATAGCAGACTTTGTTCTCTGAATCTAGTTTTTGAGATGAATCAATGAATTCCCTCTAAATATGGTTTCCACTAGTGTCCAATTGGAGGCACAACCTGAATAAGATAGGCAGGTATCCCTTGAGAACCTAACCCTCAGCAGCAGTGAGCATGCACATAAAATGGAGATTTGTTCATCTCTAGGAATTCCTTCTTTTCTAGTGACTAATAGTCCCCTTGTGATGTATAGAAATCAAGGTGTTACTGGATAGTTGCAGTCTATTTATCGACTGCACTAGTGTTCTTGGACGCCATCTCTAATGCTCTCTTCTTTTATCAGAAAAGAATTCCTGTCATCTACTTGAAGCAGCAGCGCTCCTTCCCTTCACTCCACGTCAGCTAAATGCCACATTCCCCGCCATCACACCATCCATCAAATAGCAGTCAGTTACAGGGGAAAAGGAACACACACACACATACACACACACACACACACACACACAGACGCACCCCCCACACACCCACACACACCCACCCACACACACACACACGAAACCTCCCATATAAAATGACAGTCTGTTTGGACAAAGCTTATGCCACATTAGACAGTTATACTAGAAAAGCCTATTCTGGCAAACAGTTGCATAATCTTGGTTTCTCTATTAATAACGAATAATCAGTGACTTAAAAACCTCATGTTTTTAGAAAACAGAGTTGAGCTTACTTATTAAGTGTAAGAGAGTGGAGCTCTTGCTATTTATATCATGAATTTTAAGATACTTGACCTGGAAGTGAGCACATTATTTTCACTGTCTAGAGAGATGAATTCACTGGGAGATATTCCAGTTTGTTATTCTAAGAACTATGCTACTTTTTGCTAAAATACTCATAAAAAATAAAGTAGCCCCCAATTTATTGCTAGAGCCAGGCAAGATATTTTTACAGATCATTAAGCAAACACAGATCTACATAATGTGAGAGAATGTAATATTATTGTGATTATTTAATATTTACTGAGTCACCACAAAGTGCTGAGCACTGACTTATACTGTAGGGTCCCAAACACCGAAGTAGAAAACGAAGTTTTGACCAAAAAGATTTCCTTGGTTTTCTGTTCTGGGAGCTGCAATGTACAGTTTAATCCACTGGATTAGAGCACTAAGAACCCCGTCCCCACCTCCCCAACACTCTCACAAACATTTGTGTGTTCACGGAGGTTTATAATGTTTTCATTTGAGATGCCAGTTGCATTGTGCTTATTTTTAACCCATATTGCACAGCTGTGGTGTTTTTAGTGCCAATTCTCTGCACATCTATTAGTGTTTGGATGCTTCCATAATACTTACTTTCCTTCCAGACGAGTTATTTTGAAATAGGTGGAGCTGTGATGCTGCATGTAAGTTTGAGACCAATTGTCCATATTTAGAAAAATGTTCAGTTTGAGATTCTAAAAAAGATAAAGATGTGATAGTGATTACATGTCAAGTTATTAAGGAGAATTTAACCTACAATTCATATTGAGAGGGAGCAGGACATCACAGATAGACAGCTGGTCTTGGGAGTCTGGAGGAACTGAAGTCAAGTCCTTTCTCAGACACCTAATGCCAGTATAAACCAGTATAAAATCATTTAACCTTTGAGTACCTCAGGCAAGTCTTAAGCCTGTTAGTTGAAGAGTAGGGGCCTATCATCATTGATAATTGGAGTTTCCTCATTGGGAATTTCCTGTACCATTGAAATCATAGGTCTTCTCCCCACCCCCAAATGTATACAATGATATTTATCTAACAGGAACAGGAGAAATTTGAAAACAAAACGTGTCTAGGGAAACTTAAAAAGAGAACATAATAGAACCATATCTACTTTGGATTTGTTCTGACCACCATGTAGTGCATTAACATGTTGCATTACTTTATTATACTGGGGATAGAGGGTGTATGGTATCATGGAGAGAGAGCTGGCCTCAAAACTGGAAAGGCCTGGGTTCAAGGCTCATTTTTGACATATCCTGTCCATGATATTGGGCAAGTTACTTGGTTACCAATCTCAGTGCTATTGACAACCCTCTAAGAGTATAAACTTTTGAGAAGTTGCCAATCTTCATGTATAAAGGCAAGTTTCATCACTTGGGCATTTTCTATTACAGTGAAATCACAGGTCCAACCCCCTATCTCTATCCTTGAGATAAATTCTGTTGAATTGAATGATTCATTCAATAAAATCTACTCTAAAATCAATTGAATGCTGTTTTAATGATTACTGAGTACTGTAATATTCAGTGATCCTCTATTAATCTCAAGGAAAACATGGAATCAAAAGGCTATTGTTTGCTAAAAAGGTGTTTACCAGGGTCATAGAGGGTCAGTTCTACAAAGGCCAAAGGGTCTGCTACGTCATGATCCAGAACACAAGGTCATCTTAATGTAATGACTGGACACTCAAAGCAGATAGCCTCATTATCCACAAAGTAAATGAAAAACTCATGTCCGTATGATAACATGTAGTTAGGCATTCAGCTAAATTAGTGTGTATTAATACATGTTCTTAGGATAGGTATTATAGTCAGTATAGCCCAGTATTGAACTGGACCAGTGTTGAAAGGGCAGAGGAAAGTATGCCTGGCTATATTAGGAAAATAGCATAGACTGTTGCATATAATGAAAGATGGCTTAAACTAGAACTAGGTGCTAGAAAACACATCATCAAGGAGATGTATGACCAGAAAAAGATAGGGTAGGCTGGTCACATAGCAAAGATGAGGGATAATGTGAATAGCCTGAGCCCTGCACAGGTACCTACAGAAAATTAAAGAACAGAAGAAGGCCTACAGCATTTGGAATAGGGGGTCTATAGAGAATTAGTGAGAGGAAATGAACAAGATTATCAGAGGTGTGCGAAGGTATGAATAGGTTGCCATATACAGGTTGAGGAAGAATCTACAGGGAGGAAATGACATTGATTCAGGTGTTAAAATATTAATATGATATATTTTCAGTAAAAATAAGATACTTCTTAGTGGTTCAGTGCATATCATATGTTGTTTACAGGGTGCTTTTAATAGCAAATTAATTGATCTATATACATCTTCCTATTGGGTTTCCAAGAAGGTGGTCAAAATTATGGTACTGGTGCAGAAATATGAAGTCTGCTGTATCTAGTCATAGGGTGAATCTGTAATTTGCATACATCATATTAGGTGATGAACTTTTACAATGATCTATTACTACTACTAAGCAAGGGATTTTTCTCTACATTTTTAAAAATAATAATCTTTATTTTTATTCTGAACTTAACAAGTACCAAACAGAGTTGATATCTGCATTTAAAAGATAGAATTAAGTACATGAAATTGTAAGTCTCTATTATGTATAGCTTGCTTTTCTTTCTAATGTGTATAATCAGATCAACCTGTTGCTTTCAAAGTTGTTCTGCTTCTCTGGTCCACTTTCTGGCTTCCCTCAGTTTTGTCCTCTATAATTTCTCCCAGGTTCACTAAGAATATTCTCATTCCCCCCCCCAATATTCCATTCAATTTTCCTTTATTAAATAAAATGAGTTGCAATTTCTTCTTCCGTATATAATCTCATATTTAATAGCTTCATGAAATTAAAAATTCACATGATGAGAATTTTTTTCAGTAGAGGAAAATGCTCTTTTCCCCCCTACATTGTTTCCAGATTAAACATATTGTAGTTAAAAATTTTCTATCTTGGAGAAGTTGTCGGAAGATAAAAACCCTAGTACATTGTTGGTGGAGCTGTGAATTACTATAACCATTCTGGAAAACATTTTTGAATTATGCAAAGTGGCTAAAACATCCACAGTTTTTGATTCCTAGATTCCACTGCTACGCTTATATTCCAAGAAGATCACTGATAAAAAGAAAGGTGCCACAAACACCAAAATATTTATAACAGTATTGCAAGTAGAATGGGAAACAAAGAAGTTGTATATGGATTGGAGAATGGCTAAACAAATTGTAGTATGTAAAAGTAGTGAAATATTACTGTGCTGTAACAAATAAATATAATGAATACATAAAAGCCTGGAAAATTTACATGAATGAAATAGAACTAAGAAAACAATATACAAAGTGATCAAAACAATGTAAATAAAAGTAAAAATCACCACAACCCCTCCCCTGCAGAAGATGAATGTTTAAAAATCACAAAAACTTGGTTAGCATCAGAGAAAAAAATAAGAAAACCTTTTGCTCTAGTCCTTCCCAGAGGTGTGATGTTTGTGCGTGGGGAGTGGGGGATCCATTGGTATGTAACATTGCATATTTTGCAATATTTTTCAATGTGTTGATAAGTTTTGCTGACTTTTTATTTTCTTCCACTTGTTCTTCAAAAAAATTTCTTAGTATAAGTGAAAGTTTTCTGGCAGGAGGGAAGAGAGCAAAAGGAGAAATTTTACACAATGTAAAAACAAAAGCTTACAATAAAACTTTTTAAAAAATGGCACAAAATAAAGTGTATAAAGTTTACAATTTAACTTTGAGAAATGCAATATAAATAGCTCATTAAAAATATATATTTCAATATATGGTGGAGGCAAATATGATTGAAAAACAAATGCAGTGGTACTGACCTGTCTGACGTATCTGCATTTAGTATTAATCCAGAAGTGTTGCATGGTTATTTATATGTATCTACTTACAGCTATTTAAAAGATTTATCAATAAAATATATATTAAGGAGAAAGAGCATTGTTTTCATCTCTATCCTTTTTTCACTTTACATATTTGTATACCTTACTCTGGTTAAAATTCTTCAGTGGCTTCCTAATACATTCAAAACTTAAAATGAGATGTTTTCATTAAAAATAAGAAATCATAATTTTTTGATACATTTAAGAGCTTCCAATGTTTGGCATTTGTACCTTTGCAACCTTTTCTCTATTCCTTCCTTCCTTGAGCCATCTGCTGATGCTAAAGTGGTCTCATTGTTTAAAGAACACTCCTTGACCATTCTTGTTTCAAGTCTGTTACTCCTCCTTCCTTTCCCATCTTAAGGTCCCTTCTTTTTTCTTTATCATTTATGTGAATTTCACCCCTCTTTCAACTCTGGTTTTATCTCTTCTCATCTTCTGACAACCCACTAAGGTCTCTCTCTTGGCAAAAGTCTCAAAGTTTCACATTTACTAAGAGGTGGGGGCAGAGAGCGGGGGCAGTGTTTCAGAATAAAAATGCTTTCAGGTGACAAACAGTGGTTGTGCAAATTAAACCACCGGTATTGCTATTGTCAGCATCAAAACTCTGAGTTATTCATTCCCCTGTGTTTTGGATTTCTTGGCTTTCCTTCCTCTTCTCACCATCTGTTTTCCCCTTATTGGGAACCCTGACAGGGACCACAGATTCCCACTGTGAATACCTCCTCTGAGCTGCCCTGCAGGTCTGCCACAGTCCCACACTGATATGGTCTTCTCTGCCTCTCAAGTCCTGTGGCATGCATCATCTATGTTATTCTGCTAGCCTAGTCCTAGATTTCAAGGTACAGAAAAAGAACCTTGCACTCAATTGCCTTAATAATGGGTATTACTGGAAGGATATAAATTGGTTTAATAGACAAAGGATGCTGAGGATGCCTATGCCTGATTGTCTGATTGCTGTCCTTAGGCTTTATAGTAGGTCTGGTTTTGAGAAATGAAGCAACCCATGTGATAGTCTCTGGAAACCAGCCATACCCAGCCCTTTACAGGCTGGTTCTGGACTGCCCAAGGAGGTTAGGGTCTATGACATATTATACTGAGGCAGACAAAGGGTACTATGAATCTAGGACAAGCATAGCCCAATCACTTTGGCATACATTAATCTTGAAGAGTTTGTATAAGATCTAATATATGTGGGTTGATAGAATTCCTTTTGAGTCAGGGGGTACATGGACAGGGCTTAATTTTTCTTGTTATATCTGTGTGTCTGCTCACCCTCCTTTCTGGAGGAAGGAACCTACTTTAGGCAGGCTGCATTAATTAAAGATTTAGTACTTTTCATGTTTTACCTTTTATTGTTGATCATATGTATTTTTATGTATAATTTCTATGTCTATCTATCTCTATCTATCTGTCTATCTATCCATCTATCCATCCATCCATCTATCTATCTATCTATCTGTCTATCTATCTATCTATCTATCTATCTATCTATCTATCTATCTATCTATCTATCTATCTATCATTTATCTATCTCTTTGCAGGTAGGTAGCGACCAGACCTTATGCTTCCCCACATCTCATATAGTATATAACAAAATGCTTTACTCAAGAAATAGCTGTTACTTATGTGCTTGATGATCCCTTATGGATCAGGGACTGTATCTGTTTGAGCCGTTAGCAGCAGAAACATCACGAGCAGCACATCCCCTTCGATGTGGGACTGGAGTGTGATCAATCATATTACAGAGGGTAAAAATATCAGCTACTAAGAGAATGGTGGAGTCTTATCCATGGAGAATCATGCAATCAGCACACATTAACTGAATGCCTACTGTGTGCTAGGTGCTAAGGATGTAGCAAGGAGTTTAAGTGTTTGCATTATTTCCTAATTAAACAGTGATGATTTTTGTAAGACTAATTTTCCAACTGTGAGATTATCCTGGTTTCTATAAAAGAAATAAAATTCTACTTCTCCTTAAACACACACTCATAATACTAGGATAACCAGGCTAGTTTTATAAGGCAGCTAGCTTGAGCGATTACCAAAGAATCCCTTAAGAAATGGATAATAAGACATAAATAGTATTTGTTTTCTTTTTAATAAACAACTATGCCTACGTCTGGCTGACAGACAGACAAGGATTTTTTTTAAATGCCTCCAATTTCTAGAATATATAATGAGCCACGTCATAGAACTGACTTTATTGGAAACTTCACTGGGCAAATCACCTTGCAGCTTCCATTTCAGGTGCCCTTTGGAGCCCCAAATAGAATGATAACAGCTAACATTTCTAAAGGACCTACTGTACACCAGATACTGTGCTAAGCAATTTACAAATATTGTCTCCTTTGATATTCACAACTACCCTGGGAGGTAGATGCTACTTTTATCTCCACAGGTGAAGACCCTGAGACAAGCAGTGTTTAACTGCCATTGCTAGGGTCATATAGCTAGTACGTATCTGAGGTCAAATTTAAGCTCAGGTGTTCCTGACTCCAGGCCCCATGCCCTATCTACTATGCCACCTTGAATCACAAACAAACCTTTGATGAAATAGAAACGAAACAGTGGTGTTGAGAGATAAGGATAGCAACTATGCTTAGACTTTCCATGTTAAAGAAAGAAAGGCACATTTCTTTCAGCAAACACTTATTATGCATACCAATACACTAAGTGTTAAGGGTAAAATCAAGTAGAATCTGCGACATTTGCCCCTAAGGGGCTTATATACTTACACACATTTATAGATGTGTACCCTTATATGGATAAATAGCAAAACAAGGTAGGAAATGACTTTAATCAGAGAAAGTTGGGACACCATATCATAATAATTCATATTTACAAATAAACTTAGCTAACTCAATGTAGAGTTCAGTGAGTGGAGAATGTGGCTGCTTTTCAAGGTGGGAGGTATTGGGTCAACCTATTGTGTATAAGGGAAGAAATGAGAGACTGTCGATAGTTTTGGAGGCGTAGAAGCACCGAAATTTGTCAGTCTATCAACAGGCAAGTCCAAAAACAGATAGATAGATGCAGAGACAGAGGCAGACAGAGACACAGAGACTGGCACAGAGAGGCAGAGACAGTTTTAGAGACAGAGAGGCAGTCACAGGAAGATAGAGAGGGACAGAGAAAGAATGTGAGATGGGGAGGGAGGGATATGGAGAGACCAGGAGAGGGGAGAAGGGAAAGAAAGAGAAGGTGGAAGGGAGGTTGGGGGAGAGACAAAGCTGTCTTCTCTGTTAGGCTATAAGAGAGCCTGCTGCAAGATAAGTAAACCAGGCTAAGAAAGGCTTAAGCTAAATTCTGGTCCAGGTGTAAAGTCACAGATCATTAACAGGAGGATATTTAGAATAGGATCAAAGAGCAGAGGTTACTGAGTTCAGCCTTTCCACTATGCTTTTTTTCCCCCTTAACATCTGTCTGCAGGACTGTTGGGCTCAGTCCTAGCCAGGCCCTCTCTTTCCCTCACCCCACCCTCAGTGCATTGCCATCCATTTGGCCTGATGAGCTGGGGCAGCTAATGCAGTCAGGTTATGAAGACACCAACCCCGTTTTACTCCTAGAATGTTTACCCACCATCCAGGCTTGTACTAAAGTCACCACTATCCAACAGGGACACGTCTGCCTAGGTCACTTGACTGGATTCACTGGTGTCTGTCTAAAGTGGACATGAACACTGGATGCAGGCAGAATCAGGGCTAATTTCTGCCACTAAGGTGGCCTTAGTCTGGTAAGGGTGATCACCAGGGAAACTAGCCTGATTGGGTTTTGGTATCCTAAAGCATTAGGAGAGAGTTGTATCAGGCATGGGTCTGATGAGAGGGCCTTGACCAAACAGGCTGGGAAAACTTTGGAAGGGGTGTTTGTAGCACAGGAAGCTCTCAAGGCAAGCAGCTGTCTCCAGGAAAGAGCCCTGTAAAAAGCAATCTTTAATCCTGGGGAGGTCTGACTTCCTGAGTTATTCTAGATCCCTTGGCAGAACAAAGTATGCATGGGGATAGAGGGAGGAGGTAAAGGGCATGATTTGAGCTGATCACATGCTATAGGTCGATGACTGGCTCACAACAAGATTTTACTGTTTCCATGGGTAACAACGTAGTAGAAACATAGTTCAGAGACTCAAGTCATATCATTTCCTATGTGACAGAAATTAAATTTATTTCTCTCTATGAGATCTCCAGAGTTAAAACATGAAAAAAAGCAAGTCTGAAAGAGGGATTTGAAAGAAAAAAAACCCAAACCAACAGGGAATATCTTTGCAATGACTTGTCAGATGGGCAGAGGGAAGTTTTTCCAGGAATATGAGGTTGAATACAAGTTCAGTTTTCATCTGTGCTTTCATTGGAGCTCAGTCAAATAGAGACGTAAGAGCACATGTCAAATAAAAAAGCTGGGGCATCACTCACTTTTATAAGGTGACTACTGTGTGTGAGTTCTTCTGCTGAATACATGATTTACACATCTTTCAATCACAACTACAGAGCCTCCATGTAATGGAGCCAAGAATGTTTCTTCATCATGGCCCTTTGCCAAAGCATACTCAGCTTCTACACTCAGTTTGCTGTCCTCATGGCTGCCCAAAGGGACCATGTGGGCTCAGAGTTCTTTTCATACCACCAGTGACAGTGTTCTGTCAACTAAGCAGAAGGCTCTGTTAACACAGGAGATTCTGAGATGGATGTTGGAATGTGCTGGAAATTCCCATCCATGGAGAGTAAAGTGAGGCAGAAACATATGAGATTAAATTGCTTGCAACATTTTTTGTATGGAAATGATATAAGAACAGGGAACAGGTGGGTGAGTGACCACTACTCACTTATCAGTATTTATGATGAGAAATTGGGAAAAGGCAGTAGGTTCCAAGCCAGTCAAGAAATGATAAAAGTCAGATACAGACAGGATTAGAAGTATATCAAAAAAAAAATGAAGAAGCACTCTTGATGCGTGCTGAGATTCTGCAGCTAATGTTTTTTGGATCCTGTTCATTTCATTGAGAAATACGCAATTTGTGATATCCTTAATCATTCAAATTCTTCTCTTCTGGCATTGACTGTGACTGATTGTATCGATGTAAAAAGATCAGTTTTCAAAATTATTGATAGGGCTTTTTTCCCTCAGTAATAATTAAGAAAATTTACATTTTATCATGGTCATGTTAAGTATGCTTTAAACATTTTTTTAAAATAAATTTACCAAACTATGGTCAATTTAGTGAGTTTTCATACAGATATTCCACTCAAGAAAAACGGTAGAAGACTCAGTCTATCAGGCAGTCTCAGTGGACTAGAAAGGAGACTGGTGACAGATCTGGTCTATGAAATTTTAGGATTAATCCTACTTTATTGATAGGAAATTTGAGGCCAAAAAGTTTTTTAATTACTTGGTGAAAGATTAAATTCCCATAGTGATTGTGATCAATTTCATTGACATTCAATGGAATATTGCATGTACACAGTATGTCACTATTGAGAAGCTAATACTTGGAATGTTAGTTTTGCAGCATTACTTGGAAAAGGTAACTATAGTCAAATTCATTTTAGGTGCTTTATCTGGATAGGTTTTTTTTTTTTTTTACAATGGAGACTGATGTCTGAATTTTCCAAACTTTTCTAGGTACAGTTAAAAAGAGAAATGAACTTTGAAAACTTTTAATCCTCTAAGACAGCAAAATGTAGTTAATGTATACCAAAAATGTGTAGCTATATGTCATATCTGTAAATCCATCTGTATGGGTAAACAGAATATCATGAAATATCTTATCATCATCTATTATAACAGCAGACATTTATGACTAAACTACCTAGTATAATCGGACAGCTTATGATTATACAAACTGGTGTAGCCAAGTAGTGCACTGAGAGATGTAATTTCTTCACTAATTTCCTAATCTATGGATTCTGTACTTAGGGAAAAGGTTAAATCAACATAGAGAAAGTACAGTTTCAGGAGCATTATAATTTCCAGGGACAGTGAAATTATTATTATTGTTGTTACTAGACTAAACTTGCTATTTAATCAGTGTAAGGAATTTCTAGGAGAGGAAACACGGTCTATCCCAGGAGATCCATACCCGATCAGCAACTTAGAGCCTTAGAGAGGTCCTTGAAGAGTTCTAATGAATTGCCAGAGTCACAGAGCTGATATATGGCAAAAATGGACCTAAAATCCTGACTTGCTGGCCAGCTCTCTAGCCGTTACATAATGCTGATTCTTTGTTAAAGCGTTATACAAGTATATTAGGTTATAGAGGGTTAGTTGTCTAAGGCCAGTCTTAGAGTCAGGGTTCAGATTTTGTTTTTGACACATACTAGTTGCATGACTCATGCAAATAATTTAATCTCACAGTGTCCTCAAGCAGCTCTCTACGGTAATTCTTACATCATCATCATTATAGCTAACATTTATATAGAGCCTACTATGTGCCAGCCACTCATTTCATCTTCACAACAACCCTGCAAGGCTGGTGCTATTTTACAAATTTTACAGATGAGGAAACTAAAGCAAATGGAGATTAAGTGACTTGTCCAGGGTCACATAGCCAGTAAGTGTCTGAGGCTAGATTTGAACTCAGACCTTCCTGACTCTAGGACTTGTGTTCTATCCAGTGCACCACCTAGCTGTTTATTATAGACAAGTTGCCATTCTGTACCAGTGAAAGGAATTTCCATACAAGAAGTATCCAAGATGGATGATATTATAGCTTCCTCCCCACTCCCTTACATATAGTGTTGTTGCCAGTTTTATAAATTATGAATCTTTAGGACTATAAGTTGTAGAGTGGGTCTGATCCATATTAGTAAAGGAAATTTTCTCATCGGAGCTTCCCTACAGTAATGAAATCACAGAAAAGACAATATTCTCCATTCAACTCTAACTCTTTAAGTCATAGAAGCATTGAGGTTTACACTGGTGAAGGGCACGTACACAAGAAATATTGATCCTTGAAATATTAAGTATAGGATATAAAATGATAGTATACCTTTGGGTAAAAAAAGTTAGCATTAATTTAATCAAATATGAAAATGCTAGTGCCTTCCTTCCAAAGGTTTCAAATACTTGGTTCTTATGTATAGTCATTTACCATTCCATTAACTCGACTTTTTCCACTTCCCTCATTCACTGCCTAGTACAGACTTAGGCTTCACTTCTTACCTTCTTTATTTACTCTTTTGATGGTTTCTGATGATCCCTGAACAACCAATGGCCACAAAATGTAAGTAATCAGGATGTTATTCAATAGTGATCTATCTAAAGATGCAGCCTCTAGGAATCTATCAGGTCTAAAAGCAAAGGCTGCGTGGTCTCAACCCAGTTAGGACCGAGGAGAATATCTATTTACTAACCTATTATGTGCTTTTCATAAATACAACTTCAAAATTAGTTTAAAGTGTTGTTGATTGGATCTTTATTTCATTCTTTTAAAATATTTATTTTTATATCTCTTACAATGTATATATGTGTATAGTATATAATGTATATTATATGTAATGTATAATGTATATTTATATGTAATATATAAAATATGTAATGCGTATATATTAATAAAGTAGCACTTATGTGTAATTTACCATGTAGTAGAGGTGCATGTTAAAAATATTTTTATCATTGTAGTACAGTATCAAAGATCTGAAGACTACTCTAGATTACTGTGTGCCTGAGAGTTATTTTAGTCTAACCCAAGTTTGACCTTTGATTCACAGGGCCATAGGGAGACTGGGAGATTTCTGGGACCTTTCTAGGAATCTGCATAAAGGGAATCCAAAGATTTCTGAACTGAATCCAAACTCCTTTGTCTGTGCCAGAGTCAACTCTAGACAACCCCTGATTGGAACAAATCTGTTTGGAGGGACTCTGAATGTGTGCTGACCCAGAGTCTCTTGGGCTGAACTCTGTGGGGAAAAATGTATCTTAGAATTGTGAGATAGAGGCAAGTTTTGTCAGCTCCTCAGACTCCAGGATCAATGGGGCAGACATATGCCAGGAAATATGTGGGACTACAGGGCCAAAGTCCCTCCTGGGGAGATAGAACATGATTTGAAAAGTGATCTGAGAGAGCAAAGGGAATTTCATTTTCTGGATTAAATCAAAGATGCCCAGAAAACCAAATCTAAGAGACCAAGAATAGAAGTGGTAAACAGGAATCTGGAGTAGCTGTTCCAAAGCCAAGGAAGCTAGCACAGAGAATATCATTCAAAAACAATATACAAGTTATTAAGGTACTGTTGAGATTATGGCCTGTTCTCTCATGGTAGAATTCAAGATAGAATTATTTTCTGGTATGCATGTTAGACATGTCCTCTTTTGCTTCCTTGGACTGGATTTCCTATGGGCTGCCATGTTGGCTGCCCTATCTCTTTAACATTGCTTTCCCATGGGACTCAACACTCTTGTTTCACCTAGCACTTCCCCAGCACTATCATTTGGTGGGAAAGTATTAATGGAAGACCCTTATTAACTCAGAGACAGATGTGGTAGGTGAAAGATAAAATGAGTGAGGAAACGAAGGCTTGATCTTCTGCTCATATCAATTTATTAAGCAATGCATGGCAGTTGCCCAATAAATTGGGATCAGATCTCCTCAGTTTAGACCTGGACCGCAAATACCAGGGGAGACTGTCTTTTACACATTAAAAGCAATCAAATAAGAGCAGTTAATTAAAAATATAAAGTTAAAGTCTGATTTCTAATTGGATTAAAGATTAGGGACTTTCCAAATTGGGAGGGGCATAGTGAACAGGTGTAATTTTTTGATTCAGAAAAAGAGATGTTCTAATTCCCTCAAGTGTCTATATACAATTAAAGGAACATGGAAACAGTAACTGAGTGATCAACATGGGGCCAGCTTTCAGATAAGACATATGCGTTGCTTGAGATGTTCAATTGTGAGAAAACTCTTTGCATCAGTTTTTGGATATGATTGAGTTTCTGGTCAGCAAAACCTAGATCTTTAGGTAAAGGTCTCTAAACAGGAGGTAGAGGTGGTTCAGTTCCCCCCCCCCCCCCATTCAGGGCTAGCTTCAAACAATGCGATGATGTTTTTTCCTAATTCCTATAACTGAATAAAGTTTTCTCATAGGATAGAATTTTGACTAATTCCCTCAGCTGCTTCAATTTCCTCACATATGTGTTGCCCATGACTTTTTGGGTCTTTTCATCAGGCCTGTAATCCTTCCAACCTACCAGATACTTACAGGAGTCTACAATCTCACAAAATCACAGAATTACAAAATTTGAGAGTTGGAAGGGACTAGATCTGTGGTTTCATAGTATAGAAAATTCCCATTTGAGCAAAGTCCTTCTACCAATTCACGTGAATACCTTCTCTGAAATTCATAGGCTTAGAGCTACCCAAGACACTTAGGTCTTATGTGCCTTTCCTAGCATCACACAGTCAATCAAGGCAAAACTTGAACCCAGGTCTTCCAGGTTCTGAGGCTAATTCTCTTTCTTTTATATAATGTTGCCACTCACTATGATATAATCAACAAATGTGATTTCTTAGACACTGTTTTTCTGTTTTCAAGCCATAATTACAAAGGGTTTGTTAAAGATTTAGTGGGTGTCATTCATGGTTGAGGGTGAATTTATTACAAGAGAAGTCTATGGAAAATAGTGAGAAAGGTAATTTAATACTATAGAACACCAACACCATCAAAGTGATAAATACCAGGAGTTTGAGATTGTGGTACGATGATCAAACCCCTTATGCCTGTGACTCCCAGAAGGTTCTAAGGCAGGAAACCTTTATTCAACTTGTTTATTGCTTTGGATGTACGTTGTATTGCAAACACATTATTAGAAATGGCCAATGTTGGGTTGATTTGAGAGCCTGAATGATGTTGGTGCCTAGCACTCTGTATTGGGTGCCTAGCATGAGGATGTGACTTAAGTTGTGTGATTATGGGTAAATAAGTCATGGAACTTTGCTAAACGTCATCTTCCTCATCTGTAAAATGAGGTGGCTGAACTGCAGGAATGCTGAGATTCCTTCTCACTCTGAAATTCTGTGATTTGGTAATCCTGGTAAGAGAGAGAGCATTAAATACAGAGCAAGAAAACTGGGATCTGAATCCTCCTTGCTTGACCTTTGGCATATTCTTTCACCTCTCTGGACCTCAGTTGTCTCATCTGTGAAATGTGGAAGATATACTAAATGAGCTAAGCTCTAACTCTCATGATCCTTTCCCTTAGGTAGACATAGAAATTTTTACAAAAAAAATTGCTAATGGTTATGTATAGGCAGAAAGTATTAATGCTTTCATTAACTCAAACACTGGATATCAGAATCAGGAATGAAATTAGGTGTAATATTTAATTTTCTGAGCTTTACTGTGTCTTTTAAAAAGATACTTAATGGTAACTGTTATAAGGGTAGCCATTCAAACTACAATTTAACCTTCCTTCTCTCCCCCACCCCCCAAAGCTATTAAATACCCTTCCCTTTTACTTGATAAGGATGTTTGGATTCTTCTATTTCTGTTACCTGGAATCCCAGTATAGCAAGGCTTTATCAGCTTATTCACGAGATTAAAGTGAGTCCTAAAAATATAACTCTTGGCTGTTTTCTCCTTCTTTAAGATTTCTCTCCTGTTATCTTTTCCCCACTTCTAGCTGATCTCTAACTTTGAGAATTTAGATCCCATTCACTTCATCTTTAGCTGTATCTACATGGGCAATATGAGAACTACTCTTTGGTTTAAAAAAATCTAGAGAAATCGGTTCTTTTCTCACAGGGATGGAGGACATTTATAAATGAAAGGTCCATTTAAAAGGATCCAGTTATAAAAACATTGTAAAATGTGTAAGTGTTGGTATAGTCTCCAGAGTTTTTGCAAAGAACACTGCCAGTAAAGGAGCAACATTTATTTCTAGGGCATATAAGATACTTGTCTATTGTCATCTAAAGATAACTCCCCCCCTTACTCTCTAGAGTGTGGCATTGAATCTTAAATAGTCAAATCACACTATTTTTTTCTTGTGTTTAGATTGGTTTCTTCCCTACCACAGAATAAGTGATTTGCCCTTTCAGGACAATGATGTTAAACTGAATCTAGCTCTTTATTATGAGTATCAGTAAGATCATTAAAATTGTGAAAAAGTGTAATTAACTTCAGAATATCTCATAAGTGAGTTTTCGTAATTTTCCAACTAAACTCCACCCAGAGGACAACTGAATTTTGAGAAACATTGAGGTATAACATTTACAGTACAGAAACAGAAGTAAATCTCATTGGGTCAGATGTTACTGCCTCAGCAAACTCTCTAGAAGCTTGGTGAATATAATAGAGTGGTTTCCTATTTTTTTTTTTTTACAATAACTCCTTTTTAACATCAAAAAAAAATTTTTAGAGCCCCAAATGATAGTTGTTATACTATTTGTATCTGTTAATTGGGAAAATAGATAATGACAGAAAGCTACTATGAATCCATCAGCACATTAAGTGATCCATAGTCACAATTGTACATATAGACTTGAAAAAAGTAATATGCATAGTGAGACATTAATTCAGCCTACAGAAGATTTACTTGTTTATTTATCACACCAAGTCATGCTTTATGTTTTGTTAGGACATAACAATCTATAGTGATTCTTACCGGCAGGAACAAAGTCTTAGGCATGACCCCTCCCTTCCAACACCAGCACCTCCCCACCTTGGGAAAATCAATAGGCTATAGCCCTCCATTAGCAGGAAGCTGGGCCTGGGATAGAGCTTTTATTATTTACTGGGAGACTGAGAAAAATCAACAAAGTAGAGACTTTCATAACCTTGGGCATCTAGACACCAGGACTCTCTCCAGCAGAGCTCTGCCAAAGATCAGACCCCCAGGGTGAATAAATAAAGAAATGACTGCTCTCCATTACTGCCATTCCACCCTGGGATGAAGCTGCCATTATTGCCATAGGGGAAGGATGAAACAATTAATAATGACATCGTAACTGAGAATACCCAGACATCAGGCTCATCATCAACAGTACACTACACAGGACCATAGCACCAGGATTCTTGCTCACTACCTTTCTCCTCCCTGGAAGTTCATTCACTCAGTCTGTATCACTTTTTTTTTTTTCCAAAGGACGGGTTTCTACTAGCCTCCCAGGTCATACTCTTTTTTTCAAGGAACTCATCAGCTCACTTTCTCTCTACCCTAGTCTTTATCTTCATAAGGACTTCAGTATAAACCTTTTTGCTCTTGTAAACACCCCAGCCTTCTAGTTCATTAGATCCCTCAATTCCCATGGCCTGCGTACATTCATTCCATCTTAGTCATACACAGCGATGGTCATGCCTTTGATCTCATCAATGCCTGACTGTTCTCCCTCCAAGATACAGAACTCTAAAATTACTCTCTGATCCTAGCACACTATCTTATATGTTCCTCTTCCTCACTCTTTCTAAATCTATTCTTTGTTCTAACCAAGACCTCTGGTAATTCCAAACCTGCTTGTTTTCTAAGTCTATTACATCTGCTTTGGCCTAATTTTCCTGCTTTCACAATTTAAATCTAACAGTTAGCTAGGACAACCATATACTGCTTTTCTACTCTTGGACCCTTTGTCACCTTGTCCTTTCACCTTTGATGTCTTACCAAACCCTAATCCTTAGCGAAGCTAATCATCTCCTTTCTCTAGTTCCATTCAAGTCTTATTGAATGTCACTGGAGAAAGTTACAGTACTGTGATGACTGAGTCCACTACAAATTTATCTTATATGATCTCAACTGGGTCATCACTGAGGCACAGAAGTTCTTTTATTATTATCTGCTTTATTTTACATTCTAGAGTAGTTAATCAAAACCATCTCTTCTCCCCTCAAGCCTATTATACCTCCTGTTTTCCCTCACCATTTCAACAAAAGCTTTCATCTCTATTTCTGAGGCAAGAAATTCTGAGAAAATAGAAACTATCCACTCTCAGCTTTCTCTTCTATCTCAAATATCTCTCTACATTTTCCCATTTTCTCCTGTTTTTGCTCACATTATGGACAAAGACGTAGCCCTTCTCCTAGCCAAATCCAATCATTCTAGTCTCCATGGCTGGATTGTAATCCTTGTTCTGTTCCTTAACTGTGTTTATACTCCCCAAACTCTGTTTTGGACCTGTTATCTTCTCTCAAATAACTTTTCTCTTGGTCATTTCATTATGAGTTGACTTATCATTTCTCTCCATATGAGTCTCCAGTTTTTAAATCTTTCCCTAATCTTCCCTCTATGCTCCTATCCTTCATGAATACCCCCCAGACTTCAATATTTGTGTTATAGTCACCTGTGTTTGCAATCATTCTTTGGAATCATTCTTTATAGTTTTCTTTCTTTCACTACCCCTGCCCACTCACTCATTGCCTTCGCTGCCAAATGTCAATTCCAAGTTTAGCTGCAAATTTCATCTCTTTCTTTTCTTCACTCATATGATTAGGCCCATACCCCCTCTCATCTGCTCTGTTAAATCCAGTCTCTTCCCTTTTTTTTTTTTTTGACTTATAAAACTTCATTTTATTTTATTGTTCATTGCCTCCTGCCTTCAGAATACTCAACGTTTGATTAAATTGAGTATCCAGCTGCAACCCATGGTACTTTTCTTTTTTTTTTTAACTTTTAACATTTATTTTCACAACATTTTGGGTTACAAATTTTCTCCCCCTTTCTCCCCTCCCCCCCCCAAACCCAAGCATTCTAATTGCCCCTGTGACCAATCTGCTCTCTCTTCTATCCTCCCTCTCTGCCCTTGTCTCCGTCTTCTCTTTTGTCCTGTAGGGCCAGATAGCTTTCTTGACCCCTTAACCTGTATTTCTTATTTCCCAGTGGTAAGAACATTACATTTGATCCTAACACTTTGAGTTCCAACTTCTTTAGCTCCCTCCCTCCCCACCCCTTCCCTTTGGAAGGCAAGCAATTCAATATAGGCCAAATCTGTATAGTTTTGCAAAAGATTTCCATACTAGTTGTGTTGTATAGGACTAATTATATTTCCCTCCATCCTATCCTGACCCCCATTACTTCTATTCTCTTATGATCCTTTCCCTCCCCATGAGTGTCGACCTCGGATTGCATTCTCCTCCCCATGCCCTCCCCTCCATCCTCCCCCCCACCCTGCTTGTGCCCCTGTCCCCCACTCTCCTGTATTATGAGATAGGTTTTCCTATCAAAATGAGTGTGCATTTTATTCTTTCCTTTAGTGGAATGTGATGAGAGTAGACCTCATGTTTTTCTCTCGCCTCCCCTCTTTATCCCTCCACTAATAAGTCTTTTGCTTGCCTCTTTTATGAGAGATAATTTGCCCCATTCAACTTCTCCCTTTCTCCTCCCAATATTTCTCTCTCACTGCTTGATTGCATTTTTTTTTAAAGATATGATCCCATCCTCTTCAATTCACTCTGTGCACTCTGTCTCTATGTATGTGTGCGTGTGTGCATGTGTGTGTGTGTACTCCCACCCAGTACCCAGATACTGAAATGTTTCAAGAGTTACAAATATTGTCTTTCCATGTAGGAATGTAAACAGTTCAACTTTAGTAAGTCCCTTATGACTTCTCTTTGCTGTTCACCTTTTCATGGTTCTCTTCATTCTTGTGTTTGAAAGTCAGATTTTCTTTTCAGCTCTGGTCTTTTCATCAAGAAAATTTGAAAATCCTCTATTTCATTGAAAGACCATTTTTTCTCCTGAAGTATTATACTCAGTTTTGCTGGGTAGGTGATTCTTGGTTTTAGTCCTAGTTCCTTTGACTTCTGGAATATCCTATTCCATGCCCTTCGATCCCTTAATGTAGAGGCTGCTAGATCTTGTGTTATCCTGATTGTATTTCCACAATACTTGAATTGTTTCTTTCTAGCTGCTTGCAATATTTTCTCCTTGACCTGGGAACTCTGGAATTTGGCCACAATGTTCCTAGGAGTTTCTCTTTTTGGATCTCTTTCAGGCGGTGTTCTGTGGATTCCTTGAATATTTATTTTGCCCTCTGGTTCTAGAATCTCAGGGCAGTTTTCCTTGATAATTTCATGGAAGATGATGTCTAGGCTCTTCTCTTGATCATGGTTTTCAGGTAGTCCCATAATTTTTAAATTGTCTCTCCTGATTCTATTTTCCAGGTCAGTTGCTTTTCCAATAAGATATTTCACATTATCTTCCATTTTTTGAATCTTCACGCTATGTTCTGTGATATCCGTCTTTCTCATAAAGTCCTTAGCGTCCATCTGTACCATTCCAGTTTTGAAAGATCTATTTTCTTCAGTGAGCTTTTGAATCTCCTTTTCCATTTGGCTAATTCTGCTTTTGAAAGCATTCTTCTCCTCATTGGCCTTTTGAACCTCTTTTGCCAATTGAGTTAGGCTAGTTTTCAAGGTGTTATTTTCTTCAGCATTTTTTTGGGTCTCCTTTAGCAGGGAGCTGATCTACCTTTCATGCTTCTCTTTCATCCCTCTCATTTCTCTTCCCAGTTTTTCCTCCACCTCTCCAACTTGACTTTCAAAATTCTTTTTGAGTTCTTCCATGGCCTGAGCCCATTGGGTGGGCTGGGACACAGAATCCTTGATTTCTGTCTTTGCCTGATGGTAAGCATTGTTCTTCCTCATCAGAAAGGAAGGGAGGAGGTGTCTTTTCTCCGAGAAAGTACCCTTCAATAGTTTTATTTCTTTTCCCTTTTCTTGGCATTCTCCCCAGCCAGTGGCTTGACCTCTGAATATTCTCCTCACACCCTCCTCACCTCCTGGTCCTCCCAGCCAGTGTTTGGGGACTGAGATTCAAATGCTGCTTCCCGCCTTAGGGCTTTTGGCCAGGGCAGGGCTGCTATTCAGTGTGAGAATTAAGTTCAGGTGGTCAGGTCGGGGCAGGGCTCCCTCTCAGGCCCAGTTCCCTCAGGGGGTTTATGCACAGACCTTCAACAATGGATCCAGGCTCCCGCCCGCTTGGGGAGCCCCTGTCTGCAGCCGCCTCTCAGCTTCTATCTCCCGGGGGGGCCCGAGCCATGGGGGCACCCCACTCCCCTCTCGACCCGCCAAAGAGACTCTCTCACAGACCCTCGTCACCTGTGGGTGGGGGGGCTTGTGCCGCCGCTGGAGATCCTGTTCCTAAAGCCTGCTCGGATCTGTACCTCTTGGAGCCGCGGCCGCCGCAGGTCTGGGCTGGGCTCCACGTCTGCAGCGCGACGGACCTTTTGCGAGAGGTTTGCAGGTCCCTCTGTGGGTGGAGGGACCCTCGTGGCCGCAGGATATCTCGTCCCCGTAGCCCGTTCGGATCTTTTCCTCATGGTGTCGCGGCCGCTGCAGGGCTGCACTCAGCTCCCAGTCCCGGCGCCCAGTCCACAGCGTGAAGGACCCCCCGCGAGAGGTTTGCAGGTCTCTCTGGAACAGAAATCTCCCTCGCTCCAATATTCTGTGGCCTCTGGGTGCAGAATTCACCGTGGGTTGGTCCCCTCTAGCCGTTCTGTGGGTTGTGGGTTCGGAGCTATGTGTATGTGCGTATTTCTACTCCGCCATCTTAGCTCCGCCCCCAGTCTCTTCCCTTTTTAATCCATTCTTCACATAGCTGCCAAACTATTACTCCTTAAGCACAGGTCTGATCATGTCACTTTTGTATTCAGAGAACTCCAGGGACTCCTGCCTTTAGGATAAGGTACCAATTCCTCTGTTTGGCACTTACAAGCAATTCACAATGTGGCATCTATCTTTCTAGGCTTTTTTCATTGTATTCTCATTATATATTCTTCTTGATCAAACTGACTTACTTGGTATTCTCCAAACTTGGCTGTATGGTATCCATTCGTATGCCTTGGCATAGATGATCCCCCATTCCTTGAACACATTCCTTTCCTACATCTGCATCTCAGAATTTCAATCTTCCTTTATGACACTGGTCTTGTGCTACTTTTTAGGGGAAACATTTTCTGATCACCCAGTTATTAGTGTTCTTTTTCTCCTCATGTTTTTATGTCCTTTTTTTCATGTTGTGTCACTCTGTGAAAATGAAGCCTTCTTGAGGGCAGGGACAATATTTTTGTTTTGTCTTTGTGGTCCGAGAATGTAGCCCAGTACCTTGCACAGAGTAGGTACTAGAAGGAGCTAATGATAATTTTGTTGTTTAAGTCATAAATGTCCCTGTCTCTCCAGAGTAGAAAACAGAGAATAGGCAACTATCCAATCAGCCTGGAAAATTGTTATCATAAAGTGAATGCAGAAGCAATGCCTTAGAGATATGCTGATGATATTAAAAGGATGCTAGGGAGACTATGGCAGTGACTGATTGTGAAATCGAATTCTTGTTTCTCACTGAACATTTGCCCCACTGTGCCCTAGAATAGTGGGGCTGTGGCAACCTAAAGTGAATGCTCTATTTAAGTCACACTGTACATTCCTAGTCAGAAGCCTTACATCCTCTCTGGACCCCATGTGCTCTGTAATCTTCCTTCTGGCACTTTAGAGGCTATAACAACTACATAGGAAAATAATATTGTACAGCCATAATCATTATGAGAAACATGTAGAGATGACTTAGGAAGGTTAAATATTCAGAATGAAAAAAAAATAATTTGCAGTGTCAGGGGAAAAGTACTCTTGCTTAGTTCTTTCAGAAAACCAGTGTTATGATGAGGACAATTTGTTCAACACACATTTTGCATATAGAGAAAGAATTTTGATTGTACAGCTTATAATAAGGCAAATGAGACTTGTAAAAACAAAAATATAGTTCTTCAGTAAATCACAATTAGGTACAATTTGGGAAATTTAGAAATTTTAAAATTAAAAGCCATGAATATGCAAAAAGATAATTCCTTATAGCTTTATAAGGAAAGGAAGATTATTCCCATTTTTCTTTTCTTTACTCAAGAAAAAACATACTTTTCAAAAGAAAAATTATCATGTGTACCATTTGTATTGGTCTGAATTTAGGCCATACTACCCTCAATCAAATTGGGATTATTAAAAAAAAAACAACATGGATGAGACCTAAATTTGGAATTGTTTCTGATGAGTAACTTTTGTTTTTCATTTTAAAGACACCTCATATTTAGGAGTACCTTGTATTGAGAAGGGGAGGTTGTATTTAGATCTGCATGGTACATGGAATCCTTATACGTAGAAGACACTGGATATACCCTATTAGTCTAAAGAGAGATTACGTTCCCTCTTCCAACCCTTAATAATTCTCTCTTAAAAGCAAAACACCCACAGCAACCCTCTGAGGAAAATATAAGGGAAAATGTCCCCATTTCATAAATGAGGAAATAAAGGTCTTACAAAGAGATGTCGGTAGTGAATTAAATATAACTTAAATTTCTTCCCATTTTATGCATTAGTTTTGCACTGACAATTCAATATATTTTCAAAGGATTTACCCTATCGATCAATTTGAGATCATTGTAATTGTACAAACCGTATCAGATATGTTATTTAAAAATCTGGCCCATTATTAAGCTCCAAAAGTCAAGCTTTGGAATGCAACAGACACTAGAGGATAAAGGAAGTGAACCTATTTCTATATGACACCAACACAGGCAGTTGAAAAGTGAAAAATGCAAAGAATGAGCTTTTTTCCCCTTTTTTCTATGATACTCATCAACTAATCTGACTGAATTGGCCCATTGTTTTTGAACTACATAGATATGAGTCCTCACCAGTCCCTTTCAGGTTGCAGCTTCAGGATACAACACAATAAAATCATTCATTAAAATGATTAAATCATAAAGCAACAAGAACCACACAATAAAAGTCGGAATAATACAACTGCCTATTTCGTGTTACTCTCCTTCTGGCTGGGTCTTTCTTAAAAAGATGAGTTTCCCTCTTCTGCCTTTTTTTTTGGTAATCATCTGTATAATTATATAATTAGTTGACCCATTTTGTTTGTTTCTTTATTAGCCATTGATTCAGCAAATTATAATAATGAGAAGGGAGAAAAAAAGAGAACATTTATCTGACACAATTGGATTCTAACCATTTTCAGTAATGAATTTTCTTCCCTCCCCCCAATCAGCCATAGAAATAACAGGAAAAATAAGGTTATTTTTCTAACAAGTTGAGACATAAAAAATTTATTATCTGCTATGAATTAGATGCTTGGAAAATTCTACCCACTTTTAATTAGTGACCTGCAATTTAATAGCAAAATGTTTTGTGGTTTGAGCTTTGGAGCACTTGGAATATTATTAATCAATATTTCTTACAAGAAACAAGGAAATTTCATTGTTCTCCAAGGATATGTCTATATTGCAGCATTTTTTTTTTTTAAACAAATGACTAATAGACACGGATGTGGGTGGTATTATCTTAACAGCCCAATGGTTTGGGTCTACTGAAATTTATGCTTAAGCATGCTGTGAAAAGTACCACATTCAATCACAACTTTGATTTGAAGTGATGATGTGAGTTATGGCCAGTGACATGCCACAGTTACTGCTTCTAACAATGTCTGCCTTTAGGTTGTCAGTATAAAAAAATGTGCCATTTAAGACATTTCTAGTTCATGGAAAAATTCAATTCTCTGCAAAGTGGGAGAAAAAGATGGTTGTGGAGAGTAGTGTGTTAGGGTGTGTAAATGTGGCAAAAAAGCAACACATTAATTTGAAAAGTAAAAGAGCAGAGAAAATGTGTGAATAATGAAAGACTAAGGAGGAAGGAAGAGCACTGGAGATAATATTTTCAGGCTATCAAGATTTATCTTTGGGGATTATACTCCTTTGTGGTTCACTGGCTGGTGGAACATATTAAGTGTTTCGCTGATAAATGCCATTCATACCTCTCATTCCCCTCTCCCCCAATTCCTTCTTCTTTCTTTTTCCTCTCATACAAGAGACATTGTTTTATGGAACAACTTACCATTGCAAAGGACAGTCAATCAATCAAACAGCATTTGGGTGCTTATTGTGTGTTCTAAGTGTTGGAGATACAAAGAAAGGCAAAAATCTGTCCTCTGTCCTCATTGAACTCACATTCTGATTACAGAAACAACAATCAAATAGCGGTATTATGAAATAGAGACAGTTTAAAAGGGAGCCTCAGATGGAAATCACAAAGCACATGGGGTGGAAAAAACTCTTGAAGGTTTTGGAAATTAGGTCTGGCTATATAAATCTGGGTATCATCTGGTTAGAGATGATAATTTACCTTTGGGAGCTAATCTAGAGGGAGAAGAGAAAAAAGCCCAGGATAGACTGTTTAGGGATACCCATGGAGAGCATGACCTAGATGAAGATCTGTCAAAGCAGATGGAGAGAGCAGTCAAACAAGTAGGAGAACCAAGAGAAAATTGTAATGATAGTCTAAAGAGGAGAGAAAATCCAGGGAGAGAGGATGATTCTTCGTTTCAAAGACTACAGATTGATTTCCAAGAAAGGTTTTAAATAAGAGCAAGTAAGATCCTCAGATGTGGTATGTGGGGATGCCAGAGCCTGAATTGCCTGATGAGTTTTTGTGCTTCTGTTTTAGTGAGGAGTAGATATTTTTTGGGAAAAGGCAAAACCTAAAAGTTTGTCATGCATGGAATCAGGTATAGTTTGTGTCCTAGCAGTCCATATATATCCAAGTACTTGACTGAAATTGAGGGGTGCTATATATTTTGAGGATAATCTCCTAGCCCCACTGGTGAAGATAGGCAATACTGGGATTGAGGGCTTCCATAATGTTGTATTGACCTGGAGCATTTTGCATGAATGTCTTGATAGAATGGTGAATCTCTACTTTCAGAATGGAAGGTACATCTTTTTTTTTTTTTAATTTATTTATTTAACTTTTAACATTCATTTTAACAAAATTTTGGGTTACAAATTTTCTCCCCTTTTCTCCCCCCCCCAAACACCAAGCATTCTATTTGCCCCTATGACCAATCTGCTCTCTCTTCTATCATCCCTCTCTGCCCTTGTCTCCGTCTTCTCTTTTGTCCTGTAGGGCCAGATAGATTTCTATACCCCTTTACCTGTATTTCTTATTTCCTAGTGGCAAGAACATTACTTGACAGTTGATCCTAACACTTTGAGTTCCAACTTCTTTACCTCCCTCCCTCCCCACCCCTTCCCTTTGGAAGGCAAGCAATTCAATATAGGCCAAATCTGTGTAGTTTTGCAAATGACTTCCATAATAGTTGTGTTGTATAAGACTAACTATATTTCCCTCCATCCTATCCTGTCCCCCATTACTTCTATTCTCTTTTGATCCTATCACTCCCCATGAGTGTCGACCTCAAATTGCTCCCTCCTCCCCATGCCCTCCCTTCCATCATCCCCCCCCACCCTGCTTATCCCCTTATCCCCCACTTTCCTGTATTGTAAGATAGGTTTTCATACCAAAATGAGCGTGCATTTTATTCTTTCCTTAGTGGAATGTGATGAGAGTAAACTTCATGTTTTTCTCTCACCTCCCCTCTTTATCCCTCCACTAATAAGTCTTTTGCTTGCCTCTTTTATGAGAGATAATTTGCCCCATTCCATTTCTCCCTTTCTCCTCCCAATATATTTCTCTCTCACTGCTTGATTTCATTTTTTTTAAGATATGATCCCATCCTCTTCAATTCACTCTGTGCACTCTGTCTCTATGTTGTGTGTGCATGTGTGCATGTGTGTGTGTAATCCCACCCAGTACCCAGATACTGAAAAGTTTCAAGAGTTACAAATATTGTCTTTCCATGTAGGAATGTAAACAGTTCAACTTTAGTAAGTCCCTTATGACTTCTCTTTGCTGTTCACCTTTTCCTGGTTCTCTTCATTCTTGTGTTTGAAAGTCAGATTTTCTTTTCAGCTCTGGTCTTTTCATCAAGAATGCTTGAAAGTCCTCAATTTCATTGAAAGACCAATTTTTCCCCTGAAGTATTATACTCAGTTTTGCTGGGTAGGTGATTCTTGGTTTTAGTCCTAGTTCCTTTGACTTCTGGAATATCCTATTCCATGCCCTTCGATCCCTTAATGTAGAGGCTGCTAGATCTTGTGTTATCCTGATTGTATTTCCACAATACTTGAATTGTTTCTTTCTAGCTGCTTGCAATATTTTCTCCTTGACCTGGGAACTCTGGAATTTGGCCACAATGTTCCTAGGAGTTTCTCTTTTTGGATCTCTTTCAGGCGGTGTTCTGTGGATTCCTTGAATATTTATTTTGCCCTCTGGTTCTAGAATCTCAGGGCAGTTTTCCTTGATAATTTCATGAAAGATGATGTCTAGGCTCTTTTTTTGATCATGGGCTTTCAGGTAGTCCCATAATTTTTAAATTGTCTCTCCTGGATCTATTTTCCAGGTCAGTTGTTTTTCCAATGAGATATTTCACATTATCTTCCATTTTTCCATTCTTTTGGTTTTGTTTTGTGATTTCTTGCTTTCTCATAAAGTCATTAGCTTCCATCTGTGCCATTCTGATTTTGAAAGAACTATTTTCTTCAGTGAGCTTTTGAATCTCCTTTTCCATCTGGCTAATTCTGCTTTTGAAAGCATTCTTCTCCTCATTGGCTTCTTGAACCTCGTTTGCCAATTGAGTTAGCCTATTTTTCAAGGTGTTGTTTTCTTCAGCATTTTTTTGGGTCTCCTTTAGCAGGGTGCTGACCTGCTGTTCGTGCTTTGACTTCATGTCTCTCATTTCTCTTCCCAGCTTTTCTTCCACCTCTCTAACTTGATTTTCAAAATTCTTTTTGAGCTCTTCCATGGCCTGAGCCCACTGGGTGGGCTGGGATACAGAAGCCTTGCCTTCTGTGTCTTTGCCTGATGGTAAGCATTGTTCTTCCTCATCAGAAAGGTAAGGAGGAAATGCCTGTTCACCAAGAAAGTAACCTTCTATAGTCTTATTTCTTTTCCCTTTTCTGGGCCTTTTCCCAGCCAGTGACTTGACCTCTGAATATTCTCCTTACACCCACCTCGCCTCCTGATCCTCCCAGCCTGCGTTTGGGGTCTGAGATTCAAATGCTGCTTCCAGCCTCAGGGCTTTTGGTGGGGGCAGGGCTGCTATTCAGTGTGAGATTAAGTTCAGGTGCTGAGGTAGGGCCAGGGCCGCCTCTCAGGCTCAGTTCCCTCAGGGGGTTTATGCAGAGACCTTCAACAATGGATCCAGGCTCCTGCCTGCTTGGGGAGCCCTGGTCTGCCGCTGCCTCAGCTTCTGTCTCCCGAGGGGGCCTGAGGTATGGGGGCACCCCACTCCCCTCTCGACCTGCCAAAGAGACCCTCTCACCAACCCCCGTCACCTGTGGGTGGAGAGACCTGCGCGGCCACTGGAGATCCCATCCCTGAAGCCTGCTCGGATCTGTTCCTCTTCTTGCCGTAGCCGCGGCAGGGCTGGGCTGGGCTCCGCGTCCACAGCACAACAGACCTTTTGCGAGAGGTTTGCAGGTCCCTCTGGAACAGAAATCTCCTTCGCTCCACTGTTCTGTGGCCTCACTACTCCAGAATTCACTGTGAGTTACTTTATACAGATGTTCTATGGGTTGTGGGTTCAGAGCTATGTGTATGTGCGTCTTTCTAGTCCACCATCTTGGCTTCGCCCCCATGGAAGGTACATCTTGAAAGTCACAATGAACTAGTTTGGGACAGTAAGAGGGAGAATTCAGATAACCCTGAAGCAAGACTTTGATGGTGTTTTGTTTCCTTCCCATGTGAATGCAAACTGTTCTTGGCTTGTTGATGGCACTGTTATGGAGAAAAAAAATATTAACCAAGTGATTGACCTCTATTTTCACCAAGTCTAGTCAATAGTTAAGATTGGGGTGGACAACTTAGTTCATAGTATTCCATGGTGAATTTTTAAATCCCATCAGTTTCTGGACTAGTCAGACAGATGTGTTGAAAAGATTGGGCTTCAGAAGTGTCATGGTCTCCATATTCTCAGTTAAGGAAGTGATCTCCTTAACCTTAACCAATGTTGCTATTGACTACCCAAGTGGTTTCCATTTAGCTTGACTCATATTGTCACTGCATACTTCTCCTTCCAAACATTACTCCCAAAATACAGTCTGATTTTTGTATCACCACTAGCACCTGCAATTAACTTCTTAGTTGAACTTGAAATTTAATTCTTTTCCTCAGATTCACTTCTTCCCCAAACCCATTATCCAAATATCCTAGTGAAGGAAGACAGTCTGAATCTCTTACAATACTTATCCATTGACATCCCAAGTTTAGTAAAACTGAGAAAGTGTGATATTCCTTTCCCTCTGGAACACAATGGCCAGGAGCAAATGACATCTAATCCTCAGTCTTAGAGGACAGATTGAATGGTGACCTTAAGTAGCCTCCTACTTATGGCTGGATTAGGTAGTGCCAAAGGTACATTCAATTTATTACAAGGAGAACAGAAGTTTACCTGTCCTCCAAGTGGAGGCAATCAAGCTTAGGTTGTTAGATAACTGTATTAGCTTATGGTGCTCACTACCATTTAGGTTAATGGTGGAAATCATGGTGGACCATACATAGCCAAAGCTAACATTCTTGCATTACTGTACTTTCATCTTCCATCAGTATTTCTCCTATTTTTTTTTACCTATCTCTTTTAAGATGAATTACCATCCGCTTCAAAAGCCTTCTCCAGAACTTTCTGTTTTCTTCCTGAGGGGCTGGTGGTACCTATCATGGGAAGCTCCTGATATTTGGGGTGTCTGCCTTTAGTTCAGCAGAACCTGGATGACCTCTTAGACTAGCCTCAGTGACTTTGCACTGAACAGCAAATAGAATTCCTTAACTTTAGGCTTTACCAGCAAGGAGGCAGAGGAATAGTTGGAGGAGGGGATTCCCTTATGAGTTAAGCCTCAGCCTTTAGGGCACAAGGGGTAAGGTACTAGATAGCTCAGTCTTCTTCTATTAGAATTTTGAATTCTGTTTGGAGACTTAATGAATTTCTTGATAACAGTAAGAAGAAGCCAGGGAATTGTGACTGAAGCCCTTCATGGGAGACCTCCTTTGTAATTTTCCCTTTGACTGTAAATGCAGCATTATTCCAGTCCCATTGAACTACCTTCTTATAGAGGGAGTAAAGAGCCACTATAATTGTATGTTTCAAGAGTCCTCAATCTGACTTTTCAGGGCCAAATGGTCATTTCCCACAAATTCTACCTTGTATAATTATTGTTCTAAGCCAGATATAATTTAAACCAGAGGTTTCAAACTCTAAGGACCAGCAAAACTTTCAAGTAATTACTGTCTGAACAAGATTAAAATGGAAATGGAAAATGTTTAACAAAATAAATAAACAGTACAACTTAGAAAATGTTAGTTTGTGGTTTTCTAAGCCAACCTGCAGTTATGGGGGTCTGTTTCAATTTGATTTCGTCACCACTGATTTAGACCAGTTTGGTGGTTCATTAATGTTAAGAATTGCTATTGGACATGGGGACCGCATCTCAGGATTCAGAAAAATTGAAACATGGTAAACCAAGAATATCAAGTCAAAGAAAAGTTTATTTAATTGTATATAGAAGAGTAAAGAAACAGTTTCAAGATACAGAATTTGAGGCATGGAGTTTGAATCAGACTCAGCTCCTGCTGTTTCCCAACCTGAGTCACAATTGATACTTGCCTCTCTCATATCCCACCCACACCTAGTTAGTTGCTGACTTTGATTGAGTCTTCCTCTATAATATCTCTTGTAGCTATCCTGTCTATGTCCACGTCTACCATCCTAATTTAAGCTGTCATTGTCTCTCGCCTGGTCTACTGTCATAGCATCCAAACTGTCTCCTTGCCTCTAATCACTCCTCTTGCCAATTCATCCAGCCCATGGCTGTCAAAACAGTCTGGTAATGGAAAACTAGAGGTGGAAGTGAATGTGTAGTTCACCTAACCCAAACCCTTTCTCTCTACAACATCCCTGACAAGACTCTGCTTGAAAATTTCCTGTGGTGGCATGAGTTCTCACCCTCTACTGAATCAGTCCTATCTATCTTTAGAAAAGCCTCGTAGTTCTTCCTTAGATTTAAATAAAATTAGTTTCTCTGTAGTTTCTACTCATCGATTCTACTTGTATCTAGAGCCAGAGTAAATCTAAGCCTTCTTCTTCATATCAGGTGTTTGTATATTTGATGACAATAATTATGAATCCTCTAAGTCTCTTCTTTTCTAGACCCTATCTATCCCCAGTTTCTTCAAAAGGTCCTCATAAAGTAGCTTCAGTGTTTATGACATTGGGGTGACTAGCGTGGGCATTGTTGTAACCATTTTGCTAATGAGGAGAATAAGTTGCTGAGCCATTAAGTGACTCAGTTGTCAAATGTTGCACTGCTGGCAAAAGCAGTTAAATAATTCATAAGCCCTTTATTAATTCTGTCAATGACTCACTGATTTTCTGAGCTTCCTGAAGAAAATTTCTATACCACACAGGTGGGGCTGGTCACCCACTTTGAAAGTATTATGAGGACAATGCAGCCATTCCAAACCCATGAAGTTTATGTAGTTTATGTGACCCTTTGACTCTGCTTCCCATATTGACAACTGTGCCATGAAAAAAGATAGATCAACTTAAAATACCATCTTGCTTCTCCAATCTTCTGGCCTATAAGCTATCTGCTTATGGGTCTGAGCCAGGCTGCCAAAAATCACTGATAAAGAAGGCAGAGTGGGAGACAGCAGTTCTTTTGAAGGGATGAGGAGGAAAGTTAGATTTTTCAATGATGCATATTCCTCTGGCTTCTTTAAAAAGCAAAAAGGAAAAAGGAAAAGGGAGAGACGTTTTCTAAGTCACTGCAATCATTTTGGCAGTCAGTTTGCTCATAGCTCATTTTAACTGCTGGTTGCAGCCTCAAGTTGCTTCTTTTTGTTGAAAATAAATGACCCAACTGAAGTTCCTGGATAAATGATACCAGTGAGTGGGAAATACTTTAAGAAAAACAAATGAATAAGACTCAAGAAACAAACACAGACTCTCTACCTCCTGCCTTCAAGAACTATTGTAATCTCCTTATTTTGGTGAATGTGGAGCACTTAAAACTGCCTGTTTAGCAAATAAGCTACTAAAAGACACATGCCAGTGATGAGAAGAATGAGTGCCCAACCTAAGGATAAGTCTCATGGCTCAAGTGACTAGGAAACTCTTCCTTCTAGCCAAAGAAATGAAAACAAACCATCCTGAGCTCCTGTCACTTGAGCATTAAAAAACAAAATAGCAGTTACAGCAAAAACCCCAAATCCAAACTATTTCCTAGTATTCATCTGATTCTTTAGCAATAATCTTTAGGGATTTTTTACTACCTGTTTTTCTTAAAAGTCCTGAATAAGAAGGTAAGCATGCAGAAGAAAGATTTGCGTCATTGGATCAGAACCAAGAAAATTCTCTCAACACAAAATCAGGTACATCTTTATTAATTTTTTTTCATTTTGGTTTCCTTGAAAAAGTAATATATCACTTTCTGATTCTCCTAAATTTTTACAAATATTAAACTAGTTAAATATTAAGATGCACTTTAGTTTTCTCCCAATAATGAAACATTTGTATAATTTGAGGCTAGAATATGGAGGATGCAGTTACAGGCACATACACGTGCATGTATGCACACACAGGCAAAGAGAAAGAATCAGAGAGAGACAAAGAGAGAGACAGAATCAGAGAGACAAAGAGACAGAGAAAGAGAGAGAGAAACAAACAGATGACATGTGACAATGAGCAGTGATATCCTCTGGACTCTAGCGTATGGGAAATGAAGCCCTGGGAATATTATTCTCGGTTATACCCATTACATCTGATTTTTTTCTTAAACTGACCTCATGACAAAGTATTGCATTTCCATTGTCTTTATTCTGTAGCGCAATCAAGAATCAATTATTCATCCTATTTGAAGTGTCTGCTCATTTTATGTCCACGGAAAGCAAAATAATCAGTTTTCAGGTTTGGTGGCTTTTTCTACTTAAGAGTTTTGACAGTATATTTATTGCTCAGATGGATGAGATCACACCAAAATAATTCACTTGGACATTTATAAAAGAAATTGCAATACATTTAATAGTTGAACTCAACCAATGAAAAATATTGTGACTGCCTTACATGCCATCTTTTAGAAACAATAGTTATTTTCTTCTTGTACATAGCACATTGTCACTTGTATAGAGTAGTAGAATTAGGTACAATCTATCCATTGTCACCCTAATTTCCCCTTCATCCTTTTATATGACCCCATAAACAATAGATTTGGTAATCCTGGTCCCAGTGTCTAGGATCAGGACAAAACTGGTACGAGAGGAAGGAGAGGGCAGGTTGTAGCATGTCATTATCGTAAATATACATCTGAGGCAGAAAAGTTTTATAAAATATTACTGGTGCCTACTGTGTCTTCCCTGACACTGTCCTGACTCCTTGCTTTGGATCATTACTATGAACTCCTAGCTTATCATTTGTTTAGGCTATTGGATTTGGTTATTTCATGGAACTCTGGCTTGATGTAGAACAGTATCCTGTTTATTCTCTGGATCATAAATTAGACCATTTTCTCCATCTCTAGATGAGTTCTTTACCTCCAGTCTTGTAAACTGTCTTAATGTAATCCACCATGTGATGCTTGTATGACCATGTACAGTATGAATATGTCTCAAGTTAAGTGCTAATACACATAGACATAATGTTTATCATTCATTCAAGATATTTTGTTGTTTGTTTTTCATTTTCAAAGAACAATGACAATACAGGATGATGCTTTGATTTCCCTATGAGTTGGACTTAAGTGAGGCAGAGGTGCCTGAAGTCATCAGTCTCACTCTCTCTTCCAGAGTCATTGAGGTCCAGTGACAAGCCCAAAATCAGGATGACTGCTACTGGACTGGGATGCAGCGACCACACTCTAAGAGCTTCATGGTGCCTGCTTCAGCAGCCTTCATGGTCATTGGATTAAATTGTTCTCATCATCCACTCAGCTGAGGGAAGTCTTCACTTGCTTGGGGTAGACATCCCCCTATGAGAAAAGATATTTTTATGGTTCCATGAGTAAAAAGGAGATCCAACAAACTACAGGCATATTAAATATGGCAGAATAGTAGTTTTATTAATATTTTAATATTTTTTGTGAATATTTACTCACAAAATATTTTTTGTATATTTTAGTTTTGTGAATATTTAAGTTGTTGGATATGCACGTATTTGTTAACCTTAACTAGATTACAAGCTCTTTCAGATAAGACCCATATCTGTTATTTCTTTTCCTTCCTTCCTCCCCTCCTCCCTTCCTTCCTCCAAACCTCCCTCCCCCTCGTTGTCTCCTTTCCTTCCTTCCTTCCTTCCTTCCTTCCTTCCTTCCTTCCTTCCTTCCTTCCTTCCTTCCTTCCTTCCTTCCTTCCTTCCTTCCTTCCTTCTTTCCTATCTTTTCTTCATTTTCTGCTTTGCTTTCCCTCTCCTTCAGATTGTTCTGTACATAGTAGGCACTCAGCGAGTAATGACTTCCTACACATTATAACATGGATAAGAATAACACCTACCTCTTCGAGTTATTGTGAGAATAAAATGAGATGTTTGTTAAGTGCTTGTCAAATCTTAAAGTGCTACATAAATGTTAATTATAATGATGATATAAATTTAATGAAAAAAATAGCAGAGATGAACTGGTTTTAGAAAGCTTGGTGACCTTTGCCCTCAATGAGCCATTCTGAATGGTGAAATAAAGTAAGCCCAAATACACACTTCTATCATAAAGTATTCATTCTATGCTTTGTCTCCATTAGTGAGGGTGAGGGAATCATTTGGAGAAGCACAGTCACAATGGAAGTGACCATCACAATGAAGTGATCATGCCACTGAGTGATGAGGAGTTCTTCAAAATGTAGTTTGTATCAAGTACTTTGCACAAATGTGTCATAAAACCAAAAACAAAGCCTGAATATTATAAAGTCCGCAGACATGTTTGTCTTTCTGCATAGTCTTTTAAAAGTTAGCAAGTATTTGTTGACAATAAGTCAGTCACTATGCTAAACACTGCAGATAGGTACTAAAGAAGGTAAACACCAATTCTAGTCCTCAAGGAGTTTCTATTTTTACTGCAGGTGACAGCATGCAAACAACGATGTATGAGCAGGATAAATAACCAACAAAAGGAAGGCATTTAGATTAAGGAGGAATTTTGTTTGTGGTTCAGTTGTATCTGATTCTTTGTGACCCCATCTGGGGTTTTCCTGGCAAAGATACTGGAGTGGTTTTCCATTTCCTTCTCCAGTTCTCATTGTATAGATTAGGAAACTGAGGCAAACTGGGTTAAGTGACTTGCTCAAGGTCACCCAGCTCGTAAGTGTCTGAGGCTAGATTTAAACTCAGATCTTTCTGACTCTAGACTTGGTGCTCTATCCACCGCCACATCTAGTTGGAAGAATAGGAAATGTTATTTGCAGATGATATGATTTTAGTTGAGACTTGTAGGAAGTCAGGGATTCTAAGGAAGCAGAGATTAAGAGGGAGAAAATATCAGTTTGAGAGTCAGCCTGTGAAAATGCACCAAATCTGTAGCTGAAATGTCTTACGTGGAAACCAGCAAGGAGGCTAATGTCACTGAATTACAGAGTACATTGGGATGCTCTATGTAAGAGGACTGGAAAGACAGAAAGAGGACAAGGAATGCCACTAATGTAAAGCATCTGATTTAGACAGGAATGAAATAATGCTTTTAGCACAACAGAGATATTATATTTATGTTTTATTTGGGAACCTTTAACTTGTGCCAAGAGATTATAAGCAACACCATGAAAAATAGTTTGTGTCCTGAGACTCTAAGACTTGGTACTTAAGATATGTAACAGAAGCTGTTTCAGAGGCAGATACAGTGAGGAACTGATAGGAATGAAAACTATGGAAACTTTAATACTAGGTATGGAGTAGAAGCTCGATAAATGTGTATTGATTAACTGATCACATGACAGAGATTACTAAATTTTATTTTATTTCCTCAATGTTTTGAAGATGAGCACATAAGAGAAAAATCCATGGATACTCTTGAGAAGCAGTCTGGTACAATGGATTAAGAACCAGCCTAAAAACCAGGAAGATCTGGGTTCAAATTTCACCTCTAATACAAACTGGTTCTGTGATCATAGACAAGTCACTTTACTTGTCAGTGCATACATGCACTTCCCTCATCCCCCCACCCCCACCCCAGCCCATATGCCTAGTGCAGCCAAACTAGATTTGTAAGTGGAAAATATTTAACAAAATAAATAAAATAGAACACAGATAATGTTAATATGTGGTTTTCTAAACAAATATATGGACACAAGGCTCCTTGTGTATGGTTTAGTGGCCCTGTTTCTATTTGAGTGTGACACCACTATTACACAATTCTTTAAGACTATAAGTGGCAGAAAATGTGCCAATCCACATCTGAATATTGTATTCTTTCCTTTGGAGTTTCCTATACCAATGAAATCAAATTTTTTTCTTGTCCTATTATTGAATAGTCAAGAAATATGATTAAGGAGAGCAAAACTACTGATATCTGTATATAAGAAACCTGTAATTATTTGTGAATCCATTATGTTGTTAATAATTTGGAATTTCTATCATATACACACGCAAATATATACATACATGTATTTATATACGTGTATATGTATATATAGATATAATCTGTATACATTACATATACACACACATGTCCATATATCTGGCTTTGCTGATGACATTGATTTCATTGATGTACACTTCTTGGAATAATATTAGACTGGTAGTTATTCCTGGATTAATAATATCTCAAATAGATTCTTCCATCAAATGTACTGAGATAAGACAAAAGTATTCATGGATAAAGGTTAAGAAAGTGGTTAGACCTGGGCAGTGAAGGATTCAATAAATCCAGTCTAGTTAAAATTGTAAGTAAAAGGCATAAATCAAAATCTCTAGTGATAATACCAGAAAAAAATTACAACCTGGCTAATCAGAGGTCCTTCAAAGAAAATCTTCAGATCAGAAGTCTTTCAGTACTTTGTGTTTGCAAAGACTTCCTCCTGAGTGATCATTCATAAATGGTTAAGATTGTTAGAGTTACTATATTCAATAAGTGAAATCTTATTTTTAAAAGAATTTAGTGTACAAAATTAATACACATTCTTGAGGTGGGGGAAAAAAAGAGCTAATAGGATAATTTCCCCATCACCAACTCTTTCTGATTTCTCTGAACAGTCAGCTGCAATATAATCAGACAACCAAAGCCTGCAAAAGAACCAGGGTGAGATTCTATCTCATCCTAACATCACATCCATAACTGTGTAACTTTGCATAAGAATATACAATTGTGCCATCCTCTCCTAATACCGAGCTGTGCTGGGACTTATTAGTAGGTGAATGCTTTGTATATTTTCTGAACCAGGATCTCACTTCCTTGTCCTGTTACAGCTGTACCTGCCACCTCATTCTCTACCTCAAGCATTGTTCGATATAAGAGAATAAATTTACTCTAGAAAAATATAAGCTATTTCATATCCAGCCCCACACTGGGGACCTATGGAGATAAATATATCTGTAAGTCAGAAAAATTACAAATTACCCAGGCCAATAATCAGATTTCTCTGTCAGGGTGCTCTCAGTATGAATGAAGTGTCTCAGAGCTAGAGAGAATTATTCTTAATTTGCCCTTCTCTTTTAGAGGACTATATTTGATGTTAGATCTTTGGTAATCTTGTTTTGTGGGAAGGGATCTTTCATCTTTCATATCACCTATGGAAGAGAATTAAATAAGAAGGAGCAAGTTAAAGGAAACTGAATGTGAATGGACCCCTTTTCAGTAATGTTAAGTAGAAAATGACAGCATACAGATGCTAGTATTTTTCCTACTGTGTTTCAACTTTTCAAGCAAAATCACCAATAGAGACAAATATTTACTGCATACATAAAATGTATTTTATATAAAATATATGAAACCATTTGTTTTCAGCAATTCTTGTGGCAAAATTGGGGAAAAATGAGCTTTATACTTACTTTGAAGGTTTCATCAGCCTTCCTCTGAACCATATTGAAACCTCAACATGCCTTCTTATTCTTATCTGTTTCTTTCCATAAATATTTTATAAAGGATATATTTATTACTTTGATGGCCTTCCTCATTTTTTTTTAGCATCTTTGTGTACAAGTGTGCTACTTTATCTTTCCCTTTATTGTCTCTCATTCTCACTGTAGGACTGGTCCTCCTCTACATTGGTATCAATGTCACTTCTTGAATTAAAAAATTATACTTGATAACATACTGAAGGCTTCTTAAGGCCAGAGTATACCATTCCTTTGTTCTTTGTGTTTGTAATTTTAATTATTCTGGGATGGCATTTCATGTTTTATAGTCATATACCATTACAGAGAAAGTGCTATTAAAAAGATGGATTTTTAGTGGTGAGCATTTTTGATCACCAAAAGTACTGTGCATTTTCTTAAGTGCAATTCAACCTGAGCTCTTCCTGATGTTCACTTCTAATCCTAGCACTTCTATAAGAAATATGTATTTGTGGACTAATTTGAAAGCCTTTTTTATTCTATCAGGCTGCATGTCATTTATTGTCTTGGAAATAGGCATTTTTCATCCATGTTGTTTTTGTAGTGTGAATGGTTAGAATAAACTCTTTCTCACCATTGTAGATTTCACTGAGGAGACATTACAGTATTCTGAGACTTGTGATTATTATAATCTCATCTATGAATAAGATAATTTGGAAAATGTCTTTTTGTTCAGGCATTATCTTGAACAGCATTCATGATCACTTTGGCAGATAATCCAGGAAGGTATCCCTATATTCTCAAAAGCTGTGTTAGGAGAATACAAACATGGGCAGGTTCTTCCATATTGGGTAGGCTTTAAATATGGTCGACTATGTCTGTTTTGATTTCCAGCCTAGCTAAATGTCTAAAGGCTGGCTCATCACCAGTACGTTGGTCACTATGTGATATATTCATTGATCACAGCAATCCATAAAATAACAAAAAGTGCAAACTGTTCTTTAATTCCATGTGATTTGCTTTCTATTTCTGAAAAGGTAGCACGAGGTACAAAGAATCACACAGTGTTTAGATTGTCTCTAAACATTAATTCAACTGTTAAATGTAAAATTCTTCTTCCACAACCAATGAGTCAACACATTACTGGAAGAACTGACTAATAATAATCTTTATATTCAAGATTTATGAATGTCAATTTCAATTTTATGAATGAAATCAGAAGAAAAAAGCAAGTTGCAGTTGAACAGAAAGATAGATGATGTACTGTTTTTTCTTGAAGAGAAAAACAAAAGAATCACTAGAGTTATTTTGTGTGTGTGTGTGTGTGTATGTGTATGTGTGTCCGGAGGCAAAAACAAATACTTCACAGACATCTGGTCCTCTTGTATTGTAGTGATCATAATAGCATTTTCAGAAAGATCCCAGTGAAGATAATTCTGGCTTAGGAGCCAGAATCTCTATCAGAAAATAAAGAAGTAGACAAATTTTACAATAAACTTAGTAAAATTCTTAAAGAACTCAGTAGGATTCTCCTAATTAAACCAAGATATTATTTTAATACTTGGTGACCACAAAGATTGGTATAGGGAAAGATGTCCTAAAGTGTTCAAAATATTAGTTTTTGGGAGTAAGAAATCAGAGATTTGAAAAGTGTGTAAGTTATATTGAAGTCAAATATCTATAGATCATAAATATTTCTTCAAGAAGTGATAGAAGTATTTAATACATTTAACACTCAGTGAAATTTTAAAAATGAGACTCACTAGTTAAATGGTAAGAAATCATTGGTTATCAAAGAGGAAGTCATTTTCAGATTTGCTATTTGTGTATGATAAGATCACTATCTTGTTAGAGAAAATATCAAAATCTATACAAATTTATAATAAATGATACATATGAGAAATTACAAAACTCAATTGAAGGGTACCTAAATGGATGACATATTGTTGATGGGAAAAAGGGGAACTGCATAAAAGAAATCACACTGACACATACTAGGACCATTTTCTAAGGGAATGTAAACAATGTAAATGAATCTCTACAATGAGATCAACAAGTTGAAAAACAAATTGAACCAACAAATACTTGATGGTCTTGCCAGATTGAGAAAAGTGGTGCTAAAGCTCAACATTAGGTAAGGAAATAAATTCACTCATAAAACATTTTGTAGGGAAATGGTGGAAGTTTATGAGCATTAAGATCTCATGAAATAGCAAGAGAAAACAGAGGAAAAAAAAAGTTAGTAGAAAATTTGGTGGAAGGCCCATTTAAGCCAGATCATTTTGATTGTATTTGAGGATGAAATTGGAAGGAAGGCAACAAACAGATTAAAAATGGAAAAGATTTGTTAAAATTTCTATTTCAATATATTTTCTCCATCTGTGACAGTAGAGCCACCACATTTAGGTGATGAAATCAGAGTTCTAGATGTAATTTCATTCAATTAAACTTAATTCAATACAATTGAATTTAAGAAATATTTGTTATATGGCAACGAAATGTGTTTGCAAAACACTTTATCATATATCTCTCATTGAATCACCAGTAAACGCAGGTGATTAATACTATAGATATCTTATCTCTCTTTTACAGATGAGAAAACAGAGGAGTTATTTAAGTTACATAGCCAGTAAGTGTCACAGGCAGAATTTGAATTCAGGTCTTCTGGAATCCAGGTGTAACACCCTATACTATCACCATATTTCTTCCAAAGTGCTGTATTTAGAAGTAGAAAAAGCCCTGATTAAAACAAAGATGAGAAAAAGCAGATGAAAAAGACCAAGTATATAGAGCAGATGTCTAGGCTGGAACCAAAAGAATTTTGATCCAATGAGGAGTTTATTCTAAAAATATTTGAAAGAAGGAAGGATGCCATAATCTAACAGAAAAAAAGACCTTGTTTCTAGAAAAAAGTGACTGAAAAAATATCAGTAACTATTCATAAGTATCAACTCATATGCCTACTCTCCCATCCTTTGGATATTTATGGGAATAATCTATACATGTATCAAATAATATTTGAGGGAAGTATGAGAATGATTTTACGAACATTATTGCTTAGCATACCACAATTGGGTGAGATTCATGAAAAGTTCTGAAGAATTGATTATTGAACGAAATAATTTTTTAAGTTGTGGAATTTTATATGACTTTTAAGAGATATGAGATACATTTTGTTTAGGGAGTGTCTTCAAGGATGTACTTTAAAAAATAACATTTGTAAGTAATAGGCATAAGAGGATCTTATATTTGATGTATCTCTATCAGCTTTGTGATTCTAATGTTTAATCTGCTATAGAAAATCGCTTGTAAACCTGTAATGCCTATCCCAGATATATGTGCTGATTTACTAACGTTTCATTCTTGTTAAGTATGGTATTTTTTGCCCATTTTATTTTTCTTGGGTAGCTTGTTAGACTTATCTTTTTTAAATGATCATGGATCTCATTTAAATGACCCTTTAATGTTTTTGAATTCCTTAGAAAGAGAGATATGTCATCTGCAAATAGGAATATCTGGAGGATATCACTATATATGAGGAATCCCTCTTACATTTTGACATTGTACATGAAGTCTTCCATGAAAAAGATGAACATCTTTGATGATCATATATCTCCTTGTTTTATGCCCTAATCTGCATTAATAGTCAGTGTATTATAAAAATTATCTTAGATTGCATATTTTATAGGATTCTTTATTACTAACATGTACATGAATATCTCCTAGTTGGAAGAGAAACTTTAAAACTGCATTTTGCTCTACTGTGTTAAGTATTTTATTCTAATCAATAAAAAACAGTGGGATCATGTACTCTCTGTACCTTTCACAATTTGTAAATGTACATTTATATTCTATTTGAATGAATATATGTTCTGTATCTGAGAATCTCTTGCAAAAGTCTCTCCATTCCTTTACATTGCCATCAAGGATACTCTTAATGCAAATGTAGACCACTCTTATAAAAGATTTTATAAGGGTGAAAACATAGACATGTGGATTCATGCTTATTAATGTTATCTTGATCACTTTGGGGGTTGATAATGTAATCTGGAATTTTTGCCATTCTTTTTGCATATTTCCATCCTTGATAAAACTTACAAAATGCTCCCTCAATGCTTTCAAAAAATTTTTTTTAATTTTTATTTTTTAATGTTCTACAATCACTACCATAAAACTTAGATTTTTCCCCCCTACCAGCCCCCCACCACTCCCCTCCCTCCCCAAGATGCCATACAATTTTTTATAGGATCTACACATACTTTCCTATTGAATACATTTTCACTATAGTTGCACAGTGTAGACAAACTAAAATAAATGGAAGAAATCATATAAGAAATCAAAACATAATACACACACACACAAATGATCTGCTGTATTCTGCGAATGAATTCCATAGTTCTTTCTCTGAGTGTAGAAGGCATTTTGCCTTAGAAGATCATTGGGAATTTTTTTTTAAGTTCTTATGTTGTTACGAAGTTCCAAGTCTACCAGAAAAACTCTCCCACACTATGGTCTTTGCTGTGCACAGAGTTCTCCTGGTTCTGCTCCTTTCACTCAGCATCAGATCATAAGTCCCTCCAGGCCTCTCTGAAGCCGTCTTGTTCATCATTTCTTGTGGCACAATAGTACTCCATTACATTCATATACCATAATTTATTCAGTCATTCCCCAATTGATGGGCATCCCCTAGATTTCCAGTTTCTGGCAACTACAAAGAGTGCTGCTATAAATATTTTTGTACATGTAGGACCCTTTCCCATTTTTGTAATCTCTTGGGGATACAGTCCTAGTAGCTATATTGCTGAGTCAAAGGGTATGCACATTTTTGTAGCCCTTTGGGCATAGTTCCAAACTGCTCTCCAAAATGGTTGGCTGAGCTCACAGCTCCACCAACAATGAATTAGTGTTCCAACTCTCCCACATCCTCTCCAACTTTTATCATTTTCCTGTTCTGTCATGTTTGCCAATCTAATAGGTGTGATGTGGTACCTCAGAGTTGTTTTGATTTGCATCTCTCTAATCAAAAGTGATTTAGAGCATTTTTCATATGATTATAGATATCTTTAATTTCTTCTTCTGAAAATTGCCTGTTCATATCCTTTGACCATTTATCAATTGGGGAATGACTTGTATTGTTGTACATTGGACTGGGTTCTCTATATATTCCAGAAATGAGGCCTTTATCCCTGAGATTAGCTGTTAAAATTCTTTCCCAATTTACTATATCCCTTCAAATGTTGGTTGCACTGGATTTGGTTACATGAAAACTTTTCAGTTTGATGTAACAAAATTATCCGTCTTGCATTTCATAATGCTTTCTATTTCTTCTTCAGTCAAAAATTCTTCCCTTCTCCATAAATCTGATAAATACACTATTCCTTGCTCCTCCATTTTGTCCATGGTATCAATCTTTATACCTAGATCGTGTACCCATTTGGATTTTATTCTTGTGTATGGTGACAGGCATGGGTCTGTGCCTAGTTTCCGCCACACTTTTGTCAAGTTTTCTCAGCAATTTTTGTTGAACATTGAGTTCTTATCCCAGAAGCTGGGGTCCTTGGGTTTATCGAACAGGAGGTTGCTATATTGCTTGTCTACTATGTCTCAAGTGCCTTGTTTATTCCACTTGTCTACCCTTCTGTTTCTTAGCCAGTACCAAGTAGTTTTGATAATTGCTGCTTTATAGGACAATTTGAGATCTGGTAGCCCTAGGCCACCTTCCGTAGGATTTCTTTTCACTAGTCCCTTTGATATTCTGGACCTTTTGTTATTCCAGATGAATTTTATCTGGCTCTAGAAAATACTTGTCTGATAGTTTAATTGGTATGGCACTAAATCAGTAAATTAATTTAGGTAGAATTGTCATTTGTATTATATTAGCTTGGCTTACCCATGAGCAATTGATGTTTTTCCACTTACTTAGATCTGACTTTATTTGTGCAAAAAGTGTCTTGTAATTGTGTTCATATAGTCCCTGGGTTTGTTTTGGCAGGTAAACTCCCAAGTATTTTATAGTGTCTACCCTAGCTTTAAATGGGATTTCTCTTTCTATCTCTTGCTGTTGGATTTTGTTGCTAGTATATAGGAATGCAGAAGATTTGCATGGGTTTATTTTGTAACCTGCAACTTTGCCAAAGTTGTTTATTATTTTAAGTAGTTTTTTACTTGAGTCTCTGAGATTCTCTAAGTCTATCATCCTATCATCTGCAAAGAATGATAACTTCGTTTCTTCTTTGCCTATTCTTATTCCTTCAATTTTTTTATCTTGTCTAATTGCTACAGCTAACATTTCTAGTACCATATTGAATAATAGTGGTGATAATGGATATCCCTTGTTTCACCCCTGATCTTATTGGAAATGCATCTAGCTTATCTCCATTGCATATAGTGCTTGCTGAAGGTTTTAGGTAGATACTGCTTATTATTTTATGGAAAGTCCTCTTTATTCCTGTGTTCTCCAGGGTTTTTAATAGGAATGGGTATTGTATTTTGTTAAAACCTTTTTCTGCATCTATTGAGATAATCATATGGTTTTTGTTAGTTTTGTTGTTGATAGGATTGATAATGCTAACAGTTTTCCTAATATTGAACCAGCCCTGCATTCCTGGTATGAATCTTACCTGTTCATAATGTACTTTTCTCATGATAAGATGCTGTATTTGTTTTGCTAAAATCTTATTTAAAATTTTTGCATCTAAATTCATTAGAGAAATTGGTCTACAATTTTCTTTCTTTTTTTGTCTCTTCTTGGTTTAGGTATCAAAACCATATTTGTATCATAGAAAGAATTTGGGAGAACTCCTTCTTCCCCAATTTTCAAAAATAGTGTATATAATGTTGGAATTAACTGTTCTTTAAATGTTTGATAGAATTCCCTTGTAAATCCATCTGGCCCTGGAGATGTTTTCCTAGGGAGTTCATTGATGGCTTGTTCAATTTCTCTTTCTGACATGCGGTTGTTTAAGTATTCGACTTCCTCTTCTGTTAATGTGGGCAATTTGTATTTTTTAAATTACTCATGCATCTCATTTAGATTATTGAATTTGTGGGCATAAAGTTGGGCAAAATAATTTCTAATTACTGTTTTAATTTCCTCCTCATTGGAGGTGAGTTCACCCCTTTCATTTTTAATATTAGTAATTTGATTTTCTTCTTTCTTTTTTTAAATCAAATGGACCAAAGGTTTATCAATTTTATTAGTTTTTTCCACAATCCTAACTATTGGTTTTATTTATTAATTCAATAGTTTTCTTAATTTTAATTTTATTAATCTCTCCTTTGATTTTCAGTATTTCTAATTTGGTATTTACCTGGGGATTTTCAGTTTGTTCTTTTTCTAACTTTTTCATCTGCATGCCCAAGTCACTGATCTCCTCTTTCTCTATTTTATTTATGTAGGCTTTCAAAGATATAAAACTTGCCCTAAGAACTGCTTTTGCAGTATCCCATAAGATTTAGTAGTTTGTCTCATTATTGTCATTCTCTTGAATGAAGCTGTTGATTGTTTCTGTGATTTCTTCTTTAACCCACTGCTTCTTTAGGATTAGATTATTTAGTTTCCAATTGATTTTTGGTTTATCTTTCCATGGCCTTTTATTACATATAATTTTTATTGCATTATGATCTGAGGAGGATGCATTGATTATCTCTGCCTTTCTGCACTGGATTGTGAGGTTTTTATGTCCTAGTACATGGTCAATTTTTGTACACATGCCATACACTGCTGAGAAAAAGGTATATTCCTTTCTATTTCCATTCAGTTTTCTCCAGAGATCTATCGTATCTCCCTTATCCAGAGTTTTATTTACCTCCTTAACCTCTTTCTTGTTTATTTTGAGGTTAGATTTATCAAGTTCAGAGAGGAGGAGGTTGAGGTCCCTCACTAGTATAGTTTTGCTGTTAATTTCTTCCTTCAACTCCCCCAACCTCTCCTCTAAGAATCTGGATGCTATACCACTTGGAGTTTACATGTTTAATAATGATATTGCTTCATTGTCTATGGTGACTTTTGGCAGGATATAGTTTACATCCTTATCTCTTTTGATTAAATCTATTTCTGCTTTTGCTTTGTCTGAGATTAGGATTGCTACTCCTGCTTTTCTTACATCAGCTGAAGCACAATATATTCTGCTCCAACCTTTGACCTTTATCCTGTGTATCTCCCTGTTTCAAATGTGTTTCTTGTAAGCAGCGTATTGTTGGAGTATGGCTTTTAATCCATTCTGCTATCCATCTTTGTTTTATGGGAGAGTTCATTCCATTCACATTCACAGTTATGATTACAATCTGTGTATTTCCTCCATCCTCTTTCCCACTGTTTATTCTTTTAGCTTTCCTGTCTCCCTTCCCCTCCTCAATAGTTTTCACTTTTCACCACCACCTTCTGCAGCCTTCCCTTCCTTCTTTTAGCCCCCATCCCTTTTACTCCCCTTCTGCTTCTTCCCTCCCTTTTAGCTTCCCTCCGCTTTCTTCCCCCTTTCCCTCCTCCTGCCTATAGAGCTAGTTAAGATTATATACTTAAATTTATTTTTCCTTCCTTGAACCAAATCAGATGAGAGTAGCTCTCAAATAATGCTCATCTCTTTTCCCTCTTTCCCTCTACTATAATTTTGTAATTCTTCCTGTGATGTAATTTATCATTTTCTGCTTCGTCCTTTTCACACCTCCTGTTACAATCCCTTTGCATACTTAAATCATATTAACATGACATATTTTTAACATGACATCTTTCAATTTATGCTCGTTCCCTCTATGCATATCCCTTTTATATTTCATAACAGATGCACAATTCTTAAGATTAACAGGTATCATCTTCCCTTATAGGGAGGTAAACAGTTTGCCCAAATTGAGTAACAAGTTGTTGTTTTTTTGTTTTGTTTTGTTTCTCTCTCCCCCCTACATCCCCGTTTACCTTTTTATGCCTCTCTTGAGACCTGCATTTGAAGATCGAATTTTCTATTCATTTCTGGCATTTTTGTCAGGAAGGTCTGGAAATCCCTTACTTCATTGAATGACCATCTCCTTGCCCAAAATGTTATGCTGAATTTTGTTGGGTGTAGTCCCAACTCCTTTGCCTTATGGAATATTGGATTCCAATTCCTTTGATCTTTTAATGTAGAAGCTGCAAGAACCTGTGTGATCCTGACTGTAGCTTCTCAATATCTGAATAGTTTTTTTCTGGCTGCCTGTAGGATTTTTTCCTTCACTTGATAGTTCTGGAATTTGGCAATGATATTTCTTGGGGTTTTGAGTTTGGGATCCCTTTTGGGAAGTGAACAGTGGATTCTTTCGATGCCTATTTTGCCCTCTGGACCTAGCACTTCTGGGCAATTTTCCTTGATGAGTTCCTGGAATATGTTGTCCAGACTCTTTTTTTCATCGTGGCTTTCTGGTAGGCCAATAATTCTTAAATTTTCTCTCCTGGATCTATTTTCCAGGTCAGTTGTTTTTCCAATTAGATATTTTGCATTTTCTTCTATCTTTTCATTCTTTAGATTTTGTTTGACTGATTTTTGCTGTCTCATAGAGTCATTAGTTTCTACTTGCCCAATTCTAATCTTTATCAAATTATTTTCTTCAGTTAACTTTTGCATCTCATTTTCCATCTGTCCAATTTTTCCTTTTAAGGACTTATTTTCTCCAGTTAATTTTTGTACTTCCTTTTCCATTTCTTCAATTTTCCTTTTCAAAGAGATTTTCTCATCAGTGAATTCTTTTTTTTATATTTTTAAAATCATTGGCCAGTTTTTCTTCTATTTCCTTCTTCAGCTGTTCCAGGAGAGTTGTTTGTGCATGCGAGCAATTCATAGTCCTTTCTGAATTTTCAGATGGAAATACAGTCTCATTACTGACCTCTTTGGTATTTGTATTTTGGTGCTTGTCCCCATAGAAAGATTCTATGGTTTTTTTACTCTTCTTTTGCTTTTTCTTGTTCATGATGGTGATTGTGTGCTGTGGCTTCTGGTTCTTTCAGTTAGAAGCTGCAGAACTTGGTGCTGAGCTGACTTGTGTGAAAAAGCTAAGAGGAGGTTTTTGTTTTGAGTTTCCTGGATCAGCCCTGGGGTTAGCTTGTTAAGCATGGGGGAAGGGTGGTCTGGTCAAGGGATATCACCGCAGTTGAACTGAGGCAAAGGCACGCTCAGGGGATGGTGATCCCAGCTGCCCTATTGTTTTCCTGTTTCCTTGGAGTGCTGAGGCACACCTAGATTCTAGTGGGAGTTTCCAACCCTCCTGGGGCTCCTCTCCTGGCACTGAGGCTTGCCTGGATCCTAGTGTGAGTATCCTCTGCCCTGGGGCCCCTTTCCTTTTGCTTTGCCTCCGCTGCAGTGGAAGGAATCCCCCTCAACTATTTTCCTAGCCTCAGGTATTATGAGACTATTTGCCCCCTCTGCTGTTCCCCCTGATTCAGGATTTTTCTGGTCAAACATTTTATGATTCTTTCAAGGTCATCAAGGGGGGAGGAGAGAGTATTTACTGATCACTCCACCATCCTGGCTTCTGGAAGTTCAAGTAGGTGAGTTACAGATGTTTAATCCTCAGGCTGAAAGTCTCAGTAGCTGCTGAGCTGATATGTGGTGCTCAGCAGCTGTCACTTGCTTGGCTCTGCTGGTCTCTCACCCTGGGCTGGCAGTCCACCAGTTCCACCTACTGCTGTCTCAGGTTTCCCAGGGCCCTTTCGCTCTGCTGTGCTGGACATGCTGTGCTGTGTGCTGTGGACTCACCCCCGCAGAACAGATCCTTCCCATGGACCTTCCAGTCTGTCCTGGGCTTTGAATCTGCCACAGTCTGTCTCCTGTTGGATTCTGCACCTCCAAAATTTGGTCAGATTCTCTTTTTAGAGGTATCTGAAGGAGTTTGTCTAAGAGCTTAGGTAAGTTGTTGCTCTCACACCACCATCTTGGCTCCCCTCCCGCCTCTATGCTTTAAGATGGGGTGTTCCAAAGAGTAATGGAAAGGTACATGATGAATGTGAGCAAACTATAACATGATATAGATGAAGAAATTATAAAAGAGAAGTAGCAGCAAATACATTACCAGAGAAGTAATATGACCAGAAAAAAAGACAGATAGCCTGGGTACTCATTTGGTATCCACATAATTTTAAAGGAAATAGAGGAAGATTCACTTGTATGATCAGAACCCTTGTGGTAGGCTTATAGGATGAGATGAACGAGAGATATCAAAGATGGGCAGGGATAGGTAGGTTGTAATTTATATCTTTGAAGCATCTGTTAAGATCAGAAATTCACTGATGTGCCCAAGTGTCAAAGTACTTGCTCTGGTCTATGCACTCTTTTCAATTTCATATTCTTAGATGGTATTTCACATTGGGGATTGACATGTCAGAGTTGAAATGTGGTGTCTGTATCTGATGATTAAAATAGTTGTTGCAGAAACATTTACAAATTTGTTCATTTTCCAGCTATTTGTTTTCCTGCCAGTTTCATCTGTAAGTACTCTTGAGATGATGTGGGTGAGTGCATCTCATGGCAAGCTTTCTGTAGGCTTGTTTTTGCTTTTGCTGTATTTGTCTTTTTTTATGAGAAAAAAAGTAATTTACTGTTATCCTCCTCCATAGTATTGCAAAATAACTTTCAAATCTAAACTAGTGTTGTCTTTGACCAGGCTTGTTTTTGGCAAAGATCAGAATTTTATTGGCTAATAATCTTTTGGTTGTTGTTGTATTGTGGGGATGATTTCAGCGGTTAAGCTTTTACTGGAAATTTTGATAGCCAAAATTTTGTCTTTTTTTCATTTCCCATTTTTAGCATCATAATCATTTAAGTCCGTCAGGTTCAAACTAAGTCACTTGTTCATTATATCTTCTCATTTTTATTCTTTTTTAATTTGATGCTGATTCTGACCTTTTCTCTAACTAGTTAATAACTTGATTGAACACACACATACACACATATGCACACACAGCCACATACACATGCATATGCAACTGCTTCAGATAATAACTAGCATTTCTGTGGTGCTTTAAGATTCGCAAAGTGTTTTACACATGTTTTATCACGTCTCCCACATCAGTAACCAGTCATTTTTAAATTCCATAGTTAGCAAAATTTTTTTAACAGCAAATTTTATAGTTACAAGAGAATAGACCTGGGGCTCAGTAGTTACTTTGAGCTTTTTAGTCCTTTTTTGCATAGAATAATGATTCCATTAATTTTTTTTTTAAGTTTTGAGAGAGGGTTTTGTTGTTTTGAAAGCATTTGAAGTCTTTCCTTGTACCTGGAGCAGGCTTGTGATGCTCAGATGGTGCATATCAATCTTTCTAGTGATGTGATTGATTAAAGGATTAACGGCTTGTACCTCCTGGTCTGTTGCGGTGATCCCACTGCTTTTGGAAAGTCTTTCACAACCTGGTACCTTCCTACTTTATGATCCAGTGATGCCAGCCTACTTGCTGTTCCTCAAATGGGACAACTATCTCTTGACTCCATGAATTTTCACTGGTCACAATAACCAAAAATACTTGACCATAACTCTGAGATAGCAAGGGGTCTTGGTATCAAGTAGACCCTTATCACACTATTTATTAATTAATTAACCTCAAGAGTGACATCATTTTGCTCTTGGGTAAAGAGACTATTTCTGTACCCAGATCACCCCCAACCTTGGGCAATCTAGATAGAGGTTATCTCCACCCAAATTAGCTTGAGTAGAATACTGTGGGCAGGAATTAATTTTAGATTAGAAGTCTGATCTGGTTGGGTGGAGTAGCAACACTCAGAGTGAGCAGAATGTCAATTCTATCTTCCATCACTTTGTGAAAGATGACTTTGGATAAGGAAATAGGACAGAGAAAAAAGCATGTGTCTCCCCAATTTTAATAACTGGCTAACAATATGAGAGAAATAACAATTTCTCTCGTGAAAAAGTGCATAAATTTCACCAGACCACCAAAGGAGTCTTGACATAAAAATATTTATGGACACCTCTTTCACAACAAAGAATTTCATAAATAAAGGGGGAATGGAGAATTGTATGGGTCTTTTAATCATTTTATTTGCATAATTCCAAATTGCTTTCCAGAAGTGTTGACTCACAGTTACTTCAAAAATTGATTACTATCATTTTTCCATAATTTCTCCATCTTTTATTCCCATCTTTTATTATTTTTGCCAATTTGTTGTGTGTGGGGAGGAGAAACATTAGAATTGTTTTGATTTTTATATCTCTTAATATTACTGATTTGGAACATTTGTTAGTGTGGGTGTTAATGGTTGTCAATTTTTAAAGAACTATTTTCTTCAGTCAGCTTTTGAACCCCCTTTTCCATTTGGCTAATTCTGCTTTTTAAAGCATTCTTCTCCTCATTGGCTTTTTGAACCTCTTTTGCCAATTGAGTTAGCCTATTTTTCAAGGTGTTATTTTCTTCAGCATTTTATTTTGGGTCTCCTTTAGCAAGGTGTTGACCTGTTTTTCATGCTTTTTTTGCATCTCTCTCATTTCTCTTCCCAGTTTTTCCTCCACCTCTCTTACTTGATTTTCAAAATCCTTTTTGAGCTCTTCCATGGCCTGAGCCCATTGAATATTTATTCTGGATGTTTGGGATACAGAAGCCTTGACTTCTGTGTCTTTCCCTGATGGTAAGCATTGTTCTTCCTCATCTGAAAGGAAGGGAGGAGATAGCTGTTCACCAAGAAAGTAACCTTCTATGGTTTTATTTTTTTTCCTTTTTCTGGGCATTTTCCCGGCCAGTGACTTGACTTCTGAGTGTCTTCTCCACCCCGACCTCGCCTCCAGATCTGCCTAGCCAGAGCTTGGGGTCTGAGATTCAAATGCTGCTTCCCAGCCTCAGGGCTTTTGGTGGGGTGGGGGTGCTATTCAGTGTGAGATTAAGTTCAGGTGCTCAGGTAGGGGCAGGGCTGCCACACGGGGCTCAGTTCTCTCAGGGGATTTATGCAGAGACCTTCAACAATGGATCCCAGCTCCTGCCTGCTTGGGGAGCACCTGTCTGCTGCTGCCTCTGCTGCTGCCTCCCGAGGGGACCCGAGCCATGGAGACACCCCGCTCCCCTCCCAAAGACTCTCTCACTCACCCCCGGAGACCGTGGGTGGAGGGACCTGTGCGGCCGCTGGAGATTCTGTCCCTGAAGCCTGCTTGTATCTGCTTCTCTCGGTGCTGCACAGCCAAGGCAGGGCTGGGCTCCGCTCTGGGTTTGGTGCGCGACGGACCTTTGGTGTCTATTTTTCAGGACTCTCGGGAACAGAAATCTCCTCCACTCAGTTGTTCTGTGGCTTCTGCTGCTCCAGAATTTGTTGGGAGTTCTTCTTTACGGATATTTTATGGGCTGTGGGTTCGGAGCTAGCATATGTGTGTCTTTCTTCTCCGCCATCTTGGCTCTTCCTGGTTGTCAATTTTTAAGAGAACTGTGCATACCACTTATCTAGTGAGGAATGGATTTTGGTTTTATAGCTTTATGTTGTTTATACACTTTGGATACTTAATCTTTAACAGATATTTGATACAGAGATCTTTTCATTATTAGCCATTTCTCTTCCTATCCTACATCTTAACCTTGTTCGTTCAAAAGCTTTTTAATTTTATGTAATGACAATTATCTTTCTTTCTCTTTTTTTGTAATTCCCTCTTTCCCATCTTTGGTTAAGAATTCATTTCCTAATAATAACTGAGACAATTAATAGCTTTAGCAAAGTTTCAGGCTATTAAAAATAAATACTCAACCATTTTATATAATAATGATATAACACAAGAAGAAATAATAGAAAGGGAAATCCCATTCCAAATAAGTACAAAATGCATAAAATATCTGAGGATTGACTTACCAAGGCACACAAAAGACTTGTATAGATTCAATTATAACGTACATCTTAAAAAAATAAAAAAAGAGTTCAAGTAGCTACAGGAATATTTAGTTCTTAAGGTTTAAATAATATACTTTAATAAAAACCATGCCAATATAATAAAAAATGCAATACTACCAAAATTGATTTACACATTTAATTCTACATCAATTAAATTACCAAGACAAAAGTTCATAAAATTTGATAAAATAATGCCAAAATTCATTTGGAAAAAAGATCTCTAATATCAACGGAAATGATGAAGAGAAGTAAGGAAGAAGACCTTAAACTATATCATAAAGCATCAGCCATAAAACCATCTAGTATTGGTTAAAAGACAGAGAAACAGATCAGTGGAACACCCTAGACATGGAGGAATCAGAAACAATAGAACTCAAGAATCCAATGTCTGATAAAGTAGAAAACATAAGTTATCTGGGAAAAATTCAACATTTGATAAAAAACCTGGGAAAACTCAAAAGCAGTCTGGCAGAAGTCAGGCTTACACCAACACATTATGCCATATTTTGTAATACAGTCTAATAGTGATATTTTGTATCTATTTAAAGATTGTACTATAAAAATGAGAAGGGAAACAGATCATATACCTCTCACAGTTATGAGCAGGAGATAAATTCTTAAACAAACAAAAGACAGAGGCAATTACAAAAGATAAAATAGATAACTTTGATTACTTGAAATGAGAGCTTCTGAACAGACAAAATTAATGTACCTAGGATAAGAAGAGAAGTGTGCAAATGGGGGAAATACCTTTATATCAATTTTCTCTAACAAGTTTGATATCCAAAATATATAGACAAATTAGATAGAGCTGTATATGTGTATATACATATACATATATATGCACACACATGCACACATGCATGTATGCATACATACATGTACACACCTACATGCATGTACATATATATGCACACACACATGTATGTGCATATATACATATACATATGTCCTTTGTGGAATGGCTATTAGATTCACACATATATATAATATATATACACATATTAAATATGTGTATGTTATGTAAACATTAGGGATTTGGAGCATTCTTTCATATGGTTGTGAATATTTTGCAATTCTCCTTTGTTTTGTTCATATCCTTTGATGACTTATCTTTTGGGAAATAGCTATCAGCCTCAAATGTATATGTGAGGCTATTGAAAATGCATATGTATGAGACTAATAACTGTTCCTTAAAAGGTAAATATTCTTTTATCTATATCAGATATAAATAAGTAAATGTATTTATTATATAGAGGAGATGTTATATATCATAATTACATTATATATACAAGATAAGAGATAACTATCATATAACTTAAAGATATCTAAATAAAGATATATAAAAGAGAAGTATGTATATATAATATAATCTATGTATATGTGTGTATATACATATGTGTACGCATATGTATATATACTGATATATGTGTATATATAGCCATTTCTCCAAAATAGATGTGGCCAAAGGCTATGAACAAATGGTTCTCAGAAGAAGAATTTCAAAGTGTTTACCTCCACATGAAATAACACTCTAATCACTAATAATAAAAGAAATGCAAATTAAAACAATGCTGAAGTTTTACCTCACATGCTATAAATTGGCAAAAATGACCCCCAAAATGGTAATAATCAGTGTAGGAGTAATTGTGGGATAATAGGCAAATAATACATTTCTGGTGAAGCCATGAATTGATAACAACCATTTTGGAAAGCAATTTGGAATTATGCAAATAAAGTGACCAAAATATCCATGCCTTTCGAACCAGAGATTCCATTATTGAACTTATACCCTAAGGAAGCCATCAATAAAAAAGTCCTCACACACTCCAAATTTTTATAGTAGCAATTTTTGTAATAGTTAAGGATTAGAAATAAAACCGATGACCATTAATGAGAAAAGAGCTAAACAAATTGTTGTACATGAATGTAATGGAGTATTATTGTGATATAAGAAATAGTATGCATGATTTGTATGTATGATTTGATCAATATTAATACTGGGAAGCATGGAAAAATCTATATGAACTGATGCAGGGTGAAGTAAGCACAGCCAAGAAAATAATATACTTAGTAATTAAAACAACGCTAATGTAAAGAACATCTGTACACTGAAAAATCAAAAGTAGATTTGACAAAATTAAAATGAACAAACAGTACTTTAAAGGAGCGATAGAAGAAGACACTCTCAACCTACCCCTCCTGGAGGTGGGAAGTCCACAGGTGTTATACATTGTACATGTTTTTGAACTTTTTCGAGGTATTGGTCAGTTGTGCTAATTTTTCCTCTCTAAAAATGATGATTTTAAGGGGGAAGGGAGAAGGATACTTGGGATCACTATGATGATGGAAGAATGAGAAAATGTCAATAAAAACTTTTTTAAAAAAAAGAATTTTTTGTTATGAAAGGTATGTGACATGCTTCTATTCTAGGGTTTTGAGGTTTTTTTTTGCGTGTGTGATCTTTAATATTCAGGTCATGTTTCCATTTATTTTTTGGAGGGCAGAAGTGAGGCAACTGGCGTTGTGACTTGCCCAAGGTCACACAGCTAGCATCGTTTTGAATTTATTGTGGAATATGACATCATCTCCTGGTCTAACACTAAGTTTTGCCCTATGTCTGTCCTGTTTTTATGTTTCTCTGGCAGTTTTTATCCAATGGGGAGTTCTTTCCTAGGTAAGTTTATATATGTTATATTGTGTTACAGAGTTCTAGTTGAGCCTTACAATAACCCTCCTTCAGACTCATGCCTTCTGAGTCTGTTCTTGGTTCTCTCCTCTGCTCTCCATTCTTTTACCCTTATCATATCTGACCATACCTGGCCAGTGAAAGTCCTTGCTATATATTGTATACCAAAAGGCAGCTTTTAGTAAGGAGTTTTGGGGAAAGATGAAGGATAATATAACAGCTAAAACCTGGGCTGTGGCAAGCACAGGACAGGGATGGTATCAAGGTCATTTGGACTAGAATGAAAGGGGAGGTGTAAAGAACACTAAAGAGGAACTAGGGAACATGGAGACAAAATACCTCCTTCACAATTTTTGCTATGGGATAGGCTTAATGCAACTAGTATACAGCAGATCTAAATGTCCTTTAAAAACAAAACCAGAAGCAATAATGAAGGGTTGAGGGAAAAAAAGCCTAAAATAGAATGACTCTTTCAAATCTGGTTTTCATCAGAACTAGGTTGATTTTTTAGAATGAACCTTGTACATTTGAAGCTATAGAATCTTAATTTCTTTAGAATGTTAAAATTCATCAATAAGTGCATTATAAAAGCAGTTGTAGACTTCTCCCCCTTTTTTTGTCTCTTTGAGGACTGTATGAAACCAATATGTTCTTAATATTCAGCAATTTTTTCACCTTCATGACAGGCCAAATCTGATTTCAGCAGTTGGCCTTGAACATGATTCATTTTCTGCTTCTGTTGCTTAGACAGGGGTGTAAGAGGAAGCCTTAAAGCCCAAGTGCTTTGCACATGTTACTAGAACCCCAAGACCAAGATATTGCCTAATAGCTTTCCTGGACACATCAGCTCAACATGGAAAATGATCCTTGCGGTTCAATTTTTAGCCTGCTGGAGAGTAAACCCAGCTTGTGACAGACACTGATTGCCACTGTTACGGGGGATCTTAATCTTCCCGGGGTACCTAATCTGTTTTTGCAGACTCATCTGCTACTTCATGTAATACCTCACTTATGCTCTTTATAGTGTAAGACATGGTAAACTCCAACAGCATTCTCTCTACTGTTCTGATGAAAAATTAAATCTTGTTCACCATAAAGGCTGGCCCCTTCTTACACTACAGGGTAGTTACTCAAATTCTTTTGAACAATGGACTCCTTAGTGTGATATCATCTATAAAATATGTGGGAAATGTGAGTGCCTTTTTTTCTTGAATCAAACTTAATTTGTCTTCACTTCACTCAAAGAGTAGAAGGCACTGCCCCTTTTCCCTTTGGCATCACTATTTCTCCACCATCAATTTAGTACTAAGAAATGTGCTAGAAATGAATCCATTTCTTGAAAATGGGTATATATCTTTATTAAGCAAATAAATTGCCAAATATTCTTTAAATTGATTCTTCAAAGCTGAGTTCACTTTTTTAATGGCATCAAAAAAGTGGAAGCAAGATGGATGACCATTGATTGGTTAATAGCTTAACAAGTGATCAATATAAAGGAATATTACTGTTGCATAGGAAATGAGGTGGGATGATGTCTTAGTGAATAGAGAGCTAGCTTTGGAATTAGGCAGATGTTTTGTTCTTATCCCACTTCCTACACATTAGGGTGGCATGATTCTGGATAGGTCATTCAACTTCAGTGCTCTGGGCAGTTCTTTAAAGCTAAGACAATAGTTACAGAGAAGGTTTGAAATCCTGATGCACTATAGATGTGGAATAAGACATACACTGTCAGATATGAACAATGTGTTGGTGTTATTTCCATTTATTGTACTTTTTGTTATAAAGGATGAATCTGTAGAAATTTTGAAGAATGTCCCTGGGAAGTGTAAAGGTGTTTTAAAAAATATCAATTAAATTTTAAAAAGCAGATCTGTTTTATTTTTTACAGAATTTTTTACAGAGTTTGAGATGTAAGTGCAAATAATCGAAGGAAATCATATGCGACTTTCTCCCGTTTACCATTTCCTATTATTTTAAGCAAGTTATTGTTTACCCTAAGGAAAAAAAATAAACAGTAAAAATACTCAAATAGAATAAATCTATTTGATAAAGTATTTCATTGTCAATAGAAATTGTTGTGAAAAGCAAAACTAGAGACTGGGGATCCTTTTTACCTTATATATGCAAACATATAGATAGAATCTAAGGGAACTTTCTATGTCTAATATATTTTAATCTAACTTAGAAGTATTGAGTTTACATCAAAGGCATATAAGGTAAAAAGGATCTCCAGTCTGTAGTTTTGCTTTTCACAACAATTTCTATTGGCACTGAAATATTTTATCAAATGGAGTTATTCTGTTTGAGTATTTTTTATTGTTTATATTTTCCTTAGGGTGAACAATAATACTGAATCTATTAAAATGTAAAAGTTTAAGATACAAAAATATGCTTGTACAATATTTGGCAATTTATTTGCTTAATGAAAATATGTACCCATTTTCAAGAAATGGATCCATTTCTAACACGTAGTTGGTTCTTAGTACAGTGCTTTGCATGCTCATTAATGACTGCTGAATGAATGAATGAATGAATGAATATATATGGTACTGTTCTTTTAAGGTACTCCTTTCCTTTCATATGGGGCACTATGTTGCTCATTTAAGTTTGCCTTCACAATTCACTTATTTGGGGCATAGGTATGCTCAGTGTTCTAAGAGAAATAATTACTAAAGCAAGTACTGTATGTACCTCAGTGTTATTTTGAGTGTGACAAGCATTAGTATACTGGAGTTTTAAGGACAGCAGAACAATTACATATGAGAGAAATGCACATTTGAAAGTCTTATTGTTAATAACTACCAGTAACCAGTCTTCCATTTGGGTGATGACTTCATTCCCTGAAACTTCTACTATACTATTGCTAAATTTAAAAGAAACGTCTATAGAATAATAGAAAGGTATGCTGGTTAATGTTTAACAACCAAGTTCTCCCCCCTCTCCCAAAAAAGGTATGCCCATATTTATTAATACTTTCTTAGATCTAAACAATATAAAAAGCAACAAATCAGGTCTTGATCGGTAGCTATTGCTTTTTCCCAATGCGTAAATACTCATTCACTTCATTTTCATGCCAGTCAAAGAGAATTTTGGGAGGTCTGTTTTGAAGCCCTAATAGTGAAGCCCCATCACACATTTTCTATTCTATTTCCTTTTTTTTTCTTGGTCACATATGTTCTTTCTATGTGTATTCTCTAGTAATCCCTGGGAGAGAATGCCCCTTGGGTACAAGGGATGACCTCTTCACTTTATGTAGTGTGCTGTTTGATTAAATGTCTTGTTTTTAGTAAAAAGAAACAAGTGGCAAAAACTAATAAGCTACAGTTTTTCAGAGGGTGTTAGTGTCCAGAATTTCTTAAACCAAGGATAACTTTTCTAGGGACCCATGTGTCAGAGGAGTTGTTCCAGGTGTATTAAGTAACTATCGCATCCCTTCAAGTCCTAGAATATGAACTAATTTGATAAATAAATCTGTGCTGATACATTAGTAAGTAAAAGCTGGATGTAACTCACTTTGTAAAAAACTGGAGTCCTCCAGACACATTGCCCTAGCTTTGGCTGTCCAAAGCCTAAGGGGACTCAAATGATGGCACAGATCAGGGTAAGGGAAGAGATACTTATGGGACAACGGAGCTTTCTGACACTGCTCAAATCATAGTTCCTAGATAGTTGCATATGCTGCTGGGGAATAGGGCCAGATCTGGTTGACACCAACACTTAGGATGACCTTAGAGAGCTGAATCAACCCAGTTGAGCCTTTCATTTATTGTTTGCCTGAAAAGAAGAAAACCTTTCTCAAAAAAGGAGGATTCTGGGAATGTAGTTTAAAGGCGACTGAGGACTTTAACTCCCCTACTTTCAGAGTGAAGCTTGGAAAAAAAATATGACAGACAGGCTGAGGTGCAATACCTAATTCTCATTTGCTGCATTAAAACCCTCACTGAATACTTATCTAGAAATATGTTTAAATGCAGCATTCCCCAGAGATTAGTGGTTCTCATGGACAGACTAAGAAATATCTCATGCCCTCCAGGCCTTCACAGGGTTCATTTGAAGGGCTGCCTTCACTAGGAGCTGTGAGAGGATTTGGCAGCAGGGATGGACTCCAAAATCTGTGCCTATTCCAACTTCACTGTTTGTCTTCCTTAGTCTTCATGACTAATAGCTAATTCGTTTTCCCCTTTTGGTGTATCATTTTTCTCACCTTGCTAGAGTGCATTATCCAGCTCTCTGCTGAGATCTAGGGCAGAACATCACCCTTAAACTAAATGAATGCACCTCTTTCTAGGCAATATGTTGTTGTCTTACTACTCCAAATTAAGAATTCATGGAAAGTTCAGTCAGACCATCTGAAAAAAATCATAGGAAAATGTTATTTTTGTTTTTAGCTTAATTGGCTTTGTTTTAGACTCAACAAAGTGAGAGCCATCTGGTGTCAACCATAAGTTCTAGAGGTCATGATTTTTTAAGCTATAACTGGAACTGAACCCAGAAGAAAAGACAAGTAGGCTGCCAAAGGCTATTAATAAGAGATTTTCAAAGTGCACGATGAAGGGAATTTCATTTTCTTCCCAAATTAAAATATTCATGATAGAAAGAACAGTGCTATGCTGGCTCTTATATTTAGGAACATGGTGTTGTATGGACAAAACAGCTTCATGACTGACTGATTTTTACACTTTTTATCTGGATGCTTTAGTGTCTTGTAGACACAGCAGAGACTTGATCATCTTTCTCACAATAATACAATTTGTAAAGAGCACTGTTAGAAGATGGTGATTTCAGAAAGAAATATAACCAAACAAAAACCCCATGGTAATCAAATATAGTTATTCAAGAAACAATCAGTGGTAAAAGTTGTAGTTTTGTGATCTTTCAACAGTTTCTACTGTGGGATGATATATATAGACTTACAAAGATATCTTAAAGAAACAAATGTGATAATATAGATAATGCCTTAATAATTATCTTGGTTTTCAGTCCATAGGCTCATGAAAAGTCAGACATTACTTAATGATTGAGCAGCAGCAAATATCTATATGCATGAATTGGAGAGAATCATGTCAATGTATCCTGTAAGGTAGTGATTTTCAAAGTACAGTCAAGTGATCACTGATGCTGTGTGTATGTGTGTGTGTGTGTGTGTGTGTGTGTGTGTGTGTGTGTGTGTGTGTGTGTGTGTGTACTCATGTACTGGGAGCTGTCAGGTTGCATTCATGGGTTGGCCTTTCCTCATACTGATGTTTACAGGATCACCTGTACTTTTGCTCCTGGCATCAGTGAATAATTTAGACATGAAAGCTTTTATTAGCATCTCATAAAAGACAAGAACTATCTTCCCATACATTCTAGGGAAGGCTTTTTTTTTCTTCTTTAAAGCAGGTGGTCTTCTAAATAGAATAGCACTTGCAGAAGTTTGAGAACAAATGCTAGAAGACATTTCATAGTGCCTCAGTGTCCTGAAGAATATCTGAATGGCTTTCGCTTCCCCTGAAGTTAAAATCTGATTCCCAAAGGGCTTCATTCTTATCCCTCTTTAACTGAAATGTTCTCATTCTTTTTCTTAGAAGGCTCCTGGGCTCTTATTTTCTGAAATAAATCAGTCTCCTCCCTTCCAAAGCAAAATGAAAGGGGCAATTATACCCTCGGTGATTCTTAATTGTCCCAATTAACTAAGTCAGTTTCTGGAGTCTGAGCTGAAAACGAAGCTTAGAGTGTCTTCAGTAAATGGAATGTGTAAAGTCAACTTGAGTCATTTTTCAGAGAAAGACAGCTGAGTAGTGAACTGCAGTGACTCTATTGATGGCTCCAATTTAGGTAGGAAAAGTTATGTGCGCTATTACTACACAGTTGAAGTTTTTTAAAAAAATGGAGCTGTGATAGTGCTTATTGTTTACTTATCTTTTATTTTAAGCAGTTTTGTTTCTTCGGCTCCATACTCTGTCTCTCTGCTATCTGACCCTGGAATCAGAATCAGAAGATCTAAGCTTTAGTTGTGGTTCATTTGTATAATCTGGAACTCGTCACTCTAAAGCTCAATTTTCTCTTCTCTAAAATAGAGCTAATAATACTTCTACTGTCTACCTCATAGGACTGTTGTAAGAGTCAAATGTGATAATATGCATAAGCCATTCTGTAAAGTGTATTGTAAATGTTAACCATTGTTATATCAGTTATATTTTAAGCATTTTCAATTCTTTTGATATGATGTGAATGGAAACAAAAGATTAGAAGACCTAGACTGTGTAACGCTATTTCATTCACATATTAATATATGTGTTATTTTTCAATGATTTTCTACAAGTCAATTTCTGTACCGTATCTTAAAATACAGAGATGTCAGGCTCCTGGTCAGGGATGGAGTTCACCTAAGAAAGTCTAATAAGAATGTTTTTATTTAAGAGTCTTGAAGGCAAGTATTTCATATTTTGAAGGCATACTCATTTGAAAGGAACTCCAAGAACTACAAGAGAAAAAATATGGCAAAGGAAATTTGATGAAGATTAGTGGAGACAAAACAGAACCATCTGGACAAAAAAAGGAAATAGATGAAGAGTTTAGGAAAGAGAATGCAAGTGTAGTACAAAGGCATGATATAAAAGAGTGGAAGTCTTCAACTATCTGCATAGTTTCTGGAATTTCTCACTGTATTTTTCCTTCCTTCCTTCCTTCCTTCCTTCCTTCCTTCCTTCCATCTCTCTGACTTTCTTTTTCTCTATCTGTATATCTCTCTGCAAAAAGAAGAGTAGCTAATAATTTCTTGCATTACTTTAGGGATAATTTCATTTTTAAAGAGGCAAAGGAACCAATAAAGGGAGATGATGGTTTAGACTAAATTCTTGTTAATGGGAAGGAACTATTTGTTAGTGATGGGAATGATGGGTAAAATGGAGAAATTTATAAATTTATAAATTTAGAATTTATGATAAAGAAAAAAAAGGCAGACAAAGTCTGACATGTACCCTAGATTTGGAAAAAAGGAGATTTCAGAGTTTCAGAGGAAGAGTAGGTGGGATCCCCTGAACTAAAATTCTGCAAGACAAATCAGCATGTTTGGGAGCTATAAGGAATCGAAATCCAAAGACAAAGAGAAACAATATCAATTAAAGGGGAAAAAGAGATTATCTGAAGACACCATAATAGATGCATAAGGAACTCACCAACCAACTTGAATTTTTAAGATATGTGCAGAATATGCAAACAGGGGAGGTAACAGGATTAATACAAATTGTAGCACAGTACTATGTTTTGCTGTTCCTTAGATTATTACTGTTTTACAGACCATAAAATCTCTAAGCTCTAGCCACTTACCAGGTATTGTGCTAAACAATGGGGATACAAAAAGAGGTAAAAATAGTCCTTACCCTCACAAACTTCAGTCTAATGAGGGAAAATACTAAGTGCTCCCAGTATTTTCTAAATTTCAGGTCTCTGCAAAACTCTAGTTACCCCCACCCTACTCACCCCTGCCCTAGTCACTGCTCTGTATTTCAGGCGGGAGAAAGAGTATAAGCAAATGTACAAAAGTGAGAGTGAACATGACATAGGAAAGAGGCAGTTTTTAAAAAAGATCTTTGAGTTTGTAAACACTTAAGAACAAAATTAGTTAGAAATTCAACACCTGGTGCATTGTTTAGGAAGGATCTTAGTGGATAAATAAATAATTGCATCAACCAGGACCACTTTTCTATTGAGGAACCTGGCAATGTGACATGAACCCTAGGATAATTTTGAACAAGCATTTTTTAAGCACCTACTACTTTCAAGGTTCAGTGGTAGGCCCTAGGGATTCAAAGATAGAAATAAAAACAGTCTCTGACTAAAGTTTATATTCCATTGCATTGGCGAAAATAATACCTACCCAAATAAGTCAATACCAAAGATTCAAAATAAATACAGAACAAACACATACACACATTCATAGTGTGTGGGAAGGGGAGAGCATCTATCATGAGAGGACTCAAGAAAGGCCTTCCATAGGGGATATCACTTAGGGAAGAAAACCTAAAATGGGGTCTTGCAAAGACAGACGGAACTGAAAAATTACAGGACAACAACTGTTAGAATAGGTTATTTTGGTGTGAACACAGAATAAGGGAAGAGGAGTAATGTGAATAAAATCAGTTTGGAAAGATGAGGACGAGTTTGTGTTTTATGCTACAGGTATTGGGGAACTTACATTCTACTAGGAGGAAACATGCATATGCAGATAAGAAAAACAAAATACATGCAGAGGAAATTAAGTTTCTTGATCAAGGGAGTGACAGGGACAGACCTGAGTTTCAGGAGGCATTCTTAAATGATTAAAAAACACTCTTAAGTTATTAATTTTAAGATTGCTGTACTATTTGGCTATGTTTGTGAATTGAAATCAATGGAATTGGAGACCAGCCAATTTGAGATAGAATAGATATAGTCCTCTCTGAAAATCAGGTGATGGATGAGTTAACATGTGGTTGACCCTCCAAAATACTGCACAACAGAAAAGTGGCCCGTTAGTCACATAAATTGCATGTCAGGAAAACATTTTCTTTTTTAAAATCTTCATGAAACAACTAAATGGTCCAGCTTCTCCATTATTAATAATTGAAAATGGTGGAACCAAAGCCTGTAATTCAGATAGTGGTACAGCAGATGGAAGATGTTGGGTCTTGAATCAGGAAGACCTGAGTTCAGATGTCACCCTAGACACTTACTGGTTCTGTGACCCTGGGCAAGTAATTTAAGCTTTGATTGACTCACTTTCCCCAACTATAAAATGAGAATAGTAATAGAACCTCTGTTGTAGGGTTGTCATGATGATCAAATGAAATAATATTTGCTAAAAAACAAAACAAAAACAAAAACGCTTAGCACAGTGCCTGGTATACAGTAGGTGCTATATAAACGTTTATTAACTTCCCTCTTCACATCTACCTCCTAGAATAACCAGAGGACTGCTCAGGCACCCACCTACCTTTTGTTACGTATGTTGTTGTTTTACCCCAGTAGAATGTGAAGTCCTTGAGGGCAGGGATACTTTCATTTTTAACTTTTTCTCTCTAATACCTAGTGGCATGCCTTCTCTATGAGAGAACTTGAACTTGAGGCAGAGAGTGACCTGTCACTGTTGGGAAATTGTAAAGCTCTTTTATTCAGGTTTCACTAAGGGGTCCCTCTGCTCTTGACTCTCAAATATAGAGGCTACATTTAATCATTGGTTAACTCAAAAAGTAAAAAGAAAATCAAAATTCCTGTTGCAGAAGGAAAGAAGAGGCTATACAGAACTTCCCAGAACACACAGAATTCTCCCTAAAGAAATTTAAGGAATTGGAGTCACTTGAATAAGGATTTCTTTGCATCAGTCAGAGCCAGAGTAAGATTGTATAACATAAATTTATAGGAGGCTCTATATTCAGCAACAAAGTATAGGAACATAACTGGTAGACAGTGGGAGTAAGCCAGGGTTGGAATTTGGCTGAAGTACAGCCATGGACTTGAGGAGATTGATGATGTGGGGAGCAAAGGAATTTGAGAGGACATCAACATGTAAACTGAATCTCCATGTATTAGTGGAGGGGTGAGGCTAGATAGACTGGTCCTCAGTTATGGCCACTAGTTGATCAGTGAGCAAAGATAAATGGAGGGGAGAAAGGGTAGAAGGAAGAAATGGAAGTTAGAATGGACAAAGCAGGTTAATTGATTTAATATAAATGAACATTCAAATTCTAGTGAAGATGGGGAGATAAGAAAAGTTGAGTTCCTTGACTTATCATTGCCGTACAATCTTTGAGGAGGGGCATACTAATGATGAGTGAATAATTTCATCCCATGTTTCACTTCCAAACCATTTAGGGATGTTACATATATAATCTCAATCAAAACAAGCAGTCCAGTAATTTGCACATTGTACTTCAAATCCACATATGAATGACAGAAAGAGGGAGCGAGGAGGAAGAAAGAGAAAGAGTACTGATGGAAAATTGTTCTTAGTTGCTACAATTGTTACTAATTTGAATAAAAGGTTTCCAAAATCCTGACCTCTCCCTGGAATATTCAGCACCATTGAAAATCCTCTCATGTTTCCTCTCCCCAAGCACGAGTATAATAATAAACATTATATCTGTGTTATTGTAGCAATATAGTATTCTATATAATATCTACTGTGTTCTATGGTGCACAGGGAATTGTATTGGCAAGTCAGGAAGGCCTGATTTCAAATCCTACCTTAGATGCTTACTAGCTATAACACCTTTGACAAGTTACTCAACTTATGTATGCCTCAGTTTCCTCATCTGTAAATTGAGGATGTTAGACTTGAACTCTAAGGTTTCTTCTAGCTCTAAACATATGATCTGATGACTGTATCTCTACAGAGGTGGAGACCAGACCTGTGATTTCTTTGACGTAGGGAACTTTCAGGTGAGCTAGAAACTCCTACCAATGCAAATAGGTCCAGGTAGCTATGTGTTGGAATGGTTGGTTTTTGAAACCAGAAGCAGGAAGACGTGAGTATTAATCCAGCTTCAGACATTTATTAGATATGTAGCCTAGGCAAATCACTTAAATGATGTCCACTTCAGTTTCCCCATCTGTAAAATGAGGATAATAAAAGTCCACTGGTGCAAGGATCAACTGAGATAATAATATTTGTAAAGCATTTTGCAAACTTCAGAGTACTATAAAAATACTAGATAGCTGTTATTTCCTTTAACTTATTTTCTTAGAGAGTTGCCTAGAAAAGTGATGTTAAATTCAAATACAAACAGGGACCACCAATATACATAAGGATTTTTGTGGGCATCATGTTGACTTTGAAAACTACATGTTAACATTATCCAGGGTTGGTTGCATTTTTATTTTGTTAAACATTTCTCCACAACCAGATAAAGCATGGGAGAATTTGGTAAAGTTTTTATTCTATCACTACCTCTATAGCTATCTATCTGTATGACCTATTACTTCCATCATTCCTTCCCAACAATTTCAGGGTGAGAAGGACGAAAAGGAGGAGAAAAAGTAGGGGGAGAAGAAGGAGAACATAGAAGATGAAAAGGAGAAAAAAAGAGCAGAAGAAAACAACAATATGTTTAGCTTGGAGAAGTTTGGGTCATTGGATTATGACCTTCATTTCAAAAATGTATTTGGGGTTATATCAAGGAGGTCGATAGCCAAATTGTTCATTTTAGGAACTAATCAACACCTCTTCTAACAGAATTCCTCCTCACTGGCTCTCCCTAGGCCTATATTTGAATGATGAATAAAAGGAAGCAAAGGCAGGCCCTGGACCAGGCTGCTAAGAGTTCAAGCAGTGTCTCAACCTCCATCTCCTGTGGCTGTGTAAGTGAGGTTAACACCTCACCTAATGTTTTACACCCTTTTTCATAACTTTCCTTGGAATTGCTATAGGCAAGCAGTATTAAGAATGGATAAGCAACGTAGTGTGAGTGAAAAAAAAACAAATACAGCTTTGAGGTAAAGCAAATCCTTCAAGAAATACTCTGTGTAGATGTGATCAATGAGGTATATCCGTGGACACATAAGTGTGACAAATGAAAGCTTATTTGGGTTAGGTGATCCAGAGAACTTTTCTTTATATTAAAAAGAAAAAAAGAAGCCATGATTTCTGTACTAGAGTTAATTTGCTTTTCTTGGTTCTATTTTGAAGTCCTTGAGAGTATTCTATTACTCATAAAACTCACAGAGTATCTAGATCTGAAGGGGAGTCCAGAGATCTAGTGAAGCCAGCCCACTCACACTACAGATGAAGAAATTGAAGACCAAAGAAGTATGTGAATTACCTGTGGTCATGTATCTGATTGGTGGGAGAGCCAAGACCTGAACCCAAGTCTCCTAATTTCTAACGCTAACAATTTTTATCTCACTATATAAGTTTGCTGTTGAGCCTAGGTCATATGATCATTGAGTACAGGACCATAGGATTTTAGATTTTAAGATGGAAAGGACTTTAGAAATCATCTCCTCCAACTTCCTCATTTTTAAAAATTTATTTATTTATTTTTTAATGTTCTACAATCACTACCAAAAAACTTAGATTTTTACCCCCCCCCACTCCTCCCTCCCCAAGACACCTTACAATTCTATATAGGATCTACATGTACTTTCCTATTGAATATGTTTTCACTATAGTCATGCTATGTAGATGAACTAAAATAAATGGAAGAGATCATATAACAAATCAAAACATAATACACACACACATACACACATATACAAACACGATCTGCTACATTCTGCAAATGAATTCCATAGTTCTTTCTCTGAGTGTGGAAGGCATTTTGTCTTAGAAAACCATTGGGAATTATTATTTTTTTTAAGTCCTTGCATTATTACAAAGTTCCAAGTCTACCAGAAAAAACTCTCCCACACTGTGGTCATTTCTGTGCACAAAGTTCTCCTGGTTCTGCTCCTTTCACTCAGCATCAGATCATATAAGTCCTTCCAGGCCTTTCTGAAGTCTTCTTGTTCATCATTTCTTATGGTGCAATAGTACTCCATTACATTCATATACCACAATTTATTCAGCCATTCCCCTATTGATGGGCATCCCCTTGATTTCCAGTTTTTGGCAACTACAAAGAATGCTGCTATGAATATTTTTGTACATGTGGGACCCTTTCCCATTTTTATGATCTCTTGGGGATACAGTCCTAGTAGCAATACTGCTGGGTCAAAGGGTATGCACATTTTTGTCGCCCTTTGGGCATAGTTCCAAACTGCTCTCCAAAATGGTTGGCTGAGCTCACAGCTCCACCAACAATGAATTAGTGTTCCAACTCTCCCACATCCTCTCCAACTTTTATCATTTTCCTGTTCTGTCATGTTTGCCAGTCTTATAGGTGTGATGTGGTACCTCAGAGTTGTTTTTCTTTGCATCTCTCTAATCAAAAGTGATTTAGAGCATTTTTTCATATGATTATAGATATCTTTAATTTCTTCCTCTGAAAATTGCCTGTTCATATCCTTTGACTATTTATCAATTGGGGAATGACTTGTATTGTTATACATTTGACTCAGTTCTCTATATATTCCTGAAATGAGGCCTTTATCCCCAAGATTAGCTGTAAAAATTCTTTCCCAATTTACAACATCCTTCCAAATTTTGGTTGCATTGTGTTTAGTTGTGCAAAAACTTTTCAGGTTAATGTAATCAAAGTTATCGATCTTGCATTTCATAATGCTTTCTATCTCTTCTTTAGTCAAAAATTCTTCCCTTCTCCATAAATCTGATAAATACACTATTCCTTGCCCCTCCATTTTGTCCATGGTATCAATCTTTATACCTAGATTGTGTACTCATTTGGACTTTATTCTTGTGTACGGTGTCAGGCATGGGTCTAGGCCTAGTTTCTGCCACACTGTTTTCAAGTTTTCCCAGCAATTTTTGTTGAACATTGAGTTCTTATCCCAGAAGCTGGGGTCCTTGGGTTGATCAAACAGGATACTTGCCTACTGTGTCTTGAGTGCCAAGTATATTCCACTTGTCTACTCTTCTGTTTCTTAGCCAGTACCAAGTAGTTTTGTAATTGCTGCTTTATAGTACAATTTGAGATCTGGTAGCACTAGGCCACCTTCCCTAGCATTTCTTTTCATTAGTCCCTTTGATATTCTGGACATTTTGTTCTTCCAGATGAATTTTGATATTATTTTATCCAGCTCTAGAAAATAATTATCTGATAGTTTAATTGGTATGACACTAAATAAATAAATTAATTTAGGTAGAATTGTCATTTTTATTGTATTAGCTCAGCCAACCCATGAGCAACTGATGTTTGTCCACTTACTTAAATATGACTTTATTTGTGCAAAAAGTGTCTTGTAATTGTGTTCATATCATCCCTGGGTTTACTTTGGCAGGTAAATTCCCAAGTATTTTATAGTGTGTACCCTAGCTTTAAGTGGGATTTCTCTTTCTATCTCTAGCTGTTGGACTTTGTTGCTAATATATAGGAATGCAGAAGATTTGTGCGGGTTTATTTTATAACATGCAACTTTGCCAAAGCTGTTTATTATTTCAAGTAGTTTTTTACTTGAGTCTCTGGGATTCTCTAAGTATATCATCATATCATCTGCAAAGAGTGATAACTTAGTTTCTTCTTTGCCTATTCTTATTCCTTCAATTTCTTTATCTTATCTAATTGCTACAGCTAATATTTCTAGTACCATATTGAATAATAGTGGTGATAATGGACATCCTTGTTTCATCCCTGATCTTATTGGAAATGCATCTAGCTTATCTCCACTGCATATAATGCTTGCTGAAGGTTTTAGGTAGATACTGCTTATTATTTTATGGAAAGTTCTCTTTATTTCTGTTCTCCAGTGTTTTTAATAGGAATGTGTGTTGTATTTTGACAAAAGCTTTTTCTGCATCTATTGAGATAATCATGTGGTTTTTGTTAGTTTTTTGTTGATATGATTGATAATGCTAATAGTTTTCCTAATATTGAACCAGCCCTGCATTCCTGATATGAATCCTACTTAATCATAATGTATTATTTTTGTGATAAGATGCTGTATTCTTTTTGCTAAAATCTTATTTAAAATTTTTGCATCAGAGAAATTAGTCTACGATTTTCTTTCTTTTTTTGTCTCTTCTTGGTTTAGGTATCAAAACCATATTTGTATCATAGAAAGAATTTGGGAGGACTCCTTCTTCCCCAATTTTCAAAAATAGTCTATATAGTATTAGAATTAACTGTTCTTTAAATGTTTGATAGAATTCCCTTGTAAATTCATATGGCCCTGGAGATTTTTTCCTAGGGAGTTCATTGATCCCTTGTTTAATCTCTTTTTCTGAAATGAGGTTGTTTAAGTATTCAACTTCCTCTTCTGTTAATGTGGGCAATTTCTGTTTTCTAAAATACTTATCCATCTCATTTAGATTATCGAATTTGTGGGCATAAAGTTGGGCAAAGTAATTTCTAATTACTGTTTTAATTTCCTCCTCATTGGAGGTGAGTTCACCCCTTTCATTTTTAATATTAGTAATTTGATTTTCTTCTTTCTTTTTTTAATCAAATTGACCAAAGGTTTATCAATTTTATTAATTTTTTCATAAAACCAACCATTGGTTTTATTTATTAATTCAATAGCTTTCTTAATTTCAATTTTATTAATCTCTCCTTTGGTTTTCAGTATTTTTAATTTGGTATTTAGTTGGGGATTTTCAATTTGTTCTTTTCCTAACTTTTTCAGCTTCATGCCCAAGTCACTGATCTCTTCTTTCTCTATTTTATTTATGTAGGCATTCAAAGATATAAAACTTCCCCTAGGAACTGCTTTTGCAATATCACATAAGATTTGGTAGGTTGTCTCATTATTGTCATTCTCTTGAATGAAGCTGTTGATTGTTTCTATGATTTCTTCTTTAACCCACTCCTTCTTTAGGATTAGATTATTTAGTTTCCAATTGATTTTTGGTTTATCTTTCCATGGCCTTTTATTACATATAATTTTTATTGCATTATGATCTGAGAAGGATGCATTGATTATCTCTGCCTTTCTGCACTGGATTGTGAGGTTTTTATGTCCTAGTACATCGTCAATTTTTGTATATGTGCCATGCACTGCTGAGAAAAAGGTATATTCCTTACTATTCCCATTCAATTTTCTCCAGAGATCTATCCTATCTACCTTATCCAGGGCTCTATTTACCTCCTTAACCTCTTTCTTATTTATTTTGAGGTTAGATTTATGAAGTTCAGAGAGGGGGAGGCTGAGGTCCCTCACTAGTATAGTTTTGCTTTCAATTTCTTCCTTCAACTCCCCCAAGGTCTCCTTTAAGAATTTGGATGCTACACCACTTGGAGCATACATGTTTAGTAATGTTATTGCTTCATTGTCTATGGTGCCTTTTAGCAGAATATAGCTTCCTTCCTTATCTCTTTTGATTAGATCTATTTCTGCTTTTTCTTTGTCTGAGATTAGGATTGCTACTCCTGCTTTTCTTATGTCAGCTAAAGCACAATATATTCTGCTCCAACCTTTGACATTTACCCTGTGTGTATCCCCCAGTTTCAAATGTGTTTCTTGTAAACAACATATTGTTGGATTATGGCTTTTAATCCATTCTGCTATCCATCTCCATTTCATGGGAGAGTTCATTCCATTCACATTCACAGTTATGATTACAATCTGTGTATTTCCCTCCATCCTCTTTCCCACTGTTTGTTTTTCTAGCTCTCCCATCTCCCTTCCCCTTCTCAATAGTTTTCACTTTTCACCACCTCCTCCTGCAGTCTTCCCTTCCTTCTTTTAGCCCCTCCCCCAACCTCCTCATTTTTCAGAGAAGACACTGAGACCCAGAGGTTAAATGATTAGCTAAGGTTATATACCAAGCAAGTGAAAGTGCTGGGATTTGAAAACATGACTGACTCCAAATTTAGAAATCTTGAGGTTGTGCCACTCTTTCTATTTAATGGTTGAACCAGGAAGAAATGAATGAATAATCTATTACTAAAGAAATATTTGTTTGAAGGAGGTGGATACTGGACTTGTACACTCTCATTACAATATTCAGATTTGTTATAGTAAATTAGATGACATATTAGGTATTTCCCTCATTAAAACTATGTCACTCTATTAGAAAATGTAAGATAGGTGACATTCTGAAATGAGAGTTGTTCAGTCAATTCAATTGTCTGACTCTTTGTGACCCTTCTTGGCAAAGGTACTGGAATGTTTAGCTATTTTCTTCTCCAGTGGATTAAGGCAAACAGACATTAAGTGACTTGCTCAGGTTCACACAGCTAGTAAGTGTCTGAGGCTGAACTCAGACCTTTCTGACTCTGCACCAAACACTTTCTCCAGTGAGCCACTTAAGGAATTTCTATGAAATAAAAAGCATAAGGGTTTGTATATTAGCTCAGTAATGGTGTATACAGTGTTTGATGACACCATGTGGAAGAGGAACTGTGGGAAGTTGGGGGAGGAAGGATAATGGGTTCCAACCTTACTTATTTCTCCTTATATGGGATTTAGCAAAAGTGCTCTAGAGAAATCCATAGGGCGTACTAGCATTGCCACTAAGGTGAACCATTTGTACTCACTGGCAAAACAAACACCATTAGAATACCGTATTTTCTTTTCACCAAAAGGCCTTTTTGTACAGATTGCTTTCTTGGGATTTATGAGCCATCGTTTTAATGCTTGGTCACATTTTATCTTTTTAAATGTTTTGTCTTCTTGTCACAGTCATTTCAGTCTTTCCTCTGACCTCCACCACTGAATACTCCTTTGGGACAAGGAAAACAATTAATAAGAAAAAAAATTACAGAGAATATTTCTGACTTCCATCTATCCCAGACATCTTAACATCTGCCCTATCAGGGTTCCTCTACATTTGAACCAATACCTTCCAGAGTAGCCCTCTGCAGATCATTTTCCTCTCCCAATGGCAACAAATCTACCCAGATTTGGAATTGCATCTGGGAGTTGAGCTAACTTCATCACTGAGAAAAATCCGCTTAACCCACTATATTTTGCAGGCCCAGACCATGCTTCACATCCACCCATCCTAGCTAATATCTTACCATCTGCCTGATGTATTCCACCCCTATCACTTCTAGCGTTCTATCAATTGCTCTGGGATCAGTAATCAGTAAACATGCAACTATGGCATGTGGAAAAGCTGTGGCAATTAATTAATCTATGACTCCTCACACCAATTCCATAAATCCCCCACCAAAGATGTATTCCTTGACCTCTATTCTATAGCTATTGTCTCTTTCATTAGAATATAAGCTTCTTGAGGATAGGGACTCACTCTTTTGCATTTGTATCCCCAATACGAGGGACATAATGGGTTCTTAATTAATGCGTTCTCATTTATTCAATATTCTATCCCCAAAGTCCCCTTTTCTGCCATGAAGGAGAAAATATGCTTTAATTAACTGTCCTCTGCAACCTTCACTGCTTTTCAAAAAAAATTTAGAATTTAACTTCCTCTTAGAAGAAATTAATGATGTAAATTCCTTTACACCATTGTAGTAATTATGGAAATTATTTTATTTCACATATTTATTTTCAAAGATTTATTATCTTCAACACCGTTGAAGAAAAGTCTACTGTTGCCATCTTCTAAGGCCACAATAATCAGAAAGAAACTGTACTATAGGAGATATGAATACATAGCAATTTCCTGTAAGAGTGGTAAACTAAACTTTACATTGAATTTGATCATATTTGATTTCTTGGTAGTTAAATTAATCCTTTTTCAGTCAAATGCAGCATGCTGTAAAATCAATGTCTTTACTATTGCTCCTTCCAGTAAAGGGACTTTCTAAGTCTTGCTGTAGATATTTGGGGATTTATGGTTTAAACAACTGGGTTATTGGAAGATGGCTTTGAAAAGGGCTCAATGATTCTTTTGGTGAGAAGAAAATATTTTGAGGTTTTGCTTGTTGACTCTTTTCATGACAGGCAAATATGTCTATGTATGGTGTGTTGTTTACCCTCAAGACATTGAATTTTCATAGTTCATAATGAAATGGATCAACAGAGTAGGGTAGGAAGCAGAGAGTTGACTCTCCTAGGCATAATTATTGTATGTAATTGAAATCTGCAATGAAAAGAGTCTGGGGCAAAAGAGTACCAATCATGATCAATTTATTGACAATGCTAGTATAAGCCAGTAAATGGATCCAAGGCTCCTCAGAAACCAAAGACAGCTCTGGGGTTTTACAGAGCTTTTTTATAGTCAGTGAAGAGGAAAACAAAATTTACACAATCTTGAGTAAGATGCTTTGATTGATTTCTGATTGACTGAAGCATGAAACAATATTTTATGGTTATGATATTATGGGAGTAGGGAAGCTTATAGGATCTGTTATATTGAACTACTTGTTGTGTTAGAGGCATGACAATAATAAGCAACAATCACTTTCTGTTTGATTGGCTAGGTATTACAAAAGTTAATGATTAACAGAGTATGAAAAATTCACTATGTTAGCTTAGCATCATCTGCAACTATCTTGCACAGAATGGAATCTTTATCTATAATATCTATAATAATATACAATATGCTCTATAATACCTAATCTATGTATTTCAGAGTCAGGGGATATCTGACAAATAAGAAGCCTTTGAGGTTAGCAAAAATAGGGAACTAAAACTTTTACAGTCTTTGCCAACATAAACTAGTTTGACAGAGCCTAATGATTTATAAAAAAGTTAAAATCAAAGTTAAGGTTTTCAGCATTGGTTTATATAAAATAAAACACATTTAATTAAGACACACTCCAAAATTCCACTTTTCAAATGGAAAGGATTAGAATAAACACAAACAATGGTTTTCTTGCTCGCACAGAGTGAGGTATAGTATCGAAGATGAGGGAGGTAATAGTCCCATTGTGTACTGCTCTGAGTAGAACACACCTGGAATATTGTATTTATTCTGAACACCAAATGTTGGGAAGAATACAAATGATCCGGAGCAAGTCTAGGAGAGGGTGACTAGGATGAAGTGAAGACTAAGAGACCAAATTACTCAAGGATCAGTTGAAGGAACTGGGATTCTTTAGTCAAGAACTAAGTTTCTGAAAGTCTGCCCTTTAGAAGAAAAGATTGAAATCATTACTCGTGATCTCCTGTGGCAGAATTAAGAGTAATAGGTGAGAGATAGAAAGAAGATCTAAATTAATGTGAGAAAAAAATGTCCTAAAAATGAAAACTGTATAAAAGTAAAATGGGCTATCCCAGGATATAATGGGTTCCACCTAAGCAGAGGTATTCAAGTAGAAGTTGAATGGACATTTTTTGAAGTGGTTTTAGGTGAAAATCCCTGTCTCTACCTACCTACCCATCCATCCATCCATCCATCCATCCATCAGTCCATTCATCCATCCATCCATCCATCGATCTGTCTATCTGTCTGTCTGCCTGTCTATCTTTGAGTTGAATTAAATATTCTATCCAACTCAGAAAAGCTATGATTCTGTGATATATATGATGTTGTTGAAATTCCTAAGGAATTGAAATTCCTTTCTACTCACAAACCCCTTCAGTCCTCTGGGCTAACTCTGTTGCTAGGTTTTATCTAGCCACTCAGGTGTGGTTATGGATACTAGACTTGGAACTCCTCCCACACATAACTAGTAACTTTATTCCCTGTGTATCATGTAACATGAATAGCATGTGAGCAAACTAGCACATGAGCAGAGTGCTGCTGATCTAAGTCATCATGGGGAAAGGACTTGAGATCATTTAATTCTCCTTTATTTTCTCAAGGGAAGATAGAAGAGAGAAAAGAGAAAGGAAGCATTTTAAGAAGATTATGCTTTTCCTACTACCCCAAATTCACCAGAAACCATAGCTCTTAACATCTCCCTATGCTCAAAATGAACTGATATGGCTCAATGAATAGGTTACTCCATACACATCATTTCTTCTGTTGAGAAAAGAACCTACATTCATATACAATGTTTCTTCTCAGAATGGAGTGGAACAGTAGACATAACAATGATTTTCATTCATTTTCTATTGGTTTTAATACTCTGATGAGAAAAAGTCTTGAAGATAGTGGAGTACAAGCAGCAACCCAGTTGAACTCTCTCAGTGTTCCCTTCTAGACTATAAAATAACTTCTGAAATCAAATTTTGGAGTGGCAGAGCCAACTAAAGGTCAGAGTGAGACATTTTTCCAACCTAAAACAACTTAGGAGGTCAACAGGAGAGACCTGTGACACTGGTTTGGGAATCAGACTGGAGTATAGCAGCCCCAGCACCAATGGTAGACTTTGGAGATGGCTGCAACAGCAGGAGCAAATGCAACTTTGGGACCTCTCAGCACACAGATGGTAAAGAGTCAGACAACTGGTTGGAATACAGGGAAACCTTTGTGGCATTGCATGCAGCTGGCACTGATTGCTAACTCAATTGCTCATACATAATTCTGGATCACAGTGTGTTCATCCTTTGTTGCTGAAGAAGACCATGCCATCAGAGAAATGATGACATGACTTGCACTTGACTTTGTTTGGAGTGAGGGAGAGGTGTACAGATCACCAGCCTAACTTTTTGCTCCAGAGCCATCTGAATCCAGTGACTAGATATTCATCAGAATGACTGGAGATGACCCAGGATGAGGCAATTGGGGTTAAGTGACTTGTCCAAGGTCACACAGCTAGTGAGTGTCAAGTGTCTGAGGTGAGATTTGAAATCAGATCCTCCTGACTCTTGCACTGGTGCTCTATCCACTACACCACCTAGCTGCCCCTAGTGTATGTACCCTAGCTGATACTAGGTCACAATGCCAGAGTAGAAAAGAGTGCTTGTTATAGGTCACAAAGAGTCAGGGACCTTGGTTACATTTCCAAGGCAAATAGAGGCACTAGTGCTTGTGGCTGCAGGGGAATAGAGGACCTTCCTGGATAAAGAACCAAAGTGCAGACCAGGAGTGCGGTAACCACACCTCTCCTCATATTACTTTACCTTGGAAGTAGAGTTCCAGAAGTAGCTCTGAAAACAGTAGCACAAAAAGTCCTGAAGCTTAGAAGAGTGCCTCACCAAGCACAAGTAAGCAGAAACCAACTTTAACATAAAGTTCAAATCAAGAAATAGGCTGTGAAAAGGAGTAAACAACAACAAAAAAAGAACTCTGCCTGCAAAAGCTATTATACTGGCAGGGCAGACCAAGACATAAACTCAGTAGAAGAGAGCAAAGCAAAAAACAGCTACAAGGAAAGTCTCAAAGAAAAATGCTAATTGGACCCAAGAACAGCAAGAATTCTTGGAAGAAAGAAATCATAAAAAAAGGGAAAAAGACCTATATGTACAAAAATTATTTTTTATTTATTATTTAATTTTTTATTATTTTATTTATTATTTGCTGTTTATAGCAGCTTTTTTTTTTGTTGTGGAAAAGAATTAGAAATTGAGGGGATTCCCATCAATTGGGGAATGGCTGAACAAGTTATGATATATGAATACAATGGAATATTATTGTTCTATAAGAAATAATGAGCAGACTGATTTCAGAAAAAAAGAAAGTTTTAGAGATTAAAATGTATATTCCCTTTGTGGCATATAACTGTAAGGGAGTATTAACTGTGCTATAAGAAACAAAGAGAGGGGTAGTTTCAGAAAAGAAAAAAACATGGCAGGATCTATCTGAACTGATACAAAGTGAAGTGAGAAGAACCGGGAGATCATTGAGCATAGTAACAGCAATGTTATAATGATGATCAACTGTGCAAGACTAATCCGATCAATACTGTGATCCAAGATAATTCCAAAGGACTCATGATAAAAAATGCTCTCCACCTCCACAGAGAGAACTGAAGTATTTTGAGTACAAATTAAAGTATAATTTTCTTGCTTATCTTTATTTCTTTATTTTTAGAGGGTTTTTTGTGATATGGCTAATATGGAAATATGTTTTGCATGATTTCACATGTATAATTGATATAATTTTGCTTGTCTTCTCAGTGTATGTGGGAGAGGCAGGAGGAAGGGATACAATTAGGAGCTCAAAATTTAAAAAGAAAATGTTAGCAATAAATCAATAATAAATAAAACCCCGGCTTTAAAAAAAATTACTTTCATAGAGGAAAACAGACTTTGTCAAATAGTCTTAAGCGTTGATTATATACATCATCCTATTTATAAAAAAGTCAAATGAACAGAAAATTATACTTTTGCTGGGAACTTGGACAGCAAATTATTACCAGATGAGGACTGAAATGGGCTAAGAACAAAACTAGATTGTCATTATTTTCTTTCAATGAATTACATATTTATAATAAAAATATATGATTTAGAAAAAATAATTCAAAATCATTTTTATGACCAGTCAAAATTTCTGACTACTGAATTTTTGTTTTTGGCTCCAAAGTTCAAAATGCACAATACTCTTTGAACTGTGTCACTTTGTCCACCAGGAGGTTGGTTTTAAAAAAAAAAAGTGATGGTAATTTTTTGATGTAGAGATAGCTTTTTGTTTCTAATTAACATACTGGTAGGATTGTTTTGTTTTTTTTTATTAACATAAACGATTATTCACCAAGGCTCCCAAATTAAATGTCTTTGAGACTACCTGAATATTAAGAAAAAAACAAATAAAAACCTTCCAGCTCTCGATTTTCTTCAAAATGTACTCTACAATTAGCTTTATAATTGGCTAATCATGTAATTAAATAAAAATATAAAATTGTACCCCTTCATTCCATAGAATACTTGGAATAGCCTATGCATATTTTTGTGTTCTGTAACTTTGCATACCCAAGACCCTAGTCTCTTCTCTTTGTTTGCTGTGGCTTTGCCTCTGTTTACAACAAAGAGACAAATTTATGGGAACCAAAACACAAAGGCCATCTGCTTCCCTGGGGGCCATCTTGCACATTCTGTATAGAGGCCTCGGTGATATACCTACAGAGATGATTACCTTTGTGTATTAGAATCTGATGCAGAAGGAGAAAGTAGACACTAAGAACGATGAGGAAGAGGAGGTTCTATTTTATAACTGTGTTTAGAAAACTGAAATTACTTTCAAATACGGTGGGGATTTTCTAAATGCTTGGCATTTTTGCTAATAACAATTGTGCTGTATGAATTAGGTAGCATGATCCACACAGTTCTGTCAATTAACTAGGAATATTATATGATTTTTAATATCTTCAATCCATGTAATGACAGGATTCTATGTAGTGTTACTCTTTATCTTTTTGTTTTCAACATTCATATGAGGTCTTTGATTCTTATGGATTTTATACACACACACATACACATACATACAAATAAAATTGTATATATATGTATATATATATACACAAACACATATACATGTGTATATATACACACATATGTGTACATATGTGTGTATATAGATACACATGCATATATATGTATACACACATTTTATATATATATATTAATGGTTTCAATGAGGGTATATCTCCTTGTTTGAGTGAGATATCCTACTGTATTGGACAGTGTTGAATGTGGAATCACTTCAGATCCCTCTTTAGGCATTTACTAGCTTTATGGCCCTGTACAGGTCACTGATATTCTCTGAGCATAGGTTTTCGTTTTGTTATTGTTCTTAATCTGCAAAATGGGGACACTAATACCACATTTCTGTTAAGATTGTTGCGAAAAATATGTATGTATCTATGTATGTATTTATAAGTGCAACAGATAGAGCACTGGCCCAGGAGTCAGGAAGGCCTGAGTTCAAATCTGGCCTCAGACACTCACTGTGTGACCCTGGGCAAGTCACTCAATACTATTTGTCTTAGTTCCTCTTCTATAAAAATGACCTAGAGAAGTAAATGACAAACCAATTGAGTATTTTTGCCAAATGGGGTCATGAAGAGCTGGACACAACGGAAATGATTCAAAAATAGCAACAACTGTATGGGTGTGTGTGTGTGTGTATGTGTATGTGCATCTTCAGAAACTTTAAAGTGCTGTGTAAATGCCAGCTATCATCATTATTGTCTGCACTCATTAAATTTTTGAACAAAGCTATTTCTGAAATCACATCTGGCATGGAATCTTGTATTATTTCCATGTATGTGTGAGACCTCTTATCATAAGAGAGCTTTTAGTACTGCATTTTGTTTTGAGTGAAATATTTCTTTTAAAAAAATCAATAAAAAAAGTTCACCATAGCAAGATGTTCCATTCTATGTGACCCTCAAGATGTGTACCAGGGTCTTAGCAGGCTTAAAGCTCAGCGTAAGTCAGAGTAAATGGCAGCCAAAAAGTTTAATGGAACTCAGGCCACTTTGAATGGCAGAAATTAGAAAAATAAAAAGAGATGATACCATCGAAATTTTTCTCAATCCTAAGTCTTCTTGTCCTATATAGTTTTGAACAATTGATTACATTCCCCTCTGTATACTTTAGATGCAACTAACTGATAGAGTAGAGAGAGCACCGGTTCTTAAAGTCAGGAAGACCTGAGTTCAAATTTGGCTTCTGTGCTGGCTATCTGATCTTCAGCAAATCAGTTAATTTCTGTCTATCTAAGTTTCCTCAACTGTAAAATGGGAAAAGTAAAAGTACTTACCTCCTGGGTTTGTTGTAAAGATCAAAGGAGATAATATTTATAAAGCATTCAGCAGTGCCTGACACGTAGAAGGCACTCTACAGAATCTCCTTCTGTCTCTCTGACTGCTCCTTCTTAAATCTCCTTTCTTGATAACTAGGTGGTGCAGTGGATAGAGAACCAGTGCAGGAGTCAGGAGGAGTTCAAATCTGAGTTCAAATCTCACTTCAGACAATTGACACGCACTAGCTGTGTGACCTTGGGCAAGTCACTTAACCCAATTGCCTCATCCTGGGTCATCTTCAGTCATTCTTATGAATATTTGGTCAATGGATTCAGATGCCTCTGCAGGAGAAGTGAGGCTGGTGACCTGCACAGTCCTGCCTCACTCAAAACAAAGTCAAATGCAAGTCATGTCATTGTTTCTCTGATGGCATGGTCTTCTTTGGCAATGAAGGATGAATACATACACACACACACACACACACACACACACACACACACACGCATCTGTGTTATTACTACTAAGTATGAATTTCCTCCAAAGCCCTGTCCTAGGCACTTTGCTTTTCTCCCTCTATATTACCTCTCTTGGTGATCTCATCAGGTCCCATAGGTTCATTTGTTATCTCTATAATAATAGCATAGTCTCTATGTAGAGGAGTCTCAGATCTCTCTCTCTCTCTCTTTCTCTCTCTCTCTCTCTTTCTCTCTCTCTGTCTGTCTGTCCATCCATCTGTCTATCCATCTCTCTTCCCACATCTATGAATACAGCCTTAGTCTTCAGTTTGTCATCACCAAGTACCTTCTGGACAGCCTTGAGTGGGATGCTGTGTATGCATTTCAAACTCATCAAGTCCAAAACGGAGCTTATTCTCTTTATCCCTCTCACCCAAACTTTGAATTTTCAGAAATTTTCTATTACTGCCAAAGGTGCTGCCATCCTACCAGTCATCTAGGTCCATACCTTGGCATCATCCTCAATACCTCTGTCTAACTCACCACATATATCTCACACATTGCAAATCTTTTCTGTTGTTTCTACTTTCCCAATATTTCTATGCTACCTTCTCAGATCTCATATATGTCTCTTTCTCTGTACCACACAACCCTCCTTCAGACCCCCATCACCTCTGACCTTTCCAGTTGATCTCCCAGACTCATTTCTCCTCACTCCAATCCATTTTCCACTCAGCTGCTAAGGTAATTGTCCTAAAGTGTAAGTCTGTTATGGCATTCTCTTGGTCAGTGGGCTCCAGTCATTCCCTGTTACCTGTGGGATAAAATATAAAGTTCTGTGACATTCATAGATCTTTATATTTTTTCCCTTTCTATCTTTCTAGTCTCCCAACACTTTATTCTACTCTCCACCCTTTTTCAGCAACACTGAACTGCTTCTGATTCATTGAACTTGAGGCTTCATCTCCTGTCTTTGTGTCTTTTCAGTAGTTGACTCCCATATGTAGAATGCCCTCCTCTCTCAGCTCCACTTCCCTGTGTTCCTTCAAAATTCAGCTCAAATCTCATCTATTATAGGAGAGCTTTTCTGGTACCCCCAGAAGTCAATATCTTCCCCTTTCAGAGTGACTTTCATCTATTCTGCACATATCTTGTATCTACCCAGTCATTTACATGTTATCTTCATTAGAATATAAATTCCCCAAGAACAAAGACTGTATTTTTGCCTTTCTTTGTATCTCCTGTGCTTAGAACAGCAATAAGTGCTTAATAAATGTTTGTTAATTGACTGATAGGATGCCTTTGATATATAAACAGATCATTCTCATATTTTTCAGAGCTAAAAAAGCATGTGTATTATTCCGTAATACCTATGATTTTCTCAGTCACTCAGTCTGTGATCTTGTGCAGTTCTTTGAAATCTTTCCCTAGTTGAGATATATTGTCTATCACTGAGTGTTTTTAAAACTTGTCACTTTCAGCATAGAGGTCATCTGTTCTTGGTCAGGTCCAATCCTTTTTCCAAACTATATCATCTTAAAAATTGTTAACTCCTCACCTTCCTCAGTGTCATAGAAGTGGTGAGAGATGATTATTTCTCTCTTATATTAATAATCAATTATTGAATTAGGACCAGAATTTTTTTTTATAAGCCTGTAGGTTGTTAGGGACATTGACCTGAATTGTTAACGGATGAGAATGACAAAATTTGGAGGCTAGGGGTGTGTACATGCTTTTCAATCCTGGATGAGACATCCTACCTACCTAGAAAAGAATTTACAAAGAATTTAATGTAAGGCAAACTCTGGCCCACTGTATTTTAGTCAGTCTGGTCTGAGAAAAGATAGACCCCCTTTTTGTATAGATTGCCCTAGGTGGAAGTAATCTGGATAAGGTGTTTCTTTGTCCAAGACTGATTGATCAGAGTCACCCCATCCTCTCATTTGAATAAGCCTACCTCTCATTATAATATTCATTCTCACTAATTATTGATCAATCAGAGTTGATTATCAACCTTAGGAACACCCAGGCTTCTAAGGGCATAAAGTGTTGAGTGGGTTCCATGAGAAGTCTTTGGCATTTGAAAGTACCACTGACCTATTTTATTAATTATTTGCTAGAATGATTAATAAAATGATTAATTATCTAGAAACCATGCCTCTTGACCTTTTTATAAAAAGTGTCACACTAGGGAATACGTATTTAAATTTTAAACAAAATAAAATTTCCTAATGGTAGTAAGATTCTCCAAATAATTCCACTTGCAAATAACTCTATATTCATTGAAGGACCAGAGTGCTGTCAAAGCATACTCAGTGAAGTCTACCATAATATACAGTAAATTGTTCTAACAACCTATATCTGAAAAGGAATGCTTTAATATGTCAGGGGATCTGTCATTCTATTGATAATGGTATTTGGTTTATAGATACATACTGCTAACCAAATCTATCTTCTTTGGCTGTGTGATTCTTTTCTATGCTCTTTTTAGAAATCCTCTATTGAGGATCTACTTAACAAATTGGGGAACTTTTTATACTTGGAGCACACCAATGCTTTTGGGCTGTTTATCTGTTACTGTGTATGAGTGCTACATGAAGAGCCAACCTTTTGTTTTGACCATGCATGTCCTTAATAATATCCTTTACATCACTTTTTCAGGGCAGATCATCATTAAATATATACTACAGGATTTTTGCACCTTTCGTGCATCTCTTTATTACTCACCTATAATTTTAATTTGAGACCATAGTGTTGTTTCAAGATTCACAATGGAGTGTCACTGGAAGAATATTTGTATTGAAAAGATTTTTTTCTCCTGAGATCAACATTAAAAATACTGAATAAATTCCCAGTTACTTTATATCCTCTACTTTTTCTCTTATTTTCTTTTGTATCCAATATTTTACGCATCTGTAGAGAATGTTCCATAAAATTCCATGTCATCTGGGCAATAGACATTCTTTGTCCCTATTGTAAGGAACATAGGGCATTAGGACCATAGATTTAGAGCTGGAATTGACCTTGGAGGTAGTTAGGGTAAATTCTTTTCAGTGATTTTGTTTCAGTGATTTTCAGTGATCTTATTTAGGAGGTTCTGCAATGTTTTGGGGTTTAATACAACAAATAAGTATTTGGAGTATTTAACCATTTGAATGGAATCAGCCTTCCATTTGAAATCTGTGGTGAATATCCACCATGACAGTGATAAACACCTTTGGCAAGCATGTATTACCTTGTTTTATCCCTGTGGTAATATTAACAAACAGAGTGTCTTTGAATGTTACTTTTGCGGTTCTATCTTTACAGGTGTCTTACATTATTTTTCCATAAGCTTGGAAGATCCTCTTTTTAGGAAAAAACCCTATAAAGTAGTATTTTACTCTAATGAATCAGATATTTTTTCATAGTCAATCAGCACTAAGCTCTGTGTGATCCTGTATTTTCTACAGTCAGCTGGGTGACTGCAAAATGCAGTCTGCAATACACTATCATCTGTGTTTACCTTCCTGTTTTCTTTTTATACATTCATCAAGAAGGTCCTTAATGTGCATATATTATTCTAATAAACATTTTGTAGAGGTGGGAAGTAGGCATATAGATCAGTTAATTATTGATATTTTCTATAAATCACTTTCTTGGGAAGTAATAACATCCCTTGTTTGCTTTTCCCCCCAAGCATGTAGCATGCTAGGCTCTCTCAAGCATTTTGAGTATCATCTCTCAAAAGCTTTGAATCTTTAACACTTCCAGAATGAACCTCCTCTGCCCACACTTACTCTTGTCCAACCCCTCTTCGCACACTTGTATTCCTTAGTGCTATTTCTGTTTCTTCATGCCTTCATTACAGGCTGTGATGTAATCCTCTGGCTGATATTCCCACTGACGTTGGATGGAGAAAATATGTTGTTATGGAAAATTTGTAAATGTTTTCCATTTTTCATCTATTTGTTGTCTTTTTAGCTTACTCTTAATGATCTCAGAATGACCCGGTTTAAATGGGTCTCTGACCAGGCTTTAGATAAACTTATTTTTCCTCCACTGTTTCTAAGGGTTTTATGAGATGCTGCTGCTCACAATTTTTCATTTTCTTTTGTCATAGTATTTGACAAATGAATTTATGTTCTTTTATGTCTCTCTATGTCAATACAACCAAGTGTGGGCTCACTCAGATTATTTCTAGTCTCTTTTAGCCTCCATGTTATGATAATTTATTGCTATGAATTAAAATTTCTCAGGAAATGGTCATGGCCTATAATAGATGTCTCTTCCTTTCATGACTTTCCATTTTTTTTAATGCATCAATCAATAACTTGTTTTAAAAAATCATGTTGTGGTTTTTAATTGCACAGTTTAACTTCTCATTTATATTATTTCTCCTAATTTGGTGTTGATTTTGATCTTGGCTCTTACAAGTCCTATGGTGCCCAGATGCTTATTCAGAAATGACTCATATGAGTAACCAATCATTTTCTGTCTGTCAGAATAAAGTTTGATATTTTATGATGTTATTTGGTGCTTGTCATGCCCCACGCTTTCAAAATATCTTCTTGAGGAAAGGAATCTTGGTATATAGATATTGGTATAGACACATCTGTGTAGTCTATAAACCTTCATTCTTTTTTTGTTTCATATCTCTGATCCATATGTTTTAACATGTTTCTAACATTGCAACAAAAGGAACAGATGTTCCTTTAACAGACCTATACCCACCTCTGAATTGAAACTACTTAGTATTAATGTAGATATTGATTTAATTTAGTTGCTTTTATTGACTTTGTAGAATTTCTCTTTTCACATTTTTGCCAGGGATGCTGGTTTCTAAGTGGTTATTCTCCTTATGGTGGTCTTTTCACAAATGCTTATCATAATCATTGCAATGTAAGATGATTAAGTATGTCAAAAAATATGTTTTATCTTGCTTTTGAACACATCAGACCAACCCCGCTAACCCTGTTGCAACAGTAACCAAGAGTCATCCTAATATTTAGTTCCAATTTTCTCAGATCTTCTATTTTCTCTTATAATGAGAAAGTCCAGATTGAACACATACTCCAGAAGAATGTCATTTTGTTGATTATTGAATAAGGATCTCACATTTAAAATATCAATAGTAAAGTCAATGTTTATAGATAGTAAAAATCAGTGAGCTTTCTAGCAATGTTTGCCCTCTTTTACACCACTCTGCCACCATGACTAGTGGCTGTTTTTTATTTTTTTTGCTTCATGGGTAGCTGCTGTGAAAGAATCCATCAAAAAGAGACTGAACTAACAGTGATAAAACTTTCCAGACTTAGGTTGGTTATCAAACAGCAGCTGCTGGTTGTTCCTAGGACCATTTTTCAAGTTTTTCCAACATAATGGCACCTGTGTGAGCTTGATCTTCAGGAAGCAGGATGAACTTCCAAACCTTGATGATTCAGTAGAGCATTACTTTTGTAGAATGTATGAATGTATGAAAATCATAGTCCCCGTATTTAAACATGGGACTGTGTGGCTCCTTTTTAAATTTTGTATATGCCCATGTAGTCACATGCTTTCAAAAGTTAAAATTGTCAGAAGGACAATCAGTATTCATCATACACTTAAAAGTGTGAAGAGCTCATGACATTTCATTAGAATTAGGCTTTTCCATTTCTTTACAGATCATCAAGAATAACCTTTGACTAGAAACTACAAAGCAGATAACTAATAGCCATAGTGAGTAAGTAGAAAAGAATCATTTGTGGGGGAGCAATTTGAGTTGTTCCATCCACCAGACCAGTTTCCATTTTCCTTTCTCCAAGAGTTGCAATCAGTGACTGACTAATCATCCCCACCTTTAAATGAATAGAGGTACTTTATCTTCTGGGATTTCTCATTTCCCTCTGGTTTCCCACTGAAGAAAGAAGGAGAAAGGAATGAATCAGATGAAGAAGGGAAATGTCCCTTAATTATTCCCTATATAAAGACAGTAAGAGGGCGTCTACTACTATAGAGTTAATTCAAAGACCAGAAGTCAGCACCAAATTGCAAGTCACAGATTTTTTCTGTACAAAATTAAGGCTTTCCTTAAGTATTTTAGAAACAGCTGAATTTCTAAAATTCTTCCAGGTTGATCCAGAAGCATTTAGGTAAAGGTACAAGCAAACCATCTCAATAAAGATGGTACTGCTCTAGTTGTATCCTGTTGTGACTGTTCATTTCCTGGGGCTTTAGGATTACGCAACATTCAAAAGAAACAAACCAGGATACATCCTGTATGACAGAGAGCAGAGAAGAGATGATTCTGAGAGAATAATAAGAAAGAAAATTACATTATGAATAAATAATTGAAAGTGCTTGATCTAATCTTATTGCTTGTATTTCACAAAAGAACACAATATACATGTTGATAATTATGTTTTAATATCTTTTAAAATGAGAGAGACATTTTGCCATTTAAAAAATTCTACTTATTTCACCTAAGTGTTTAACTTAGAGTTTTTACTTTTTTATAACTTGCACACATATCAAATATATTTTTTATTTTAATGAAAATAAGTTCCTAAAATGAACCTTAAAATTAATATCAACAATAATACTCATATGCTGTTTACTTATGTGAGGCATTTTATAAAGTACTATCTGATTTTCCTTGGTATTCACAAAACCTATTTTTCCTTTATGGGAAAATTTTTAGGGAAAACTTAAAAGCTCCTTGTATTTATCTGTACAAAAGATAATGGAAAACCTGTAATACGGACGAACAGGATAATTCTTGCCTCAGGATAAATTACGTTTTGCTTCAATTCGGTATTTTAAATGAGAGGCAACATAGCAAAGTGGATAGAATGCTAGTTTTAAAATTAGGAAGAAATGAATTGAAATCCTACATACTAGCTGAATGACCGTAGACAAATTACTCAACCTTTCAGCGTACCAGGCAGCTCTCTGAGATGTAGAACTTACTGAGGAGTTACTGATCTTACCACAGTGTCTAGCACGTAGAAGGAGTTTAATAAATGCAAGTTAACTAAACTCTGCATTAGTGGAGGGAATTTCCATGTCAGTAATTTCCTACACATTGAGACCACAGGTTTGATTATAGCTATAGCTATGGATATAACTATAAATACAGATATGTAGATATGTAATCTACGGAGAATTATGCCAGATATAGTTACCTGCAGACGTGTGTGGCTGTATGTACCTACACATATTTTTATATGCAAATATATATTAATTAAATTACCTTAATATATAGTTTTTATTGTTGTATTCTAATTAAAGCTGGATATAGAGTCAGAAAATGTGTTCAAATTCTAATTCTGTCATTTTCTACCTTAGTGATCTTGAATAAGTCACTCTACTTTGAGCTTCTGTTTACTCACATGTAAAATGACAAAATTGGACTACAGGCATTCTAAGATCTCTTCCAGCTCCAAATCTGATCCTATAATACAGCTATCTGTTACATCTTTAATAATGTTCCTACCTGTAAAATTGGCCATTGACTTAGATCATCAATTGCCTCAATTAATATGCTATGTTTGACATAGTATATAATATGGTGTGACAGTAAGTTTACTCAAAAATCATCAGATTGGTTTCCATTTATAGATACAATATTAGTAAATGCACTACAGGTGATTTGGAGAATTAGCAAGCTAGAAGAGCTAGTATAGTATAAATAAATTCCTAAATATTGAAATTCTCTCTAACTGTAATTTTCCTGATATTGAAGATAGACCTAAAAGGAAGATCTAAGGTATGTCTGAGCTTCTTGTCATCTCGCCCTAGTCTTATAATGAAGATAGCTGTCTTTACTTTATGCCCTGCTTTCTACAGCCTATTTAGTTGGAAGGCAGAAATGTGTACATGGACAGTTTTATCTGTTTCTTAGCTTAGTAAATGGGATGCTGAATCCCATAGCAGTTAAAGGTTCAAGGTGCTTTTCAAGGGTAGAATTTGGTAGAACCCATTACTCTAATCTAATCTGGGGGTGAGAAGGTCATGGATAACTGTCAAAGTCCACTGCAGAGAGAGTTACACTGTTCATTCTAAATTGAGTTTTTTTCCTTAAGAAAAGATGACTTTAGAACAGTAAGCTTGAGAATTATTATAGTGATTAGTTAGAACCTAAATTCAGAGCAGGAGAGGTATCTGATCAAATCTCAGGGCCAGTAACAGTTTTGGTGGGCAGAGGATAAAAGCCTGCAAATTATTAACATTCACCTAGCAGGGGTGAGGTGAGTCTGCTGCCTTTTTCTCTATTATTAAAGCCTTATGGATAGCCTTAGGAAATGATATTATTTTAGTTTCTTTATGCTACTTTCAGAAGCAGCCTGGAATAGTGGATAGAGTACTGGCCTCAAAACCAGGCAGACCTGGGTTCAGCTCCTATCTCTGACACATACAGGTTGTGTGACCTGAAGTAGGGTGGTGACCACGCGGGTAAATAAAGGGAGGTGGATGTGAGGGAGGCTGTGGAGACAGAAATGACAAACTTTGGCAACTGATTGGACAGAAGGGGTAGAAAGTGAGGAGTTAAGGGCAATGTGAAGGTTCAAACTTTGTTGATTTGACAGACAGTAATGCTCTCAGTAGCAACAGGAAAGTTTGGAAGACAGGTGGGTTTGGGGGGAAAGATACTGAGTGCTGTTTGGAGCATGTTGAATTTGAGATGCCTATAAGAAATCTAGTTTGAAATGCCCAATAGACTTTTGGAGATGTCTGAGTGGAACTCAGGATAGGGAGTAGGATATATTAGTCTGATAATTGTCAGCATAGGGATAATTAAATTGATGAAAGCTGAAGAAATCACCAGATGAAAAAATGTGGAGAAAAAAACAACTAGAAAATCAAGACATTGGCAATCCTGAAACAATAACTGAATTCATGGGAGTGGATGAGTGCCTACCAAAGGAGACAGTATAGATGGACAGAATTTTTTGATGTACTCAGTTAGGGGGAATGCTCTAGCAAAGGAGACTGAGAAAAAGCCAGCTGATATGTAGGTGGAGAGTAGAAAGAGAGAACTATTACAAAAAACAAGAGGAAGGAACATCTAGGAGACAGGGTGTCGAATGCTGTAGACATGTTAATGTTGTAGAAAGGTTGAAAAGGATGAGACAAGAAGAGATCAAAATATTTACCATTGAAAGGGTCATTGGTAGCTTTGGAGAGAGCAGTTTCAGCTGCTTGCCAAGGGCTGAGAATTGAGAGAAAAAAGAGGAAATGGAGGCCATGTCTACATAGTTTGTTTGTTTGTTTGTTTTTTTTTTTACTTTAGGAGTTTTTTATGAAAGAGAGGACAATGAAGGACAATAACTTGAGTGGATGGCAGTGTCAAGGTAGGGTTTTTATTGTGATTCTCTCAAAAATTCTCAGATAAGGTAAAATACCTAAAAAACAATATCCCTCTCTCCTTGCAACATATAAACATGGAGCCATCATTTTAAATATTTGCATGGAATAAGGACCTATTTACCTTAAATTATTATCTTTTTCTTGCTTGGAAATGTGCATACTAAATGCCTTCCTCACCAGTGATTTCTTCAGGAAGAAGGATTTGAATTCCTTTATCTATCCTTCTAAAAATCTTTTTTCATTGATCTTAAACTCAGATTTGAAGTGTATTTTAGTTTGGGCAGCAAAGTCTTTCTGTAAGTTCTTAAAATTGTTCCATTATAATTTCTTGAGCTTTTGTTGCAGTTTCATCTCTCTCCCTCTCTCTCTGTCTCTGTCTCTCTCTATCTCTCTCTGTCTCTGTCTGTCTCTCTATCTCTGACTCTTTCTCTTTGTCTCTGCCTCTCTCTCTATCTGCCTCTGTCTCTCTGTCTCTGTCTGTCTGTCTGTCTCTCTCTCAGTGATGGTGAGATCTTTCTTGCCTTACCTTGAATTGGGATCCCTTTATTCCCTATTCAGTTTAAAAGCTTTCTGCTGATTTTTCTGTTAGGCTTTCTTTGTGATGAATGATTGACTTTCCCATCATTTTTGTTGTTATTTTGGTTTATTTGGCACATTTCTTACTGTTCTGAGGCAATGAATAGGTTTAGAAATGACCTCTCACTGAGCCATTTTATGGTAACCTCTGGAAATGACATTTTTTAGAAAGACATGCTAAAATTTTTTTTCTAACGAAAAGACTTTGTATTCCTGTGGTTTTCTTTCTTCATTTATAATAGTTCTGGCCTTAAATATATGTAATAACAATCATTCGTCTTATTAAAATTAATATAAAAATATATGTCCAATCAAATCAATAGGTATTTATTGAGTTCCTACTGTATAACTGGGATTGTGCTAGATTCTGCAATTACTTTTCTTTACCAACAAGGGCCATTTTCTCTGTTCACTTATCATTATCAAAGCTATCAACATTCCCATAATTCCCTAGATTTTAAAACTTGTGATTCTGATTGTTTTCTTCCCTTTACTCCCACTCTTATTGAATAATGCTCTCTTGGTCACCATGACAACAATGCCATACTTAAAGTGAGTGTAAAACAGTCTTAAATTGGTTTGATTTATTTAATTAAGACATTTGGAAATAGAATAATAAGACATATTAATTTAAAGATTCCTTGTTGCAAAGGACTTGGTGTTCTCAGACTGGGTTGGAGGCCAATTGGCATACAGTTAACCAATTGTTAATTGTGGCTTGAATTAAGCAGGTGTCAGAGTAACTCTCTCTCCCTGTAACAAAAAATATTAAATAAATGCATTTATTTTCTAAAAAGGAAGCACTTGTGATAGTCAGAGAACACACAGGATAGTTTGTGAATATTTCATTGATTCCCCATGCCCAGACTTTGCACACTTGTGCCGTGCTAGTCACTAAGTTATTTCTCTTGATGTCTTCTACTTCTGCACTTACACTTTCTGTAGTAATACAGTACCTGTAATGAGTTTAAAGTAAATACTTTCCATCATTATTTAGAGTCTTGGAATATTATAGTTTATAGATCATCTTGCCTGAGAGTTTAAGTGGCTTTTCTCAAGGCTGCATTTCTACTGATACTTTTATTTCAAGGAACTGCTTTCCTGTTTCTCATTTCTGTGTTCTTTTAAGATTTGTTATGAGGTGCTTATGCATTCATGGTAATGACATATCTAAGTGGGAAAAATGGAACCCAATAAATATTGACTGAATGGATGCAACTGTGTTCTGGAAATGGCAAGTTTATCTGATTCTTCAGACAACTGAGGAATCAGCTATGAGTTGGAGAAGAGAGCCCTCCATTCTTGCCCATATTGTTATACAGATAATCAGATGAGAAGATCTTGGCACAGAGTATTCAGACCTAGTTCACATCTGGGCACATAGCAGAGATTTCATAAATACTTGTTGAATGACACAATTTTAATAAATCCCTAGAGCTTTTTTTACAGAGATCATTTAGTACTGTCTACCCCTTTGAGGCTTCATTGTGACACAAAGGTGTCCCTGTCTTCTTAAAGGCCATGACTGTGAGTGCAAGATCTGGAAGATTCTGTTAAGTTGAATCTTATATTAAGAAACCTGTGACCACTACAGCAATGTAAATGCAAAGAAAAACCATCAGAAAAGCAATTTTTAAAAGTTTCAAAATTACATAGAATAAGCCTGGTCCTGGAGATATGAGAAGATACCTTCTTCCACTCCTTTGCAAAGGTGAAGGATGTATAGGTATCAAAAATTAATGTATATAATGTTGGATTTGGGGGGGAATGTATTGATTGGTTTTATTGACTTTCCTCTTCTGTTTTCCACAAAATGTTTTGTGTGGAAGGGATGACTTGCCATGAGGAGGGAAAGGGGGAGATTGAGGGAGAAATTTGGGCAACGTCAAAGCAAAATATATCCATAAAATTTTTTTAACAAAAGGAAAAAAGATGCTTGACCTGGGGCTCCAGGAGCAGCAGCACTGTTTCTGCTCTTTCCTATTTAAAAGAAGAGAGAGAGTCTTGATCCATGCAAGTGGCTCAGAATAGGTTTGGGGGGAGCTTGGACTCTAATAAGAAGGGAGTTAGGATTCCTTCACCCTCCCCATATACTCATTGGTTCATTAAACCTTCGTCCTAGTTCTCTGGGGACAATTTATTTAAAATTTAAGTTTTGGATTATGACTAAGGCTTACCCAAAGGGAGGAACAGAAAAGTTCTTAGTGTATGATACGAATCACACATGTTCTTTTATTTGCTACAGACAGAAAAAATGCTAAAATACAAAAGATTAATTGTACAGATTAATGGAACAACTTAAAATATGATGCAGTAACTTCATTTAAAGTATTGCTACATCAACTTGGGAGGCTGAAAATTAAACCAGCAGAATAGAAAGCATTTTGTGGGATTGTCAGATAGGCATTGCCACATTTTACTTTAACTCTGCTGGTTGTTTTTCCTTCTCCAGTGAAGAATCTCCCTTTGTTGTCAGTCAGGTGGATGAGATAGAAATCTCAAATACACAGGGTCAACTACAAACCTGAACACATCTATCTCAAGGTTAAGGTTCCATGACCTACTTAGAGAAAGGAAACAAATCAGAAAAGTCATCTAGGGACCCAAGAATAAGCTTGCTTAGTAGAGTTCTCCCATTCTAAGTGACATATGAGGACAACTGTGATAATACTGAGTTAGGAAGGGCCAGCCCAACCTCCACCCCTCATTGAAAATCTCAGTTACCTGGTTTTCCTATAGAGTCAAGGGAAAAAGTCAGCTGAAAACTATCTCATCTTTTAATTGACCCAGCTTCTTTTCCCTTGTTATTTTCACAGGATCCTCAAGGAACCACTCAGGGTTGGGTTTTTGTTTTTTGGTTGTTTTTTTTTTTTGTATCCCAAAGTGACAAGTCCTTTCAACACTGAGCCACCAAATACCTGGAAATAGCCAGGAAGTTCATCATGGTCAAAGAGCTGATTCACAATGTCTCTGAAATTCTTACAAGTTTCCACAGGAACTCTAGTTGCACAATCTCTGAGATGGGTCCTTTAGGACAATACATCCTCTACCTTTTATGTCCATCATATGCAAATAAGAATGAGAGATTCATCACCAGGAGACTGGCCACCAGGGGATGAATTTCTTTTGAATTACAACAATTAATAAGGCAATACATGAAGACACAGAAGAGGAGATGACCTGTATTATTAGAAAGAGGATACTTCTATCACCAAGAAAATCATACATTTTAGAAGTATTGAAGAAATTTTTTTTAAAAAAGGTCATGATAAGCAAAGTAGAAAAATTCTACTTCTTCCCTAAGGGCTTTCTCCTGATTAAACAGGAATTCCTCTAGAGATCCTTAAGTATACCACCCTCATAAGGAAGTTGCTAACTCATCATAAAACTAACAATGAGGAGGGTTAGATGTATTGTGTGTTACCTAAGAATATCTGAAATGCTTTTGGACATTTATTTTTAAACCAGATTGTCTAAACCTTGATAGGTATCAGCCAGAACATTCTACGTTTAATTCCATCAATTTTTTGTAGTTATTGAGTTCTAAACAAGGGTGTTGTATTGTTTGTAAGGATGCTATTGGACTAAGCAAGATTGGATGAACTAAGTGGGCAACATAAGCTTCATTCTATTTTCAGGTAACATTTTCAGGCCTGATATATTATTTCTACTTGAGTGTAGTCTAGCTTTTCACTATTCATCAGTGTCATAAGTTAATATACACTCTGATCTTTAAAATAGAATGAAAGTGGCCAGCTGCAGAGGAATCTGTTCAAATTGCCCCTTATTTAAGCCACTTATTCAAAGACAAATCCATTCAAGCATTACAGTAATTTCTAAAAGAGACTTTTTTCCAGGGAAGATAAAGTGTATAGATAACCTTCCACTTTAGTATCAGTCAAAACATTTGGAAAAACAAGACCTCTCTTGAAAAATTAATGAACTGATGATAAATACATAGGTTGCGTCTTGCTTAATAAGGCAGCTTACACCCTATTCGTAGACAACTTATATGTGTTAACTTGTTGAATGACCTTGGGCAGGAGTATTTTGGCTCAATTTCCTCATCCGTAAAATGAAGGGCTGGGATAATGAGACACTATCTAAGGTGCCTTCTAAAAAAAAATCTATTATTCAAATTTCAAGCCAGCAATACTCATTTTCATTTATGAATGTCAAACCCAGATCTGAGCTGTTAAATTTGGGGACCTCTCTTTTCCAATTTATAATTGAACATTGGCTGAGTAGCGATGGTTTGGGGCAGAAGCCAGGAGCCACTTGGTGACTTTTAATTCATCCAGTCAATTGAGTAGCTTTTAGCCCTTACAGTGCTCTGATTTCAAATGCTTGCAGACTGAAAACCAGGGCTACCCAGACAGACAAATTAAGAGGACAATTCCCTGTAACATCCTCCTCCTGAAACAGTCACATTTCATACCACTTTGCTGGTAGCTGAGAATGAGGAAAATCCTTTTTCCTTCCAAATATCTAACTAACTCACAAAGCCAGAATTGTGATTAGATGCCCCAAGTGAAGTATGAGTCAAAGATGACTTCTGCGAATTATTGCAGACTCAGCAGCAGCATTCTCAACGTGTCTTTTTAATAGGCAGTATTTCACATCTTTTTCCTCATTAAAAAAAAACCAAACAAATAATCAAACCAACACCCATGATTAATGAACCCTGCCTATGAAATATCTTTGAAATAAATATCATGTTTTGGGATTTTCATAGAAACTGCTACCTGTCATGCAGCTGTTAACTTTGGACAGGAATTTAAAATTCAAACCTTGGGTTCCGCTTGTGGCATGTGAAATGGGAGCTCTGTATGAAATGGAAAACAATTAAAGGAATTCTTGCTTAATGGGTAGGGCTTGAGCTAGTCCGATAAGTGGAATTTCTCTTTTGGCTGAGTGGCTCAATATCCATGGGAAAAAAATATATATCGATCCTGCTTCCTAGCCTCAGCAGTGACCTCTACCATAATTAATTCCTTTTATGTGTTCTGTGGTCTAACAGACCAGTCTCAAATGGACTCCCAGAGCTCTGGGTTCTCGCCTTTTGTCTATGAAACTATTGAGTGACTATTAACCATGGGAGTGAGAGGGGGAAAATGTAAAGACCAATTTATTAACATGTCTATATATCTTTTGTTATTATTTTCAAGTCTCAGTGCTAACCAGTCTCTCTAAGTTTTATGGGATGTAATATGATACATGCAAATAAAATGAAGAGTTCTTGAACAAAGTCATAAAAGTGGCATACTGCAATTGAATAACAGATGCTTTCTAGCGCCAAACTGAATATTTATAGTTTTGCTTTAAGTCCGTCACTGGAACTAAAAACATACCAGTAAGTACTTGAAGATTAGAAGGAAAGTTTAATTACTTTAAAGAGTTTTTAAAATTATTGTTTAAAATGCTGACTTTATTATTTGAGAAGAAGACCACTGTAGGCATAAAATAGTATTATCAGTGTATTAACAAAAAGTTTTTGATTGACACTATGAACCAATAACACTGAGTGTGTGTATATATATATATATATATATATATATATATCTTAGCCACTTATCTGTGTTTTAAATTTCTCTTGGAGGTGAATACAATTATTTTCAAATTTGAATGGTAGAACTAGGACCCCGAAAGCTCATGGCAGTCTACAACAATGAACTGAAATTAATCAAAGGAAAGATCTTTACGTAAACTACTACATTAGAGGTAGGTGATGCATTGGATAGACTCAGGAATACTTGAATTCAAATACAGCCTCAGACACTTCCTAGCCCAGTGATCTTGAGCAAGTCATGTAACCTCTGTCTGCCTTATTTTCTTTGACTATAAAATGAAAATAATAACAATACCTACCTTCTAGAGTTGTTCTGAGAATCAAATGAGATAATGTTTGTAAGGATCTTAGCCCAGTGTCTGGTACGCAGTAGGCACTTAATAAATGCTTGCTTCCCTCCTATACTCAATTCAATACTATAATGGCCTTTAGAGCTCATTAATGTGGGTCTTACCTCTAATGATGTATACCAAAACACCTACAAATCTTCATAACCTGAATAATTCTTTTTTATATCCTTCCACAAAATTTCCCTATGAGAGCTACATAGTGTATTAAATGATTTTATTTAATATTTTAAACATCATATTGATACAAGTACAACACTTGTTTATTATTCCTTGCTCTAGGTACATGATTGTCCCATTTCCTTTTCTGATCCAATTTATTTCCTGACGATATATCTTTTGTTACTTCTTGCATGAAGGTTAGCATTGGTTTCATCCCATAGCTTGCTTATTCCCCCTCCTTATGTCTCTCCATTGCCCTTTGGGCAATCTGCAATTTTTAGACTTTGGAGACTGTGTTGTTCCATGATCCAAGATTCACAACTATATGCTTTCACTGGAAGAATACTGTTGGTAAAAAAGATGAGTTGAACTTCCAACACTTGGAAATGCAAAAAAAAAAAAAAAAATCATCCCCATATGTAAGATGAGATTGGGGCTAGGTGTTACTAGTCACCAGTTTGTAAGAAAAATACAGTGACACTGACATGCAGTATGGAATACAAAAATGCTAAGTGCATCTTAGGCTACATGAAAAGAAGGAGACGATCACTGTGCTCTGCTCTCTGTCTTGGTCAGATATCTGAAATCCTGTGTTTAATTCTAGCCCCAGATTTCAGGAACAACTTTGAAAAGCTCAAGTGTGTCCTGAGTAGGATGACCAAGATGGTAAAGGGTTTCAAGATCATGATATGTGAGAATCATTGAAAGAACTGAGAATTTTAACCAGGAGTCTTTCGAAGACTTAAGATGGAAATGATAATTAGTTTCATGAATTTGGAGAGCTGTCATGTAAAAAAGGGATTAGATTTATTCTGTTTGGCTCCAGATGCAGAAAAGCAGATTTAGGCTTGATGTGAAAAATGTTCTAAGAATTGGAGTTATCTAAAAAAAAATGGAATGTTCTATATTGGGAGCATCTCTTTAGAGCACTTCAACTGAAGCACGTATGGCTACTTATTTAGGATGTTATGGAGAGAGTTCCTTTGCAGTTGTAGAAGTTGTGTTGGGTACCACTAAGCCACCTTCCAAATATGTGATTCCTTGATTCTGTAATATCCTTATAATATAATAAAATCATAAACCTTAGAAACTTTATAATGAATTTCGTCAAAGTTCATATAATGCTGAATATGTCAGTAGGAAGATCTGCCTTTGAATTCCAGTTCTGACACATTCATTTCATGACCATTGAGAGAAGTGATTAGTAATAACCAATGATTGGGGGAAATTCAGAGTTCTCCCCCTTTTTTTCTAAAGTTCTGATTTCAAAGTTTATTCTCTGAATGATATTACTGATAATGAGATTGAATTAACTCTCTCCTCCATCTCTGTCAGATCCCACCCAATCCTATAAAGAGTTTAATCTGAAGTGGGCTGGGCAATTGAGAAGCAAATGACATACAGTTCCTTCATTAGAATAGGTCCACCTGTTGTAATATTTATTCTCTCTCATTAATTGTTAACCAGTTAGAGTTAATCGTCACCCTCTAGAACATCCACTCTTTCGAGAGCATTAAACTATGAACCTACCATCATGACTGGTCTTTGACATTCAACAGTGTCACTTTTGTTAATGAAATGCTAACATTATTGATAAAGTGATTAGTTACCCAGAAACTATGTTTCTCAGACCTTTTAAATGCCACATCATGGGTATCACTAAGTCTTTGTGAGCCTCTGTATCCTCACCTTTAAAATAGAAGACAATAATTACCTAAGAAAGGTGATGATAGAAGGATGATAGAAGGAGAGGACTTTGAACATTGTAAATTTCCACTTAAACATTGTCTCTTTTTAGGGAGTTCACTTCACTTAGGGAAGGTTGTCTGGGAGAAGAAGCAGCAGAAGAGGTTGAAATACAGAGTAAGTAGAAGGAAAAGAGAAGGGGGTTAGGGGAAATATTTGAAGAGTTTTGGAAGTATGTAGAAGGCCAGAGCCTGATGTGGGGGAAGGGAAGTTTGGGATATGTTGATAAATTTAAAGAAAAAGAGAGGGAGGACCTGAATTGAAGGTCAATAAGAACTTAAGATGAAAGTCTCAATCAGAAAGGCCAAAAGAGAAGAAATAGAGAAAAAGCCCAGGAAAAAGAAGAAAATGAAGAGGGATAGGAAGAGAAGGGGAACTTGAGCTGAAGGAGATGGAAAAGGAAGATTCTGAAGAAGACTGGAGAAAGAGTAAAGAATCAAGGAGAAGAAGGAAGAAGGTAAGAGAAGGTAAGGAGTTAGTGAGACAAGACAAACGAGCTAGGTGTGGCTGTAAAGGAAATAACAAGTGGTCAGTGATCTGGTGTTAACAAGATGAAAAAGTGAATGATAACTCCGGAGTCTAGCAGCACTTCCCTTCACAAAGAATTTATATAACAATTTTCTAGGAGGAGCTCCTAAGAAAAACACCAAAAAGACTGAGTTTTACTTCTAACTAAATTTTTAATTAGCAAGCATGGAGAAAAGGAGAATTTGGCTTTGGATGAAATAAAATATATAATATTCATATTTCTACAACAGCCAGATTGCTTCTTTTTGTGCTCAAAATGCAGGCTGGTATCCTTCCTAGAACAAAAAGTGATACTATACCAGTTTATTAGAGCGAATGAAGAATTTCATTTAAAAATGCAAGAAGGGCTTTATTATGAAACAAACAAACAAACCCAAAGGATATGAAGTGACAGAGAGGAATCCTAACTTATGAGAAGAGGTCAGAGGTTTATAGAGAAAAGACCAGCAGAACACTCAGAGCTATGAAGTAGATGTGAGACCCTTCAGTGAGCAAAGGACTAGTAGGCCTTCTAAAAAGGAAGTAGCTGCTTGTCCTCCAAGGAATAATGATTTGATTTTGTTAGGGTTGTCAGGTGAGAGATCAGCTAATCAGAGATGGAGGACAGAGGGATAAGTTGTGGTGATTCAGACTGAGAGTCTGAGGGGAGTTTGATGATAAGAGGGTGCATCAAAGTGGGTGACAATCTCCTACCTATTCCTAGTGATTCATACACAAGTGATACTGATAGAAGGAATCTAGAAAGAAATGTTAACAATTACAAAGTCTTACAGAAGAAACTGGATACTCTGAGGCAAAGGTGGTGTGGGATTCTGATTGGGAAAAAGCCATAAAAACACAGTAATAAATGAAAAACCATAAAAACTTAATCTGTGAAAGGTGGAAGTTCAAACATGGTGACCTGTTAAAAGTTGTAACTTAGATACTGAATCATAATTTAGACACTGAGTCAAAACTTAGATACTATGACCCATGAAAGCCATAACAAGAATATTATGACCCATATGTGACCAGAGCATGATCAACACACAAACTTATATTTGGGTATAACATTGGCTTAATGCTCAAGTTCATTACTAAGCAGAAAACCAAAAATATCCACCACTCGGTAGTGATGCACTCTTTAGTTCTTCTTTCCTTTGTCTGTTCTCTATAATGAACACAAGGATTTTGAGGGTTCTCTTGTGGGGTATCCACTTTTCTGTTTGGCCAGTGTCCCAGACTGAAATTGTCTCTGTTTTGCAACTATTCATAATGATTGATTAAACTACTTCCTATAATCAACTGGAGATCCTTGTCCTCTTTCTTTGGTATCAAGAACACCCTACAGCTATGGGGAAGGTACAGGGTTCCACAGCCAGGGAAATTCCAGACCTCACAGGTGGTATTTAAATTGTTGCAAAAATTTTTTTTATCACTGGTGAATATCAAAGGCAAAGGATTCAGAAAAGAAAAGCGAATATGGAAGGGAAGTAATCAACTGGTTAGCCAGATGACTTCTGAGAATGAGACCTGGATTTCTGGACCATGGCTTAAAATACAGAATGACAGGCTTCTGGCTAAGGACAGGGTCTTAAGAAAAGACTGGTAAGAGTGTTTTTCTGAACTCTTTCAAATCTAATTCAAGGGGCATTAGACTGAAAAAGAAGGCAGAAGGAAAAAAAAACCTGCCCCTATATAATCCAAATTCTACAATGTAAGATGAGTAGTAGTAGTAGAGATTCACAGAAAGTCCACTTATACCTTAGAATTTGTAATAAAGGAAGAAAGCTGGTTTTGGTCTGATGTGTATCTCAGAGTTTTGGATAGCAGACTTCAGAGCATTAAAAGGATAAGTAGAGGTAGTAAAGTGACACAGTTTAGTGTTAGAATCAGAATCAGTCTGAAGTTGGGTTTGAGTATTGCCTCAGACACTTGCTAGTTGTATGACTGGACAAACCATTTGGCATATTTTAACCTTAATTTTTTTTACCTATAATATTAAGACATTGGACTCAATCGCCTCTTATATGCCATCTAGCACTAAATCTATGATCCACTGGGATAAAATTCTACAGTGGGAAGTAAACCTATGAAGGATGAGAAACTATGAAAAGTGAAATTCTGAAGATTTAGAGAGACAATTCTGATGAGAAAGAGAGAGTAATCAAAATAGACTGATATGGATGGTGAGGGGGAAAGTAACTTAAATTTTAAAAAGAAATACAACTGAGAGAAATAAAGGTAGGTGATGGATGATTGATAGAAATTGTGGCATAATCCTTTAAGAATGGTGTGGGAATCTTCAGTCTCAGAATAAACTAAGACTGGCGAGAAGAGATAAGAAAAACAAAGTTCATTTGTATATTGTGCAATATATAATGCAAATTCCTTCAGGTCAGGGATGGTTCTTGATTTTTGTATGCATCCCGAGTGCTTGGGACATGGCCTGTCTCATGGTGAGTGCTTATGCTTGCTTGACTGATTGAGAAAAAGAGGAGAATCCAAAAGAGGATAAGATTGCTGTCAGCGTACATGGGAAAATGAGAAGTGGAAAAGAAGAGAAAGAAGAGTTGTTCCGCTCTTATTTTGCTTGTTTTCTCTGTAAAGGAGAATAATCTCTGCCTTGAAAAAAAGAAAAATAGCCAATAGCTAGCATTATGTGATACTTGAAGGTTTGCAAAGCACTTTTTCCAAATCTTACCTTATTTTATCTTCACAGCAATTCTGGGAAGTAGGTACTATTATTATCCCCTTTTGTAGGTGAGAAAAGTGAGAAGGTCCATAGAGGTTAACTGATTTGCTCGGGTTCACACAACTAGTAAGTGTCTAAGGCTGTATTTGAACTTAGGTTCTCCTGACTTCAGGCCCAGCAGCTATCCATTGATCCTCCTGGTTGTTGGTATAGCAGGGAGTCAGTACATTTGGAAAGAGCACAGGATTTGTAGTGAGAGGTCCTGGATAGTTCTGCAACTATCTGGATAGTTCTGTAACTCTAAGCAAATCATTTAACTTTCCTTTTCCTCAGTTTCCTCATCTGTAAAATGATAAAGTTGAACCACATGACTTCCAAGGGCCTTTCTACTCTAAATGTACAAAATGATACAAAGGAGAGAGTGGAAGGACACCTAGCAGCTCAAATTACCACGTTCAGGTAAACAATACCCCAGTTAACTGAAAGAACTTTGACTTTAAGCACCACCGTCCTTCATACTCCAATGCAGACAGCAGTAGATCCAAAACCCAGGACCCCTGGAGATCACAGTATCCCCCATACCAATGAACCTGCTTCCATTCCAGCTCCAAAACCATCAATGCACAGAAGAATCATTGTGGAGAAGGGGCTTCCCTTCCTCATCACTAGTGGTCATAAACTCTGGTGACTGTTGACCAATTGCCACTGATTAAATGGGCATGGGGGGTGGCAGAACCCTTCCAGTCCTGCTACCAAGCCAAGGCCTTAAAACCATCTTCAAATAAAGAAATTTCTGTAAAGAAGGTACTAACTAACTCAATCAACTACCAACCAACTGCTACTTACAGAGAAGGCAACCCAACCTAGCCAAAGGCACTCTGCAGAAGACACAGGAGGTAGCATGGGCCAGACAAATCAGACCACTAGAACTGCTTTGACCACTATCTCCCCTCAAATTCCAAAAGAGATAGCCTAGGATCTAGAACTCAAGATCCTTGAGAATAGCATTACTTCCAGCCCAGTACCTGTAGCCATCATCCTGGGAAGCAGCTTTTGTGGAGATGATGTCTGACAACATTTCCTGTAGGTGTTATAGGTTCAGTTAATAAAGACCCAGGGAAGAACTTTTTTCACCTACCAAAATCCTTGACGTTGTCAATTGCTTCAGCATTGAAAACTAATATGATTTTATCAGTGGAAATGACATGAAAGAAGAAGCATTGCCATCTGCTTTGCTGCTGCACCTTAAAGACCTTTCCTTTTGACATGTAGATGAAACATTTCATAGATATTGGCTCCCCTGTTAGGATGTGAGCTCCTTGACAGCAAGGGCTGAATTAGTTTTCTATTTACTTCCCCATGCTTAGCATAGTGCTTTGCACATAGTAAGCAAATAATCAATGTTATTTTTTTCCTTCATTAACTCATTTATTCATCCATGCAATTGTTGAGTTATTTTTATTGATTTTTGAAAGATTGTAGATTCCTTTGGGTAGTAATACTAGAGGTATCACAATGTCACATTTTCTTTTCCAAATGAGATATAATGGTATAGCTACTAAGTTGACTCATACCTATGCTACTGATATTGCTTTTTCAAACCAAAGTGAGGAAAAATCTTTTTCTTCTTGTGTGTTAGCTCCAAAGTTTAGATACATATAATTAGATATAAGGCATTTTTATTTAGACAGATAGCAGTTTTGCTTTTAACTTCAAGTGCACAATAGTAGAAATGTCATTGGACCAGTAGATCCTGGACTCAGGCATGTCCTCTTCACCATTCATTAGCTGCATGTAGCCTGGGACAGCACACAGGACACTCATTGCTCTTAGAGTTCCAAGTAGTAAGATCTATTATTGAGCTCTTCCACTGACACTAGTTATGTGACCAGTGGGAGGTTCCTACCCCACTATTCCAAGGATGACAGTGTAGACTGGAAAAGATGCTACAGGACTAGAAAAGTATAAATGTAATCTCAATTTTCTAAAAATGGCTAGTGAGTGTGGTCAGCAGGCTCTACATCACTAAGCTTTCCCTTGATTTCTGATTGTGAAACAACACTGGCAGGTAATTCCCAGCTTTGAACTAGGCACTGTCAGCTTGCATGCTTATCAGAGTACTAGCATTACAGTTGTTCATACTTTGTTTTCGAAGAGGACCAATGACATTATGGGGTTATATCTTGACTTGCAGGTGAAATGGTTTTAGATGAGGTAGAGTTGTACAAAGTCACCAGCCTCACTCTCTTTTAGTGGCAGGACAAAAGTCAAGATGACTGGCAATGGCCTGGGATGCAAGATGATGGATAACTGTTTTCCACATACCTCTCTGATGTTGCAACTTAAAAAAAAAAGTACATGAAAAATATAGAGAAATTAAAGTGAAATAAACAAGGAGACAAACATACCCTACAAGATAAAAGTTATATGAAATAATAATAGACAACTAAAATATTTAGAGCTTTCTTTCAGTATCTTCATCCCTAGATAAGCACTGGGCAGAGTAAGTACAAAGAATGGAGGAGATTTGTGCTTTGGGGACTGGCCCTTTTGGTACCCCTACAATAGTAACTCATTCTAAACTTCCACCTTTACTTAATATTAGGTAGAAATCATTGATTCTGTCCAGTCACAAAGAAATGGGAGTACAATTGTATAGGGTGGGGCAGTAGGGTGGAGATGGCAGGATATAGATAACTTGAGGTGAAGTCCTAAGTGAAATAAAACTATAAACCAAGCTGGGATAAGTCCTCTTCTTATGAATTTTACTCTAGGCAGGCACCCAGCCTGACTCCCATACTCCTGAGGTTGTCTAACCTTAGAAGTATGTGAAGCAGTGAAATTGAGAAAGGTCAAAAAGGGATGAGGGGATCTGGGGGAGGGGGTGTAATAAGAGAAAGGCTAAAAGACAAAAATTCATAAGAGAAAGTGTGTGTAGAAACCTATCACCCCCCAACAAGTAAAGTGATTCATAAAAGTAGTAGAAAACACAAATTAAAATTCAAAGAAGGCCATACACATTGAACAACTATTACACTATGAAGGAAAATTAACCCAAACTGACCAATGAAAAAGAGAATTCTACAGACTCCCCAGAGACCATAAAATAGTATCAAGAAAATCCAGAATGGTTTGAAAGAGAAATAAAACATTTTAAAAGAAATTTAAGAATGGAAATTAGGTCAGAAACCAGAGCTCTCAAATTTAAAATAATGAATACAAACAGTTGGGTAAAGAACTTAGAATATATAGTGAAGAATATAGAAATGTCTCTGAAAAGGAGAATGACAAATTGAGAACTGAAAAAATAAAAAAAGGAAGAAAATTAAAATTGAAATAACTTTGAAAGACTATATGACTTCTACACAAGACAGAAGTTACTGAATTTGAAGACAAAGTTTGCTGAGATAACTTAGTCTCCCAGAAAAATGTGATTAGTTAAAAAAAAAAAAAACAACACTCACAACTGAACACGAAGCAATGTAAGAAAACTGCCCAGATTTTTTTGATATAAACAAAGAACTGATTGATCAAATACACAGATTGTTCCAAAAGAAAAATCCCACTAGAAATTTCAAGCCATGTTATAGTTAAATTTCAAAATTTCAATACCAATCAATAATTCTTGCAAATAACCAGAAGAAAGGCCTTCAGCTATGAAGGAATATAAATTCAAAAAATTTAGAATTATTCCAAAGTCATGAGAAATTGAGAAAAACAAAAGAATCCAAAAGCAACTTCTTGTAAAAAGGGATTCAAATCATCAATGATAAAAAAATGGACCTTTAACAAAAAAATGTGAAGCATTCTGGCAAAATGCATGCATGACCTCAGAAATTTATCAGAATAACATGAACAAGAGAAACACAGCATGGTAAATAAGAGCAATTATTAAGGAAAAAACCCTAATTAATTAATTAATTAAGAAAAAGAAATTGGACTGAGAAGTAAAAGAAAGAACAAAGACGTATCCTTTGAAATGAGACAACTAAAAATGGCTAAAGATGAATCAACCAACAAATATTTACTAAATACATACTATGTTTAAGAAACTGTACTATAAATTCAGGATACAAAGAAAAAAATGAAACGGTCCCTGCTCTTAAGCAGCTCACATTAAATCACAGGGACACATCTTTTAAAAATTATAATGCTGAAAGCAGACCTCAGGGGAAAAATATTCCCCAAAACATATATTAACAAAATAAAAAAGAAAAAATTGATGGATTGAATATGCATTTTAAATATTTATAAACCCAACAAAAATAATAAACATGAAAGAAGAAATATTGAAAATTAGAGAAGCAGATAAATTGGAAATGAAAAAGACTATAAAAACGATTAACTGAATCTGCTTTTAGAAAAGATAAACAAAACTAATAGACTATTTAGTGAACCTGATTTTAAAAAGATGTCAGAGAACTAAATCAGGAAAATAGCAAAAAAACAAAACCAACCCCAAAACCAAACCAAAAATGAAATCATTACAAAACAAAAATAAAAAGAACTTCCAGAACTGACTTTGCACAGTAATATGCTAATTAAATTGAGAACATAAAATAAGTAGATGATTACCTTCAAAAATAAAAAAAAATCAGAAACTAACAGAAAACTAAATAGAGATTTTGAAAAATCCAATTTCAGAAATGGAAATAGAATTAATCTCAAAACAACAATCAAAAAATTAAGCTCCTGGTTCTGGTGAATATACAGGAGAATTCTATCAAAATTTGAAGAAAAATTAATAATGATACTACAAAAATTATTCACCAAAACTGAGAAAAAGAACACTACCAGACTCTTCTTATGAAACAAATATAGTCCTAATACTTAAAAGGGAAGGATAAAGCACATTAGGGAATATCAATTCAAAAATTTTAAGTGAAATACTTTCAACCATACTATAGTAATTTGTCCAAGAAATTATTCATTATTATTAAGCTGAATTTATACAAGCTATGTAAGAATGATTCAACCCTAGGAAAATAATCAACACAATTAATTATATTATAATCAAAACATTCCAAACCACATGATCCAGTTCATCTATGCAGGAAAAACTTCATACAAAGTACAATATTCATTTGTGCTTAAAACAATTTCAAAATCTAACAAAATATAGTCATAATGGGATGATTTTTAACATCATAAAAGTAATCTATATAAAACCAAGAACAAGCAACATATGCAATGAGGATATACTAGAAGCTTTCCCAATAAATACAGGAATAAAGCCAGGATGTTCATTCTTCCCACTTTGAAATGATATAGTTCTTGAAGTGCTATCAATAGCAATGAGAGGTGAAAAAAATTAAAGGTGTGAAGATAGGCCAATAAGAGAGAAAACTATTGCTATCTGCTGACGTCATGATGATTTACTTATATATCCTATGGATATAACTGAGACACTTATTTAGATACTTAACAGCTTCAGCACAACTGGAGGCTACAAAATAAATTTCCCCTAATCAATAGCATTTCCTTATAATGATAACAAAATCTAAGAGGTAATAATAGAAAGGGAAATCCAACTAAAATAATTTTAAAATGTATAAATATTTGAGGATTCATTTCCCAAGCACATAAAATACTTATATGAATTCAATTACAAAGTGCTTCTTAAAGAAATAAGGAGAAACGTAAATAACTAGATGAATATTCAGTGTTCATAGCTGGGCCATGTAAAAATAATTAAAAATAACAATATCACTAAAGTCAATTTACAGTTATAGTGCCATATCAACCATATTATCAAAGGGATACATTATATAACTTGACAACATAATAACCAGATTCATTTGGGGAAACAAAAAAATGTAGAACATCAAGGGAAATCATGAGAAAGGTGGGAATGAGGAGGGAATAGTATTTCTAGTCTCTGCAGTATATTATAAAGTGACAATCATCAAAACTCTTTAATACCAACTGAAAAATAGAGATGTAGGTCAATAGAATAGACTAGACAAAGGAGAAGCATAAACAATGGATCTCAATAACTCAGCATTTTGAGCAAACAGAAATCATATGTTACTTAGGGAACAAAACCTTCCTATTTGATAAATGCTGCTGAGAAAATTGAAAAGCAGTACGGCATAAATTATGCTTAAAGCAGCCATCTTATACCTTATTCCATAATAAATTAAAAATAGATATATGCCCTTAGTAGTACATATTGTACCATAAAAGAGGTTAGGAGAGAAGCAGATCATATACTTTCCACAGTTATGAGCAGGAGATACATTCTTAACCAATATGAGAGTCAATTACGGATAATTTTGATTGATTGAAATTAAAAAGTTTCTGTGCAAACAAAATTAATGAATCTAGGCGAACAAGGGAAATGGTCAAATTATCAAAAGACATTCCTCAGTTGTTAAGTTGTCAAAGAATATGGTTAAATGATTTTCAAATAAAAAATGACAAAGTGCCAATAGCCACATCAAAAGATGCTTCAGATCACTACTGATAGAAAAGTGAAAATCAAAAGAACATTGAGTCTTCATTTCACACTTAGCAGATTGGCAAAGGTGACAAAAGATAGGAATAGATAGGCTGTGGGAAGATAGAAACACTAGTACACCCTTGATGGAGATGGGATTCAATGCAACCATTTTGGAAAGCAATTTGGAATTATGCAAATAAAGTGACAAAAATGTTCATATTCAGAGATTCCACTGCTAGATTTATATATGCCCCAAGGAGGCTGTTGATAATAAGAAAGGGTCTATATATAGCAAAATATTTGTAGCAGCAGATTTCGTTATAGCAAAAAATTGGAAATAAACTACATATCCTTCAGTTGGGGAATTGGTAAAGAAATTGTGGCACATGAATGTAATGGAATATTACTGTGCTATAAAAATGATGAATAAGATAAATACTGAGAAGTACGGAAAGACCTACATGAATTGATGTGGAATGAAGTAAGCAGCTGAGAAAATGATAATATAAATAGAAAGATAAAGCCACAAAACAGTTGAAAACTAATGTTGCAGAATTTCAAAGAAAGAGAGATGGCTCAAAGAAGAGAGATGAGAAACATTTCCCCTCTCCTTAGTAGAAACTTGTCAACATGAAAATTTTTTTTAACGTATTTTTTTAGCATTGCAGATTATTTTCTCTCCTCTTGCTTTAAAAAAATACTCTGTAATATGAGATCTATCTCTAGGAGTAGTAGGGAAAGGAATATAGGGAGAAATTTAGGTAATAAAAATACAAAATAATCAATAAAAAATTTTTTAAAAACAGAAGGAAAGGAGCAAGAGATATTAATGAACCAATATTTTGTGGGAGAGTGACAATAAAATAGGAGGTTGCTGTAAAAGCAAGGCCCCTGACATACACAGGTCTTTTGATCTGCTTGTCTAAAAGGAAAAGGTTATTTTTGAGGGCTTAGCAATCTCCTTTAATCAAGCACATATATCATTCACCAACAGAGAAAAATATAAGAAGAGAAATAAAGACCAACAGACGGGCTTCCAACTGTCTGACCATAAGCAACACATGGATCAACAGACAGGTCCAACTGTCTGACCATAGTTACCAGAGAGAGAAGCACCAACATCTTGGTTTTCAAAGTCGGGGAATTCAACAACTACTCAGAGTCTCATCTGGTCAAATAACCTTCTTCCAATGAGTGAGTCCCAAAGGAAAACCTTACCGCAGAGTATTTACACATTTTTTAGAGACAGAGGGCATCACAGCCCTTGAGAATCAGTGCCTTATTAACAAAAGTTGTGAGCCTTCATACAGAACTTCCCAGGCCTATTAATGGGGGAGGAGGAAAGGATATCTTCTTTAATCACATTATTCAATCAGAGGCACTTGTTTATACTAAAACAAAAAATGCATTATCAATACAATTATCTAAACCAGAGCAGGAGAAACAAGAAGCATGAAGTTTGGGAGTTTGAAGAGGCATCAGTAGCCAACTAGTCTAATCCATACACAGAAGAAAGTTCCATTGGGACAGAGCTTCTACTTAAAGATATTCAAGGAGGGAGGACCCACTAGAGAAAGAAGGAATGTATAGATGTATTCCCACATGGAACAGACATAAGCAGAGATAGGAGGATGGGATGAGATCTACAAGTGAAATATCAAAAAATAGATTAGAGGAGAAAGCACAGGCATAATACTCCAGATATCTACTTCCTTGAGGGACATAGAGAAAACACACGAGGTCTATATTAGGTTATTGTTCATGAAGAGAATAAAATTCAGAATAGGTCAGAAATAAAATCAGAGTAAATGAATAATTTTGGGGGTTGTCACACAATATTACCTAAATTCATTTACTGATTTGGTTGCATACCAAATGAATTGCCAATAGGTTATTCTATAGATCTTAACAAAATTTATGTATCCAGAGCAGCAATTCTCAGATGATTTGATCTCAGGACACCTTTATACTTTTCAAAATTATTGAGGATTCCTAAAGAGATTGTGTTTATGTGAGCTATATTTATCAATATTTAATATATTAAAATGTCAGTATTATTATGAAAATGTTTTAATTTTCAGATAACCTGAAAGGGTCTTCATCTAGAAGAAAAAATTAAGAATCTCAAGGTACGTAATGAAAAAGTACAAATGAAGGTGACCTAATGGTGCCAGCAAAGTATAAATTGTTATGGGTTAAAAAAGTATATATGAAATGATTGATAGAACAAATTAGGTAAACAAGACCTGGAAGCAATAAGACTTTATAGAGGCAGGTGGTAGCACAATGGATAAAGTACTGTGTCTGGAGTCAGGAAGACCTAAGTTCAAATGTGACCTCAGACATCTTTTTTTGCTCTGTTGCCCTGAGAATGTAATTTAACTGCTGATTTGCTCAATTCCCCCAATTATAAAATGAGGATAATAATAAAAAATAAAAATAATAAATAAAAATAAAATAACAAAAACCATCTTGCAGGGATGTTGTGATGATCAAATGAGAAAATATTTGTTAAAAAATAGACACCCCAAATTGCATAGCACATTGGTTAGTATATAAATGCTTATTCTCTCCTTCATTTTCTCCCTTAATAGGACAGCATTTGATAAACAATCGGACACTAACTCACTGCTGGATAAGAATTCACTATTTGGTTAAAAATTACTGGAAATACTTAAAAGCAATCTGTTAAAAATTTTATATAGCGAGCAACACACAACTTAAACTTAAAAGGTCATAACATAAAAAATTTGGAGGAAAATGGAGATATGTTTACACAGCTGTGGCAAGGACACCAGGGAAAGAGACGATCATAGAAGATAAAATGAACAATTTTGATTATATCAGATTGAAGCATTTCTTCACAAGCAAAATAAATGCATTTAGAATCAGAAGGAAATTATTTGAAGGAATTTTCACAGCAAAATTTTCTGATAAAGATCCAATATCTAATAAAGTTCTGATAGATCACAAAAATCATAAATCTTTAAAATACTGTAATAATTATAACCTTTGGTGTATTGAGGAGTAGTTGAAATTAGCTAAAGTGATAAAGGGAGAGAAATGGAGAATAGATTTGAGTATTTGGTCTCTCATGAATGCAAATGCCCTTTAAATCAGATATTGAAATTCCATCATTCATTAGGGAATCTGATGCTGCCAATCAGCTTTTCCCTTTTGTGCAGACATGAGTTAGACCTTCTACTTATTAAAGGTAAGCTAAATAGGGCTCCTCCTTTTGGAAACTGATCTATATATTGATTTTGTCTACACAGAAACATATAATGTTGGAGTTGGGAGTGGGGCTTTAGAACTCATGTAATCCCAGTCCCTGATTTTACAACTGAGGAAAGAGAGGTGACTTATCTAAGTTCAGACAGACAATTGCAGCCGTGACTTGTCTCATTCCCTCCTCATGCATGCAACATTCTGTCTGATCAAGAAAACTGAAAAAAAATTAAAGATGAAAAACAAAAAACCTTTGTGATTTAGTGGTTATGAAGGCACATAGAATGCTTTTCCCTTCAAACAAAAGATTCAGCTTTGTTCCAACAGTTGAATGGGTTTTTATCCATTTCCTACTTGGCCTAGGATCCTGGGCTTGTTCCATCTTTAGACTCAATTATTGACTGACAAGTGTGGTGATACAGATGCAAATGGTGGATATTCACACTGAGGCACCATTTTATAATGGGAATTGATGGCTATATAAATACAAGACCAACATTAAATGCCTACTCATGTTGAAGGCTCCACCTCTTTAAAAAAAAAAACAACTTCATTTTCCCCTGGAGCCATTAGGCTGATGCTCTAACACACATGCAACAAAAACCATTTCTGATGAAACTGTCTGAGACAGTGGTTCCACGTAGATGCAACTACTAGAGAACAAATGACGGTCACCTGAAGGTAATAAGTGCTTCAGAATGCAGCAAATAATCTCATGCACCAGCAAACAAATTACTTTTTGAACTGAACCCTCCAACCCTTAATGATGGCATGCTAGCCATGTTTTCCTAATTGGCTCATGAATATGTTAAGTATGCTACAGTCATGAGCCCTCTGCCAGTTAATTTTGTGGCTTCCTTCCGATCTCAAAAGACTAACTCTTTCAAAAGGAAATTATATTGATTGGATAGTGTTTTATAAAAAAAATCATAAATATGTTGTTTTTGTGCTACAAATTTTCTTTCTAGTTGTTTACAAATTAATTATTTCTTCCCACTTTTACACAAAAATGGGACCTCATCATACCAAAGTATAATTTCAAAAGTTGTTTTTTTCTTTTTAAAGTATAGTTCTCCTATACAAGATTTCAACTGTTTCTTAATCCTTGAGAAACAGATCTAGTTGTTCAACAGCTGCCACAATCTGAATTACTTTTTGTCTTATCATCATCACCATCACCATCACCATCATTATCATCATCATTGTCCTCATTGTCAACACTATCATGGTTAATGACAAAGAATCTTATATTTCCATATAATATACATTTGTTCATGCCTTAGTATTAAATACATTATACATTGGTGATAACCAGCAAAGAAGACCACCTGGTTTTTAGTATAATTCCCTATATTTCAGTTCCCTAATGGCTTTTTGGCTAGTTTCTATAAAGGTAAATGTAGACTATTATGGTTTTTTTTTTTTTTTCCATATAGGTAGAATCACATATCCAGAGAATGTGAAGGACTTGGGTAAGAATGGGTAGTAAAGTAGCAATGTATTGGTAAATGTTTAACAAACCAGTTCTCTGGAAAAAGAAAATGTAGGAAGAAAGCACTTTTAAGTTTAATCTGCATTACTAAAATTTTTCTCTCTTAAGTCTAGAAAAATCAAGCTGATTTATGGCATTTGCTGATTTTTGAGGTGTAAATTATTTTACTAAAAAGTTTAAGGTCTCTCTAGGATGTACCTAGTTCCAGTATACTACTGAGGTAAAGTGAGGAATGAGAGGAAAACTTACAAGCTACTTCTCAGCAAGACCCCAGAACTCATTGCAGTAGGGTAACAAACCCAAAGAGTCCCTTTCCCTGGATTTTCATTGTTATGAAGCATCCTCTGTCTGAACCCTATCAAAAGTATTCCTTTCACTCAGACATAACTAGAAAAGCTGGTCCTACTATTTATTTCTTTGTGTTCCAGACATTCTTTTGCTATTATTACAGTTCCTTGATTCTCTCTGCCCTAGAAGAAATATGAAGTCTAGGGATAGAGTTTCCTACCTAGGATGGGGGTAAGGGAATGATTTTTAGGAATAAAGGGTATTGTGGGGGTGCTGTCCAGTTCTGCTTTAAATCTTGAATATGTATCCATTCAGCAATTCAACAAATACCTGTTACAGAGAGTATGGTAGCAGGGGAACCAGAGCTAAAAATCCAGTTCTATAGGATCTGAAAGATTTTTCAGCTTGGTTGGAACTGCCTGGTTTGAACTGTACTGCTATATCCTTAAGGAACTCAGGGCCACCTATACCTCATCATCTGTTGAACTGAAATAAAATCTTGGTAGAAGTGACCATAGTCTGGAAAATAATGGCAATTCAGGTTTTATAGGAATTATGCTTGAGAGAAAACTAAGGCCTATATTCAGACAAATTTGATATATGTGAGAGTAAATATGGCATGGTGGATAGAGGGCTGGCCTTGGAGTCAAGAAGACCCAGCTTCAAGTCCTGCCTACGACATGTACTAGATGTGTGACCCTGGGTAAGTCAGCCAACCTCTCAGAGCCCCCAGGTCACTCTCTAAGATGGGAAGTTATAGGTGAGTTGCTGATTTTCATCAGTGGCAAGAGTTTACCTACCAGGCATTTCCTGTACAGTTAAAATTGCAGGTCTGGATCCATCCCCCACAGTCTGTCTATCTGTCTATCTAATCTATCTATTGTAACATATAAAAAAGGTCAAGAGACATAGTTTCTGGATAATTAATCATTTTATTAATCATACAAGCAATAATCAATAAAATGGGTCAGTGGCACTCTCAAATTCCAAAGACCCCTCATGAAACCCATTCAATGCTAATATGCCCTTGAAAGAATGGGTGTTCCTGAGGATGGCAATCAACTTTAATTGGTTAACAAGTAATGAGAGAATGAGTATTATAATGAGAGGTGGACTTATTTTAATGAAGGTCTGGGAGAATGAGATTGATCACTCAATTTTGGAGAAAAGGATTTATCTTTCATCCAAACCAGCCCTGCCTAGGACAATATAGACAAAAGGGGGTCCACCTCTGCTCAATCTGGCTGAATAGAACACAATGAGCAGTAATTTACCTTAGATTAAATTCTTTATAAGATTTTTAGTTGGGTAGGGCAACAACTTCCACCCAGGATTGAAAGGCATGTACTCCAGGGATTTTGGTAATGTCCTTCAGATGCCAGCTTGACCTAATAAAGAATGATCAGGGCCTCTGCCAATTCAGATTCTCTATGATTTACAGCCTTAGAAAGTTATTTGCCTGAGATGTTGAGAGATTAAGTCTCTTTTTCAGGGTCATACAGCCAGTGTGTAACAGAACTTGAACCCAAGCCTTCCTGATTTTGAAGACAGTTCTATTTACTCCATTATTTTGTCTCTCAAATGTATATATGTGTGCATACACACACACACACACACACACACACACACAGACACACAATCTTATTTAGGAAAAACATGGAAAACTCTATAGCCCCATCTTCCCAGTCATCCAGACTCAAAACCTCAGTCATTCTTGATTCCTCACTCATATTGACCTCAAATATCCAATCTCTTGTCAAGTCTTGTTTTTACCTTTATAGCATCTCTTGTCTAAGTCTTCTGCTCTTCACTCACATAGCCACCAGGCTCATCACTTTTCACCTCAATTATTGCAATAGTGTTCTAATTGGACCCCCTGCCTCAATTCTTTCCCCATTCCAATCTAGCCTCCTCTTAGTTGCCAAGGAGATTTTCCTAAAGTACAGATAAGCTTGACCAAGTCACATTGTGTCCAACCACCTCTCCCACCCCAAATAAACTCTACGGGCTGATTATTAGTTCTAGAATCAAAGTTAAATTTCTCTGTTTAGTTTTTCAAGCCTTATACGTTCTGGTACCTTCTTGCCTTTCAAGTCTTCTCACACTTTACTCCATTCTGCTGTCTTGGAAACAACAGTACATCTCCACATGCGGTATCTTTGCACTGGCTGTTTCCCAAACCTCTGGCCCCTCATCTCCAGTTTTTAAATTCATTGAATTCCTTTAAGATAGCCAAAATTCCATCTTCTGTAAGAGGCCCTTCCCCCTCCAAACTTAGTGCACTTTCCTCTGAGATTATCTTCAATCTAATTTGTATGTACTTAGCATTTACTAGTTATCTCTATGTTGTAAATAGAATTACAATGTGATCTCTTTGAGGAGAGAGCAGTGTTTTTTGTCTCTATTTGCACCCCTAAAATGTAGCATGGTGCCTGTCACATAGTAAACACTTAATAAATGCTTATTGATGTAATGATGAATGAATGCCGTATGAAAGATATATTCTTTTAATTTAATATAAATATGTTATATTTATTTATACAGTATAATATAAGCATATTATAAATTTTTATAAATATATTAAAGATATGTTCAGATATCTGCAGATATGCAAATTTATTTCCATATATGCAACCTGACATTGTTCCACAGAAACACCGAAATAGTTTAAAGGAGTCAGTTTTACCAGAGCAATATTATAAATATTATAGATAGAGAATCAACTGAACAAGAATCAATTCAACAATTTTACAGCAGGCTTTTATTACTTGATAATATATTAATATAGTTGTGAAACAGCAATAAATATACAATGTGTAGATTATGCGTATATTCATAAATCTGTTTGTTTAGATGTGTACCACGTGTTTCACAGTGTCCCTTTCTACAGAGATGAAAATGAGGATATTGAAAGTGTTATTTCCAATTTAGCATATCTTTACTCAGTAGAGTGGTCCAAAGGAGCATTAGTTATTGCTGCTGTTTTGTACTTCAAGCTGATTTGCCCGTAAAAGAAGGCAAGAACACAGTGATCTCCTGGAACTGTAGTATGAGAATGACAGGAATACTTCATCTTTTCCAAGCTGTGCCACTGTCCTAGGGGGCATCTAAATTCAACAAATAAAATGACTTGATGAATAATTTCATTGCCTTTTCTCTTTACTATCTGGAAATTGTGTGGCTAATACAAGTCTCTTTTTGACAATTTATTGGGAGATCACTGTTTTTACCCTTAAGTAGCCATCTTTATTTAACAAAGACAGTATTTTTTCACATGGTATTTATTTTATATTTCCAAGAGTATTATTGCTCTCTAAATGAACAAAAATGCTTATAACTATATTAGTTATTCAGAGAAATTATTGGTTAAGTACAAATGCTTTTGAATTATGGTGCTGGAGAAAACTTTTGAGAGCCCCTGGAACAGCAAGGATATCAAAATTAGTCAATACTTAAAGAAATTAATTCAGACTATTCACTGGAAGGTCAAGTATTGAAGCTGAAGCTTAAATACTTTGTCCACATAAAGATACGGATCATTGGAAAAGACCCTAATGTTGGGAAAGATTGAAGCCAAAAGGAAAAGGGGATGGCAGAGGATAAGATGGATAGTGTCATGAAAACAATGAGTGTAAACATGGACAGATTTTTGAGAGATAGTGGATGATGTAAGGGCCTGGTGTGTTATGGTACTGTAAGCACCCCAACATTTAACTGTGTTGACACCTATTCAGATATATTAGTGGCTTGTCCCAATAAGAATGAGACCCAGAAAAACACCTATAAAACTTTAGTAATCATAAGTCTATATTATGGAACCCCAAAGCAGATTCAAAGAGACAATGGGTCACATTTCAAAGGTAAGAAATGAAGATATATTGCGTATTAAACAACATAGAATGGATGTATCATATTCCATATTATCCATAAGTATCTGGGTTAATTGAAAGAATGAATGGATTATTGAAAGAACACTTAAGGAATTTAAGTTTTAATAATTCTTATCAACATTGGAAAGATGATTTGTTCATTGCTTTATGTAATTTGAATAATAGACAGTTGGGAGGAAGTACATCTCTAGGCAGAATGATGACCTCAAATCTGTAAATTAGAAAACAACAAATACATAAGATCTCAAATGTTGAGTACTGGACTGTGAGGCCAGATGTTCTAGCACCACATCTAGGGACACCTGGTTTGGCAGGATATGATTTACATTGTTTAGAAGACTTTTGGTTGGATAGGAAAGAAATAAGAACAATCTCTACTGGAATATGTATGAGAATCTCTAAGAACCATTTTGGATGAATATTACCTAAATCAAGATTAGCAGCTCAAGAAATATATGCATTGGCTGGAGTGATAGATTCTAATTATCAAAGAGAAATTATTCTGACATTCCAAAATTTAGATGATGAACCCATACAGTTTTGTAAAAATGATAGAATAGTTCAAGTGATTATTATTCCTTGTGAAACAATACCACTGGTGAAAACTGAACTCCTTCTGAAATAACTAGCAGAGGAACTGAAGGGTTGGGTTCTGCTGATAGAATAAAATTAGGAGCTAAAGTATGGGTAAAATGGAAGCCAGATGATGTTCCAAAGGCTGTGGAAATTATAGCACATGGGAAAGATAATATTGTAACTGTTGTTTATTCAGGAGAGGATGATTACCAGATTGTACCCTTAACTCATATATTCTAATGTGAATGAGGCTATGATAGTGGCTTCATGGACTCCAGAACCACAACTGACCCTATATCTACTCTGCTTCTGGTTATTGTTTTTTTGTTTCTTTTTGGCTTTTCATCTGTTAAACTTGTTTGCTAGATTTGTTTCCTATAGGCTTAATACCCTCAACCTGCAGATGCCTTATCATTTAAGCTGGATGTCACCCCTTATCCATGATGGTGATGTGTCATCTCTGGACCTGAAGTTGACCAAGCTCCAGATGCCAGTTGAAGAGCTGATCTCTCAAATGGGACCTCTTGGGAGCAGGGATGTCCAATCTCAGCAGGAAGTAGTTATGGAAGAAGAGATTCCATTTGTTGAGGGGCAATGGTGGGGTTCTTGTGCTCAAGCCCCACCCTAAAATATTATTTTATGGGCTCATTTTGTGTGATGCTCATTATACTGTTGTGGAGTTGTGTTGATACCAGTTGCTTAAGGTATTGTTTTATGTGCTTATTTTCTGTTATCCTTGTTAAAGTTCCATTAACACCAATTGCCACACCAACCTGTGTGATGAACTTGAAAGATCTTGGTACAGAATGTAATAGTAATTTAAATGGAAAGATCTTTCTCATTCATTAATAGGCCTATATGATTTGCTTAAATCACCTGGAAGCCTAAGTCACATGTAGTGGGAGAAGTTTGCTGAACAGGTAGAACAGGAAGGGTGGAGTGTGATGGCAAGCAAAATAGGATCTTTTGCTGTTAGTGTTTTAGTATAATCAAGTGCCTCTTATTGCATCTTGCCTTTATCAATCAAGAGTCTTTACAAGGAGTAAAGTACAGAAACAAGAGTTTCTTTAACTAGAAATGGTATATGTATTTGTATTGTTAATTATTTTAATATGATTAAAGATCTTCCCCACCCATTGATGGGCCTGCCCATTAAGAGGAGCTTGATTAGGGAAGATTTGTGGGAAGGCCCAAGCCTTTTGTTAATGAGGCACTAGTTTTCAAGGGTTGTGATGCTCTCCGGCTCTGAAAAAGGTATAAATACTCTGAATTGAGGTTTCATTTTGGCACTTAGTTTTTGCAAGAAGGTTTGAGTGCCAGACAAGGACTCTAGGAAGCCACTTTAAGGAGCTCCCTTCCCCCCTTCCAGCTTTGAAAACCCAGATATCAGTGTTTCCCTCTCTGGTAACTATGGTCAGACAGTTGGACTGTCTGTTGAATTCAGGCAGAGGAAGCCATGTCTGTTGACTTTAAATTTCTCTATATTTTCTTTGAAGTTTGGGGTGCTGACTCCCTTGAACTAGGTGAATGATATATGCCCTTAGTTGTCTTTCCTTTTATGAATGCAGATCTAAGAACCTGTGATAGCAGGCTCCCCTGTGTAGGTTGAGGTGCTTACTGTTACAGGTCCATGGTTCACAAAGAGTTGGACATGACTGAATGACTGAATAACAACAATAAAATATAATCATCACCTTTCCTTTTAGTCTTCTTATACCTTACAGCATATGTTTCCTTTTACCTATCTCTTCATGTATTCAATGATCCAGTGACATAGGCCTCTTTGTGGTTCTTCAAACAAAATACTTCATCTCCTGACTCAAAGAAATTTCATTGGCAGTTTCCCAAGCCTAGGATATTCTACTTTTTTATCTCCACTTCATAGCTTCTCTAGGAGGCATCTTTCTAGCCAGAAAGTTGGCTTCCCTCAAGTTTCAGCTAAGATCTTACCTTCTACAGGAAGCCTTTCTTGATCCCCCTTAATTCTGTTACTCTCCTTCTGTCGATTCTCTCCACTTTATCTTTACATAGCTCATTTGTGTATGATTTTTGCATGTTTTCTTCCCTATTCCACTGTGAACTCCTTGGGAGCAAGGATCATCTTTTGCTTTTCTTTGTATCTCCACCATTTAGCACAATTCCTCACATGTGAAAGATATTTAATAAATTTTTTTGGCTGATTGTTTCTAAATATGAATAAAATAATATTCAGAAGAAGAAATGAAAATGATCAATGACCATATGAAAAATTCACTAGATCACTAATAATAAGAGAAATGTAAATTCAAACAGTTCTAAAGTTTTACCTAATAACTAGCAAATTGGCAAAGATGACAAAAATTGAAAAAGCTAAAGTTGAGGGGCAGGGAAAAGACATGCATGCTAATAAACTGTTATTTGAAATGTGAACTGGTCCAAATGGTCTTGGAAATGATTTGGAATTATTCACAAAAAGATACTTTGAACCAGCAATCAAGCCATTGGATATACCATGGAAGTCAATGATGGAAAGGGTAAAAAAACCCATTCTATCAAAATATTAATAACAGCAAATTTAACCACTAAGTAGTATAGATAGCCACTAATGATTCTATTTGCCAAAGAAGAATCTGATCTTGCGAAGCTCAACACTCACTAAGAGTATCTTCATAGGCTTTTTGTGCTCCATCCTACTGGCATGGAATACCTGTTGAGCTGTCCATGGTAGTAAGTGATGATCTTTTTCTCTGCTCCATCTCTTTTCAGAGACTTTGCTTATCTTGTTAGTTTAAGTGAATTTGTCCAATCACAATAGCTCTGAACCCCTAACAGAAAACCCTCCCAGGATCTGCCGAATTATACATCTAGTGACCTAGGAATAATGGAGTTAACTGTTGTTTTCCCTGCCCCAGTTATTTTTTGATTTTGTATACAATATTTTACTGTCTTTTCACGAAATCAATAAAAGGAATAAACATTAGAAAATCTATGGTACATCAGGATGTTCACAGCTTCAGGTTCACAGTAGGTTCAGGCTACTTCAAAACTAGAACATAGGCATACTATGAATTCAGGAGTTACAGAAAAGACAGAGTCTAGTCTTTAGTCCTGTTATTACCATACCTCCTCTGAGTAGGTAGAGATATGTAGGAAATATAACATAATTCCCAACTGATGTCTGACTTATGGATTCTACTGTGAGTAATTAGATAAAGAACTAAGGATATCTGGATATCCATTTTAGCTTATCCTCATGACGTGAAGAAATGAACTTTGTTGCAGACAGAACCCCCTAATATCAATACTTTTCCATTCAGTGTTGCCATGTCCCTAGAAGAAATTCCTCACTATCCCTCACAATAGCTAACTCATTGCTTATGAAAGAGGGGGAATTGGGTGCAAGGTAGGTCCAGGTAAGGAACTCTTGTTGATGACATTCTAACTTGGTGTATCTGACCTTGACACTTTTCATTCTTATAGCCTTGAAAGGTACCACATCCCTATATTCCTTCTAATCAATAACCAAACTGGAGTTTGGAGTGATGAGCACTGCATAATATTTTTTGAAGCTAGAAACAAAATTTGAGTGTATCTATTAGGAAATAATTAAACAAATTGCAGTATATGAATAGATAGGGACAGGAACTAAATCTGTGATTTTATTTGTATAAGAAGCTCCCAGAATGGACATTCCCTCTATGTAGGCTGGTAACTTCTTGGCAACTTTCAGTCTTGAGAGTTGCTTATTGCAATAAGAAGTTAAATGACTTGCCTAGGGTCACATAGACTATATGTGTCAATCAAACAATTCATAAACATTTTAAGCATTGACTGTATGCCAGGTGTCAGGGACAACCCTGGGATTCCTAGCTTGGAGTCCAGTTACCTCCACATTATACCTCATTGCCTTACTATAATATAAATGGAATGGAACCTTATTTCACTGTAAAAAAATAAAAGATTTCAGAGAAACATAAGAAAGTTTTAATGAAAGGAAGCAGAAGGAAAAAAGCAGACCCTGACAACAATATACACAGCGCATAGAAGGGTATAAACAACAACGATGCTAAAAAGCAGTTGAACTCTGACGCACTATGATAAATATATTAGGTCCTGAACAATTTAATATTAAATGCACATTTTTCTTTCTGTGGACATGCTGGTGACTGCAGATGTGGCATGAAGTACATACTAGCAGCCATCATCATAGTATTTGTTGGATTTAACTAAATGTTTTCCTTTTTATAAGGATGGGTTCAATTAGGTGGATGGAAGTTTGGTGGTGTGGAGATTAAGGGGAAATAACTGTGATGTAACAATAGGAAAGCAACAATAAAAATTTAAAAACTTGCAATCTGTTTTTAAAAGAGTATTGTTAGGACTAAAATTATGGGAACATAATGATGCCAACCTAAGGGTTACTGTGAATGTTGCTGTATGGAGCTCTGAAATTTTTCCTCCTGAAGTCAAATGTAGTAGCTTAGCAATATTACATGTTAATATTACTTATTTTCTGTGTTGAAGAGACTTCTATTGTAAATTTGTTAAAGTGACTTAGTGAATGAATAATGATGACATAAAGCTTGGTTTCTGTTAAGGTCTACTGAAAACAAAAAAAGAAAAAAAAGAAAAATATCTCCAGACTCCTAGAGAAAAACTCTGAAAATAATCTTTTACCATATATTTACACTTTGGGGCTGGGATAGAAGGAAGAGGGGAGATACTATGTTTTGCTAAATAAGATCTGTCCCTGAAAATATAATATTAGAACTTCATAGAATACTTTAAATTTTGCAAGTTATTTTGCATATGCCTTCTCATTTAAGCCTCACAATAACTATACAAGGCAGTTAGTAAAGGCATTTTTAAGATCCTTTTACAAATGAGGAAACTGAGGATCCTCAGAGAGTTGATTTATCCATGATCATGTAGTTTATAAATATTGGAGGCAGGTTTTGAAGGTAATCTTTCCTGATTCTAGGACCAGCACCTCATCCATTATGCCCCACTACCTCCTATAATTCAATGATTAAATAACCAGATGAAAATCGCCTGGGATTGAGAAGACTCTTTTTTCCCTGCTTGCTTATATTTAGGTACCTTTTTTAGGTATTAATATCACTCAAGGAAAGACTACACTCCATGCTTGAGTTAGTTTAGCTAACCAGAAAGCATTTAATACTCTAAGGTTCAACAGGGAAATGACAATTTATGTCTTTATTATCTAAGAAACAAGTGGCTTTAGGGAAAGGATTAAATATGATGGCATTAAAAATCTTCTGGCATAACAAATAAAATTGTCAAAACTGAAATCTAAGATTGTACACATGAGAGCTCTCTAAAGCATGGGAAATGAAAGCACACACACACACACACACATCAATTTCTGAACAAACTAGGATTTATAATTTCAGCCTTCCATTCTTTATCAAACAAATTTAATCAATTATTTTTCCTTCTGATCTAGATCCTATACTTCAATCAGATTCTTTGGGCTTCACCTAGATCCTCACTAACTTAAGTCAAGGTGTGCTAATCTCCTGAGATAAGGACATGACCACTAATACCTGGAAAACCATTTAAGAGAAGAAGAAATCTCTGTCTTCTTGATAACAAATTCTTGATAACTGGTAGGGAAGTGAGAGGACAAATGTATCCAAATCAGGTGAACGGGGATATAACTAAAGTCTGGCATTTTAAAGCAGGTGAACATCCCAGTGAGCACATTATTGTACACAAAGAAGGCAGAGACCATCACTAAGGTCTCAAGATCATCTCTCCTTGGACTAGCTTTATATTAACCACAACAATACTAACAGTCAGTATTTATACAATACAAAGTTCATAGAGTGTTTTACATGGGTTGTCTCACTTCAGTTTTGCAATGAACACATAAGATAAATGATACAGATATTAATATTCACCTTTTATAAATCAATCAATTATTAAGCACCAACTATGTGTCTGGTACTATTCTAGGTCCTGGGGATACAAATAGAAAAACGAGAGGAGCTTAAATTCAACGTTGGGGCGTCAACATGTTCAAATATAAGTAAATATAAGACATATACTAATTAAATAGAGTGATTCAGGTGGGAGGCCCTAGCAATTAGGGAAGTCAGAAAGGGGTACTTGAATGGGATTGCACTTCAGTTAAAGCTTCCAAAAAGTGAAACTGAGGAGGGAAAATGTTCTAGTTATGAAAGAGAAATGATGAATGTCACTACTGGGGTGGATTGAAGTGAGTAGAGAGAAGGGAACAGATACCAGAGATATTGAGGAGGTAGAGCTGACCAGATAATGTAACCAATTGGATATAGGTCAGGATTGGAAGAATGAAAAAGGAAATTGAAAGAGTTAAGGATGACTCTTAGGTTATAAAACTAGTTAAGTAGAATGGTGGTGCTCTTGATAAAAACAGGGAAACTGAGATGAAAGATGAGTTTAAAGGAAAAGATAAGGTACTCATGCGTTGACTATGTTGAGATGGAGATGCCCATGGGATATCCAAGTATTCATGTCCAGCAGTCATTTGAAAATGTGGATCTAAAGCATGGGAGAAAAAAAATCAAAGCAGTGTATGTAGTCATTTCCTTAGATAAAATAGTTGAATTGGGGCAGCTTAGGTGGCACAATGCGTAGAGTGCCATTCCTGAAGTCAGGAGAACCTGAGTTCAAGTGTAGCCTCAGACACTTACTAGCTGTGTGACTCTGGGTAACTCATTTAACTCTGTTTGCCTCAGTTTCCTCATCTGTCAAATGAGCTGGAGAAGGAAATGGCAAACCACTTCAGTGTCTTTGCCAAGAGAACTCCAAAAAGGGGTCACAAAGAGGCAGATGTGACTGAAACTGACTAAACAACAAACAATAGTTGATTACATGGTGGCTCATAAGATCTTCAAGAAAGAGAATATAAGTAGGGATTCTTAACTTTTTTGTTTTGTGCGTGATAGATTCCTTTGACACTGGTGAAGGCTGTATACTTGTTGACTGAAAAACCTATATTTCTTATTCTGTGGACAGTGTGGACCTGGTAACCAAAGGCAGTTGGGTAAAATTCTGATGAGTTTAGCACTGGGTAAGTAGTGGTAAAAGGTGATAGAGGTAAAGCAGTGGCCACATCTCATGCACAGGCTTCTTTAGACTGAGGGTCACCTGAGGTGTGGTGTGGAACAGTTGCACTCCTGAGAATCACAAAGTTTAGTAGTTAGCTCTGAGTTCAGAAAGTGCCACCTGAGTCAGACAGTTTGGAGGTCTCTTCTATGCACGAAGTGAAAAAGGGAGGCTAAGTCTATGTCTCTCTGGTACCTCTCCCCTCTGTAAAATGCAAAAGTTAAATGACTTCTGCTGTTCTGCTTGGATTATACTTCCCATAATCCTTCAGTTCCTCCTTCTAGCTGAGTAATTGCAAATCCCATCAATTTCCTTAAGATAAGGGGCTACATTGCTGCTTTCATCACAACTACAGTCACTTACATTGATACAGGACACGGGCAGCAAAGTACCTTCACATACATTATGTATAGGATTTTCATAACAATGCTATGAAGTAAATATTTTTAACCTTACTTTATGAATGAAATAATTGATGTTTGGTGAAGTTAAGTGATTTGCCCCTGATGAGTTCATCCTTTTCCAGGTCTATTATGCTTCTTACTAAACCATACCACCTCCCTGTATCTAAACACTCAACCTCAGTATTCGAGTGAATTAACCAGCATATTTTTATTATCCACAACCTTGCTTCTCTTCACTGTGGTTGGCTTCATTTTAGCAGGTTTTACACTCCCTTAATTTTCCCTACTTCATACAGTAGACTTGGGAAATAAAACTCAGTGAAACTCAAACAACTCCCATCTGTTACATTAGCAGTTCTGGTAAATGAGCAGAGAATACCAAAACTATCATCTAAATTGAAGATTTGGCCCTATCTGTAGTTTTGAATTAATCACTGATCTTTGTCTGCTTTTACCATGACAAATTTGAGAGTCCAGATTATGGCATAGAATTAGATCAGGTTTCCTAACCTTGGGTCTGTGAACTTCTAAAAATATTTAATATTATATTAAATATGTTATAGTTAATATTTAAAAAATACATTAAAAATATTTAAAACTATTTTGATAACCATATTTTAATATAATTGGTTTCCTTGGGAGCCCTGTGGTATTTTGATTATTATTTCATGTGTTTAAAAACATTATTATGGGAAGAGGTCCATAGTCTTCACCAGACTGACAGAAGTCTATGAAACAAAAAAAAAAAAGTAAGAATCTTGGTATGTGTGCCTTAATTCATCAATAAAGGTACAGGGATGAGGGCTGAACTTGGCACTTTATTGGGACATGGAGTTCTCAGTAAGAAGCGTCTTCTACCAGGGCAGGTTGACAACTTTGCTACTAAATATAGTCTTTGGGAATCATCTAGACTAAAATGACAAAAAGGTGACATAGACAGTAGAAGTGAGAAGCAGGACTTTAATCTCTTTATCCACTATGCTAAGTTGCCTCTTTCTTTATCAGTGACATCCATATCAATGTCTCTGTCTATGTCTGTGACTACATTGATACATATAGCTAAGTCTATCCACATATCTGTATCTATATATCTATACCTATGACCCATATCTGTAACTATGTATTTATGTCTGTAGACCTATTTCTCAATTTGCACACACATCTGTATCTATGTGATCTATATAATATGATCTGTTTCTATGCCTTTATACCAATAACTACAGACCTGTGGATCCAGTACTATAGATATATGAATACATGTATACATTGTATTCACATGTATATAAACATATATGTGTGTATGTATGTGTATACACACACGTGTGTGTGTGTGTGTGTGTGTGTATAACTCACATGGCCAATGATTTGGGCCAAGATTTAAACAGAAGTAGTAGTATTCTATTGTCTTTGGGAACCCCAAACTTTTTTCACTAAAGCAAAAGCCCATCTTTTAAAGACCAAGATTCTACCAGTGGTCTTATAAAACACTGCAATTTCTAAACAACTAAAAATGAGAATCACCCATAGGACAATGGAGAGGTTCAGGGTGAGTATGAGCAGGCTGCAATATGTAACAAACAAGGAAGTATATAAAGAAAGTAAGGTCGGAGATTGGACCTGAAGTTCCTTCTACTAATCTAGGTTAGAAATCCTCCATATTTTCCATCCTAGAACAGAAGTGGGGAACCTGCATCCTTGAGGCCATAATGTGACCCTCTAGGTCCTCAGGTGCAGCCCTTTGACCACATCCAAACTTCACAGAACATTTGTTTGGATTGAAATTTGGATTCAGTCAAGGGGCTACACTTGAGGACGTACAGTGCCACATGTGGCCTCTAGGACACAAGTTCCCCACCTCTCTCCTAGAGAGCTGCCTAGGACACTGAGATATTTAGGAGTTGACTACAGTCATAAAACCAGGATGTGTCAAAGTTGGGACTTGATCCTAGGTCTTCCTGGTTCTGAGGCCTGTTCTCTATTCATTATACCACACTGGCTCTTATATGAAGAAGAATCATAGTAAAGTATATCAAAGAAATGCATTATTGAAAAAGAAAAGAGTTTGGTCATATGGTGAGAGTAAGGAAAAACAAATGGACATTTTTGTATGCTCCACTGGTATCCTTAAGATGCACAAAGAATGTGGGGGAGGCCTCCAGGATGTTTGTTGGAGCACCCTTTCCCCTTCCCCTGCCACATCCTATGATCAGAATATGGGATGTAATGAATGAGAACATCAAAAATGGATGGACATCATTGGAGGGAATATATACATTGGTGAGACCACAGACTTATTGGAGTATTTTGAGTTTAATGGGGAGATTAGTTAGGAGAACTAGTTCACTCACCATGATATCTCTGGTTTGCTTCTTGAGAATAGGATTGATGGCTTTATCTGATACTGAAAATACTAGAAAAGGAGTATTATTCAGAACATCCTAAGTCTTGAGTTCTGGTAATACTTTATTTTTTGAACACATGAAGGATAAGTGAGGAACTCCCTCTGCTACCACATATGACAACCCTTCTGTCATTTAGCAATTAAATTGGAAGTTGCTGTTGTCATCTAGTCATTTCAATGGTGTCCTACTGTTCATGACACCATTTTGGATTTTCTTGACAAATATGCTGGAGTGGTTTGCCATTTCCTTCTCCAGCTCATTTTACAGATGAGGGAAATGATGCAAACTGGGTTAAGTGACTTGCCCAAGCTCAGCTATTAGTGTCTGGGGCTGTATTTGAACTCAGGTTTTCCTAGCTCCAGACCCAGTGATCTGTCCACTGTACCACCTAGCTGCTCTAAGTCCTAAAGAATTACATTAAAGAGACCTTAAGTGATTTGCTCAAAGTTAAACAGATAATAACTGTAGGAGATGGGTTCTGAATTTCTTGACTCCAAGTCTAGAACACCATCTATTATATTTTTTCTGCATCTGTACTTTCTGTTATTCAGATATTATGTAACAGAACATACTGAAAGACTTAAATGATAATGCTTGGTTGCATCATTAGCAACCTGATCAATAGTCATGATTAAAGACCAAGGGGTTATATGAGGAATAAAATGGAATTGTGAGTGCAGTACACATAGCAAGATAAAATTGAGCTGATCACAATCCTTCCTTGAGGAGTTATATTTTATCAAAACAAATGGTTTTGTCTTGTATTATACACTGAATCACTAGTGGGGGAGATAACATACTTAACGCATCTTTGCCACTTGTTCAAAAATAAAGTAAATAATAAATCAAGATTATTATCCTAAATTGCAAAAATATGAGAACCAGACAGGAATTCTTCTGCTAGTACTCAATTATGAAGTAATAAAGAGGACATAATTGGTGATGAAGAGATAATTCCAGTCAGGGGGTGAATTCTAGTAATAAATTCTGTAGGAATAAAATCCTAACACAGATGAATAAGAAAATGCAAAAAGTAATCAAGACTTTTAAAAGTATCACATATTAGTCCCGGAAATATTGAATGACTAAGTTAAGGGAAGGTGGAGATAAGAAAGAGAAAAATGTTAAATGTGGTAACAGTAGACAAAAGAATATTGTATCTCCTCCTGGAAGTCCTTCTTACTTCCTCCCCCCTCACTCCTTCCGCTACAGTTCTGGTCAGTGAAAGAGGCAGTAAGACCATTAAAAGATAGTAGAGAACATTTTACTGCACAAAGTCTTGAAGTTGCTAAAACATAGATTTAGTGATTATATTAATTCTTTGTTCCAAGAACCAGATAGATAATAATAAGGGCAGATGCTAGGAATAGGTAAGACTTTTTTTTTTTGGAAAGTAATAATGTTGAAAGAAATCAAAGGATGTCAAAATATATCAAGGATTACAATGCAGATTTTTAACTCTGGGACCACAATGGAGACATTCAAATATTATGGAAGATGTATAAGAAAAAGATAATATTAAAGGCATAACCTTAACATAACCTCCTGGTACCATACTTTTGAGGGATGAATATGAATTTATGAATTCCTTTTGTAGCTTTATATTCCCTTAGTTTTGTAACAGTTTTCTATAGCTTTTGTGTGGTTTATAGTGAATGAATGAATGAATGAATGAATGAATGAAAAAGCGTTTATAGCTATGTGAAATGCACTGTGCCAAGTGCTCGGCATGTGAATAGAAAAGTAAGGCAATCTTGGGTTCCCAAGGAGTTCACCTTTTAATAGTGGAAGAGATCAATATCAATAGCAGGTTTCATCATTGTCAAATTGAAAGTCCCAATGGTCTTTAGTAAGGAGTAGCAAAGCAGATGTTAATACATCTTCTTTAGCATCGCATTTGTTGATAAGACCACATCCATTTCTGATGTTGAGGTGTCTGAAAATATCACAGCCTTTGGGTAAAGAGGATAACATGGGACAGTGAATATGATATGATGGATAGAAAGCTGAACTTATGGCCAGGAAGTGCTGGATTCAAGTCCATTGTCTGACATAGAACAGTTATGTGGCCACAGGGAAGTCACTTAATTTCTCAGTGCCCCCAAGTACCTCTCTAAGATCTGGAACTGATCTGCATTCCTAGAGAAATGAAAAAAGAGTCAGAACAACACTAACCATCTTTTCTGACCATGCCCTCATTATCTCTACCCATCTGTAAAGGTAAAAGCTGTAGATGGGGTGAATTTCCAGAAGCGGACCCACCAAAAAACCCCCAACTTTCCAATAATAAACTTTCTAATTTGTCTGGCTAAAGATAGAACAAGTTGATCAGGAGGTGAGATTTCCGTCTCTTGTAAACTTCAAGTGAAGGTTAGATGTCTATCTTTTGTGGAGAGAATGCCTACTCAGGTCCAAGTTAGATTTAGGCTATCTTTGAGATCTTTATTAAGTCAGAATTTATGATTCCATGATCTCTACCCCCTACTCCCTGACTATTGTAAACCTGTTACCCAGACCGTAGGAGAAAGATGGGGACCTAAACTTTGCTGGATACAAAACCAAAATGATTCTCCAACCAAGTTTATGCCATAAAAATTGAAGATGAAGACAGGACAGCAACAGATAAAAACTGATGGATAATTTCTTTCTGTGCATTATTCCCTTTTAGAAGGATGGGTTATACATATCTTGCCCTACCCCAAAGCAAGCAACCCCCCCACCTAATTTCCATTATTGGCAATTCTATAGGCCCAATCTCCATAATCTAGGACTTGATACATTTCTAGCAATAACTCAATTTGGGGTGTCTGGGGGCAGTAGACCTTCTTTACTGTATCAGAGTCTTGTTTTTCTATTTTCCCCTACAAGATCTTGGAATGATCAAGTAACTATTGTTTAGTTGTTTTTTCAGTCATGTCCAACTCCTTGTGATTCCATTTGGGGTTTTCTTGTTGGTTTGCTGTTTCCAGAAGAACTGAGGCAAACAGGGTTAAGTGACTTGCCTAGGGTCACACAGAAAGTGAGTATCTGAGGCCAGGTTTGAACTCATCAAGATGAGTCTTCCTGATTTTAGGTCCAACGCTCCATCCACTGTGCCACCTAACCATCTAATTATTTTCCTATGTAGCATTCTTTTTTCCTTCATAAAGCCTGAAAATTCAATTTTCATTTCAGGTGATAGAAAAGAAACAGATAGGGGAAAATGTGTTTTGTTTTATTTTGTTTTTGCTGAGAAAAGCATCATAAAAATAGCTTGTGGGCAGAACTGTGTGGTATAAAGAGGACTGAATTTAGATTCAGAATACCAGGGTAGAAAGTCACCCTGAATAAATACCTGACGCATTTTTTGTACTAGACTTGTGGGCATAGGGAACTCCAGGTAAGGAACTTCTTCTACCGTTGCATTTCTACATCTTCTCTGTATTTTAAAATCTGTTTTACTTGGGACTCTGAGAACTGACCTAACTTGCACAGGTCACCCAGCTAGCATGTGTCAGAGGAGGTGTTTAATCTTTGATTTTGCTGACTTTGTAACCAGCCTTGTCACTGCTTTACTACACATGTAGTAGGTGGGGAATAAATGCTAGGCTCTTTCTCTTCTAGCAGAGAGTAGCTGCTGAATAAATTCTTTTAAATTAATTTTGTCTTTCTTTGTAACTCCTAGCTTCTGGCACAATGCCTGGCACATAGTAGGTTCTCAATAAATAGTGATGAACTAAAAAATAAAAATAGATATTGACTAATTGTAAAATGAGGGGACTAGAACAGATGTTTTTAAAATTCCCTTCCATCTCTAGATTCGATGGCCCTATAAAAACACACACTTTCAGGTGCGTGATCTCGGGTTCTGTGAGAAATTAGACCTGGGCAGTAAGAAACTTCATATTAAGACTGAACAAATAGGAAGCAGCTCTGGCCCAGGCAATTTGAAGCAGGCACATGACTCTTTAATCAATGTTAGATTATATTTTTATATATATTAACACATTTATATTTTTAAATATTAGGGAGAAATTCCCCCAAATAAGGCTGTGCCTAGGAAAAGTTACATGAGCATTCTTTGAAGGATGAATGACAAGTCCTACTTGACTATTTTTAGCCCACATTCCCTGAAATCACTCAGCCATGGACAGTTCCCTCCCCTTTCTACTCTTCGGAATATGTCATACAATGACTGAGAGTCAAGAGGGAGAGGTCCCTTTCCCTTCCTTTGTTTCTTTTGATTTTGCTTAATATCTTTGAGTGCCCAGGTACAATACACCATAGATATCTTCAGCCAATTACATGCAGCTCTTTTCTTCTCATTTCAAATTATAGATCAGAAACTACCCCCAGATAGAGACATTTTCATAAACACTTTAACTTCTCTATTCCAGTTGATGCTGATGGGAGAGCATATGCATGCCTGGCCATATTCACAAACATTTACAACCTCCAGCAACCATAAAGTCTCATCTGTTCCATAAAGAAAGGCAATGTTCCCACTGCCGTTTGCCAGTGGACACCAATCACTAGACAATTGTATTTAAAGGCAGGCAGAGTCCTGACTCTGAATCCATGCCCTAAAACACCTGTTCCCTGTCAGACGATGCAGCTGACAAGATTGCCTCTAGAGACCCAGGCATTTCGTTAGAGCAATGGCTTGTCTTGTGAACCATTCCTACATAGAACATTTGCTGGACCGACTGAGATCTTATCTAGCTCTCTCTTGAAGAGAGGGTCCTGTAAGGCTCTTGACATTCAAGGAGAATTGATAGGAGGCTTCAAGACTGCTAATATAGTCAGTGTCCTTAGCTGTAGCAGTCCCAGTCTTCCTGGATAATCCAAGCTCCATCCAGACTCCCCTTGGCATTTTATATTGACATTGGCCCCTTGCTTTCTGGTCTAATTTTCTTTTGGAAGCAGGATATTTTCAGCAGAAAAAGCCACCTTTAAGTGGTTCATTAAAACCTAAAATTGGGGCTTTTATTTACAAAATAAATACATTTCAACGCTGGCTTCTTTTTGTACCCCTGTATGAGAAACTGTCTTTGAATTGGTCCACATTCAGAGGTCAGGATAAATGACTGCCCTGGACCCAGTAAGCACTCAGTCAATAGAGTATTCATTCATTGGGGTTGCTAATCAGAATCACAATAACATGTATAAAGCTACCAGTGACACATGATATTGAGCCATCCCCTAGGCAGAGTAACAGGGACTGGAATCTGAGCCTCACTTAGTTCGGTGGAAAAATATGGTGGGTTTAGAATAGAGAGATTCAGGGTTTGAATCTTGGCATTGCTACCAGTTGTGTTAATTCATGTTACCTCTCTGGGCCATTTCCTCTGTAAAATGAGAGGGATAGACTAGATCACAGGTTTCAAACACTCTGCCTCCTGAGTACTTCGGGAACCAGATTAAAATATAATTGGGAAATATTTAATAAAATGAAAATACAGTAGAATATAGATAATGTTATTATGTGGTTTTCTAAGTCAATATTTAGTTTGCAGGGATCCTTACATATACTGTTTATTGAGTACCTGTGGTGTGCAAGATAACGTTCCTCCTGTGCTTCTTTTGGGGGGGGGGTTGGGTGCAAAGTTCCTCAAGGAACTTTCACTGTACTGGAGAATCATGAGAATTTCCACTTAAATGATCCTCATATAAAATTATATTGGATCTAGTAACTGGCTGTATTTTTTGTAGGTACAGTGCCTACCTTCATTCATTTATCTAATTCAAATTTCCTAAATCTTGACAGGGTTTAGTAATCTACACCTTGAGAAAGGGTGAAGGCACATGTTCATGGCACCAGCCAAGATTAGAACTATGCTTGAAAAACTGGCCTACATTGGACCTTGTGGAAGGCTTTATAAATAAACCTGCCTTGCATATTCTTATATACTTGTTGCCCCCAACAGAATACAAACTCCTTGAGAAAAAGGGCCGCTTCAGTTTTGTACCTGGAATACAGTAGGCACTTAATAATGCTTATTAATTGACCATTGACTTTTCCTCACACCTGTGGATGACATTTAAACAGTGAACTTCATCTATGCCATTTCCTAGTGAAATTGGATGTTTTTTACAGTCATTGATGCTTATTTGTTTGTTCTTTTCTAGAAATTCCAACCGGACTCAACGATGAGAAAATTGGTACTGGAAAATGCAGAACTGGAGGCCAAAGGCTAAATTCCTCCAGCTAGGAGAGTTTGGGTGGACTTTTTCTTACCCAGTCAGCATGGTTAGGCTTCCAGCTTGGGGGGGTGGGGGTGGGGGCAGTCTAAAAGAGGGTAGGGGCTTAAACCAGCATTCTGGGATAACAGCTTTGAAGAATTGTGCTAAAGGATTCACAGTGTAGTGGAGAAATTGGCTAAACCACCCTGTAATTTTTATTTAGTGGTTTTGTTCTGTGCTGGGGGAAAAAAAAGCAGATTCCAAAAGTTCTTTCTTTGTGAAGCTAGGAGGAGGGTGTGGTGCAGTTGAAGGCAGTGACAGAAGAAACAACTTACTGTTTACGGTTTTCTTCTTGTTTGGGAGAGTTCCTTCACACAGAGACACAAAGGCGAAACAGTGAAAAGAGGGAGGGGGAGCAGGGGATCAGCATCTCATAAAAGGGAAAGCAGAAAAGAGGAGAAAACAACTGGCAATCAAGCCCCCAAGTGCCTGTACATTTCCTCTAATTCTCCTCTAATCAAAGAGCAGGGCCCCAGTATGAAAGATTGCAGGAGCGAGTGAGATTAGGCAGAGAAATGACTTCAATCAGGAAAAAACTGGCCCAGCTCCCATCCTCCCAGCCAGAGAGAGGATCTGTTTGTTTTTTTTTTTTTTTTTAATATTCTTTTACTTCTGGGCCTCATCTGGGTGACTGATCATTTAAAGAGAACACAGGTAGAGACTAAAAACTCATTGGGATGAAAAGGGCCCTTCTCAGATGACTGTGGTTTGGGGGGTGGGGGGAGATGGGGGTGACCTGTTGGCTTGTTTTATTTTATTTTTGCTGACTGTGACTTCCCAGATGCTGACCACCATTTGGCATGAATGGGGAGGAGGCAAAGAGAAGCGAAGCTGGTGTAGCTGATAATGGCTACCCCTCCCTTTGAAATGAAGATATGGGGCTAACATGTACCCCGAGCCTCACAGGATGACGCATTTAATACTGGTGGACAACTTGGAGCTCATCTGGTCCTCAGTGACCTCACAAGATGACACATTTATGCCTGAAGAGAACTTAGAGCTCATTTAGTACAAACCACACGTTTTCTAGATAAGAAGACTGGGGGGCGGGGGTAGGGCTGGAGACATTAAGTGGCTTGCCCAAAGTTAAGACGTGAGCAAGCTGCAGGGTTGAGATTTGAAGCACATTCTTCTTGTGTAATATCCAAAACCCTTTCCTTTTTACCACCCTTCCTCTCAATAAAAGACACTTAATTCAGACATTCGATCAAACAATCAATTAGACATTCTTAAAAGAATGCATCTGTGTTATTTCCAAGGAATGATGTTCAGGCCCCACAGATATTGCTAAGTTGAGACAGCAGGAAGAAAAGGGAATAAACATTTTATAGCATCTATCTGGATAGCATCCATACAGCATTTATATGGCATCTATGTGCCATGCTTTGTGCTAAGCACTGTACAAATATTATCTCATTGGAGCCTCACAAAAACTCTGTGAAGTAGGTGATATTATTAACCCCATTTTACAATGGAGGAACCTGAGGGAAACAAAGTTTAGGTAACTTGCCCAGGGTCACACAACTAGTGTCTGAATCCTCATTTAAATTCTGATTTTCCTGGCTTAAGTCCAATGCTCTATCTACCACATTGCCTAGCCATCTCATAACAAAACACAGCACAAGAAGAATTTCACTAAGCATTTGCTAGGTGCCAAGCCTCACATGGAGTACTAGGGGTACAAAGAAAGGTGAAAACAATTCCTTCCTCTGAAAACTTTACATTCCAATGGGCAAGAGACAATATGTAAATAACTAGTTACATGTGAGATGAACATAGAATAGATATTAGAAAATGTTAGGAGGCAAGGCACTTAGAGGATTTTTTTTTTTCCCAAGGGGGTGGCAGGGAAAGATCTTTTGAAAAAGGTGGCATTTGAGGTGAGAACTGAAGGAAGCAAAAAGTTCTAAGGGGCAAAGATGACAAGGGAGAGCATTTTATCTACTTTTAACATGACATTTTATTTTTCCTCCATTACAGGTTAAAACATATTTTTTAAACATTTTTCTTTTTAAGTTTTGAATTCTAAATTCTATCTCTTCCTCTCTCCTTCCCTCTTCTTCCCCTTTCCCCCCTTCATGGTAAGCAATCCAATATAGGTTATCCATGTGCAATTGTGTAAAACATTTTCATATTAGTTATTTTTGTAGGAGAAGACTCAAATTGAAAATATAGAATGAGAGAAAAAAGAAAGAGAAAAATATCACGTTTTAGTTTGTATTCAAACAATACCAGTTCTTTCTCTGGAAGTGGATAGCATGCATGCTTTATCATGAGTCCTTTGGAATTACCTTGGATCATTGTGTTGCTGAGGATGGATGAGTCATTCATCGTTCTTCACTGTATAATATTGCTATTATTGTGTACAATGTTCTTTTGTTTCTGCTCATTTCACTTTGCATCAGTTCATGTAAGTCTTTCCAGTTTTTTCTTAAATTATCCTGCTTGTCATTTCTTATAGATCAATTATATTCCATCATAATCATATACCACAGCTTGTTTAGCCATTCCCCAATGGATGGACGTCAAGGGAGGGCATTTTGGAGGGAAGTATTCAGTAAAAAGACTGAAAAGCTAGGGAGAGGCCAGGGTGTTAAATAGAGGAGATTTTATTTGATCTCTGAGGCAATGGAAGTTACTGAGTAGAAGGCTGGCATGGTCAGCTTTGTGCTTCAGGAAAATCACTTTAATAATTTTTTGATATGTGGTGGATGGATTAGCATGGAGAGAAATGTGAGGCCCAGAGACCAGTTAGATGGCTGTTGCAATACTTCAGGTAAGAGGTAAAGGGTGCCTGACTTAGGATGTGGACTGTGTGACCAGTGTGACTAGAAAAAAGGGGACATAGGCAAGAGATCTTGTGAGTACTGAAATCACAAGATTCCTCCAGTGTTGCACTACCCTGAACCAAAGAGTTCAAACCATTGCAGCTTTTGGCTTAGGAAACAATTGTACATAGTGACCATCCATGAAATGCTTCTTGAAATGGAGTTGAATTGAATTCATCATGGTGTATGCTGTTTCATCCCTTAGTCTACTGTCTTTGAATTTGTGTTTGTTATGGAAATGAGCAGTAGGGGTGGATGCTTACTGAATCCTTTGGGCATGGAAACCACTAAAAGAGTAGCACGTTTTTGCTTTTGAGAAGGATATAAGTGGGCTGCCTCACTGAGGGCGGTAAGATTTAGCAGTGTATGCTTCTGGACAAACAGACAAGCAAATGTCAACCACTTAAATCAAAGATCTCCATTTTCATCATTCCTCATTTTTAGAAATCCAGGTTCCAAATGCATGACAAACCCTGTTGGCCAAGTATCAAGGAAATTTGGTGTCTTGTGTTCATTAGAGGTATGGAACTCTGTTCATTACCCTTTCTACTGGATTAGATTTTTGTCCTGAAATAGTGCTATCTTCTAAAAGCTGAGACCTGAAATTAAATTATAAACTGATACTATCAACCAACAGAAATGTTATCTTTTGCCTAGGAGGCCAGCAGGCTGATTGATTCTGATTCATCACAGATGTGCTTTGCTAGTGTTGGTTAGGTTTGTGTGTGAGCAGGGATTTATGTAGTACAACATCTGGACTACTTAGCAGAGCTGGTTAGAACACAGTGTTAATGAGGCCAGAAGCCCAGATTTGATCCCTCGGTACTCCAGTTAGCTGTGCTTTGTTCCCTGGCTGCAGAATGCAACCCAAATCCAGGATTAGTGATCTCTTACTCTCTTTATGATTTAGGGCCTTGGATGAAATAATAATGAGGATGCAGGGACTAGAATTGTGATTTCATTGGTATGAGAAACACAGGATTACAAAATGTCTCCCAATTCAAGTCAGCCACTTATCTTAGATATTTGCCTATAGAACTTAGTTTAAGTGACTTGACTATTGTCACTCAACAAGTACAAGTCAGAGGTAAGACTTGAACCCAGGACTTTCTGCCTTCAGGACTGCCTCATAATAATGATACTTTGCATTTATATGATTAGTTGTTTTTTTTTTTTTGTCCTGTAGCTCCCAAAGTTTAGCACATAATAGACACTTAATAAATGCTACCTCAATTCAATTAAATAATGATTTATAATTTTCAAAGCACTTTCCTCACAACAACCTTGTGAGACAGGAAGAATTATCCCTGATTTACAAATGAGGAATCTGAGGCTCTTAGAATTTTAGGGCGTTGTCCATGATTACCCGTCTAGTAAAAAGTAGACAGGAACTCAAAGGAGGGTCTTATGATTAGGCTAAAAGCTACAATAGTGTGAATTCTTTGATTCAGGGCAGTGCAACACTGAAGGAGTCTTGGGATTTCAGCAGTCACAAAATCTCTTGCCTAGGTCCCCTTTTCTTTCCTCACACTGGTCACACAGTGTACATCCTGTCAGGCACCCTTTACCTCTTACCTGAAGTACTGCAGCAGCCATCTAACTGGTCTCTGGGCCTCACATTTCTCTCCATGCTAATCCATCCACCAGGACCAAAAAATCATTAAAGTGATTTTCCTAAAGCACAGAGCTGACCATGTCAGCCTTCTACTCAGTAACTTCCATTGCCTCAGTTGTCCTCTCTGAGGTACCATGTTGCCTTTTGGACACATATTCTATTTTTGGTTAGGTTGTAATATCAGCTACATGTGTGACCAGATAATATATGTGACTCATTTATTTTCTAGTAGTTCTCAAAATTCAATCAAACATTGCCTGAAATATTCTATCACCTTTTGAATAATTTCCCAAAAGTCAATCATTCACCAGAATTTTAATCAATTTCTCCCTGCTCCCACATGGTATGAGTAGATTCAATGAGAAACAACAAATTCACAAAGTGTAATACAGCTAGTCCCCAATTTCCAAATATAGTTTATTCTAAAAATTTTTCTTGGAACTCAGAACACATTTTTCCCCCAAAGAAGCTATTATAAATGTTGATTATGGTCTCAGACTGGTTCACAAAAGCCAATTTAAACTTTAATGTAATTGATATGCCATAAAATTACTGTTTAAAATAAAAACTAACACCATAATTTCCCTTTCTTACCATAAAATATCATAAAATGTATTTAAACATATCAATAGTGTTGAAACAGATGAAACAGTCTTTGTCACGACTGGGCATAGATACATGAAGTCCAGCCAGTTGTTCACTTTGGATCATACAGCTACCATTTCCTAATTTCCCGCACATGCCACCGGAACTTGGAAAGGAAAAGAGAGCAAGAACCAGGCCCTCAAGAAAGGGAGAGTCACTGTAATTGGGAAGGTGGCCAGTAGTCCTTAGCCAGAAGAGGAAATTCAGGTCCCTATTCCTCTGGCTCGCAGTAGAACCAGAGTGCTACTCCTTTAGTACAGTTCAATGATGAGAATAAAGCACTTGGCCAGAGTTATAGACAGATGCCAAACTGAGTAGCACTGGCCAGCAAGGGACCTAGATCTTCCCTAAGAATAGTGCCAGATGAGAGAGGAGGCCAAGTGGAGTACCGGGGAGTGGGCATGGGGGTTGGAATACAAGGATATTATAATAGTCACAAAGATAGAGAAGAGAAAGGAGTAATTGAACTAAATTCTGCCTGGTCTTGTTCAGAGATAAGACTCTTCCACAGCTGAAACCTTTCAGACATGATACTTCCAGCCTCTCCCCTCTGTAATCAATTCTCCAATGTAGTTATGAAATTGATATTCATAAAACACAGGTCTGACCATGTTAATCCCTGCTTCAAGAGATCCCACATTTAGTATATACTTATCTGTGTAGCAATTGTTTTTTTCCCCAAGCTAATGTAAGCTCCTAGAGGACAAAGACTGTTTTGGTTTTTTGTTTTTGCAACCGCAGACTTATCATATAACAAGGATGCAATAAATCCTTGTAATTGAGTTGAATCGAATTGCACGTACCAGATAGGTCAGTTCCCACAGCAGGGAAGATGAAATACGAAACAAATGGAATTCAAAGCAGGAGGTATATCCAGGTACCTGAATAATAGGTCAGAAATGAGGGATCAGTGAGGTAAATGAGGGAGGCAGGAATCACAGTCCAAGATTGAGCACGAATTCAAAGAAACTGAGTACCCAATAAGCTCTCAGTTCATCCATAATTTGTCATATTCTATGAAGTGACTGTACCTCTGTATCTCTAAGAACAGGTGCTCTTCCTTGGCCTTCATTGACCTTCCTTGTTATTCCAAACACACTTCAGCTGTAGATTTCTTAGAGTCATTATCAGCATGTCCCATCTGGGAAACACCTGCATCTTAGTGGCAATAGACATGGAAAGAAGAGATGTATAGGTGTCAGAGTCAGCAGAAAGGTGATTCTTGGATGGGAGCCATCATTCTCCTAAGAGACCTATATACGTTGGTTGTATTTAAATAGTGAATATGAGTATATTAACAATATTAATGAGAATAAGAATGCAAGTTTCCATTCTGAGCAAACACTTTATCTTCTTACTCCTGAAATAACTTCACCTGTATGTAATACTTTGAGGTTTTCAAAGTACTTTTCCTATAAAAATGTTGGCAAGTAGCTGATGGCCAACATTGTTTATCCCTATTTTACAGATAAAGAATTGAGTTGCAATGAGATTAAATAACTTTTCGACAAACACACCAGCAAGTGTCACTGTGAGAATTTAAAACTCAGTTTCTTTACTCTGTGTCCAATACTCTTTCCATTATTCCACATTACCTCCCTATAATCATTACTTCTTCTTGGCTGTTAACAAAACCAATATCATTTTGATAATCCATCTCAAGGCGAACCAAAATGGCCTAAAAAGATAAAAAATGTTCTCAAGTTATTATGGAAAATCATCTGAAAGACTGCTGAATACCACTATTTAGAAGGACAGTGATGATCTGTAAGGTACAAGAGAAGGGTAACCACAATGATGAGGGACCTCAAGTGCAAGTGTTGGTTGAACAACTGGAGGTGTTTAACCTGGAAGAGGGAACACTTAGGATCAAAGGATCATGGCCTATAGGATCATAGATGTAGGGAAGTAAGAGACCTCATAGACCATCTAGTTCACCCCCATCATTTTACATCAAGGAAATTGACCCAGGTCTCCCCTTACACAGGTAGCAAGAATCAGAAATTTGAGTGAAATATGAGTTCAACCTAAGTCTTCTGATTCCAGTCCTTTCTATTATACTATGCTTACATGATAAGTATCATTAGATATTCGAGGAACATCATGTGGAACTATGATTAGACTTATTCTACTTGGCTCCCAAAGGCAGAACTGGGAGCCATAGGTAGAAATAGAGAGAGGGAGATTTCAGCTTAATTTAAGGGGCAAAAAACACAACTTTATAACAATGACAGCTATACGAAATGGAGCAGGCTGGGATGCTCACTGGTGGTCTTTAATCCAGGGTTGGATGACTTTAGTTAGAAACATTGTAGAAAGGATTCTTTCTTGGTTATGGGTTAGTATAAATGGCCTTTCAGGTGTCTTCCATCTTAGAGATACTAGGATTTTAACAGTTAAAGTGACTTGAGGGGAAATGGCTACCTAATTCAGTCCTGACCTGACCCATCTTCACTGAGGAAAGCTGAAACAAGGATCTTTATAATATGCGTTGCTAAAGAAAGGGAAATATGTGCAAGGGACCAAGCCTAACCTGTCAAATCCTTGACTTAAGGTCATCAGGGAAAAAGTTAACCTATTCTTCTACTACTACAGAAGTCAGCAGAGGTGAGTACTGACTTGAAAATGAGCATTAGTAGGTATCGGAGAAGGAACTTCACAGGTGGGCCACCACTGAGACAAGTTGCTGGATGAAAGGGGCTAGAGGTTTGTGGCTTCTTTTGATAGGACAAGTCACTATAGTAGCTGCCATCGTAAGGAATATGTTTCTATGAGGCAAAATATTCGTCTTCTAACAAAATTCTATTGTGTTTGTTTGCTGTGGAATTTAATAGGAAAACAGAGATCATGAGGCCCAACTATGTTTTACCAATAATATATTTCCAAAAATGACTTCACCATGTCCTTATTAATGAATAATGATCTGCTTTCTCTCTTTCTGTCTCTCATCTGTGTCTGTATCTGTCTGTCTCTGTCTTCCTCTTTGTTGGAAAACCTAAAATTATGAAGCAGCAAAGAAAATCTATCAATCCTATGGAAGTCCTGAAGTTCTATCTTAGAAAACAATTGAAGACAAAATAAAGGAAGAACAAATAAGAAGCAGCTGGTGTACAAACTGTCAGAAGGTACAATGAAACATCATGCTACTGTTTTATCCACTGATGATGTTGAACCAGATAGGACCATATTTAATGTCCATTTTAAGTTATTTGAGAAATACCACCTGAATAAGGTAGTGTCACAGGTGGTGACGTCCCATTCATTGGAACATATGCCATATTGTCCTACTCTGCAAAGCATCACTTACTTGGTGAAGAAGTGCCTCTTAACTGGATCAAGGTTAAGTATATTCAAAATGAAGTACATGAGTTTTGAAAGAAAAGGAGCCAAGTATTTTTACATTAACCTTATCCACATGCAGGAAGTTGCTTAACAAATACAGTAAAAAATATTATATCCATCATTTTATTAATGAGAATTCTTTCTCTCTCAATAGACATTTATTAAGTGCCTAATATGTGCTTGTGCTAAGCACTGAGGCTATACAAAGAGGCAAAAGACACTCTGCCCTCAAGGGACTTACAATCTAATGGGGGAGATAATGTGCAAACAAACATGTATATTCAAACTGGATACAGGACAAATTGGGAATAATGAACCAAAATAAGGCACTAGAATTAAGAGGTGTTGGGAAAGGCTTAGAGTAGAAGGTGGGATTTTAGTTGACACTTGAAGGAAGTCAGAAAATGCATGAGGAAAGAGAGAATTTCAGGGATGGGGTACAACCAGAGAAAATGCCTAGCATGTAGAGATGGGGAGTTTTATTCATGGAATGTCACAAAGGCCAGTGCCACTGGATTAGAGTACATGATAGGGAGTAAGGTTAGGAAGACTAGAAAAGTGTGTTGTGCCTTGAATTTAATCCGGGAAGTTATAGGGAGCCACTAGCATTTATGGAGTAGGATGGTGGTATGGTCAGACCCACACTTTAGGAAAATCACTTTGGCAGCTGAATAGAAGATGGATTGGAGTGCAGATAGACTTGTGACAGGCAGACCCACCAGCAGGCTCTTGCAGTAGTTAAAGTGTGAGGTGATGAGGACCAGTATCAGGAGAGGAAAGAATGTATTTGAGAGATATTGCAAAGGTGAAATTGACAGGTCTTGGCAACAGATTGGATATCGGGGTAAGAGATAGGAATCCAAGATGACATCTGGTCTGGCAGCCTGGTGGGAGGGTGTTGGGGGGCTGAGGATACCCTAGAAAGTAATGGGGAAGCTTGGAAGAGAGGAGGGTTTAGGAGAAAAGACATGAATTCAGTTTTTGATGTGATGAGTTTAAGATATCTACTGGACCTCTAATTCCTTCCCTTTTCTCCTTCCTCTCTCTTGCCTTCTCTCTCTCTTTTTCCCCTTGTCTCTCTCCATCCCTCTGTCTCTCTACATGTACATGTATGTATACAGACACACACACACATACACACAGAAAAGATAATGAGTTCAATTTTGGATAAATTGAGTTTAAGCCATCTACTGGATATCCAGTAGATACCCCCTCATCCCTTTCTCTCTCCAAATACATATGCATCCCCCACACAGAGATATATAGTTTATGTTCATAATGATGACTTCAAAGCCACTGCATGATCTGAATATGCCTTCTGAATTATCCAAAAAAGGTTAAATTGTATTAAGTATAGTTTTGATGTTGAGAATATTTACTGAATTCTAGTCCTTTGAAAATTTTGACAATAATATATGTTAACTCTCTATTAAGCTATGCTGATTTATTTAACCTCTGTGAAAGTAGTATTCTGATGGCCTATCATAGTGTGGAGATGACTGAATTTTCAGAGGTTAAGGCAGTAGACAATCTCTGATATATTTGTTAAGTATGTTCAAAAAGGCTTTGAGTATGCGTACAGCTATTGGCTGTGTATGTTCTTTGAAGAACCAGCTTAGCTAAGTAAAGAGGGATGCAAATTAATGAAACTTTTGTATGTAGTGACCTATAAAAGAGTAACAAATTGAAAACATTCTTCAGTCCTGTACTTATTGCTGCTTAGTGGATTAGTTGTGTCTGACTTTATGTGACCCAATTTGGGGTTTTCTTGGCAAAGTTACTGGAGTGGTTGTCATTTCTTTCTCCAGTTAGTTTTACAGATGAGCAAACTGAGGCAAATAAGGTTAAGTAACTTGCCTGGGGTTACTCAGCTAGTAAATATTTGAGACCGGATTTAAATTCAAGTCCTCCTAACTCAAGGGCTGGTCCTCTATCCACTGCACCACCTAGCTACTCCCCCCCCCCCCAATCCTATGTAGTCTTCTCCTAATAATAATAGCTAGCATTTTTATAATTTTTAAGGTTTACTTCGTATTTTCTCATTTGATTCTCATAATAACAAAATGAAGTAGGTCCTATTATTATATCATTTTACAGATGAGCAGACTGAGATAGGTGAAGTGACTTGCACAGGGTCACATAGTTAATTAGCATGAGGCTCTATTCGAACTTGGCTTTTCCCCACTCCAAGTCTCACTATTTATCATGTCATTGAGTTGATGCATATTTAGTCCTGTCATTTAGTTGTTCCTGTCTCTTTATGACCCCATTTTGGGGTTTTCTTGGCAAAGATACTTGAGTGGGCCATTTTTTCCCCCAGTTCATTTTACAGATGAGGAAACGGAGTCTTGTCCACAGTCACACAGCTAATAAGTGTTTGAGATTTGAACTTATGACGATGAGTTTGCCTGATTTCAAGCCCAGTGCTCTAGCTGCTTTGCTTATCTCAATATAAGGAAGATATTGATCTCATTGCTATCATTGAGACTTGGTAGAATGGGACTTATAAGTGAACTTATAATACCTATTATTCAAAAGCAGTGGAGTAAGATTCAAAGAATGGTAGAACCAAATTGTTTAGTTTATACTCATGTAGAAATCCAGAGGAGGGGAGAATTTGGGAGGATCATTGAGTGGAAGGAGAAAGAGAAGATATTATCAGAAGCATATGCTAATGAGCATTTAAAGAGGTTCAGAGAACAGAAGACTAAAGGAGGGAGGCATGAATGATATAGAAGTGGTTTGTATATTTATATATGAATCGGTTAAATATGTTTCCTTCCCATAGCCGTCTTTTGCAATCCATATTTTCCTTGAAGGTTTTGTTCAGATGTCACTTGCTCTATGCAGTTTTTCTTTATTCTTTCACTTGCAAATGGTCTCTCCTTAGACAAATTATCTTTAAGTGAGTTATCTGTGTAGTGGTTGCATATCCCCACTACCACCTTGTCCCCAGTATAATATAAAAATGTAAGATTCCTAAAGTTAGGGTCGCTTCCGTTTTAATCTCTGTATCTCCAGGGCATCTTGTATAAATACTTTGTACTCATCTGGTGCCTTATTGAATTAAATTGAATAAGGGTAATTAACTACACACACACACGCACACACGCACACACACACACACCCTCACTCATACCAGTACTTAACTGGATACATGTCTTCTAATTCTTTCTTTGCCAGAAGAAAAGCAGCTGACAAATTTGTGATCCATCAATGTAGAACAACACAACCCTAATTTTCTTCATTTTTCTTATTTAATCCCCTTTGTGATATTTGAAGACATTACAATTCTGAAGGAATACCTGTCTTTTTTACCTTTTCTTTTATAATATAAGGGCTTCATCATCATTAATCCTTTGCAATTGCTTAAATATATTTATCTTTCTAGGTTTTTCTTGACTCAGTATTTCCATTTTGAAATGTCTAATGCGCTTTGATCTTTTCATTGAGAATGTTCTCTTCTATTAGTCATACATTTTCCCCCTGTAGGATTATATTCATTTTTTTTCAGAGTGAATTGTACTTGATTGTAAGTTTTTGTCTTTTGCTTTTTGACATATCACATTCTGAGATTTTCTCTTCTTTAGAGTAGTCACTGCCAAGTCTTGTGTAATCCTGTCTGTAGTTCTTCAGTTCTTGAATTCTATCTTTCTGGCTGCTTGTGATATTTTTTTTATTCAGCTTGGACACTCTAGATTTTGGCTATGACATTGCTAGAAGTTTTCATTTGTGTTTTTTTCAGGTTATGACCAATTGATTCTACGATTATGTTTCCCTCTGGTTCTACCATATTCAACAAGTTTTTATTTAGGATTTTTTGAAATATGATGTCCTGGCTTTTTGTTGTTGTTGCTTTGGTTTTCAGGAAGTTGGGTAATTTTTAGATTTTTCTCAAATTGCTTTCAATGCCAATTGCTTTTGAAAAAAAGATACCTTGTAGTTTCTTCTATTTCTTTTTCAGTTTTAAAATTTTTTTCAAATATTTCTTGTTATCTCAAAATCATTGAGTTTTCTGTTCGGTTTATTATAACTTTCAGAGTCTGAGACTTGAGTCAGGTTTTCCAGCTTCAATGTTCTAAGGCATTTATTTTTCTTTTTTTAACTAGTCAGAATTTTAATTTAATATTTTATCTGTTTTTGGTTTTATTTATTTTTATTTTATGGAATAAAAGAAGCATTTCCATAACATAGTAGAATAAAACAGAAGATTGTACATGAAACTGCAAATCTACTATGCAGAACTTGCTATTCCTTTCAAATATACAACAGAATTATCTTGTAAATGTTTTCTTCCCTCCCCCCAGAGATGAGCACTATTAGATACAATCATATACGTGTGTGTATGTATACACATATATGTATATATATTTATATACACACACATATATAAATATATGTAACATTATTCCATAAATATTTCTATTTATTAGTTCTTTCTCTGGACTTAGATAGCATCTTTCTTCATATGTCCTTTAGAGTTGATTTGGGTGTTTATTACAGACAAAATAATTTACTCAAAATCATTTTAAAAACAATATTTCTATTACTGTATACAATGGTCTGTTATTATGCCCAAAGGGTATATGCAGATCAATAACTTTTGGGGCATAATTCCCAGATTGCTCTCCAAAATGATTGGATCATTTGATGATTCCACAAACAATGAATTAATGTCCCAATTGTTCCACATCCTCAATTTCCCCTTCTGTCATTTTAGCCAATCTGGTAGGCATAAAATGATATCTTAAAGTTGTTTTAATTTATATTTCTCTAATCAATAATGATTTAGAGCATTGTTTTGATTTCTTCATTGGAAAATGGACTGTTCATATCCTTTGATCATTTATCAATTGGGGAATGACTTGTATTCTTACAGATTTGGCAAAGTTTTATTTGCTATTTGTGAATTCCTCTCCATCTTACTTTTACTCACTATTTTCCTCCTTAGCCTCTCTTTTTACCCTATCCCTGTTACCTTATCTTCTCCCTTTAACCTCTTATTCCTTATTTTATCCACCCGTCTAAAATTCTTCCCTTATCTTCTCTACCCCTTCTAATTTTCTTCTATATAACCTTTTAAAGTCCCTCCCCCAACCTATCCCCTAGCTTTCTTACCTCTCTAGAAATTTAGAAGACTTCTAAACCTCTTCAGATATACATTTTGTTTCTTCTTCAACCTAGATGAAAGTAAGGTTCTGACATTACCAGCCCTCCACCCCACCTGTTTCCTCTGTATTAGTTCTTCCTTTCACACTCCATTTTAATGAAATGATTTCTCCTTTTTACCTTTTCTTATTCAATTTTATTTTTTAGGGTCACTGCATTATGCACAACTTAGCCACAACATTTCTTTCAAGCTACATTAGTAATGATAGCAATTTTAAGAATACTACAACATTTTCATATATCATTGGTAAATAGTTTAACCATTATCAGTGCCTTATAATTAGTCTTAAATGATTTCCTTATATCTCTTCTGGATCTTTTATATTTCATTTTCCATTGATTTTTTGTTACAAATACCTGAAGGTCTTTCAGTTCATCAAATATCCATTTTTTCATTCAGGATTATGCCCAACTTTGCTGGATAAGTTATTCTTGGATGCTCTATGCTCTTACTTCTATGAAATATAATGTTCCAAGATCTATGGTTTTCTAGTGTAGAAGTTGCTAGGTTTTATGAAATCCTGATTGTTTATCTGTGCTGTTTAAATTGTTTTCCCACAGTATTTAAATGGTTTTTTCTTGTTGCTTGCAATATTTTCTCTCTCTTTTTCTTTGCTTCCTAATGGGACTCCTTTTCCTTCAGGTATTTGTAACAAAAAATCAATGGAAAATGAAATATAAAAGATCCAGAAGAGATATAAGGAAATCATTTAAGACTAATTATAAGGCACTGATAATGGTTAAACTATTTACCAATGATATATGAAAATGTTGTAGTATTCTTAAAATTGCTATCATTACTAATGTAGCTTGAAAGAAATGTTGTGGCTAAGTTGTGCATAATGCAGTGACCCTAAAAAGCTCAAATCCTCTCTGCCCCTCTTTTCCTGCTCATAGTCCTCCTCTAGATAAAGGAGCTTAGTAATGTTTCTGCTTGGATTCCTTACTCATTTTTTTCAGTCTAGAAATCTTTTATAATCATTGCTGGGATTCAAAGGGAAAAGTTGGGCTCTTTTTTGTCCTTTCATGTTACTATTTTAACAGGAATTCTCTTTACCTCCATTGTTACTTAGTGTCTTTTTGAAACTTTGAGATAATTTATATAGCCTGGGTGCTAGATGTTGGGTCACAATGAGGGTTGAAAGAATAATTTTTGTCTTTATCTCTAATCTTAGAAAGAATCAGTGGGAACTGATAGCCATGTGGTGCCACTAACAATGAGGTGTAGTGAACTTTGAGGAAGGAGAGTGAAGAAGGATGGTGCTGGCCAGCCTTCTGAAGCTGATTTTTGTCTGCTGAATGGGTATGGTTATGAAGTAACAAAAATTTTGAAAATGCATGTTGGCAAGGGGAGAATTTGGCAATAAAGTAATACCATTTCCCTTAAGTCACAACAAGCTCCAAAGATGACCACAATAGCTTGACAAAGATGCAATGAATGGTAAGTTCCAAGCCACAGTGGAAAAGCAGTTTTGGAGACCAGGTAGATTAGTAGTGCATGACCACTTCTAAGGAAGAGTAGAGAGGTAGTAATAAGGGGAATTCAAAGGCTAAAGGAGAGTAGAAAGTTATGAGAGGTTCAGTCGAGAAACAATGAGGTATAGTTAATTTCTGGGAGATGGAATCATGAGAAGCACTACAGTTAAGTGAGGAAATAAAATTTTCCTAGGAGTGTTACTTTCTCCAGTAGCATTGACATCTCTGGGATGTTTTGTTTATTAATTACTTGAATGAATCATAGAAGAGATATTTGTCAAATTTGTTTATGATATAAAACTACGAGTGCTATCTACCACATTGGACCACTGAATCTGGATTCAGAGAGTTCTCAACAGGGTAGAATGATTGTCTAAATATATCAAAATAAAACAATAAGAATAAATATCACACCTTGTACTGGATTCAAAAAAATTAACTTCAGAAGTATAGTATGGGGAAGTTCTTTTAAATAACAGATACTATGAAAAAGTTGCTAGGTTTTAAATCAATGTGTATGACATTCCAAAAACTAGTACTACCTAAGGTTTCATTAAGAGGATCATATTATCTTGGCAAAGGGAGATTATTGAATTGTCTTGCTGTAACTTGTATTGACCATCACTCATATTGAAAATACTAACTACGTTCAGGTCTGGGAATCATATTTGAGAAAGAACATAGACAAGTTGGAGCACATTCATAAAAAGGCAGCTAGGTTGGTTGGAGACCTGGATACAATATCACATGTGCAAGAGTTAAAGGAACTGGGAATTACTTAGCCCTGAAAAACAAGTTAGGGGGACATGAAAGTTGCCTTTAAGTATTTGAAAGATTGTCATGTAGGAAAGGGATGATTCTTATCATACTTTCCCTGGAGTATGAACTGAGAATCATTCGTAGAAGTTGTAGAGGGACAGATTTACCCATGATTTAAATAAACACTTTTTAATTATTAGGTTTCCAGAAAAGGAATAGGCTTGTTTGGGAGGTGGAGGGTTCCCCTTCACTGAAAGGCATTAAGCAAAGCTGCCTGACCACCTACTGGCAATATTGTAGAGGGGATCTTCATCAGGTGTGGGTTACTCTATATGGCCTTTTGGGTCCTCTTCTGACTCTTAGATTTTTATGATTCTGGTGGTAGAGTGATAGAAAAGAAAGCATATGAGGATGTGAAGATCCACACCATTTTTAGACTATTTACAAGTATTAGGTTAACTGTGTGGGGCAGCAAGGTGGCACAGTGGCTAGAGTGCTGGGCCAGGAGTCAGGAAGAATCTGACTTCAAATCCAACCTCAGATACTTACTAGCTGTGGGACTACAAATCACTTAACCCTCTTTGCCTCAGTTTCCTCATCTGTAAAATGATGGAGAAGGAAATGGCAAGCCATTCCAGTATCTCTGCCAAGAAAACTCCAAATAGAGTCGTGAAGAGTTGACACAACTGAAATGACTGAACTGTTAGTATTCTTAATGGGTGTTTTTTGAGCAATGGACAGTGAGCTGACACACAATTTTCAAGAAACTGAAACACATCCATTATGATAGTGTCATTCTATATGAAAGCAAAAGACATACAGAAGGGGTAGATAAATAGAAGAATGACACTTAGACGCTCCTCTGTGAGGTACATAAGGTAATTGTTTGAATGGTTCATCATGTACCTAAAGAAACATTGCCTAGGACAATTTGTAATCATATCTTGAAATGACTACAAGGAATGTAAGCAGATCACCCTATAAAAACATAATCTTCATCTGTTGCAGAGGATGATGAAATGGAGAAATTAAGTGAAAAATTTGATAAGGACCTCAAAATTTATTCAACATAGCTTTTGACACTCCATGACTTCAACGTAAAGGTAGGCATGGAGGAAAACAGAGACATCTCTGTTGAAACACATAGGTTAGGGCCAAGGAGTGAAGAATCCAAAGGCTTGTAGTATACTCATAATCCTCACAATTGTACCTTACAAATGTTTTACTTAAAAAGGCAGTCAGAAGGTGTTGGATGTGATGAATATAATATCACAAAAACTGAAATTGATGGGAAACCACTGGCTATAATAATAATAGCTAGCATTTTAATTTTCTAAATGTAATTAAGGTTCACAAAGAGTTTTAAATGTGTGAAGTCATTTGATCCTCACAACAACACTCAGAGATCAGTAGTATTTTTACTTCTTTTTCACAGAGGAAGAAACTGAGGCATGGAAAGTTTAAGTTTCTTACCAAGTAAGTATTTGAGGCAATATTGAAACTCAGGTCTTCCTGAATTCATATCCTTTGCTCAATTTAGCTGCCCTACTATAGAAAACAATTCTCTCAGCATCAGTTGTCAATTTGTAATCAAATCATAATGTCATTAGAGTAAACATAAAAATATAGAATATAGAAAAAAATAGAAGAAAGACTAAACAGGTAAGAAAATCATTGAGGATAACTCCAACCTTGCCTATTTAAACAAGCTGCCAACTTTTCACAATGAAAAAGTGGAAAAAAGGAATTAATATTGGCCCTATCATTTGTTCTTGGAAAAGTTTAATTGATTCGCTATAGTAACCACAGTGAGTTCAAGAAACTTCAGGATATGACCTCAGTCATCAAAGACTTCATCTCCTTGCAGAGTGGAGAGACATATTCACCAAGGACAGTGTTGGTATAGAGTAAAAATTCATTTTAAAAACATTTCAGAAGAGGAAAAGGAACATTGTGATCATTAATGCTTCACAAATTAGGAAAAGAAAAAAACAGCTGAGAGTAAAACAAACCTTTAAAGATTTTGTCATGAGACTCAGCTGAGTCAAAGTATCCTGAGGGTTTTTGTTGATGAAATTGGAAGGAGGACAACAAATTGATATGAAATGGAACAGTTTTGCCAGTATTTCTATGGTGACAGTGGAATCAGCATATTTGGATTTTACTGCCTTGACCCAACTGGAAGTGACCTGTTCCTCAAAAAGTTTATTTCATGCTCCAAAGGAAAAGCCACCATTTTCAGACCCTTCAGGTGTAGTATTTGACTAAGGTATGGTTAACATTATTTCTCTAGACCCCAAAGGTCAAGGCCTGCACCCTGGGAAAGGGAGATGGGTTGGTTCCACCACAGACACAAGTTTGCAATGAATGAAAAATGCATTTGTTATATACGTATGTACCAAGCACTGTGCTGAACACTGTGGATACAAACACAAAAATTGAGATAGTCTCTGATTTTAGGCAACTCATGCTCTATTTGGTGGAAAGAACAGATAGGAAACATGGGTAGATATAAACCTAGAGAATTTCTGGGGAGGGAAGCATACCTATCTAACTTTTGGCATCCTGGACAAAGCCCTGGTGGTTCCACACTAATTAGGGTCACTAACCTAGGACAACATTTGACTATCTCCAATCATATGACTTGTTAGTCGTTTTTGTGGCATACCTCCCAGTTAGAAAGTTGTTCTCATCAGGGGAGAAAGAAGTAAGAATAGATGAGTAATAACAATAGCTCCCATTTATATAGCATGTTGAGGTTTAGAGAGCATTTCTCTCCATCATGCATTATAATCATTTTCTGGACCCCAGGAAACCATCCTTCCTTAAACTGATCTTCGTCTTGTCCCCAACGGAGCTAAAAAATTATGTTTTTTTTAATTTTTCCTTAGAATTCATCATCTTTGAGTTTCTCTGAATGATTTTAGGCTATGAGATCTTAGCTATCATTTTTGTGGACTCTTTGATATCTGTTCCCCACCATCTAGGATGTACATTAGACTACACCATTTAATTCCCTGCTTTATCTATCATAAACCTAACATAGCATATTCACTTTCTACCAAGTTTCCTATTATTTCAGCTTTGTCAGTCAATTCTTCCTTATCCATTAGAATTTAGAAAAGCAGTTCTTCTCATGGTTTCAACCACCTTCTGAAGGATGAAATTATTGGTAAATCAAACTAAGAAAAGATCATTTATTGAACATTTAGTGGAGACCTCCAGCAAATGTTTGGAAAATTGGAAGTCTAACATTACAACTGTATTCTGCCTCTGGACTGACATATTCTATTTCCTCAACTCATCTTTCAGTTTCTTCTTCTGGCTAGATGTTGTGTAATTTATTCCCACCACAGTATTACTTCTTTCCTTCTTTCTACTCATCTGTTCCCTAATGCTCTGTACTATGTTTTTTTTCCTTTCAATTCATGAATTTCCTCATAGGAGGATATATTCTAAACTGCCTCTAAGCTCTCTCTGTGTGTGTATGTGTGTATATACATGTATGTACGCATGTGTGTATGTATTATTATTTATATGCATATATATACATATGTATATATAATATGTATATAAACATGCACATATACATATATACACATATATAGCCTCTAAGCAATATATATATATGTGTAAATATAAGCCATATATGTGTTGGGTATGTGTGTGGATTATATATATATATGTATATATATATGCACATATACATTGTATAAGTATCTCTCTCTGTATGTATGTATGTGTGTGTGTGTGTGTGTGTGTGTGTGTGTGTGTGTGTGTGTGTATACTAGAGGCAATGTTGTATAATGGATAGAGAGCTGATTTTGAAACTGGAAAGACCAGCTTTCAAGTCCTGCCTCTAACACATATGGGCTTTGTGACCTTAATCAAGTCATTTACTTCTTTATGCATTTTGCAACTCTTAGACTGGAGTGTCAAATATAAAGTCATACTCAAGGATCCCCTGTGAGACCACTTCTTGACTTAGAACAATATATATTAAGATAATCTATGTTCTATTGCATTTTATTTACTTTGTCAAACATTTCTCAATTACATTTTAATCTGGTTCCCACTACAGGGGGCTGCATGTTTGATGCCTCTGAAAATCTTAGAGGAAAAGAGTTTACTCACAGTAGAGATTCCAGGGTCAATGAAGTCACAGACCAGTCCCTAATTGCTACTTCATTTGTCCTTTTTATCTAACCTCTGTTTCATTTAATTCTGATGCATGAAGGAGCTTATAAGAATAAGTTTCAGCAACTGCCAAGGTCAAATTTTCATTCTTGCATTAGAATCTTGTTTTCTTTATTTATTATCCAATACTCTGTGTATTTCAGTAGACTATATGCATGACTTTCTAAGGCCCCTTTCAGGTTACTGTATCCAATGTTTCAGAGGTGCCCATGAGTCAAAGATCATAGATTTAGAGCTGGAAATGTCCTTAAGGGCCATAGAGTCCAATCTCTTGATTTTACAAATGAGAAAGAAAGAAATTGTCCAGGGTAATGCAGCTTGTAAGTATTTAAGGTAAAATTCAAATTCAAATCTTTCTGATTCAAAGTCCTTTTAGGTGGGAAGATTGCTGCTGCAGGTATTCTTCCTCCTCTTTTTTTTCTTCTTCTCTCTCCCTTTTCCTTCTCCTTTTCCTCTTTCTCCTTCTCTTTTCTTCTTCCCCTTCTCCTCCTCTTCCTTCTCCTTTTCCATTTCCTTCTCCTCTTGCTTCTTCTCCTTCTCCTTTTTCTCCTTCTTTTCCTTGTCCTTGTCCTTCTCCTCCTCCTCCTTCTCTTCTTCTTCTTCTTGTCCTTCTTCTTCTTCTCCTTTTCTTCTCCTACTTCTCTTTGTCCTTCTTCTCTTTCTTCTTCCTCCTCCTCTCCTTCTTCTGCTCCTTCTTCTTCTCTTCCTTTTTTCTTCCCCTTCTTCCTCCTCTTTCTACTTCTTTATTTCTCCTTCTCCTCCTCTCTCTCTTTCTTCTTCTTCCATCTTCTTCCTCCTTGTCAAGGGACCTAGAGGTAAAAAGGTCACTCTACTAGTCATAACACAACTGTTGACTAAGGATATGACTTTTCCAGAAGCTCTCTCAAAAAAACTACAGCTCTATCCAGATGGAGCAGCTTGGTGTAGTGTGCAAAGAGTTGGCCTTGGAGTCAGGAAGACTTACATTCAAGTTTTACCTCTGACACATACTGGCTGTGTGACCTTGGGCAAGTCACTTAATCTCTCAGAACTCTCCAAGACTATAAATTGCAGAGAAGGTGCCATTTTAAATTGCTAGATTGAATTTCCTATACCATTGAAATAACATATCAAAAAAAGTGTGGTTTACTTGAACAACTTCAGAGATTCAATGAAAGAATTGGAAGGCAGAGTAACCTATAGAAATCACTGAAATTTTTGTATTCATGGGAAAGAGGTTGAAAGAGAAAGAGTATTCAAAATAACTACATAATGCATTAGTGGTATAATCATCTTTTTTATTCTCCCATATCCAAGTAATTTTAAAAGCTTTCCCTTTCTATTTCCAACTATCCTATTTCTCCCATCTATCTCCTCTTTTTTCATATAGTCAACCACCTTTGTTTAGGTTCTTATTACCTCTTGCCTGGACTATTGCAGTAGCCTCTTAATTCCTGTCTCTGCATCAAGCTTCTTCCCACTCCAAGTCATCCTCCACACCAGGTGCCAAAAGTGATATTCCCTAAGGGCACATGTGTCCATGCTCCTTCCCTATTCAATAAACTTCAGTTGCTCCCACTTGATTTAAAGATTAAACAGAACCAACTCCAGATTAATAGAATGATAGAAATCTGATAGGTATTTAATAAATGCTTCATTCATTCATTTATGGGGAATATTTCAAGCTGGGCACATGCAAGTGCTCAGTGTTAAGGAGAAAAAGGAGCTTGTACACCATACCCCCAGCCTCTGAGGCAGAAAGATCTCCTGTTCCAAAAGAGTGTTCAAACACTCATTCTTAAACACTAGACTTAGAAATGCTCATTCTTTATTACACAGACAGCAGGTCTTGTGGCTTCCTCCCAGCACCATTCTGAGGGCTAGAAAGAGATGCAGCTGCTAAGAATATCTATGGGGAGAAGAGATCAAGGAGCTGTCAGTGGTGGCTAAGCCAAGCTCGCTAAGTCATTCTAAGGGCAAGTCATTGAATATGCATGATATGAATACTTCAGGTATTTCATGGTAGAGAAAACCTTTTCAGTTTGACCAAAGGTCCTCTTTGCCAAGTGTCAGTAGTTGTGGCAAAAACCAAAACCCAAGAAACAACGCATACTCACTGCGCATTTCCTAGCAAAGAAAGGTAGAAGACAAGTGGTGATGGGGTAATAGTTAAGGTCCTGAGGGCTTTTATAACTCTGAAATTCTGTGATTCTATGATGGTGGAAGATGGGCAAAGAGAGGAAAACGATAGAGTACAGAATGAACTAAAGGCTCAAACAGTTTGGAAATATAAACATAGTTAGGATTCCATTTCTGTTATATTTTTAGTTGTAAAATCAAATGACAGAAAAAAACAATCCATTTCAAAACCTGACTTCCTATTGCACATAACTTTATTTAAAAACTTCACCTGGGATAAATCTCCACAATTTTAGTCTTAGTGTAAAGAAAAACTCCCTCACACATTTATGCAGAGGAGGTGGTGTGTTTCTGAGTCAAATGAGCTTGAATGAAGTCCCATGATTTAAGGGTTAGCCCCGAAACAGCTGTTCTGATAGCTCTTGCTCTTGCTCTTCCTGCTGCCTTTTCTTTATACGTAGTCCTAGGGTTTTGCAAAAACCTCCTGTAGAACAGCATGATATCATTGCTGACTGCCAACTAGAAAGAAGCATTTGGATGATTAAACGAAGCAAAAGATGCCTTTCTTCCTTCTTTGCTAAAGCTATTAAATCAATACCTGTTTTTAGGGATAATAAATACAAGAAAATGTTCAGCAGGTGGTATGGGAAAACAGTGAGCTGCACATTAAAACACAAACACTGCACACCAAAACTGAATTGTAAAATAAGGTGTGTGAATCATTACTAAGGGTCCAAAGATGCTTGGAACTACTGATAGCAAAAGATATCTCTCAAGACTCTGGCCTGGGTCTCCTGCCTCTCATCCACTTTTTTAGTTCTGATTTATACACAAATGCATTCCTAACCTACCCGTTCATCTCTGTCTCTGTCTCTGTCTGTCTCTCTCTTTCACATACACACACACAGCTATAAATAAAATTATTTTGCCTGGCCAAAATACATTGAGGGGAACAGTAGAAGAGGGAGTTAGTTGAAACGAGGTAGACCTAGGGAGAGGCAATGGGATCATGGAGATGGCAGTTTGGCAAAAGATTGCAGACCAAAGGAAGAAATATCAGCTAATCTTATTGGGTGAACTGCCATCTCTCATGCTGGCATCCTGAGGCAAAAACTCTGATTGCCCAACCAATTTTATATCCCTAATGCTATCACCTGTGTTTCAAATTAAACATGACCCAAATATGGGAAGGGTTGCCATATTTCTCTCTCTTCCTTAGACATAGACATTCTCCACTCTCACAATGAAGCTTTAATCCTGTTCATGCCATGTCTAGGCCTCACTTCCTCTTCAATAGCTTCCCAGAAATTGTATGTTGCTCAAGTGGGTGCTAAATATTCTAGCTGAATAGTCAAAGTGGACCCACGCTCTGTTGGGGAACTGAATCATGAGGTATCTCAGAAGCTTAGGACCTTTGAATGATCCCAAGACCATCACAAATGAGGTATGTCAGGAGCCAGACTGGTGTAGATCAATTAATTAACAAATTATTTATTAAACATCAGCTATTTGCCAAGCATTGTTTTAGGCACTAAATACAAAGAATGACAGTTTCTCTTCACAAGGAACTTACATTCTAATGGGGAAATAACAAATCCATGTATAAGTATCATTTACAAGGTATCTCCAGTCTTACTGAAATTTTAAACTTTAGTAAAAACTGAAGTAAGACTTTTGATATACATATACAAGGCAGGTAAGAGGTGGTGGCAGCTAGTAGTAGCACAGTGGAGGGCCTGGAATGGGAAAGACCTGAGTTCAAATGTGACCTCCAACATCTGCTTCCTGTGTGACCCTGGGCGAGTCACCTAAGCTCTATTCACCTTAACAAAACAAAGTGCCAAACAGTTCCAGTACTTTTGCCAAGAAAACCTCAGGACAATATTGGCACGATACGGTCCATGGAATCATAAAGAGTAGGACATGACTGAATGATTGAATAAAAACAACAATATAGGTTTACACAGAATGTGCTTCTCTTTCTACAAATAAATACAAGGTAGTTTGGGAGGGAAGGTGCTGGTAGTTAGAGAATCTGGAAATGTTTCTTGTAGAAGTCTGTGCCTGAGCTGTGTTTTGAAGGAAGAGTCTGTCAAAGAGACAGAAGTGAGATAGACACATATTCTAGGCATGGAGGGCAACCACAGGAAAGGCCCAGAAATGGAAGCAAGAGTGTCCTTTGTGAGGAATGGAGGAAAGACCAGTTTAGCTGAATCAAAAATAATGAGGTTGGAAAGGTAGGTTGGGGCCAGGCTGTAAAGGGTTTTAAAAGCTAAACAGGAGAGTTCATTTTTTTTTTTCTTTTTTCTAGGGGCAGTAGGAAGCTCTTATAGTTTTGTTGAGTAGGGGAATGCCATAATCAGATCTGTGCTAGAGGGAATGTCCCCTGGGTTCCAACTAAATATTACTTCCTTTCCTCAATGGTTTTGCCATCTCTAGATTCTTTCGTCAATCACTCCTGTACTGTTTCCCCTTGGTCTTTCTGCTGAGATACATTGCAGGACAAGATTGAATAGGCTGGTTGATTTCTTTCTATTTGGAGAATTGGAGTTGAGGGAAATGGAAGAAGATGAAGTTGGGAATTCTTGCACTAGGAGGAGGCAGAAACATCCAGGAAATCAAGCCAAAGGTGACTAATCAGGAATGTGGGTCAAGTCAAGTCAACAAGAGTTTACTAAGTGCTTTCCTATGTGGCACGCAGGAAAGCTCTCTTCTCAAATTCCCATGTGCCAGGCACTGTGCTAAGCACCAGAGAAGCTAAAAACAGTCCTTGCCATTGACTTGGCACATGGGTCATGGGATTGAAGGAGAAGATTTAGTAAAGTGCTATCTGAAATAGAATTAGGAGTAAAAAAAAAAATAGGATCAATATTGTATCTGAGGAGGGTAACATGAGGCAAGTTCTCAGAGCAGTGCCATCATAGATCAGTATCAGTTTTGAGTACTGAGCTGGACAAAGGATTATCTCATTTTGCTTCACTGAGTTGTTCTGCTGGCATGATATATTTGTATATCAGACTGCGTACAACCAGCCCTGCCCTCTAGCTCTCTCTGAATCTGCTTTAGCTAGACAGTTCCCTTCATGACTTCCCAGATGGCCCTACAAGACAAAGACAGAATGTACGCAGTATTTATTATCATTCTTCTCCTTAGCTTGTCTCTCTGGCCCTAGGGAATGGGTTTGGTATTGTAAGGTTGGTTGATAGCATCCAGCATGAAGGCAATGCCTTGGTTGCCAGGTCTTTTCTCTTAGGCAGTAAAGCTGCCCTCTTCTCAAATTACTGGAGTTTAGTGCCATGTTTCTGGGAGTCAAGAATTTTCTTCCAAAGGGATTCTTCTTGCCTTTCGACGAGCTGACAGTTTGAATGAATCTGGAAAGTATCTCTCTCTCTCTGTAATTGTATGTGGAAATTGCACACTAGTGAAATAAGGGATGAATGAGCTTTAAGGTGGTGAATTATCGTTGCTAGGTCATAGGACTAGCAGCGTAATGGGAAAAGTACTAGTGTTCCCTTTGAGGGTACTGTCTTCTTTGAGATTCCAGGTACCAACCATACGTAGCCAACCCCCTTACCTGTAAGGATTCCCCTGGGTCATTTTAGTTACCAAACACCTGCCTTTCATATACATTTTTGATTGCTAATTTTTACACTGACTTTCTTCCAGATGCTGTAAGTGTGATGGGATGGAGTTTTCGAACAGCTATTGTATTAGAATTGCAGCCTGCTTAGCTAGATGTAATTAGCTTTATCATTACATAGACTAGAAGAATTGACTACTAATTCCTATCCTATCCATATTCTCCTCCCCTCTGATGGGGAAGGTGCCAGATATAGCCATAGCACATAAGATGCCTGGTACACAATAATGCAAATAAAATACACTCTCTGTACTCCCCCCTTCACCATCTACCTTTGTGCTAATCAAGTCACAGCAGAAAAGTTCTTACAAGGGGAACTCACCAGGTGAATGACAATGCAGTTACATCCTTCCTGAACCCTGAGGTGTCAGACCATTTCCTCTACAAACAACCCTATCTACTCAAAGACAATGGAGTTGTGGCTAGTACTCTTCCTCTTTAAAGAGTCCAGCTCTATGTCACTTCAATCTTCAGCAATGCAATTGCTAGTTATCTAGTTGACCTGTTGTCAAAGCTACTATTTCTCCCATAGGCTTATGTTAATATCTTCAATGTTTTTTTAGGCCTTCTTTGTAACAAGCTCTCTCTGCTGATGTGGTGATGCAGCAATTAGGGGCAAGAAAAAGTGAGAATGAGAATAATAGCTTAAGTGAAACCATAGCATTCAGGGTGGAGGTGTAGAACACAGGAGAACTTTGAACAGCATGGAAAGGCACCATCAGATAGGGGAAAAAGTTTGAAATTTTGAAAAGATTTTGAAAAAATGGAGAAGTGATGGTATTTCACTCAGCATTGATGAGGTAGAGAAGTAGGTAAAGCAGAGTGGATACATTTACTAGGTCCCCCAGCATCATGGAATAGGCATCATCTGGCCAACATCAAGTTCTCCCCAGGCAGATAACTCTGTCAGGGGTTCCGTGAGCCAGATGAGATTCCAACTGCTCATAATTATATTCAGTTCAGGGTAGCCTCACACTTCACTTATAATGAAGTCAGTTCTGGCCAATGTCCACCCTGGGATTCTTGCCTTTCTATTGGAATCCAAATTTCCCAGACTTTCCCAACTTTGCAAAGCTCCTGTATCCCACATTCCTATACTCCCTCCTTCCAGCTGGAAAAAAATTTGATTTCCCATCCCTTCCACTGCTGATAGGGATTGCAGATATATACCTTTAGAAGAGATGGAGAAGTCCATCTGACAGTATTCCTCTTCCTGTTTAGATAATAATGAACTGAACATAGGTATATGAATCTTTTGTCTGTTGTTAGGAAAGTTTAATGTAATTGAGAAAGGGTTCAGTGGTCATGAAATTCTTAGCCCCTATGCTTGCACAAATGACTAGGGAGTGGGTAGGGAATACCCCAATTTCAAGAAGATGACTGCTTCTTGATTGTGGCAAGCTTGGAACACATACAATAGACTAGTTGAATAAGCTGCAGAATGAGGGATAGGGTAGAAACTGTCCATCTTATCTGTTGGTAGTTTAATTTTCTAGAGTGCTGAAGATATTCCAGACCATTATGGTCTAACTGGACCAAAAAAGGGTACTGAACTTTCTCCAAGTGATGATGCCAAGTCTCAAGTGGCACTTTAACTGTTTGACAGCTCTTTTCCCCAGATTGTATAATTTTTTTGAGGAATTCTACTTTTAGTGAAAAAATGAACAGGGCCAAAGTAACTGGAAGGAGGGTGGTTACAGAACAAGGACGGAGCTGGCTTTAGACAGGATATACCCTGTCGCCAAGACAGAGGTATCTGTTTCTGTTAGAAACCACATCCTGGTGTACCAACATGAGGGAAGTATTGAATTTTTACTTCCAGCCCCTAAATAATGTTTCTATATGTTGGCAGCAGTTATCATATTCTGGAGTTGCAGGTATTGAGGTGGTAATGTGATATGTTCAGAGCTGACACATTGCTTCGCATAGTTCCACTGGAGATAAGCAGAGGAGGACAAAATCATCCCTTTGTTCAAATGCCTTTTTTTTTTTTTTTGGCCAAGCTAGTCACCCACTTTTCAGTACAAATAGAAATAGAAGACATTTAGTTGGTCTAAAATTTCATATCCTTGTGTCCTCTTCCCCCACTTATTTTTTAAATTTTATTTTATTCTGAAATTAAATAAAACTAGCATTTTCATAGCATAGTAGAGTAGAAAAAAAGATGATTGTACATAGAACTGCAAATATAGTGTGTATAACTTGTTATTCCTATTAAATAGATAATAAAGTTCTCATGTAACTTTCTTTTTTCCCTTTTTTCTTCCCTTCTCTCCCCTCTCTCACCATAGAAATGGTTGCCTTTAGACACAAATATATGTATATGTGTGTGTGTATGCACACATATAATATACGTAAATATATATCTATATATATATATACACACATATATGAAAGCTATTCTATGCTTACATGTCTTTATCAGTTCTTTCTCTGAATGCAAAGAGTATCTTCCTTCATATGTCCTTTGTAGTTAATTTGGGTGTTTATAATGGCCAAAATGATGTAGTCACTCAAAATTATTCTTAAAACAATTTTGCTGTTACTGTATACAATATTCTCTTGGTTTTGCTCATTTTACTCTTCATTATTTTGTGCAAGCATGCAAAACATGCTATCCATGTTTTCTAATATCGTTGAGCTCCTCATTTCTTATAGCAAAATAGTATTCCATTACAATCATATGCTACAATTTGTTCACCCATTCCCATATTGATGGGCATCCCCACAATTTCCAGCTCATGCCAGGTTCTTACAAGCTTTATGTGGTTTCTAAATAAAGTTGCAGTTAGGTAGGCCTAGATGGTGAGGTGAATGGGGTCCATTAATAATCTATCTCTAAGAAACCAGAAGATCTGTGTACAAATCCTAGCTCTGACCTTTACTACCTATATGACCTCGAATGAATCAGTTTTCAGTCTCCGTTTTCTTATCAGCAAAATGAAAAGTTTGTACCGGGTAACTTCTGTGGTCCCTTCCAGCTCTAGAGCTATGATTTTGATGCCCCAGCTATGCATTGAAATGTGAATGAATTTATACTCACTGTTTGATAGGATGCAGTAAAATTATCAGTCCTACTCTTACTTGTTCAACATGGAACAGATATGGTAATCTCTTTGTAAGACTGGATGGTTCCATGGGGAGCATCTGGATCACCATGTGGAAAGTGATAGATTATTCCACAATGAAGTCTGTCCTCAATGAAGCAGGAAAAATCAATCATTGGTAGATTTGGAGCAAAGAAGGTCATCAAATACATCATAGAGTTTATTTCTTATTTTTATTTTATATGTTTGTAGTAGATACAAACCTATTACCTATTGCCTATTACCTTGACATCACTCTGTGGAACACAGAAGAATGATAGCCCAAAAGCTAATTACATATAGTCAATGAAGTCAGAAAGATTTGTGGCCAAGTCAAAAAAATATCTTGGAAGCTCTACCTGAAGTCCTTCCCAAGTATGTGTCCAGCTAGGCTCAATGAGTGGCATTCATTTCAGAATGGAAGGTGCCCTGCTCCCTGATTGCATGTTCTCAATAATTGTTGAGCCCTTTTTCTATTGCAGTAGGACTTTATGGGACTGAAGTACTGACAGCTATTTTGGGGGCCATCCACCATGACTTCTGGTTGGTTCTAGAATGTAGAAGGATTGTGTTATTCTCCTGGATTCCATCTCTAGAAGGGGTCTGGATTAGGGCTCATTATAGGTTTTAGCCAAGGAATTCTTTCTCCAATTAGTGTCCTTTTAGGTAGCTAGGTGTTGCATTGCATAGAGAGCTGGCTCAGGAATCAGGAGGACCTGAGTTCCTATTTGGCCTCAGCCACTTACTAGATGTGTGACCCTAGATAAGTCACTTAACCTCTGTTTCCTCAACTGTAAAATGAGGATAATAACAGTATTTAACTTTGTAAGGTTGTTGTGAGGATCAAGTGAAATAATATTTGTAAAGTGTTTAGCGCATGGCATGGACTAAAGTGCTTATTCTTTTCCCTTTCTCCCCTTCCAAATTTGGAGAATGAGAGATTGGTATTGGGGTTAGCAAGACAGGAAGTTTTTGCACAGATACAGTGCAGAATCATCCAGTAAGCCAAACTAAGATCAATAATTAATGTATTGATCCTAATATTAGGATCTTCCTAATACTAGGAAGAAGCAAGGGGCTGAGGTTTGAGCTAGAGGAAGATATCCTGATATAAGCAGCAAGGTATCCAGCTTAATGAATTTTCTCAATTAACTTCACTGATTAATTCTACAGATGTGTTGTATTTTTATGCTTTCCTCTCCCTGCATGGGTAGTGATGGTGGTGGTGGTGATGATGATGATGGTTGGATGGGGGTGCAGATGCATTTGAATCCTTCTTAGCCAGAGGGTTGCATAGCTATCCTTACTTATCTGCAGGGAAGTCTACAGTGAAGGAAAAGTTCACAGAGAAGTCCATTATTTTGCTGGCTTTAAAATTTAGCATTGTCACAGAAAATTTATTTTTATGCTAATATCAAATATCCCAAATATCTTAGTAGAAACTATATTACTTCTAAAGTTACCCATATAGATTTGAAATTCATCCTTCGACCAAAAATGCCATAATAAATGACACCCACATACCCACTCACCCCCCCACATACACATAGATGAACATTTCCATTCATTCATTCAGTAACTATTTCTTATCTGTGCCAAAGCATGACAATTTCTCCGTCTAAACTACTTTTATTCAAAGCCTGTCTATTCCACCAACATTGCAACTGCTTAGCTATATTTATGTATTTTCTCAGAACAGGTTTTCAAAATGACATACAAGCCACATTCACCAGGAGCAATGCAAGCCTGTCAGTCAAATGGCATGTATAAATCTGAACTTTGGTCATAGATGGAGAAATTTCAGTTTTCATTTTCATCTCACAGGGAAACTGTTTTCTTGTTTGATCTGCTGTCACTGTGTACAAATGATAGTGCTGATATCTGCTAAAGTGCCAGTCTCATTGCCCTGTCCCAAGGACTAACTGGTGCCCTCTTTCTGGCACAGTAGTCCTGTAGCTCTGAGGTATCAAGGAATCCTAAAACCTTGGGAACTGTGAACCACTTCTTAGAAGCTAAGTGTTCCATTTTTTCCCTTTAAATAGAAAACTATGTGTAGAATGACCTGTTTTCATATACTCCTTCACATATGTAACACTGTGGGAGAGGCAATGGCATAGCTAGGTGTATTGCTCAGGCAATATTCACAGCACCAAGGGCAACTGTGAATATGCTGGTGTAATTTGGAATTGCAAAGTATAACAGACTCTCCATATAGAAGGCAGAAGGAAAACATTTATTCAGATACCAGAAAGCCAAATCCTAACACCAGAAAGCCAAATCTGTCATAATAACCAAGAAGTCAATACACATTAGTGCCACTGGGGACAAAGGCATTTCCAAGCCTTTCCCCTTCCCCCAGGGCCTTTCCATAAACACACAAACACTCAGAGCTTGGCTGTCTGTTTACCTGTGTCCTGTTTCTCCTTCCATTCATTCAGCAAGCTCCTCCTACCACATGTGACTTAGTCTTCTATGTGATTTAAGCAGGTCACATGGGCCTATTAATGAATGGGAAAGATCCTCCCATTTATATTATCATTACACTGGATAGCAAAATGGATAGATGACTGGATCTGGAGTCAGAAAGACTCATCTTTCTGAGTTCAAATCTAGCCTCAGATACTTACTAGCTGTGTGATCTCATGCAAGTCACTTAACCCCTTTCACCTCAGTTTCTTCATCTGTAAAAAAGGAGCTAGAGCAGGAAATGGCAAACCATTCCAGTATACTTGCCAAGAAAACCCCAAATGGGGTCACAAAGTCACACTTGTTTGAAACGACTGAACAAGAGCCTCAATAACAAGAACAATAAGTGAGAAGTAATAATGAAAACAAGGTACTGGGTTTGTTGGAAAATTTTTTTCCCTTTACTGGAAAGACTCTGTAGAGGAGGAACCTTAGCCTTTTTAGTGTTATGGGACCCTTAGGCATTTGGTAAAGCCAATAGACCCCTTCTCAGAATATTTTTAAAGAACTGAAAAGAAATCCTGAGTTTTACTTTGAGGTCAGTGAAAAGCAAGGTTCATTCTTTTCTTCCTCCATCCAAATTCACAGAACTCCTGAAATCAGAGTCCAGCTGAAGAATCCCTGCTGTAAAATGTTTTTAAATGGTTATGTCACAGGGCCAAAAAGGAGTCAAATATGCCCATTTGAGGAGCAGCATCTTATCCTGCTACTATGGCTTGACTTAAGTAGGACCTGGATCTTAACTATATCATTCTTCCTAATTATTCTTTTTAATTGTGTGTGTGTGTGTGTGTGTGTAGAATATTTCATCTCATATGTGCTTATAATTAATTAGATAGATAGATAATTAGATAGACAGATAGACAAATGGTTGGCTGTTGTCCTTCATCCTCAAAGAGGACCAGAATGGTATCACTATGCTAGGATCGAGTTTCAATGTATCTGTCTATGGCTGATCAGACTGATATGATCTCGGAATGCTCTACCACAGGTCAGGCACAAATAGTCTGAGTGAGCATTTGAGGTAGATACCCTAAACTTGTGCATCTTGCTTTTCCTTTGAATTGTTTCCATTCTGCTTTACTTATAGAGCACAGCACCTTCTCTAATGTGGGCACACCATGCTGGGTGATCCTGTGCCAGTGTCTCCCATATCACACAATCAATTCCAAAGTTCTTAAGAGAGACCTTGAGAGTGTCCTTGGATTGCTTCTTCTGACCATTCTGACCACCATGTGAAAGATAGATAGATAGATAGATAGGTAGATAGGTAGACAGATAGATACTGTATTTGTAAAGAACTTACTATGTGACAGGCTCTGTGCTAAAGGCTGAGGTTACAAATTGAAGTCAATATGATTGTCTCTACAGTCAAGGGGCTTACATTCTGATGGAAAAAAGCTACCTATAAAGGGGAGCTGTAAAAAAGATTGGGGTACAAGGTCATGGTGGGAAGATGGGAATGGTGAGGAAGGCAAGGTAAGGCCATATGCTCACCTATCAGAGCCACAGAGCAGCCAGGACTGGAGTCTAAATTCCCCATATGGTAGAGGTATGGACTGAGAGACTGAGGACAAGCTGAGGCACCTGCACTCATGACTCCTGGCAATTTCTTGCCCTTTCTCCCTCCATACATCTGCAAATCCTGCCAAATTTACATCTCCAGTCAGGTTCTACAGCCCCATGGTTCCTTAAACCTCCCTCTGGATCCTGTCCCTATTTCCCATCCCACTGAAAATCTCTTCTGTGGCTAGATGGGGCTGAGAGCCAGAGGAAATAGGGAAAAAATGGAAAGAGGAAGGAAAATCACATCATCATGCTGCTTCTAGGTCTTTCATTATCATTTCTCACATATTCACCTTGACTGGAACATCCTCTACCCAAACTTCATCCACTTTCCACCACTCCACCTATCAATACCAGAGCATAGAATTTAGCTAACAAGGTGAGGCAGCAGCATTTGTCAAGCCTTTACTATGTGCTCAGCATTATACTAAGTGCTAGAAATACCAAGACAAGCCAAAAGAAAGATGGTCCTTGCCCTCAAGGAGTTTATGTTTTAAAGCAGTTCCTAGAAAGGAGCTGAAAAGCCAGGGAACTAAAGGGTGATGATGTCAAAATCAGGTGAGACGGAAACAGAGCCAGGAGGGAGATGAAAAATGGCCAGCTTGGGCCCCTCCTCAAAATAGAGGCACCTGAGGAACTCATCAGTAATAGAAAGGGGTTGGCATGATAGTGGGCTATTCTAGGGGGAGAAGGTAGCTGGGTGTTAAAGTGGTGTTGAAGTCCAGAGAGCCTGAAGCAGAGTTGGGAAGGGAATTTGGAGCCAGTGAACCTGATCTGAATCTATGCTTCCTGTGTGACTTAGGGGAAGTTTATTTTAATTATCTGGGTCTCAATTTCTTCATCTGAGCTTGTATTATTACTATGTGTAAGTTAATTACATTCTAATCTCCCATCTAGCACTGAATATTATGATCCAATGACTTACAACTATAACTACTTTCACCCCCAAATTGCACCCCTTACCTGTTTCTACTTTCACAGATGCTTCCTTTCTGTCAGAGCCCAAGTCCTAGATCCTGGGAGGCACAGAGAGTGGCTTGGATGTGAGGAAGGAAGGATTATGTCTTGGCCCTCTCCCTTGTCTCTCTGGCATCCACTAGGGATTCAAGACCCGTGCCACTCTATACACACATATATCCAAAAATACATACATACATACATACATGCACATACATTTTAAAAAAATTGGACCTATGATTTCATCAATGAGGATACTCCCAGTGTGGAGAAACCCTTCATTGGTGTAGATTAGTAATTTACAGTTTTAGAGAATTATCTGGGGTTACTGCAAGATTAAGTGACTTGCTAATGGTCATTCAGTCCATATGGGTCAGAAGCAGAAGAAGAACCCAGGTTTCTCTCTATACAAGGTGGACCTTCCATCACCTTCCCCAGATTACTTCTCATTCAGGAGACACCAGTATCTTGTTCATTCTCCATGCAATTGCTTCAAATATATTATGGTTATCTACTACCTTCAGCCCTTCACCTGTTTAATTCTTAATGTGATTTGGTTATTTAAAGTTTGCCTCACCCCATTGCCTCACCAACATTCTTAAATCAAGAGAGGTTGTCTGAGCCCTCCTGGCAAGGCATACATCAGGATGGAATCAGGACATTAGCCTTCTAGCTAGTATACAAAATAGGAGGCATGGAACATTTCTCTTTTATTGATTAAAGCAGTGAAGCCCGAGGATCATCGTTTTATAATCAACCTCTAGCATTTTAGTAGAGGGGCACTGAGTATGGAACAGCACAGCTGAAAATTTACAATCCAGAAATTTTAGTTGTATACATCAACAGAATATCTTATTAGCACTCACTTTTCTATTTCAGTTTTAAATTTCTTTTAAAATTTTTTCTTCCTCATTATGAAATTAATCATCAACAAATGCATACATTTCAATAATCAAAGAATAACAAGAACAAAGGTTAAATGAGAATTTATATATATATATATATATATATGTATGCACACACACACACACACACACACGGTTTTAAAAGTCTGTAGTAAATTTACCAACATACTAAGAAAATTTGCTTTATTTGGTTGGTTCTTCTCTGCACTTCTTTTGGTTTTCTCCTATGTATTTTTAAATATTTTATTGATGCTCTTTGTTTTTGCATTTTAATCTCTACCCACTAATTCACACTCCTCTCCAATAGAAGACTTTCCTTAGAATAAGGATATTCAAGCAAAGCAAATCGATACATTACTATGACTGAAATCAGCCACTTCAATCTACATTTCTAGTCTAAGAGTGTCATTAGTAGTCTTGTGTGTCACAATTTCTCACTGCTCTGATCCATGTTCTGAAGTCTTTCAAATTTTATTTATTATCGTGATAATTCCATAGTGCTGTTTATTTCACTCTTCATCAGTTCATCCAACTCTTTCCTCATTTTTCTGAATCTTTCATACTTGCCATTTTTTATACTACATGCTACTATTTGTTCAAGTATTCCCTAGTTGACAAACTTTTTTATTTCCCTAAGTAAGGCAAAGGATGCATTCTTACATAGGAGGTCTAAATCCATATCAAGTCTGAGGTTTGTTTTTAAAAGGTTTTATTTTATTTGGAGTTTAAGATACATATGCCTGTAAATCTTTAGCAAAAAAACTGCACACACTTTATACAACCTTGAAAAATTCAAAAATAGTTAAAACATCTAGTGGAGCAAGACTGATTTCACCTTTAGACTAACACCTAGATGAGGAGTCCATCCAAACATGGATATCTATATTACAGGAAAATAGAGTGGCTCATTCGACCATGGCTATCATATAATTGCCATGATACTCAAATAAGAAAGGGTTTTAGATAAGCACCCACTTATCACTAAGCTTGAAGACCAATTGACACTTAGAGGGCATGCTCCGTTTGGAATTAGGTATAAATATTCACATTCATTTGACATTCATTTAATTCTAGCCCTTTTCTGTTTCTTAGTCTTCTATAGATCCCTCTTGACACTTTTGAGAATCAAAAACCTTCATTCAATTTTTCTTACTTTTTCTTCATCTATTCTCTTTCCTCCACCTTTAAACCACACAAGGAGTTTGAATAGAGTACCTGAACAAAATGAAATGGAGAAAGAAGTTATTAGGTGGTTATTAGCATTATGGGAAACTACAGAGCATACAGGGGTAAATCTAATAGAATCATATCGAATTAACAATAAAAGGGATGAGTGCTTCACATTTGGTGTCAAAAAATCCAAGAGTATGAAGAACACTCATACTGTCTATTCTTCTACCTGCTGATTTATTAGTTAATACAAATATTTTGAGTTTTTTATATACAGGGCTATTCTGAATATTCTGAGGTAAGAGTCAATTAGTGAATGATAAGATGATATACTTAGAGAATCCACTAAAAACTACTTGAAATAATTAACAACTTTGGCAAAGTTGCAGGATATAATAAACCCATGCAAATCATTAGCATTTCTATATATTACCAAGAAAATGCAGTATCAAGAGATAGGAAGAGAAATTCCATTTAAAATCATTGTAGAGAATATAAAATATTTGGGAATCTACTTCCAAAACAAACTCAGGAACTGTACAAACACAATTACAAAACAATTTTCACATAAATAAAGTTAGATCACTTGGAAAAATATTAATTGCTCATGGGTAGGTCAAGGTAATATAATAAAAAGGGCAGTTCTATCTAAATTAGTTTACTTATTCAATGCCATTCCAATCAAACTATGAAAAATTATTATATAGAACTAGAAAAAATAATAACAAAATTCATCTGGAAGAACAAAAACTCAAAGATATCAAGGGAATCAATGAAAAAAATGTAAAAGAAGATGGTCTAGCTGTACCAGATCTCAAACTGTATTGTAAAGCAGGATTATCAAAGCAATTCGGTACTGGCTTATGAAACAGAGTGGTACGTTTGACTAGGTACATAAGACACAGTAGCAATTCACTAGTAATCTACTCTTCGATAATGCTCAAGAGTCTAGCTTCTGGGATAAGAATGCAATATTTGACAAAAAGTGCTGGAAAAACTGGGGAATAGTATGGAAGAAACTAGACATAGACCAATATCTCACACTATATACTAAGATAAGATCAAAATGGGTACATGCTTTGGATGTAAAGGGTCATACCATAACCAAATTAGGAGAGTTTACCTGTCATATCTATGGAGAAGGAAAGAATTTATGACCAAACAGGAGATAGAGAACATTATGAAATGCAAAATGGATAATTTTGATTACATTAAATGGAAAAGTTTTTACACAAACAAAGCCAAAGTAACCAAGATTAAAAGGAAAGTAGAAAGATGGGAAACAATTTTTATAGCAAGTGTTTCTGATAAAGGCCTAATTTCTCAAATATATAGAGAACTGAGTCAAATTTATAAGAATATAAGTCATTCCCTAATTGAAACATGATCAAAAGAAATGAACAGGCAGTTTTCAGATGAAGAAATTAAAGCTATTTATGGTTGGTTGGTTGCTGTCCTTCATTCTCGAAGAGGACCAAAATGACATCACCATGATAATTTGTGGAATTTCAGTGTGTCCAACTGTGGCTGATCAGAGCAATATGAGCTTGGAATGCTCTACCACAAATTAGGCACAGATAGTCTGTGTGAATATTTGGGATGGTACTCCAAATTTTCACATCCTACGTTTCCTTTGTGTTGTCTCAATTCTGCTTTGCTTAAAGAGCACAACACCTTTTCTGATGTGGGCACACCATGCTGAGTGCTCCTGTGCCAGTGTCTCCCATGTTGCACAGTCAAATCCAAAGTTCTTGAGAGAGACCTTGAGAGTGTCCTTGAATTGTTTCTTCTGGCCACCACGTGATTGCCTGCCCCACGTGAGTTCTCCATAAAATAGTCTTTTTGGCAAGAGTACATTTTGCATTCAAACAACATGGCCAGCCCATTGGAGTTGTATTCTCTGAAGCATAGATTGAATACTTGGCAATTCCGCTCGAGCAACGAATTCAGTGTCTGGTACCTTATCCTACCAGGTGATCCTCAAAATCTTCCTAAGGTAGTTCAAGTGAAAGTGATGCAGTTCTTGTATGGCTCTGGGAGACTGTCCATGTTTCACAGGCATACAACAATGAGGTCAGCACAACGACTCTGTATACCTTCAGTCTGGTAGTCAGTCTAACACCTTTTCTCTCCCAAACTTTTCTTCAGAGCCTAGAAAACACTGAGCTAGCTCTGGCAATGAATGCATCAAGCTCATTGTTAATATGTGTATCACTGGAAAGTACACAACCAAGATAAGTGAATTTATCCACAGCATTCAAAACCTCTCCATTTGTTGTAACCAATGGTTCCATGTATGGATGGTGTGGTGGTGGCTGATGGAGCACCTGTGTGTTCTTGGTGTTAATTATTAGGCCAAAATTAGCACAAGTAGTGGAGAATTGATTCATAATTTGTTACATCTCAGCTTCAGAGGCTTCATTGAGTGCACAATCATCTGCAAATGGAAAATCATGCACCTCCACTTTGGTCTTGGCTTGTAGCCTGATCAAATTGAAGAACTTACCATCAGTACAGTAGTTGACCTTGATGTTGTGTTCATCCTCATTGAAAGCATTTGACAACATGGCTGAAAACATGTTAAAAAGCATGGGAGCAAGACACAGCCCTGTTTCACTCCACAAGTGACTGGGAAGGCACAAGAGCATTGTCCACTATCCAGAATCTGGGCAAACATGCCATCATGAGATTGACGTACAACACTGATGAACTTCTCTGGGCAACCAAATTTTCACATAATTTTCCATAAGCCCTCATGACTAACAGTGTCAAAGGCCTTGGCCAGATCTACAAACACTATGTACAGACCACTGTTGTGCTTCTGAAGTTGTCGGGCAACCATATTGACTGCTCTTTGGCCCTTTCTGGAGGCACGCTGGTTCTCAGGTATATGACCATCTTCCAGGTGAAGGATCAATCTATTAAGGAAGACTCTAAAAAGAATTTTGCCAGCAATGACTAAGAGAGAGATTCCTCCTGTGATTGTCACAGGACTATCTATTCCCTTTACCTTTATGGAGATGGACAACGGAGGCATCCTTGAACTCCTGGGGGATAACCTCCTCTTGCCATGTAACCTCAAAAATTTCAGTCAACTTTTGTATGAGCAATGGTCCCCCACCTTGTAAATCTCAGCTGGAATAGAATCAGCACAAGGTGCTTTGCCACATGAAAGGAGCCCTCAAAACCTGTTCTTCAGCTGGAAGTTCAGATAAGGAGGGATTGACTTCAACCTGAGGTAAACAGTCAATGGCCTCAGCATTGATTGATGATGGTATGTTGAGAACATTATAGAAGTGTTTGGCCCATCACTCTAGGATCATGTCCTTATCACTAATCAATGTGACTCCATCAGCACTGAGTAATTGTGATGCACCGTAGGTTTTTGGTTTATAAAGAGCTTTCAGGGAATCATAAAATCTCTTTGGATTGTTACTATCAGCACAAAACTGAATTTCATCTGCCTTCTTACTGAGCCAGGAATCCTGCATCTCTTTAAGCTTTGCTTGTACTTTGTTTTTGATGGAATTAAATGCTGCTTTCTTAGAGGTGGATGAACTATCCTGCTGGTAAATCCTGTTAAGTCCTTGTTTTTCATTTAGCAGTTTCTGAATTTCCCCATTGTTTTTATCAACCCAGTCTTGTTGTTTGCGAGTGTTCTGACCTAGATGAGCAAATGCAGTGCTGTAAACCAAATCTCTGAAAGCTGCCCACTCCTTTTCTGCTCTACTGTTACCAACTATGTGTTGGCTCAACTTTCCCTCCAAGTTAGCAACAAACTTCACGCTCAGAGAAGAGCTCTAATTTGTTGAGATTAATTCTTCTGTTAGTCATTTTGCCTTGGGGATAGCACTTTTGATGAATATGAGTATTTAGTTTGGAAAGGATAAGTCTATGATCAGTCCAGCACTCTGCACCACACATTATCTTTGTCACCCTCCCATCTTGTCTGACTCTTCTCCTTACAATCACATAGTCTATTAGAGGCCAGTGTTTGCTGCAAGGGCGCATCCATGAAGTTTTATTGTGTTTAGGTAAATGGAGAACAGTGTTGGTGATGAGAAGGTCATGCAATGCACAAGCCTTCAGCAGTAAATGACTATTGCTGTTGCTGTTTCCAAACTGCATTCCTCCCTAGGACTCCCCGCCAAATCTTGTGGTCTGAGCCTACTCTAGTATTAAAGTCACCCAGAATGATAAGCATTTCCTCTTTTGGCACATTGATGATAAGGGTCTCTAGGTCTTCATAAAATTTTTCTTTGACCTCATCAGGGATCGTCATGGTGGGAGTGTAGGCATTGATGATGGTGGCATGGCATTTTTCTGCAAGTGGCAATTGCATTGTCATGAGCCTGTCATTCACTCCTTTTGGCAGGCATACCAACTTGCTTACTAGATTAGTTTTGATAGCAGAACCTATGCCAGCTTCACAGCACTCCTCTTCACTGTGACCACTCCAGAAAAATGTGTATCCAACTCCACCTTCAGTAAACTGGCCTTCATTTGCCAGCCTTTTTTCACTCAGGGCTGTTATTTGAATTCAATACCTGTTGAGTTCTCTTGCAACAAGAGCAGTTCATCTTTCAGGTCTACTGGATTTATTATTGTCTATAACCATGCACATGACAAAATGCTCTAAATCACTATTGATTAGAGAAATGTAAATTAAAATAACTCTGAGGTATCACCTCACCTCACACCTATCAGATTAGCTAATATTACAGAAAAGGAAAATAATAAAGGTTGGAGAAGATGTGGGAAAATTGAAACACCAATACATTGTTGGTTGAGTTGTGAACTGATCCATCTATTCTGGAGAGCCATTTGAAACTATGACCAAAGGACAATCAAACTGTGCTTACCTTTTCATCCTGCAATATCACTACTATGTCTATATCCTAAAGAGATAATTAAAAAAAGGGAAAAGGACTTACATGCACAAAAATATTTACAATAGCTCTTTTTGTGGTGTCAAAGAATTAGAAATCGAAAGCATGCCCATCAATTGGGGAATGGCTGAACAAGTTGTGGCATATGAGTGCCTTAGAATATTATTGTGCTATAGGAAATGATGGGCAGGTGATTTCAGAAAAATCTGGAAAGATTTAGATGAACTGATACTGAATGAAGTGAGAAGAACCAGGAGAACATTGTACATAGTAACAGCAACATTGTGTGATGATCACCTATGACTAACTTAGCTCTTCTCAGCAACACAAGATCCAAGACAATTCCAAAAGACTCAAGACAGAAAATGATATCCACATCCTGAGAAAGAACTATGGAGTCTGAATGAAGATCAAAGCATACCGTTTTTTACTTTTTGGGGGGTTTGTTGTGGCTTTTCCCTTTTGTTCTGTTTAATCTTTCACAATATGACAGTAATGAGAGTTAAAGACCTTCCCTACCCATTAATAGGCCTCATATGGAGCCCATTAAGGGAACCTTCATTAGGGGAGACTTGTTTTGTAGGAAGGCTCATACCTTTTGTTAATTTCTAATGAGGCACTAGGTCACAAGGGTCATGATGCTCTCCAGTTCTGAAAAATGTATATATACTCTGAGATGAGATTTTACTTTGGGGCTTACTCTTTGGAAGAAGGTTCATATGGCAGATGAGATTCTGGGTAGCCGTTAAGAAGGCCCCCAACTTTGAAAAACAGTGGTGCTTCTCTCTCTAGAAACTATGTCTGTATGTAATGGTCAGATAGTTGGATCTGTCTGTTGATCTGTGATATATGTATTGTTTATGGTTAGACAGTCAGAAGCCCTGTCTGTTGGTATTTTCTCTGTTGATGAATGTAATTAAAGAAGATTGGTGACCCCTCAAAAATTGCTTTTCTTTTAGAAAAGAATCTGTGCTAGCAGGCCATCCTGGATGTGTCAGAATGCTTGCTGTAACAATGACTAATGTGGATATTTGCTTTATATAATTGCTCACATATAATCTATACCAGATTGGTTGCCATCTTGGGGAAGGGGAAGGGAGAGAGAAAAATTTGAAACTCAAAATCTTATAAAAAATGAAGACTGAAAACCATCTCATGTAATTGGAAAAAATACTATCTGCTAAAAAAAGAGTCAATTAGTTAAATTAGTCAATTAGTTAAAAAAAGAGTCAATTAGTTAAATTAGTCAATTAGTTAAAAAGACATTTATCAATCCTTTTCTATGAAACAGGCACTGTCTAAGTGCTAAGTACTGGGAATATGAGGAAAAGCACAAAGCAGTCTCTGACCTTAAGGAATTTGTGTCATACAGACATGAACCATGTGGGAATAACAAGGTATGTACATGATATGTACAGAGGAGATAAATTTAACAATCTCTGATAGAAAGGTCACTGAGCCAGGAGAGGGCAGGGCAGGGGAAGGAGGACAAAAGGGAAGAGAGACACCAGAAAAGCCTCTTGCAGAAGGTGAGAATTGAGTGGAATCTTTAAGTAAACCAGGAGAACTAAGTGGCAAAGGTGGAGGGGGAAATAATTCTAGGAAGGGTGACAGCCAAAGTAAAAGCAGAGATGAGAGAGATGGAGTGTTGGATATAAGGAGCAGCAAGAAAACCAGTGTCTTTGGACCATATTGTTGTCATTTGTCTTTCATTTTTGAAGAGCTTCATTGACAACGCAGGATGATGTCTTGACGTGTATGTTAATTAGATTTAAATGAGGCAGACTTGCACAAAATCATCATCCTCACTCTCTTTTCCAAAGTCACCAAAGTCCAGCAGCAAGTAAAAAGTCAAGATAATGGGTGATGGCCCCAGGATGCAGTGGATAACCTTGGCTTCTTCAATGTCTGACCAAGCCCTAAGCACTACACAGCTCCTGCTCAGTCACCTTCATGGCTATTGGAATAAATTGTTCTCATCTGCCCATTCTCCCAGGGGAAGTCTTCCTATGCTTGGGGTAGACATTTCCCTAACTCATTGACAGGTCTGAGGCCAGTCAGTTACCCTTAACCTGGTTTAGCCTGTCTGCCTAGATAGTTTTACCATGGTGTGGCTGCTGCACATGCTTGGAGCCAGAGTTGGGTGAAAGATGAATCAGTAGCCCTGAAAAGGGTTTGATGAGCCTTTAGACCAGGTGTTCTAGTCCTCCCTGAACACCCCATCTAGAACATAGTGTGCAAGGAGAGAAGCAAAATATAAAAAATATGGAAAGGTAGAAGGGGACCTGGTTATCAAGAGGTTTAAATGCCAAACAGAGATTGTCATATTTGATCCTGGCAATAATAAGGAAACACTGAAGTCTATTAAGTGGGGAGCTGAATCATAACAGGATCAGTCAGACCTAAGCTTTAGAAAAATCACCTAGTCAGTTGAGTGAAGGATGAACTGGAGTAGAGAGAAATTTATGGTAAGATCCACACTGCAGGAAAATTACTTTGTAAGGATCTAAATGAGAGTTGTGCTTGTGTAAGTGGAGAAAATGATGTATATACTAGAGATGCCATGAAGGTAGAAACTACAGATTAGATACACAGGGTGAGTGCAGGTGAGAAATTGAGGATGATACTGTAATTACGAACCTGGGTCCCTGGGGTGATGGTGGTACTCTGAGTAGTCAGAAAGGGGAGGGTATTTTTTTCTTGATGAGGGAAGAAAATGTCTGTCTTATTCCATTTTGTTCCTATTGAGTTTGAGATGTCTAAGGGATAAGAAAATTGAAGAATCCAAAAGGCAAAGCAGGATTGTAGCTCCACTATGGCTGAATGTATAAATTTGGGAAACTTTGTAGAGATAATAATTGAAATTCTGGTAGCTAATGAGATCACTGAGACAGTATTTAGATAAAAGACAGGAGGACCCCCAGCCTTAGGGGCCAACCATGGATACTGAAGCATGGCATAGAAGAGGAACTATCAAAGGAGCAATCTGGTTTATTTTAGTCTCAAAAAACTAATCAGGAGAGAATAGGGAGGAGGTGATGGATCCATAGAGCCCAATGCTGCTGAGAGGTCAAGAAGTATGAGAATTGAAAGGCAGTCATTAGTAATGGCAACTGAGAGAAACGAGGAAGTGAAACATTCAGTTTCAGCAGCTTTATTGGAGACTTCAGTTTGGAAGAGGAGGAGAGATATAGAATGATATAGGGATGGAGCAAAGTCTTTTTGTTTGTTTTAGGACAGAGACTAGGGCATGTTTGTAGCTCACAGGAAAAAAAAGAAGATAGGGAGAAACTGAAGCTAAAAGAGATAGCACTAAAGATGGTGGGGACAATCTGCTGGCAAAGCCTAAAGGGAGTGGGATCAAGGGTGCATGTAGAAGATTTTAGTTCTGGCAAAGAGAGGGGCTCCCTTTTATCAGAGGCTGGAGTAAAGGAGATAGTTGGGGAAGATGTCTGAGGAATTTGAGATAGGAAGAGAGGAAAAGATCCTTCTGTTGATGGCCTCAATTCTGACATGCTATATAAGATATAATAACATAAGATAATGTGTCTGATTTTTCAAAATATATCAGAAATGACAAATTCAAATTAGTGTTATTCCCTTCAGAGTTATCACCTTCAGGGTTTATAAGCTTATTCCACTGGATAAATAATTGCCATTAGAAATTTTGGAACTCCTCTTTGGATGTAATTTTCAGAGTTTGTGAACCTTCTTAAAAATAGATTCAGTAGTGACTAATTTTTGTTTTTCAGGTAGATTTGATTTTTTGAAATAGCCAGAAGTTCTTTGGGCAGATAAATGATCAGATATGATCAGTGTTCAACCTGAGTAATAACACTTTGGGTAAAAAACAATGGCTTCTGTTTTCTTGGAAAACAAAGTTTTATTCTATTATCTCTTCATGATAAAGAAGTTACCTTGCACTCCTTAAGTGTATGCCATTGGAACAACATTGGTCTATAAAGTTGGAAAACCTTCACATAATTCATCTGTTGCTCCTATATGTGCCTTTCATTCATACCTTTCATAGTGCTTATCTTTTCTCAGTGCTCAACTCACTTCTACCCATTTTCCACTTTTTCACATGCCCCTAGTTTTTAATGATTTCTTCCCTCAAATTTCCCTAGAGTCCTTTGATTACTTACATTCTTGTGTAGTTATCCATGATCATATTTTATCTCCCCAGTAGAATGCAAGTTTCTTGATGTCAATGCTTGGTGTATAGTAGGTGCTTAATAAATGTTCATTTAGTTATTTATTGATTCTCTTTCTAAATTCAGTGAGTAACATAGAGCCTTGCACATACTAGGCACCTATTAGACGGTGGCTGAATTGATGGACTGTTACAAGATGACATCAAGTTTTTCTATATGTAGAGAGGTTCATTACCAGGCTGACCATCAGGTGACTAATTTTTTTGGTCATGGTAACTTATGAAATAGATAAAATTACGAAATGGACATTATTTATGTGCTACTTTTCTTCACTTCTTCAATAATGGAAATGGGCTAGCAGAAAGTTTTGGGGGGAAGAAGAAGGTATTAGGCCTAAAACTTTTAGATTATCTACTAGCATTAATTTAAATATTGGTATTGTTAAGTTTGCCGTCTTTGTCCAATGACCGAAGAGTTAACACACCTCATTGGAGAGACTGGATTGTATCCATATTGATGCTTTTGAAATAAATGAAATTAGAGAAAAAATAAATATGAAGGTAATTGGAAGAATGGATCATAGACTTTTCTCAGAAATATAAGTAAATAAATGAGTTGGCAGAGTTGGTTTCCTCAAGTACGCATATAAAATTTCATGGGATACATGGCCACTCATTGCCTAGAGAAATGTGATGCAGAAATAATCAACACCACCATGTTGAAAAAAGTCCAGAAGTAGCCTTAGGCTACAAACACTTAATCTATTTACTAAATGAAGAGACTTGGTAATCAAAGGTGGCACCAGTTTGGGGTACAAGTTCATTTGCAAAATATTATGAAGGAGGATAATGGAAGATTACTTGCAGTGTCAAATCAAACAGTGGAAAGCAGTTGAGGAGAAAAGAGCCTGAAGAGATCTTGGCTTACTACCCAGCTAATTCATATTTTTCCCAAGAGCATTTGTGGATGAAATGGGTTGGAGGAGACTAAATAGATGGGATATAGCACAAATCTGTCAGAATTTTCACAATGATATTTGTAATTGACAACAGTAATGAAATCACCACATTGAAACTAACTTCTCTGTTTCTTGTGTATAATGTGAAGAGATGATAATACTACTGAGAAGAGGGAATGGGAAAAGGCAGCTGGACATGACTAACCCATATTCATAAAAAATCTGGGCTGCAGGTAAAATAATTTTGAAAACACCTATGCTTCAATTCTAAATACCTTAAAAAGGAGAACACACCAGAAGAATAAAAACAAGATGGCAAAGATTCTTCTTCTTCCTTGTCTCTCCTCTCCTCTCCAAGACACAAAAAAGCAACCAAGAAAACAATTCCTGATCCATGTTACCTGCTTTTTTATACTTGTAGTATTTTCACGATAATCATCTATCATGCATTGATTGTATCTTAGACAGAAGCATAGAAGAGATAGGCAAGGTTTTGCCATCTGTTTCCCTACAATAATTTATTTTATACTTATATAAAGTCATAGTCATGATGGAAATACAAGATGACTTTATATTTATTTCTTCATTTTAAGAAAGCATTTTGTTTGGTAATGGTTGAAGACCTCCTCAAATAAACTGTTCTCCCCTGGGTCAAGATTAACAATAACTATAAGAAAAACATGACTGCAAAGATTACTTTGTTCAGTAGTCCACAGAGAAGGATTTTGGAGACTTTTTGAAAAATTAAGTCATGAAAAATGAAATTAGCAGAAATGGGAGAACAATTTATATAACAACATCAAAGAAAAAACAATACACTTTGAAAGAACTGTGATCAATACAATGGCTATCTTTGATTTCAGAACACTGATGATGAAGCAAACTGTTCTCCTCCTGACAGAGAAGTGATAGATTTAGGGTACAGAATGAGGCATGGGCATGTACACACACACACACACACACACACATACACACATGCACACACACACACACACACACACACACAAAACTAATAAGGGAATTTGTTTTGCTTGACTATGCATATTTACTATAAGAATTTTTCTTTTCTCTTTTTTTTCTAATGGGGAAGGGTGAATAGAAAATAGATTTTTCCTCATTTGAAAATCTAATTAAAAAATAGAGAGGTGGGAGGATGTTACAAATGTGGAATATTTCATGTGCTCTCATATGAGGTCACTGTATTGTGGTTTTGCTTAACTCTTTTACTTTGTTATAAGAGATCTCTCACAGATCAAAGGTCATCTGTAAATATTTATAGTGTAAAAATAAAAAAGGCAATAAAACTTTTTAAATGGCCCACTAAGTATTAACCTCAAATAAAGTGGAAAAAAGGGAAATCTATCTTTGTCAATGGTGTTTGCCAGAACCTTGGAGGATGAAGTTCAGATAAACATTTCTTATACATGCAGATCTCCAAAAGCTCCTCCTTGTGGCTACCACCATACTAATCACATCATATCCCAGTATTTGAAGCCTCCTCAGCATACAGTAATGCAAAAGCAATTTGGTTTTACCATTCATTTATGTTGTAAAACCAAAATTGATGAAGAACTTTTTGAAAATTATGACAAGTAGACAGTTAAGAATCCTATTGAATTAGGCTACCAATTCAAGTATCTTGGAAAGCATTGTAGACAGATGAGCTACGACCCAAATTCATAAAGAGAAAGAGATCAAGAAGTAGACAATCCTAAGTTCCCTCATAAAATACTGTCCTATATTACTAACTACCTTTTGAGCATCTCTAGTTGACTAGTTCATAGGTTTCTCAAATATAATGTACCCAAAATATTACTCATGATTCTTACCTCTGAACTCCAAACTCTTTTCAACTTCCCTAATTCTTTCTTCGGTACTACCATCTTCGGGATTTCTTACTCTCACTCACTCTATGTAGCTACACTATTGCTAAATCTTGTAATTCTTACCTTCACAAAATCTCTTTAATACTTCCTTTCTCTCAACTCAACCCAGGCCCCACCCTGGTTCAAATCTTTATTACCTATTGCCTAGACTATTATAGCAGCATTCTAACTGGTTTCCTTGCCTCAATTTCTCCCCAATACAATCCACCCTCCAACTTCCAAGTTGATTTTTCTTTGTTTTAAAATATGCTACTATTGATATGTTTTGTTTTTACAACAGCAGAATTTTCTGCTCCCTTTTGTAACTCTTTGAGAATAGAGACAAACTTTTTTTCTTTTTTGTAACCCCAGTGCTTGGCACCATGACAGGCACATAGTAGGTACTTAATAAATATTCCTTTCTCCTTTCCTTCTAGACAGCTATCCCATAAAACAAACAACATTTTTGAAGGTAAAAAAGAGAAAGAAAATTCAACACGAGTGATTAATACATGAAAAAACTCTTAAAATATGTGTACCAACCACACTTGTGAATCTCCCACCCTTGTAGAGGAGAAAGGTATGGGAATCTTCTCATGTTTCTTCTTTGGGGCCATGCCTATATTAGAACTTTCTAATTTTGCAATATTCACTTTTAATTTTTTTATTGTTTGTTCTTTTCATTTATTTGTAGTGACTATGTATTTTGTATTCTTGGCTCTGTTTACACCTTTCTGCATCAGTTCATGTTGATCTTTCAGTGTTTCTCCGTATGTATCATATTTACAATTTCTTACTGAACAATAACATTCATTACATTCATGTGCCACAATTTTTTAAGCCATTCCCCAATTGATGGCCATCTGCTTTTTTCCCTAATTCTTTGCTATTATGAAAAAAAAGGGATACTACAAATATTTTAGTGTGTATGGAGAATTGGGGGTGCATATGGGGAGTTTTTTTTCCATGCTGTTTGCTCTATTAGAATATAAACTCCTAGAGGTCAGGAACTGTCTTTTGGCTTTTCTTTGTACCTCTAGAGATTAGTACAGTGACTGACACATAGTGGATACTTAGAAAGTATTTGTTGTCTTGACTATTGCATTTGGGAATTTGCATTTGTTTCAATGATCCTAAATTGCTCATTGTTGGAAAAGTTGATATCTCAAAAATGGTGTTCTTCTTGTAATGCTACATGGCATGAATTATGGAGCACAATGACTTCAGAAGAATTAAGAACACAATTAACAGAAAAGGTCATAGAAAGACTCATGATGGATGCTTGCAAACTACTGAATGATTCTAATAATCATTTGTATAAAAGAAGTGGCATAAAAGATGGTACCAATATATGCATCATCAGAAAAGAAAATGGGGTTCCTTTCCTAGAGTGCTTTCTATGTGAGCTCAGAGAAGGAGAAGTTTAAGGAGTCATGTGGTGAAGGTGGAAATATCAGGACTTGGACAATGGATAGTTTGATATCTGCAAGGTTGGTTCTAAAACCATGCAAGATTTTGGAGAAAACAAGTTTGAGTCAACAAATTGAAAAAAATGCTTGTCCAGTGTCTATAGTGTAAAGCACATTGCATTAGGTTCTAAAAGAGGTAGCAAGTTTTAGTAAGAAAGAATCGGTTCCTATATTCATAGAGCTTTACCATCTATTAAAGGGATAGGACATCATATCAGATACTGATAATGCCTGCAAAATAATCTGATAAGTGAATTATGAGGATGTAGAATACAGTGCTTTTTAAGGTCTCAGGAGAAAAGTACCATTAATGAAGAATTATAATCTCACAGATAGAGACATGGAGAAGTGAGAAGGTATACGAGTTCCTCAGTATGATATTTCAGATTATCTACAATGTGAGTGCAAACTTCGCTTTCTGATTTATTTCACACTATTGAAGCATTACACACTCTACATTCCAACCAAATGGAATGATGTTTTAATTTTTATTTTTTGTGGTTGTTTCTATTTTTTCTCATGACCTCAGCATTCTATTCTAGCATCCTCACATTAGCATAGACTGTCCCCTGTACCTGTGATCACCCCATTCTCATTTTCTCCTCTCAAAATCCATATTTTCTTAGAGAAGGCTGTGAACTTTCCAGTTATTTTTATTTTCCATCAACTGCTCTGCCTGGTTTTGATTTCACTAACATCATACCTTCCCCAGGATAAACTCATCTCCTGAAATCTCATCATTTTGAAGATTGATTCACTTTGATATCCCAATAAATTCCTCCCAAAGCTTCCCTTTTTTAAAGGATTCAGAGCTTTTCAGCTAACTTCATTTTCCAACAGCTGCTCTACTTGGATTTGATGATTCCACAAACATCCTACCCCTGGAGCCATGTGCCCTCTGATGCCCCCTCAAACACTTTTCAGTTTCTTTTGTGTATTGTTTCCATCTCTTTGAGAATGGAGACAAACTTTCTTTTTCTTATTTGTAACCCCAGTTATGCCTACGACATAATAGGTGCTTAATAGATGTTTATTGACTGTTCCTTCTAGGTTCAGTTCAGGGGGTACCACTTCAATGACCAAGGCTTTCCTGATCCCCTCACTCTTTCTTCTTTCTCAAGATAACTTTAGTTTAACTTATCAGTGTATGTTTCACTGCCCTCCCTCCACCTTCCTAGTAAATGTGAAGTCCTTGAATGTATGGGCTCCATGATTTTTCATTTTTGTATATACCCAGTGACTTCTGTAGTTCTTGAGCATGTTTGATCTTGATGGTTAAAAATAATTGAAAACTTCCATATAGACCTTATAGCCACATTTATACAGAATCATTAGAAGATATAATTCTTGGGGGGCGGAGCCAAGATGGCAGAGTAGAAAGACGCACATACACATAGCTCCGAACCCACAACCCACAGATCAGCTACAGGGGAGCAACTCACGGTGTATTCTGCACCCAGAGGCCACGGAATATTGGAGCGAGGGAGATTTTTGTTCCGGAGAGACCTGCAAACCTCTCGCGGGGGGTCCTTCGCGCTGCGGACTGAGGAAAAGATCCGAGTGGGCTTCGGGCATGAGATCTCCAGCGGCCACGTGGGTCCCTCCACCCACAGAGGGACCTGCAAACCTCTCGCAAAAGGTCCGTCGCGCTGCAGACGCGGAGCCCAGCCCAGCCCAGACCTGCTACGGCCACAGCACCAAGAGAAACAGACCCGAGCAGGCTTCAGGGACGGGATCTCCAGTGGCTGCACAAGTCCCTCCGCCCACAGGTGACGGGGGTCAGTGAGAGAGTCTCTTTGGCAGGTCGAGAGGGGAGTGGGGTGACCCCATGATTCGAGCCTCCCCCGGGAGGTAGAAGCTGAGAGGCGGCTGCAGACAGGGGCTCCCCAAGCGGGCGGGAGCCTGGATCCATTGTGGAAGGTCTGTGCATAAACCCCCTGAGGGAACTGAGCCTGAGTGGCGGCCCTGCCCCAACCTCAGCACCTGAACTTAATTCTCACACTGAATAGCAGCCCTGCCCCCGCCAAAAGCCCTAAGGCGGGAAGCAGCATTTGAATCTCAGTCCCCAAACGCTGGCTGGGAGGACCAGGAGGCGAGGTGGGTGTGAGGAGAATATTCAGAGGTCAAGTCACTGGCTGGGGAAAATGCCCAGAAAAGGGAAAAGAAATAAGACTATTGAAGGCTACTTTCTTGGAGAACAGACATTTCCTCCCTTCCTTTCTGATGAGGAAGAACAATGCTTACCATCAGGCAAAGACACAGAAATCAAGGCTTCTGTGTCCCAGCCCACCCAATGGGCTCAGGCCATGGAAGAGCTCAAAAAGAATTTTGAAAATCAAGTTAGAGAGGTGGAGGAAAAACTGGGAAGAGAAATGAGAGAGATGAAAGAAAAGCATGAAAAGCAGATCAGCTCCCTGCTAAAGGAGAACCAAAAAAATGTTGAAGAAATTAACACCTTGAAAACTAGCCTAACTCAATTGGCAAAAGAGGTTCAAAAAGCCAGTGAGGAGAAGAATGCTTTCAAAAGCAGAATTAGCCAAATGGAAAAGGAGATTCAAAAGCTCACTGAAGAAAATAGTTCTTTCAAAACTAGAATGGCACAGATGGACGCTAAGGACTTTGTGAGAAAGCAAGATATCACAGAACATAGCGAGAAGATTGGAAAAATGGAAGATAATGTGAAATATCTCATTGGAAAAACAACTGACCTGGAAAATAGATTCAGGAGAGACAAAGAAGATATAATTCCTGTCCTCATGGCACTAGTGACCTGCTGAAGGATGACATAATATACTCATCATACATGAAATGACCAATGATTTATTATACAAAAAAGAAGTTGCTATGAATGGGAAACAAGGGGCTTGGAAAAAGGAGAATGAACAGTGAAGAGCTAATCTAGATTTTTCAGAATGGCAGGAATCAAGCTGCCATCATTCCATACCAGAACAGTTTCAAGCACAGTTTTGAGTCAATCGTATCAAAGTAAAGTCTTTGGTGGGGGTAGGGGGTAGGGAATGGGGAGAGATGAGGCAAGGCCATTTCATCCATGGAAATCTGTTCAGAGAGGAGGTCAGGGCAGAGTGGGGCAAGACAAAATTCAATAAATGAAATTGAAGGAGTATAAACAGAAACCAGAACTAACAAGCACAGACACAGAGGAGCCAGGTAGTGAGAATATCTGAAAAGGGGTCAAGGTACCTAACAAGTCCTGCCTCCTTATTTGAAAAGGTGGGGACTTCTGAGTATGGAATACTGTACATAACATTGGACTCTGTATATTGGATCTTTTTTTCTGAACTTATTTTGTCTTCTATCTTTCCATTCTTTATCATAAGGGATGATCCTTTGGGAGAGAGAAGGGAGAAGGAGCCAGGGAGAAAAGTAGGCAATATAAAAACTAAAGTTTATTTTTAAAGTAAGTAGGAATAGAAACCTGAATCAAGAGATACAGATGAGGGAGCTGCTCACAGTTGAATTCAGGACCCCACACCTAGTCATGCCAATGGCTTATTTCCTATCCTCACATCTGTTGGCCATTCTTATGACCAAATGTCCTGCCCATTTCCACCAATCCACCACACCTGTGCTAATTGTGGGGCCCAGACACAGAGGGGTTCCGGAGGATGAATCCTCTTTAATTTTCCTCGGGAAAATAAAACAAAAGCAAAATAAAACAGATTCCAAATTTCCATTTGCTTTGTATATTATGGATTTGGGACTCAACTCTGAAATTTTCATTATACATGGTTTGTTATTTTTAGGACCTTAGGAAACTGGTTAATTTTATATACTGGAAGTGAATAAGGATGAAGAAATCAACTGCTTTACTGGAGCATCCTTTCACAGGACCAGGAGGTTTACACTTCCATACATCTCCCAGACTGTAGTCAGGCCATCTGGTCATGTGTTGGTTTTGGCACTTACTTTAGAGGCAGCAGTTTAAGGGCACATCTGGTCTTTTGTGGAACTAATTGGGATGCCTATGTTATATACACCAGGATCTCAGTTTCACCAGCAAATAGAACTCTGGAGATTTTGGAATTTAAGGTATCAGAAGTTGATGGACTCAAGGAGAAGCAGAATGCAATGGACTAGTTACAGCTAGGACTCAGAAACTACAGAGACTTTTGGAGGGGAGAATGTGAGTTAATCCAGAAAAGTTTTATTGGTAGACATTTGGTAGTGGGGGCCAGGGGCAGAGAGTGCGGAGAGGTGGGTAAAGTTTTAGAAGGCAACTAGAGCTGATCTGTTCAATTACTGGTTAGCATCAGAGAGAGTCAACAGTAAGCAGCAGAGGGGAGACATCCCTGGAGATGGAACATGGTATAAGGAGAGTCTGGTGGAAGTCTGTAAGGCCAGGTTTATCAATAGAGTCTGGCAGCTGACAGTAGAGCACTCAGTTCCAGTGGTTATGGTTCTAGGACAGTAATATAGTTCCTAGAAGGCCTGGCAAGAAAAGGTACAGCCCCAGTACTTGAAAGTTTTCAGCAGGGTAGAGATTTAGGCAAAGAGCAATTGAAACTATGGTATAATTTGGGAGGTGGGACTTTCTCATAATAGCTAGGTCTTTACTAGAGCTTGAATATAAGGTCGGAGCAGAACTAGTAGCAGTTTGATGCTGATTTGTCTAAACTACAAATCTATAGTCTCTTAAATATTCATTCCTAGGGGCTAGAATCATCTCAGGGTTAGGAATAAGGTTAAACCTTCAGGTGTTAAATGACCTCAGCTAGAAGGATTTCAGGAGCAGGGATCCAAAATAGGACTTATCCTTCCCCCCAAAACTTTCCCCTTTGCTTATCTTCCCTTTTTCTGTTGAGGGCACCATCATTCTTCCAATTCTCTCTAGGTCATGACAACTCAGAATCACTTCATGATCCTCTTTCTCCCTCCTTCTTCCCCCAATATATAAACAGTTATTAAGTTTCTCTCTTTTACTTCTGTAGCATCTATCTCTTTCTCTTCACTCATCTTAGTTCAAGAAATTCAACTTCCTTCAAGGATCAGCTGAAGTATCACCTTCTTCAGAAAGTGCTTACAAGGCTAGTATGTTTCCTTTGCCTATACACTTTGTATTCACTGATCCATGTATGTGTGGTTTTCCTCCAATCAGATGTAAGCTCCTTCAAGGTAAAGATTGTTTTGTTTTGGACTTTGCATCTCCAATGTCTGGTCCATGAAAAATGCTTAATAAATGTGTGTTTGTCCTTTATTGCCAAAGAAGACCATGTCATCAGAGAAATAATGACGTGACTTGCACTTGACTTTGTTTTGAGTGAGGGAGGGCTGTGCAGGTCACCAGCCTCACTTCTCATCCAGAGCCATCTGAATCCAGCGACCAGATATTCATCAGGATGACTGAAGATGACCCAGGATGCTTGTACAGTGAATTAATGCTGTGCAAGCTAAAACAGAGGTCATACATTGAAGGATCAAGATTCAGAATGAAGTCCTCTGACTTGATGATCTCAACCTCGCCTTTTTCAACTGTTCCATTGAGAGCATCTTGTCCGCCAGCCTTCTTGCAGTATTCATCATTCCCCACAAATACTCTGTACCTTTGTTCATGATGGTCTTTCTGTCTAAAATGCCCCTTCCCCATATCTGCTTGTTAAAATGTAATCTGCTGTTGTTGACTTTTTTCAGCTGTGTTCAACTGTCCGTGACCCCATTTTGGGTTTTTTGTTTGTTTGGTTTTTTTTGCAAAGATACTGGAGTGCTTTTCCATTTTCTACTCCAGCTCATTTTACAGATGAGGAAACTAAGGCAAAAAAGGTTCGGTGACTTGCCCAGGGTCACACCAGTAGTGAGTATATGAGGTTGGATTTGAACTCAGGTCTTCCTGACTCCAGGCCTGGAGCTCTATCTACTATGCCACCTAGCTGCCCCTTTACTCAGCCTTCTAGGATAGCTCCATTGCTATCTTCTTCATGAAAATAATAATGATAATAATAGTTGACGTTTATGTAGCTCTTTAAGCACTTTACACACATTATCTCATTTGCTCTTCATAATAACCCTGAGAGGTAAATATAAGTTTTATCGTCTGCAAACCAGATGTAATCTCTCCATCTTCTGAGACCTAAGAGTAATTTGTTTGGACCTCGTTTATGGCGTTGTATTGTAGTCATTTGCGTTATGTTTTATTTCATCTAATAGATGGTTGAAACTGTGGTATTTATCTTCTATTTGTATAAGGGTTAGCACAGTTCCTAATATATAATAAACCCATAATTAATATATATTTTATTACACTGAATATTTTAATTGCATTGTACAAATTAGTGCAACAAAATTTAGATACCAAATACAGATTTGGTGGCATAATATTGGGACCATACTTCCTCTTCTCATCATATCTATCTACCCATTATCGTCTTGCCACTTACCTGACACAGCCACTCTTGTTGCCACCTGGGCCATGATTTTCTTCACTAGACTAATCCAGAATCAATGCATCCAGGAAATCAATCCATCCACCTCTGGAAGACCCTCCTTGAGGCCCATCATTCTTGGCAGGGTACAAAGTGAATACAAATACACCTAGCCCATTATATCCAACTGCCCCAAGATCCCAGAGCAGACCGCGATTTGTCTTCTCATCCCATCCATCCATACTCCCAGGCCATCTTGCCATGTGCCTTTTATGGTAGTTTTCTGACATCTTTGCCCTTCTACAATTTATTTTGTCTAGAGTATTCAAATCAATTATATCATTGCTTTGGTAAAGGATACGTCAATTCACTTCTCTATGGATCAATTAATCAACCCCTTGTCTCCCCAGATACTCACGTCTCTGACCATCATTCCCTAATAGATATTGCCTTTCTCTAATAAGATGTAAACTTCTTGAAGGAAGAGATCGTTTCACTTTACGGACTGGTATCCCCAAAGCTTAGCACAGCGTCTGGCACATAGTAGGCATTTGCTGGTTTTTCCCCCTAGTCATTCATTCCTTAGTTTCTTGAAATGGATTTCCTCTTTTTAAAATGGAATTTAGGCTTTTTTCTATTGAGTGCTCAAAGTTTTAAAATCCCTTTTAAGTCTTGGTGTAGTAAAGACGCTTTGGAAAAGCACCGTGTGCTAAACATACTAGATGGTAGAGTAGAATGAGTTCTGGACTTCGAGTCAAGAACTGGATCAAAATACTGCCTCTGACACTTACTACCTATATGCACATGTGCAAATCACCTCAGTTTCCTCAACCATGAAATGGGAATTATAAGATCAATCTTACTCATCTTGTGGCTATTATGATGCAAATGAAATGATTTAGGCAGAGTACTTAACAAACTTGAAAACATAATGGAATTATCTCCGTCAGTTATTACGGTTACATAGTACTTTAAGATTTATTAAGCATTTTTTTCACAACAACCTTGTGAGGTAGGAAGTATAATCATTACTACTTCTCTCTTCCTACTCCCATGTATTACAGAAGAGGAAACGAAAGCTCCAAAAAGTAAAATGGCCTTCCGGCGGTCACATAGGAAGAAAGTATCTCGCAACTAGGTGCTTCCGTGGATAGAGCACTGGAGTCGGGAAAACCTGAGTTCAAATCCAGCCCCAGAAACTTGCTGACTGTGAGACCCTGGATAGGTTATTCAGTCTCTGACTCTGTTTCCTCATCTGTAAAATAATAATAGCACCTATGTCCCAGAGTCTTTATTGTAAGGATTAAATGATATATTAACAAAACACTTTGCAAACCTCAATGCTATATAAATATTAGCTATTATTATTGTCAAAGTAAAGATTTAAACCCAAGTTTCCTGACTTTAATACTTCCACACCTATGACTGTTGCTTATTATCCATTTAGCTTATTTGGGAAAACTCCACAGAGTAGCAAGAATCTTTGCACTAGGTTTCTCATGAGAAAGATTATGTATTTATTTTGTACATGTGCCCATAGGCTATTCAGCGAGCACATTTTTATAAATCTAATAGCTTTCCAGTGTTATTGTTTCGTTTTTTTCCCCTTTTCTTCATGCATATGCCCAGAGGCTGTTGTGATGGGCACAATTTTAGAAAACCAGAATACAAATAAATAAGATAATATCCATGCCAATGTGCAATTCCACTGAACTTCCCAATATGGCAGGATAATTGCTGTATTTGTCTTTGCCCTTTTTTTTCTGTTTTCTTGGTCTGTAAGAGAAGTAATGACCTTTAATTTGTATCACCTCAGCTATCAATTCATCCAGCCAGAAATCCCTGTCCTGGCAGAAATACTTGAATCTAAGGGTCATAAGTATTTAGATAATGCTGTAAAGAAAAAAAAGAGTAAAATTGAAACTGAAGAAAAAAATGAGAGATTGAGTGTAACCCTGGGAGAGAATGAAGCTGCCAAGAAACTACAGAGCAGAACAACATTATTTTGGGGTGTGGCTCATATTTCCCTCCCTATGGCCTCAGAATTCCCTCTCACATGCAAGTGGAATTAGCAGATGCCCAGTAAAGAACAGAAAAGAAGGGTTTATACTTGGGTTTGAGGGGGAAAATAACAGTGAAAAGAAATGAGGAAACTTTATATTTTATCCCTCACATTCTATATTTCTGGAAGTATTACACACATAAAAAAGAATTATTCAACAATAAATTTGAAGCCTTCAGGTTTCTCCTTGGCCTTGTTCAATGAGTCAGAAAGTCCCTTTTGGGGTACTTCTCATTCTGCCCAAATCAAGCTATACATTGACATCTTAGTGAAATCTCACTATGTTTGTGGGTTAATCTATGTTTCTCAAGATTCCATGGGTAGTGTCTGAGGTTTGCTGCTTATTGCTTGTGTAACCTTGGATAAGTCATTTCTCTGGGACCTCATCCTGAACTGAAAAATGAGGGACTTTGAAGGTTTCTTCTTCCGTTGAAAAATCTATGACCTTGACCTAAACCCATGTTGTCTTACTCCAAATCTAGTTCTCTTCCCATGGTGTCATGTTCATAGTTCTGTTTCTCTGAGATTCTCCTCTACTTTCCCAGAACCTAGGCAGTGAGGCAGACAGGAAACCTCATTGGATTCCATAAGAAAACCTTGCTTAGGTATCAGCTTTGCAACTTGTGAAGTGTTTGACTTTGGGCAAATCATAGGACTCCTTTGATCCTCAATTATATTATCTATAAAATTGGATATTTCCATTCCTTACTTGCCATGACAAGGTGGGAGCATGCTACCTACACATGAGATATTGTTACTATAAGAGGGAGCATGGGTTAGCAGATAGTGGGCCTCATTACAGTCAGGAAGACATGGGGTGGTCTTGTCTGTGATACACACTAGCTATGTGAGCATGGGCAGATCACTTGATTGTTCAGTGCCCTCACTCTCCAAGACTATAAATTGTAGACATGCTGTAAATCTACATGAGCAGAGGCAGTTTTTACTCCAGGCATTTCCTAGATAGATGAAATCAGATCTAAGCCATTCCCTCCCCTTCAAAAGGAATATTAGTACAGATACAGGGCTGCTTCTAGGCTATTCCCCCAACTCACTTCTGGGATGGCTCCCCTAGGAATGACAAAATAGGTGGGTAGGTAGATAGTGAAAGAGAAGATTTATTAAGTACCTTACTATGTGCCAAGCATGTAGACATTTTGACAAATGTTGGGAATACAAGTTCCCCACAAAGTCCCTTTCCTTAAGGGCCTTACTTTCTATTGGGGGAAGAAAATACATAAAATAAAGGATAACATAACTTGGGAAGGGAAGGCATCTACAGGGTAAGAAGGTTGCTGTCTAGGTGGTGGGAGAAGAGTGAGCATAGATGGCATGAGCATGTCCTGTTATGGTGTTCTGGGTCAGAGAAGAGGACAGAGGCATCTCCATAATGAGAAGTTCTGCTAGGAAGTTCTTCAGTAAGTTGAAAAGTCTCTTTTGTGGCTGTCTCACGCTGTCCAACTCAAGTTATACATTGATATATTCTCAGTGAAATCTCACTATATTTGTGGTCAGAGAGGTAAAGTTTCTTTCCCATGATTCATTCCATGGGTAGGGTGCTAGCTTTGCCTTTTACTGCGTCTGTAAGCTTGGGTAAGCCTCTTCACTTCTCTGGAATTTTATCTTGAACCAAACAATGAAGAGGTTTGATAAGATGACTGAGAAAAACCTAACTACCTTAGATTCAAAGTATTCTTTGGTCTAGATACCTAAAACTATAACTTTTGAGCCCCAACTGGTGTATTTATCTTCAATAATCAGCCAGAGGACACAGTTAGCTCAAAGTAAAGACATTTGCTGAAATGACCTAATATGAACAATAGTTAATAAACATTCCCCCTATAAAACTGGGGAAAGAGAACATATTCTCCCACAATGCCACACAACTTTATTGGGAAGAGTGGGCTTACACATAAGATACCCTAGTAGAGAGGCACAAACACAATGTTCCCATATGATGAAGGCAGCTCACATCTCTACCACTGCGGATCCCAATATTTTTTCTCTCTCATGATGTCCTTGTGTTGTTTCCCCTGGGTTTAGCATATCTGCTAGTCAGATCATATACCAGCTGTACTCTGCTGAATAGCCCAACTGGGCTAGTAACTCTGCTGTGCTCCTAGAGCTTGTTCTGCTTGGGTGTCAGTTCAATTCAACTCCCATAGTTGCTCTCTGGGTGTGCCCTTTGCTACGTGAGGATTCTCCTTCTGGGTAAGCTGTTTCACTATAATATGATGGGGGGACAGGGACTGGGGAGAGGAGACCTGCATTCTAGAAGAAGCACAGGTAAAGATGTTTTTTACAGTGATTCCTTATCAAGGAAGAGCAGGCTTTTCTTCTTTAGTTAACTCTCTTCTTAATTACCATCACTATGCCCTTGATTCAAAACTTGTTCATACTTTTTAAGGTCCACAAGGATGTGGTTGACTTTTCATCCAGCATTCCATCAAATTGACTGAGGAGAGTAAAGAACTATAAACACATCCCTACAGTTCATTTAAACTGGCTGAAAGGGGTGCATTCTTTACACAGCGTAAATGGGCCATTCTCTGTTTTGAGCTGTTTATAATTTGTGAATAGGTCACTCAGTATATGAGCCACTAGTAGTTTCATGCCCTTTACAAGGTGTGAATATAACCGCTCAGAATCTTAAAGGGACAAAACTTTAATGTTCCATTGTCTGTTATCTGGTTCTTACATCTTATCATTTCCGGTGGATCAGAAGATACAGTATTCAGTGCTTCTGACCACATACGGGGTTTTGAAAAATTTGGCAATAGTAAAGTTTAAAAACAAATAGTTAATGGTTTCTGAAAGTGCCTTGACCAAAAATTAATCAAAAATCAAAGGCATAATCAATCTGTTTCTGGCTGCAATTTCATTGCAACCTTAGTCCTGAAGACAAAGCATGCTCACTTTACACAATAGACACATGCCCCCAGGCCACACAAAACCATCAAATGCTGCCAAAAGGGGAAAGAGGATCCTGAGTAGAAAAAGTTTAAGAAACCCTGCAATAGATTAGATATTCCTTGAGCAGTCTCCCAAAATGTTTTGTATTAACAGACAACCCATACACTGTCTCATACTTTCATCCTTCTCTGTTTTATCTATTCTCTCAAAGTTTTTTTCCTCAGTTTTTCATGTTATCAATCAACCCATTAACAAATATTTATTAAACCTATATAATGTTAGGCACTATGCTAGGGTCTAGGGGTACATAGTAAAAAGGGGGTACATAGATAAAAACAACCCCCCCAAAACAGTCTCTTGAGGAAGTTATATACCATTGCAAAATATACACATCCATCCATCCATCATACACACATGCACACACACACATATAAACACATATGTAAGTACAATAAAAATATATACAAAATAAACACAGGACAATTTTGGAGGTGGAACATTTATGGCTAAGGGGATCAGAAAAGACTAAGTATGGAATGTGGCTTGGGAACGAGTTTTGAAGGAAACCTGTGAAATCTCAAAGGTAGAGATGAAGAGTGAAGGCATTCCAGCCAGCGGAGAAAACTAGGGAAAAATCACCGAGATGGGGGATGGAGTATCATGTGTGAGGAAGAGAAAGAAGGATTACATAGCATATGAAGGGGAGTAATGTATAATTAAGCTGGAAAATTAGGATGGAACCGACTGGTGAAGGACTTTAAGTGTCAAACACAGGAAATGGTATTTGATTCTAGGAACAATAGGGAGCCAATGGAGTATACTGAGCAAGGAAGTGACATAGTCAGGTTTGGGCTTTAGGAAAACCACCTTGGCAGATGTATGGATGATGTATTAAAAAGGGATCTGAGACTGGGAGACCAGTTAGGAGAAGTCTATTGCAGTAGCCTAGGTGAGAAGTGATGAAGATCTGAACTAGGATGGTGTTTGTATAAGTAGACAGAAGGGGGTAAGTGTAAAAAATGGTGAGGAGGTAAAAATCAATGAGACTTAGCAAGTGATTATGGGGTAAGGAAGTGTGAGAAATCAGCTTTTTTTTTTTCAACTGTGTATTAATTTCTTTCCCCTCACCTGTGTTTCTGTATTCTCTAATGCTTAATACTATTTTAAAATGCTAATGTACTCTTCTGCTGTTTCTTGATTGTGCTTATTTGTATTTCCTTGAACATATGTATATGTGTATGTGTCTTATAATTAAGCCAGTTTAAATATATCAAAATGTTATTTAAATTTTTCTTTAATATGTTCTGTTGTGTGGTCCCTTTAGCTGAGGCAATTTGAAATTGAAGCTACTGTCTCAAGCTGATGCTACAGAGTAGCCAAAGGCTATCAGTTATCCAAATTTATGAGAAACTTTGTTATTGAATCTAAAGTAGATGAAAAAACTCCCACTTGGAAAGCTGAGGAGAAGAGAAGAGTTAAAGAGAGTAAAAAGGAAATTTTTCTATTTGGAAAGAACCTAGTCTCAAGGGTTTTTATGGATAAAAGGGGGATTTCCAAAATTCCCAAGTATACAAATACTGTGGATCTACTTTCTCTCTCTTTCTCTCTCTGTCTCTATCTTTTTCTTTTCTTTTCTTTTCTTTTTTTTGCCACATGTAGAAAAGTAAAGTAGAATCTCTGAGCGTAGGGAGTTTGAAAAGGCAAACTATATATTTCTCTTCTTTTGAACAGGTTAGCAGTTAGCAGGTTGAGGCAGAGGGAAGGAAGACAACCAGCCACTGAGTGATTAAATGGACTTGGCTGAGGACAATAGAGCATGCATTTTTACCTTGAAGCCCACCCTCAGCCGACCACAGGATTACTGAATGATAGAGCTATTCTGAGAAACCACCTAACCCAAACCCTAGGATTTAGAATTAGAAGGGTTGTCTTACCATTAGAGTTAAATGTCATCCTGTCCAACTCCTATAATTTTCAGATGAGGAAATGATACCCAGAGAGGTCAAGTAATTACCCATAGTCATATAGCTAGTTAGTGGTAAAACAAGAGGTAGAGCCAATGTTCTTGACTCAACCTAGTATATGCACCACTATACAGCTCTAATTCCACAAAGTTTAGTAGCTAAGGCCAGAGAGCAAATTAAAATTTTTAGGATAGCAATTAAACCTAAGACCTCTAGAGGATTCTTAGATAGGCATCCCATTCTGTTGGAAAGATTCAGCGAGAGGTTAGGTTTTAGAGTCCTTTAAATAAGATAACGGTTATCAAGGTAGTTTTAATTTTCTGATGAAATGGGTGACCTTTGGGGGACAGGTATAATTAATATGACAAGTTACATGTGAAGTTGTGAACTCCATGTGAACCAAAAAAGTATAATGATAGCTAGCGTTTACATAGTGCCTACTATATGCCAGGCATTGTACTAAGAACATTACAAATACTATTTTTTTAATCCTCACAACAACCCCTGGAGGTAGGTACTATTACAGAATTTTACAGTTAAGGAAACTGAGGCAGATCAAGGTTTAATGACTTGCCCAAAGTCACATAGCTAGTGTGTGTGTGTGTGTGTGTACATATATAATATATATATGTATATATATATATATGTCTGAGGTGGAATTTGAACTCAAGTCTTCCTGACTTGAAGCCTAGAATTCTAACCACTAAACCACCAGCCGCCTCAGAAAGATATCAGATTGGAAGCATATAAAATTTTTTTTTTATTAATTTTTTTATTTTTTTAATGTTTAACAATCACTGCCATACAATTGCGATTTTATCCCTCCCCACCCACCCCCCACTACCGCCCTCCCTCCCCACGACTGCATACAATTCTGTATAGATTCTACATATACTTTCCTATTGAGTATATTTTCACTATAGTCATGCTATGTAGTCAGACTAAGATAAATGAAAGAATCCGTATAACAAATCAGAACATGATACACAAACAGATACACATACACAAACATGATCTGCTACATTATGTGAGTGACTTCCATATTTCTCTCTCTGAGTATGGAAGGCATTTTGCCTTGAGGTCCACCATTGGGATTTTTTTTTTTTCAGAAGTTCTTGTGTTATTACAAAAATCTAAGTCTACCAGAAAAAACTCTCACACACTGTGGTTGTTGCTGTGCATAAAGTTCTCCTGGTTCTGCTCCTTTCACTCAGCATCAGGTCATATAAGTCCTTCCAGGCCTCTCTGAAGTCTTCTTGTTCATCATTTCTTATGGCACAATAGTACTCCATTACATTCATATACCATAATTTATTCAGCCATTCCCCAATTGATGGATATCCCCTTGACTTCCAGTTTTTGGCAACTACATAGAGTGCTGCTATAAATATTTTTGTACATGTGGGACCCTTTCCCATTTTTATGATCTCTTGGGGATATAGTCCTAGTAGCGATATTGCTGGGTCAAAGGGTATGCACATTTTTGTAGCCCTTTGGGCATAGTTCCAAATTGCTCTCCAGAATGGTTGGATGCGCTCACAGCTCCACCAGCAATGAATTAGTGTTCCAACTCTCCCACATCCTCTCCAGCATTTATCATTTTCTTGTTCTGTCATGTTGGAAGCATATAAAATTTAAAAGGCAGTAAAGCAGTCTTTAAACTAAAGATCGGTAAGAATCCTCTCTCCCGTGGTACATCCATGCCTCCTCTTTCTATAGCTTCTTGACCATATCTTTTCATATCTGTGATATCTAATGGCCTCTCATACTTTCATATTTTGAGGCTCCCAATACAACATTAGAGAAATCTATATTATACCTTATGCTAAAAACCTGGTCTTTTTTTTAATGAAAGTAATTATTAAAGAATAAAGAATAAATAAGGTAGTAATTTTTCCCTTTGTTCACTAATGTGAAAAGTTGTTCATGATAAATACTAGTCCTCTCTATTTGTGTGTAAGGGATGGCAGTAGAAACTGGGCTTGTGCTTTCATTGGTATAGGTAAGTCTCTGGAATGGTAGCTCCTTTTACCAATATAGATCAGGTTCTTTGGTGCAATATTAAAGTCTTAGAAAATGACCTGCAGTAAACACTGAGGGGTTAACCTTGTTAGGGTCACAAAGCCAGTATATTTCAGAGACAGGACCTCATTGACTCTCTACCCACTATACCATACTACCTTACAATTTGCCTAGAAATCACATTCAAGTTGATTTATCATCTTAGTCTTTAGAGCAAGTATCAAGTATCATCTTAGTTAATCTTTAGAGCAAATCTGCAAAGCAGGTTTAGAGGTTACTATTGTAGTCAGGCAGCCAAAGTAATATAGTAGAAATAACAACCCACTGAGACACAGAAGCGTCATGGCCAAGGATGCCATCATCAGCTAGGGAGGATGATGGGAGAGGAAGGTCCATAAAGACTAAGTGCACATCTTCTCTGCTCCCAGCATCGCTATCCAAAGCTCCGCTTTTGTGGGTCTTCTCCCAATCAGCCTCCCTGATGGATGCTGGTAACACTGGATGAAGTCCAATCCCAGTGACATCTTTTGCCATTAATGACAATGATGACCTCCCAGGAATGGCAGAAACCAATCTCCCTTCATTCTGCCAAGGGTGGGCAGGAACATGATGGAGATTTGTGGGTCTGACACATCTACATCAGCGAGGCTGGGAGAGAAGCCAGGTGTACTACTGGTCTATAGTGACTGTTGTACCTTGAGGAAAGAGAGCTGTCACACATGCAAACTAGCAGGTTATAAAATGGACAAACAGCGTTAGAGCTGAAGTTGAATTCCTTCATAATGTTGAGCAGAGGTCATAATCAGGCTAACAGACGTCTGTAGGGTTGCTGCAGAGACAAAATCTGGGTTGGAAACAGAAAGTTGCAGAAACCAGGAAGATAAAACTGATATGACATCAAAGTGGGGGTCTGGAACACAAACAGCCAGGGGGTTATTAGCTTTGGTCTGCCCCTCAGCTCTCCATGGCCTCTGAAGTCAGGGAGCAAAGGGTGGGTCATGCCTCCCCTTCCTTCCTAATGTGAAGCAGCTGTGTTGTTGCAGGCAACCCAGACTGGAGTTTGATGGAGATTTTATTGGGCAGCAGTCACTGACTGGAGAGTCTGGCTCCAAATCCCTCATTTTTGGGTCAGAGATGGCCTTCTATCCAATCACTGTAATTTTGCGTGGAGTGACAAATAGAATGATCTATACAGAAGACAGAAGTTGATTCTTATGTTTACCAGGATACTGTAGGTTCTGAGTTTTAACTTTGTTGAAGTTCTTGGCATTTGTGAAATTAAAGTTCATTAAAAGACAAAGACTTTAAAAAATAACAAAATACCACATGTAAGTAATTGATTCTTGTTATTTGAATCAAAAATACCAACATCACAATCAGTCTGCAGAATTTGGAATCTTATGATACCACTATATGGCTCCAAACCAAGAGAATGTGTCTTTCCTTGGGAGTGTCCCACTGATAAATAGCATGAAAATAAGCATAGTCCTATGCCCGGGGCTTGGAAGAAATCAGGGTGTGCCTGAAGAAATTTTGGGCAGGAGTCCCAAAAGCCATCTATTATTATTATTTTTTTTGCTCTTTGTTTGCTATTTCCCTGTAAAACTGAGGGCTGGATTATTGGTCTCTGACATGCCTTCTATCTCTGCCTCTGTGATTCTCTGATCTCTTCCTTCCCTAGGACTGTGCGACTGTAAGGGAATTGGGAGCCTGCATCCTTTCAGGCTGCAAAATGGGAGAACACGTCAGTACACTGCACCCTTAGCTGTTTTCTCTGTTCATGCTGATGGGCCACAACTGACACAACCACACCACCATGCAGATGATCAATTGTATCCACAGACGCTGATGAGCCTGTGGAGAGAAAATGCTTTGTGGCTGGGGGCTGAGTGCTCTCTCTACTCCATCCATCAGGTCACAGAGGGACAAAGCCCAAGTGGAATTCACTTGGGAAAATAGTTTGTTCCAGTCATTCAGGGGCCTGGAGAGCAGCAGCAAGTGTTGACCATGGCTAACAGGGGATAGCGAGAATACTAGTATGGATGAAGTGAATACTCATTACAATATTGGAATTTTGGAAAATTTCCAGAACTTACTAAGAGGTCCTCATTTCATGAATCCGCAACATCTCTGAGAAAACCAAAAAGCCCCTTCAGATGCCGCTTCACCACTAATATGCTCTGGTTTTTTGAGTGTTAAATGCTGCAGCAGTATGCATGCCAAGTGTGAAACCCTTATTTGCCTGACTTGGCTCCAGTTATAAATTTCAGCCATAACATGCTAAAGTAGAAGCTAATAGCTGCCATGATAAGAGGACTAGCATTGCTGAATTCTTAACTTGGAATTAATTTTTCTCCTGTCTCAAATGTTTCTGTTCTTGTGTGTGAGTGTACATAGGCAACAGAGGGTAAGGTTTGACCCCTTAATGTCCAGAATGAAAAGAAAGTAGAAATGGACTTTTGCTTCCAAAAAGTGCTTCTCTTTCCTAATTAGTCTCACCTGTTACTGCCAAAGTCAGGAAATGTTTTGTCTCCACAATATATTAAGAATCATGGGGAATTGTACTTCATATGGAAGTATGCTTTTTACATGGTATTCGCTGATTCACATATAAGTAGGGAAATGAAATGTAACATGAATGTGAAGCTCCAGGGTTAAAACATTTTCAACAAGTATATTTCGCCTGAACAAATTGTTGAGACAGTTGAGCACCATGGAGAGAATACTGGTTATGGAGTAACAGGTCTTGGCTTCAAATATTGCCTGCCAGTGAATAGATAGGACGCTATGAACATCACTTAACCTCTCTGTTCCTCTGTTTTTTTCTCATTTATAAAATAGGAACATTAAGTAAGAGAATCACCAATGAACCTTTTACTTGTCCAAAACTAGAAAGACTTTGAGTATAGCTCATTTATTGGATTCTGTGTCTGTTTCCTGAGAACCAGCCTAGAGGCAGCTTGGTGAGAGAGTGGATAGAATTCTGGGCCTGGAGTGAAGAAGACTCATCTTTCTGAGTTTGAATCTGATTTTAGACACTTATAGCTGTGTGACCTTGGGCAAATCAATTAACTCTCTTTGCCTCAGTTTCCTCCTTTATAAAATGTGCTAGAGAAGGAAATGGCAAACTACTCCAGTAGCTTTGCCAAGAAAACTCCAAATGGTATCACGAAGAGTTGGACATGACTGAAAACGACTGAACAAAGGAAAAAAAGCTTTCTAGATAGCTGTGTGGCTGTGGACAAGCTGCCTAATCATTATCTGCCTCTGTTTCCTCAACTTTAAATAAGGATCATAGTAATACCTACCTCAGAGGGTTGTTATGGGGATCAAATGAAATATCTGTTAAGTGCTTGGCACATAGTAGGTGCTTAATGCATGTTTCTTTCCTGGAGTAATTTAGAGAGGCTCATTATTCTATTGGCCAATAGCTGATGAACTTTTACAGCTGGAACATCTCATGAAGACTGTCTACCAAGGCAATGAAGTAAGGAGTACCCATAAAAATGATAACATGAATTTTTGAAGTATTTAAGTCTAAGTATATTAATATAAATATGAGAAAGCATTTAAAAACTAGACTTTAAGTTATTCAGTGCTTTGTAGGCCTAGTTATTCAGTAAACATAAATGAAAAATGTAAACTACTTCCCCCCTAAACTTTCTAATCAATACTTTAGCCATACCTAAAAAGAGGTGGGCACTAGGCCATGGCTTCATCTATCAGGTATTTTTGTTTATCGTTGTGGTCCATTTGGATTGCCACACAGCTAATTAGATTCATTAGTACAAAATCAATTGTCAGTATGGTCCCAGATGCTGAATTGACCAGGCGGGTAGTGTACAGAAAAACATGATCTTTCTCCTCATTTAAAAGGAGTTTTATCCAAGTTACTCCACACCCATAAGACAGGAAGTGGAGAGGAGGTGTTGTCAATGAATTTAAGTTGTATAGACAAAATATTGCATAAGTGATGAGGATAGAGAAGAAAAAATGGACGTTTCCCTTGAATTATCTAGTTTGGCTTCTGAAGAATGTATCTCCTGATTATGCATGCCTAGATATGCTTGGTTCTATCTTAAGTACAATGCCAAGAGAAGTAACAAATACATTTTTGTTTTTGCTTTTGAGAGCCTGGAAGATGCAATGCAAGGTAATAAAAATATTGTGTTAAGCCATTAACAGAGAATAAGACATATGTGATACGTTACTATTTAAAGGCCAGGGGATGGGTAGAGCCATACTTTTCTGGGCATCTACATGATTAAGTCTGGGTTGTTTAAGCAGAATTAATTTAAAGGATAATTCATGCAAATAATAACCAATCTCCTCCCAAATAAACCAAATCTTCCCTTCCTCCACCCCTCACCCCCCCAAAAGCCAAATCTAAACAAAATACCATCAGTGTTTTGGGCTTAATTTAATTAGTCTGACTGAGGAAAAGTGGCTTTGGGAGAGTGAATTATTCATAGTAGCTGTCTATTCTGTGAAATTCACCAAAAAGCTTTTAGAAAGACTTTGACTTAGACATCACTAGATGAAAAAGTCTTGTATCCAATAATACCACCCAAATTTTATATAGCACTCAAAGCTTACAGGGTGCTTTACATAGGAAGGTCATAGGTTTATAGCTCCAGAGCTTCAAAGCCTTCTCAGAGGCCTTCTTTTCCTACTCCCTCATTTTAGAGATGTGGAAACTTGCCCAAAGTTACACAGGTAGTAAGAAGCATGAGGATTTGAAATCAAGTCCTTTGCTTACAAGGGCAGTTAGGTGGTGCAGTGGATAGAGCATCAGGTCTGAAGACAGGAAGACCTGAGTTCAAATTCAGCCTCAGAAACTTACCAAGTGTATTACCCTGGACAAGTCACTTAACCATGTTGTCTCGGTTTCCTCATCTGTACGATGAACTGGAGAGGGAACAGCAAACCATTCCAGTAGCTTTGCAAAGAAAATCCCAGATGGGGTCACAAAGAGTGAACAACTACACCGTCCAACTACAGAGCTAGTGGGCATTTCATATCATGTTTCCTCTCAGTGGATCCTCACAATGATCCCATAAAATAGGTACCATAGGCTTTATTTTAAAGAGGAGGAAAATGAAAGTCAGAGAACTTAAGGGAATTTTCTTGGTCAAATAGCAAGGAAGTATTGGAGGCTAAATTCAAACCCAGCTCTCTTCTGGTGGCTTAGTGGATTGAGTACTGAGTCTGGAGTTAGGAAAACCTGAGTTCAAATCTAACCCCAGACACTTACTAGCTACATAACTCTGGTCAAGTCACTTAGCCACTGTCTGCCTCAGCTTTCTCAACTGTAAAATGGGAATCATAATAGCAACTGTCTCAGAGGGTTGTTGCAAGGACCAAATGAGATAATATCTGTAATGAACTTAGCACAATGCCTGGCACATAGGAAGGGCTGAATAAATGTTGTTATTTAGTTGTGTCTGACTCTTCATGACCCCATTTAGGGTTTTCTTGGCAAACATACTGAAATAATTTGTCATTTCCTTCTCATTGTTCATTTTTACAGATGAGAAAATTGAGACAAACAAGATTAAGTGACTTGCCCAGGGTTACACAACTAGTAAGTGTCTAAAGACGGATTTGAATTCAGGTCCTCCTGACTCCAAGTCTGGCTTTCCCTCTCCCTCTCCTGACTCCTAGAACAGTATTTTTTCCATGATAACATTTGGCTCTAAATTCTCACTGGCAAGTGAATTAACTGTCATTGTCATCCTACTAACTTTGGAAGAGAAACAGAAAAAGGCAGAGGCACTGGGAAAATTGAAGGGATTTGAAGGACATGACTTATTAATGCAAACCATTCTAAGCAAATCTTCTCAGGGATGGTACAAGAGTGAGTTCATGTGGGAAGCATAATTTGGCTGGGAAGAGGGTTGGGTGGGGGTTTTTATTCACATATCTGGTCTAGGTTATGATGACACCATCTCCATAAGTGTTTCCAGTATCAAGTCAAGATGAATAAAATTTCAACTTGAGTTTTGGAGAAGTGAAGAAGCATCATTTTATTCTTTCTTGGGAACAAGTCCAGAATGATAATATCATTCATTCAACAGATTTCAGTTTTGGCAGCAAGCAGAAGAATAAGAAGCTATAATATAGGATTAACTTTGACAGAATGAGGGGAATCAGGATAGGAAAGGAAAAGAGACAGCAACTCTTTAAGGTAAACAGAACATTTAAAGTTCTGAAGTGTCATCTCTAAAATGAGGGGTTCAGATTAGGTTTCTCAGTTTCTTTCCAGCTCTAGCCCCTAAATCTATGGTTCTTATGGTGAGTGTACTATACAGTCAGTATATGACTGCTATTTCTGGGAAAACTGCATATAATATGAATTTTTGTAAATTGAATTGTGTTTTTAAAACTTTTAAAAGTACGTCTTTAGTGAATTCTTTTAAAAAGTGACTAGCAAGTGCTGGGCATTGTGCTTTATGACTTTAATCTCTGTGACCCAGAATCTAAGGCTAGCGGATAGCCTGAGCTCAGGAGTTCTGAGCTTTAGCAGGAGGAAAGCCACTTGGGTCTCTGTACTGTCTGGCATCAATCGATCATATCCCCGAGATAGGTCAGAAGGAGGAAGCATGCCATCATGCCTAAGCAGGAATGAATCAGCCCATTCAGAAAAACAGAGTTGGTCAAAGTTCTCATGCCAGTTAGCAGGACGATTTGAGCCCACGAGTAGCAGTTGCACTTTGAGAAAAAAGAAGGATCCAAGTGACAAGCTATCCTCAAAACTGAGTTTTATAAATCCTTTATATATGTATATATTTCTATCCCTATATATACACACATATACTCCAAATAATCCCTTGGGAGTCTTTGAAAATCAATTTAATTTCAAACTGATAGGAGCTGGTAATAAAAAAGCTAAGAAAAGATGACTAATATGGAAATATGTTTTGCATGATTTCACATGTGTAAGGGATATCATACTGCTTGCCTTCCCAGTAAAGAGGGGAAGAACTGGAGGGAGGAATGAAATTTGTAACTCCAATTTTTTTTAAAAGAATGTTTAAAATAAATGGATAATATATTTTTAAAAAAATTATGAAAAGAGACAAAAGTCCATGAAGATATTGTGTGGTTTTTCCATCTTCGTATGCCCAGTCCCTAGTACCATGCCTTGCACAAAGTAGATGCTTAATTAATTTATGTCAAATTACATTGAAAAATAAAAGATGAGAAAACATCTCTGAAAATGTTTTTCTAGAATGGCATAGAAATTCTCTCTTTCTGTTCTTTTATCTAGTCTAGGAGTTTTTAACCTGGTCTTTATGGATTTCCAATGTATAGATTTCAGGGTCCATTATTTAAATGAGAAAATTTTACTTCAACATAATTAATTTCTTTTATAGCCCTATGTGCTCTATTTTATTTTGAAATATTATTCTGAGAAGGTATCCATAGATTTCACAGGCTGAGAAAGGGTCCATGTTACAAAAAAAAACGCCTCAAAAAGTTAAAAAACCCTTAATTTTGTGAAATGAAACTGTAGGTAACAGTTACTTGTTAAATTTTACAAATCTCGTCCTTGAAATTAGAACAGCAAACTTAGTTATCCCTACCACATCGCTGGGGTTAGGGGTGTGGTGCTCTATGATCTGGAAAATTCACATAAAAATTTTGGGTCCTTCCTTCAGAAGAAGTCTGAATTTTTTTCTTTTTCTTTTATGGGGTGTTTACAGTACCTTACTGTAAAATTTAGGCTGATATTATATAATGATTAATATGGAGACATACATATATGTCTATATAGTGCATTTCTGAGTTTCTGAACTTTATCTATGTTGTCTGCTAACTTTCATGTGTCATCTGCAGCTTCTGCAAAACTCCCCCAAAACTTCCCATTTAATTTCTTATGCCAATTCACAATATATTGAAACTGCGATGGGGAAAATCATGATGTGGAAGGGGCAGCTATGACATAATTCTATGACCACAATTAATTGCTTTAAAACAAACTCTTGTTTACACCTTTCCTTCAGAAGCTATGGGGTTGTTTGCTCCATTCCCATACACAGCTTACCTGACGACAAAAAAGGCATTTCTATTTAAAATATGATATTGTGCAAGAAAATTATTGAATTCTCATACAATGAGCTCAGAATTCTTATTAAAATCAGTGTATCATTTTTGTTTGGTAAAATATCTCTCTAAAGGCAAAAGAGATTGGATTCACATGTAATAAGTGTCACTTTGAACGTAGAGCATATTTACCTAGTGAATAACCCTTAAATCTTTTAAGAGTTCCAAAGGAACAGTTGAATAATTATGATTTTAACATAAATTTATCAGATCAAGATTTGATCTGATCAAGATATCAAGAAGATTTCAGTTTCAAACTGAAATGGACTTCAGAGAAAATCAAAATTCTTAGGCCTAGATTAGGATTTGCTGTGGTTGAGGGAACCATAAAATAAGTGGAAGGATGTCAAAAGAAATCAGTGACATTGAAATGTCCTACATGGGAAGTGGACTTGTTTGATGGAAGCAGTCAATCAAGGAGGTAGGTCAGCTCTAAGTCAGTCAGACTTACTATTTAGTCAGATAGTTAAATGTCCAGGCAGTTTATATTAAGCTTTCTCCCTCCCTCTGTTCTCCTACCCAACAATGGACTGCTTAGTCTTGGAGCCAGGCCTGGACAAAATAGGCAGTCATCTACATAGCATGTGAGAAGTATCTATAAACCCTTGGGCTCAAACATCATTTCTCTACAAGATTACAGAATCCCTGAATTTCCAAATTGCAAGAGACCTCAGTGGACAACCAGTCCAACCTACTAGCAGAATGATTCCCCCACCTGAACATACTTAACAAGTGGTTTTTGAGTTTTGAGTCTTATCTGAAAGACCTCCCATGTTGAGGACTCCACTGCCTGAGGCAGTCCTTTCAAGTCTGGGATAACTTTAATTATTAGGAAATCATTCATGACTTCAAAACTAAATTTCTCTCTGTAGCTTTCTACCTCAGGAGCTCAGAAGAATTGCCTTTTCTGCTGTTTAAATACTTGAAGATCTCTATCATGTCCCTCATCTTGCCCACCCTAACATTTCCTTTTTCAGTCTAAACATCCCTTGGAGTTCAAGGCAGCACATCTTTTTCTTTCTGTTTTTTGTTCAGTTGTTTCCGACTCTTTGGGACCTCATTTGGGGTTTTCTTGGAAAAGATACTGGGACTGGTTTGCCATTTCCTTCTCCAGCTCACTTTGCAGATGAAGAAACTGAGGGAAGCAGGTGAGGATAAAGTGTCTTGCCTAGGATGACAAAGCTAGTCTCTGAAGTCAAATTGGAACTCAGGTCTTCCTGAGACTCTAGGTCTGGTGCTTAATCTGTTATACCACCTGGTTGCCTTTATTTTCTTCTTACCTGTCCTGAAACTTGAGCATCATTGTATTCAGCCAAGGTGAGAAGTTGGAAAAAACTATTCAAAAGCACACTTCATTATTATTATTTAATTTGGGAGGGATTTAAGGTCCTGGTTTATCTCTCATTAGCAGCACAGATCATTAAATTACCAGCCTATCACCTTAGAAGATTGAGAAAACAGGGTTGTTAAAAGGATGAAGCCTAAGTATTGAGAAAAGATCAATACATGTCTGTGCAAGGTCGTTTATAGCAAAGGAACCAATGCCAATTACTGCCTAGGTAAGGTAAATGCTGGTGAGGCAAGACAGTGTGTGATGTTTAATCAGTTTTGGGTTTTTTGGTGTGTTTTTGAACACAGAGAGAGGAATAGCTTTTCTTGTAAAGGAGAAAAGCTAAGAAGGAGTCCGGATGTGGGAAGAGTTGTAGTTGAGCCGTGGGAGAGCATTTGGGCCTGGGGGAATTTGACATTTACAAGCCAAGCCTCAGATCAGACTTCATCTCTGTGCCTCCCTGTCTCCCTTTTATTCTCCCTCCCTAACTTCTTTCCTCCCTTACCCATTCTCACCCTCCTTTCCCACCTCCATTGGAATTGGAGAAAGTCTATATGTTAACTCTATAATTCTAGAAAAATTTATTGGTCAGTGGACCAACAGTGCCAACCTCCCCTCTTCCCAAGACCCTAAGAAATTTCCTGATTGTATGAGAGAACAGAGAGGAGCTTGTGGAGAGAATGCTGATCTTGGCTCATTTTCCTATTTTGCTGCAGGGTTACCTGGTATTGTAGGATCATCAACGTCCTAACAATAGGAGGTTATCACCCATTATCAAAGGCACAGGAAAATAACATTATTGACTCTCAGCATCTATAATTGGTGATTCCATTCCAACTCAAATGTTTAAGGCAGGCTTTAGCAATTTTGAACACACAACGTTTTAAGTGTAGTTAATTGAAAATGAAAGCCAGGGACTTAGGCAGATTTTCAATCCAGAGAAAGATAATGTAATATAAACATCTGTTTCCTTTGCTAAATTAAGGGGAGGGGAAGAATGACATGTTGGTATTATTATAATGTCAAGCTTATGAAAAATATTTTCTTGTTATTTTCAGCTGCATTTCATAAGTTATTGCTCAATCATGTCTGATTTTTTGTGACCCCCTTTGGGATTTTCTTGGCAAAGATCTTGTAGTGGTTTGCCATTTCATTTTCCACCTTATTTTCCAGATGAGGAAACTGAGGCAAACAGGGTTAAATGACTTGCCAAGGTTCACACAACTAAGAAGGATTTGAGGCCAGATTTCAACTCAGAAAGATGAGTCTTCTTAACTCTAAACATAGCACACTACCCACTGTGCCACCTAACACAATGGTAATTGATTGACTGGAATGCTGTAGACTTATTTGAAAAAGGCTTATTATAAGAATTTACAAAATGATTCCCAAGAGTAGCTTCAACTTTTCTACTCTTATGACACTTTACTCCCTAGCCTGTACTTTGATCCAATGAAACTGGCTATTCCGCACATAGATATGCAATCATTTTCTTTTGGACACTAACCCTGGCTATTCCCCTTGTCTGGAATATACCTCTTCATCTTTGGTTATTGGTTTTGCAGGCTTCTATGAGTCCCAAGTAAAATCCCATCTTTTACAGGAATGCCTTTCCCAATAACTAATTCTAATACCTTCCCTCTGTTAATTATTTCCGATTTATCCTCTATATAGCTTGTTTGTATATATTGGTTTGCATGTGGTCTCCCCCATTAGAATATGAGTACCCTGAGACCATATACTCTTATCTCTTTTTGTATCCCCTGTTCTTAGCACAGTGCTTAATAAATGTTTATTGATTGATTAATATAAAACTAAATATAATCAGTTCTGCTATAATGCTTATTTTGAAAACATTCATTTGTTCCAGTGCAATTGCTATAAACGGGAACAAGTTGATCATATCCAGATTTTCTGTTTGCTTATGTGTGATTTTGTCTGTGAGAATTACAAGAAACAGAAAATTGCTCCATAGTAATTCACAAATTGCAACCTGTCCAACATCCACTTCCACAAGCCCATTTTGGGTCCTTCTCTAAGTACAATGCCACATTTGCAGCCTCAATTTGCAGCCCACCTCGGTTAGCCTCTTGTCCTAACTGACTGAACTTGGCCAGCCAGAGCCCTGCCTGTTGAAACTGGGGCAGGCTGAAAGCAGCCTGAGGGCACAGACACTAGTACAAAATATTGTATCAATAATACTTTTCTTAAGTTTAACATGTATATAAAACTGTGCTATTTTTATTAGATGATTACCTTTTAAAAATATGTCATTGATGAAGTTTTTGAGTGTTGTGTCCCTAATCCCATTTCATCCACATGCTCTACACTTTTTATTGAGAGATTTTGCATAGTGCAATGACTCTTAGGAAAATATTACGTTACCCGAAAATCTGACAAATAGGCCTTTTATGCTTTCATCCAATCACTGATAAATACACAGACTACGACCTAGGATCAATTTCTGGGTCACTCTACTAGTGGGATCTCTTTAAAGTTAGGTGCTAACCTACTAACCACAATATTATTTATTTCCAGTCATTTCACCAGGTCCACACCCACCTAATCACTCTATCATGTAACCCTGTGGTTACCAAGTTGTAGCTTTTAGACTGAGGCATTTTGGAATTATTGGAAGGAACCCAGGAATCTATTTAATCAGCAACTAGCTTATTAAATAATCCATGTAACAATAAGTAAACACATATTCTGAAAATTGAATAATGTCTTACACATATGCATCTTACTATTTTCAAATACATGTATGTATTATTGTAATTAACAAAGTATAAATTTATTTTAAAGTGATAATAAATTCATGATGACTTTTGGTGATCATACATGTTTGATGACTCACAGGAAACTAAGAGTAAAATGAGTATTGTGTTGGGGATACTTGAAGTTATTTTGAAATGAACAAAGAGTCTTCTCCAAACTGGAGCAAGTTCTCACTATATGACAAAACTTCTCAGAAAACTGAAAAGCAACCTGGCAAAAATAGATATAGAATAACATCTCACACCGTATACCAAGTTAAGCTCCAAATGGATGTAGGGCTAGGGCATAAAATATAAAAATCACAAACAAATTAAATAAGCAAGGAGATGATTACCTTTCAGATCCACAAGTTAATCCTGACCTTTCTTATCATCTACTCACTTATCTTGGATTTCTATTTCCTTTTGACTACTTTTGTTCAATCTTTTCTAAGTCACAGATTAATTCTCCCTTGATCGATCAAACAAAATTATACTTGAAAAGTTTTTTCTAGTTTATATCAATCATTTTCATAATCTTATCTACCCTATGCCACTGTTTTCTTCTTTCTCTTACTTTTCTCGTCTCCAACATAGCTCTTAAAAAGGTCGCTTAAAAAGTTATTATTATAGTCAGCTTTTGCAGTATCACCAATCTCAACTCATACTGGCCTCTGGTATTTCTAATACTGTTCTTATGGAATTTTTCTACTCTTTTGTTCTCATACTTATTTCCCATTCCTTCTTTTCCTCTTCCATCCATTTTCTCTTCCATTTTACACATGGAAAAATTCCTTGAGAATCTACATTTGTCACTTCAGACAAGATTCCTATTTTCTTCATTATTGGAAAAATTTTTGCCAGTATTGTCCAAATTTCATTGCTGAGAGCACTTCTGATGGAGTTCTGCTGTACAATTTTTGATCATGGGATTCTACTTAGCTTTTTCCTGAACTCTCCTGTATTATGCATATGTGATAGACTATTTTCTCTTTTCTGAGTCATGGACAGTATTGGGCTGATAAGGTCCATAGGGCCATGGACAGTATTGGGTTGATATGGTCCACAGGGTCATGGATGGTATTGAACAGGGTCATGAAGAGTCAGACAAGACTGAAAACTGGACAGCAGCAGCAACAATAAGCTATAATATATTATCTTGCCTCTTATAAGGCCTATTCACTTAGTGGGCGTTACCTCTCTCTAAGTGAGTACCTTGAAAAGACCAAGGTCTCCCATTGCATCTTGGCCATCTCCAGTCATTATGATTAATATCTGGTCACTGGATCCATATGTCTCAGAGGAGAAAGTGAGGTTGGTGACCTTGCACAGTCCTCCTTCACTCAAAACAAAGTCAAATGCAAGTCATGTCATCATTTCTCTGATGTCATGGTCTTCTTCGAAAACAAAGGTCAAACACAATCACCAAATAAAAAGTGAAGAGGTAACTTCTTCTCAAGGGACCAATTCCATCTTATTGACTAGAATCATATCATCATAGAATTTTCCATTATCATTCCACCCACGTTTAGTAGCAGTAAGACTTTATCAGCTTTTCCACTTGTAGAAGAACATCTCCAACAAATGAACATATTGTGAAAGTTCTTTCTTACTACTATGCTACACACTTGTCCCAAATTCATGCTCTATCTCCTCAGGTCTTTTTCTCTTACTTGAGTCATCTGTAGTGTATTTCCACCAAAATGTCATTTTTCTCTGTCATTTAGTGATCCTCACCCAGATATTCTCTATTATGTTTCCTCTTCCCAGATCTGTGTATTTCCTCATACTATTATTATTTTAATAAAGAATGCTATTTCACTACCTTTTTTATCTAGTCATTTTTTTCTGTAGAAGGCTTTAAAAAATAATTAATTTCTTTTTAGTTTTTAACATTCACTTCCATAAAATTTTGAGTCTTGAATTTTCTCCTCCACCTACTCCTCCCCTCTCCCCAAGACAGCATGCGATCTGATAGAGGCTCTTGTTAGAAATTCATATTAAACATATTTTCACTTTAGTTATGATATAAAGAAGAATTAGAACTAATGGGAGAAGCCATGAGAAAGAAGAAACAAAACAACAAAAGAAAAGGAGAGCAAATAGTATGCTTCCATCTGCATTCAGACTCCAGAGTTCTTTCCTTGGATGTGGATAGCATTTTCCATTGTTAGTCTTTTGGAGTTATTGAAGGCATAGTCTTTAATAGCCAAATTCTAGCCACAGTTCCACATCCCATCCATCAAGTCTTAGTGATGTCCATGAAATAGCAATTACCTTTCTGCTTTAACATCATTGGTTCACATAGTTTTGTATGCATACACTACAGATTTGTAAATAAACATTTGCAATCATAAATTTTCTTGCTACTTTCTTGGATATTGTCCCTTGTGAATTAATATTCATCTACATTGACATTCTGCATCCCATATCATATGTACAGCTTTTTGTGGCATATACCTTGGTGAATGTATTTGTCTAGTTTTGTCCTCCTTTTTAGTTTAAATACTTCTTGAATATGTCTCCAAGCAAATGGTTAAATGAGAGAGTAGTTATCAGGGAGGAATTTCAATTTGGAAAGAGTTCCCTAGAGGAGTAACCCAAGTGTCTCTTCTTGGCTTTGTGTTATTCAACATTGATTTGAAGGAAGGTTGATGAAATGATTGTTTAATTTGAAAAAGAAATGAAACTGGAAGGGATAGATAACATCTTCAATAACAGAAACTTAACAGATTTTTTGATGAGTGATTGCTGACTGAAAATTAAGGAAGATTTCATGGAAGATGTAGTTGATTTTAAGGGATGACCACAAAGTAATCCAAAGACTCCATACCAGAGACTCCATACCAGGGACAGAAAAAGTGATCTATGCATGTTTGGCAAATGCCATGATTGGCAAATTAGCACTCATGGGCAAGACTTCAGTCAGTGGAAGGTAGTACTGCATACACAGCTGGAATACATGCTTTATATAGGATTTTAGCTTTCAGGAGGCAACACAGAGGGTCTATTATGACTGCAGTAGCCTGAGCTGAAAAAAGTAGGCTTTTATGCAACCTGAACTTTTCTTGGGGATTAAATATGATGTTAGAGAATCATTGTTCCATGGCTTCAGATAACTGTGATCTGTCTCTATATGTGTTACATGTATGTATTGGATTTTTTTAAATAAAATTTTTTAAAATAAAATTTGCTGTTTCTACATTGTGTTCACTGTGCTCACAAACAGGCAGTAATATTAACCTATTTGTCTCAACCCCTGTTAGCAACTACTGCACAAGGCAGTATGATCAGTACTCTGGGTCTGAGTTGGTAAATTAGGAAACAGAGAGGAAAAACTACTGAGAAAGGAAAAGACTGGGAGTGTTGATCAAGTCTGAGCTATAGTCTTTCGGGAGATCTGTAACAAATACAGAAGGAAATAGGGATGAATAGTGCTGAACTAGAAACGATTGGTATATGGTGCTATCTAGATCGGTCAGCTACTGTTGATCTCACTGGGCTGTCCAAACACAAGATTTTTACCCATGTTTTGGAGTGGAGATTAATAAGAGAATGTATTTGGATAACATTTTATGGTTTGAAAATTTTCATTCTCTCAACAATCCTATGAGGTAGAGCATGTATATAATATCACCCTATTTTACAGAGAAGGAAACTGAGACTCACACAGTCATATAACTAGGATGACTTAGAAATAGGATCTGAATAAATATTTCTCGATTCCAAATTCCATGCCCTTTCTAAAATATCATACTGAGCAGAAAAATGAACCATTTCATGAATCTAACTTGGGCCCTTCTTGCCAGAGGGGTCCCTGATAAAAGGGTTTCATTTCTTTTATCCTTATTATCTTGGACTATTGCAATAGCTGACTGGTTGGTCACCCTGCCTCAAGTCTCTCCCCACTCCAATCTATTTTCCAGTTATCTGTCAAAGTGATTTTTGCAAAGCACAAATCAATTTCAGTGGTTCCCTGTTACTTTCAGGATTACATATAAAGCACAGTTATCCCTTCCACCTTGCAACTTTCCCCATCATGATTTTGGTTTATCACAGGTTGGCATAAGAATTTAAATAAGGTTATTTTGGGGGAGAGTTTTGCAGAAGTTATAGATAACATGCAAAGGCCAACAGATGACACAGAAAATGTTTAGAAACTCAGAAATACAAAGAATATATGTGTAGTATCATATAATATCAACATGTCTTATCTTTTAATATAATAAAATTTCAGATTTCTTCTCTGGTATGAAGGAAGGGCCCAAAATTTTTACACAGTTGTTCTAGATTTTGGGGCTGCCTGACTTCTAACCTATATGATGTGGAGAGGATAACTGTACTCTGACCTATAAAACTCTTCATGACTTGGCCCCTTCCTACCTTTTTCTATCTTCTTACACCTTATACTTCCCAAGCCCTCACTATTAGGATCACTGAGATCCAACACTATCCTTGCAATCACTCACACTGGCCCCTCCATCTCCAGACAGAGTATTTTTTCTAACTAACCACCATGCTTAGAAGTCTCTCTTTCCTTCCTTCTACTACCTAGCTTCTCTGGTTTCATTCTAGTCTCAGCTAAAGTTTCACCTTCTGCAAAATATCTTTCCTGAGCTCCCTCAATGCCAGTGCCTTCCCTCTATTCATTATCTTTGATTTATCCTGTGTACATCTTGTTAGTGCATAGTGTTTTGCAAGTTGTCATCTCATTTAGACCATAAAACTCCTGGAGAGCAGAGATTATCTTTTGTCTTTGTTTTTGTCATTTCTATTAGATCCTCTATGATTTCTCTTGGACCCTGACATACACCTTTGTTATTGAGACTGACATGCTTGGTTTCCAACAGTGGAAATTTTGGTTTCTGCTTAGCTGTCCCAAGTGATTCTAGTATGCTGCAGTGGTGGCTTAGTTTGTGTAACAGCCGTCTCATTTACCAAGTCATGCTGTCTGAACGTAATACACTGGATTAGAAAGTCTTTCATGGAAAATTAGTAGTTATGTTAAAAATAGCCTTTGATCAATGAATTCGTCTAGGAGTTGGGCTTTGTAAAAGAAGGAAGGGAAAAGAACTGATACCTTATTGTCAACTAAATCCCATGTCGTTCGCAAAATCTGAGAAACCTAGAATCAAGCTGTATTCTGCTTTGACTGGTCCAGGCACTTTCTATATAGGCAACCAAGAAGCCTCTGATTTTTTCAAATATACTCCAAAACATAAGTCTTTGACTTTGGTCATCTCCTCTCCATCTATCAAAATGAAACCAATAAGCAATCCCAGCTGCTCAGCAGGAGCATGAAAAATGTTTGAGTTTCTCCCCCCACCCCAGGATAAACTAATATTTACCACTAAGGATGCAAATCTGCAGTCTCCCCACACACAGAACTCCCATTGACTTCAATCATCTGTTACACATGTGGACGAACTGAAGCACTGAGCTCTTTTATTAGTGAAGTTTGGCTGGTAAATATTGGATTTAACCTAAAACCCAAACCTAGAGCTATACTTTACAAATCACACTGGTGAGGAGTGGCAGGCCCCATCAATTATTCTCTTCATGTTGCTTTGAGGAAGGTGGGAGGAGAACCTGGGTTTCTTGACTTTGCCATTACAATTTTACAATTTTGTTAGTGGTGCAGAAGGGGGGAGTTCTGGGATGGGAACATGCCTCATATGTATAAGGCAAGACCTTCTGTTTGCACACAGCTGTGTAAGCAAAACCAATCTATGCCACAGTAAGCTACTGGGGCAGGGATCAGGATCAGGCCTAGACACAAATATGCTCTGAAGTAATGGAATTTCCCATTTTGATCTGACAGCTTTCAAACTTGGACCCTTCATGTCCTCTTCAGGGGAAATTAGTGCCTCCATGCTGTCTTCCTACCCTAATCCTCATCGCAAGTCATTTTTCAGTTGTGTCCAACTCTTCATGACCCTGTTTGGGGTTTTCTTGGCAAAGATACTGGAGTGATTTGCCATTTTCTTCTCCAGCTCATTTTACATATGAGGAGACTGAGGCAAACAGAGTAAATATGACTTATCCAGGGTCACACAGCTAGTAGATATCTGAGGCTGGATTTGAACTTAGATCCTCTTTACTCCAGGCCCAAGAGCTCTGTCCTCTGCTCCACACTGATACACCATTTACACAAAGGTGAATGATTGACAATAATTAGGATCCTCTCAGATGTAGTTGGATTTTAAAAGGAATTAAAACTTAGAGCTAAAGGGAAGAGGGCATCTGGATGGCACAGTGGATACACTCATCTTCCTGAGTTCACATCTGGCCTCAGATACTTCTAGCTGTATGACCCCAGGCAAGTCACTTCATCCTGTTTGCCTCAGTTTCCTCATCAGTAAAATGAGCTGGAGAAGGAAATGACAAACTACTGCAGTTTCTCTGCCAAGAAAACCCCAAATGAGGTCCTAAAGAGTTGGACACAATTAAGCAGCAACAAAAAGAGAGAATGTTCTGATTGGAATTGTAGACATTAGCTTATGGATAGAGGAGGGTTTTGACGAGGTAAAAGCATTCTGGACCTTGAAATCTTGCTCCATATCTGGAACCTAGGCATTTGCTCAGCTAGGCTTTCTATCCATCCTAATCACTAATAACATCATTCATGCCTCACCTGGGAGCTCTCTAAAAAATGAATCTAAATGATTCCAGAATACCTATCAATCAAGATTGGGTTAAAAGAGAAGTAAATGCTCTTCCTTCCCCACTGCTTACCTTCCAGTGATCACTGAGTGAGGGTGAGAGAGGGAGTCAACACTAGTAATGTTTGGTCAACTGGCCATCAACCATAAAATGAGTGATCTAGGACTGAGGACTAGATAATCTGTAAGAACTCACAGGAAGTCTAGAACAATGGTCCCATGAATTCATTGTTCTGTTCACTTAATAGATGATCAAGTGATATACGATCTCTTTCTCTGTCATTTTTCCCATCTTCAGAACTGCACCTCAGTTTCCTCAACTGTAAAATGGGGATAATAATGGCATGTACCTCACAGGGTTATTGGGAGGATGAAATGAAATAATATTTGGAAAGCAATTAGTACAATGCCTAGCATGTCATAGCCACTTGATAAATATTTTCTTCCTTCCTTCCTTCATCTCCAACTTTTATGTGCATTGGTGGCTCATTTGATATGGGTCAGTCTTGCCTTTTACAAAACTCCAATCTCAGACAAGCGCAAATAACAGGAGATAGTGATGGTATCATGGAAAGGATTCTGGATTTATATTCAGGTCTGGCTTGAGTTCCTAATTCTAATATTTATTTGCTCTACTATCTGACCGTAGGGAATTAACTCAGTTTCCTCCTTCTTAAAATGGGTTACAATCATTGCACTCTGCACATAGCAAAGTCATGATGAAAATGCTTCATAACCTTCCAATGCCAGGTGCTCTAATGTCAGAACCGTCCCTGTCTCCATTATCTTATGCTGCCTCCCTGGTCTTAATTAATTCCCATTATCCCTTGAACCACCTTATGGCAGCAAGGTCGAGGTCTCTACCTATCACAATTTCATTTAAATTTAGAGATGAAAGTTTCTTCTTCTTTCCTCCTCTTCTCTTGGTCTCTGTCTCTCAGCCTCCCTCCTCTGTCTCCTCTCTGTCTCTGTTTCCTTCTCTCCAGAAGTTTACCTAACCAAAAGTATTTCTGTTTTTTTCCCACGTGACATTTCTCCTTTCAGCACTTATAATTCTGATTATAATCTACATTTATCATTGTCTCACCCGTAGTCATGTTGTAATGACTGCTTTAAACTCTAAATAGAAAAAAAAATCTTTAATAAAAGATAGCCTTGATCTTGAACCCACTTGCAGGACTCCCACTGTAGTCTGAGAGGCCTGGGTGGCACAAATGCAAAGGTTCTTTTATTTATCACTAAAATAGCCTAAGGGAGCCTCATTGATGTGATAAGTGACAGATCAGGTAACAAAAAAACAGATCAGAAGCAAATAAAAACAACAGAGAATGAGAACAGGATAATAGATTTTCCCTGGGAAATTGGGACATAGTCATAATTTAGAGGCATTATAAGATATATATATGCACATATATATGTATATATCCTTTTTTGTTGTATATTTCAGAGATTGATGTGGAAGACAACAAGACAAGCTGAAATTTTGAAGTTTTTGGGTGAAAGGACCACTCACCTCTATGAACCAGCTTAGTTTAGGTTGCTTGGGCTATTTCGAGTTAGTATAGAAGTTGGCCTCCACCCATAGTACCATCATCTACATGTGGCACCAATGAGAAAAAGTATGGTATGGTGGAGGTGTGGACTTGGAATCAGAGAATGAGTTCAAATTCTAACTTTCTATATTTATCATATTTTAAGTAATTGTCAAAGGACATTTACAAGTTTTTTTTTTTCTATTTTAAGCATTTCTTTCATGATGGAAGAAATAAGTAGCTGTCTTAGACCTGATTTACATTCTACGTTAAATCCCTTTCTGGAAGGGATCCTATTAAAAATCTCTTTTGGGGATACCCTAGACATGTGCCAAATCTAAGCTTTAAGTGATGAGTTTCAGTGATTAGTCTTATCTTGGGCATGTCACTTCTTCTCTGGGTCTCCATTTGCTCTTCTTAAAAAGTAACATATTCAGAAGAAATAACTGAGAAGGTCCCTTTCAGCTCTAAATCTAGCATCCTGTATAAAGATATTCACAACGCAATAGATTCCTGGATATTAAAGGGGAAGTGAAATAAAAACCAAATGGAGTCAATGAATGGTCAAGATTGAGGAAGAAGAATGGAAGGAAATATGTATGTATTAAGTGCTTACTATGTTCCAGGAATTGCGTTAAGTGCTAGGGATACAAATATTATCAAAAAGAAAGACATTCTCTGCCTTCAAGGAGCCTACATCCTAATGGATAAAGACAACATACAAAAAAGAGCTGGAAAGCAGTGGAAGGAATGGGGGGAGAAAAAGGAAATCAGGAACAAGGCCAAGAAGAGAATGAAGGCTAGTGTACCTAGGCCTTTCTAAGAGGGAGGGCCAGGAGGAACTCATCAGTAGGAGAAGGGGAGGTGGATCTTGTGGAGGTATGTTTCAGGATGAGAAGGTTGCAGATATACTAGGCTGTTTGAGGACAAGGTGGCCCCAGGGCCTATGGGAAGTTCTGGGATGAACCAGGATTACAGAAGGCTTGATGTTAACATCCCAAAAGTCAGATGTAGGGACAGGAGGAGAATAAATGAAGGAGAAGACAGTAGAATGTAGAGAAAAGAGAAAATTAAAGTGCCTAGGACAGGACAGTGTAGAAAATAGATGTATCTACTTTATTGTTGTGGGGTTTTTTTTGTTTTTTTGTTTCTTTGGTCCAGTCCTATGGTTTCATTAGTTTTTGAATGGAACTCATAGTGTTAGTAACTCCCTCTATGAAAGAACATCAGTAATTTACTTGTAATTTAGTATATAACAGGGCTAGTGGCCAGGATGGTCAGGGCTCCCACTGAGAAGGTTCATACTAACCAGATTCATTTGTGGGAGTATTTGGTCACTAAAATGAGGGATCCCGTTTTTTCATCTCATCTGTGGTTCATTATGCCCCCCCACCCCCCTCCCGCTCTGCAGCTGATCCTCATACCCTTAATAGAACTCTGGAACAAATCACTTAAATAAAGTCTGGGTTTGGCTCATATCTAGGGTATCCTTAAAAAGGAACTAGAGGGCTTCTTCTAAAAAGGTGCACAATGTACAAAACATATCAGGTATAGGACAGGTATTTATTTCCCCTATCACCATGAAAAATAAAGAAGTTTCATGGAACTATTGATTACTACTTAAAACATGATAGAGAAAATCATTACTCCTCATACTCTGCTAGAAACTTGGTGGTGGAAATAAAAAATCATGAAGCAGCACCTTGTGGGACTGTAAGGACAAGTATCTCACTTTCACCTTTGTTCTGCATTGTTTAAACACTTCATTCAATCTTCATGTATTGTACCAATCCATGACATAGTTTGGGCTTATTGTCCTGTAAGTATGATTCTGTAAGCAGTCTCCTCCCTCAGGAAAGCCAGTATTTGCTGAGGACCTCAGGAACTCTTGAATCCGTAAAGGCTCAAATGATACATATCTCATGACAATGTTGGATCACTTGAATATAAGGAAAGACATACGAAGTGGAAAAGGCAACCAGGGCTTTGAGATACTGGTTTGGGTTCAGGTTCACTGGAACTAGCATAGGCTCTCACTTCATGCAAAAGTAATCACTGTAGATGTCAAGATTTGGCATCTATAGATTTCCCAAAGAGGAACTGTTTAAGCATCAAGCCATACATTCAGAAGAGGAGAATGGAAGTCAAAAATCTTCTCTCCTTTGAAAGCCCAATTCATGGCAGCTTCTTCCTACTCAATAGTCAATCTTCTTTGATTCAGCCATTACCAGCTGTCACAAGGGTGGAGGGAGACATGAAGTTCAGTTATATTTGACCATGACCTTTGTCAAGAGACCAAAACACAGTCTTGCCAGAGGTGGCCAGAGCATAGACTGAGCATTATGCATTCTCCAGCCGAGGACCTTCAAAGCCTCATCCCCAAGAATATTCAACAGCGGGAGCTCTCATCCTTCCCCTCCCCATTACACTAATATCTTTGAGAGCTGACTGGAGCCCTGAGAGGTTAACTTACTTGGTCACACAACTAGAATAGGTTATTGATAGGAACTGAGTACAGATTTTCTTGACTCTGAGGTTAGACATACTGCCTCAGGTATACCTATTGGCAATGAATAATATTTTTGTTGTTTGATAGTTTCAGTCATGTCCAACTTTTCATGACTCCGTTTGGGATTTTCTTGGCAAAGATACTGGAGTAGTTTGCCATTTTCTTCTCCAGCTCATTTTACAGATGAGAAAACTGAGGCAAATAGGGCTAAGTGACTTGCCCCAAGTCCCACAGCTAGTAAGTATCTGAAGTCACATTTAAACACAGGTCTAGTGCTTCATCCTTTGCCCTATCTAGTTGCCTAAATAAGTAACATGGAACTTGAGTCACATGTAACATAGTAATTTAGAACAGGGAAGCTTGGTGGGGCAGTGGATAGAGTGGTCAGCCCGGAGTCACGGAGACATATTCCGGAGTTCAAATCTAGCCTTGGACTAGTTGTGTGACCCCAGGCAAATTATTTAACCCTAATTGCCCCAGTTTCCTTATCTGAAAATGAGCTGGAGAAGAAAATGCCAAACTACTGCAGTATCTTTGCCAAGAATATCCCAAATGGAATCACAAAGAATTGGACACAATTGAAAATAACTGAACAACAACTGTAAAAGTAAATTAGAATCACACTAACACTCATAGGATGTCACAGATGGAAGGAACCTTAGAAGTCATCAAATCCAAGTGTTCTTGACCTGTGTGTGTGTGTGTGTGTGTCTGTGTGAGTATCTGTGTGTGTGTGTCTGTATGTGTGTGTGACTGATGGAACTCCTTGAGAGTCTAGTGAAGACTATGAACCCCTTCTCAGAATAATGTCTGTAAGTAAATGCACAAAATCAAAGTACATTGAAACATAGTTATTGAAATTTTTTCAATGTTCACAAACCAAAGTTAAGAATCCTTATCTAGTCTGACCTTTTATTTTAACCAGGACAAACTGAGATATAGGAAGGTGAAGTCACTTTCCCAAGGTCACACAGCTAATTTGTGGCAAATTTATGACTTGAAGCTAGGACTTCTGACTCCCACTCCAGTTTCCTGCCCATTCCCTATACTACTTTGCTCTAGAGCAGAATTCAGCATAAGCAGAATCCATCTTGATCTTATACTGGAGTATTTACTTATGGAAGTATCCTAAATTCTTTGTTTTATCATGATTTCACCTAGAAAGTAGTTCTGGCAGATTCTGTACAGAAAGACTTAGAATACAATCCTTGGCTTTGCATGTACCATAAACCAGAATATGAAGGACATTAAAGAATGGTTAGAACAGAACTGTTCCCACAAAGAAGTACAGGTCAAACTCATGGTAAACTCCAAAACTTTAAAAGGACATCTAATCCAAAAGAGAGCTGCCGTTGCTTCTTAGAACCTAAATGCCAACAAAACCATCTTGAGAGGAGTACAGCACTTTGATTTCTGTCTGTTTGCTCGATGAGCTGGAGAAAAATGTGTATCCCTAGTGAGCTAGCAAGCCCACTTTTCAAATTGCCACAGAAATCCAAATGCCATCTGTCCCCAAGAAGATACAGAAGGCTTCATTTTGATCCAAAGATTGTGCTTCTTTGCTTATCTATACAATGTAGCAATACGTAGCTTTTGCAAATACAGTTTTGCAAGCAGAATTTCCTACTGATGTCTTATTTAATCACCAGGCCACTTTCAGCCATGACTGCACATACCAAAGAGTGAGTCTCCTGTCACTGGCGATCTTTGAGCTAAAGTTTGATGACCACCTCTCAGGTTTGCTATAAAGGGAATTCCCATTCAAGTAGGGGATGAATTGATGACCTCTGAAGTCTCTTCCAACACAGAGTTTAGTTTTCATTTTGTAAGTAAAACCGTGTTAATATCTTTTGTGTTTATTTCACCTATATTTCTTATTGTGGAGGTAAGGAGGGAGGGCCTTCCAGATGTAGGTGACCACAGAAGCACTGACATGGGAGATGGAATGTTATATATAAGCAATTTGACTGGAGCAGAGAGCATGTGACAGGAAGTAATAGAAAATTACCCTAAGGAGGTAGACAAGAACCACATCATAAAGAGCTTTAAATATCAATCTGAGGGTCCTTGAATGGAAAAAAGCTCCTAAAACTAGATTAAAGAATGCATTAGTTGCTTACATACCAAGACCTGCATGGTTTAGTGGGAAAGGTACTTGTTCTTGAGTCAGAAGACCTGTGTTGAAATTTTATCTCTGATGCTTACAACCCATGCAAGTTAGCAGCTAAATGGCTCAGTAGATGGACCACTGGACCTGGAATCAAGAAGATGAGTTCAACTCTGGCCTTAGACATTTGCTAATGGGCAAATCACTTAATCCCTGTTTGCCTCAGTTTCTTCATCTGTAAATAGGGATAATAATAGCATCTTTCTCCCAAGGTTAAAAAGAGAATCAAATGAGACATTTGTTAAAGCTAAACACAGTGCCTGGATGCTGATTTGCATGGGTGAGAAACATCAGAAATAAAATTTGAACTCAGGTCTTCTGACTCAGGAAGATAGTATTTGTTAGACTGCTAAACATTGTAAATGTTAGCTATTGTTACTATTACTGTTGAACTTCCTCAGCCCTCAGTTTCCTCATTTGTAAATTGAGAGGTGATCTCTGAGGGCTGTTTCAGTTCTAGATCTAGGATCCAATGACTCCTTCTTTGAAACTGACCTTTGTTGGGCTGGTCACCTGATGTTTGGAAATGATTTTAGAATAAGATAGATAAAAGAACTTCAGTGCATTTAATTAAAGCTGCCTGACTGAGCAAGGGCAGCCTGGTGACCTGTTGACCTGGTGACCTGAAGCCAACAGCGAAGAAACAACTTGTAACAGGAACAAAGAGATGATGGTGAGGTACAATCCGGAATAGAATGTCTCACTTTGGACAAGGTGGCTTTGCTCTCAACTAGAATGATGAGTCCAAACAGAAACAGGGGATGAAGGCTGTGGCCAGAGGCAATATGGCACTATTGAAGTGCCCTCTGGCATTTGGTGTAATACAGGATAAAGCGGATGGGTTGCATATTTTATGCATCCTATAAAGGGCTTTTTCAAGTACGAGAGAAATGAGACTGACAAAATTATATAGATCTTTACTTCTGTAAATATAATACAGAGTAGGATTAGATATAAAAAAGCTGTTTTCATTCCCATTTTAAAAGAGAAGGTGGTTCAAATGACAATACGTAGTCTGAATCCAGCTTATTATATACATCTACATACACATACACACATCTCTGAACATATATGTACATATGTCCATACATACTATGCATGTATCCCTATGAATGCACTATACATGTATATATGTCTATACATATATATATACACATATACATGCTTATATACAGAGAGATATCTGTCTGTGTGTGTGCATGTGTGTGCACATGTGTGTGTGCGCGTGAAAAACATTAGATTTCTAAGGAGGGAGTCTGGATTCCACTCATGGTTCTGACACTTACCAGCTGTATGACCCTGGGTGAGTCATTTAATCCCTCAGTGTAGAACTTTAACTAGGCTGGAGTTTCCACTCAACGTTTCTGTCACTCACTGGTTGTGTGACCCTGGGTAAGTCATTTAACTTCTCAGTGTAGAACTTTAACTAGAGTGGAGCTTCCACTCATCATTTCTGTCACTCACTAGTTGTGTGACCCTGGGTGAGTCATTTAACTTCTCAGTGTAGAACTGTAACTAGGGTCGGGGTTTCCCTCGTGGTTCTGCCACTTACTAGCTGTATGGGTAAGTCATTTAATTTCTCAGTGTAGAAGCACAGCTAGGTTGGGAGTAATCAGAGCATTGCCTCAGTTTGGGAAATGTAAAGGGGAACAGTATCCCCACCTGGAAGCACTTCCTGACCTTCTTATGCCTGTGGCAGCAATGACTGGTTTCGTCCTGGGTGTACTTTGCCTGCTGGTCTCTGTTGCAGTTGATTGTATCCTGGGACTCTTCCAATACCCATCCTCACCTCATGGAGACAACAGGGGTAGTCTAATACTGCAGATACTTTGTCCTTCGCCCATCTCATCCTCATGACAGAGGAAGGTCTGGGACATTTCTTCCTCTATCTCTCCTTCCTCATTCTAGACTGGTCCCCAGGGCAGGGTGCATGTGAGAGTTTGGGGGAGATAGAAGAGATTCAGCCTACACTTTATTCCCATTTTAGTCCCTATGTATGCCTCCAACCCTGGGCTAGATAGAGGAGCAAGGGCTGGGCTGGATGACCTCTAAGGTCTGTTCTAGGTCTAGATATGTGATGAGCCTGTACTAGTCATCTCATCTATTCCAGCCTCAAGTTTTTCATCAATGAGGAAGTGGATTGAATAGCTTCTGAGGTCCATTTCAACTCTAAATCTATGAGGCATCTGGGTGACACAATAGATAGAATGCTGGACACAGAAATAAGGAAGATCTGAGTTCAAATTTGACGTCACATACTTATTAACTATGTGACCCCTGGGCAAAACACTTTATCTGCTTCAGTTTTCTGGTATGTAAAATGAGGCTAAAAACACCAATTTTAAAATATATTTTATTTTTTCTCCAAATATGTGTTAAAGTAATTTTTAAAACATTTTTAAAGTTTTGACTTTCAAATTCTATTCCCCCTTCCCTCCATTCTCTCTCCTTTCCTGAAGACAGTAAGAAATCCAAATAGAGGTTATACATAATGCACCTATTTTCAATATGAATATCAAATGTCTCCCAAAGTTAGGGATAAATGAAATAATATTTATAAAATGCTTTGCAAAACCAACAGTGGGTGTGATTATGATGTTGGTGATCTTATTATCTAAGATATTATATGTGTTTATGTCCAACATGTGGACACTAGGATACCTATCCGAGAATGGGCTTATCAGTCTCAGAGAGAGAAACAAGAAGGACAATCCCAAAGTGTCTGGAATACCTCTGTACTTTCAAAAATATCTAGTAAGCATATAAATGTGAAGTTAGTTTTTTCAAAGCTGCAGATGTACCGTAGTCTCATCCATATAGAAGCCTCCTTTGACAGTGCAGAAGTTAAATTCAGTGATTACGGGTACTAGAAATAAAGAGTGAGATGGCCTTGGAAATGCTCATGAGACATTTCAGCTTTGACAACGCATCTCCAATGGATCACAACCAGATTTCAGTGATGCATATACTAAGTGCCTAAGGGTGCTTGTTGACTGACTGAGTAATGCTATAGAGGGAGTAGTGCTTGCATTATTATCTAGGGGTGGTTGGGTGGTGCAGTGGCTAGAGCACTGGATTTATTTGCTTTATGACCCTAGTCAAATCATTCAACCCCTCTCCACCTCAGTTTCCTATGGGAATAATATGTAAAAAGAATAACCATATCACTGAACTCTCAGATTTGTTGTGAAGATCTGACAAAGTATATAAAGCGCATTGCAAAACTTCGAGTGCTATGTAAATATTATTATTATTTTCTCAGAACTGCAATATCACAGAATTTCAGAGATAGAGGTGCCTTAGAGACCATCTAGTTCAAGTGCATCCGAACAAGCATTCCGTCTACAATATTCTTAATACTGTGCACTGTACTTGAGTGGTAATAAGCTGGAACTCTCTCTCTTTTGAGGTAGCCTGTTGCATTTTGGGATAGCTCTAATGGCTAAAAAGGTTCTCTTTACATTGATTCTGTACCGTTTCTCTTGGTTCCTGCTGTTAATTCTATCCTATGGGGTCTACCAGGACCTATCTAATGTCTCTTCTACACGGTAACCCTTCAATATTTGAAGGTGGCAATCTTGTCTTCTTAAATCTTTTCTTCTCCTGTCTGAATATCTCTACTTCCCTCAATCAATAGTCGTATGCAATGACCACTCATCCTGATTATTTCCCTCTAGATGTGTAACAAGATGCGTAACAATTATCTTCATGTTAAAGATGAGATGTTAAAGATATCCTGAGGCAGATGACCAGCAAGTGACAGAGTTAAGACTCCAATTCAAGTCTTTGGATGGTAACTTCTCTTTCCAGCAACCAATCAGCTAGTTCTAACTGGGTCAGGAACTAGTTTATTTACTTATCTGAATTCCAAACTGATGATTTTGAATACCTTCCATGTTCATTTCCATTTGGGCATGACTGAACAGTCTATCAGAAGACTAGTACATCTGAAAGCAAATGAACTATTTTCTACAAATATGCCTGATTGGAATTTGGTGATTTCATTCCTGACATCTATTGCTGTACTTTGTATCGAATGCCAATGATAAGAGCTTGGCTGTCCATCACAGTTCCAAGTGCTGTTTGCCAAGTTTTTCTCATTGCCTTACTGGCTGTGCTATACCTTTGCTAACAATATGTCTCCATTCCATGGCAAGGTGGTCTGTCGGTTATCCCTTGTTTTCTAACAGCAGCATAATACCATGCACTGGGATATCTTCAAGAAACTATTTCTCTTGACTAATCTGCCTCAGAGCCTTCTCACTTTGGGTCACCCTAAAGTAGCTGCTTGGGTACCCTGTTCAACAAGTATTCTATCTGTTTCAGCTGCGTGGTGGTGAGTGCCACCCAGTGCCTTCCTGTGAAGACACTGGGTGCATTCTAGGACATTGTTGCTCTTGTCATTGAATGACAAGTATGGCAGCTCTTTGGGGATGCTGACAAGTTGCTTAATTAGAGCAAGCCATAAAGAAGGCCACTCCAGCTGTGTGAGCTTTTAGTTAGAGTGGAATTTAATATTTTTGTAGTGGGTCCTTATGGGGACATAAAACCAAACTCACCAGGACTGTAACTGACCTGATAGTGAGGGGAAGGGAACAGTGGAAGCTGGAAACTCCAAGTGGGAAGTTGGAGGCAGCCCATAATATAGACAGCTATGCAAACTGCCGTATGGCTACTTGTCTTCCTCATCATTGTGCAATTTAGGTTCGTGAACTACCAACAGACTAACTCCTGACTTTTTGTTTGTTGAACTCCAACTTAATTCTTCTGGTTTCCTTCCATCTGAATTTTGACAGACCGGGACAACTTGTCCTCATATTATTTGATCTTGCTATCTGTTTCTTCCTGCTCTCAAGGCAGTATACTATATGGAGTAAAGCACAAGATTTGGAATTTTAAAATTTGGGTTCAAATCTTGGCTTAGCCACCTACTATGTAACTGTGGACAAGTCACTTTCATTCTCTAAGCTTTTATTTCCTCAGCTATAAAAGAAGGGGTTGGACTAAATCTTTACAATCTCTTCAAAATTTAAGTTGGTTATTCTGGGCTTTGGGGTCTCAGAGCTCTCCCCAGTACTGGATTCTGTATGTGTATGTGCGTGGGCGTATGTTAGATAAGTGAAGACTTTTTTTTTAAACTTGAATTCTAATTAAAAAAAAACATTTCTGATCTTGCTGAAGGGAATCCAACAAACTTAATTATGGTGAAAAAGATAATAGCTACATTGGCCTCCCCCCATTCATTAAAAACTGACTATTTGTCTTCTATAACACAACTTGAAAAAAATCTAACTTGCTCCATTTTAGCACATTAGACTTGAAAACAAGTATACCTTTGAAATGCTTCAAGGCTAGATTATACTCCTCACAAATGATCACAATCTTTATTGTGCTTTATTTCATGGTATCTATTCCATCTGCCTCCCTGTATCTAGCAGTTCTGTTTTCCTGCCAGCATCTGGTCTCCAGGTTACCATCTATGAGAGCCCTGAGTTGCTCATGAGAGGGATAATAATAAAAATAAGCATTAATTCACATTTACATAATGCTTCAAAGTTCACAAAGCACTTTCCCCACAACTGTCCAGAGAGATAATGTACATATTGTCATAACCCTTTTACAGATTAGGAATTGGATCCTAGAGGACCAAGGACACATGACTACTTAAGTGTCACAAAGACTTGAAGTGACACAAACCCAAGTGTTCCAAATTGAAGTCCAGTGCTCTGGACTTCACAGCCCCATTCATCTTAATCTTAATTCCTTTGTCTCTTCTGCCAGGGATCTGTCACTGAGATGTTGTAGAGAACTGGGTTAGTCATGTTCTGGGAATATTTCACTGATGGGAGTTACCAACAAGGTCACGGTTCCCTTGCCACCAAAGCCATAGTGAACCTAATGTCCCAAAACTGGTCTGTTGATCAGGTATTCTCCATCCCCCAGTCTGTGAACTAAACAGATACTTTGATTCTCTCTAAAAAAGAAGTTATTTGCAGAGGCAGTACACTTTCTGCTAAGTTGGGATATCTACTGAATATCTAGCAATCAAAATTAGAGAAGACAGTACAAAGGAGATGAGCCTAGGGAGTAGCAGGAGGCTATGATGCCACTCCTGAGGTAATTGAGTCCTTTGGTGACAGTGGAGTGCAGCTGACAAAACCTGGTGAAACACTTTAAGTGTGAGAATGGGAGCAGGGTGAGGATACACATTTTCAGATTCATAGATGTACTAGGTAAGAAGGGGCTATGGTTGTGCTCTTTCTTTCTCATACCAGCTCTAGCTATTCATAGATGTTTGCATGGTTCAATGCTTCTACTAGGAACATTTCGTTGATGCTGGACTGGCAAGCAAGATGGTCAAATAGCTGAGCTCTAAATGGATGAATTCTATGTCATTTATATTCAGGAAGAAGCTGGATGACAATTTATGAGGCATGCTTTCAGAGGAGCTTCTATACAAAGTGTAGAAGTAAGTGACCTCTAAAATCTCTTCTAACTCTATATAATTCCATGAATGTCTAAAATCAGTTAGTATACTGTTATGGGGAAATAAGCTAAATTTTTGAAACTTTTACTTATATAATACCTTCAATTTATCATTCCCTGCCTTATTAGATATGATGTATCATTTTACATTTGGTTAAGGGCAATGAAGAATTATTGGCCATCTAAAACAAATAAAATATTCGCAAGATTTTTTTAGATCTGTCCTTCTGAAATTATTTTGCGATGTGTATTCAAACTGTTACAAAACGTTTGTCAGTTAACAACTGAACAACTTTTATTACTGCTGATTCTATTAGACAGTAAATGTAATACACTCAAATTTCTCTTTCTAGGTCAGCACTTTTGGATGACTTTTTGAATGCTTATAAAAAAACAAAACAAAACAAAAAAGTAGAAAATTCCAGGAAGCCTTTAGATAGAAATTTGGTGATGAACTCTAGGGGGGAATTCTTCTTTCTCACTAATATATTTTACTATTCCTTTAAGCACTTACAACAATTGAACAATACATTCCTGCCAGAGCAAAAGTCTTCTAGAGAACTACACACTATTTACATTTTACATTTTATCTAAATGTCATTTCCATTTTACATCCAGGCAAGGGAGACATGATGGCATTAAGTGTTCTGCCTCAGATGAATCACTGGTGGTCATTACGGGAATTTAGGGATACTTCATGACTAGCCTATCATTTAGACTGCTGACACAATCACAAGTGGATATCAATGGCTATTTTAGGAATGAGGGGGAGAGAGAGAGAGAGGGAGAAAGGGAGAGAAAGGAAGAGAGAGAGAAAGAGACAGACAGACAGAGACAGAGAGAGACAGAGACAGAGTCAGAGAGACAGACAGAAACACAGAGAGAGAGAGAGAGAGACAGAGAGAGACAGAGAGACAGAGAAAGACAGAGACAGAGAGAGAAAAGAGAAATGAAGATTTACTTAGTTAAAAAAAACAGCATGAAAATGTTATTAAATCTCTACCTGTAAAAAGTCCTAGGGAACAAGGCCTTGCAATTAACTATCTCTATTGCATTGCATTGAGCAGCAAAAGACTTTCATCATTTGTCCTGATGCCTTTAAGAACACTAACTATACCAATGTAACCCCAGAGGATATGGCATCTATGTGAGTCCAAAGATCTGAAGGAAAGACTGAGAGACAATGCTCTCAATAACTACATTGGTAGGGTGTCTTCTTCCTTCCCCTACCAAACTCTAGCTACCCAAACTCCCCTTAATACATAGAAGCGGCTCTGGACTAGGATTGAGGATACTAATCTTTGACACAAACACACTGCATAAAATTGGGAAAAAAACCACTTCACATCTGTGGGACTCAGTTTCCTCATCTGTAAAATGAAGAAGTTGGATTAAATAAGCTCTAAGTTCCCTTTCAATTCAAAAGTTTTCTGAGTAGCATTGAATTAATAAATTGATTTTAAGACAGTAAAACATTTTTTTCTGTAAATATAGTGGATTCAAAATTGTATCACATAGTTACAGAATTTTAGAGCTATAAAGATAGTATAATGGAATCCCTTCATTTTACCAGTATGAAAATTGAGTTTCAGTACTTTTCCTAGGTTAGGTGTTGAGATGGTAGATTGATTTTTGTTTGTTGATGAAGTTAGTGTTAGAATTACATTTTCAAATGTGGACTCCATATTGATTTTGAAAAAAAAGTAAGGAATACAGTCCAATTTCCAAAAGATAAAGAATCCATGTTTCATATTGACACAGAATATATTTAACCATTACACAGTCATTAGGTAGCTCAAAGAAGATAATATTTTTAACTTGACCTAGATTCTTGAAAAAAATTCATTCAATAAACAAAATATTAGGTGCTTATTATTCATAATGCAAAAAATGAAAGAAATGTACATTAGCTAACTGATAGGTAAATGATTGATTTGCTTCATACTATTATACTATAAATTTGTTTGTTGTAATTTCATTGTCTTAGAAAAAGGGTTCTTCTCTCCAAATATGCCTATACCATCTTAAAATAAATATTACATTTCTTTATCATCATCCTTATTAGTATTTTTCAAAGTTCTTAGAACCAAGAGTATTTGGAATATTTCTCTTGGAAGATGTGTGTACATCTTGTGTGAATATTCTCCATCTCCTATAGATTTAAATAAAGTTTGCTCACATCTTGAGCCATCTGTGGATTCAAAATCCAGAGGTTCTCAAATGAAATTAACTCACTTCCAGATTGGTCCACATAGATCACAACTGTGCTTTGGAAACATGGAATTTGACTTTTTTCTTTTATATTAGGCACCAATAAGTTTTCACAAAATACTCACTTCCATTCTGTCAAAGAAAGCAATGGGAGAAGTGTTAGCCTTCAGAATGAGCTGTAGCTAGCAAAGACATATCAAGGCCATAGAAAATATAATCTAAGGATTATATGAGTACTAGCTATTACTGGGAAGTTACTGGAGTAAATAATAGGTTAAGGAAAGAATTTATTAATGAAAGAATGGCTGCCACTCCATTTATAATGCCACTCCACTCCATAATAAATGCCACTGCCATTTATTAATGAAAGAATGGTTGGATATCTCAGAATTTGGTCAAAAACAATCAATCAATCAAGCAATCAAAATAGAACTATTTATTGAGCATTTATTATGAGCCAAGCATTGGGAATACAACAACGACAACAACAAAAAGAATCTTTACTCTCAAGGAGACATGTACACATAAAAATTCATCCAAGACACACACAAAGTAGGCTACTTTATAAATTTTTCAGGGAGTCACTAGCAGCTGGGGGCAGGGGTGGTGGTGGAGGTGGCATCAAGTTAGATGTCCTAACTATGCCCAAAGGGCTATCAAACTTGCATACCCTTTGATCCAGAAATCCTACAACTAGGTCTGTATCCCAAAGAGATCATAAAAAAGGGAAAAGGACTCACATGTGCAAAATATTTATACCAGCTCTTTTTGTGGTGGCTAAGAACTGGAAATTGAGGGAATGCCCATCAGTTGGGGAATGACTGAACAAGTGGTTGTGTATGAATGTAATGAAATATTATTGTGCTTTAAGAAATGATGAACAGGGGGCGGAGCCAAGATGGCGGAGTAGAAAGATGCAAATACACATAGCTCCGAACCCACAACCCATACAACATCGGTATAAAGTAACTCACGGCGAATTCTGGAGCAGTGAGGCCACAGAACAGTGAAGAGAAGGTGATTTCTGTTCCAGAGGGACCTGAAAACCTCTCACAAAAGGTCCGTCGCGCTGCAGATGCAGAGCCCAGCCCAGCCCAGCCCAGACCTGCTGCGGCCGCGGCACCAAGAGGAACAGACCCAAGCAGGCTTCAGGGACGGGATCTCCAGCGGCCACACAAGTCCCTCCACCCACAGGTGACGGAGGTTGGTGAGAGAGTCTCTTTGGTGGGTTGAGAGGGGAGTGGGGTGCCCCCATGGCTCGGGCCCCCTCGGGAGGCAGAGGCTGAGGGGTGGCGGTGGACCGGGGCTCCCCGGGAGGGCAGGAGCCTGGATCCATTGTTGAAGGTCTTTGCATAAACCCCCTGAGGGAACTGAGCCTGAGAGGCGGCCCTGCCCCTACCTCAGCACCTGAACTTAATCTCACACTGAATAGCAGCCCTGCCCCCACCAAAAGCCCTGAGGCTGAAAACAGCATTTGAATCTCAGACCCCAAACACTGGCTGGGAGGATCAGGAGGTGAGGTGGGTGTGAGGAGAATATTCAGAGGTCAAGTCACTGGCTGGGAAAATGCCCAGAAAAGGGAAAAGAAATAAGACTATAGAAGGTTACTTTCTAGGTGAACAGGCATTTCCTCCCTTCCTTTCTGATGAGGAAGAACAATGCTTACCATCAGGCAAAGACACAGAAGGCAAGGCTTCTGTGTCCCAGCCCACCCAATGGGCTCAGGCCATGGAAGAGCTCAAAAAGAATCTTGAAAATCAAGTTAGAGAGGTGGAGGAAAAGCTGGGAAGAGAAATGAGAGACATGAAGTCAGAGTATGAACAACAAATCAGCACCCTGCTAAAGGAGACCCAAAAACATGCTGAAGAAAATAACACCTTGAAAAATAGGTTGACTCAATTGGCAAAAGAGGTTCAAGAAGCCAATGAGGAGAAGAATGCTTTCAAAAGCAGAATTAGCCAGATGGAAAAGGAGATTCAAAAGCTCACTGAAGAAAATAGTTCTTTCAAAATTAGAATGGCACAGATGGAGGCTAATGACTTTGTGAGAAAGCAAGATATCACAATACAAAACCAAAAGAATGGAAAAATGGAAGATAATGTGAAATATCTCATGGGAAAAACAACTGACCTGGAAAATAGATCCAGGAGAGACAATTTAAAAATTATGGGACTACCTGAAAGCCATGATCAAAAAAAGAGCCTGGACATCATCTTTCATGAAATTATCAAGGAAAACAGCCCTGAGATTCTAGAACCAGAGGGCAAAATAAATATTCAAGGAATCCACAGAACACCGCCTGAAAGAGATCCAAAAAGAGAAACTCCTAGGAACATTGTGGTCAAATTCCAGAGTTCCCAGGTCAAGGAGAAAATATTGCAAGCAGCTAGAAAGAAACAATTCAAGTATTGTGGAATTACAATCAGGATAACACAAGATCTAGCAGCCTCTACATTAAGGGATCGAAGGGCATGGAATAGGATATTCCAGAAGTCAAAGGAACTAGGACTAAAACCAAGAATCACCTACTCAGCAAAACTGAGTATAATACTTCAGGGGAAAAATTGGTCTTTCAATGAAATAGAGGATTTTCAAGCATTCTTGATGAAAAGACCAGAGCTGAAAAGAAAATTTGACTTTCAAACACAAGAATGAAAAGAAGCATGAAAAGGTGAACAGCAAAGAGAAGTCATAAGGGACTTACTAAAGTTGAACTGTTTACATTCCTACATGGAAAGACAATATTTGTAACTCTTGAAACTTTTCAGTATCTGGGTACTGGGTGGGATTACACACACACACATGCACACACGCACACACACATAGAGACAGAGTGCACAGAGTGAATTGAAGAGGATGGGATCATATCTTAAAAAAAATGAAATCAAGCAGTGAGAGAGAAATATATTGGGAGGAGAAAGGGAGAAATTGAATGGGGCAAATTATCTCTCATAAAAGAGGCAAGCAAAAGACTCATTAGTGGAGGGATAAAGAGGGGAGGTGAGAGAAAAACATGAAGTCTACTCTCATCACATTCCACTAAAGGAAAGAATAAAGTGCACACTCATTTTGGTATGAAAACCTATCTTACAATACAGGAAAGTGGAGGATAAGGGGATAAGCAGGGTGGGGGGGATGATAGAAGGGAGGGCATGGGGAGGAGGGTGCAATTTGAGGTCGACACTCATGGGGAGGGATAGGATCAAAAGAGAATAGAAGTAATGGGGGACAGGATAGGATGGAGGGAAATATAGTTAGTCTTATACAACACAACTATTATGGAAGTCATTTGCAAAACTACACAGATTTGGCCTATATTGAATTGCTTGCCTTCCAAAGGGAAGGGGTGGGGAGGGAGGGAGGTAAAGAAGTTGGAACTCAAAGTGTTAGGATCAACTGTAGAGTAATGTTCTTGCCACTAGGAAACAAGAAATATAGGTAAAGGGGTATAGAAAGCTATCTGGCCCTACAGGACAAAAGAGAAGATGGAGACAAGGGCAGAGAGGGATGATAGAAGAGAGAGCAGATTGGTCATAGGGGCAATTAGAATGCTTGGTCTTTGGGGGGGAGGGGATAAAAGGGGAGAAAATTTGTAACCCAAAATTTTGTGAAAATGAATGTTAAAAGTTAAATAAATAAATTTAATAAAAAAAAGAAAAAAGAAATGATGAACAGGCAGACTTCAGAAAAACCTGGAAAGACTTACCTGACCAGATCCTGAGTGAAGTGAGTAGAGCCAAGAGAACATTGTCACTGGACCCAGATGGCTGCAGGGGAGAAAGTGAGTCTGGTGACTTTGCACAGCCCTCCCTCATTAAATCCAATTCACTTGCATGTCATGACATCACCTTCTTGATATCATGGTCCTCTTTGAGAATGAAGGACAAACAACAAGTAGAACAGTGACAGCAACATTATCTGATGATCAACTGTGACTGACCTAGCTCTTCTCAGCAATACAATGATCCAAGAGAATTCCAAAAGACTCATGATGGAAAATGCTATCTACATCCAGAGAAAGAAATAGGGAGTCTGAATGAAGGTTGAAGCATACTATTTTCATTTTTTTTGTTTTTTGCCTTTTGTGACTTTTCCCTTTTGTTTTGTTTCTTCTTTCACAACATAATTAATGTGGAAATGTGTTTACATGATTTGCACATATATAACCTATAGCAGATTGCTTGCCATCTTGGGATGGGTTGGGGAGGGGAGAGAGGCTGAAAAATTTGAAACTTAGAATCTTATGAAGATTAATGTTGGAAATGAAAATAAATAAATAAAATTACATGAAGGAAAAGAAAGACCTCATATAGAAGGTGGTATTTGACTGGAAGGAGCATGGGGATTATTTGAGGCAAAGATGAAGAGGGAGGACAATTGCTCAGGCAAAGGGGTGATAATGGAATACTACAAGTGAGAAACAGCAAAGTTAGTTTTGTTGAGCTGTACATTGCTTAAAAGGGTGGCCTTGAGGTTGGCTAAAAATGTTTGAGTATCTGCTATCAAATTTGATCACTGCTTTATACACACAAACACATTCTCATGCTGCCAATTATCTAAATATGTGTTCGTCCTTTGTTACTGAAGAAGACCACGCCATCAGAGAAATAATGACATGACTTGCACTTGATTTTGTTTTGAGTGAGGGAGTGCTGTGCAGGTCACCAGCCTCACTTCTCCTCCAGAGCCATCTGAATCCAGTGACCAGATATTCATCAGGATGACTGGAGATGACCCAGAATAAAGCAATTGGGGTTAAGTGACTTGCCCAAGGTCACACAGCTAGTGAGTGTCAAGTGTCTGAGGTAAGATTTGAACTCAGGTCCTCCTGACTCTTGCACTGGTGCTCTATCTACTGCACAACCTAGCTGCCTTAAATTTATTCATAAAGGAAGAATCCCACTTTAATAACTATTAATCATTCAGCAAGCATGCCAGCAATTGGTGCAGTACGACTATAGGAAATACCAAGTATTAGACATGGTCCCTGCCCTTGAGGAGTTTAGTTGGTGAAATAAACTATCATTAAGTGAAACAATTATAAGTAAATAAGTGCCATACAGTATATTACTGACAAGAAATACAGCTGGAGGTCAGGGAAGAGAGAGAAATCGGTGTGAACTAGAAAGTTGATACACTTGATCTTAAACTTGAAAAATGGACACTGATGGAAGTGAGGATGGAGAGAACTACATTAGGTCATTTGCTTGACTAAAGGAATAAAGGGAAGGATGGCATGTGTATGTGTCTAATTCTGTGTAATGAATTCCTTCTTGTCTCCTTTCTCCCACTTTTTCTTTCCTTCTTTTATCTCCTTCCTTCCTTCCTTCCTTCCTTCCTTCCTTCCTTCCTTCCTTCCTTCCTTCCTTCCTTCCTTTTCCCTCATCTCCCTCCCTCCATTTCTTCCTTTTTGCTTGCCTGTCTCCTTGCCTTCCAAATTTATTAAGCTCTCCACTGTGAGGATCAGGGAAGACTTTTGAAGATGATAGCATTTGAGTGACACTTTAAAGGGTAGGTAAACATTTAATAAATGAAAAATGCAAGAGAGGGCATTTCACGAACAGAGAACAACAGTCTAAGAAAAAGGAAAAGAGGTGAGAGATTGTCGACCATGTTCAGGAAGGAGAATTTTAGGATTTTGGAGTTATGAGTCCTCAGAGACCATCTGGTCTAACTTGTACTTGAACAGGAAGGTAACATGGATTCTATCTTTTTGCCTGAAGGATTTTTGTGAACGTGAACCTGCTAGTTCCTAATGGAACCCATTCTAGTTTGGGATAGCTTAATATGCCACTATAGAAAGATGAGAGAAAAGGAGGAAGCATAAAACCAGAGAAAGATAAAGGACAAAAGCTGAGGATCAATTTCAAAGTACCTGGAAAAAAGGTGGGGAGAAATATGGGTTAGGAAAAAGGAGAGAAATCCAAGGTTGCAGGTAGGAAATAGAAGGTAAAGGAATGGTTGGGGAGGTAGGAGATGAACCAGCAGAACTTACTGTCTTGAAAGCCAAAGGAAAGAAAAGTGTTAAAAATAGAGATTGGTAAATAATGTTAGATAATGTAAAGATCAAGGAAAGTGAGAAAATGTGATTAGATTTAGCAAATAGGAGAGCACTGATAAATTTGAGAGAAAGATAAAGAAAGGAGAGAAAGATGTTGATGGGGGGGGAGAGAAAAGGGGGGGAGAGGAAGAGAGAGAGAGAGAGAGAGAGAGAGAGAGAGAGAGACAGAGACAGAGACAGAGAGACAGAGAGAGAGATAGAGACAGAGAGAGAAAGACAGAGAGAGAGAGAGAGACAGAGAGAGAGAGAGAGAGAGAGAGACAGAGAGACAGAGAGAGAAAGAGACAGAGAGAGAGAGAGAGAGAGAGAGAGAGAGAGAGAGAGAGAGAGAGAGAGAGAGAGAAACAGTTTTAGTAGAGTGATAGGAATGGAAGCCAGATGGCACAAGATTGAAGAGTGATTTGCAGATGGGTTTATAGGCTGAGACTTGAAACATTCCTTTAAAAATACAATTTAAAGCTCTTAGTAGAAAATGGATATTTAACACCACCACAAACAGCTAAACAAGTATAATAACTCTTTACATTTAAATGAATTAATTTTAATGCATAAAGTGTCAGAATGTGTTTTAAGTCCCTCCCTCTAAGGCATTATCAGGATTCTTTTTTTTATGTGATATAATTCACTTTTCCTTCTGTGATCTTTTCTGGTTCTGCTTTATTTTTTTGCTTTGCATAATATTTCATTAAGGTCTTTCCAGATTGTTTCCTTTTCCTTAGCTATTTTAATTGCATTATAGTATTCTAGTATATTAATGTATCACAATTTCTTCAATGATTTTGTTGTTGTTTTATATTTAGGTTACTTCTAGATTTATTGCCACTACATATTATGCTGTTATTAAAAACTTTGGACATATAGCTCTATAAAAGAGTTTTAAAAACACAAATAGATTGTCTTTTATGACTGTTGAGGGATGGTCCCAATGATGGAATTAACTGGGTCAAAAGATATGACTATTTTTTTGGTAACTTGGATTGCATACTGCCAGATTGCTCTCCAAAAAATTCTATAGGTTTGAAATTTCACCAAAAATGAATGTATCTGTTTTTCATAATTTTCACAATATTGCAGTTTCATAATTTTTCTTAATATCAATGTTATTTCATTATTTTAATTATCTTTGGGAATTTATGGGTGTCAAGTGGTCCCTCAAAGTTCTTTTAATTAAATTTTATTATGAACTTAACATTAAATTTGATTTTATAACTGTAATATTCATCTTGTTGATTATTAGCAATGGTGATGATTTTTCCAAGTAATTTGTAACAATTTACATCTTCTCTTTAAAAACTGTCCATTCCCAGTATCATGAAAATCTTTTATGGAAAGCATTATTAATATGAATTTTAAAATTGGTCTTTATATGTTTTAGATGTCATGTTTTTATCTCATATTTGCTGTAACCATTTTGCCAATCAATTATTTCAATATTTTATACATAATTTGCTAATGTACTAAAGTAAATCTATATTGTCTTGCTAATTATTTCCATTTTTTCAATAAAAAGTCCCTCATAATTGAGAATAATACTTTATTCTTCTCTTCTTTTTACAGTTCCTTTTTTTAATGTTGTTCCTCATTCAGTTGGGACTCACTGGAGTATGTGTGTAAGATACGCATCCAAATCATTTTCCTGCCAAATTGCTAGCCAATTTTTCCAAATACATTTGTTAAATAATGAATCCTTTCCCCAGTTTTTATTTTCTAAAATTATGTCAAACATTATTCTTTTGTTTATAGTTGGCTCAATGCCTGATGTATCCATTATATTCCATCAATTTATATCTCAATTTTTTGGCCAGTACCTTATGGTTTTGATGTCAACTATTTTGTCTTTATGTTTTAAAGTCTGGGAGCACAAGAGCCACTTAATCAATTTTTTTTCAGTGTGCCTCTTTAATATTCTCGTCTACTTTTTTCCATGTAAATATCTTATGATTTTGTCTACCTCTGTAAAAGAGTTCCTTCAAATTTTGATTAACATTCCACTAAATGGTAATAGCTTAGATCAAACCTGGAATTTAACTGGTACAGATATCTCATTCTGATGACGGATCATTAATTGATAGCTGGAAAAAGATCTTAGAGATAAGCTCAAACAACCCTCATGCATTTTAGGTGAGCTAACCCAGGCTGTTGTGGCTTACCCAATATCACAGTAGGTAGTAATGATCAGAACCCAGGTTTTCTGTCTTTAGTATCAGCAATAATTCTAATGAGCCATAAATGAAAACTCCCTCTAACAATACTATCACTTTCTCTGCTATTTAGAATTTGGTTTTCTTATGTTCACATATTATTTCTTCATAGGAATACTTTGAACATATCTCTTTTTCCCTTTAGAATTTGTTGGGTTTTAAATATATATATATTTATATTATATAATATTTATAAATAATATAATATATAATAATAAATATATGGAAATACGTAAATAAATTATATGTAAATATATAATTCTATCTATCTATCTATCTATCTATCTATCTATCTGTCTGTCTGTCTGTCTGTCTGTCTGTCTGTCTGTCTGTCTATCTATCTATCTATCTATCTATCTATCTATCTATCTATCTATCTATCTATCTATCTATCTATCTGAATGGCTAGAATAAGGTTTGCAGCATACTTCATCTTGGGTTGCATCTTGAGCTCCTTTACTATTTGAAATAGATTATTCATTCTCTTCATCAGTTCCTAGTGGGTGTCAAGTAGTCTTCCATCATTCAGATTTTCTTTGCTTTATATTTGAAGGTCTTCCTCATCATTGCTTGCATAATTCACTGCTTTTCATTGAAAATTTTAATTAAACCAATATGTGTCTTAGATTTTTCAGCATAGCTTTCCCCTCCCCCTCCCCCAAGGTATTCTGTGGATTTTTTCAGGTGGTATTCTGTTTTCTGTTCTGAAGTTCTGGGGAGAGTCCTTGTATTATTACTTGCATTATGGTGTTTAGGGTTTTTTATTTCGTTTTCTCATTTAAATTAAATATATTTTGCTTTTATAAAGACAATATTTTCTCTTACTTTTGCTTCTTTTTTAGATTGTCTTTCACACTTCTACATAACTGTATTGTTAATCAATTACTCTCTCATTTTCTAGGTGATATTTGCCACTGTGAATTTAAGTTTCTGTTATTTGTTTGGGATATTTAGGCTATAAATTCTGCATTTATAATTCTTATTTCTTTTATGAACCATTCAGGAGCATACTAATTGTCTCCATACTCTTTTGGAATGCCACAGGGTTCACTGTCTCTTCAAGTGTTAATGTATTTTCATTTTTCTTACTATATATACTCACAGAAATCTGGACTTGTTTAGATGATCTGGAGACCATCTTCCTCTCTGTTAATAATATCTTCTCTAATGTTTTATCTGCGTATGCTCAGTCTTCAATTGAGTTTTCTTCCTCTTGAAATCTTTGATAATTTTAATCTTTTTTTCCCCTTGTATTTCTCTAGTGCTTGTTTTCTGATTGCTTGACCCTTTTTTCCTGGCAGCTTAGACCTCAAAGCAGTTTCAGCCTCCTTCTGAGTGAAGCAATTCAAGTTCACTGGCCTCGGTCCCTATCCCAAGTGACCTCTGGGGCTATAGGACAAGTCTCAGGTAGATGCCAGGCTCTTTCCCTCAGGTTTAATGGGAGGAGGTCAAAGAACTATACACAGATACACACACACACACACACACACACACATCCATATACATGTCCTGATACAGTTCCTTCTTTGGCTTAGTCCTCTGGCTGAGTGCTGTTGTAGCACAGAGTACTGTTGCCTTGCTGTTGTCCCTGCCAAGATAAGCTTCTCCATTTTGGTTTTCTGAATCACTGGCAGGAGGAAAAGTAGAAATAAGTTTTCTTGCAAGCTCCTAGGGTCAGCCTATGCAGCTTGGGTCCTGAGGGAGATAGTTTTTACTTCATTAGGGTTCTTGGTGTCTTATACTGTGGAGACAGCTGAAATTCCTTTATCCCTTGCACATAATTCCTATTTTGAAGAGCTTTGAGAATTCCTAAAGATTTGAGAAAGTGTCTAAGCTGCCATCTTGTTGGTCACATTACTTAGAAGTTCACACTCTCTCTGATTTACAGTTTTAGACAATTCCCTAAGACACTGTAAAATTAAATGAATTATAGTCTTAAAAAATTGCCCAAGGCATTGAAAGGTTTAGTCCTGCTCATAAGTGTCAAGGGTAAGACTTGAACCAAGATCTTCTTAACTCTCAGGATGACTAGCTATACACTATATCATGTTAGCTATTTTCTGTAAGTCACTTTTGCACATTGTCATTTTTAGAAGTAACCAATGATCTCCTGATGGTCAAATCATTAGAATTTGCTTCAGTTCTTAACCTCTAAAAACTCTGTATCTTTTGAAACTATTGAGCACATCAGACTATCAGGTATTTGCTGTTCTTTGGCTTCAAGGCTACTTCACATATACGGTTTTCCTGATCCATCAAGCCAAAAATCAACTTTAAAGTATTCACTATATGCTAGTTCCTGTGAAAAGGAGCTGCAAAGACAGAATTCCAAAACACGACCTGACCTCAAAGAGTCTCTATTCTACTAGAGAATATAAAATATAAATATAATTTGAGGAAGAAGAATTCTGTTCTTTGGGGATCAGAAAATATTTCCTTTAAGAGGTGGCAAAACAAGGCAATACCTTGAATGAAGATAGAATTCAAAGGAGTTGTAGTGAGGAGGGAGTGCATTACAGGAAAAAGCTATAACATATGGAAAGACATGGGTGCAGAAATTTAATGTCTAAGTCAGGGAATACAAATCAGACCAATTTGGCAGTAAGTAGAATGGGTTAAGGAGGAGAGCTTAAGGGTCTGTGGAGGACCATCTGTAGGCAGATTGGCTTCCAATGTTAAGTAAAGTTTTTTCTTTTTAATCTAAGAGATAATAGAGAGACATTGAGGATTCTAAAATAGAGGAAGCGATGTGGTCAGAATTGCTCATTAGGAAGAATATTTTGTCAGTTTTGTAGAAGCTGAATTTGAGAAGGAGGAACCTAGAAGAAGGGAGAATAATTAAGAGGCCATTGCTAATATCCAAGTGAGTGGAGCTAAAGAGTCAAATGAGAATTGGGGCTATGTGAGCAGAGAGAAGAACTCAGATGAGAAATTGGTAAGACAACAACAAGGCTTGGCAATTGTTTGAATACAGGAACAGGATAAAATGGGAGGTAGAGGGAAAAGTTAAGGATGAACCAAGTTTGTGAATGGGGGTGGCTAGAAGGATGGCAGTACCCTCAGGAGAGGAAAGGAGCAAAGGCACGAAGCACTGAAAAAATTCAAATGGAACCTGCAAGGGCACCAAGGCCTGGCCCAAGAAGGAAGCCTGAAGCCACAGAGAATGGCCCCTGGAAGCCCCAGCACTCCAGTCCATGTGAGTGTGCTCTGTCCTCAGACTTCACCAACAACAACCAAAGAAGTCATTTCCATAGACAAAAAGGGATTGCTTTGGAAGCTTGGAACACTTCCTAGGGAGTATTTCTATACAAAAATAGGCAGAAAATTGAGAACAGTAGTAACAACACTGCTCTGCTTTCTTCTTCTGTATTTTGAACTGATTCAAATGTATCACAGGCACTAACTCTCTCCATTGCCTGCCATCCCGTGTGTAAGGTTTCCCTCATGATCCCTGAGTCACAAGGAAGACCACTTCACTCATTCCTCTCTGTCTTGTAGGGATCATGTCTCTCATCTGATTTGGTTCAAGGAGGGAACAATAAGCTTAATTAAGTATACAAATCTAACTAGCTCTATAGGCAGTAGGAAGGGAAGGGGGAAGAAAGGGCAGGGGAAGCTAAAAGGGAGGGAAGAAGTAGTAAAGGTAAAGGGGAGTAAAAGGGAGGGAGACTGAAAGAAGGAAAGGAAAACTGTGGGAAGTGGTGGTCAAAAGTAAAGACTATATTGAAGAGGGAAAAGGATATGGGAGAATTAAAAGCACAAATGGTGGGAAAGAGGATGGAAGACACGGATTGTAATCATAACTGTGAATGTGAATGGAATGAACTCTCCCATAAAACAGAGATGGGTAGTAGAATGGATTAAAAGCCATAATCCAACAATATGTTGTTTACAAGAAACACGTTTGAAATGGGGAGGGGGTGCAGATATACACAGGGTAAAGGTAAAAGGTTGGAACAGAATATATGGGGCTTCAGTTGATGTAAGAAAAGCAGGGGTAGCAATCTTAATTTCAGACAAAGCAAAAGCAGAAATAGATCTAATCAAAAGAGATAAGGAAGGAAGCTATATCCTGCTAAAGTTCACCATAGACAATGAAGCAATATCATTACTAAACATGTATGCTCCAAGTAGTATAGCATCTAAATTCTTAGAGGAGAGGTTGGGGGAATTGAAGGAAGAAATTGACAACAAAAATATACTAGTGGGGGACCTCAACCTCCACCTCTCTGAACTTGATACATCTAACCTCAAAATGAAAAAGAAAGAAGCTAAGGAAGTAAATAAAACTCTGGATAAGGTAGATATGATAGGTCTCTGGAAAAAATTGAATGGGAATAGAAAGGAATATACATTTTTCTCAGAGGTACATGGCACATATACAAAAATTAACCATGTTCTAGGGCATAAAAACCTTGCAATCCAGTGCAGAAAGTCAAGAGAGTCAATGCATCCTTCTCAGATCATAATGCAATAAAAATTGCATGTAATAAAAGGCCATGGAAAGACAAACCAAAAATCAGTTGGAAACTAAATAATCTAATTCTAAAGAAGGAGTGGGTTAAACAACAAATCATAGAAACAATCAACAACTTTATTCAAGAGAATAACAATAATGAGACTATCGACTAAATCATGGGATACTGCAAAAGCAGTTCTTAGAGGACGTTTTATATCTTTGAATGCCTACACACATAAAATAGAGAAAGAGGAGATCAATGACTTGGGCATGCAGCTGAAAAAGCTAGAAAAAGAATAAACTGAAAATCCACAAGTAAATACCAAATTAGAAGTACTGAAAACCAAAGGAGAGATTAATAAAATTGAAATTAAGAAAACTATTGAAGTAATAAATAAAACCAATAGTTGGTTTTATGAAAAAATTAATAAAATTGATAAACCTTTGGTCAATTTCATTAAAAAAAAGAGAGAAGAAAACCAAATTACTAATATCAAAAATGAAAGGGATGAACTCACCTCCAGTGAGGAGGAAATTAAAACATTAATTAGAAATTGCCCAACTTTATGCCCATGAACTCGATAATCTGAATGAGATGGATGAGTATTTCAAAAAATATAAATTGCCCAGAAGTTGAATTCTTAAACAACCCCATCTCAGAAAAAGAAATTGAATAAGCCATTAATGAACTCCCTAGGAAAAAAATCTCCAGGGCCAGATGGATTTACAAGTGAATTCTATCAAACATTTAAAGAACAGTTAATTCCAATACTATACAGACTATTTGGGAAAACTGGGGAAGAAGGGAATCCTCCCAAATTCTTTTTACGATATAAATATAGTTTTGATACCTAAACTAGGAAGCAACAAAACAGAGAAACAAATTTTAGACCAATTTCTCTAATGAATGTAGAGGCAAAAATTTTAAATAAGATTTTAGCAAAAGGAGTACAGAAACTTATCACAAGAATAATACATTATGATCAGGTAGAATTCATATCAGGAATCTAGGACTGGTTCAGTATTAGGAAAACTATTAGCGTTATGGACCATATCAACAACAAAACTAACAGAAACCACATGATTATCTCAATAGATGCAGAAAAAGCTTTTGTCAAAATACAACACCCATTCCTATTAAAAACACAGAACACAGGATTAAAGAGAACTTTCCATAAAATAATAAGCAGTATCTACCTAAAACCTTCAGCACGCGTTATATGCAATGGAGATAAGCTAGATGCATTTCCAATAAAATCAGGGGTGAAACAAGGATGTCCACTATCACCACTATTATTCAATATGGTACTAGAAATGTTAGCTGTAGCAATTAGACAAGATAAAGAAATTGAAGGACTTAGAATAGGCAAAGAAGAAACTAAGTTATCACTCTTTGCAGATGACATGATGATATAATCAGACAATTCCAGAGATTCAAGTAAAAAACTACTTGAAATAATAAACAACTTTGGAAAAGTTGCAGGTTACAAAATAAACCCACACAAATCTTCTGCATTTCTATATATTAGTAACAAAGCCCAACAGCAAGAGATAGAAAGAGAAATCCCATTTAAAGCTATGGTAGACACTATAAAATATTTGGGAGTTTACCTGACAAAACAAACCCAGGGACTATATGAACACCCAGGGACTATATGAATATTATATGAACACAAGACACTTTTCATACAAATAAAGTCAGATCTAAGTAAGTGAAAAAATGTCAGTTGCTCATGAGTAGTTCAAACCAATATAATAAAAATGAAAATTCTACCTAAATTAATTTACTTATTTAGTGCCATACCAATCAAACTATCAGATAATTATTTTCTAGAGCTGGAAAAAAATAGTATCAAAATTCATCTGGAAGAACAAAAGGTCCAGAATATCAAGGGGACTAATGAAAAGAAATGCTAGGGAAGGTGGCTTAGCTCTACTAGATCTCAAATTGCATTATGAAGCAGCAATTATCAAAACCACTCGGTACTGGCTAAGAAACAGAAGGGTAGACAAGTGGAATAGGCTAGGTACTCAAGACACAGTAGGCAATGAATGTAGCAATCTACTGTTTTATAAACCCAGCTTCTGGAATAAGAACTCACTGTTTGACAAAAATTGCTGAGAAAACTGGATTACAGTGTGGTGGAAATTAGGTATAGACCAATGCCTGATACTGTACATAGGAATAAAGTCCAAATAGGTACACAATCTAGTTATAAAAAAAGATACTACAGACAAATTTGTGGAGCAAGGAAAAGTGTATTTATCAGATTTATGGAGAAGGGAGGAATTTTTAAGTAAAGAAGAGATAGAGATCATTATGAAGTGCAAGATGGATAATTTTGATTATATTAAACTGAAAAGTTTTTGCACAACCAAACCCACTAAGATTTGCAGGGATGCAGAAAACTGGGAAAGAATTTTTGCAGCTAGTATCCGTGATAAAGGTGTCATTTCTAGAATATAAAGAGAACTGAGTCAAATGTACAAAAATACAAGTCATTTCACAGTTGATAAATGGTCAAAGGATATGAACAGGCAGTTTTCAGAGGAAGAAATTAAAGACATCTATAGTCATATGAAAAAATGCTCTAAATCACTATTGATTAGAGAGATGCAAATCAAAACAACTCTGAGGTACCACATCACACCTATCAGATTGGCAAACATGACAGAACAGGAAGATGATAAATGTTGGAGAAGATGTGGGAGAGTTGGAACACTAATTCATTGTTGGTGGAGCTGTGAGATGATCCAACCATTCTGGAGAGCAATTTGGAACTGTGCCCAAAGGGCTAGAAAAATATGAGTACCCTTTGACCCAGCAATAGTGCTTCTAGAACTGTATCCCCAAGAGATCATAAAAATAGGAAAAAGTCCCACATGTACAAAAATATTTATAGCAGCCCTCTTTGTGGTGGCCAAAACTGGAAACCAAGGTGATGTCCATTAATTAGGGAATAGTTGAATAAATTGTGGTATATGAATGTAATGGAATACTATTGTGCTATAAGAAATGATGAACAGCAAGACTTCAGAGAGGCCTGGCAAGACTTATATGATCTGATGCTGAGTGAAAGGAGCAGAACCAGGAGAACTTTGTGCACAGCAATGACCACAGTGTGCGAGAGTTTTTTCTGGTAGACTTGGAACTTCATTGCAATGAAAGGACTTAAAAAAATTTCCAATCATCTTTTAAGGCAAAATGTCTTTCACATCCAGAGAAAGAACTATGGAATTCAATTGCAGAATGTAGCAGATCATTTTTTGGTGTGTATTACGTTTTGGTTTGTTATATGATTTCTCCCATTCATTTTAATTCTTCTACAAAGCATGACTACAGTGAAAATTTATTTAATAGGAATGTGTGTGCAGAACCTATATAAAATTGTATGTCATCTCAGGGAGGGAGGAGGGAGGTAAGGGGAAAGGAGGGAAAAAAATCTAAGTTATATGGTAGTGATTGTAGAACACTGAAAATAAATAAAATTAATTTAAAGCAAAAAGAAAAAGAAAAAACTCAGATGTCTGGATTTTCAGAAAGGGAAAGAGAATGGAATGCTAATGAATTTTGCTTTGATTCCTGATAAAATTTTAGAACTTATAATTAAAAGACAATTAATGAGAACTAGAAAAGGGAATAGGGATCAAAAGACCAAACATAGTTTCATCATCAAGACCAACCAGTCTAACCTCATTTCTTTTTTCTCTACTTTTGGTAGAGTTTACTAGACTGTTGAAAGGGATACTGTAGTTAGAGTTCAACTGTATTTTAGTGATTCATTTGTCAGTCTCTCATAACATTTTTCTGTGGAAAAAACAGAGATGTGGATTTGACACTTCTAAAATTAACTGGATTTGGAACTGATTCAGGAGCAAGATGGAAAGAGTTTTGTCATCAGTGGTTTGAGGTCAAAGCTAGAGTGCCCTAGGCATCTGTACCTGTATGCAGTATTCTGGGACTCCCTGGACTTCTTTGTCATGCCCCAGGAAACTCATTATTGTGAAAACCTCATCATTCTGAAAGATTCCGTCAGCCTTGGGACTCTATTTCATTACTACCCTTTGTCTCTCTGATTGGAGGGTAGAGCCATGGACTCCAAAACCTCTATTTAAGGAGGGAGCTCAGCTCAGACCACATTTCTCATCTGGTTGCTCTACTTTGGGATTTATCTGATTTTTCCACCATGCCCCTGGCACTGAATACCTTTTGTGTTCCTCCATCCTCTTTTCAGCTTCCTTTTGTGTACTGTCTTACTCCATTAGATTATAATCTCCTTGAGAGCAGAGACTATCTTTTTTCATATTTATATCCCCCATGCTTAATATAGTGTTTGGTACATAGTAAGTGTGTGGGATCCCAACTGGGGAAAAACCATAGTACACAATAAGAAGGAAAAATCCATTAACTTAAACTCTGTGAAAGGTGGAAGCCCAGTCATGGTGACCTGTTGAAAATAATAACTCAGATACTGAATCATATATTAAGACACTGAGTCATAATTCAGATAATGTGTTCAGTAAAAGCCATAACAATAATATGGCAATCTGTTTGTGACCATTTTGTGACCTGTGCGTGCAATCTATCTGTATTTGTCCTTCATTTTTGAAGAAGACCATGACATCAAAGAAATGATGAAATGACTTGCACTTGACTGTTTTGAGTAAGGGAGTGCTGTGCAAGGTCACAAGCCTCACTTCACCCTCCTGAGTCATCTGGATCCAGATAATCACTCTGAAACTGGAAAAGAACCATTAAGTGGAATTTGAGCAGGGACATATTTTTGTGCAATGTATGGGCTTCAGAGTGCACTGGGTTTAAGATTTTAGCAAAGAGAAGGAAGGTAGGAAGGAAGGAAGGAAGGAAGGAAGGAAGGAAGGAAGGAAGGAAGGAAGGAAGGAATCTGGTCAGTAAACCCCAAGTTAATTGGGCATCCTCCTTTGGTGAGAAGAAGAAACAGGGGACAGAAGGGAACAGTTGAACTGAGTTACTCAGCTAGCTGGTTCCCCATTCAGGCAGCTTGGTCTACTCACAGGTCTGTGTTCATCCTTCATTTTCAAAGACCATGACATCAGATGATATGACTTGCACTTAATTTTGTTTTGAGTGAGTGAGGGCTGTGCAAGGTCACCAACCTCACTTTCCCTTCCTGGGCCATCTGGATCCAGTGACCAGATATTCATCAGGATGACTGGAGAAGGCCCAGGATACAATGGGAGACACTGACCTCTTCAGGTACTCACTTAGGGTGAGATAAAGCCCATTTAGTGAATAGGTCTCTTTAATGGTTATTGCATGCAATAATATTAGCTTAAAGCCCAAGTTCAGAAATGAGCTCATTACCAAGCAGAAAACCCAAAATATCTACAGTACTGATATTTTCTCTGTCTCCTCTTCCCTTGGTCTGTTTTCTATAATTACCATGGGGAATTTTGAGGTTCTTTGCAAGCATCCATTGAACTATAGGGCAGCCACCCCAGATCACTCCTGTTTTGTAAGTAATTATAATGATTGATTAAACTACCACCTATAATCAATTTGAAGTTCCTTGGTCTCTTCCTTTGGTATCAAAACTCACCCCATGGTTATGGGGGAGGTTCTGGGGAACCCTGGGAATTCTGGGCTTTATAGGGTGCTTAATAAATATTGCTTCTGTCCATTTGGTAAATCTCTGTCTATTTAGCTGGCAAATATTAAATTGTGGCGTCCTTTGGCTGTGGCATTCATATATCATAATTTTGCTTGAAGACTAGTATGATATAACTATTCTGAATAAAAGTTGAGATGTTTTTCAAAATGTTAATAAAGCAGTTTGTGGTACAGTGGATAGGGAAATGCTCTTGTGGTCAGGCTCAGACTTGAGTTCAAAGCTTGAATCAGACCTTTACTAGTTGCGTGACCCTAGGCAAATAATTTAATCTCTAATTCAGTTTCCTCACATGTAAAATGGGGATGATAATAGCATATATTACCTCCCAATGTTGTTGGGAGGATAAAATGGGATAATATTTTCAAAGTGCTTTGTAAATTAAATTTCTTAATATTTGTTAAAATTTCTTAAATTTCTCTATAAAGGCTAGCTAATAATGCTGTTTTAGTGATTACAGTTAAGTTTTTAATTTGGGGAGAAATGGGGTAACGGTTTATTCCTGGATGTGGAAAATAGTCAATATATCTATGAAATACTTTGAATTACTTTGCATAAAAAAGAGACTTGTGGATATGGGCCTGGGGCATCAGCGATCAAAGATATTTATATTTGACTGAGATTAACTTAGACTCTAATTCAGTGGAATTGTTCTTATTTTTAATGATCTGAAAAGAGCAAGGGATCAGGGTGTCTGGACCAAGTCCATCTCTTTGCCTTCAAATACTCCAGGACCCAAGAACCTGGTGGGTATTTATTCTCCATATAGCTCTGTGCCTCAAGAACGAGTTCCCAGAGCTTAAAATGAAGAATGAGACATACATTTCTTAAAGTCACTAGGCAGGAAAAAGCTAAATTAAAGGAATGACTATGACTGACTAGTGACTTTGGAATGCACCTTATTTTTACTATGCTCTAAACCACAACCCATCTCTCCATCGCATAATCTAACTCAAAGAGCAAGGCACTTATATTATTACATTCTGTCTTACCTTTCTTGAAGAAGGCCTAAATTTCCTTTGTGTGTAGGATTACATCAGTCTTCCCCTCTCCCTCTTGACAATAACACTGAAAATTTTGTCAAATGGCACTGAGGAGTCACTCTATTTCAAAGCAAGACCAGGGCCACAGAAAAGGTAAATAAATATAGGTGTAGCAGAATTTGAGTAGTAGCTTATGAATCCGGGAATACTTGAGTTCAAGACTTACTTCTGAGCCATGCTGTTCATGTGACCCTGGGCAAGTCACTTATTCTCTTAGGAATTTCAAAAACTCTGTAAGACTATATATTGCAGAGAAACCACTTGCCTATATTAGCAGGAATTTCTCCATCTGGGAATTCTCTGTGCCAGTGAAATCACTAACCTTATCCCTCAAGAAGAATTTATTTTCTTTACTGCTTTGGAAGTGGTACAACTTGATTTTCTTCTCCATCCTTTCTGCTGTAATTTGATATTATTTGCAAAAATGGATACATTTATTTTATGTAAAAAAGGAAAATGTGTTTTTTTTTTGTTCAATGTGCTCTTTTTTTTGCACTTTACAACAATAAGCTTCAGCTTAATGAGATTTGGGTAAAATTTTGACATTCTATCAACCTTGTTAAAATTAAATCTACCTGGACTAGAAAGCAAAAATGATTAATGTGCTCTGAGATGCTGTATCATCTTCATGGAAACTGATTGAGACATCCAATGTGAGCAAAGCCCTGTTATTAGGAATTGCTTTGTGCTAAATGGGAAAGGGGAGATACAGCCTCTGCTTTTTAAGAAGCACATAATCTACAGTGCAGACCAAAATGAAGTGACAAAAGAATGAATAGCAGTGGGCTTGAGACATAATCAATTGTAAGCTTTGTGAATCTAGCCTTCTTTCTGTACTAGACATATCACTCACAGGGTTTAGAGTGAAGAAACTGAAGGTCAGATTCTGGCCTTGAAACTTAGAATCATAGGGGCATACATGTAGAGCTGGAAGAGACCAACCTCAGTGTTTTTACAGATGAGAAAACTGTCCTAGACAAGTGAAGTAATTTATCCAAGCCTATACGGGTAGTAGCTAAGTTTTGCAATGGGTAGAGTGCCAGACCTGAAGTTAGGAAGACTTATCTCCCCAAGTTCAAATCTGGCCTCAGACGCTTACTAGCTGGATAGACGTAGGCAAGTCATTTAACCCTGCTTGCCTCAGTTTCCTCGTCTATAAAAAATGAGCTGAAGAAGGAAACAACAAACCACACAGTATTTTTGCCAAGAAAACCCAAAATGGGGTCACAGAAAGTTGGACACAACTGAAACAACCGAACAACAATAATATAGCTAGAAAGTAGGAGAGTTGGGGTTTTACCTAGTTTCTCCGACTCCAAACCAAATCCTCTTTCCATTATATCAAACTGGGTGACCATGGATGAGTTATTTAACCTTTCTGAGTTCCAGAAGCTCTGGAATCAGGGGACCAAACCTCTGATATCACCTTTGTTCTTTACTACCTGTGTGACTCGGGGCAAGGCGTGTCATCTCCACGTGCCTAAGTGTCCTCATATGTAAAATGAAGGGACTGGACCATATGGTCTGATATTGTAAACCTTAAAAGTGCATGCAAATATAAATGGTTCCTGTTAGTAGAAGGCAGTGTGGTGTAGTGGATACGGACTTCTCTTCAGAATCGAGATTTGGGGTTGAGCTCTACCTTTAACACATCATAGTTGTATGATATTTGGTGAGTCATTTAATCTCTTAGTGCCCCTAGTCATATTTCTAGGATATATGTTGTAGAGAATGTGTCTGTCTGCATTGGTAAATGGAATTCATCGTTAGGAAATGCTTCAATCAATTAGATCAATGACTGGGTCAATTTTTTTTTTTTAAATAAGTGGCCATGTAAAAAATTTCTTATTAGAATCAGTGAAGGGAAAGTAAGAAGGCTTAAGGAAACCTCTTTAGCCATTAAGGGCCTTAAATATGGTGGAGCAAGATAGGGACTTCATTGCGCATTCTAATTTGATTTGACTGTGCATCAATAACCGTCAAGGCCCCATTCACTAAGCCATCCAGAAAAGGCCCAGAACCAGATCCTTATGTCCTATCCTTGCCCCCTAATTCCAGTGTAAGAAAATTGACATCCCTGCCCTGTCCTCTTCCTTCTTCTTCTTCTCCTCCTCCTCCTCCTCCTTCTTCTTCTTCTCCTTCTTCTTCTTCTTCTCCTTCTTCTTCTTCTTCTCCTTCTTCTTCTTCTTCTCCTTCTTCTTCTTCTTCTTCTTCCTCTTCTTCTTCTTCTTCTTCCTCTTCCTTTTCCTCTTCCTCCTCCTCTTCTTCTTCTTCTTCTTCTTCTTCTTCTTCTTCTTCTTCTTCTTCTTCTCATTCTTCTCCTTCTCCTCCTCCTCCTCCTTCTCCTTCTCCTCCTTCCATCTCTTTCTCTCTCCATTGAGATCAGGCCCACACCACCACCAACTACCTGCTGGACATTTCTACTTGCATCCAGTTGGCACATCAAACTCATTATATTGATGTTGTTTTTGTTCAGTTGCTTCAGACATGTCTGACTCTCCATGACCCCGTTTGGGGTTTTCTTGGCAAAGATACTGGAGTGGTTTTCCATTTCTTTCTCCAACTCATTTTACAGATGAGGAAACTGAGGCAAACAAGATTAAGTAATTTGCCCGAAGTCACACAGTAAGGATCTGAGGCCAAATTTGAATTCCAGGCCTGGAGCTCTCCCTTCACTTTATCCTCTAGACCACCTAGTGGCCCAGTATGTTGATAGGGACACTCATTACATTCCCCCCTAAGATCACCCTTCCCTGCAAACTTCTCTATTTCTATTAAGGGTGTTACCACCTTCCAGTAACTGAAACTTCACTACCATCTTTGACTCATCTCCCTTCTTCACCCCTCAGAGATCAAGCCTTAAGCCCAGTTCACTCTGGAGCTCAGAGATTGGACAACAAGTCCCCATCCACCTATCACAGAGTGAATGTAATAACTAAATAGTAATTGTTTCTCTTTTACCCAGGAACCCTGAGGATCTTCCCCTCCCAGTTTGATTTTTTTTTTTTTTTGATTAAAGGGGCCATCCTTTGAGTAACTTAAAGAAGACTGTTCATTGAATGGGTGTATCTCACTCAAAGTGAGAATGTGATAAGACCTTAGCCTGAAAGGGCCAGGGTTTCACATTGCATCTTGGGCCATCTCTAGTCATCCTGATGAATATCAGGCCACTGAATGCAGATGACTCAGGAGAAGAAAATGAGGTTGGTGACCTTACACAGTCCTCCATCACTCAAATAAAAATCAACCGCAAGTCATGTTATCATCTTGATGTCATGCCCCTTAACAAGAATGAAGGACAAACACAACAACAACCTTCTTCACCCCTCCTCCCTTATCTAATCAGTTTCAATATCTTGTAGATGCTTCCTTAACAATCTCATTAGAAAAAGCATGGTAGCAAATTAAAACAACTCTGAGGTACCACATCACACCTATCAGATTGCAAATATGACAGAACAGGAAGATGATAAATGTTGGAGAGGATGTGAGAGAGTTGGAACACTGATACACTGTTGGTGGAGCTGTGAGATGAGCCAACCATTCTGGAGAGCAATTTGGAACTATGCCCAAAGGGCTACAGAAATGTGCATACCCTTTGACCTAGCAATAGCACTTCTAGGACTGTATCCCCAAGAGATCATAAAAATGGGAAAGGGTCCCACATGTACAAAAATATTTATAGCAGCCCTCTTTGTGGTGGCCAAAAACTGGAAATCAAGGGGATGCCTATCAATTGGGGAATGGCTGAATAAATTATGGTATATGAATGTAATGGAATACTATTGTGCTATAAGAAATGATGAAAAGGAAACTCCAGAGAGGCCTGGTGAGACTTATGTGACCTGATGCTGAGTGAAAGGAGCAGAGCCAGGAGAATTTTGTGCACAGCAATGACCACAGTGTGTGAGAGTTTTTTCTGGTAGACTTTGAACTTCATTGCAATGCAAGGACTTAAAAAAATTCCCAATGGTCTTTTAAGGCAAAATGCCTTCCACATCCAGAGAAAGAACCATGGAATTCAATCTCAGAATGTAGCAAATCATGTGTGTGTGTGTGTGTGTGTGTGTGTGTGTGTGTGTGTGTGTGTGTACTGTGTTTTGGTTTGTTAGATGATTTCTACCACTCATTTTAATTCTTCAACACAGCATGACCATAGTGAAAATATATTTAATAGTGTAGAACCTATGCAAAATTGTATGACATCTCAGGGAGGGAGGAAGGGGGTAGGGTGGAGGGAGGGGAAAATAATAATCCAAGTTATTTGGTAGTTATTGTAGAATACTAAAAATAAATAAAATTAATTAATAAAAAAAGAAAAAGCATGGTATAGATAGGATAGGGCACTGGACTTGGGGCAACAGATCCTGGGTTCCAATCTATTTCAGATACCTACTAGTTTTGCCCAAACCTGAACAAGTCAATTAATCTCTCTGTGCCGTAGTGTCTCCATCTGCAAAATTGGTGGAGGTGTTTGAATCAGGTATCTGAGGTCTGTGTAAGCTCTAAATCTATGATCCTATGTATCTATGAACTCTTCAGGTCCCTGCTTTCTATTCTCCTCTCCCATGGTGCATTACCATAGCCTCCTAGTGAGTCTCCTCCTCTCTGGTCTGTCTCCCCTCCCACACATCTTACACACAACACAATTCAGAGCACATCACTTCGCTGCTCAAGAATTTTAGTGTTTTCCTATTGCCTCTATTAGAAAATACAAACTTTTCTGGCATTTGTAGCTCTTCCTAATTTGGGTTCACTCTAGCTTTCCAAACATATTTCATATCACTGCCTGTTACATACTTTATGTTCCAGCTAACATAGTCTGCTCCTTATTCCCCAGGATGCCTTCTTTTTCAGCATCAGTACTTTTGCATAGCCCATCCCATATGGAATGCTATCTCTTCTTATTTCTACCTCTTAAAATCCCTAGATCCCTTCAAGTCTCAGCTCAGGTGTAACTGTGCATGAGGTTTTTCCTAGGGATAAGAGGGCCACGATAGGAATTTCTTTTACTTCACTATGCATGTTTGTTGTAAGATTTTTTTTGCCCTTTTTTCCTGCCTAGTAAGGGCAAGGACAGGTGGGAAGGGGATAAAATAAATACTTGTTAATTGGAAAAAAAATTTTAAATGAGGGCATTTCCTTGATCCTTTGGTGGCTAATGCTTCTTACTCCCTGAAATTACTTTATATAATCTGGATCTGCATTACATCACCCTCTCTGACCCTGGTAGAATAGAAGTTTCTTGAGGGAAGGCACTGTTTTATTTTTGTTCCTATATCTCAGTGCCTTTCACATAAGTGTGTAGCAAATGAACAAATATTAGTCACAGAATCTTCTGATAAGGGAAATAACACGATCCAAATGATACTTGAAGACAGGAGTGTAAAAATATCACTACTACAGATGGACTATGTGCATTTGTGTATCTTATGATCAACTGTGTGTTAGGGAATCAGAATGCAGATTACATCAATGTGTTGTTATGCTGATGAACATTTTAAATTAGTGAACAATATTATGAGTAAATTTGAAGGAGAAAAAGGATTCTAGGAGTAGGACAACTAAATTAACTGCTATAAAAATGGCAAGGACCTGTCTCTGGGGCAGTGCCATTTTGGATATTCTGTCAAGCACATAATTTGATTTGTAATAACAAACAAACAGTCCATAATTTCAACACTGGTTTTAAAGGCCTGAAAAATTGTTATTGTATAGGCTTAATCAAAGTTGCCGAGTCCCTAAAAATTGAGACAAGCTGCCAACTGAAATAAGAAAACAAGAAAAGAAAAATAGGCCTGAAGTAGCAGGGAGAGGGACATTTGGGGGCAATGAGTAGTGAGGGGTCAACATTCAAACTGTGGTTCAGTGATTTACAGTGTCTCGAGGAGCAATGGAGAGAAAAAAAACTGTAGAGATGCTTTCACTAAACAGCCTCATTTTACAGATGAATAAAATGAGTCCTCAAGAGGTTAGACAACTTCCCTAAGGTCACACAGCTAGCTAGTGTCAGAGTGAAGACTAGAATCCAGGATTTCTGATTCATGGTCTCTGGCTCAACACCATTTCTATTTCCATTTTTTTTCCCAGAGCAGTAATCTCTATGCCTGACTTTCTCTTGTCTATAAAATATGAAAAATAACCAAGATGAATTATTCTGACTTGGCTATGGGTATGATGAGTTTAAGTGATAAAAAGTGACAAAATACCTTTTAGAGATAAAACCAAGAAGAAATTTTTCATAATAGAGGCACTGTACTGGAATGACTTTCCTTGACTGATTTGAACTATACATATTCAAAAATCAACAAAACATAACAGAAAAACCTTGAAAGAATCACTGATTTTACTCTTCCTTCTGTCTTTCCTTCCTCCCTCCCTCATTTTTTGTTTCCTTCTTTCCTTCCCTCTGCCTTTCTTTCTTTCATTCTTTCATTCATTCATTCTTTCTTTCCTTCTTTCCTTTTTTTTACTTTCCTTCCTTTTTTCCCCTTTCCTTCCTTCCTTCCTTCCTTTTCCTCTCAGCTTCTGTAGACAGCCTTTCCTCTTCCCACCAGATGCTAACATCTATCCCTTTAAGAGTACCTTCCAGCTAGTCTGGGTACATTGTATATATGCCTACTTACTTATACCTTGTGTCTAACTTTAGAACATGACCTATTTGAGGGCAGGACTATTGTTGTTTTTCTTTCCATCCCCATCTCTGAGAACAAAATACTTAAAAAGAATTGTGTTGACTGATTGACTGGGAATTGATTTACTAATCCTCAAATCATTAAAAAGAAGATGCAAATCACTCAATAGCTGAGGTCTAATGAGCACCACTTAGCCTTTTTTCCAGGGACGTGTCTTTAATGTGGTCCTTAGCATTATTCAGATATAGAACTATGCTGAGATCCACAAACTCGGCTCAGGTACCACTTGTTTTGATTCCTTGAACTGAAAGCATTTTCTCCTTCCTCAGATTTTCTCATGATACTTTTCTAGATCTCTTCTTTCTCTTCATCTTCTACTGTATTCAATTTCGGGTGCTATTTTTTAGAAAGGGCATTGAAAAACTGGAGTTCATCCAAAAGGACGTAGCCAAGAGAAGAATGAAAACCACATCACAATAAAAATTGATTAAAGAAATTCTTTAGATTTAGCCTCAACAAGAGAAGACTCAGAGGGGACATTTTATCTGGCTTTAAATGCTTGAAAGGCTGTTACACAAAAGAGAGATCTGATTTGATTTGCTTGTTCCTAGAGGATAAAATTCAGAGCCATGGATGGAAGTTGCAGAGTCAGATTTCAGCTTGAAGTAAAGGAGAATTTACTGATACGTACTTGTACAAATGGAGTCAGCTAAATTCAGTGCCTAGAGCATTGGACCTGGAGTCAGGAACACCTGAGTTCAGATCAGGTCTTAGACACTCACTCATTAGCTATATGACTCTGGGAAAGTAATTTAACTTTTGTTTGCCTTGTGTTCATCCTTTGTTGCCAAAGAAGACCATGCCATTGTAGAAATGATGACATGACTTGCACTTGACTTTGTTTTGAGGGAGCAAGGGCTGTGCAGGTCACCAGCCTCACTTCTCCACCAGAACCATCTGAATCCAGTGACCAGATATCCATAAGGATGACTGAAGATGACCCAGAATGCACTGGGAGATCTTGACCCCTTTAGGCCAAGGTCTTTGCAGGTACTCCCTTAGGATGAGGTGATGCCCATTCATTGAATAGGCCTGTTTAAGAAGTGGCCAGGGCATGGCCCCTTTAATGAGGCCAAGAAAAAGGAAGACATCACACTCGGAGGGAAACAGCAGTTGCTGTTTCTGTTCACCTTAATCCACTGGAGAAGGAAATGACAAATCACTCTAGTATCTTTGTGATGAAAACCCCAAGTGAGATCCTGAAGAGTTAGATGTGAATGAGCAACTGAACAACAATTTGTACAAAAGTGAAAAGGATCTCCTTGGGAAATGATGGGTTCCCCCTCAGTGAAAGGCTTCAAGCAGAAATTGGAGGATGATATGTTGGTTGTTCTTGGACTAAATGGCCTCCAAAGAATCTTCTAACTCTGAAATTTTGGGATTCCAATGCTGACTGTTGAAGTGAATTTGTTCAATTGTTGCAGAAGAGAGGTTCAGTAGAAATAAAGGTAGTTATAAGATAAGAAGTAGCATGTTGTTATAGGCAAGAGCATTATACTTGGAGCCAAGAAGCCTGGGTTTGAATTCCAACTTTAGCTCTATTACTTGGAGGATATTGACTAAATGACTTACCCTCTCTAGACATCCCCTTAAATTTGGAATAAGACTTGTATTACCTGCCTTACAGAAACCTAAAATGGTATATAAACATGGGTTACTATTTGAATGTGGTTCAAATTTGAGTGAACATTGACATGTACCAGGTCTTTTAACTTTTAATCCACCTAGGTCACTTCTCTTACATTTATTCTTTGATATCCTGGGGCAAAGACTGTAGAAAAAATGAATTATATAAAAAACTGGAGTACAGGATGAGTAATGAGAAAAATATTAGGAAAGTGAAACTTTACTAAATCACTTGGAACAGCTACAGTTAGGTGTGTCTATTGATTACTAAGCCAAGTTTGACTTAATCTCAAAGAACTTCATTAGAATCTTCAATCTGTATTCAGTCTCAATGAGTCTATCAAAAGTAGCTTATTTTTGTCTCTAAATTTAAAAAGCACAGTAGATTGAGTGCTGTGTTTGGAGTCAGGACTCCTAAATTCAAATTTTATCTCACACATTCATTGGCAAATTACTTATATATCCAGAAGCTCAAGGTCTTTATCTTTAAAATGGGGGTATCTTACTAATTGTGCTCCTTCATCACATGGCTGTGAGGAAAGCTCTTTACAAATCCGAGAAGATACACAGATGTGAGCTATTATTTTAGCAAATCCTTGGACAAAGAGGAAATCCTTGCACTCCACTGGTGTCTTACTCAAAAGAAGCTTCTAAAATATCAATGCAACCACTACTAGGTCTATATCCCAAAGATCACAAAAAAGGGGAAAAGACCTGTATGTGCAAAAATATTTATAGCAGCTTATTTCATGGTGGCAAAATATTGAAAATTGAGGGGATGCCTATTAAATGGGGAATGACTGAACAAGCTATAGAATATGAATGTAATGGAATACTATTGTGCAATAAGAAATGGTGAACAGGCAGATTTCAGATAATCCTGGAAAGACTTGCATGAACTGATGAAAAGTGAAGTGAGCAGAACCAGGAAAATATTTTATTCAGTATCAGCAACATTGCAGTGATCAACTGTGAATGACTCAGCTCTTCTCAGCAATCCAATGATCCAAGACAAGCATAAAGGACTCAGGAAGGAAAATACTGTCCATATCCAAATAAAGAACTAATAGACTCTAAACACAGATAGAAATATATTTTTTTCCACTTCTTTCTCATGTTATTTTTTTTCTTTTTTCCTTTTCATTTATTTATTTTTAAAATTTATTTATTTAACTTTTAACACTCATTTTCACAAAATTTTGGGTTACAAATTTTCTCCCCATTTCTCCCCTCCCCCATCCCAAACTGCTGAGAATTCTAATTGCCCCTATCAACAACCTGCCCTCTCTTCTAACATCCCACCCTTCCCTTGTCCCCGTCTTCTCTTTTGATGTGTATGGCCAGATAACTTTCTATACCCCATTAAATGTATTTCTTATTTCCTAGTAGTAAGAACAATACTCTACAGTTGTTCCTAAAACTTTGACTTCCAACTTCTCTTCATCTCTCCCTCCCTACCCATTCGCTTTGGGAAGCAAGCAATTTAATATAGGCCATATCTGTGTGGTTTTGCAAATGACTTCCATAGTAATCGTGTTGTGTAAGACTAACTATATTTCCTTCCATCCTATCCTGCCCCCCATTGCTTCTGTTCTCTCTTTGGATCCTGTCCCTCCCCAAGAGTGTTGACTTCAAATTGCTCCCTCTTCCCACTGCCCTCCCTTCCATCATCCCCCCAACCTGCTTATCCCCTTCTCCCCCACTTTCTTGTATTGTAATATAGGTTTTCATACCAAAATGAGTGTGCATTTTATTCCTTCCTTTAGTCTAAATGATGAGAGGAAGCTTCATGTTTTTCTCTCATGTCCCCTCTTTTTCCCTCCACTGAAAAGTCTTTTGCTTGCCTCTTTTATGAGAGATAATTTGCCCCATTCCATTTCTCCCTTTCTCCTCCCAGTATATTTCTTTCTCACTGCCTAATTTCATTTTTTTAACATGTGATCCCATCCTATTCAATTCACTCTGTGCTCTTTGTCTGTGTGTGTGTGTGTGTGTGTGTGTGTGTGTGTGTGTGTGTGTGTAATCCCACCAACTACCCAGATACTGAAAAAAGTTTCAAGAGTTACAAATGTTGTCTTTCCATGTAGGAATCTAAACAGTTCAACTTTAGTAAGTCCTTTATATGACTTCTCTTTGCTGTTTACCTTTTCATACTTCTCTTCATTCTTGTGTTTGAAAGTCAAATTTTCTTTTCAGCTCTGGTCTTTTCATCAAGAATGCTTGAAAGTCCTCTATTTCATTGAAAGACCATTTTTTTCCCCTGAAGTATTATGCTCTGTTTTGCTGGATAGGTGATTCTTGGTTTTAGTCCTAGTTTCTTTGACTTCTGGAATATCATATTACATGCCCTTCGATCCCTTAATGTAGAAGCTGCTAGATCTTGTGTTATCCTGATTGTATTTCCACAGTACTTGAATTGTTTCTTTCTAGCTGCTTTTAATATTTTCTCTTTGACCTGGGAACTCTGAAATTTGGCCACAATGTTCCTAGGAGTTTCTCTTTTTTGATCTCTTTCAGGCAGGGATAGGTGGATTCCTTGAATACTTATTTTGCCCTCTGGTTCTAGAATATCAGGTCAGCTTTCCTTGATAATTTCATGAAAGATGATGTCTAGGCTCTTTTTTTGATCATGACTTTCAGGTAGTCCCATAATTTTTAAATTGTCTCTCCTGGATCTATTTTCCAGGTCAGTTGTTTTTCCAATGAGGTATTTCACATTATCTTCCATTTTTTCATTCTTTTGGTTTTGTTTTGTGATTTCTTGATTTCTCATAAAGTCATTAGCCTCCTTCTGTTCCATTCTAATTTTTTACGAACTATTTTCTTCAGTGAGCTTTTGAACCTCCTTTTCCATTTGGCTAATTCTGCTTTTGAAAGCATTCTTCTCCTCATTGGCTTTTTGAACCTCTTTTGCCAATTGAGTTAGCCTATTTTTCAAGGTGTTATTTTCTTCAGCATTTTTTTGGGTCTCCTTTAGCAAGGTGTTGACCTGCTTTTCATGCTTTTCTTGCATCTCTCTCATTTCTCTTCCCAGTTTTTCCTCCACCTCTCTAACTTCATTGTCAAAATCCTTTATGAGCTCTTCCATGGCCTGAGCCCGTGGAATATTTATTTTGGATATTTGGGATATAGAAGCCTTGACTTTTATGTCTTTCCCTGATGGTAAGCATTGTTCTTCCTCATGTGAAAGGATGGGAGGAGATATCTGTTCTCCAAGAAAGTAACCTTCTATGGTCTTATTTTCTTCCCCTTTTTTGGGCATTTTCCCAACCAGTTACTTGACTTTTGGGTCCTTTGTGAAGAGTAGGGTATACTCTGGGAATCTGTGAGATCTCAGTTCTTCCAAGGTGGCACGATGAAGCATGTGGTGGTCTGGACGCAGAGAGGGATTTTTATGCCTAGAATCTTAGCAGATACCTCTCCACAGCCACTTGGCCTCCAGTTCCCAAGTCAGCACTGGGGGCTGATATTCAGATAAGCTGGATGGGCAGGGCCGCCATTCAGTGTGAGACAAACACCAGCTAGGCCAGAGCTCCCACCCAGAGCGAAGGTAAGACTCAGCTCTTCAATGTTCCCAAGGGTTTTTACGCTCCAACAGTGGAGCTTTCGTACAGGTTGCTGTGCAGGTTCTGTGGCTACTGCCTGCTGCTGGAGCTATGGGAAAGCCCTTCTTCCTTCCTGGCCTGTTGATTAAACCCCGTCACTGACCTTTGGTGCCTGTGGGCCAAGGGATCTGAGGCCCTGCTACTGCGACTGGACATTCTGCCCCTGAAGAGTCCTCCTCCCAGAGTCTCGTAGTGCCACACCACCCTGAGCCGTGCTGCTCAACCAAGGTTGGGCTGGGCTCTGCGTCTGGCGCAACCAACATTTCCGTGGGCCTTTCAGCTCACCGTGGGCTGGAAATCTCCTCCACTCTGTTGTTCTCCACTTCTGCTGCTCCAGAATTTGTTGAGAGTCCCTCTCTACAGGTATTTTATGGGCTGTGGGGAGGACTCTGCATAAGTGTGTCTGTCTAGTGCGCCATCTTAGCTCCCCTCATGTTTTTTTAAAAATCTTTTTTCTTCTTCACATCTGTGGCTAATATGGAAATATATTTTTACGTGATAGCACATGTATAAACTATATTAAACTGCCTACTATTTTCAGAAGAGGGAGGGGAGAAAAATTTGGAAATCAAAATCATGTAGAAATGAATGCTAAAATATCTCTTACATGTAACTAGTGGGGAAAATACTATAATTTAAAAAAAAATCAATGCAGTTTCTTAGCTGGAAGGTCCTGGAATCTCAAGATTATTTTAGTCTCTTTTATCCCATGAACTAAGATTGTTTTATTTTTCTTGGTAGCATTATTTACTAGGAAGTGGTTTAAACTTGATGTCAGAAGCTTTGGGCTCAAATGTCAGTTCTGTCCCATACTAACCATGTGACTTGCAATCGGGAAATTACTTGATTTTTTGTAGGGGGGTCTCAGTTTCCTCATCTGAAAAATGAGTAAATTAGTACTCATACTACTTAACTCACAGGATTCACAGGATCATAGATTAGAAATGGAAGGGATCTGAGAGATCATTTAGTCAAATTTCACTATATTGCATCTAAGTAAACTGAGGTCCAAAGAAGTTAAATAAGTTGCTCAAGTTTAAAAATAAGATAAGTGACTAAGCTAATATCCTCTGACTCCTAGGTCAGCCCTTTCCATTGTACCAGGCTCATATCAAATGAAATTATGCTTGGCAAGTGCACTGGAAGCATAAAGTGATATTTATGTATTATTTCTAGTTATTTAAAAATCTTATTTGTGCCTTTTTTTCAATACCACAGACATTTCTCAGCATATTCCTGCTTTATAATAAAGACAAACAGTTAAGCAAAACCAGCTGACAAAATGATAGTGTCTGACAGCATATGCAACATGCTGAGAGAAAGAAAACATGTCTCATCATCTGTTCTCCAGGTCTGAGACTGATTGTTGAAATTAATCTGATTTCAACTGCCTTAGAAGGTTGTTTTCATTTTCATTACTGCAGTCATGCTTGTATATTATGTTCCTGGTTCTGATTACTTTACTTTGCATCAGTTTTTGCAAGTCTTCATTTCTGTTTTTTTAACTTTCTTTTTTAAAAATTTGTTTTAAATTTTTTAAAATGTGTTTATTTATTTTTAACTTTCACATTCAGTTCCATAAGCTTTTGAGTTCCAAATTTTCTCCCTCCCCTCCCTTTCCCTTCCCCTATCCCCAAGATGGCGTGCAATCTGATGTAGACTCTATATTTACCTTCACATGAAACATATTTTCACATTAGTCATGTTGCAAAGAAGAATTAGAACCACTGGAATGAACTACGAGAAAGAAGAAAAAACAAAAAAAGAGAGAGAGCAAATAGTATGCTTTGATCTGCATGCAGACTCTATAATTCTTTGGATGCAGACAGCATTTTCCATCATGAGTCTTTTGGAGTTGTCTTAGAACTTTGCATTGCTGAGAAGAGTTAAATCTATGAACATTGTGACTATAACTGTGTACAGTGTCCTACTAGTTTAGTTCTTCTCACTCAGCATCAGTTCATATAAATTTTTCCAGGTTTTTCTGCTCATCATTTCTTATAGCATGATAGTATTCCATTACATTCATATACCACAGCCTGTTCAGCTATTCCCCAATTGATGGGCATCCCTTCGATTTCCAGTTCTTGGCCATCACAAAAAGAGCTTGTACATGGGGATCCTTTTTACATTTGTTTGATCTCTTTGGGATACAGCCTTAGAAGCAGTACTGCTTGGTCAAAGCATATGCTCATTTTTTTAACCCTTTGAGCATAGTTCTAAATTGCTCTCCAAAATGATTGGATCAGTTCACAACTCCACTAACAATGCATTAGTGTTTCAATTTTCTCATGTCTTCTCCAGCATTTATAATTTTTTTCTTAGCCAATTTGACAGGTGTGATGTGGTACATAATAGTTGTTTTGATTTCCATTCTTCTAATCAATTGTGATTTAGAGTATTTTTTCATATGACTATAGATATCTTTAACTTCTTCCTGTGCAACTTCCTGTTCATATCCTTTGACAATTTGTCAATTGGGGAATGACTTGTATTCTTGTAAATTTGACTCAGTTATCTGTGTATTTTAGAAATGAGACCTTTATCAGAGACACTGGTTGTAAAAATTCTTTCCAATTTTTCTGCTTCCCTCCTAATCTTGGTTGCATTGACTTTGTTTGTATAAAACTTTTTCAATTTAATGTAATCAAAATTATCCCTGTTGCATTTCATGATGTTCTCTATCTCTTGTTTGATCATAAATTCTTCTGTTCTCCATAAATCTGACAGGTAAACTATTCCTTGTTCTCTCAGATTTCTTTTAGTATCAGCTTTTATATCTAAATTGTGAACCCATTGTGATTTTTTGGTATATGGCATAAGACATTGGTCTATGACCAGTTTCTGGCATAACTTTTTTTTTTTTACTTTTCCTGGCAGTTTTTGTCAAATAATGAATTCTCATCCCAGAAGCTGGAGTCTTTGGGTTTATCAAAAAGTAGATTACTATAGTCATTGACTACTGTGTCTTCTGTACCTAACCTATTCTACTCATTCACCACTCTGTTTCTTAGTACCAAGTAGTTTTGATGATTGCTACTTTAAAATATAATTTAAGATCTGATGTGGCTAAGCCACCTTCCCTAGCATTTCTTTTCATTAACTCCTTTGATATTCTGAACTTTTTGTTCTTCCAGATGAATTTTGTTATTGTTTTTTTCTGGTTCTAAAATAATTGTATGATAGTTTGATTGGTATGGCACTAAATAAATAAATTAATGTAGGTAAAGTTGCCATTTTTATTATATTAGCTTGACCTACCCATGAACAACTGATGTTTTTCCAATTTTTTAGATCTGACTTTATTTGTGTCATTTCTGATTATTTTAAAGGAAAAAATATAAGTGTATTTATTCCCTTCTTGCTTTTTCTTACATATTTTAATGATCATGGTAAAAATAGCAAAACCCTGATGCATTTTAAATGGTTGATATCTACCTACTTACAAATATTATTCAAGTAGTTCAGCTTTTCTGAAGGGAGTATCCTATTGGCAATATCTTTCATTCATTCAATAAACATTTATTGAATACTTTCTATGAGCTCAGGACTATACTAGTCATTGGGCATAGATTGAAAGTTTCAGTGACATGATACTTTCCTTCAAGGAGCTTATTAGCTAGGCAAAGTATAAATAAACAGAAATTTAATGCAGATTTTTTTGGGTTGTTGCTCAGTTGTTTTAGTTGTGTCAGATTCTTTGTGACCTTTATTGGAGTTTTCTTGTCAAAGATTCTGAAGGGGCTTGCCATTTTCCTCTCCAGCTCATTTAGTAGATGAGGAACTGAGGCAAACAGAGATAAGTGATTTGCCCAGGGTCACACGGATATCTAGTGTCTGAGGCTGCATTTGAACTCAGAAAGTTTAAGTCTTCCTGGTTTCAGACCTGTCACTCTATCCACCTAATTGCCCCTATCACACACATTTAGGGTTTCTAAGAAAAATCCCTCTGTGTGAAGCCAAAGTAGGAAGGTCATTGATGAATGGTGGGAGCTGGGATAGACTTCATGGAGGAGGTGGTATTTGTTTTGGAAGGTACAGTAGGAATTTACTGAGTGAAAAATAGGAGGAAGATATGTAGAGCCTATAACAGATTGCATACTGTCTGGGGAGGGAGGAGGAGAAGAAGGGAGAGAAAATTTTAAACTTATGGAAGTGAATGTTGAAAAATAAATAAATTAACTTATTAAAAACAGAATAGGAAGAAGAAAACTCTGTGATTAGGGAAAAGACTAATCAAAAGCATTAAACTGGGAGAATGGAGGTCATGTGGAAGGTGGGGAGGGAGTAGGCAGGGAGTAGTAGTTCAGTTTGGCTGAAGCAGAGAGTGAGTGACATGAAATAAGTATGAAATAAAACTGGGAAGGTAGGAGTGTGTCCTATTGGAAAACATCTTAGATGCCAGAATCCTTCAAAAAGGAGTTTCAACTTTATTTGTGTAACCTGAGCCCTAAAACCTAAAAATATGAGAATGTCTCCTCATGGTGGAGGTCCTACCTATTGGACTATTCTTAGTCTTTGCTGGATCATCATCTATCACACATCTTAAATGTGGGTGGACTCTCTTCTTTTGATGATTCCACCAGCTCTTAGAAGTTTAATTATCATCTGTATTTACTCTTATATCTGAATATCTAGCCCTAGTCTTGTTCTAGCATGTATCTCCAACTAACTATTAGACAATTTGAGTTGGATATCCCATAAGCAACTCAATATTGACACACCCCAAAAGGAAATCCTTTTCTTTTCTTCAAACCAATCCTTCTTGAGGATTTTCTTGTGTCTCTGATGACATCATCATCATCATCCTTCCAGTCACTCAGTTTTAAAGCCTCAGCATCATTCTCTAATCCCTTACCTCATACATCTGAGCAGTTGCCAAGTCTTGTTAATTCTTTTTCCATCATATCTGTCACATCTGTCTCTTTCCTTCTACTCAGATAGCTACTACTCTAGTTCAGATCTTACATTACCTCTTGATTAAACTATTACAATGAGTTCCTAATTGATCTTTCTGACTCAATTATCTCCCCTTTCTAATCCATCCTTCTCATAAATGCCAAAATGATCTTACTAAATCTGAGATCTTTTCCTATTCATTAAACTTCAATTGGCTTTAGGACCAAATGCAAGCTCCTCTATTTGGAATTTGAAAACCTGCACCTACTTGCTCTAACCTATTTTTCCAGTTTTATTATATATTATTCTCCATTGTGACCTCTGGAGATAAATCTAATTGGCCTTCTTGTTAGTATTCACACATTTTCCATTCAATTTCCCATTTCAATGACATGACTAAGGCTATCCTTGATGCCTGGAATGCACTCTCTCTTTACCTTTGCCTCCTAGAATTTCTAAGAGGAAATCACATTCACAGCTCAGCTCAAGAATCACCTTCTAGAGAGGCTTTCCTGATTTCCCCTTAGCTACAGGTATCTTCTACTTCCAAATTAATTTTCATTTATTTTGCATGGATTTTATTTTTAAAATATAGGTATTGATTTCATTAAATATTTCCAAATTGTATGTAAAATTGTTAATATTCATTTAAAAAAATTTTGAGGGGCAGAGCCAAGATGGTGGAGTAGAAAGTCAAAAAAAAAAAAAATGCAGGCTCTCCCCACACAGCCCATAAAATACCTGGAGAGAGAAACTCTCAACAAAGTTTGGAGCAGCAGAAGTGGAGAACAACAGAGGGGAGGAGATTTCCAGCCCAGGGTGACCTGAAAGTCTGACAGGAAATGTCTGTTGCACCAGCGCAGAGCGGAGCCCAGACCAGCCTTGGCCTTGAGGCTAGTGAACAGCCCTCAGGGGCGGAATCTCCAGTCACAGAATCACCAGTCACAGCTGCAGTGGATCGCAGATCCCTCAATCCACAGGCACCAAAGGTCACTGACGGGGGTTTTTCAGCTGGCCAGGAAGAGAGAAGGGCCTTCCCATAGCTCCAGCCTCAGACAGCAGCCTGCAGAGGCCACATCAGGCAGGCAGCAGAAGTTCCCACAGAAGCCCTGACAGCAGCCCGAGACTATTGCTGGATCATAAAAACCTCAGGGGGCACTGAGGGAGCTGGTCTTTGTCTCACACTGAATGGTGGCCCTCCCCCAACAGCCTGACTGAATCCCACCCCCCTCAGTGCTATCTTGGCAGAACTGGAGGTCAGGTGGCTGTGGAGAGGAAACTCTGCTAAGATTCTGGGCACAAAAGTCCTTCCTTGCGCCCAGACCAGTACACACTTGATTGTCCCACCTTGGAGGAACTGATATCTTACAGGTCCCCAGAGTATACCCTACTCTTCACAAAGGACCCAGAAGTCAAGTAACTGGTTGGGAAAATGCCCAAAAAGGGAAAAAAAAATAAGACCATAGAAGGTTATTTTCTTGGTGAACAGATATTTCCTCCCATCCTTTCAGGTGAGGAAGAATGATACTTACCATCAGGGAAAAACATAAAAGTCAAGGCTTCTGTGTCCCAAACATCCAAAATAAATATTCAATTGGCTCAGGCCATGGAAAAGCTCATAAAGGATTTTGAAAATCAAGTTAGAGAGGTGGAGGAAAAACTGGGAAGAGAAATGAGAGAGATGCAAGAAAAGCATGAAAAGCAGGTCAACACCTTGCTAAAGGAGACCCAAAAAAATGCTGAAGAAAATAACACCTTGAAAAATAGGCTAACTCAATTGGCAAAAGAGGTTCAAAAAGCCAATGAGGAGAAGAATGCTTTCAAAAGCAGAATTAACCAAATGGAAAAGGAGGTTCAAAAGCTCACTGAAGAAAATAGTTCTTTCAAAATTAGAATGGAACAGAAGGAGGCTAATGACTTTATAAGAAACCAAGAAATCACACACATACACAAAAAACCCCAAAAGAATGAAAAAATGGAAGAAAATGTGAAATATCTCATTGGAAAAACAACAGACCTGGAAAACAGATCCAGGAGAGACAATTTAAAAATTATGGGACTACCTGAAAGTCATGATCAAAAAAAGAGCCTAGACATCATCTTTCATGAAATTATCAAGGAAAACTGCCCTGATATTCTAGAACCAGGGGGCAAAATAAATATTGCAAGAATCCACCTATCACCTCCTGAAAAAGGTCCAAAAAAGAGAAATTCCTAGGAATATTGTGGCCAAATTCCAGAGTTCCCAGTTCAAGGAGAAAATATTGCAAGCAGCTAGAAAGAAACAATTCAAGTATTGTGGAAATACAATCAGGATAACACAAGATTTAGCAACTTCTACATTAAGGGATCAAAGGGTGTGGAATATGATATTCTGGAAGTCAAAGGAACTAGGACTAAAACCAAGAATCGCCTACCCAGCAAAACAGAGCATAATACTTCAGGGGAAAAAAATGGTCTTTCAATGAAATAGAGGACTTTCAAGCATTCTTGATGAAAAGACCAGAGCTGAAAAGAAAATTTGACCTTCAAACACAAGAATCAAGAGAAGCATGAAAAGGTAAATAGCAAAGAGAAATCATAAGGGACTTACTAAAGTTGAACTATTTACATTCCTAGATGGAAAGACAATATTTGTAACTCTTGAAACTTTTTTCAGTATCTGGGTAGTTGTTGGGATTACACACACACACACACACACACACACACACACACACACAGACAAAGAGCACAGAGTGAATTGAATAGGATGGGATCGTATCTTAAAAAAATGAAATTAAACGGTGAGAGAGAAATATATTGGGAGAAGACAGGGAGAAATGGAATGGGGCAAATTATCTCTCATGAAAGAGGCAAGTAATAGACTTTTCAGTGAAGGGAAAAAGACGGGAGGTAAGAGAGAAAACATGAAGCTTACTCTCATCACATTCGACTAAAGGAAGGAATAAAATGCATACTCATTTTGGTATGAAAACCTATCTTACAATCCAGGAAAGTGCGGGAGAAGGGGATAAGCAGGGTGGTGGTGGTGGTAGTGGAAGGGAGGGCAGTGGGAGGAGAGAGAAATTTGAAGTTAACACTCTTGGGGAGGGACAGGCTCAAAAGTGAGAATAGAAGCTATGGGGAGCAGGATAGGATGGAAGGAATTATAGTTAATCTTACACAACATGATTATTCTGGAAGTCATTTGCAAAACTACACAGATATGGCCTATATTGAATTGCTTGCCTTTCCAAAGGGAATGGGTAGGAAGGGAGGGATGGGGAGAAATTGGAACTCAGAGTTTTAGGAACAACTGTTGAGTATTGTTCTTGCAACTAGGAAATAGAAATACAGATAATGGGGTATAGAATGTTATCTTGCCCTACAGGACAAAAGAGAAGATGAGGATAAGGGAAGGGAAAGATGTTAGAAGAGAGGGCAGATTGGTGATAGGGGCAATTGCAATACTTGGCGTTTTGGGGTAGGGGGAGGGGAGAAATGGGGAGAAAATTTGGAACTCAAAATTTTGTGGAAAAGAATGTTGAAAAGTTAAATAAATAAATGTAAAAAAATAAATAATAAAAGAAAAGAAAAGAAAAAAAATTTTGAGTTCCAGGTTTTCTCTTTCACTTTCCTATTCTATTCCTTGAGAAGGGAAGCAATATATTCGTCATATATGAAGTCATACATATCATATTTTCATGTTGTTTTGTTGTTATTTTGTTTCATTTTGCATGTATTTTACATAAAATTATGTATGTGCATAGTTTCCTTTGATATGCTATAAGCTTCTTGAAGACAGGGACAGTTTTATGCTTTGTCTTTGTATAAGCATCTCTTACTACAGTACTTGGAACACAGTAGGCACTTAATAAATGCTTGTTGATTGATTGACTGGTTGATTTGACACATCCAAGATTTTATCAGTGCGCATTTCCCTCCACTAGTGCAGATAACAACCACCATATATCTTGTTACCCTATAAGACTCCTTGTTTTTTCTTTTTAAGAATGGATTTCATTACCTAGTCTAAGCTGGAGGTTAAGGCAAGGGATATTCATAGGCATGATACTCATAGGCCTAATCTCACTACTGACCTGTTCCATTTCCAGTCTGGACCAGTATACCTCTCCTCAGACAACCTGTTATATTCCCCCCCGCCCCACACATATCCCACCCCTCACCCTTATACCTAGGGGCTCATCATATTGATGACAGTATAGACATCTGATTGGCTTATCCCATCGCAACTCTGAACTCTCAAGCTGAAGAGATGTAGACAAGCTCAGCTTCCTTCAGTAACTGGGATTATAGGCATGCACCACCATGCCCAGCTCACCTGCTATGATTTATGTGCATGTTTTCCATAATAACTCCATAGAATGTACTCAGAATGCCAAAGGCTTGCCTTTGGTTCTTTTGGATTAAAAATTCTGGCAAATAAATAATTTCTAGATAATTGGTGAGGAAAACGATTGTAAGACATCATAGTCCTATTGATTTTTAAAAATGTTTTATTTATTTCCTTTTTAATTTATGGAATAAAAAAGTATTTCTGTAACAGCATAATATAAAAATATGATTGCTCATGAAATTGCCAATCCATCATGTATGACTTTCTGTTCCTTTTAAATATATAATTGTCATTATTTGAATTTCTTTTCTTTCTTCCCTCTGCTCCCCATTCTAGAGATGTCTACCATTAGACACCAATATATCTAGATAGATAGATAGACGTCTGTGTGTATAATCATTCCATACATACTTCTGTTTATCAGTCTTACTGATTTTAACAATTGTAAACATGAGAAACATTTAGAGAAAATTAGGGTGAAAAATCCCAGGATGCTGATCTGTTTAGTACCCTTAGAGAATCATCATGTTTTAATACTTGAAGTCAGAAGGCTTATATTTTAGTCTTGGAACTGTGAAAAACTATCTGAGACTTAATTTTCTCATCTATAATATGGGGAAAATAATAACTACACTCTGACCTTATAGGGTTGCTATTTAGGAAGCATTTTGTAAAACTCTTCAGTTTGTGTAAGTATGAGATATCGTTACCATTTATGGCCAAAAAACCTAACAGAGAAGAATTTATTCAGTAGGAGAACTTCTCAGCATCAATACTTAAATTAGCCTCTAGACAACCAACAGATGAGTCCGGGGTCAGCTATGGACTATTTGACCCAAAGTGTAAGGACCAACTGAGATTTTTACCTTCTCCTCACCTTTCATGTGTGTATGAATTAGTAAACATAAACTAGTCATCCAATAGGGCCTAATCACCTACTTGCCAGAACTATTGTGTAATTGATTGCCAAAGGTTTCACATTACACATGTATATATGTGTATATGTATATGTATATATATATATACACACATATATGTATATATATATACATATATGTGTGTATGTATGTATGCATATAAAATGGTACATATCATTGAAGCTGAGATGTAATTAATCACATACATCTGTCTTTCAATATATGAAAACCTACTCCACAAAGCATTGTTTTAATGGAGAATAGTAATTCATTACTATTTTTCCTTTTTTTTCATTTTATTTTACATAGACATAGTTTTACATAGACAAGTTCCTCCCCATAGCAGGCAACAGATACATGTATACACAGAGGAATACAAATTCCAAGAGAGAAGCTGGAGTGCCTCTGTTGCCCTGCTAAATAATGGACTTGATACTACATAAGTGACAAGAACTTTTCGTTGTAACATATGATTTCTCTGGTTTTCAGTTTGATAACCTTGTGGGATGTTGACAAGGGGACCAGTGCTGTGGCCACAATGACACCATCACATTCAAGTTCTCCTTCAGTCTCAGTGGCAGACTGACATTTCTTTTCTCTTGTCACCTTGATACACACTAGCTATCTTGCTTTCCATTCAGTTAACCCTACTAATGGAAAAAATCTTTACATGCACATTATTTAAAAATATTTAGAAGACAACAAGGTTTAGGAATACTACAGCTTTTTCCCCATTAAAATGAATGAATGCAGGGATTTTGTTATGTGGAGTTTTACGTTATGGACAGGATTTGGTGGGAAGGATTTGTATGGAAGGATGGATGTAACTAAATTCATGTACTGTGAACACATCTGGCTTTTTGATCAAGTTTGGATGTCCCTGGATTAAGTATTACACCTCTCAGATTACCAGGTGACTGTTTAGTCCCTTGGAGAAGTAATGTCTAGTCTGTAAAATGTGTCTGAGAATAATTTGCACGCAGAAAATTCTGATTCAGCATAAATTTTACTTTATTTTATTTCCCAGGAGAGGAAACTGGGACAAAAAGAGGATGGGGAAAAATATGTTTCATGGATAAGGATGCATCCATTGATACTGCTTTTCCTAGAGGGTAAAGTAGATGAGGCAGCATCTAGCAGCCCTGGTGCTAAGAAAGGTTAAAGAAGAGCAATGACATTAAAATATTAAAGATAAAATAACTGGCAGCATTTTCATTATTCCAGCATGCAAAATTTGTCCTGAGAACTCCAGCCCTGGTGTGCATTCCCTTCTTGCTCATTATTCACGTCACAGAATGTTCCCAGGTAAATAGAAAATCTTCATATTTTTACTAATAGAAAATACATAGCACTTTTATCAGTAAGATTAATAATGTCATTTCAGATTTTCGCAGGAGCATCTCTGGAAACTTTTCCAATTTCCTCTGTCGTATTTTTTCCTTGTGAGCTTTTTAAAAAGTGGGTTCCCACTAGGGAAGCTGGCAGCTAATGGATTCTTCTAGATAGGTTTTGGAGATAAAACAAAGTTCCACTACTCAGCCAAAACAAACCTGCTGAAAACAGCTGAAGAAGTCATGGGCAGAGAAGGGAGGTGTGAGTCTTCCCTAGGAATTCAAGGAATAAGGCCTATCGTGGGACTACGCAAGTCTTAGAGTGGCATTTTGGCAGCAAATAACACTCCATTGCATGAAATAATATCCTTTATTTCCCTAAATGCTAGTCCCCTCTGGGAGCAAGCCTAAGGTCCCTACTCTTATCTCCCTATGAGCAAGTGTGTGTTTGTGTTTTTTCTGGGGCATAATAATGATTTTATGTATTATTCATTGTGCCTTAAGGGATCTCAGACTAGTAACATAAGCTCTCATTAGCTCTCTCCGTTTCAGGATTGTCCCCAATAAAGTCTGTAATCACCTATGTTACAGTTGAATCAGGTGAGATATAAAAATGACTATTAGAAAGCTAAAAATTATAATGCTCATCAGTGAGCACCCATCTATTTTATCAACTTCTTTTTCAAAGCCTTCTCTTCAAATGGGCCATGGCTTTCTCAAAAGAGTGATTTGCTTTCATTTGACAGGATCTGGGGAGGGGGGAAAAGCAAAGTTTCCAGCGCTTCTGTTTGCAAAGATAGGCCCCTTTCCTGTAAATCAATGTGCTGCTGTCGAGTTTGCTCTGCTGAAAGAAAGATGGAACAGCGCAGTGCCAGTGGTCCCGAAACCTTGACCCATTCATCTTATGGAAGTGCTAACCAACTACATAGGCCTCCCTTAACTCTTTCCAATTCCTTTTCTTGCACCTCTAATGTGGGTGCTTCCATGATAACCATTTTAAGAAAATTCAACCAAAGCAGCTGCTTTAAATCTCTTCAGTAATTAAGTCTAGCGTTGTTCTGGGGACCGCATTAACAAAGGCATAGAGTTTCCTTTATTCTCCAAAGCAGATAGAACTGTCTCATTTACACAGTTGAAGTTCCTTTTTTTCTCCTCCTCCCTGGCTGCTTCCATCAGGCAGCATAGAGTATTAGAAAGATGCTTTGGCATGAATTCAGTTACTGCATATGATCTTTCAGTTGACTAGAGAAGCTGCCAATTTTCTCCCCAATATAAGCAGAATTCCAACCACTTTTTAAAACTCATGGCCATGTGTAAAATAACAAAGATCCCAAGGAAGCAGAGTCTTCCAGTCAAGAAAAATAGACATGTGGACCATATTTCATTAGAGTGTGCAACCAGGGACATTTGTTTTTAAGTTGAATTGAATACTCCATCAAACCATAACTGAACTAAACTCAATTTTTAAAATTAAACTTTACTTTAACATACAAACTTAAAAAATCAGGCAGCATACCAATTTTTTGGGTGATTGAGATTTCATTTGGCAAATGAACAGGACCTACAATAGAGTGCAGAGAAGAGAGTTAGAACTCCACATTCAAACAGGCAAAGAATTACAAATAGACTGAGGTTGTAGGGGACCCTTAGTACATTTCAGTCATTCAGGTGACATAGCAAAATCTAAACAAGCATCAAAGATGTGCAGTTACTTATTATATCAATAGCTTTTAAGAATCAAGGAATTCCATCAAATTCAACATCTATTAGGCACTTAATTACATGAAAAAACACTAGATACTTGCTTAGTGCTATGGATATGAAGATAAAAAAATGACCAGGTGAGAGACATTTCAACATGGGAAAGGAGATGGAAATTTGCACAATTGAAAAATAAAATAGAATGGAATGAGAGATTCAAGGAGGAAGACATTACACCTAACTACAAAGAAACATCCATTCCAAAGTAAGTTTTTAAAAATTTATTTATTTCTGGTTTTTCACTTTCACTTTTATAAGATTTTGAGTTCTAAATTTTCCCCATCTCTCCCCTATCCCTCCCCAAGGTGGCATGCAATCTTATATAGGCTATACATGTATAATCACATTAAACTTATTTCTACATTAGTCATGCAAAGTAACTTTTTATAAAGAAAATATTAAACCTACAAAAAAATTCTTTTAAAAAGTCTTCTAGCACATTTTTGTTTCTTTGTTTCTTTATTTAGTGTATTGTGTTCATTATAACCTGTGGTCTATTTCTGAAGCTCTAAGGTTCTGCCCCTGAAATTTTATTGTTGCAGGAAAGTCATGGTAAAGAAGCTCCCTCTGTGAACATGGATTGGCTTGCCTGTTCTGATACTTATAAAATTCCAGGATGTTGGTGCCTGGGACACTAAGAGATTAAGTGACCTGTCCAAGGTCACAAAATCATTACATATTTGAGGCAGGGTTTTCCAAGGTCAGTTCTTTATCCACACATACACACAAGCACATACATGTTATATATGTGTATGTGTTTGTATGTGTCTATAAAAATATAAATTACATATATACATATATATTCAAGCACATGGCATAAGTAGTTATGTATTCCAAGAACTGAACATTCTCAACCCTGGAGGGACTCTAAAAAAAAAAATCCCCTTCCATATCCCCGGTGGGACTAACAATTCATTGCTGCTCTACTGAAGGGTTAAATAAACATGTGCTTCTGTATACTTACCCTAAGGAAAGTGTGTGATCAAGCGAAATGTCTGTTATTTAACTTATGATATAATTTTACTACATAATCCTTTTCAAATTAACTTCAGCATTAATGAATTACAGAGATTTAGAGGTAATTGTGGCATTTGGGCTGGACAAATACCCTCCTCTGCCCCTCTGCCTCTACCTTTTAGAGCGATTAACCCAGAGCTGTAATGCCTAGCTTTCAAGAATGTTCTGGTAGGAACATCTGGCTTCTGGCACATTCTACAGGGAATTTTGTTGGTGGATTGGAACAGCCTCCTAATAATCACCTGATTTGTTTTTCTCTTACTGTATTAATGACCATTTGAAACAGAGGCTATGCAAGTACAGTATAAACTAAGTCTCTCTACTCTTCCAGAGGAAAAAGGATCAGCATTGTTTTTATGCATGTAGCTTAACCTAAGTGAATGTTATTATTTTTGCCTTCTTGCATATCCCTTGTTTTACCAGAAACCCAGAATTATCTATACCATGGAAGAACTTGGAAAGCTTTCAGATTTTCTATGTTTAAAAAAAATACTTTCTATTTCTCTTCAAAGGGATCCAAAAATATCAAGCTTTGGTGCTCAGAAAATTGTCAGTGCTACAAACAATGCCTCCTAAAGGACATTAGAAAGTTATTAGGCTGATGAGAATAGAAGAAATTTTTTTTAATAATACACAGAAGAATGAAACTACTTGTTAAAGTCAAAAAAGACCTCAGAGATCATACCATTGAGCCTTTTTTGTTTATGCAAATGACAAAGCTGAACTCCAGAGTCAAAGTGATTTGTCCAAAGGACTCATAGAAAACTACTTGTAGAATGTAGATTAGAATCCAGGTTTCCTGACTCCCCAGCCCATTACGGCTTTCCTCTCACTGCGCTGTCTTTAATTCATGGAACATTAGGTCTAAACAGGGTGTTTGAGATCATGTGCACATGGAAGGAGGCACCAGGTGTCTCATCAAGAAGACTCTATAAAGAGAAAAAAAAAAATTGAAACATTCTCAAAATGGCAACCTGTGGATAAGAGATCGGAGTTGGACAGGACCTCAGAAAGCATCTAATCCAACCTCTTGTGTTTTACAGATGAGGAAACTAAATCACAGAAAGGTTAAGTGAATTGTTCAAGGTCATGTAGATATCCAGTGCCAGAGGCAAGATTTTAACCTGCATACTCTCAATCCAGAGTGTGGGTTCTTTCTACTGCATAATACTGCCATCCAAAATTTTACTAGGCTAAAGTTTTAGACTGGAATTAACTAATGAATACCTAATCAACATCCCCTTCTCCAGGGAATATTAAATTGCTTATAACTATTTGTTGTATAGTGCTTTCTAGTTTGCAAAGCACTGTGTTATCTCACTTGATCTTAAAAACAACCTTTTGAAATAGATTGCTCAAGTATTAATCATCCACATGAAGAAACTGAGGCATGGCAAAATTAAGTGATTTGCTCCAAAATACAGTCAGTAATTGGTAGACCAAGATTCAACTTCAGGTCTTTTTTAACTCTAAATTTATGCTCTTTGTAGCATACCAATGGGAAAAAAAATAGTCTATCCAAAATGGCTAAGGTATTATCCAGTCTGGACACAAATCATAGATAGTATGGGCCCTCTCCCCTTAATTCTAAGTTTGAATGATCAAACTCTTCTGATATGTAATGGCTTTGCAGGGGTTAAGAAAAAAAGACTTCCATTTAAGTTGATACCTTCCTTTTTTTTTTTTTTTTTTTAAGAAAATGAAGTTATAAAAGAATAAGTTCTACTCTTTACCAAATTTATTACAGTTCCCAGCCTGGTGCTCCGTAACTGTTAAATAATAATAATTAATGAAACTACACATGTTTATTTCCTTTGTCTGTTTCTCTGAAGACAATGGCTTCTCTTCCACTACACAATTAGGTTGTTCTTCTATGTACTCCCTTTTATTTGTCCAGACTATTCAGTCAATGGGGTATGCAATTCATTTGAGGTCTGGTCTCACTGCTATGGCACTGAAGAAGGCATTAACTTTTTGAGTCGGTCATAAAGGTCTTTGGAAGCAATTGAAAATCATGCTACATCCTTTTCTTTCTTTCACAACAAGATTGCGGCAAAACAATTTTTTCCTGAAAATTTTGCAAAGAATTATCTCTGGATTTTAGTAATTAATGATCTTCATTCTCATCTACGCCTAGGTAGTATGTGTTTCCCTAGAAACGGAGGCTAATGCATATGATCAGGCTTATGTATAAACAGAGAGCGCTTCACTACTTGCATCCATGATTCTGATGTGTGACCGTCAGCACTTCGGGTCCCCTTGGGGGAACAGTGCATGCAGCTGTCACATAAAGGGTAGTTAGGGGTCTGTTGCTTATTTCCCCTTCTCTCTCCTGTTCCCAGAAGGAAGTGACTCCTTGTGTATTTTAGAAACCCAATGTGTGAAGCCTCATGTGGAGTGACTACATTCCTGTGGACGGGTTGAAAACATTCTTTCACCTCCTTTTAAACCCTAAGAAAAATTTTCTCCAGGATTTGCAAGGGTCTGTTCTCTGAGATATAGGTTGAGGGATTGAGCTTATTTTTTTCTTATTTTCCTTTCTTTTTGGTGCCTGACTTTTTTTTATCCTCTGGGATATGTACTTTTTCTCTTCCTATTGAATTGTTTCTTTCTAATTTTAATCTTAATTGAATCATATTTTCCCTTTTCTCTAAATTTTTCAAGATTTCTTTTTCTATTGTTCCCCCATGACTTACTCAGCTTATCCCCAATAATTCCAAACTATTGACAAATTCCAGAGCTAAGATTTGTGTTTCCTTTATCAGCCTCATTATGGCTTTTTCTATGCAAATGGGAATATGAACATATATAACTGTTCCCACCAAGTGAGGATGATTCAACTGCTATTATTTCAGCTATTATTAACAAGGGTTTTGTTAAGGGAATATGATGCAATGAAAAGAGAATTCAATCTAAAGCCAGAACCAGTGTTCTGATTCTGGCTCTCTCATTTACTACCTGAGCAAGTCACTGAGGCTCTCTGAGCCCTGGTTTCCTCATCAGTAAAATGAGGGGTTGAAGTAAAACGATCTCTAAAAACCCTTCTGGTGCTAAGATCTTCATGGATTAAGCTGCCAGGCATCTATAGTAGCCACAGAAATGGATTCAAATAAAAGAGATATGACTTTTTCTCCTTTATATCATCGCCCATCCATAATCTAAGTTTTGTATCATTCAGTTCCTTGATAGGGCTGTTATCTACTTTTTCATTCAAGAAATATAGTCCAAGCTCCTACTATGTGCTACCCATTGGCTCTAATACAAAGAAAGTAAGGCAAGCTCTTTATAGAGTTTATGGTCGCTTAGTGGAGATAAGGGATACAAAAAAGAGCTACAATATAAGTAAAATGTGAAATGTGTGAAGTAAAAACCACTAAAGCCATATTTTTATTTTAAACAAAATTCCTTTCTAACCAAAAGACTTGGATGTCTCACAGGGAGTAGTTATCAAGTAATTTTAGAAAGAGCTAAATGCTTCTAGATGCATAAACAGAGGATTGTCTATGATCAGGAGCCAATCACGTGGAAATCTGGGAAGGAGTAATGTGGGTAAATCATGTATTCAAATTGGAATGGCTATCTTAAGTGTTCAGAAATGGGAAATACACACACACACACACACACACACACACACACACGACTAGTTCGTCCATGTTGCTTAGAAAAGATGATGAAATCAAAGTGTTGATTTACTGTGATTATTAAGCCACCCTCTTCCAAGCAAATTGACAAAAATCTCGCTATTCAGATATCTGATCTAATTAAGATACCATCTCCGTTTTATGAATCTATTGTGTGATCTATCCCCATTCTTCTTTTATCTGATTTTAGTCAATACCTATTTTTGCAAGTTACTTCTTCCTAACTGTCTACATTTCATTCCTTTTTTTCTAATGAAAGGCAGACTGTAGGAAGGAATTCTAAATACCAATTGTTTTAGCTATATTATTAATTTTGTGCCTTTACTCAATTATTTGACAATCTTATTTCTGTCTATTCTTCTGAAAGATACAAGGTAGACTTAAATTTACTCCAGTCTCTTTGAGATACTGTCCATATTCAGTGCAGAGAAGCAAAATATTTTGTTCTGTTTTGGTTTTTTTTTTTTGTGGGAAGGCAATGTATCAAGTAGAAAATATTAGAAGATTCCTTATTGTCTCACTTCATTCTGATTTATGATGCAAAATGTATCCTTCATGAAACAAAAATAGAGTGGTAGGCTAATATAGCCAGTGCTTTGAAAAACCCCTGTAAGTTCTTTCCATTTTGTCTTGACACAACCTTACTAACATTTACTGTTTTGCTGCTCTTTTCTCTCTTTTCTGCTAGTATAAAAGAAATAACTTTTACTACTCCTCTTCCACATTTCCAGTGCAGAATCCTTTATTGGATGATCTTTGGGAAAAAGAAGAAAACTGTCAAGTTGTATTTTGAGACCTCAGACAGCTTAGCTGTAGAGAAATCCAGGGAAGAAAAGTCACCTCTGGGACCTACACAAGGGGAAGGACACAGCAGCAGCTGGCAAAAAAAAAAAAAAAATCCTGCCAATGCAGATGATTGGGTCCCAGAAACCTAGCAACAGAGTTTTAGTTATTGGGATTTCCTAGATTTTATATCTGAAATTCTGCTCTCTTTTATTTTGTCAATGCTGACCTAGTGATGCCAACCTATACCCTTCTCACTCTCCATAAAGGAGACTGCTAATGCCAATAGAGAAAACTAAGGGGTTAACAGAGGACTATGATCAAAATTCAACAACCATTATTAATTAAGCACCTACTATGTGCCAGGCTTTATCTTACCCTAGAAAAAGTGTAAATTTCACAAAATCCAAAGACTATGTTTTATTCCTCTTTCTATTCAGTCCAGTGCTTGGTACATAGTAGGAATTCAATGAACAACCATTGAATGAAATTGTAAAAAAAGGAAAATAAAGCGATGAATCTATTAGAAAGAAACAATTCATGTAATAAACATCCACGTATATGCAATATTCTTTAAGGAGAAGACAGATTACTTCAAGCACAGACACTTAGCTTTCCTTACTGCCAAAATATTGAAGCCATCAAAGTGAACTGATCAGTCACTATAACATACCAATCATTTCCTCTGATCAAACCAGTGATTTTTAACTGTTTTTTTAAATGATAAAATAAAGGATATAGGCTTTAAGTTTCAGAGAAGATTATAAGTTCAAAGATAGAAAGAACTTTGGAGATCATTTAGTCCAATCCTGTCAGGTAATACCTGAGGAGCAGAGGACAAATGACTTACCCAAGGGCATATAGGTTTCCATTGTACCATGCTGCCTCCCATGAGAACTTATTCTCTTGTGTTTATTTTCATCTCTTTTTCATCAAATTAGGCCTCTGTTCTGAGTCTTCCACTTCTATGCACACCTTAACCTCATTTATTCTCCAGCTTATAAAGTCATAACTTTTTTTAGTTAGAAAAATGCAACAACAAAAACACATGATTAAAATGTCAATAATTCTCAGTGGAAACAAATGACCCTTTTAACTGTTTTATTTTGTTTTTCAGAAAAAGACTTTGTTCAATGTGAGTAGCCCAGAGCAGTGGGCAGCAGAAACTTGGGCTGTATTTCAGTCTCTTCCGCTTACAAAATATGTGATGTTGGAGATAACAGCATGGGTCCCCTGTCAGCCTCCTGACTGGGGAGTTGTGAGCACTAATGATAAAATCTCCAAATCACCCTTGGAGATGGGGGCTACATCAGTAAGAAAGCACTATTTCAATCTAGGGATTTTTGAAGGTCTAAAGCTATGATAAAAATAAGCATTTTACCTTTATGAGATTCCTACTCTCACTAAGATTAATGTCATATTTTACGAGACTAGAGTATTCTGCCATCTTGTAACCTACATGAAGGATTCCTTTGTTCAGTGCCACAGGTTAAACTCATACCATGAAATTCTCTTCCCTCCCCACTGCCATCTCTGTCACTTATTACAATTGGAGTCCACAAAAAAATACAGTATGACTCAGAATATTGAAGTTGTGGCTAAGCAAGAAAAGTTCATTCAAAATTGATTTTCTTTCAGGAATCCCTGATATCCCCCCTTTCAATTGCTCACCCACTGTAGGACTGAACAAACACCGAAGGAGGCTGCAGAGCAATGCAGCCTGTCTGAGACATGAAGGAATGTAGAGCCGGATAATCACAACATCATCAACCCAATTCTCCAAGGTAGCTGGCCAATAATGCTGTTCTAATTGAATAACTTATCCACAGCTATTTCCCCTGGGAAAGCCTCCGGCTCAGCCTCTCCGAGTAGGCAGATGGTGCAGCATATACAATGAAACCTGTAATTTTCTCTCGCCATTGGACATGCGAACAGTGGGCCCTCTCTGCTTATTCTTTAATATTTTATTTTAACTGTTTCTCCCCAAATTATTATGTGCCATGAAGCAGCCAAAGAGGAATTCGGTGATACAGATCATATTTAATTTATCCTCCCACGAGCTCACCAAACGAGTCGCTTGGTGATCAGTGGCTGTATAAGTCAGAGTCAGGTGTATGCTCTGAAATAAAGGCAACAGAATAGGACCCAATTAAAGTCAAAAGGTAGATGAGTCATCAGAGTATAATGGTATTAACTGGCCCAAAGCACCAAACATCATGTGCATTCAAAATCTGTTTTCTTTTGTTTTTGTTTTTTTATAAATTATTAAATGGCAACGTGCCATAGCCAATGCATTTGAAAGGACAGAAGGGTCTACTTTTCCGCAGTGGTGGTGTTCCACCCATCAAGATCCACCGAGGATGAAGGGTTGTGTAGCATCTTGATTTTCATTGTCTAATGGATGCCAAAGTTGGTACAGAGGGAAATGCAATCGAAAAGGGAGAGCAGAGACAGCCCATCAACAGCCTAACAACATGACAGATGACAGACCCAGAGGCAAATCCAGGGCTGCCAGCCCATCAGCCTGTAGAGTCTGCCAAAGAGCCAGATGCAGCCACTGAATGGAGAGCATCCTGAGTTTAGCATCTGGGTCTGGCTGTGGCCAAGCACACTTCGTATACTAGAAACCAAAGTGTCCGTGGTGACACCCACTGCTGATACAGGTCGAAAAGGAAAAAAAAAAAAGGAACAACGTGGGAGGGGAAGCTCTTTTTTCTTTACTGACTTAGACTAAATTATTCCAAAGCAAAAACATCACTAAAATTGTTCTCTTCTGAAAGCCAGCAGGGCTTTCTATCCATAAAAAAGATTTGTATTATACTAAGAATGTGTCCTTCATTTTGAATTGGAATTAGGGGTGGGGAACTTAGCTAGAATAATTTAGATGAACCATGGTGGTGATGTTTATCAGTGATTCAGGTGTATAGGAAGACAAATCAGAGGAGTGCCCAGAGCAGTAATGCAAGCCAGGACCAAGTGGTACAAACCAGGATTGAAAACAAGACTCAAGGTTTGGGCTGATTTTCTTCTGTGATGGTAAATCTATGCTGCAGAAATTACACTGAAGGGACTGGTGCATATTAAAAACCCAGCATGCCTTTCAGGAAAAAAAACCCACCCAGCATGCCTTTCAGAAAAAAGTGACAATTAATTTTTTTGCCAATAATACAATATTTGGATTATATATATATATATATATAAAATATATATGTGTGTGTGTATATGTATATGCACACATACACACTCACACACATATATATATAATGGATACAGTTATATATAATGCACATGTAATGCATGCAGTTGTATATCCTATATACTATATACTATAAACTCATTAGATACTTCATGAGTCAGACTATATACATGCTCTTTCAGAAATGGAAGTCATTCCTTCATTCTGGCTTTCTACTTTAAATGTAGCATTTATTGTCTTTGTAATCATGTCAGTGAGATTGAATGGAGATCCCTCCATTCATGCCCTGATATTCCCTGAAACGGAAAGTTGAATTGACTGGTATGGGTTAGGAAAAGATTAATAAAGAGTCATCTCAGCAGCACACCAAAGCAGCTATATTTTCACAGTATGGATGGGAGCATCAAGCATAGAGTTAACAGCAAGGGAACGTAAACTTTGAGCAATATGAAGATGAGAGCATTTGACCTGGAAAAGTAGCAAGTTGACAAACCAAGGGGGGATATCAAGGGGCCCAAGGATGCTGGTTGTTCACAACAGGGGTTAATATCTGTGCAAGGAATGTCAGATGTCACAGAGCAGAAAAAAGATTCAAAGAGCTGAGCTGAGGTTAGCTATCATTTAATCAATAAACATTTATAAACACCTGCTATGTGCCAGGCAGTATGCTGGGTGATAGAAAAACAAAAACGACAAGATCCCTGTCCTCAAGCTGCTAACATTCCAAAAAGAAAAATGAGCTGAAAAACACATTCATGGACTAAATGAATAGCTTGCCAAGCTCTGGGAACAAGTTGTCTAGCACTTAGATTACCATACCAGGTTATTTCTTTAAAGGTGAAATTGATGGGCATCATATGAAATTAGTCATGTGAAATGCAAGTAAGTTCAAAAGACAGGTTGTTCCAGGTAGAATAAACATTACTTTGTGCTTTGCTTTTTGCAAATACAATAATGCCCAAGGATTACCTCCATAGAGTCTGCTCACAATTTTCACAATTCTTCTTGTGTCTAAGGGGAGACAGTCATTCTTTCTGACCAGCTAGCATAGTGGAACTTTAGCTAACTCCACTGTGGCCAGAACCATGGGCTCCTCCTAGAGATCAAACAAATGCTTGCTGAGTACTACTCCTGTGCCACCCTTTTCCATCTACATCTGGCACCTACATCCTTTTCTTACCACCCACTCCACATCAGAAGCTTGGATTAGTGTAGTGTAGCTATTCAATTGGAATGAAATTCTCTTTACAGTAAACATGACATTCTATATCTTAACCCTTCTGAGCTGCCCCATTCATTTATTTATTCAATCAATCAATTCACAAGCATTTATTAAGTTCCAGGAACAGTGTTAGGCACTAATCATACAAAGATACAAGTGCAGTAGTCCCTCTATTAAGTACCTACTATGTGTCAGAAAAATTTTATTGTCACTATTGTTCAGTTGTTTCAGACTCTTTGTGACTCCATTTCAGGTTTTTTTGGCAAATGTAATGGAGTGGTTTGCCATTTCCTTCCCCAGCTCATTTTACAGATGAGGAAATTGAGGCAAACAGTGGTAAGTGACTTGGCCAGGGTCACACAGGTAGTAAGTGTCTGAGACCATATCTGAACTCAGATCTTCCTGACTCCAGGCTTGGCACTGTTATATTTAGCTGCTCATGTAAGAAGAGTAGGAGGCTATACTTCTGCTCTCCTTCTGTCTGCCAGAACAGTAACTTCTGGGCAGCTGCTCCAGTAGTGGGCTTCATCATCCTAATCTATATCTTGCTACTGGACTCAAATGGCTCTGGAGGACAGAATGAGACTGGTGACTGCACAGCCCTCCCTGACTTAAATCCAATTCACTTACAAGTCATGACATCATCTTCCTGATGTCGTGGTCCTCTTTGAGAATGAAGGACAAATAACAACCTTTACGTAGTAGTAACTGTCCCACTGGGGACCCAAATGCCCAGTTCCAGTTGCAAAATGCAGCCCTTCCTTCCTTCCTTCCTTCCTTTCTTCCTTCCTTCCTTCCTTCCTTCCTTCCTTCCTTCCTTCCTTCCTTCCTTCCTTCCTTCCTTCCTTCCTTCCTCCCTTCCTTCTTCTCTCTCCTTTCCCTCTGTCCACCTAGGGAACCCTTACCTGCAGGTGCTCTGTCCAAAGAAATATAAATTTTGATCACTGAAACCCAGCAAGATATATTGAATATCTAGATTTCTCTTTTAGGGACCATTTCTTAAACTCAAATCACTGTGGCTCTCAAAAATATGTTCCAAGCCAAGCCTCACTTGGCAATTGTTTGGATTCTGATGACTCAGAGTGAGTGTAAATAGCAATTGTTCTTGTTTTGGCCACAAACCCAGAGGGTCTTCCCCTCCTAGACTGATTTTATTTTTTTGACTAGGTAACAGGGGCCATTCTTCATTTCATTTTTACCTAGAATTAATCAGCGAATGGGTATTGCCTCGGACAAACTGGGACCTGGGAAAGACGTAAGCTCAAAAAGATCCCACTGCATCTAGGGCCATCTCCAGTCATCCTGATCTATGTCTTGTCACTGGACCCAGATGGCTCTGGAGGAGAGAATGGTTGGTGACTTTGCACAGCTCTGCCTCACTTAAATCCAATTCACTAGCAAGTCATGACATCTCCTTCCTGTTGTCATGATCCTCTTTGAGAAAGGGCAGACAACAGTAAGAACAGCTTTCCTGTCTGCCCAATCAGTGATTCTTGTAGGATGTCTTTCTTATTTCTTTGGGAATAGATGGGTAAAAGCAGGTAAGAAGCCAGTCTCATTCCCTCCTGGGCAGTTGCTCCAGCGATGGACTCTTCTCCCATTTCATATTCTTCTCTCCACCTCCACCTATTTCCTTCCCAATGCTGATATTAGAGCTTGTAATCTAGGGCATTTGTCCCTTCCCCCAAGTTCTCTCCCTGTATAAATGCAAACATGTTACACCTTCCAAAAGCACTATTATTGACCACAAAGTGTTAAAAATGAGTCTTTTTTTACCTTTTCTGTTATTGTAATACAAATGGTAATTTGGTGCATACTGTTTTTGGACAAATGGTTTACTATATGCTCTTATCTACTTCGGTTGGTCCATGCAGGGGGTGTAGCCAATTTTAAGATTTATAGGGTCAGTGAATGAAATCTTCACTTCTAAGCCTTTCATTATTCTCATTACATGCTGAAATAATTGGTGAGTAACATTTGGGAGGGATTAAGTCACCTCTAAGCTTCTGACTCTGTGTCTTCAGTTCTCCAGGGACTCTTAGGTATGTCTTTCAGTTGTTGATAAAGGGCTCTTTCTTCTAGTGCAGTGGTGAAAATTAGATGGAGCCACAGGTTCAGGATTTGAAAAAGACTTAAAGTAGGTCTGAAAAAAGTGACTCTATGGCCAAGATCTTAGTAAAAATTGAAGCTGTATCGTTAGGTGTTGGCTGCTAAGATGTCAAAGAGTACAGACAAGACTATTGAATAATGGAAGATGGGTAACAAAACAGAATTAGAGTTGAGAAGTTGTTATTTTGTCTTTTCCTTCCTTTTTTACTCACCTCTCAGCTACTTGCAACGTGATTTCCAATCCCACCCCTCAACTGGGATTGCTCTCTCCAGGGTTACCAATGACATCTTAATTGCTGAATCGAGTGACCTTTTCTTAACCCTCTCTGCAGCATTTGACACTGTTAAATACTTCCATCTTCTCTCTGTTCTATCCTTGGTTTTCTTTTTTCTTTTTCTTTTTCTTTTTTATATTGCTCACCCCTGGCTCTCCTTCTATCTGTCAGACTGTTCCTTTTCAGTATTCTTTCTTATACCAGCCTCCAAGACCTGTTCCCCTTGTGAGATTGTATCCTGACTCAGATCAGCGACCTTTTCTTTATTACACTCTCCTTTCAGTAAGCTCTCAAGGGTTTATCCAGATGACCCAGAAATTAGTCACATATCTAGTCCTCATTTCTGTCCTGAACCTAGTCCCACATCACTAACTAGCTGTTCCATAGGTATCTCAACCACAACATATTCAAAGGAAAACTCATTACCTTTCTCCTATACCCTTTCCCTCTTCCTAACTTTCTCATGTTCATTAAGAGCACGCCATTCTTCCAGCCACCCAGATTTTCAACCTTCTAAGTAAATTCTTACCCTCTCCCTCTTCCTCTCCCAAATCTAATCAGCAGCCAAGTGCTATCAATTCTCTGTGCCCCTCATTTCCACTCACACAGCTACCACCCTTCCTAAAGCTTTCATTAACTCTATCATGGACTATTCTAATATCCTATCAGATGAGATTGTATTTGTAAAGCACTCAGGGCAGTGCCTGACACATGGTGGGAGCTTAATAAATGCTTGTTCTCTTCCTTTCTTTCTGCCCTCTCCCCTCCTAATTGGTTTTAGTGCTTTTAGTCTCACCTCTCCAATCTGTACTCCATATGACTGCCAAGTTGATGATCCTAAAGCACAACTGACCACACTGATAAAGGCATTTCTGTGACTCCCTGTTATTCTTGGGATATAATATAATCTTTATTCGAAAACCCTTCATAATCTGGTCCCAGCCTACTTTTCCAGACTTGTTTCACTATAATATTTCCAGCTGGATTTGTTGGATGGTTGGATGGTCCATAGACCAACCATAGTGAACCACTGATTTAATCCATTTCCCTGCCTTTGTATTAGGCAAAGATATTATGTTATCATTGAACATTTGTGTTAGCAAATAAAAAAAATGCATGTAACATATGGTGCTCTCTCCAACATAGCTCTAGAGGTGGGGAAATGCCTCAGACCTCAGATGTGCAGCTTAAGGCTGAATCAGAATTGTGGTTTTATCATCTATTTGCTCCTCTGATGGTAGCCTGACTTCCCTGCAAATGAAACATAGGGGCTAGAGCCTCAGGGGAGTCCCAGATACACTACAAATGCCCCCTCTTCCTCTGCTCCTTTACTTTTTTTTTTCCAGGTCAGTAACCTGGTAGAAAACACCATGTGGAACAAAAGACTCTAGACATCCAAACATTTACAGTTGTCCCTTTACCCCAGCACCAAAAGTTTCTTTGAGTCACCCTCCATCTCATTACTAAATGTGAATATGATCCAAAGCAATAGGTTTTGTTGCCCAGCCTACATACGTTGGCAGTGGTGATATAGTCCATTTTTTTCCTTGGGCATTTTGGCTTAATTTCTTTTCCACTATGAGGATGTTGGAAATGATAACACAATCCTTTGTGAATCCACCTTTCCTGCTCCCTTCCCTTGACATCTCTTTGAAGTTACCCCAGTTAGGTATAAACAATATGCCCCTTTCCTAAGGTTCATTTTTTCCAACTCCAACTCTCATCCTGAAAGAGCAATCAGTTCCTCTGTGGGCACCTCTGATAAAACATCCTAAGAAGGGCAGGGATATGGCTATCTCAGCTCACTCCCAAGTATAGCCCTTTGGGATCATCCTCTTCCAACTGTTCTTGAAACTATGTGGAAATCACATAGCAGTCTATGGTATGAGCTATGCAAAACTAGTTGATCATCAGACTCTAATAATATTGTCCATCACCAATGTCCTTATTTGTATAGCCTATATCAATATTCTGATGCTCAGGGTGACCCAGGCTACCAAAAGGTAGTTATTCTTATTTAAGAATGATTAGAATAGAGTAGAATAGATGTTATTCCTAATTAAGATTTTCTGATGTATCCACTAGGCAGATATAAGGAGAAAAATAGTAAACTAGTAGCAAAGAAGGGTTCCAAGAGAAGATACCTTTCAATATTTTTAGAAAATTCTTCTGTTGAAAAGAACTAGATTCAATCTTACTCTAAGTGAATGATACAGCAACATGAAAAGTCCTTAATCTCTTGATTTGAAATTGGTCTTTTGATAGAAGGCTGTGGTAAATACTATCTGAGCTCCTAATTTCTTTTGGAGCTCATTCCAGAATGTGACCATAAACTGTGGGCTCTGAGCCGAGACAATCTGTACCTAGAGACCATGGAGGCAAATGATCCCCTTTAGAAAATACCAGGATGTCTGTAGAGCAGATGGTAACTTGGGATATAGAATCCAGGGACACATCCTAGAACCATTACAAGCTTAGCAAAGTTCTTTTGAGATAGCAGTAAATCTAACCCTACCCAATACCATGGTAGTTGAGGTACTTGCCAATGGCTATGGGAGCTCCAAGAGTGTCTGCCAAGGCTTTTTAGTCATTGATTTTAGTCATGGCCTCAGCTACCAATAGTTCTGGTTGATTAAATTCTTTGTCCTTCTCTTTTTTGACTGTCCAGCTAACAGAGCACTTACTGTTACTGAGTCATTTCAGTTCAACTCTTTGTGACTCCATTTGGGGTTTTCTCGGCAACATCTAAAGTAGTTTGCCATTTCATTCTCCAGCTCATTTTACAGATGAGGAACTGAGGCAAACAGTGTTAAATGACTTGCCTCGGGGCACACAGCTAGTAAGTGTCTGAGACCAGATTTGAACTCATGAGGATCAGTCTTCTTGATTCTGGGATGAGTACTCTATCTATTGCATCACCTAGTTGCCTTAACAGAGCACACTAAATGGCTAAAAGGGTTTCTTCCTGTTCATTATCCATTCACTCAAATAACATTTCATAGGTTCTTACCGTTTTTAGAACATTGTGATAGGTGCTAGTAGAATCGATGGTTTAAATAAGAGAAGGCCCTTGTCTTCAAGATATAACACAACCTTGTTTTGCAAGACATGTAGATTGGGTCATCACAGCTCAACAGTCCCTGGAGTCTGAGTCTTCCTGCTCCCCCTTTAGAGAGTATATGCCAGCATGGAGGAAAGAAGGAGAAACAACTAAGCACAATTTGTCTTTTAAACCTGACGCTAGATTTTCTGAACTCTTTCTGAGCTGCTTTGGGAAGCAAGTACGTGGGAGGAAATGAGAAGAGTAAAGAGAGTGAATAATGTTGGACATGGAATATATATGATTGTGAATATTTATTTGTGACACCAATGGCAAAGGTGTAACAATTAAATGGACCCCTAGTAGATTTATACTCCTATAGTCTTGGGAAATTGGGTTTCCTATGAGTCCAATGAGTTTCTAATTGCATGGATTTAGAAGTTGCTTGCCACAGACCTTACCTCTATGCTCTAGAACATTTTTTTAATTGAAAGGAAGCAGTATTCAATGATTTAATTTAAAAAAATTAAAGTTTTGGTTAATGAGGCATTTAGTCCTTGTAGATCTGGTAGGAGACATAGATTTGACAACCAATCTGGACAAATGGAAAAGAGAGAAGACAATGTCCATGAACCTGAAGGGAAAGTTAAAGACAAGAAACTTACAAATCCATGAAGTTAATTTCTGTCTTACAAATTGAGACTGAATTGACAAAAATCCACTGTGGGAAACCATACAAAAGTTAATGCAGTAAGATACCTTGGCCCCACCCTGGACAATAGCAGAGAGTATGTTGCAGCTCCCATCTCTCATAATATTGTGTACGTAGCTATAATCAGTCCCAAGTATTCTACATTCAGTCCAAAACTTTCTCTCATGATCTGAAAATAATGTAGGTAAGCATTGGACATGAAGGTCAAATAGGTAGCTAGCAATAGGAAAATAATTTTTTTCTACGAAAAGAAATGAGATGTGAAAGGAGACTAAAAAACAGTGGATGTTATGAATTTAGAAAATTGGGAAGACTTACATGAGCTAAAGAGGAGAAAAATAAGAAGAATCCAGAGAACAGTTTAGATACCAGCCATGATAACATAAGAGAAAATAACACTGAAAGAAATCAGTCAATGCAGTGAGAAATATAGACTCCAGAGAACTGACATGAAATATACCTCCCTCCCCTCAGTTAAGAGGTGGTGGACTGTAGGGGTAGAATGAATCATGTGTTGTCAGGCATAGTTGGTGTGTTTTATTTTGTGTACTATACTTCTTTAGAAGATTTGATGGAGAAAGAGAAGGAATGTGGTCATTGGAAAGTGGCGGACATTTTTCCCAAGGATCAATAATGCATGTATTTTTTAAAAAAGAAAAGAAATGGGAAAGAAGAGTAGAAGAGTCTCCTTTCCCTGTGATGATAAAAGAGAGAAACAAATGCATCTTCCAAACCTTAGTGTCTTAAAAGGCTGTTGAAGGAGTTAAAAAAGAAAAGCAGAAGGTCTGAGGAATAAACTGGCTCTGTCTTGAGATTTATAAAAGGGGAAAAAGAAAAGAAGGTAACATGGATATGCACGTGTAGAAAGGAGGAAGAAATAGGTAGAACTTAATGCTTCTCATAATTCGATCCTTGAGAAGAAAATGTAAGAATAGAAGGAAAGTATAGAGGAGTAGGCATCAGACATAGCCCACTCTTAAACAAAGGAGAGTTGAACCCACACGGAGATTAGTGAAGAATTACATCAACTCCAACAGGGAAATAAACAGAGACTGGAAACTGGGATGGAGGGAAAGGGTTAAGAAATGGAGGTGATACCAAATACGAGGGAGTTGAAAACAAATCTCCTCATCCTGAGAGTAATATTAAAAGGACTGGGTAGGGTAGAGAAAAAAGCAAAGAAATAGAATCTAATGGGTACCCTTCAATTAAAGAATAGTTGAAGAAATTATGGCAAAATTATTATTGCATTGTAGGAAATGGCAAAAGAAAGAATCTGAAGGAATCCCAGATACTATAAACTGAAGCAGAGTGAAATGAGTAGAGCCAAGGGGACAATTTGTACAAGGACAACATTGTAAAGAAAAGCAACTTTGAAAGACTTAAGACATTTGATCAAGGTAGTGACCAACCAGGTCTCCAGAGGAAGCATGTGACATGTACCCACTTCCTGACAGACATAGATTTTTGACTGGTCATTGTGTGGATTCCTTTCTCATGACTATGCTTATTTGTTACAAGGATCCTCTCCCTGTTCCCCCTTCTCTCATTAGGGGTGAGAATCAGAAGGGAGAGGGTTAACAATAGTGAGACCCACAAAAGGAGAGCCAATGAATTTCATATATATGTAATACTCAGAAGTTCAGAAGGAAGCATAGATAAGCAGAACCATTTAAAAGTAATGTATAGAATTAATTATACATTTTTATTCTGAACAATGGTGTGAAAGAGAATTGCACAATTTCTTATACAATTCATTTTTTGTGTTCTGATGTGTATATAGAAATGCTTAGGGGTCTTGTTTTTTGTTTGGTTTTTTGGTGTTTAAATTTGAAATAAAATAATAAAAGGAAGTTCCTATTTTTTTAAAAAAGGGAACTCCATAATGAATAACCCTTAATTTAAAGAAATCCTTCTTTATCCAGTTGAAACCCATTGACAATAAAGCTAATTAGTTTCCAGATTTTTGTATGTACATTTTCATATAATTTTCTTTTAAGCATAATAAATATATTTAGTAAAAATCAGATATAATACAGTTATTCTGTAGGTCAGGAGTTAAAACTGCCTTTCAAAACCAGTCTGTCTCATGTCATTCCTTCATATTTCAGTTTAAATCTGCTTCTTTCTTGTGTGTCCTTCCTACAGATAGAGAACAACTGGTCCCCATCTTCTGTCTAATAACCCATTCAGTGTTCAAAACAAGCGCAATGTTATGCTGGCCCTTTACAGTAATTACATTACAAAAATAAGAATTTATGGATTGGAAAACATGTTCCACCCAACAAACTATGGATACTCATTATCAAACCAACTTTTATTGAACTCCCACTAAATGTATTGAGGGACATCATTGAGTATGATGAAGCGAATTGGGCATTCAGAGACATGCAAAAACAGAGCCATTTGGTACCTGAGAAAGTGTGGGTTGGTCATACAGCTGTGCAAAATGAAAAAAAAATCACACATAAAGTAAACCTGTTAATAAATGTAATCATTCTCACTGTTTTCCCCTCATAAATCTTCTCCTTTGGGGATTGTGAAAGAGCCAGATGTGTGATCTGGGAAATGTCCCAGAATTAATCTTCTTTAAAAGTTAACATTCCACATCAATTGCACAGACTACTGGCTAGAATGATGGTGAGAAACCACCCCAATGATTAGAATGGTCCAAAAATGTCAGCTCCTTGTAGTACAATTCAAACCACAGTTAAACTAAGATAGGAAGAGCCTCTGAAAAACTGATTCACTAATCATTCCTCTTTAGATGGCACCTTCTGAAAGGATATTTCAGCTTCTTGTGAGTATGGTTATTTGGGGGGGGGGGGGAGGAGAGAATGGGAATATAACTCCTGACACCTCATGTCCTGTAATGAAGCAGGTTGGAGGATACCAATTCATTGACCATTTTAATTAATTGGATCAGTTATACATGTTCTCTTTGCTGCCTACCAGTTACCTTATAAGATAGCTACTGGACACCTTCATTTCTAAGAGAATTAGGAATCTGCTATACTTATTTCTGTGTTATATATCAGAATGGATGTTCTTCAAACAGTAGAGGAGAGAATAAACACAACTAACAGGAAACAAACCCAAGATATGTGAGCTTTTTTTATGTGCCCAGATTGGTGATGTCAGAGGTATAGAGAACTCCCAGATAAAAAGCTTTCTCTATGAGTACAGGTTCAACGAATGTTTGACAGCTTGAGTTTAGAGAGCAGTTCAGTACATTGAAAGGTTAAGCCACTTGTTCAGCATCATAGAGTCACTATGTGTCAGAAGTGGTACTTGAACCCAGGTTGCCCTAACTTCAAGCTCACCCCTCCCACCATTATTGATTAGTCAGGCTGCCATTAATACAAGCCTAAGATTGTTTAATAGACCTATAGTGGCCAGAATTATGGAGATCATAATCCCATGGTGCTCTGTCCTGGTGGCTGCACCACCTCTAGGTTACAGTGTCCACTTTAGGTCACCGCACTCTAAGAGGGACTATTAACAAAAAAGGTTAATACTGACTTACCCACAGGGAAGTGACCAAGATGGTGCCTCTTATTGCTTACCTATGTAGGAGCTCATGTGGCATGGTTGGGTGCAAATAAGGATTGTGAGGCTAGAAGCTCCAAGTGAGAAACTCTTGGCAAGTCTGCAGCACAATTGCCCTTCACTCTGATTCTCCAACGGATCTCTACTGCATTTCTTGACCTTGACCCACAATCTCCACTTACCAACTCTTTATGTAATGACTGAGGTTTGGTTACTGCCTTTGATTCTAGTTTTCCTCTTTGGTCTCTAAGTTTCTGTGATTCAGTAAGTGTGTACAATAACTGAGAATGCCCCTCTGAATGGCATAGGCATTGTCAAAATTTTATATCTCAGAAAAATTGTGATATACCATCTTAATAATCTTTCCCTCTCCTCACCACCATTAGTTGAAAGGTCATGGGGGAAAGAACATTTCATTGCTCTTTGATTAGGCAAATCACCTTACCTCTCTGGGCCTCAGTTGCAAAATTAGGACATTGGAATGACATCTTTTAATGTCCTTTCTAGTTCTAAATATGCGATAATATAAATCAATGATAACTATAACTAAAGATTTTTCTCACACTAAAATGATTTTGTTTTTTCCCCTGAAGGTGAATAAAAAGGAAGCAAAGAATCATAGATTCAGAGCTAAAAAAAAAAAAAAAGATCTTGCAAGCCATAAAGCTTAAATTTCTTATTTTATAGAGAAGAAATTGTCACATAAGTTGTGATAAGCTGGATTTGAACTCAGGTCCTCCAACTCCAAATTCAGTACTTTTCCCTTAGTGTACCTCCTATCTGATGTTAAATAAATAAATGTTTTATTTTCAAAAAGCTAAACTAAATTGGCATTGTTAAGGACTTTGCGAATTGTAACCTTGTTTGTATGATTATTTCCTAATACTTTTTATGGGACAAGATCCTAAGAAACTGTGTTATTTCTGGTTGGTCCCTACCCAGGATAGTATTGCACTCTCATTCTATACTTGATAACAAACAATAGAAATAAAAACTGAGTTGATTTGTCATATTGGCCCATCTCATCCCAGAAAGATCAAACTAATTGATAATGCTAATCTTAAGTAGATTAGTATAGGTGGCAAGAAAAAAAAATATGTTTCCATAAAAATCTTCTCACTTAGCCCTCAAGAAGCTATTTTCTTCAGCTATTTTGCAGGCAATTAGAATATAGTTCTTTTGATTATTGAAGATTTGAATTTTAAAAGAAGATGTTTGAGAGAAAGAAATGAATTTCTCACAGTGGAATTTCAGGCATTTGGGGAGTTTTTTGGGCTGGGTGCCTGCTGGGTACATTTTGATTGATTCTTGATGTCTCATAAAGTCATTAACTTCCACTTACTCAATTCTAATTTTTAAGGAATTGTTTTCCTCAGTTAGTTTCTGTACTTCCTTTTCCATTTGACCAATTGTACTTTTTAAGGAATTGCTTTCTTTTTCCAAGCTGTTGACTCTTTTTTCATAATTCTCTTTCACTACTCTCATTTCTTTTTCCAGTTTTCTTCTGTCTCTCTTATTTGATAGTTAAGCACCGTTTGGAGCTCTTCCATGAATTCTCTCTGGACTTAAGATCACTTCCCATTTTTCTTTGGGATTTTGCCCATAACTGTTTCTGACATTGTTGTCCTCTTCTGAGTTTGTGCCTTGATCTTATCTGTCATCATAATGACTTTGCATGGTCAGACTCTTTTTGTCATTGTTTTCTGCTCATCTTTTTTGGACTTTTCCTTTCTTTCAAATTTGGGTTGTGCTCCTGGGGTGGAAGGGGCACTGTCTCAGGCTTCTTGTTTCAGGCCCTGACTGGTTTATCTGATTGCATCACTGATGCTGTCCTGAGGCCATGGGGGATGCTTGCATCTGATGCTGTGTTAAGGGAGAGGAAGGGGTGGGAGGCTGGTGCTGCTTACCTGGTGCTGTGCTGCGATCCCTGTATTGGTGTCTGGCAGGTGCTGAGGTTGGTGGAGTGTTCCAGCATTGACATCTGCTTATTTGTCCAGGGCTAAGCTGAAGAACTTGGCTATCCAGCCACTGGCAGCTGCCTGTTTGCCTGAGGCTATGCTGAAGCAATCGGCAGTTCTCAGAGCTGACATCTGCCTTTTCCCCTGGCTATGCTATGGCATGTGGAGGGTCCTGGTGTTGTCATTTGCCTGTTCCACCACACTGGGGCTCCATACCTCCCACTGGTTTTCTAAGGTTGCTGGCTTGCTGGGATGCTTCCTATCCTAAACTGCACTCCTTTACCCAATGAGACAGGATTTTCCTGCTAATTTCCAAGTTTCTTTGGCTAAAAGATTGTTTCACTCCATCTTTTTGCTGGTCCTGCTGCTCCAAGAGTTGCTGTGGGGTGCTATTTTATGATTGTTTGGAGGTGCATATGGGAATAGTGATTTCCTACTTACTCTGCCATCTTGGCTCCTCTCTCCTGATTGGGTACATTTTGCAACAACCATTTTAGCAAAGACCTGGAAACAAAGTAGGCACTGATCAGTTGTAGAATGGCTAGACAACCTATGGCAGATGAATGTAAGGGAATGTTATACGGGAAGAAAGAACAAATATAATTAATTACAAGAAATCTGGGAAATGTGTATGAACTGATGCTGAAAAAATGTACAGAAACAGACCAATAATATAAGGGGAAAGAATGCTACAAGGAGTTTGAATTCTGAGTGATTTTAATGATAAGCTTTGGATGTGGAAAAAGATGAGTATCTGAGGCAGCATTTGAATGTAGGTCTTCCTGACTCCAAGTCTGTTTTTCCACTCACTACATGAACCTAAAGGTCTGCTGAATCCCAATAGAATAGAACGGGGGTACAGGTCTGGATCATTTTTTTGGTCCTATTATGTTATGCAAAGGAAAAATATATTACAAATGGCAAGATCCATGGGGGAACCTCTTCAAATAAAATGAACTTTATGGTTCATATTAAAAACAACCCATCCGCTAAATTACCCTTGGTTCTTACCAGGATGGTTTAGTTCACAGGACAAAGTGCTTATTTAAGTATGCTTATAAAGTATATTGTTTAGATGAAGAAAGTAATTAAATGTCCAAGTATAATGAGTCATTTAATGTAACCAAAATGACATCTGAATTCAGGAATCTCTCTGAATTATGAGGCAAATGCTGTCAGTATACAAAGGTCAAGGGTTATCTGACTTCTAATAGTACTGAAAGATTATATTTCTCCAATCAATGTTTAGGCTTAGAGACAGTCTGAATTAATAGACAATATAGGTTTCTGGCAGGTAAAGAAGAGGATGAAACTCTAGGGAAGCTGACATGGTCACTCCAGTAAGTAGTAAGAAGGCATTTGCCTGGTAGGTAATATAAACTTCTTAAATGTCTCTACAAAGGACATTAGAAAAAAATTACAGAATCATTGCTATGCCTGGTATTTCTTCCTGGCAACCTGGCACCAGAAGAATTTGTTTAGCTTGAGGAGGTACTTTTTGGGGGTTTGTTTCACTTAAAAAATTTAATATATTTATTCTTATAAACTTCTGCTATGCATTCCCCATACTCCCTACCTCCTCAACTTAACAACAACAAACTCATAAAATGTACACATAAGCCATCAAAACAAATCCTCATGTTGCCTATATCCAAAAATGGATGTTGCATTCTGGATTTTAAGTCCATCACACCTCTGGGAGGAGATGAGTGACATGTTTCATTTTCAGTACTATGGACTCATAGATCATGATTGCATAAATCAAAGTTCTAAAGCCTTTCAGAGTTATTTTTTATAACATGGCCCCTGTGTAAATTGCTCCTCTGGTTCTGCTCATTCATGGTCCATCATATCTCTAGAAGTCTTCTTGGTTTGAAGAGATTCTTACAATTGGGTGAAATGTTGGATTAACTGATCTTTAAACTTTTATGATTTTAAGCACTGAAGTGTTAGGAATAACGACTTCTCTGATTCCTTTTCTTTTCTACATGTGAAAAAGACAACCATGTCTCCCTCTTATTGGACAACTCATCAATAAACAATCTTTATTAATCACTAGCTATAGGCTAGTCAATCAATCAATAAACATTTATTAGGTGCCTACAGAGGTTAAAGGACTTGCCCAGGGTCACACAGCTAGTAAGTGTCTGAGGCCAGATTTGAACTCAAATCTTCCTGGTTGCAGGCCCAGTGCTCTATCCACTGAGCCACCTACATGCCAAAAACAAAAACAAACAAACAAACAAAAACGCAAAGAAAACAAAGGACAAACACAACCTGTCTGAATGGGGACCCAGTTAGCTGAACAATTCATCTCATCTCTCCCTCTGACTCTCCCTCCCCCTCTCCTTTCCCTCTCCAAAGGATGGTAAATTTTGGTGTCCAGAAGCTGCCCAGTTAACTTGGTGCTTACTGATGAGGATTCTTTTTTTCTTTCTTTTTTTGTTTCTTTCTTTGTTTCTTTCTTTGTTTCTTTCTTCCTTCCTTCCTTCCTTCCTTCCTTCCTTCCTTCCTTCCTTCCTTCCTTCCTTCCTTCCTTCCTTCCTTTCTTCCTTCCTTCCTTCCTTTCTTTCTTTCCTTCTTTCCTTCTCTCTCTCTCTCTCTCCTCCCCCCTTCTCTTTTTAATGGCTTTTTTTTGGGCCTTCCTGGCTTACACTAAATCAATTGTAACTGTTTCTCTTTGCAACCGCAACCCTGAGGGTCTCGCCCTCCCAGTCTGAATTTTTTTTTTTCAAATTAAAAAGGCCATTCCTTGATTACTTCTTAAAGAAGAGTATTCACTGAACGGTCATTACCTCACTGTAAGTGATTACCTGAAAAGGCCTTAGCCTAAAAGGGCCAGGGTCTCCCATTGCATCCTGGGCCATCTACAGTCATCCTGATGAATATCTGGTTACTGGATCCAGATGTCTCTGGAGGAGAAAGTGAGGCTGATGAACTTCCCTCACTCAAATCAAAGTCAACTGCAAGCCATGTCATCATTTCCCTAATGTCATGGTCCTCTTCAAAAAAGGACAAACACAACAATAAAGTGCCTTCTAGAGTCCCGGCACTATGCTAAGCACTGGGGATACAAAAAGAGGCAAAAGGTAGCCCCTATCCTGAAGGAGTTTGCAATATAATGGGGGAGGTAATATACAAAATACATACACACACACACACACACACACACACACACACACACACACACACACAGAGATAGGAAGCAAACTGATAGAAGGAAGGCCCTGGAGTTAAGAGGGTTTAGGGAAGGTTTTCTTTGGAGGTAGATTTTAATTGGGATTTCATTGAGGATATGCTAGGTGCTAGGGATATATGTACAAAGAATGAAGCAATCTTTACTTTTGGTGAATTCATACTCTAATAGGAGAGACTACAAGTACATATAAAAAGTTATGCAGCATTAATGTAAAGTTCATATATGCATATGTGCGTACATTTATACACACATATATATGTATATACGTATACACACAATAGTTAAATGGATGGTCATTAGCAAATGGGGTAGATAAAAAAGGGAATTTGTGCATAAGATAGTACCTGAATTTCATCTCAAAGGAAGAGACTGTGAATTGGACGGAAGAAGAGAGTACATTCCAAGCACAGGGATTGTTTGTACAAAGACACATAGATAAAAGGAGTGTCCAGAGTTAGGCATGGAGAGAAAGCTAGTTCAGCTTTATCACAGAGTATGAGAGGAATTATAATGTCCATTGAGACTGTGAAGAAAGGTTGGGACCAGCTTGTATTGGGCAATAAGTGCTAAACCAAGGAGTTTACATATTATTCTAAAGGCAGTAGCAACCCACTGGAGTAAGCTGTGTAGATGAGTCATAGGAACAGAGCTATGCTTAAGGAAAATCACTTGGGCTCCTATATCTAGAATGGATTGAAGTGGTGAGAAACTGAAGTCAGGGCAACCAAGTACAATCTTTCCTCAATTGTATCACCCTTGATGAAGAAAGTAACTTTTACTATACCCTGTCATTCAGATGACTTGCTAGAGTTAAGATGGTCTATGTATGCATCTTATGGGTAACTATCTTAAAATTGAAAATTTAGCTGTAGAATTATCTATTTAGGAAAATATGAAGGCCCTAGGATGACAAATTAAAGTAAACAAGATTGCACTGTAGGATGAAGAAGACAAAAGATAAAACAATAACTTTAAGATTTGTTGCTCTGCATAGTTTTTCCTCATCTAAAACATTTTACAGATTTAATCATGGGGGATTTGGGATTGGATCTGTGTTCTCATTAGTGTTGAGAATTCCTGTATTTGGTAATTCCCTCCACAAATGCAGGCTGGTACCTTCTCTGAATTTCTAATTTTAGAAAGTCACTTAGAACACTGAGAGATTAAGTAATTTGCTGAGGTCAGTATGTCAGAAAGAGAAAGTCATATCTTCCTGGTCCAGTTGACAAAATGGCATTCTCTATGTTCTCTATTTTTGAGAGCTTAAATTCTTTGATTTTACAGCTAGAAAGAATTTTAGAGGCTATATCATTAAATTTCCCCCCCCTTTTTAAATTTTACAAGTGGGGTAAAAGGTCATATAGCTAGCTAGTGCTAGAAAAAGCAATAGAGTTCAGACCTCCTGACTCTCAATCCAGTATGTTTCCAATTATATCCTTCTGCCTTCATCTAAGAGGAACAGACTATAAAAATGAATAGATAGAGAAAATTACAGGGAAGGGGTGGAGGAAGCAAATTTTTGGGATACAGGGTTAAAAATAGAGTGGTTTATCCCCAGTACATAGCAATAGCCTTGGGTAACAAAATTTCATGTTGTGCTTCTAGGTATTACCATAGAAAGATGATTATAACCATAATAAAAATAACTCACAACCATACATTGCTTTGAAAGTTTGTAAGGAATTTTCCTTATACCAGCACTGTGAGATAAGTCTATGTGAAGAATCTGTGTGGGTATTCTCTTCCCAGATGTAGATTATACCCTGTCAATGATTTAGGTGATAAATCCTAGGGTCTAATGAGGTAGGGAGCATAAATATTCACAATCTCAATCAACATGTGGGAAAACTCAAAGTCAGAGAAGTTAAACGACTTGGTCACCATCAGAGCTACTAGCAGAGCTGGGATTAAAACTGAGAAATTCTGGTGACAAGTCTTGCTCTCATTCCACTACACAAAACTTCCAACTGTAGACAATGTCATTTTTTATAAGCATAAAATAGATCTAAGCTTTGTCTATCATTGTTGCAATAATACTTTCCTAGCTTGCCTCAATCTAAATTATAAAAGTACTAGAAGCTTTCATTTTGGACTCTTTCTGAGATCATTAAAATTTCTAACACATGCATCCACCCACCCACCCACACCTACACTCACACATATATATGACACACACATATGACAATATTCTATATAATAATGCATAATATATTAAACATTGTGTATTATATAATACAATATATTCTATATGAATATGTAACATGTTATTTTATATATATCTATTATATATATATGTTGTATATGTGTCATCCATATTCCTTTCTTTGTCTTTGAAGAGGACCAAAATGACAGCACCGCAATAAAGTGAAATTTCAGTGTGTCCAACTGTGGCTGATCAGACCAATATGAGCTCGGAATGCTCTACCACAGGTTGAGCACAGATAGTCCATGTGAATATTTGAGGTAGATATCCCAAATTTGTGCCTCTTGTGTTTACTTTGTGCTGTCTGAATTCTGCTTTGCTCAAAGAGCACAGCACCTTTCTGATGTGGGCATGCCATGCTGAATGGTCCTGTGTCTCCCATGTTGCACAGTCAAATCCAGATTTCTTGAGAGAGAACTTGAGAGTGTCCTTGTATTGCTTCTTCTGACTACCATGTGATCACCTATCCTATGTGAGTTCTCCATAAAATAGTCTTTTTTGGCAAGCATATATTTTGCATTTGAAACGTGGCCAACCCATCAGAGTTGCACTCTCTGATGTGTAGTTTGAATACTTGGCAGTTCAGCTCAAGCAAGGACTTCAGTATCTGGTACCTTATCCTGCCATGTGATCATCAGAATCTTCCCAAGACAGTTCAAATGGAAGCGATTCAGTTTCCTGGCATGGTGCTGGTAGACTGTCCATGTTTCACAAGCATATAACAATGAGGTCAACGCAATGGCTCTGTAGACCTTCAGTTTTGTAGTCAATCTAATACCTCTTTTCTCCCAAACTTTTCTTTGGAGCCTCCCAAACACTGAGATAGCTCTGGAAATGCATGCAGCAACCTCATTGTCAATGTGTACATCCTTGTAAAATATACTACGAAGGTAAGTGAACTTATCCACAGCATTCAAAACTTCTCCATTTGTTGTAACTGACAGTTCCACGATGCTTCTTGTGGTGGTGGCTGATGCAGCACCTGTGTTATCTTGGTGCTAATTATTATTTCCCAGTCACCAGTGGAGTGAAACAAGGCTGTGTGCTTGCTCCCATGCTTTTTAGCATGATGTTTTCAGCCATGTTGACAAATGCTTTCAATGAGGAAGAACATGGCATCAATGTCAACTACTGTACTGATGGTAAGCTCTTCAATTTGAAAAGGCTCCAAGCCAAGACCAAAGTGGAGGGAGTCTTGGTGCATGATTTTCCGTTTGCAGATGATTGTGCACTCAATGCTGCCTCTGAAGCTGAGATGCAACAAAGTATGGATCAATTCTCTGCTACCTGTGCTAAATTTAGCCCAGAATATAGAGTGCATGAGGAAGAGTAGTTGGAAATTAATCTGCAAAAAGATGTCAGAGCAGTAAAATTGAGATCTTTAAAAATCAAACAGGAGAGTTGGTATTTTATTCTACAGCCGTAGGAAGCTACTGAAACTTCTTGATCAGAAGAATGACATAGTCCTACTTGTGCTTTAGGAATATCACTTAGGCAGCTACGTGGAAGATGCATCACAGAGAGGAGAGGCTAGATGTAAGGGGTCTGGAACTCTCGGATTATCAGGGTCATGATGCCCTCAGGAGAAGTCTCTGAGACACCATGTCCTTGCATGATTTAAGTGATGGACCATCCCCATACAATTACCAACCTTCACAATTATCTTGAGCAAGAATAACAACAGCCAAGCACGTAAGCATAGCAGACAGTATTTACAAACTTCCTGCTTGAATGGAAGTAGAATGCCTATATATACTCTGATCTAGCTGAGAATAAACGGAGTGCATACCATCCTTGCTCCCACCTCATTCATTCGCGCCTGGAAGAAAGATCTCATGCAGGCATGAGAGCTTTGGAAACTTAACAGCTAGAGACTGGGAGACCTATAGGTATTCTTAACCTTTTTGTGTCGGAACCCTTTGTCAGTCTGGTGAAGTTTATGGGAACCTCAGAATATTGTTTTTGAATACATCAACCAAAGTAACTAAGATTAAAGGAGAAACCAATTATACTGAAATAGTCATCTACATATATATATATATATATATATATATATATATATATATATATATGTATGTATGTATGTATGTATATTTATTTATAAAAAAGACCAAAACAACAAGTGCCAGAAACTGGTTGAAAAATTCCTAGGATATTGTTATAGTCTAAGGGAGGAATGATAAGGGCCTCCATTAAGCTGTTGTCCTTGGGAAGGAAAGGTCATAAATATATGTTGCATGGGGAGAACTTTATAAGTCAGTTATTTAGAACTTAAAATTTATTTTCACACAGAACTAACGTTATAAACAGCATTTAGGTTCCCGGAAGATCCCACAAAGCTTGCTTAAGCCTCGGTGTAGATGAAACGATTTCATTTTGTAATTACCCTCAGTTTTCAGTCACTGTCCCTGCCCTTGGGGGTTTCTTTTCTTCTTCTTCCTTCTCTGTTACCTTTTATTGTTCCTTTTCTCATTTTTCAATTATGTTTTTGATAAGCTTTTGGAGGCCAGCCTGGAAACCTCACCACAATTTAGAGCATTATCTCTTTGGGAACCATTCTATTCAGGAGAAGGAAAATAATGCAGCAGCTCAAGTAGGCTTGTATCCTCAGCTTCTTTCATGTCAGTCACCTCAGACGTGGTACACAAGGGAGAAGGGTATGGCACAGGGTCCCAGAGATTAGGAAACCTTCCTTTGGGGAGACTCTAGAAAGGAAAACAGGATCACAGAGAGATGACAGAGAGAGATAATAGAGAGATGATCTATGGATAAATAGAGATGATAGACATATATATACGTATATACGTATATATATGAGAGAGAGACTGAGAGATGAATGGACAGAGATAAAGAAATAGAAAGATGGAGAGATAGAAATAGAAGATATATGATAGAGAAATTGTGAGAAAGAGATAAAGATGGAGAAATAGAGAGATGGATGGAGAGAGATAAAAAAATAGAAAGATAGAAGACAGATAATAGAGATAAGAGAAAGAGAGAAATATGAACATTTATTAAGCACTACTGTATGCCAGATGCTGAGCTAAGTACTAGATATAAGCAAACAAGAGGGTTCCACCCTTAAGCAATTGGTATTTTAATGGAGGAAGACCACACATAAAGAGGAGCTTTGCATCATAAGGATCCCTTGGCCTGAAAAGGGGCTGGAGGCCTAGTTCTGGGCAAGATAAGGTGAAGGAATGCTTAATGATAAGAACCCAAGGTGGTTCTAAGGGTGGAATCCAAGATTCTTATGGAGAAGTTGTTATGACCAGAGTGGAAGCGCATGATACAGTCCTACGTCTGAAACTGGCAGAGACCTTTAAGACTAACTATTTCAACCACTTTATTTTGCTGATGAAGAAATTAAGGCCTAAATTTCCCAAGCTCTCCCAGAGGAGGAAATAACTGAGTTGGGACTTTTACATAGGATTATAGGTCCATAGAACTCAGAGACCTACTCCAACCCCCTTATTTTATAGTTAATGAAACTGAGCTCAGGGAATTAAATGTCCTGTCCTCAACTGCGCAAGTAGTATGAATCAGAGGTGATATTGAAACCTAGATCCTCAAACTCAAACCCAAATCTTTTGACAGCATGAACAAAACAGAATACATTCCTTTTTCTACTCAAAGATATCAGTTCTTAGAAGTTGGGCAAAATTTCATGGGATTGAAATTAAAATTGGGATAAAAATTACTTTCAAGGTCATCTAGTCTAACCACCTCATTTTACAGCTTAGGAAAACAAGGGGCAGAAAAGATAAGTGTTTTGCCCAAAGTCACACAAAGGTTAAGAAGTAGAGCTATAACTTGAGCCCGAGTTCCCCTGACTCCAAATACAACATTCTGCTGTACCTTGATTTGCATGGATCTTTATGAATTCTCTAATAAACCATGTGGTTTCCCTCAGGAAAAAAGAAAATGACCCAATGCAATCTGAAAGTTGAAACTATAATTAAAAAATAAAGCCACATAACACATTAGCAGAGGAAGTCAAATGAGAAGCAAGAAATATGAGGCAAGGAGATTGACTTTTACAAGGAAACAGAGCAAAAAGAAATAGATAGAAGTGCCACTGGGAAATGAGTAACTATGACTGTACTAAGAAAGCATTAGAAGAGAGTCACATCTCTCAGACTCCATTGGTGGTAGGGGACTCTTCCAGTCAGTCAACACACCAAAGCCAATAGTGCTTTATCACTGTGAAATGGAACAAAGGATAAATATTGACTGTTATTTGCTATAAAGTAGCATTTCAGGATTTCAAAGCAATGATGTGCTGAAGATTTCTCTAGCCTCGATAATTCCAGCATCTCTCTTTAGATTTAACTAGGGATGTGCATACTCTCTACCTTTTCACTGGCCATCTCCCAGGCCTGGAATGTTCTTTCTCCACAGTTCTATCTTGACTTCCTTCAAAACTCAAATCAAATTCTACCTTCTGCAGGAAGCCTTTCCTGGTTCCTACCCCTCTTAACGCCTTCCTTCTTGGATGACCTCCATATAAATTGCATATATTTTGTATGTACATTGTTATTTGTTTACATTCAGTCTTTGAGGGAAGAAATTATATTTTTGCCTTTCTTTTTATCTCCAACACTTAGAATGGTGCCTAGTACATAGTAAGTACTTAATACATACCTGTTTGTTGACTGCATAATTTGAAAATCAGTCTGGTTTGATAACAGAGAGTAGATTTTAGAATTAGGAAGATCCAGGTGTGAGTCCCACCTTTGATACATAGAGGCTTGTGTGACCCTGGGAAAGTCTTTAATCTCTCTGCCTCCCAGGAAATTCTAAGATTGTACATGCAAAAAGGACATGAGACCTTTATTGGTAGAATATGGAGAAAGAAAATTTAAAAACTTATAGAAGTGAATGTTGAAAATTAAAAATAAATGAATTAAAACAATTTTTAAAAATATTGCATTCCATATATCATAAAACTAGAAGATACAGTAGAGAAGTCAATGACTCTAGAAAGAGGGAACCTGAGTTTCAAATCCTGCTCCAGTCACTTCTGGGGCTAGCACCACCCCCTTTGGGTCTCCATTTGCTCATCTGGAAAATAAGAAGGTAGGGCTAGGTAACATATAAGGTTCCTTCCAACCCTAAATCTATGATCCTATGAAATCACAGGTCTGGCCACTCCTTCCCCATTCACTACATGTTTACCATCACTGAATGAACATATTAATAGCAAATAGTTGGCATCGACAGGGAATTGGCAAGACAGTTAGAGAAGTACCTCATATTCTGTGGTGATCAGGGTTGTTCAACCATTTCTATCTGGCCCTCACTCTATGAATGACTCATTGTCCAGATGGATTTTCCTGGTATTAATACTCCCTCTCCACTCTGGGAAGTACTACACTATTAAAGGAACTATAATCAGAGGTATAAAGAAGTCTGTTCATACCATTTCATTAGAGCCAGTTGTTAAATTTTCAGCGCAAACATTTGTACCTTGAAAATTGTCGAATGAAGCACGTCAGAGCTTGACGTTGTTTTGTTGATTGTCTAGATCAGAGGTGGGGAACCTGCAGCCTCAAGGTCACATGTGGCCCTTTGACTGAATCCAAACTTCACAGAACAAATTCCCTTAATGAAAGTATTTTTTCTATAAAACTTGGACTTAGTCAAAAGGCCACATGTGGCTTTGAGGATACAGGATCCCTACCCCTGATCTAGACTTGGAGTGATGGAGAGAGTGGCAATAATTCATATTAAATGTAAAAGTATATTTTTATAAATCATAGGGCTAGTTGTTATACAGTTTCTAGCGTACTCCTTTCTATAATTTTCTTTATCTTTTTTTGTTATCTCCGAGTCCCCAGATAGAGACAGAACTTCTGGCAAAACACTTCCAGTGTTAGATCTATATCCGTTCCTTCTCTAAGGATGTTTTTCCCTGTGGTCTCCTCCCAATTGTATTAGCAATAATAAATGTACTCCATTAGAAAATGCCAAGTTGAATATTGTTTGTAAAAACTAAGTAAACATTTAAAACACAGAAAGATAAATAGATTTCACTTAGATCCAGAAGAAAAGGTTTCAGGTTCTCATGAAAGAACTTAAGGAGGGAAAGGAGATACAGGATGGTAACTTGGAGTCTGTAGTGACAGGAGAAGATTTTAGCAACACAGATTCTGCCTGCCATATCCCATGCTTGACCAGCCCTAACAACCTCAATCCTAGAGTCCTGGACCACTTACTTTAGCACAGTTATCTTTCCCTGTACTTATGCTCTCATCTCTAAGTGACTTCTTATAGTTTTACCTTCTCCAGCTTTGTCTATCTTCTCCTTGGCCAATCAGGAGATAGGTTCCTCTTTAAATCTTTTTCTGGGACTAAGTGAATGAATTTTGAAGGTCACCTGGAGATGAATCTTATCATTCTTCATCCTGTATCCTTGCTTCTGTTCTGATTCACACAAGCACTAACTCAAACCTCATAAAGTAATCACCTGCTTGGCTGCATTTTACAATTAATTTAACACCTCTTTCTCCTGAATCTTTTCTGTGATTAGGTCCTGGGTTTTCAAAGACCACTCCTTTATCCTTGTAGGCCAAATTTCACATTGACCTCAGTGGAATGTTGCATGTGATTAATAGATGATGTTAGAGGTTATCTATCTGGGGGAGAGGAAATGGTCTAGATCAGAGATTCCCAAACTTATTTGGCCTACTGCTCCTTTTTTAAAAAAAAAAAATACTCAGCGCCCCCTCTGGAAATCTACTTTCTTTAACCCTTAAGAGGCTATTTTTTAAAAAAAATTTGCATCATTTAAAAAAATATAAAAATGTTATTTTCAAAATGACGCATCTTAAATTTAATAATTTATTATAAATCTGTGAGTTTTTTCCCTGCCTTGAAATATTCATGATGCAATATTGTGTCTTCTAACTGTATAGTATCATAATTATATAGTATCATATTGTAAACAAGTCACTATACCCACATATTTCTACCAGTGCATGCTGGACTTCCTGACAATGTGAGGCATGCTAACCTGCCATTACTTGCTAGTTGAGATTTGTCCACTGATCGGTTATAACCTGCATTTTGTGTGTTTATTTGGAAAATGTTGCCTGTTAAGATTTGTCCGTGGACTTGACTACTGATCAGTTGTAACTTACATTTTGTGTGGTTTTTTGGATAATAATGTAATCACTATGACTTTAACTGTTAACAACGGATGAAACATATTCTCCCACTGGCCCCTAATTTTTATTCAGTGCCCTCAACTGCACCAGAGGCTACTACTTCCCCCCTAGATTATTCCAGAGCTTCCCAGGGAGTGGCATCACCCACTTTGGGAACCTCTATCTAGGGCTCTGAGAGTCAGATCTTTGCAGCTGGTATGGATCTCTGCCAACTGTACTGATCAGGCACTGATTCTTATCAATAGTCAACTTCACTTTTGCTCAGTGCCTCACTGCTGGGCATGGTATGCAGGACACTTTATGACGTTGTGCTTGTTTCTGACTACACCAAGAAGTGAAGTGCTTAATGGTTGCTGTATCTTGAAGGATCTCTCTATTTTCTCTATAATCACCAAGTAAACAGGTAATCGAGAAATCACTTGGGCAACTTTACTTTATTTTTTTTTAATTAACCTCATCCCCCAATTCACCTAGGATCTAACAAATAAATAGGTTAGACGACTCAAGAGCATTTTTTTTTTTTGTTATCATCTTGTTTTATTTTTTTTGTTTTGGCTTTTTTCCCCCCTGGTCTTGGCTTCCCTCCACACTTGTATGAAAGCATTCTCTTCAGAATAGCTTAGAGAGAACAGGTTTGAAGACTCCCAAGACACAATTACCCAGACAAAGAATTCCTCTCTGATTTTTCTTCCTCTATTTCCCCCAAGTCCTTCCAGTAGAATACAAGCCCCCTCAGGACAATTTTTGTCACAAATAAGGTTCTCCATCCCCCTCCCCCAACCTTTCTTTGCCCCAAAGAGGTCTGTCATGAAAGTCCATGTAATGATGTCCTACCTAGATTTCTCTCCAGGAGGTTTAAGGAACACGGAAAGATCAGACTCTCATGAATCACCTCAGCGGTTTCCTTACGTGATCCCAATATTCAACTCAGTGAAGCAGGATTTCTCTTGCCCCAGGCAAGGTAGCCTCCCCTTTGTCAGGGTACTTCAGATTAAGAGGCAGCCAAGAATGTTGGAGACTAGATTGAATAACAGTGGGAAAATACTGAAAAATACTGAAAGCTTAATTATCAAAAGGTCAAATGAGCTCCTCATTTTTTTTGAGACTGTTCCCCTACCCCCACCCCCTGATCCTATGAAAGGTTGAATTTGGACATGAAAGTAGTCCCACCCCCCAAAAAAAAATTGGATGCAAAAGAATCCCTCACCCGTAACTGATTTGTTTCATCCATGTCTGACCCTGTCTCAGTGGGAAGGTTCCCAGTGCAACCATCAAACCTCTATTTAAAAATAACCATCAGTGGCCAGAAACTCAGGAGCACCTAGCATAATTGGGTCTGCAGGAAAAAAAAAAAAAAGGAATGATGAAAAAAGAAATGCATTCAAAGCTCTCAGCTGCCTTTTGCTGAAGATGAATGCAGTTTTAAACTGCTGCTTTATTATTTCTTACTGAGTGTGGGCCACCAAGGGATTAAAAAAAACCCTACTCCTTAGAGTCACTGAAGGTGCTTTGGGGAAGGGGGGAGGGAAGGAGATTTCAACCTTCCCCCCCTTCACTCTCAGGGGATTAAGTTTAAGCTTTGGAAAGCATTTGTTTCTGTGTCTTTATACTTTAAGGAAAAAAAAAGCATGTCCTTGATTTGGCTTATTTGAGAAAATCTTTTAGGTCTACTTTGCTACCTGAGAGATTGGGAGAGCCTACCTTTTTGAAGGGCAATAGAGGAAATCCTTCTCTTTCGCTAAAAAGAAATCATGTGAAAAGAAAGAACTGTTGGTAATTTTTTTATTGCAATGAATTCCACATGGTCATTTTTCGGTTTGCCAGCTTAGAGGTGGGAATGGGAGAAAGCGTAATGCTCACAGATATTCCCAGCACATTTCCAGAAATAGGTTGCAAGTTTATGATTGTTCATTTTTAAATAAAAAAGAGAATGAAAGAAAAAAATAAAAAATACAAAGGGTATGATCTTGCGATCTTTAAAAATATTTTAGACCAGGTCTACATTTTACTCAAACATCGTAGCCAAGCAAAGATGTTACTTTTGGAAGTTGCCTGCCTGGCAACTAGTAGGATATTATAGGTCACTGTCCCTGAGGGATGCAGTTTTATTGTCCAATACATATCATAGGAAATGTTTCACTAAAACAGATATGATTCTGAACTTGGGTTTATAAACTCCTTACAGCAGGGTATATCTTTTGCCTTTGTTTACAACACCATCACTTAACACAGTCCCTGGCACGCAGTAAACTCTTAAAAAAAATGCCCATTGATCTCCTTCATCACTCCCAGTTTCTGAATGGAGATAGGTGAGATCATTCTTAGCCAATGAATAAGTATTTATTAAGCTCCTACTTTGTGCCAGGCATTGTTCTAAGTGCTGGAGCTAGAAAGAAAGCAAAGATATGGTCCCTGCCTTTAAGAAGTTCACATTTGAAGGGAAAAGATAATATGCAAAACCTATGTTACATACAAGACATATATAGTATCAAAAGAAGTTAATCTCCTAGCAGAGGCACTAGTATTGGTGGGGACTGGGCAAGACCTTCTACAGAAGGTGGGATTTAAGCTGTCTGGAAGGAAGCTAAGGATGCTAGGACACAGACTGGAGCATGTCAGCATAGGAAAAAACCCATGCAAATTCATTGTCAGGAGACAGAGTCAGGGGTGAAAAATCCCCAAGTTGTCCAGTGTAGCTGGATTGTAGAATGTGTGTTGTGGGGGGCCAGGAGTGTGGGAGGGGCAATTAAGTATAAAAAGACTAGCAAGGTGGGAAAGGGCCAGATTGTGAAGGGCTTTACCAAGTGGAGGATTTAATAGTTGATTCTAGAGGTAGTAGGGAGTTATAGAAGATCAGTGGGCAGGAGAGTGACATGATCAGACCAGAATTTTGGGGAAATCACTTTGACAGTTAAGTGAAGGAAGATTGCAGTAATGCATTTGTGAATTAAGAGATAGGGACTTTCAGGAAAGATGTTGGAAAACAGAAAAGACAAGATTTGACAACAGGTAGTTTATGTGGGATGAGAATAAGTGAAGAGTTGAGGATAACACTCAGGTTGTGAGCCTGGGAGGATTGGGAAGATGGTGGTACCCTGGACAGTAATAGCAAAGGTGGGAAGAGGGGAAGTTTTTGGGGAAAAGATAATGAGTTCTGTTTTGGACATGGTGAGTATGCAATGTGTATGGGACACCCAATTCAACATGTCCAAAGGCAATTGGCGATGTGAGGTGAGCTCAGGAGAGAGATCAGGGCTAAATATATAGATATAGGAATTACCTGCATAGAGATGATAATTGAATGCATGGAGTTTAAATAAGATTATCAAAATAAATACAGGAAAAAGAAAAGAGATCCCAGGGTTCTCTAGGCCTGATGACTGTCATTGAAGCTTGTAGTAGAGAAGAAAAGCCTTGAATTTAGAGTTAGTCGGTGTGGGTTCAAATATTGGCTTTGCTATTTACTTCCACTGTTATTGGGGGAAGTTATTGCCCTTTTGGGGGCCTTGATTTTGCCATCTATAAGGGAGGAATTGGACTAGGTGATTTTTGAGGTTGCTTCCAGTTCTAAATCTGTTATTCTGAATTTTGTTCAAATATTACCCAAACCCCTTCATATTAAAAACAACCAAACATGAAACACTTCAGCAAATTTGCTGATCAGTCACTCCCAGGAATTTGAGAGGAATCTAAGGGTCAGGACCACAGTGAATTGTAGGTAAGTCACTTACGTGCAGTTGGTGGGGAGGGTGATTGAAAAGTCCTCTTGCTATGGTGCCTAAAATTCTGGGTTCCCTCACAGCTTTCTTTCCAACCAATGCTAAGCTGGTTGTCCATCTCCTGCCTCATTGTTAGAAGTAGAAATCTCTTTTATAACTATCCAGTCTTGTTCAACTCCTCTAGGCTGCTCTCTCCTCCATCTCTTGATTAAATATTTTTTTCTTCTTTCTCAATTTCTTCATCTCTCATTCTATTCATTCCTTTCAGACATTCCTGTCCTTTTATCACACACTTGGTGCTACATCCTGTGTCACGGTAATGCTATATCTCCTCTGGACTATTTCTGGAGCAAATGATAATCTGAGTTAATTTTGCTTTTGTGAAGCAGCTGAATTTATATAATCTGCATAGGGTGTTATGCATAGCCATATTTCCTAGAGTATATATTTTTCCCTCACTTGATATTTTGGGGGCTCAATATTAATGTAGTGAACACAAGTCTCAAGCACATGATCTCATCTAAAATGTGTAATGGGTGGGAGTAGGGGAGGGGAAAAATTAGTCCTGTGTATTTTGGACCTTCATTTCTGCTCTTGAAAGAGGAAGGGTCCTTTGAGCCATTTTAGTAGCGATCTCTGCCCATAATTCTCTCTAGCAGTTTCTACTAAAGGTGAGAAGACAAGAAGCTCAAAATCAGCAACATGTTTCAGAGGAAATAATTCAGAATCTGGAGTCAAGAAGACCCAAGTTCAAATCTAGTCCACATACTAATGTGTTTTCCTGAACAATACAGTTAATTGCTGTCTGCCTCCGTTTCCTCATCTGAAATTTTTTGGGTAAGGGTAAAATTAGATGGCATTTTTAAAGTGCTTTTCATATGTTAAGTGACAGATAAATGTAGGTATCATCATCATCATCATCATCATCATCATCATCATCATCATCGTCATCATCATCATCATCATCATCATCATCATCATCATCATCATATCACCAAACATCTTTCTGCTCACAGCAACGTCTTAAAACACAGACCCCTGGTCGGTCCAGACAAACCTGGCAAATATTCAGGTTTTTGGCCAGTCAATTGATGGGGATGCTTTCTGGAGACCTGGTTCCCAGGGGCAGGAGCAATCGGAGGGCTAACATTTAGGTGGCAATGCTGCACTGAACCATTCTCTGATTACATGATTCCATCTGACACAGAGGGATGCCAGCGCCTGCCATGAAATCTGTTTCTGTCACCGTCAGTATCCAGTAGGTGCCTCGACAGAGAGCAGAGCACAACTCTGAGGCTCCCCAAAGAGTTAAAGAGCTGACTGGAAAGGAGGGGGTGGAGAAGGGTGGAGGAAACAGCCCTGGAAACTGCAGGTAGTCTCCAAACCAGACTGAAGCATCTAAGTCAGGATAGGAGGGAGGGTCAGGAACCAATGAAGTCAGTGGGTCACAGCCCAGCTACCGCAGCAGAATCAATTTGGAGATAAAAATAGTGCCTTGCATCCCCTGCCTCTGCCTCTGCAATGATCTCATAAAGGACTCAGCTGCCAGAGACAGTCAGAGAGTAACTCCCTGCCTCCCCTTCCCTGTGTGGGAAAGAAAAACAGGAGTGGCAAAACGTCCTTTCCTCTCAGTCAGTTAGCATCAAGCATTTATTTACATGCATGCTATAGAGGGAAAAACAACTTCCCTCCTTTCAAGGGGTTCATATTCTGATGAGGTAGACAACATGTAAATACAAATTATATTTAGTATAAATGGAGGTAATTTCAGAGGGAAGGCACTAGTATCAGGGTCTACAAGTAGTCTTAAAGAGAAGGGACTAGTGGCAGGGTTGAAAGGCATGGCAGCTAGGTGATGCAGTGGATACAGCAATGAGCGTGGCATAAGAAAGACACAACTTCATGAGTTCAAATCCAGCGTTAGACAGTAGCTGTGTGATCCTGGGCAAGTCGCTTAACCCTATTTGCCTCAGTTTCCTCATCTGTAAAATGAGCTGGAGAAGGAAATGGCAAACCACTCCAGTATCTCTGCCAAGAAAACCCCAAATGGGTTCACAAAGAGTCAGACACTACTGAACAACAACTGGTAGGAGGCAGGATTTGGAAAGACCTCCTACAGAAAATGGGACTGGAGCTGAGTCTTGGAGAAAGTCAAGAAGATTAAGAGGTGGAGGGAAGGATTGTCCTCCAGAAGTGAGAGACAGCCTGTGCAAAGGTATTCTGTTTCCATCTTATCCTACATGGCCAACAGCCCCATCCCTAACCAATTCTCCTTAACAGGATAATTGAGGACAAATGGTAGGAGAGGAGATCCACAAGGACCAGGAAATGAAATGTGGTTCCAAACTATCTGTAATGAATTCAAATAGCACATTTTTGCTAAATCTTCAGTCCTTGAAGCCTCACATGAGGATATAGATCACCCCAAAGACTGTAACTCTTTATCAAACTGAAAGAAAAAAAAAACTTCCAGTACTTCTAAAGTCTTATTTTCATTAAGGGGTGCCCAAAAGACACAAAGCACAGGATTAGCCAATTAGTTCTTGGGTCCCCGGAGTCTCAGATTTTGGAAATCATTTCTAAGAATGAGGTGAGAAACTTGGAATTAGGTATGATAGGAAGTAAGAACGAATAGAGCTTTGGAGCCTGTTGGAGTGATTATATCTGCCACCCAGCAGGGAAATAACCTTTCCACCACTACATTTGACATTTGCATCCCCGCCAATGCATTCTGGGTAATTGCTATATAGTGTCATATCTATTTGATGGGTGTGCTCCAACTGAGGTGCGAATGAGGATTTTAGCAATAGGAGATGGAAAGAATGGGAAAGTTCAGCTGTATTTTGAATGAAAAGATAATGACCTTGACCGTAAAAGTAATAAGTTGAACTAAAGTAGTGCCTTTCAGGATAAGAAACTAGTAGAATATGTAGCAACTATGGCTTGAAAGCCAGTAAGGTTTGCAGAGTAGAAACAGGAACAAAAAACATCAGAAGCAAAGTTGGAATTAGAAGTGTATCTTCTATTTGCAAAATTCTAAATATCATGGCCCTTTCCCTCCTTCCGCAGTCCTACAAAAGTCAAGGTTTTTCTGAGTCACAGTCCCTTTAATCTAGAGGGCAGTGATTGGATGCAGAGCCTCAGGGTCTACCTAGGACAAAAGAAGACCCCAGAGGCAGGTGAGCTCACCAAGCCAAAAATGAAGCACATGTTGCTTTTGGTTCCTTGTAGTAATGAATGGGTTTCATTTCCTCTCCAGAAGGAAATTGTTCATGTCAGAGAGGAGTGTAACATTACAAAGCCTTTGCCTCAGTGGCTGTAGTAATCTATTAGTCACCCACTCTGGGAATCAGGCTTCCTCATGGGGACCTATTGTTTACAGAAATATCTCAGCTGAGAAATAAGAAAATATTCTCCCTGAACTACTGTGATACAATTCAGTTGGCTTTTCAAGTATATTTAATGCCGCAGAGGGAAATACGGTGAAGAATTCAGAATTACTCAAAAGGTCCCTCTTGGTGCTTCTGAAAAATTCAATGCAATTTGAATATCCCGATGACAGTTTTTTCAACAGGCAAACAAAGCCATCTGAAGTGAATCACTCAGTGTTGGGTTCCTAATACATGCTAATACAAACAAAACCTACTTTCAATGAGTTTTTTGCTGGATAAAGCTAAATCAAGATTTCAATTACTAGTGCTCTGTGGTTTTTCCTCCTCCCCGAAATGTATTCAAAACCAGAAGGATCATTTGAAGTCAACTTCATGAGAAGCCAAACTACCTTAGCCTCCAGGGTATACAAAACTCAGCTGATGATTTTACAAACTTCCATAAGAGCTTTCCAGGATTTCCTGCTTCTAATGGGGTTAGGACAAAGTCAGAACTGCTTTCCTTTGGCAAAGTCAGTGTGTCGTAGACTTGAAATGGGAAAACCCTCAAGGCTTATCAAATATTTCAAAGCTTCAAATTTCTAGGAACTTCTCAAAAAGTCTATTAATCTGTTAACCAGAATCTACTAGTCTACTACGTACTAAGCACTGTGGATGAAAACCAAAGGAAAGACCATTTCTACTCTGAAGGAGCTCATAGTCCAAATAATCAATAAACACACGTTAAGTGCCTACTGTGTGCCAAGCACTTTACTAAACATTGGTGATACAAAGAGGCAAAAGACAGCCCCCTACCCTCAAGGAGTGATTCTGAATATATGAAAAAAAAACCACATGCATAATCTTCATTACAGAAATAATTTAGAGTTCTTTTCCTTCTTAGAATTATGTTGTATTATTTGTTTACAGACTTTCCCCTAGTAGAATATAAGGTCAAGGACTGTTTTTCTCTTTTTGTATTTTAATTTCTTGGATCTAGAAAATATACTTGTACATAATATATATTCAATAAATAAATAAAGCCATGTTAAACTGACTTGACTTCAATGAAAGACAGAGTTAAAATCTATTCAAGTTTGCCTAGCCACAGTACTAGGTGAATAGCCCTAAGAATTGTCGCTTGAAGAGGCACTTCATTTTCTAATCCTGTTCATTGTCCCTTTTTATGAGTCACACTGATTCACTCAGGAAACTAATCTGGAAAGTTATAAATGAAAAATCACTAAACAGAAAACCAGACCTCCTCTTGCAGGGACTTTATATAAATGTATCTGGCTTATTAAACTCTTTGATGCTGGTTTTAGATTCTACAAACTCCTGCAAATTGATTTATTAATTCCACACAGGGTTTTACTTCTAAGATTGTGACACAGTTACATAAAATACCATGCAGAAAAGGATTATTTTGACCTCAGTTTATTTAAAAATGAGGAAGGTTTTGTGGATTCTTGTGGTTGTTTTTTCTCATTTGTCTTCCTTTCGGAGTTCCTATGGAAGGGTCAATAGAGAACATAATAACAGAGAGACTCATTAAGTATTACCAGAATGATCATTTGATTTGCAGGAAGAGAACAGTTACCTGAAAGAAGACTTTCCTGGAAGATTGCACAAGTCAGAAGGATAAGCTATTGAACGAGGTGTCTGACCCACACAACCTAGCAGTAGTTGATCTGTTACTATTTTGAAATTACAAACAGAAACAGACATTCAAAATAGCATGACCTTTGTCCCTATGGAAATGATATTCTCTTTGTAATCAAGGAGTTGAACAAGGTATATCATAAAGAGATCAGGTGGGACACACCACTTGGGAACTTTGGAGATGAGAAATTAATGCCTTTATTGGCCACTGAATAAGAAGAGGAGATGATTCAGTGGATCATTAAACAGCGATTTACCCTACTTTTGGCTCTCTCTTCCTTTGTCTCCTTAGGTAGAATCAAGTAACGCAGGGACTGCTTGGCAGGGCTAGGTGAAGGACAGTGTGTATATGTGTGTGTGTATATGTGTATATACAACATGATACGCACACACACACACACACACAAACACACACATATTCAATTTTATGTCATTTTCAGGTCCAAATTCTTTCCTTGCCCCTCCCCATTAGGAAGATAAGAAATATGATACCCATTATAAATATGAAACCATTTAAGACATATTTCTACATTATCCATGTTTGAAAAAAGAAAAAGAGAAAAATATGCTTAAATCTGCTCTTGATCAATTTTCTATCGGGGCAAATAGTGTTTTTTCATCATGAGTCTTTTAGAACTGTGGTGAATCACTGTGTTTATTAGAGTTACTAAGTTTTTTGCGGTTGATTAGCTTTACAATATTACAGTAACTTTACAATATATCTTGCAAATTGTTCTCCTCGTTCTGCTTATTTCACTTTGCATCAGTTCATATCCAAATATAATTCTGAAAATAAAAAAAAGCCTTTTTATGAGCTCTAACTATCTCTCTGTATATTATCTAGTACTCTACGGAAAAAAGAGCACACAAGTATGGACAGATAAAGAACATAAGTGTTTATCAAAACATATTTTAGAAGTCTTCCTGTTTGACTCTTTTTCTTCATTATATTTGCTGTTTGTGGTTGATGGAAAATGTGGGGAGAAAGTTATAGGAGCTGTTGGATTTTACTAGATTTGTAGCTGAGTCATTTCTTTTTAATTGGTTTCTTCCTATCTGCTCCCCCCCTTATCTATTTTTAAGGAGGGCCTAATAATGAACCATTTAACAGAGAGGCAATAATGTCTATTAGAAAGAGAGGTTGTGGGACCCTGGGCAAGTCCTTTTTAGTCTCACTCTGTGTTGCAGAAAGGGGTGCCATCTTCATTGGTACAGAGAACTCCTTTACCCAGGGGCTCCCTACAGCAATTACATCTCCCTATTCTTAATAATGGAAGTATTCTTTGTTTTTGGGGAAATCTTGGAATTCTATTTGCTGCTGATTAAGAACTTCCTGACTTTCTTCCTTTTTCTTAGCTAAGCACTTGGAAAAGGAGGACAACTGCCAATTGTAAAAAATTACTGAGATGTATACAGTCACATTATGTGTTGACTAACTTTGATAGACCCAACTCTTCTCAGCAATGCAAGGTTCTAAAACAAATCCAAAAGGCTCATGATGGAAAATGCTATCCACATCCAGAGAAAGAATTATATAGTCTGAATGCTGATAGAAGCATACTATTTGCTCTTTCTCTTTTTTGTTTTGTTTTGTTTCTTCTGTCTTGTGGTTCATTATATTAGTTAAGTTCTTCTTTACAACATGACTAATGTGAAAATATGTTTAATGTCAATGTATCCAATTACATGCCATCTTGGGGGCAAGGGGGGGAAAATTTAAAACTCAGAACTTGTGGAACTGAAGGTTGTAAACTAAAATTAAATATATTAAAAAATTACTGAGATGTAGATATGTTACGAAAGAAAATGTTACACTGAAATAAAAGTCAACTCCACAAATTTAAGATGGGGCAGGTGTGAAAAAATAGCAATTCTTGGGTAAGGGAAAGAGCTAGAGGATTACAGGTGCCACATAAATTCACAATGTCACATAGCAGTCAAAAAATGATTGCTATTTCAATCTGAATTAATAAGTCCTAGCATACAGGAATTGAGAACATTATAGTCTCCTTATACTCTACTCTGGTCAGACGAGATCTGGAGACTTGTGTTCCGTACTGAGTGCCATATTTTAACAAGAACATTGATAGACTATTGAGAGGAAGGTAAAAGGATAGTGAAGGGCTTTGAGTTTATAGCCTATTATGAATCTTTGATGTTTATTTAGACAGGAAAAGAAGAGGTTAGGTGGAAGGTGGGAATAACTAGAATTTTTCTATTTGTATTGAAAGGGCTGCCATGGAAAAGAAGTTAGATCTGTCCTGGGCAGTCGCAGGGGGGCAGAACAAGAGGCAATGGATGGAAGTTGAAAAGAAGCATTTTTAAACTTGTTGTGGCTGGAATAATCCCTAAAAAATCTTCTTAAGTGCAATGGGCTATTTGGGGAGGTGGTAGGTCTACCTCTTACTTGAGGTCCTTGAGTAAAAGCTGTGTAGCCACCTGTCAGACATGTTTTGAAAAGGATTTTTTGCAGGGAGGTATACTTTGAAGTCTTTTCCAACCCTGAAGAAATTCTGTGTCTCTCTATTCACAGGAGAAGTGGAGGGAAAAAACAAAGATAAGTGAAATTCAGATCTCTTTGAATATAAGTATATGAATTTTCCAAATTAGTGACAGTGATTTTTTTCCCTATCAAGGGAAAGCAATTTTACAAGCATTTTATTAATGGATAAGTGTGTATTTTAAGAGTAGCCTTGGTTTAATGATTTATGACAGCACTTCGTAGTATACTGGTAAGTGCCCTGTAGTATATTTTGTAAATACGGTGACATTTTAGCGATAAGAGCTCTCATTACAGGTCTCTGTTATTAAATCATTTCTCCAAAGACAGCTAAAACTGCCAGGTTTTTGGTAAGAATTATAGGGTTTGTAGATTCATGAAGTGAAAATCAGTATGCCTGAGTTGTATAATGTATATTCACTGAGAAGGTGGGACATATCAGAGAAAAAATGATTATAGCACTGAACACAGAAAGTGATACAGAATTTTGCCTTTAATCTCTCCTAGAGTAACTTTGCTTGTCACTCTTTATTTAAAAGACATCAGCTTGCCCATTCCAATATTATAATTTTTTACTTGGCCTAATCAATAATTGTGATCACTTTGTATTGTAAAGCAAGCTTCATTTCATTTTTAGCTAGGGCTTGCTTTAACCCACAGTGAGGGAAGGGTACAAGTGATCTGTCACATCCCAGCAGAAACAAGGTACAAGTTGTTATTTTGCAATATCAGAGAAATCCTAGAAGGAATAAGAAGAAATAAAAATGAACAAAATCAATCGTACATCTCGTGAGATTTTATTGATCCAAAGAAAGCAATGACCACATTTGCTTTTATTTTAAAAAAGGACTGAGAGATGTCTATAGTATAACAAGGTTGAGTTCATTCTTGTCTGGTGTGGTTCACCAATGAGTCACGGCCACATACCCCAGAGTCCACTGTGGAGGAGTGTGGGTCAATTGTAACCCCTAGGGGAGTCATTGAGGGATCATTGATTCCAAACAAGTAAAGGTTAAAGAAATAAAGTTAATAAACATGTGGATAAATGGTCAATCTTTGACACCCTGATGAATATTGATCACTGAATTTTCTTAATGAAGAAAAATAATTTACAAATACCTTGCTGAATAATTTTCAGCAGAGAGTTTTACTTGTGGATTGAGGTTTAATTTTAACTATGGAAATCTATAGTATCAAATATAGAAATCCAGAATATCAAACTCAAACAGAGAATCTTAGAAATTAAATGAATTTAGTACTGAAAGTAGATATAGGCTCTTTTGGGTAATGAAATCAAAATTGTCTGAATGCCGTATAAGAAAGTTCCAGAAAATAAAATCTGAATCTGAAATTATTTTTGAAAGAAATTGATTAGGAGAGTGAGCTAGAAAGGGAGTGGCTCTTTCCAGATTCTGGAAATTTTACTTCACATGGGATTTTGACAAAGGTTTCCCACGCAGGAACCTGACATACCTCATGTATGTGGTTAAGTAAGTTTGCCGAGAAGGCAGCCTGAAAGCAAGGGTAGATTAAGCGAGAATGAGAAACTATAACTCAAAACCGAAGTTTAGGGTAGACCTCTCCCATTTCCTAGGTGTGGTAACCCAAAACAAGAATGCTTTTAGTGGATCTGGGGTCTGGGGGGAATCAAGATTAGTTTGTAGCCATCTCTGGCATTCCTCGAGACTTACTGGGGTCAAGGGACATTTTAGGTGTAGATGATCTTTAATCTCACAAGGTTGGATTTAAATAATAACTTTCCCAAACAGTATAGTAAATCATTCTTCCCTCAGATCCCCATAAAAATATAATGGAAAGAGCATTGAATTCAGAGATAGGGAACCTGGGTTTGAATCTGGGTTCTGCTACTTATTACTTGTGCAATGCTGGCATGGATCTTATTTTCCTCATCTGCAAAACAAAGGGATTAGTCTTCAGGAGTGGGGAATATTTGGCCTCATTCTGTGACATTTGGATTCAGTCAAAGAGCTGCACTGGAGGACCTAGAGGGCCACATGTGGCCTGGAGGCCCCAAGTTCCTCACCCCTGATCTAGATGAATGCTAAGTTTCTTTCCAGCTCCAGATCTATGATCCTATTACACAGGCTATTCCTCCAGTTTAAAGTCAGCAAATTCTCAATAGTATTTCACTACTGGAAGAGAAAGCATTACATAGAAAGGAGCCCCTTTTAGACCTTTTGAGAAGATGAGTTTAGGAACAGACAAATATCACTGAGATGTGCATTTGGAGGTATGGAATGTAATACTCTGAAGATCTAGCTTGGGCTAGGGACCTCACAGTGATGTGTTTTGGGGTTATTGGGAACCTGAAAATGTCAGGGTACAGGGCAGCATCTGCCTGGAAAGAAGTCATGCACTCAAATCTTCTTCCAGTCAAAGTGGCAAGGTTTATTTTAACACCTATAAGGATGAGATTCTTAGGGAATCTGCAACTTAATGGGGGTAAGACTGATGCTTTTATACAAAAAAAGGACAGTGAAAGGATCTGTATGGGATTAAGAAGTTTTAAGTAGTCTGGGGTAGGCCAGGTGAAACAGTGAAAGGAATATTAAGTAGTCTGGGTTGGGCCAAGAGCCACAGTAAAAGGACTATCAAGTAAGCTAATTAAGTGGTCTAGGTGGGCTGGGGTGGGCCAGTTGCCTTGGACAGAGGCACCTGTAATCTGGTCTACTGAAATGTGTGGGAAAATTCAGGGACAGCACTGCTTTCAAAGACCTGGTCTTTTCCTTTTAGGGGTTCAGGTCCCATCCCCCTATTAACTTGGGTAAATGATAACTTGAAAACTCTTATTCTAACCCACCAAAATCCCTTGGGAAAATAAAGGAAATAAGGGAAAGGATTTGGGATTCAAGTACAATCTCTGGTAACTTGTGGAGTTTGAGAGGAAGAGGGATGAGAACAGAGCTCTACCAGGGGAGAAGCTGGAGCTATAGCCCCGATGGAGAAGAAGGCTTGTTCTAACATAATCAGTGTCATTGTTCATGTCAGACAGATAGAACTGTAGAAATCCAACTGGAGGGAAAACCTGAGTGGGACTGGAGTTCTTCTGCCCCCCACGCTCCCCCACCTTGGCTATGAAGACAAGTGACTGAGGAAAATCTTTCTCCTCCCCCATCTTCTCTCTCTGGATCCATTTACATTAACACAAACAACAAAATGTAACCCATTTTCCTATAACCCACTTCCAAAGAAACTTGTAAGTCTAATTCTCTTTCTATAAATGAGTTTGTTTCCCCTGTCTAGAGACAAGTTGTTACCTGAGTTCAGAGCATGCATGGGGAAGACCCTGAAGGATTTTGTATTTCTCAGACTATATATGTGATGACCTTCAGTTCTGACATGGGAGATTAAAAGACCTGGGGTGGGTGGGGAGCAGGGTGAGGAGGGCTGGGATGGGGCTGGAGAGATAACAAGCTCCAGTCTTTTATGTATGATGCTGTAATTCTCTCAAGCATAATCCTAAAATTGAACTCTGGGATCACTTAGATTTACCACAGAAGAGTGAGACAGTGAGTCGTGGTACTGCTGGAGGTGTGAGTACCTATGTAGGATAGTTTCCACCCTTTTTTCCAGAAGGATAGAGTGAGCTAGGAGGGATTAGAGGAGAATGTACATTGTTATTCTTATGAGATAGCTCTTAGCTCTACCCTCTTTTTGTCTGGAAAGAGGAAGTAAGGTGAGCACAGTCCTTTTTTTGCTTCTCAGGAATATTTAATATTATTTAAGTATGTCAGATATATGTGAAAGCTGAAAATCAAAAAGAGAACATTTAAATGAAGGTAGGGGCGTTTTCTTAATCTCTACTGCATTCTGCACACTGTAATCAGGGAGATCTAATATAACAGGGAAGCAGATACATGAGAGGGTCATACCACACCAAGACTCTAGCTCACAAATCCTCTAACTGAACTTTGATTATGGTTTAGATTCTACTTAGTCAGATGTTCTCCTCCCCTACTGCTAAAATACTGTTAATCCTGTATAACTCTCAACCTGCTAATCAAATGAAATAATTTATGGCAAAATTTTTGTCAACCTTAAATGTATTGCATAAATGTCAACTTATTTTGTAAGATGATAGTGGTTCTCCCTTTGTTTGGGATGGGATAGGTAGGAAGGGCCTAGGTACATAAGAAAACACTGAGAATGAATTTTCCTACTATGTGGTAGATACTGACCAGAACAAGTCTTCCCCCTCCCTTTGGGTTGGATATACTAGGCCTGAGGCAATTGCAATGGAGCAAAAACAGAGATTGAGGGGCCTTGAGGTGCTTCTAGTCACATTGGTTGACTGAGCTACACTGATACCATTGTCCACTGGTCACAAAGCACATAGGAACTAGGTAAGGTTGCCAGTCAGCCCAAAGGTACATGAAGACAACAAGCTAAAACTGAATATGCTTCAGATGAGAGACTTCATCCCAGGGATGGGGGCACCTAACATAGGAAAGGCAGCAGCAGCAAATAGGGCAGCAAGCTAACTCCAGACAGAGAAGTAGGCCAGTACCAGGAAGACATTACTCCTCAGTAAAACCCTCAGGTCTATTTCCAAAAGGTGAGACAGACCAAGTACTAGACTGTCCATTGCAAGGGATGGGTTGGGGGCTAGTTCTACATCTTTTTCTATTTTCTTAATATTGCTAATAAAATCTGTTTTTGATTGATAATTGTTCACCATATTGTTTGCAGAGAGTTTGGAGATATGTGAGCAGAAAAAGGCAACGCTAAGACAGATTCTGATGTTCCCATGGGAAATCCTAGGTTAAAGCTGAGTCATAGATTATTAAAAGAGAAATACTTCCAAGTTCTAATTCAGGTTATGAGTGCTCAGAGACATAGGTTGTAATTATTAGTCAGTCAGTCAACAAGCATTTTAAAAGGACTTAATATGTGCCATAGTCTTATGCTGACCACTAGGATACAAGTAACAATGAACAAAAATTAAAAATGGCCCTTCCTCTCAAATTTATCATCCAGTGGAGGAGAAAATATGCAAATAACTATGTACATACAAGAAACATACAATAGAAATGGAAGGTGCTGATAGAGGGAGAGGGATGAAGGAGACTATGAAAACCCTCTTGGAGAAGAAGAGATTTGAACTGTCCTGAAGTAACAGAAACTAGGGGGAGGAGGGAGAGCATTCTAGGTATAAGGGTGAAGCAAATGCAAATACAGAGTCAGGACATGGAGTGTCTTTTGTGAGGAACAGTAAGACAACCAGAGAAGCTGTATTATAGAGTGCATGGAGGACAGTAAAGGGTAAAAATATTGGCAAGGTAGGAAGGGACCAGGTTATGAAGGTCTTAGATGCTAAACAGATGATTCCATATTTGTTTTAGTAGATAAAAGAAAGAGATCTTGGAATTTGTTGAGAAGAGAGTGAAGTACAGGGGCAAATGATATGTTGATTGGAGGAGGAATGGAACGAGGAGAGATTTGGTGGTGCCCTAGAAAGCAAAGAGGGAAAATTATTAGTTCTGTTTTAGACATTAACGATCACATTGTATACTTAAAAAGCTTTCTATAAATGTCAGCTGTTACTATACTAACACTGGAAAATGAAGAATCTATGTTTCATCAGAGTGGGGTACTCTTTGTGTGGGGATTCCATCCATTGAGACAGATCTCGATTCATCTGTGATTCAGAAGGTAAATCCTAGGGAAGTGGCTGGAATCCTATAGGAGCTAAATAACTTGCCCAGAGTCACACAACTAGTAAGTATAAAAGGCAGAATTTGAATGCCGATCTTCCTGATTTTGAACTCAGCATAGAGTTCAAGCTGAGTCTAGCTATGATTGGGATAATCACCCCTTACTGCTGTAGATGCAAGCTACTGTTAACTTCTTTCTGCACTTTCACTTCATCCACTTCAGTCCTCCCTTTCCTCAGACCCACCCTACCTCAATCAGGCTCTGATACTTTTCCTCATACCCTTTGAAAACCTTATTCTAGTTTTCTTCATCCTTAAACCCTTCTGCCAACATTTCTTCCATACCCTTTCATTAGAGAAAATTTTTGCTTTCCTTTATGAATGACACATCCCTCAGTATCCTAAAGGAAGCTATTCCTTTCCTTATTTTCCCCAACTCACAAAACCAGGAAGAGGATCCCCTGTACAGATTGCACTAAGACTTTTGGGACAGCCTCTATCACTTATTACCTATTGCTACTTTCATAGCTTATGGACACCACCATCCTTTAATAAAAACCATTTCTACAATTATAACACTTTTCCTTGTTTCTATCATCAGCTGACCTCTAGCTCTCTCTCATATCTTCATCAATGTATACAATGTATGCACAGGTCCCATTTACTCCATTCACAGACATCATCCTCTGTAATGTCAATATTCTTATCAATGATTCTCTTCTAACAGTCTGGCATCTTTGTTCTCAATTCCTAAAATGTTTGCTTTTACCCTACTCTAGTCAGGCATTAGCTTAGCCACTCTTTATTCTTTTACCCTTACCTCAAGCTATACCAGTCAAAAAATCTAAAAATTATTTTCTGGTCCCAATAGCCAATAATTCTGTCCTTCCTATTCCCTCATATGGAACTACACTCTGTGCCCTCATTGGTACCTCCTTATTCAATTTAGCTCCCTCCCCTGATCTCCATTCCCTTGTATTCTTGACCACTGTTTACCAGAGTCACTTATTTGCATATCCAAACCCCTACCCTCACTGATTTTCTACTATTCCTGTCCTAATTCTCAATCTGCCTGAGTAATTTTCACTTTCAATTTCTCAGAGTCTGCTTCAGAGGTGCTGAGTTTCGCTGGAAAAAAAAAAAGCTCAAAATCAAGCTAATTTTATTCATTCTAAATTTATGCTGCATAACCTTAGTTGAGCCCTCAATGATTCTCAGTAATCCTTTTATTCTAGTCATATTGATTTCCTGTCTTATTCCCCATAATGGCTCTTCTAAACCTTTTCCTCTCCTGATACTCTCAACTCTTACCCTAACCTCCATATACAGCAGATGACCTCAATTCCTACTTCACTGAGAGGATAGAGGCCATCACCTGGACCCTCTTAACTTCCTGTTATCATATCTCAAAATTGTTGGCATATGCCTGACATTTATTTAGTCCTTCAAAACATGCTAGGCATTTTACATTTATCATTTCATTTTAAATTTTAAAGTACCCATTGAAGGTTCATTAGTAATACTACTAATATTATTATACCAGTTTTACAGATGATGAAACAGAGGCCAAGGTTAAGTGACTTATCCAGCAGTAAGTTCCAGATGAAGAATTTGAATTTCTAATTTAAAGACTAACATGAAGTGGAGCCAAGATGGCAGAGTGAGAGCAACTACTCACCTAAACTCTAAGACAAACTGCTTCAGATATTCTCTAAAAAGAGAATCTGAGCAAGTTTTAGAGTGGCAGAATCCAATAGTCAACAGATTGTGGAAGATTTCCAACCCAGCACAGACTGGAAGGTGGATGGGAAGGATCTGTTGCACAGAACTGGAGGAGCACACAGTCCACAGGCTGTACCAGCACAGTCCCTGCCATATGGGAGTCCAGTGGAACTGAGTGAGAGAGAAGCGCAGAACCCCAGGTAACTGCAGCAGCCACTGCTGAGACTATCAGCCCACAGATTAAATGTCTGTAAGTTACCTACTTTAACTACCAGGAACCAAGATGGCAGAGTGATTGGTAAATGCTCTCTCTCCCCTTGTTGATCTTGCAAAACCCAGAGAATATCTCCTCAGGAAAAATCCTGAAACAGTGGGATCAGTCAAAGGGGTAAACAGTCTCTTAACCCATGAGGCTAGGAAAATCTCAAAGGAGAGTTCTTCTTGTTGTGACTGAAGGGGACTAGTGCAGGACCAGAGCTGTCTGAGACAGCCCCACCTCAGCGAACCAGGAGGAGATCCTGAGCTTCAAGGGGGTGGAGCCCCGCAATCACCAATACCAGAACACCAGGAGTGCCTCAGCCCAGTCAGGGGAATCGGGAAGACACTAGTGCAAATGGGGTTCACCAACTATTGAGCCTGCCTGTGCTCAGGAGAGGAGAGCTCCTGTGGCCAAACCACTCCTCCCCTACACAATGCAGCTAGCTCCAGGGTAACTCCAGGGAAATTCAGAAAGACTTCACCTGGCCTCTGCTTTGGCACATCAGCCAGCTCAGCACCAGGTATTTCAGCATTCTAACTGAAAGAACCAGAGGCCACAATACATAAAGACTTAAGTTCTAAGCACAAGAACTGTGAGACTAGGTCCCCGATACCCCAGAAGCAGAGATCCACTTTAAAAGCCAGGAAAAGGGAGATCATCATGAGTAAGAAGCAAACCAGAAAAGATAAGACCATAGAATCTTTCTATGGGGATAAGGACCAAAACAAAGGTCAGCATTGAGACTGTACTCCCATCTGAAACTTCAGAAAGGAATATGAACTGATCTCAATCCCAAAGAGCATTCTTGGGAGAACTTGAGAAGGATTTTAAAAGCCAAATTAAGGAAGTAGAAGAAAAACTGGCCAATGAGTTTAAAAATATGAAAAAGGAAATCAAGGAAGAATTTAAAAGGAAAACTGGACTAATGGAAAATGAAGAACAAAACCTAACTGGGAAAACTGGACAAATAGAAAAGGAAGCACAAAAACTAATTGGAGAAAATAACTCCTTAAAAGAAACAATTGGCCAGATGGAAAAGGAGAAGCAAAGGTTAGCTGAAGAAAGCAATTTGGTGAAAATTAGAATTGGGCAAGTAGAAACTAATGACTCTGGAAGACATCATGAATCAGTCAAACAGAACCTAAAGAATGAAAAGATAGAAAAAAATGTAAAATATCTAATGGGAAAACAACTGTCCTGGAAAATAGATCTGGGAAAGAAAATCTAAGAATTATTGGTCCATCAGAAAGCAATGATGAAAAAAAGAACCTGGACAATATCTTCCAAGAAATCATCAAGGTAAAATGCCCCAGAAGTCCTAGATCAAGAGGACAAAATAGTCATTGAAAGAATCTACCATTCACCTACTTAAAGGGATCCCAAACTAAAGACACAAAGGAATATCATTGCAAATTCCAGAACTATCAAGTGAAGGAGAAAATACTGCAGACAGCCAGAAAGACATAATTCAGATACCAAGGAGCTACAGTCACAATCACACAGGACCTTGCAGCTTCTACATTAAAAAATCAAAAGGGATTGGAATATGAAATTTCATAAGGCAAAGCAGTTGGGACTACAACCAAGGATCAATTACCCAGCAAAATTTAGCATCATATTTTAGGTAAGGAGATGGACATTCAATGAAATAAGGGATTTCCAGGCCTTCCTGATGAAAAGAAAATTTGATTTTCAAACACAAGCCTCAAGAGAGGCATAAAAAAAGTATACAAGGGAAAAATATTGTTCAATATAGGCAAACTGTTCACATCCCTATAAAGGAAGATGATACTTGACAATCTTGAGAATTATATATTTATTATGATATATAAAAGGGATATACATAGATAGAGGGAGTAGTTATAAAGTAAATGATGTGATGATGAAAATATGATTTAAGGGTGAGAAGGGATTGTAACAGGAAATGTGAAAAGGAGAAGACAGAAAAAGGTAAATTTACATCACAGGAAGAGGCACAAAAATGTATTACAGTAGAGTGAAAGAGGGGAAGGAGATAATCATTGTTTGAGATTTACTCTCATCTGATTTGGTCCAAGGAATGAACAACAAAATAAGTTAAGTACAAAAATCTAACTAGCTCTATTGGTGGTAGGAGGGGAAAGGGGAAAGAAGGGAGGGGAGGCTAAAAGAAAGGAAGAAGTAGTAAGGGAAAAGGGGAGTAAAAAGGAGGGAGGCTGAAAGAAGGGAGGGAAGACTGAGGGAGGTGGTGGTCAAAAACTAAAACTCTATTGTGGAGAGGAAAGGAGAAGGGAGAACCAAAAGCATAAAAAGGGAGAAATAAGTTGGAGGGAAAGACACAGAGTCATCATAACTGTGAATGTGAATGGGATGAACTCTCCTATAAGATGGAGATGGATAGCAGAATGCATTAAAAACCATAATCCAACAATATGTTGTTTACAAAAAATACATTTGAAACAGGGAGATACACACAGGGTAAAGGTAAAAGGTTGGAGCAGAGTATATTGGACTTCAACTGATGTAAAAAGAGCAGGGGGAGCAATCCTCATCTCAGACAAAGAAAAAGCAGAAATAGATCTAATCAAAAGAGATAAGGAAGGAAGCTATAACTTGCTAAAAGGCACCATAGACAATGAAATAATATCATTACTAAATATGTGTGCTCCAAGTGGTATAGCATCCAAATTCTTAGAGGAGGAGTTAAAGGAGTTACAGGAAGAAATAGACAGCAAAACTATACTTGTGGGGGATCTCAACCTTCCCCTTTCTGAACTTGATAAATCTAACTTCCAAATAGACAAGAAATTAAGGAGGTGAGTAAAACTCTAGATAAGGTAGATATGATAGAACTCTGGAGGATGTTGGATGGGGATAGAAAGGAATATATCTTTTTCTTAGCAGTATATGGCACATATACAAAAATTGACTATGTACTAGGACACAAAAACCTCACAATCCAGTGCAGAAAGGCAGAGATAGTCAATGCATTCTTCTCAGATCATTATGCAATAAAAATTACATGTAATAAAAGGCCATGGAAAGATAAACCAAAAATTATGTGGAAACTAAATAATCTAAACCTAAAGAATGAGTTGGTCCAACAACAAATCATAGAAACAATCAACAACTTCATTCAAGAGAGTGACAATAATGGATCACCTACCAAATCTTATGGGATGCTGCAAAAGCAGTTCTTAGGAGAAGTTTTATATCTTTGAATGCCTACATGAATAAAATAGAGAAAGAAGAGATCAGTGAATTGTGCATGCAGGTGAAAAAGCGAGAAAAATAACAAATTGAAAATTTCCAAGTAAATACCAATTTAGAAATACTGAAAGCCAAAGGAGAGATTAATAAAACTGAAATTAAGAAAACTATTGACCTAATAAAACTAAGAGTTAGTTTCATGGAAAAACCAATAAAATTGATAAACTTTTGGTCAATTTGATTTAAAAAAAAAAAAGAAAGAAAACCAAATTACCAATATCAAAAATTAAAAGGATGAACTCCCCTCCAATGAGCAGGAAATTAAAACAATAATTAGAAATTAATTTGCCCAACTGTCCATAAATTCAACAATCTAGATGAGACAGATGTATATTTTAAAAAATATAAATTGCTCAGATTAAAAGAAGAGGAAGTTAAATACTTAAACAACCCCATCTCTGAAAAGAAATTGAACAATCCATCAATAAACTCCCTAGGAAAAAATCTCCAGGGCCAGATGGATTTACAAGTGAATTCTATCAAACATTTAAAGAACAGTTAATTCCAATACTATATAGACTCTTTGGGAAAATTTGGGAAGAAAGAGTCTTCCCTAATTCTTTTTGTGATACAAACATGGTTCTGATACCTAAACCAGGAGGAGCCAAAACAGATAGAGAAAATTATAGACCAATTTCTCTAATGAATACAGATGCAAAAATTTTAAATATGATATTAGCAAAAAGAATATAGGAACTTATCACGAGAATAATACATTATGATCAGATAGGATGTATACCAAGAATGCAGGGCTGGTTTAATATTAGGAAAGTCATCAGCAATAGTGATCATATCAACAACAAAATTAACAGAAATCACATGATTATCTCAATAGATGCAGAAAAAGTTTTTCACAAAATGCAACACCCATTCCTTCTAAAAACACTAGAGAGCATAGGAATAAATGGACTTTTTCATAAAAAAATAAGCAGTATCTACCTAAATCCATTAGCAAGAATTGTGTGCAAGGGGGATAAGCTAGATGAATTTCCATTAAGGGCAAGGGTGAAACGAAGATGTCCATTATCACCACTGTTATTCAATATGGTACTAGAAATGTTAGCTTTAGCAATAAGAGAAGTAAAAGAAATTGAAGGAATTAGAATACGCAAAGAAGAAACTAAGTTATCACTCTTTGAAGAAGAGATAATATACTTAGAAAACCCAAGAGAATCAAGTAAAAAACTACTTAAAGTAATCAACAACTTTGGAAAAGTTGCAGGTTACAAAATAAAAGCAGATAAATCATCTGTATTTCCATATATTGCTAACAAAGCCCAATAGCAAGAGATAGAAAGAGAAATCTCGTTTAAAGCTAGGATAGACACTATAAAATATCTTGAAGTATACCTGCCAAAACAAACCCAGGGACTGTAGGAATACAATTACAAAATACTTTTTGCTCAAATCAAGTCATATCTAAGTAAATGGAAAAATATCAGTTGCTCATGGGTATTATATTATACCAATATTATAAATATGATAATTCTACCTAAATTAATTTTCTTATTCTGTGCCATACCAATCAAAATAATAGATACTTATTTTCTAGAGCTCTAAAAATATCAAAATTCAACTGGAAGAACATAAGGTGCAGAATATCAAGGGAACTAATGAAAAAAAATGTTAGGGAAGGTGGCCCAGCACTACTAGATCTCAAATTGTATTATAAAGCAGCAATCATCAAAACCACTTGGTACTGGCTAAGAAATACAGGAGTAAATCAGTGGAATAGGTTAGCTACTCAAAGCACAGTAATCAATGAATATAGTAATCTACTGTTTGATAAACCTAAGGACCCCAGCTTCTGGAATAAGAACTCACTGTGTGACAAAAATTGCTGGGAAAACTTGATAACAGTGTGGTGGAAACTGGGCATAGACTAATGCCTGACACTGTATACAAGAATAAAGTTCAAATGGATACGTGATCTAGGTATAGTGATACTATAAACAAATCAAGGGAGCAAGGAATCAGATTTATGGAGAATGGAGAAATTTTTGACCAAACAAGAGATAGAGAACATTATGAAGTACAAAATGGATAATTTTGATTACATTAAATTGAAAAGCTTTTGTACAAACAAACTCAATGCAACTAAGATTAGGAGGGAAGCAGAAAATTGGAAAGAATTTTTTCAACTAGTGTCTGTGATAAAGATCTCATTTCTAAAATATATAGAGAACTGAGTCAAATGTATAAGAATACAAGTCATTCCCCAATTGATAAATTGTCAAAGATATGAACAGGTAGTTTTCAGAGGAAGAAATTAAAGCTCTCTATAGTCACATGAAAATATGCTCTATATCACTGTTGATTAGAGAGACGCGTATCAAAAATAACTGAGGTATCGCATTACACCCATCAGATTGGTTAACATGACAAAACAGGAAGATGATAAGTGTTGGAGAAGATGTGCAAGAGTTGGAACACTAATTCATTGTTAGTGGAGCTGTGAGCTCATCCAACCATTCTGAAGAGCAATTTGGAACTATAAACAAATGACTACAAAAATGTGCATACCCTCTGACCCAGAAATATGGCTTTTAGTACTGTATCCCAAAGAGATCATTAAAATGGCAAAGGGTCCCACATGTACAAAAATATTTATAGCAGCTCTCTTTGTGGTGGTCAAAAACTGGAGATCAAGGGGATGCCCATCAATTGGGGAAGGGCCAACAAGTTGTGGCATATGAATGTAATAGAATACTATTGTTCCGTAAGAAATGATGAGCAGGAAGACTTCAGAGAGGCCTGGAAAGACTACTATGAACTGATGCTGAGTGAAAGGAGCAGGACCAGGAGAACTTTGTACACAGCAACAACCACAGTGTGTGAGGAATTTTTCTGGTAGACCTAGTCCTTCACAACAATGCAAGGACATAAAAAATTTCCAATGGACTCTGGAGGCAAAACACCTTCCACATCCTGAGAAAGAACTACGTAATTGGATTGCAAAAGGAAGCAGACCATTTTCTTTTGTATTAGGTTTTGTTTTGTTTTGTTTTATGGTTTCTCCCATTCATTTCAATTCTTCTATGCAACATGACTAAGGCGAAAATGTATTTCATAGGAATGTATGTGCAGAACCTATATAAACCTGCATGCAGAGTTGGGGAGGGAGGGGGAAAAGGGTAAGGAGGGGAGGAGGGGAAAAAAATCTAAGCTATTTGGAAGTTATTGTAGAAAACTGAAAACAAATCAAACAATTTAAAATAATAAAAAAAAAGACTAACATACAATCTGTCACACCATTCTACCTCTCAATTTCCTTGCCTGTCCAATGTATTCCTTCCTTTTAGCCACCAAAATTCTTGAAAGAATAACTGACAACAATGTCTCTTGTGGAGGCTAGGGGAAAGGAAGCTTGTATATCCCTCTCTTAACATTAGTAATTCTGTCTTAATAGCAATTCTCTGTTTCAGGCAAAGAAATCAGTCACATACAATTCTCACCCCCACCCAGGGGTATATTGGAACTAGTTTGAACTGATTAGGCTGATTGTTAAATTTTCAGTGTAAAATGTGAAACCCTACAAATCAGGATTTATTAGTTATTTTGTTGATTATTTAGACTTAAGAGAGTTATGGAGAAAATGTTACATGCAAATTAATCTTAAAAGAGTGTTGAGGGTACAATTTTTCCCCTGCAAAGCTGATAGTTAAACATTCATCAATACACTGCAACCCCTACCCCACTCCTCATATTGCATTCCCAAAACACAGATTAAGCACACACACATTCCTATCTCTGCTCCTTAGCAAAATCAACTGTTTCCTTCTTTTGTAAGGCTAAATACAGATATATCCAAATTGTTTTTAATCTGAGTATAATAGCTCTTTGAAAATTCAATAGGGAGAAGGTGGTGGGGTGAGGTGGGGGAGGGATTCTTCTTAATTCTTCTTCTTAAATCGTCTCCTATGGAACAACTATATATATAATGATGTATTTCTAAATAAAACCTCTTTACTGACTTATACTCTAAAATTCTGACACAATAGAATTCGTCCTTACCATTCTCTCATTCCAGTTTATTGCAATGATGCCTTTAATCTTAACTCCACAGAAGCTTCTCTCTAAAAAATTTTCAATCATATCCTTCTTATCAAATCTAAGACCTGTTTTTAGTCTTTTCTATTATTTAACTGTGTCATTTGACACTGTTTACCACCTCTTTGATCCTCTTTCTTCCATGATGCCACCCCCTCCTATGTCTCTGACCGCTCTTTCTCTGTCTCTTTTGCAGATTCTTCTTTCATATTTCAATCCCTTTTCTTTTCTTTTCTCTTCTCTATTTTTCTCTTCTCTTTTCACTCATTGCTTGGCAATTTCATCTATTCATCCTGTCAATGACTGTGTTAACATAGTGTCAACAATAGTGTCATTTATCATTCTCACATTCCCGAATCTATATTTCAAGCTTCAACATTTTTTTTTGAATGTCAGACATATTTTCCAATTGTCTATTGGTTGTACCTTTTTTTATTTCAAGACTAGTTCTTCCCATCTCATCCAGGATGGAAATGTAATGAATACCCATAGGCCTAATCCTACTTTGAGCCAGCATCAGAATTTTGACCTGCTCCTTTTCTGATCTGGTCCAGTTCACCCCTCCCTAAGCAATCTGTTGCCCCTTACTCCTAGGTGCTCTCCATATAATAGTGAAATCAGTATACATTCTCAATTGCTATAGCCCAATCCAGTTCAGAATGCAAAATGGTTAGCCTCAGCCTCTCTGATAGCTGAGATTACTGGTATTTACCACCATACCCAATATCTTACTTATATTTACCAACCTGAATGTTCTTTCAACTCAACATGGTAAGAAGAAAAGGTTTCACATTCAACCCCATACCAATTATTAATTCTGATTTCTCTGTTTTTGTCAATGAAACCACCATAGTTGGTTACTGGATGAAGGCAGGTTAGGCTCTGCCCTTTCCCTTTCCCCTATGGAGAGTAAGAGAAGGAATCATGAGCAATGACAGATAGCTATAACTGGCTGATTCACAAAGGGAGCCAAAGAGTGCCAGGGACAACAGAAGCCAAATATACTAGGTTCCCCACCCCTCCCCTTCTAGTAACTTGAATGTAATTGATATGCTCATACAAATGCAGGAATTTCTTTATCTCAGATTGGTGAATTTGGCTGCTATTCAAGCCTTCTTTTGTATAGCTTTTTGTACAACTTTCCCAGACTTCCCAGAAATGACTAAGATAAAGGACCATGGAAGGTCAGGTAAGTTAGGAAATGTATATAGACATACATTTCCCAGAGACCCCACATTTCCATTTTACCCTTGAAAAGATAGCCAGAGAGGATTTTCTCACAGGTTTGGGTTGAAAGTGAAGGCATTCAAAGTATATTTGGTGTTTTTCTTTTCAGCAGAATATCCCATTAGGCAGCTGGTAGGTGGAATGAAAGGGAAAATTGAGTCTAATTTGGTGAGGTGACATAGTAACCACCAAAGACATTGAATAACTCTCAGTATAACATAGAAAATAGACAGTAGCTAAGTCTGGAAGTTTTGGTATGGACCAGATCTGAGTGATACTAGTAACTTCTGAGAACTCCCTGCTCAGGCTGTGTGAGATCATGTCTCAATTGCCATGTGCTTCTACCATTGTTGTTTGAGGTGGGAAAGAAGGGAGGAGTGGGAAAGAAATCTCTTTTCCTCTCCACTTATTGCACTCTGGTCTGGGAGTCCAAGGAGAAGCCAGTGAACATAGAAAGGAACAGAAAAGAAAATGAATTCTACAATGAACTCTTTCATAACTCACTCTTCTAGACCACAGGTGGAGTACTTTTCCCAACAGAATTCTATCCTTCTAAATCTCAATCAACCAGTTACCAGGAGGCAAGCTCTAGTCATTGGGGACCAACTATAGGAAGGAGTTCCCTGTTTCCTCTTAGCAAGACACTAAGATTCATGGAAGTCATTTCCTTCCTTCTAAGAAAGACTAAATAAAGGTCGATGCCTAATAACCTTAACAAGTTGATTCAGGGGACACACGAAATTGATCAGCAGTTCTGACCACTCCCTGCAATCTATAGTTTTACAAAGAGTTGTCATTCCTTTATCTATCTCTCAAAACACCTTCATATCATTTCTCTAGTGCCTATTGAAGAGATAAGTATTCTAATCACTACCAACTCCTCTACTCATGCCCTGGATTCCTATCTCTTCTCATCTCATTTAGCAGATTGCCCCCACAATCCTCCCCCTCCTCATCTTTAATCTCTTTGTAGCTATAGGCTCTAGGCAGGTTGTCTAAAAACACACCCCATCATTTTAAACCTCTCACTTGATCCATCATTCCCTCAGGTTATTATTTTATATCTCCAGGAGTCCTTGCCCTCAAGGAACTTACATTCTAATAGAGGTAGACAATATAATTGAGTGGTGACCAGGAAAGGGTATTTTGTGTTGGGATGTCACAGAAATGGTGAGTAAAAAATAAGGCAGCTTATGTACATGTCTTTTCCATAGACAGTGGAGATAGTGTTAACTTGATTGTAGAAAAGGGTGAGGGAAAGGAGTTAAGGCAAAGATACAAGCTATATAACAAGATAAAAAATGACTGGGATAAATATCTGCAGATATAGCTTGTTCAGAACTTCTCTCAGTCATGAGAGGTGGTCTGCTTTGAAGAGTGAAGCACCAACAAGCCCAGTGGCAAGGGGATGAGATAGAAAGTGGCACAAAGTATGTACTTGATAAATGCTTATTGATTGATTTATTCTAAGCTCCAGCTCACCCAAAATTCTGTTCTTCACATCATTTCCATAATGATCTTTCTCATATATAGATCTGTTTTTGTTCTTCTGGCCAAAAAATTATTGACTTCCTATTGTCTCCTGATTAAAATTAAAATTCCTTTACCTGACATTTCTGGACTTCTGGTCTGGCACTGTCTAACCCAGGGGTGGGGAACCTGTTGCTTCCATGTCACATGTGGCCCTCTAGGTCCTCAAGTGTGGCCCTTTGACTGAATACAAACCTCAAAGAATAAATCCTCTTAATTAAAAGGATTTGTTCTGTAAAACTTCGACTCAGACAAAGGGCCATCCTAAAGGACTGAGGGCCACAGGTGGCCTCCAAGCTGCAGGTACCCCACCTCCAAGAGCTTTTCTAGTCTTTTTTTATGTTGCTCTTGTTCCTACTCTCCAGGTTCACTCAAATTCTCCCCAAAGATGGCCTGAACTTTTCTAACTCCATACCTTCACTCATGCTACTGTCTCTGGCTGGAATAACTTCACTTCCCATCTTCATCTATTGAACTCCAGCCCACCATTCCAATTCTAAATCCAATGGCACCTTCTCCAAGATGTCTTGCTCAATACCCATGGGTGTCTCTGATCTTCACCCTTAGACCCCACACAACAATCTTTGTACATTTTGACTCCATATACCACAAAGTATTGTGTCCTACAAGTATCTGTGTTTGCACCTTAAACTTCGTGAGGGTAGAGACTGTCCTTTGCATATGTGCTATGAATGTGGTCGGTGCTTACTAATTGCTGAATGAATGAATGATCTAGTTTAGTTCTCTTATTTTACAAGTGAGGAAGTTGAGACCCAGAATAATCCAAAATAACACAATTAGGGAGTCATTTTTCCATCACATTCATTTAATAAATTGATAAATTATGCTTTATTTTGTTAAATGATTTTAATAAAACAATAAAACTGATATTTCCTAATGCTACATACAAGTCACATATAAATATTTAAACTGTTCTTTCTTTTGAAAAAATATATAGTTATAATACATTGAAATTGATATTTTATAATTATTATAATATAAATTAATAAATTGAAATACAAATTCAATTGGTTTTTATTAGTCTAAAGTTTTTAAACTACAAATTATTTAATCAATTAAATTATACTTAATTAAATGAGTATTTTGAAATAGTTACCAACTGTATGATCATGGATAATTCTCTTCACTTTCTGAGTCTCACTTTATTTATAAAACTCCAGTTATGCATTCATGTATGCATATATAATACATTCATATATATATACATATGTGTGAATGTACATATATATATTTATGTGTATATATACATATATATATATACACACACACACACAAAATTCCAGTGTATTTTTCCATGGTTTTTGTCCTTTCAGCTTGGATTTATTTGTTTTTTTCATTTGTCTAGCTATAGTCAATATATGCATTAATCTCATTCTGTTTCCTTTCCTTCCCATTATTTAATATTGTTCATATTTCTTTATATTTGTTATGCTTAATTTCTTTGCTATATTATATCACATTCATACACCCTAATTTGTTCCAGTCCTCCAGCCCGCAATCCATCCCCCAAGTTCATCTCTCTTCCCTCTTCACCTAGAAATGACAAAGCTGAGGCTCAAACAGGATGTATGTGACCTGCCCAGAAGTACACGATTACCTTGTGGCAGCTGATCTGGAATATAACCTAAATCAAGGTATCAAAGACACCTCTGTCAAGGGCACCAATACATTTTGCATTAGCCCTCTTACGTAAAGAGTTGCCTTTCTTTACAGGTCTATGTTCAATTTGATGGTTCATTAAGGAATAATCCATTCCACTCAACTTTAAACCCACAGCATTGCTCCTCAGAGCAACTACTAACAGGGCTCCAGTCCATAAAAACATTATTTCAAGTGGAAGAAGACAATACTAGTGCTAAACTATTGAGTGACCTGTGTCTCAAACAATTGTGAATCTCACACTGCAAAATGTAAAGGCAGTTTCGTTTATTTTTATTTCTTCTTCCTTCAGTTAGAGCCACTGTCTGCAGTCACAAGGAGCAGGAATTCAGAGTCTGCAGTTGGATGTTGAAGTCTCAGAGAAAGAATTCATGAATGACAGGCCTTCAAATCCTGCTCGTCAATTCCATCTTCCTCCATATGCTCTCCTTCTGCCATGACACAGAAGAGGAATTTGATGCCAGTTCTTCAAATATTTCCTTAGAGAAGGACCATCCAGCTCTGAGCAGACTGGAATCATACCTGTATAGTGAAGGAAGATCTATTTTGGCAGCAACTATGTTCTTCCTACAAAGCTAACAATATTCTCAGCAAAACCTCGCCAGGTTAGCCTCAAATGAATGCTTTTAAGATTCAAGTTTGAAGGGAAAACATTATTTTTCTACATGGAAATACCAGTTGAGATTCTGGGTCTCCAAGCAAAGTTTGCAGAAGGAATTGCTCTATCCTTTGAATTGCATCAAATTAAAACTTCACCAATGGAAAGAACACTTCCTTTTACACAATCTCTGTATGGAATGCATATTCACATTGATGGGTAGTATTTATCCTTTGTACAAATGTTGTACAAATATTATTTCTGGTAGTTAACCTGGGAGGTATATTTGTTTGGTTTTTCAAATGATATGTGTGACAAAAGGATATAACCACATGACTTCTTTATTATATAACCTGATGCAAGTATCTTGAGCTCTTTTGCTTTGGTTTTCTTTTTAAAAAAGTATTGTTTATTTTCATTTTTCAACATCTACTTTTATACGATTTTGAGTTCTAGTTTCCAGTTCCCCCTCCCCAAGATGGCATGCAATCTGATGCATGTATGATCATATTAAACATATTTCCACATCGGTTATACTGTGAAAGAAGAATCAGAACAAAAGGGAAAAACCAGGAGACAGAAAAAAACAAAAAACAACAACAAAAAAAGAAAAAATAGTGTGCTTCAATTGCATTCAGACCCCATACTTCTTTCTCTAGATTTGGATAGCATTTTCCATCATGAGTCTTTTGGAATTGTCTTAGATCATTGCACTGTTCAGAAAAACTAAGTCTTACAAAGTCGGTCACTCTGATTTTCAAATGTTTAAAATAAGGCTAATAGTAGTTTCACATTTATATAATGCTTTGTAGATACAAAGGGCTTTCATATACATTCCCTCAATTGATCTTCTCAATAATGCTTAGTTAAGTGATTCAGATATATTATCTCTATCTGTCAGATAAGCAAACTCAGAAACAGAATGGAAGGGGAAAATGCAACTCGGAGTTTCTGGCTTTAAATTGCCCAAATGACCATTCCATTTCTCCGACCCTTGTTATCCATTCCTCCCCAGAACATTTCATTACTAAGTGAATAAGTAATAAGTAATAAGTGCTTAGAATTTTGTTAAATTTGTGTACAAGATATTAAATGATTTTAAGCATTAAGTATGTTTAAATGATTGAAGAGTGGCAGCTTGGCCTGAGAACTAGGGCTGGAGTCAAGAAAGCATGGGTTGATGTCCTACTTTGACACATGTTGAATTTGTGACTGTGGGCAAGGCTCTTAACCTCTCAGTGTCTCAGGTAACTCTATATGACAGAGCTTCTTCAATATTTTGTGTCATGACCCTTTTGGCAGTGGTTGGTGAAGCTATGGAACTCTTTTGAAAATTGTGTTTTTAAATGTGTAACATAAAATATGTAGGATTACAAAGAAAACTACATTGAAATACAGTCATCACAATATTTCACTAAGCAACAACAACAACTAGAAGTTTATGTACTCCTGATTGAGACTGCTCTAAGACTATAAATTTCACAATAGTTGCTTATAGGCATAGGGAGAGGGAATTTCCCCACCTGGGAGTTCCCCAGACCAATGAAATCTCAGGTCAAGTCAAAACCAAAACCAAAGCATTTAAAAGGTTCTAATAATCATCAAGAGACCCAAATGAAACAAAATAAAAAAAAAAGTCTTACAGCTTGTACCCAAACAGTGCCAATGGAGTTATGGAATTGTAGACCTAGAAAATATTCTGCTTCTGGTTTGTTCAAGTGCCAAGCTTTTTAGCAAAAGTGACCCAGCTGCACTTCGTTGTTTTTAAGGTTAGTCTGACTTCCTAGGGCTTTAAAACTTGGAAGAAGAGAGGTAATGAGTACAGCTGCAGGAGTATAGGTATAATGTACTCTATCCTATGCCAAACGGCAAATGAGTGAGCACTGAGTGAGCCTAATCATCACCAAGTGAGCATACATTTTAGGTACATTATGAACTGCTTGGAGGTTTCTGTTCATCCTTGTTGGTAACCTCTGTAGACTTGATATGATGATAGCATTCCTAATAGGTTAGCTCTGTGTCTCCAGAGCTAAGAATTCATCTATCTAGTCCTCATCCATATTTCTTTTTAACAAGAATAGCATGAAATACTTTCTTAAATGCTTTGCTAAAAATCTAGGTAACAGATCTGAGAGCAAGAGATACAGGGCAATTTAAAAATTAACATATTGAATTATAAACTGTGCATATAATTCATGGTTTTAGGTTAAAAAAATTCCATGATCTCTCAGACTAGGCAAGATGTCAAAAAAGGAAGTGAGGTTGATTTAGCACAACTTGCACTCTAGATGAGCCCTGCTTTCTTTTCTAGATCTTCACTAGCCATCTTTTGAATATTTTTCCTTCCTTTCCCTTCCCCAGTATCAAATGCTGGAAACTGCCAGTAAGTACTAAAGGATCACCGTAAATATCTTTTCTTGCCTTGTTATTTGAAATAAGTCACAGGATCATAGATCTAGAAGTGGAAGAAGCCTCAGACAGCATTTAGTCTGAGTCCTCTGTTTGATAGGTAAAGAAAGTTGGACTAGGATCGTTAAATGACTTTCCCAAGGGGATATGGATAGTAAACATTAGAAACAGCATTTCGAACCTAGGCTCTATGACTCCAGATGGAGTGCTCTTTCCACTGTACCTACCATTTAAGTCCTTCACAATCAAAACCAGTGTGATCTCCTCTGCAACCCTGGCTGAGTGATATGGAAGTGGAGGAATGCAAAATATCACTGGAACTGCTTCTCAATCACACTCTCAATATTCTTTCCTAAAAATGTGATACTAAATCTAGACCAACAATTGGCAGAAAGAGAAATGTCGAGGGAAGTTATGTTGAATCATGAAATAACAACCATCTGCTTGAATCAGGACTGGCACCTTTACCCCACAAAGAGAAACTCACTGGCTGCCAAAAGTTGGACCCTTTACCTTTTAACTTATCCTGAAGTATCATGACCCACTTGCATATGTTTACAAAGGGCCTAGTATTTTGGGGGCCTTCTACTCATCCTAAAACTACTGTAACACATCAGCCATAGGTTTCATGCTTGCTGTCTGGAAACCTGAATAGAAACCATAGTGAAAAACTACACACACATACATGTGTACATATATATACATATATATATATGCATGTGTGTGTATGTATAGAATATATTTATATGTGCATATATATGTATATGATATATGTACATATATTTAAGGGGTAACTATATGGCACAGTAGATAGAGCACCAAGCCTGAAGTGAGAAAGATTCATCTTGATGAATTCAAATCCAGCCTCAGACACTAACTAGCTTGTGTGGCCTTGGGCAAGTCAGTTCATCCTGCTTACCTCAGTTCCTCACCTGTAAAATGCACTGGAGAAGGTGATGGCAAACCACTCCCATGTCTTTTCCAAGAAAACCCTAAATGGGATCATGAAGAGTTGATTAAAACTACTGAACAACAACATACATTTAGTACATGTGTATGTATATATGTAATGTATGCACATGTATATTACATGAATATGTGGATATATTTACATATAATATATGAATATATATGAATATGATATGTGTATATTTAAAATGTTCAGAAAATAATGCAAACAATGGAGGGAGGAGATGAGGTGAACTTTTACGGATATAATAATAGAAAGTTTCTTGGCCTTTGTCACTTATACCCATACAACAGCCCAGGCTCATTGATATGAAATTGGAGGGGACTTCAGAAGTCATCTAGCTCAACCTTCTCAGTTTACACCTGAGGAATCCAAGACCCAGAGAGATTAATTGGTTTGCCCAAGGTCAAGCAGTTAATAAGCAACAGTTCCTAGATTCAAACCTACTTCCTAACACCAAATCTGCTGATGTTTCCAGCATATTATTAACAAAAACTATCATATTTTTAAAAATTGGAAACATTATCCCTGGCTAGAAGTACATCTTTCCTATTTTAGCTCAGTGGTGCAATGGATAAGGAAGGCAGCTAGGTGACTCAGTGGTTAAAGTGCTAGCTAGGTTTGGAGTCAGAAAATTCAAATCTGGTCTCATGTGCTTACTAGCTATGTGATACTAGGAAGGTCAACCTCTGTTTCTTCATCTGGTAAAAAAAACAGGAATAATCATGGCATCTTCCTCATTGGGTTGTAAGGATCAGATATGATAAAGCACTTAGCAGATGGCTGTGCGTAAATAATAATTATTATTGTGGTTGTTGCTATGAACAAGTAATGAAGGATTAGTCATTCATATATTTTTCTTTTTTAAAGCAAACAATAGAGTTGCATATGTAGCCTCTACTTGGGTTTTTTTCCCTTTTCTTTTTGCCTGCATTTCCCTGACATGCCTAAGCAGTAGAGAAAAGCAGGAAAGGTGGGGTTGAATTGCTTTAAGTATTTAGTGTGGAGGCAGTTAGCTGCCTGAGCTCATTCAGGGGTGGGGACAGTTTGAAAGCAAGCCAGAGGAGAAAGTCAATGATTCCAGAGCTGAGAGCTGATCCATTTTAGGATATCTTTCTCCCACCCCTAGAAAGCAGAAACCTTTGAGAGACAACACTGAATCATGGATCTTTTGAGGTTTAGTCTGCTGAAGCATTAGATGCCTGGATTCATTGAGCTACTGGCCAGGAAGAGAGCTATCCCTCCTTATGTTCAAGCCAATAATCTTCACGGGTCACTCTCAGAGGAGGGAAGAGTGAAAAGAATTGAGACAAAGTCCATGCCTCTCCCCTAGACTTGGTGACTAAGACACAGCATGCTTTGTACAAAAGCCTTTAGGGACATCAATATCTCTGAGAGTGATAATTGAGACAGGGGAAATTGAGTCAAACCTTTACCAAGGGAGTTGATATTTCTGACTTCATTAGGAAAGCTATTTGTCCTCTGGTTGGGAGTTTTAAAACTGGTATTTTCATTTCATTCCACTTGAGAGCAGGAACTTTTCTTTGCCTTTCTTGATATCCTTAGTGCTTCACACAGTAGGCACTTAATAAATGCAAATTGATGGACCGATTGGGGGAATTGAGATTTTAAGACTCTGCTGAAGAGTAACCAAATGCTTCAGACTTCTAACTTTGTACTTTAATATCAATCCTGATAAAATATCCTCTAATCTGTTTATGAGCCAGGAATGCATTTAGGTTAGTAGGAAATTTGAACTTCAGTGGGATGGGTGTGACCATGTAAGTTATGGATTGTTATTGGACATTTTCATACCCTTGTATTAGACTAGACTAGACCGTTGTTGTGTTCAGTCAAGTCTGAGTTTTGTGACTTGTTTGGGATTTTCTTGGCAAAAATACTGGAGTGGTTTGCCATTTCCTACTCCAGCACACTTTACAGATGAGGAAACTGAGCCAAAGAAGGTTAAATGTCTTGCCCAGGGTCTCACAGCTAGTAAGCTATAATAACAAATCAAATAAGGATATGAACTCAGTAAGAAGAGTCTTCTTGACTCCAGGCCTAGCACTCTATCCACTGCTCCACCTACCTGCCCTATAGACTAGACTAGATTAATGCTAATATTAAAAGGAAAGTTAGAAACTCCAAATCTGGGTAGGTCCTATTCATGCATATGCAGAGAGGGAACTAGAGCAGCTTGCTGGAGTGCCATCTTCTGACTTGGAAAAAGGCTGCATTTTCAGTTGCTATTCCAGTCTCACCAGGCCCATCTTCTTCCACCTGCCTTAGGAACATGGCACATGGGTTTTCTTTAGGAGACCCCTTATGCTTTGTCTGCCCTTTACCTACATAACTGCTTCTATGCCTCTTACTGTTAACCTGGGCTTCTCTCAGTGTATATAGCAGGACTTGGGTGGATGAGAGTACTCACACACAAGCACACATGCACTCCAAAAAATTTTTTCTCATTCAATACAAAATTATTCAAATAATAGGGGGAAACAAGACCTCAATCAATGAAATATCAAAGGATTGAAGAAAATCTAAGGTACAAAAATTTTATCTATTCATATTGTCTTACTTCCTTTGAAATTTCCTTTATGTAATATAGCCCCACTTGTGTATTTAAAATATATAGGATCATAAGTTAGATCTAGAATAATGTTAATATTAGCTGGTACTTATATAGGTGGCTCATTTGAGCTAGGTGGCTCAAATGATAGGACCTGGGGCCTGGGGTCAGGAAGACCTGAGTCCAAATTTGACCTCAGATACTTACTAGTTGTATGACCCTGGACAAGTCACTTAACCTCTGTTTGCCTTAGTCCATTGGAGAAGGAAATGGTAAATCACTCTAGTATCTTGGGCTAGAAAACCCCATGGACAATATGGTTCACAGGGTCACCATGAGTCAGACACAACTGAACAACAACAAAACACTTATGGAACACTTTAAGGTTTGCAAAACACTTTATGTATATTAACTCATCGAATCTATGCAAGAATTCTGAGAGGTTGGTGTTATTATTAACCTAGTTAAAGCTAGAGAAACTGAGGTTGACAGAGATTAAGTGACTTGTCTAGTCATGTAGCTCATAACTATTTGAGGCAAATTTTCCTGAATCCAAGGTCCAGGGCTATATCCATTACGATATACTATTTCTAAAATTCAGTTTAAAAACAAAAAAAAAATCTTTTTTAGAAAAATATTTAATGAATAAAATACTACATACCTACGCAAATTGAAGCAAATACAGGATTTGGTCAGGTTTAATTAAAAAAAATAAGTAGGGAAATTAAATTGTATACATATAAGTTCACTGGCCCAGTAAAATGCTCTTCATTTATTGGAATAAGTAACAAAAGCAGAAAACCACTCATACTCAATGCAACATTTTCAAAATCAAGACAAATGAAGTTTAGAGAGACAATTGCATAGTCAGCACCTGGGATTCGAGGTTTGGCCCAGCCTGACACCATAATCCATGTCAGAGTTAGTTTTTAAAGTAATGCATCCACCACTGGCCAAGGAGCCCAGGTGTCAAAACCATCAGCTTTAGTGACATGACCTGAATTAAATGAGGAAGTCTCTATTTTCATATCAGAATCTCTCTGCTGGAGCAGAATGGATGCACCTAGAATGACTTTAAGATACAGATAAGGATTGTGCCCTCCTTCGAAACTGAGAATGTGATGATTCATAGTCTCATATGAGCAGAGACTTCACCAGGTGCATGTATTAACATATTATTAAACACCCACAGATGGTTTAAATTTATACAACAAATATATATATACATATATATATATGGATATGGATGTGTGTATGTATATACACACATATACATATGTATATGAGTATGTGTGTATACACATATACATAATCAGTGAGCTAAGCATTTTTAAATTCTTCAGGTAAAAGGGGCTATGTAAATACAAGTAATGCTATACTAAAACCAAAAATAATTATTAATAATTATCTACATGATTAATTATGCCCTTTTTCATTTAAGGAACCAAAGTTTATTTTGTAGAAAATTAAAGATTCTCTCTAACAGTAATAACCACAGAATCTCTATATCTGAGCACTTCTAAAGAAGATTGCATGACTGCAGGATGTAAGCTCAATCAGGTTCAATAAGAAAGGCTTCTGAATGGACAGCTTATCTGATTGGCTGAATGTCCTTTGGTCCTTGATTAAACAGTTGCCTGCTCCTGGAATACATTAGCAGGTAACTATTATGGGCCAGGGTTGTTTTGGTAGCAATGAGCCCACAGGCAGAGTGACTTTAATCAATCTCAGAAACATAATGATGACTATGTAATTTGCTGCCTTAAGTGTTTGCTTATTAATTTGAAATGGAATTTATGCCTAAAAATTAAAAGAGCTGTAAAGGCTGAGCACATGTGGTAATAGAGATGTGGAAATGACATCACAGACTGTCAATGAGAATTTTGTCCAAACTTAGTCCTTAACATATTTTTAGATATTTATAAATATATTCAGGAGATCAAGCATCATAGATTTAGAACCCAACAGAATTTCAGAGACCCCTTAGTCCAACCTTATTATTTTATAGATGAAGAAACTGAAGACCATATATGAGATAAAGTTCCTAACGGGAGTAGTGGGGGGAGCCTAAGAACTTAGATGGGAAAAAAATTTTATCTTTATTTTTGTTAATTTCTAGTTAAAGTTTAGTGAGTTCTTTTCAAATGTGTGTGTATATTTTTTTATTTTTTTTTAAAGGTTAGTGTGAGAAGGAGTTCATAGACATCACTGGACTGACAAAGAGGACCATGACAAACAAAAAGATAAAGAATTGCTGCTTTAAAGGTTAAGTGTTTTGACATGGTCATACAAGGAATAAGCAATAGGACCTAAATTTCAAAGCAGATCATTTAACTGCAAATTGAGAGTTCATAAAATCATAGACTTAGGTTGGAAGGGACCTTACAAGGCCAACCCCCTCGTTTTATGGAGGAGGAAACTGAGGCCCATAGAGGCTAATTGAGTTGTCCAAGGTCATTCGGGTAGTGAGTTTCAGAGGCAGAATTTCAACACAAGTATTCTGACTTTAAATCAATTGCTTTTTGTACTGTTCTGCCTATGTTGTTAAAACAAACTAAAAACCTCATCTGACTTAACTTTAGGGAGAAGCTAGTAACCCTAATGTGATGGAAAGTTCTTTTTTTTAAGAATAAACCTATATTGTTACTATTTAGGTAGAAAAAGAGTTCAAAATGGAATTCAAAATATTCAGAGAAATGAGAAACATGATCCTATTGCTCCAAACTAAAAGTGTAGACAGTTCTAGACGGAAGCAACTAAGCAGTAGTGTGCTGGAGCCAGATTGAACCAATTCATGAGAGTCAATAGTGAAAATTTCAGTGTGATCATTTGCTCCTGGGAAATCAGCAAATACTACAAATCAGGGCTTGATTTATCTTTATACTGATTGCCTGCATTTTTAAAAAGTGATGGTGAAAATGTTAATACTGAAGGGGCTGCTAGTTGGCACAGTGAAGACAGCAATGACCCTAGAGTCAGAAGGATCTGAGTTCAAGTTCAGTCTCAGACATTACTAGCTATGTGACCCATGGCACATTTAATCCTGATTGATTGCCTCCAAAAAAATGTTAAGTAATGCAGATTAAACTTAAAAGTGCTTGCCTTATTTTCCCCTGGAGAACTGGTTGTTAAACATTTACCAGTACATCAGTGGATAGAAATTCTCAAAAATGAAATTCTTATAATGATTCTAATGAAGAAGAAATGAAGGAGGCATTGAAAAAGAACAATGTGGGAAGGGAGTTTTCAGATGAATCTGATGTAAAAGGGACAAAGTCAAAAGATGTAAGGATGGGCTCATAACAAAATATAAATACAAAAATATTAACAGGGTTAATAAATAAAGGTTAATAAGAATTAGGTCAGGAAGGCCAAAGTCCAAAAAGAGTTGAATTTTGAACAAAAAAGTAAACATAATTTAAAAATGACTCTTTAAAGTATTTTCAGAGCAAGAACATTTAACAGCCCCACTGCTCAGGGCAAATGTTGAAATAACATATAAATGAGATAGTGGAACTACTCAGTTCCTAACTCTTCCCCCCCACCTTCTGATTAACTAAGTGTGATCTTTAGATCACAAAAGTTAGATCAAGTGTAATCTAGGATATGTAATGAGAATACCCAGGATTTATGTATTCTAAATGAGTTTGAGTCCCTTATCCCAAATTAACTCTATCCTAGAAAAGTAAAAGTCCTCAGAAATGTGTAAACAATGATCATTGAAGAATCATGTAGAAGGGGAAGAAATACTGACAAAGTAAAGATATTTTGAGATCTCTTTGAAAAACAACTAAAGATTCTTGAAAACACATATTTTTTCCCTAAATATTAAGTATACTAAAATAGCTTCACTTTATTTTTTCATTGGGTCACTAGATTGGTAGAGGCAGCAGCGAAAACCAAGGCTCAAATCTTACCTCTGATATTTATCTGTGTGACCCTGGATAAGTCACAGCTTCTAGGTGAATGAGGCAACTCTCTATAACTTATCAACCAAGTTATAGAAGGTTAAAAAATTGCTCTGATGATAGGAGTTCCCAAACAGGAGTTTTCATGCTGACAAAAATCACAGGTTTGGGAGGGCGGAGCCAAGATGGTGGAGTAGAAGCACTCACCTCTAGAAACTCTCCCCACAAAGCCCATAAAGTACCTGTAAAAAATGACTCTAAACAAATTCTAGAGCAGCAGAAGCCACAAAATGACAGAGTGAAAGAGATTTCCAGCCCAAGGCAACCTGAAAGGCCAATAGGAGAGGTCTATCACACCAGATGTGGAAAGGAGTGCAACCCAACTTTGACTATGCCATGGCAAGGACAGGACTGGAGCAGGCTTCAAGGTACCACCAGTAGCATCTGCGGGTCCCAGATTCCTCAACTCACAAATACCAAAGACAGCTTCAAAGGTCAGTGAGAAAGCTCTTTTACCTGAGTCAGAAGGAAACACAGTGGTCTAGACCCGCTCCTAGGCAGCAGCTGCTTCCATTGTTGGAGCTCTGGCCTAAAGATCCTGGGGGAATTGAGCAACTGATCTGAATCTCAGCTCTGAATGGTGGCCCTGGGGTGAGGAGGAGGGCTGCCTGGTTGGTGAAGCTAGTGGAGGCTCTGAAGAGGGAATCCTGCTCACAGACCAGAGTGTAGGCCAGGAGAGGAGTAAACTCCTCTCCCTTGATTGTGCCACCTTGGAGGAACTGAGAACTTACAGGTCCCCAGAGTATACCCTCCTCTTGACAAAGAACTGAAAAGTCAAGTAACTGGCTGGAAAAGTGCCCCCAAAAGGCTAAAAGAATAAAACAATAGAAGGTTACTTTCTTGGTGAGCAAATATTTTTTTCCAACCTTTCAAATGAGGAACAATGCATATTGGAAGAACTAAAAGTCAAGGCTTCTGCATCCAAAACTTCCAAAATAAATATGTAATGGTCTCAGGTGATGGAAGAGCTCAAGAAAGATTTTGAAAATCATGTAAGAGAGGTGGAGGAAATATTGGGAAGAGAAATGAGAGTGATGCAAGAAAATCATGAAAAGTGAGTCAACAGCTTGCTAAAAGAGACCCAAACAAATGCTGAAGAAATTAACACCTTTAAAAATAGACTAACTCAAATGGCAAAAGAGGCCCAAAAAGCCAATAAGGAGAGCAGAATGTTTTAAAAAGCAGAATTAGACAAATGGAAAAGGAGGTTCAAAAGCTCACTGAGGAAAATATTTCTTTAAAAATATGAATGGACAAAGTTGCAGATTACAAAATAAACCACACAAATCTTCTGCATTTCTATATATTAGTAACAAAGCCCAACAGCAAAAAATAGAAAGAGAAATCCCACTTAAAGCTGGGATAGACACTATAAAATATTTGGGAGTTTACCTGCTAAAACAAACTCAGGGACTATATGAACACAATTACAAGACACTTTTCACACAAATAAAGTCAGATCTAAGTAGGTGGAAAAGCATCAGTTGCTCATGGGTAGGCCAAGCCAATATAATAAAAATGACAATTCTATCTAAATTAATTTACTTATTTAGTGTCATACCAATCAAACTATCAGATAATTATTTTCTAGAGCTGGAAAAAATAATATCAAAATTCAACTGGAAGAACAAGAGATCTAGAATTAGAATATCAAGGATACTAATGAAAAGAAATGCTAGGGAAGGTGACCTAGTGCTGCCAGATCTCAAATTGTATTATAAAGCAGGAATTATCAGAACCACTTGGTACCGGCTAAGAAACAGAAGGGTAGACAAGTGGAATAAACAAGGCACTTGAGACATAGTAGAAAAGCAATATAGCAACCTCCTGTTCGATAAACCCAAAGACCCCAGCTTCTGGGATAAGAACTCACTGTTCAACAAAAATTGCTGGGAAAACTGGATAATAATGTGGTAGAAACTAGGCATAGACTGGTGGCTGACACTGTACGCAAGAATAAAGTCCAAATGACTACACAATCTAGGTATAAAGATTGATACTACAGACAAATTGGTGGAGCAAGGAATAGTGTATTTATCAGATTTATGGAGAAGGGAAGAATTTTTGACTAAAGAAGAGATACAAAGTTTTATGAAATACAAGATGGATAATTTTGATTACATGAAACTGAAAACTTTTTGCACAGTCACACCACGATTCAGAGGGATGCAGAAAACTGGGAAAGAATTTTTGCAGCTAGTGTCTCTGATAAAGGCCTCATTTCCCAAATATATAGAGAACTAAGTCAAATGTACAAAAATACAACCATTCCCCAGTTGATAAATGGTCAAAGGATATGAACAGGCAGTTTTCAGAGGAAGGAAATTAAAGATATCTATAGTCACATGAAAAAATGCTCTAAATCACTATTGATTAGAGAGATACAAATCAAAACAATACTGAGGTACTACATCACAGCTATCAGACTGGCTAGCATGACAGAACAGGAAGATAATAGATGTTGGAGAAGACGTGGGAGAGTTGGAACACTAATTCATTGTTGGTGGAGCTGTGGGCTGATCTGGCCATTCTGGAGGGTGGTTTGGAACTATGTCCAAAGGACTACAAAAATGTGTATACCCTTTGACCCACCAGTAGTGCTGCTAGGACTGTATCCCCAAGAGATGATAAAAATGGGAAAGGGTCCCACATGTACAAAAATATTTTTAGCAGCACTCTTTGTGGTGGCCCAAAACTAGAAATCAAGGGGATGCCCATCAATTGGGGAATGGCTGAATAAATTATGGTATATAAATATAATGGGATATTATTATGCTATAAGGAATGATGAACAAGAAGACTTCAGAGAGGCCTGGAAAGACTTATATGATCTGATGCTGAGTGAAAGGAGCAGAACCAGGAGAACTTTGTGCACAGCAATGACCACAGTGTGTGAGAGTTTTTCTGGTAGACTTGGAACTTCATTACAATGCAAAGACTTAAAAAAATTCCCTGTGGTCTTTTAAGACAATGTGCCTTCCTCATCCAGAGAAAGAACTATGGAATTCAACTGCAGAATATAGCAGATCATTTTTATTTTGGTTTGTTATATAATTTCTCCCAATCATTTTAATTCTTCCATACAGCACAACTATGGTGAAAATGTATTTAAGAGGGATGTATGTGTAGAACCTATATAAAATTGTATGCCATCTCGAAGAGGGAGGGGGAAGTTAGGGGGGAGAGAGAGGAAAAACTATGTTATATGGTAGTGATTGTAGAACATGGAAAATAAATAAAATTAATATATGTATAAAAAATTAGAATGGAACAGATGGAAGCTAATGACTTTATGAGAAATCAAGAAATTACAAACAAAACAAAAGAATGAAAAAATAGAAGACAATGTGAAATATCTCATTGGAAAAACAACTGACCTGGGAAATAGATCCAGGAAAGATAATTTAAAAATTATGGGACTACCTGAAAGCCATAATCAAAAAAAGAACCTAGACATCATCTTTCATGAAATTATCAAGCAAAATTGCCCTGATATTCTAGAAACAGAAGGTAAAATAAATATTGAAAGAATTTACTGATCACCTCCTAAAAGAGATCAAAAAGAAATTGGAAAATTGAAATTGGAAAAATGAAATAGGAATATTGCAATCAAATTTTGGAGTTCCCAGATCAAGGAGAAAATATTGCAAATAGCCAGAAAGAAGCAATTTGAGTATTGTGCAACTACAATCAGGACAACACAAGATCTAGAAGTTTCTACACTAAGGAACCAGAGGGCTCACACTAGGACCCAGGCGAGCCTCAGTGCTAGTGGAAACTTGCACTAGGATCTAGGCATGCCTCAGTACTCCAGGGGAAACGGGAAGACAATAGGGCAGCTGGGATCACCATCCCCTGAGCTTGCCTTTGCCTCAGTTCAGCTGAGGAGATCTCCCATGACCAGACCACTCCTCCCCCACACTTAACAAGCTAACCCCAGGGCTGATCTGGGAAACAGAAAACAAAAAGATAAAATGACACTTGCTCTTAGCTTTTTCACACAAGTCAGCTCAACACCAAGTTCTACAGCTTCTAACTAAAAGAACCAGAAGCCACAACACACAATCACCATCATGAACAAGAAAAAGCAAAACAAGCACACAAAAAGCCATAGAATCTTTCTATAGGGACAAGGACCAAAACACAAACACCAAAGAGGTCAGTAGTGAGACTGTACTTTCATCTGAAACTTCAGAAGGGACTATGAACTGCTAGTATGAACAAACAGCTCTCCTGGAACAGCTGAAGAAGGAAACAGAAGAAAAACTGGCCAATGATTTTAAAAGTATGAAAAAAGAATTCACTCTCTTTAAAAAGGAAAATTGAACAAATGGAAAAAGAAGCACAAAACCTAACTGCGGAAAATTAGACAAATGGAAAAGGAAGTACAAAAATCATCTGGAGAAAATAACTCCTTAAAAGGAACAATTGGACAGATGGAAAAGGAGATGCAAAAGTTAACTGAAGAAAACAATTTGATAAAAATTAGAATTGGGCAAGTCGAAACTAATGACTCTGAGACAGCAAGAATCAGTCAAACAAAATCTAAACAATGAAAAGATAGGGGAAATGTAAAGTATCTAACTGAAAAAACAACTGACTTGGAAAATAGATCCAGGAGAGAAAATTTAAGAATTATTGGCCTACCAGAAAGCCATGATGAAAAAAAGAGTCTGGACAATATCTTCCAGGAAATCATCAAGGAAAACTGCCTAGAAGTGCTAGACCCAGAGGGCAAAACAATCATCAAAAGAATCCACCATTCACCTCCCGAAAGGGATCCCAAACTCAAAACTCCAAGAAATATCGTTGCCAAATTCCAGAACTATCAAGTGAAGCAGAAAATCCTACAGGCAGCCAGAAAGAAACCATTCAAATATAGAGGAGCTACAGGCAAAGGAGCTGGGGCTACAACCAAGGATCAACTACACTGCAAAGTTCAGCATAACATTTCAGGCAAGGAGATGGTCATTCAATGAAGTAAGGGATTTCCAGACCTTCCTGACAAAAACATCAGAACTTAATAGAAAATTCCATCTTCAAACGCAGGTCTCAAGAGAGGCATAAAATGGTATACAGGGGGAAAAAAAACTTGTTACTCAATTTTGGCAAACTGTTTACCACTATATAAGGGAAGATGACACCTGTTAATCTTGAGAATTGTACATCTATCATGAAATATAAAAGGGATATACATAGATGAAATGGGTATAAAATAAATGATGTGATGATAAAAAAAAATATGATTTAAGCATGCAAAGGGACTGTAACAGGAGGTGTGAGAATTATTTTTGCATGTAACTGGGAAATAAGAAATACAGGTAATGGTGTATCAAAATCTATCTTGCCCTACAAGAAAAGAGAGAAGATGGGGATAAGGGAAGGTTGGGATGTGATAGAAGGGATGGTAGATTGGGAGAAGGAGTAATCAGACTGCATGGTGTTTTGGGGTGGGAGTAGGGGAGAGATGGGAAGAAAATTTGAAACTTAAAGTCTTGTGGAAACAAATGTTGAGAACTAAAAATAAATAAATTAGAAAAAAGTCACAGGTCTTTTTTAGATTCACAAGATTGGTGGATCAGGGAAAACATATTAAGAATCAATCATCAAACATTTCTTAACTACCTACTAAGTGCCAGCATTTTATCAGGAATTAAAGATACAAATAAATAGAATAAAACAATCTCTACTCTTGAGGAGCTTACATTTAATCAATAACATTTCTTGACATCTCACCAAAATATTTGACAAAGTATATCTTGATAACCTTGCAGACAAGATGGAGAAATAAGGACTAGATAATAACTTAGTTTGATGGTTTTTGTGACTGATGGAGCAGTTATGACCAAATAGTGGTGATTAATGTCAAGCTAAGGAATGTCTTTAATGGCTTCATGAAGGGTTCTGAATTCTACAATATTGTAATCAGTTAGTTAGATGAAATCATAAATAGCATGATTTTATCAAACTTTTAGAAGACACAAAGTGTCTTAATACACTGATGACAGAATCAGGATCTACACACAAAAAAATAAACCCTTCAATAAACCGAAATGTGAAGCCAAATCAGCAAGAAATTTAATAGTGTTGATGGTAAAGTCCTATGTTGGTTCAGTCAATTGCAGAGGCACAGGATGAAGGAATAAATGGATTAATAGTAAGTCATCTGAGAACTCACTTTATTGAAAGTTCAATACTAGTTAATACTATACCAGAAGAGGTTATAAATGCTTAGTCTTTATTAATAGCAGTTTGGTGTCCATAACAAAGTAATTAATAGCCCTCTTATATTCTGTGTTACTAAGATTTCATATATAGTATGTCATTCATTTTTGGGAATAAAATTTGAAAAAGAACATTACCAAATTGTAGCATCCATAGAAGGAAGACGGAAATGGTAAGAGAAATTGAAGTCATATTATGTGGGGATTGGTTCATGGAATGAGTGATATTTGGTCTGGAGAAGAGAAAGAGGTGAAGAGTTCATGATAATTGTCTTCAAACATTTAAATGGTTGTTATCTAAAAGAAGGGTTAGAAGTGTCCTATGGGTTAGGAGAGAGAAGAATTAAGACCAGTTGGTGGAAGGTACAACAATTAGAACCTTTAAAAGGGAAACAATTACTTTAGGGAGAGGGAATTCCTTGTCTTTGGAGGTATCTAAGCAGAGGCTGTACCTGGCAAGGGACGTTATAGAGATGACTCCTTCTTAAGGCAGGAAGTCAGATTCAATGACCACTGATGTTCCTTCTCTTTGTATTTACTGAATCTATGTTCATGTTGTTCCTCTTCAAATAGAATGTAAGCTCCTTGACAAGGACAATTTTTATTTTTGTCTTTGTATTCCACATAGGACAGTGCTTGCTGAATCGAATGCTAAGGTTCTATGATTCTGGACTGAGGTTTGTTTGTTGTCTTTTGTTTCTCTCCATACCCCCACATCCCCAATTGTAACTGATGATTCAAAAGTAGGGGAATGGTCTAAGCCACATTATTTCATGGAAAGTTCCTCTAAAGATGGAGTAAGGAAATGCAGATTCGTAATTCTTCTGTAACTTTCAGTCATAGAATTGACTGGAGCATTGAGCAATTAAGTGATTTGTCATGATCATAGATCTATTATGTGTGAGTCAGAACTTGAATCCAGGTCTTCCTAAGTTGAAGACCAACTTTCTATTCAATACTTAGGTTGCCTTTTCACCTTTTCCCAATTTTTGAAACTTGGACATTTGTCCAGCTTTCATTTTCTAGTACCACTCCCCTTATATACCTATCTACATACATATACATATAAAATACATACACACATGCACATATATATTTGTATATTTTATATATATATATATATATATATATATATACAGATTAAGGATAAAGAATATTTATCCTTAATCTGTTTATATAATTCTTATTTTGCTTTATTTAATTAGCATATTGCTTTCCTTTTCCATGACTCTTCAATGATTTGTAGTTATATCTCTAATTTTTTTTAGTACTCAATAAGCATTTATCTGGAATAAGAGACTTAGACTACTTAACAGTAGGTCTGTTCTCTCACTTAAAGTATTTAGGTTCTGTCTTACTGACTCATTTAAAAATGGGTTATAAGGTCCTCAATTATATTTGAATATTGAATCACTTACAGAATAGATAACAAACCACCTTTACCAAGAAACTTATTTTATCATTAAGAACTCCTTTATGGACAGTTGTCATTTGATGGTACAGAATTATATTATATATTATGTAGGACAACAAATGTAACTAGTCAATAAGTACCCAAACAATACCTCTTAAAATATAGTTGAAGTATTAGAAGACTTGATGTTACACTCATTTTAAATTCATTGGGGTTTTTGCCAGTCAGAAGAATATGGGGTTGAACCTAGAAATGGTAAAGGACCAAATTTCTCTCAGATTTTCTTTTAATGGCTATTTGGAACATTCTGAGGAATGGTGTCAATATTCACTAGTGTCAAGCATTTAAATTCTGGCCCATACACACTTCTGAATATTCATTATAACTGAAGCCAGTGACACATTTGCTGCCAGACTGCACTAACTTGGAGGAAATTGCTACAAATGGATCTAGTCCACAATGTACCACCTTCTAGTGGTGCAGAAGTTCACTGCCAAGATAGGAACGCTGAATGACATTTTACATTAGCTGGAGAAATAAGTTAATAATAGTGTCAGCTTGGAAATGCAATCACTATCCTCTGCTAGGAAAGGATTTATTTTAGGTTTTGCAAAGATTTCTAATTTTCTCCACCTTTTAATGAAATGGTCCCCAAAGTGGGATGTTCAGCTAATTACCATATTTTATAGCAGGCTTACTTTCAACTATTTCATATTTGGTATTCAGAATGCTAGTGTAATACTAGGTTGCCATGTATGTTAGCTGCAGAGTAAGCATATTTACATAAGCTGTTCTTTCTTTTAATAAAAAAACCATGGCCCTTAATAAGCCCCACAAGTATTATTCTCAACTTCATATAAAGGGCTTTGGTTAAGAACTTTTGCACATTATCATATTCCTATGACCCTCTTTCTTACCCACAAAACTACAATATGAATCTCCAAATTAGATTCCTCTTTACCAGTGCATCTCTTTTAGATAAAGTACTTCCTGTAAGGGACCATCTCCAGGTACCAGAGCTTCAATAGACCAAAATTTCTCTGAGGATTTCTATAGCACAGATAATTTTCTTTCTTTCTTTCTTTTTTTAATGTTCTACAATCACTAACAAAAAGCTTAGATTTTTACCCCCCCGCCTACCTCCCACCACCCCACCTCCCTCTCCAAGATGCCATACAATTCTATATAGGATCGACATATAGTTTCCTATTGAATACGTTTTCACTATAGTCATGCAGTATAGACGAACTAAAATAAATGGAAGAAATCATATAACAAATCAAAACATAATACACAAACACACACATATACAAACATGATCTGCTACATTCTGCAAATGAATTCCCTAGTTCTTTATCTGAGTTTGGAAGGCATTTTGCCTTAGAAAACCATTGGGAATTTTTTTTTTTTAAGTTCTTGTATTATTGCGAAGCTCCAAGTCTACCAGAAAAAACTCTCGCATACTGTGATCGTTCCTGTGCACAAAGTTCTCCTGGTTCTGCTCCTTTCGTTCAGCATCAGGTCATATAAGTCCTTCCAGGCCTCTCTGAAGTCTTCTTGTTCATCATTTCTTATGGCACAATAGTACTCCATTACATTCATATACCACAACTTATTCAGCCATTCCCCAATTGATGGGCAGCATGAATAATTTTCAATTGCTAGTTTATGCATAGCAGGAAACTGAAATTACTTGAACAAGATAAACTCAAACACTTAGATACATCTGTGAGACTATGTAGGTATTTTTTTCAATATCCTGATCACAGCCCATTCATGTCTGCTTGTCTTTTTTTAACACATGTCCATGTCTTTCCATAAATTTATCCAAAAGAGACCATCATACTGGTGTCTTCCCTCAAGTTATTTTGATATTGAAAGGATAACGCTGGGTATATGGGCCGTCAATTGACTTTAATCTCAGGACATGACTAATCAATTTTCTTTTTTCCACCATATGTCCTTCATGCCATTTCTCATTCATCATGTATTATTTGTAATGTGTTGCAACTTGCTCATAGGCCATGTACCTTTCCACTGCCCCTTAAGTGATCTGCAACTTCAGTTCTTTGGAAACTGGATTTCCATAGCTTGTAGCCTTGTTATACCAGCAGAAGAATGTTGACACTGAAAAAATGGGCCTTTCTTTAATAGAGAAGCTATGCTTCATGAAAAATTTTACCGTTAAGTTTTACATTAAAAGTTCTACAATTTCCCAAAGGCAATCCAGCCTACTGCCCTTCAACTTTGGTCCCAAATTATTATCCATTTTCAGTGACATGTATATACTGGTAGATGAGTTCTGTAGATTATCTATCTAACCTCATAGACAAAAGACTATTTACCAGTTCCCATACATGATTTTCTATCTCTCATCTTTGCCCAGTCTGACTGTTATGCCTGGAGTGCACTCTATCCTCACCTCTGTTTTCTGGAAACTATTACTTTTTTCAAGGCTCAGTTCAAGTACCACTTTCCTTCAAGAGATCTTTCCTGATTCCCTCAGGTGTTAATGTCCTCCCTGGAATTACTTTGAATGTATTTGATTTATACTTCTCTTCATATATATTCTATTAATCTTATGACTCACTGCTCTGCATCCTGCCACAGTAGAATATAAGATCCTTGAGCACCAGGACTATTTTTCCTTATGCTTTGTACCGTAGTTACCAGCAAAGTGTTTAGCTCATAGGCAACACTTAATAAAAAACATATGGAATGATCAGTTACAAAAATCTTTGCATATATTTTATACTTCTACTGGATGGTGCACAACTAATCCTTCCAGTTTCATTCTTAAATACTATCAAGATGACTTTGCTTAGTTGTATCTCTTACTCAACTTTTTTTGTTTAAATGAATTTTGATAATATCTTTTGTTTTTACATTGCCTACAATTCCCCTCATATCATTCTCTTTCCCATTCTTAGAGAACCATCAGATACAACATATAATTTTTAAAGAAAAAAAAAGAAAACATCTGCAAAATTGATCAATACATTGAAAAAAACCTGATGATGTATAACCCCCTGCAAAGGATTTGGGTCTTTTCTTTAGGGAAAGCTTGTCTTTCTACTTTTCCAACAGTTATTTTCAATTGTTTTGTGGTGGTTGTTCTTTCCATATACATTGTTGAACTTATTGTGTATGTAATTTTCTTGGCTCTGCTTATTTAATTTTGCATCAGTTCTAAGTAATTCATTCCAGGATTCTCTATATTGATACTCATCATTTCATGCAGCTCAGTAATATTCTATTTCATTCATGTATCAAATTTTTTAGCCATTTCCCAATTGATAGCACTCAGCTTTCTTTAAATTGGCTTTTCGTTTCATTGTTTCTCACTGTTTATGAGGCAGTAATGCTCCTAATGTTCCACCATCCTTCTCCATAAAATTTACGTGTGACTTTATATTCATAACTGGTGTTGCCCTTCACTGTCATATCTCTCTTACTCTTCAAGTAAGACTAATGTTTTCTAAGGTAGTTTCTAGGTTCTTTTAGTCTCCTCATTATGTCAATATGTAAATATATACATAATACATAAAGTTAAATTTCTATATGAAATTGTTGAAATTAGTGTTGATGACCTTTCCTCCATACATTTGCCATTTTTTTGTAATCAATAGCTTGTTTAAATAGATCAAGTTGGAAGTTTGTTTAACTGCATGCCTTTTTTCTCATCTCTAATTTTTTCTCATTTTTATTCTGCCTTCTAGCTTTGTACTAATTTTTATCTTTGCTTGAACAAGACTATATACAAAAAGCTGTTTCAGGAATTACTATCACATCAGTAATAAGTTCTATTTCTTGTCAAAATAGAATTCATTTTATTTTTTTGGGCATGCTATTCACTAGTATTTTTCAAGTCTTTACTCAAAGAAAATATTCATTATATATATATATATATATATATATATATATATATATATATATATATATATATATATATATATATATATATATATATACATGTCTGAGTTTTGGGGGGTAGTCTAGAGGTCTTTGGGTGCTCTTATTTCTTACTCTTGAACCATATTTTCTGATATATCTTTTCTCCATTCTTACCTTTACCCATTCTTTTTCTGAAACCATAGTGTTAAAGTATAAGTTGATTAAATTTGGAAGATTTTATTGAGTTATTTGTTGAATTTTTTCACATTTTCATCCTCCACCACTGATGTAGGTACCTAAACTTCACTTATGTTACTGGTGATCTTTTTGCAAATGCTTATTACAAGCTTGGCAATATGAAATGACCCATGATTCTTTGTTTCCTTTGGACACATGATAAAATGACTACTTTGCTTATCTCTCCAAGGAGAAGCTGTAAGCCACTACTTTTTAGTTTTAACTTCCTTAGTGAGAATGTCAAGATTGATTTGATTCGGTTCATCTTCTAGTTTGTCCATTTATTGATCATTGGACATGGGTCTCACATTTAGAATAGCAATAGCCAAGTTAATTATTATAGATAGGCTAAAACTTTTAATTCTTACCACTCTTTGTATCCTTTTCTACAACAATGCCACCACTGCTACAAAAATGGAAGACTAGGAGTCATTTTGCATTTTTTTCTTTCTTCCACCAATTGTCAAGGTCAATTCAAGCCAACGAGATTAAGTATTTAAATACTGTCTATATTTCAAGTGCTATGCTGAGAGATGGAGATACAAAGAAAGATAAAAAGATAATTTTTGCCCCTGCAGAGCTCATGACAACATGTAAATAACTAGGTAGGTACAAAGTATATACAAAATAGAAGGAAGGTACTGAGGGAGGGTAAGTCATTAACAGCTAAGGGTGGTGGTGTGGGGAACTTGGAAAATCCTCCTGAAGTATATGGGATTTGAGTTAACTTAGAGAAAGTTATAGAAACCAAGAAGCAGAGGTGAAAGGTTGGAAGATTCCAAGTTTTTGTGTTAAGACACAGAGATGGGACATGGAGTCCTTTGTCTGAGCAACCATCAGTGTTGCTGAAACATAGAGAACATGGAGGACATGAAAATCCCCCAAATTAGAAAGGTAAGAAGAAGCCTGGTTGTGAAGATCTTTAAAAGCCAAACAAAGGCATTTATATTTGACCCCAGATGCATCAAGTAGGAAAGGTCAAACAATATATTACAAAACAATCATTGTAATGATCTACCTAACTTGCTTGGACTTTGGATGGCAAACACAGTTCTATTGCTGGAACCATGCTGGAAGCCTTTATACTGAACTGCATCATAGTTTGGCTCCATTGGAATACCCTTCAGGATTTCAGGGTCACTTCTCCACTGTGATGAAGTTCCAAAGTAGGACTTTGTGGAGGTATCCAGAGACAGAAATAGGATATTGGCTCACTGATCTTTAATTTGAAAGATGCAGTTAGGAAATCAAAGGCTCCTCTTGGAGCCAGTAGAGGAAGGGTGCTTTTTGATAAAGTCTAGAAGGTGGTTACTTCAGAACCTTATCATCACAATGAGTTATGAGTTAACTTTTCAGAGACATGGTCACAATTGACACCAGTAACTGACATTTCGATCAACTTGGCAGCATACCTAGGATGGTGAACAAGATGGTATATAAGAAACTCACAGGCTAGTAGTGAGTATTCTCAAAGAATCTTGTCCTACTGGGGAATTAGCAAACTGACTGAACTCTAGCATCAGTATTGGCATAATATTTTTGGTCTCATGAGAGTCATTGTAACTCTGGATTTCATCAGCCCTGACATCCCAGCGTGGATATAAACTTTTTACTATGCAAATCAGGGATAACATGCATTGATCTTTGCTAGTGTCATCAACCAAAGACCTGTCAAATACACTTGGGTGGCTTCCATGTCTACTCCAATGCTATCTTTCAGCAGAGAATCCTAGCCTGAGTTTCATGAACTTAAAAACTTTTAAAAATAACTATATTTAGATAAAATTATTTTCCTTTGTAATCCTGTGCATTTTGTAATATACATTTAGGGAATCCTGTGCATTTTGTAATATACATTTAGGAAGATTCTGAGAAGGTGTATGTAAGCGTCACCAAATTGCCAAAGGGATCCATTACATTCAATAAAAGGTTAAGAATGAGCAAATAAGAATGTGATTAAATGTCCATTTATTATTTAAACAGGATGAGTGACTACTTAGTACATTTGGTTAGAGTATAATGCTAAAGAGGTCAAAATGGTGAGTTTGTTCTTTTATGTATCAGCTATCATCACTTTATAGCATGGCCTCAGGTTATATCCAAACCAGCTGTCTCCCAGATATGTACTGCTGGTTATACAGGGACTTGAGAGAATGCTATCTGTTCATCACAAATTCATTATTAATTACACTGAAGTATTTTAATGTTGGTACTCCCTCCATCTGTACATCTGCAACTTTGAAGAGAGCTTTCATGAATTATTTGAAGCTTGAGGGCATTCCTCAACCTGGCAGATTTTCTTCTTTCGCTGAACCTTTCCAAATCTATTTAGCATGGACCCTGGACAATGAACATACAATATGAAGTTTTTAGAATGTAATCCATATATTGAGAATATAAATATTGGGTTCTATTTAGGAGGACATCTCTCTCATCTATATTAGCATGGTTCATATTTGTTGCCTCCTAAATTACTCTTCAAGAGTAGCTGAATTTGGCTATTTACTAACTCTCTTTTAGGCATATATATTACTACTCTCTGTTCTTTTCCAAGCAAAAAGTTCCTAATGATTAATTGACTATAAAGCCACTTTTATTGCAAAGCATATAAAACATCACTTGGAATTGCCTCTGATCTTGGATAGCAAGGGTGCAGGGACATTTCCTCTCTGCTAAAGGGAAGATCTGTCACTATTCCAATATAATTTGAACTTGTAACACTAGTGAGGGAGGTTCCTATAGCTTAATTAGAGTTGAAAACTTGGGTGCAGTTGAAATCTTCCTCTTGTCTCAGTACCTGCTTCCCATCTCAATCTATTGCTCTCTCTACCATCTATATGACTGCATTAGTCTCAGCTCCCAGTTTTGCAGTATCTGTACTCTGCACAGCCAATCCAGAGGGTCCCATTTTTCATGCTTAGTTGCACTTAGGTGCTTCTTACCACTTGACTGGCAGTCTCTTTGACTTGGCCAATCAGTTTTGCATTTCTAAATTGATACCTTCACTCCTGGATATTCCTTCTATTACTGCACAGGGTTTCCCTCTCTCTCCCCACTTGTTCTTTCTTTACTGAGTGTGTGACTCAGTCCCATGGCATCAAGGGGTAAAGAGATCTTAACTGTCAGTACGTATCTATCACACCATCTCGATAGGACCTCCATGAGCTTATATTCCAGTGGGAAATCTGTGATAACCTAGGAAAATTTCTAGGCTATAAAGAAGAATGAAAGTAGAATTTTAATAAAGAAAATCCATCATTATGCTACAGTATTTCATGAATCAGTTTCATGATCTCATCGATGTGGCTACTCCTTCCAGTAGTATGGATTGCAACCCTTCTTTCCTTTCTAGTCAGGTATCACTATCACTCATCCATGTCATCTGACAAAACTCATCCATACTGCTATAAATACAATTCAAAGCATATTCCTTCTGTTTTGAGGTCAGTAGCATTTATACAGCAAGACAGCAGTTCTTACTACACCCAAGCAACCTTCTAATTCTGAAATGAAGGCTTAATGAGTCAAGGCAGAGGGAGCAAATTTTCATTCTGTATATACAGGAATTTATAGTGTCTCAAAGTCTTAGTGCAGTTTTAAGATATAAAACTGCTTAAAAACTTAAGACTTTTGGGACATTCTGTGTGAGGTTTCTGTATTGAAGAAAGATCTATGTAAGAGCTTCCTTATTTTGAAAACTAAGTTGCCACACATATATGTTTTTCCTTAGAATATTTTGAGATTTCCATCTTGTGTGCTATGTAGCTTAAGTTCATGAACAGAATGGGCAAACCCAGAATTTTATATGTGTTACAATATCAACCTTCTAACTGGCTCCCACTGAGTTTTTTCACATGCCCATTGGCAAGTCTTACTTTCATCAGGTTATAATGTGGTGGACATAAATATGTTGTTAATAAAACTGGGGAAAGATGTTGCAAGAATCACTGTGCTGAAACACACGCTGAGAATTGCAGAAAATAAACCTTAAGCTTATACTTTCAAGACAGTAAAAATGTCACCATATCTTGAATGTGATTTTTACTACAGTAAAATAGGGTGACTGTTGAAATCTGCCACACACAGAAGACCTTGGAAAATAATTAAGACATTACTGTGATGACTGGTAAAAAGCCATAGGAACAATGGGCCAAAAGATTGCCCTTACTGCTCCTCCATCCTCCATTCCTGGATGCCAGATGTGAACAAATGACCTAAGAGAACTTTCCCTGAGAATTAGCAAGATGCTGAGATGAAGAATGAAAGCCTTGACTTTCCTCTGAGATGTAAATGAAGCCTACCTGAGCCATGAGTAGACCAATGTGTCATGACCTAAGCTGGCCTTAATCAAGGCATTGCTGAATTTCTGAGAGTTCTCAGGTTTCCCCAGAAGGATCACAGAATCAGAGAATGTTTGAATTGAAAAGGACTTTAGAGATTATCTACTTTAGGGGTTCTTAACCTTTTTTGGGTCATGGATCCCTTTGGCAGTCTAGTGAAGCTTATGAGGCGTTTTTCGAATGATGTTTTTAAATTCTTAATAATACACGGGATTACAAAAGAAGTCTACTGTATTGAAATTCAATCATCAAAATATTTTTTTAAACCAAAATTCATGGACTGAAGGTTAAGAACACTTATCTAGTTGAATCTCTTCATTTTATAGATGATGAAACTAAGGTTCAAGATGGTTAAGTATGCTCATAATAATAGCAACAACAAAATAAGTCATTCTCACAACGCTGGGAAGCAGGTACCATTTTTATTCCCATTTTATATGCAGGAAGAGTTTAAGTGAGTTGCCCAGAGTCACATAGCTAGTAAATACCTGAGGCTGGATGTAGACCCCTATTCTCTGACTCCTCATGTGTTACTCTTTCTGCATGCCAGACATTTCCTCAGGGCAACAAAAGGTTGGCTGGATAGCTGTGATGTTAGAAGCTAAGGAACAGCCATCAGGATAGGAAGATCATTGTATTATCTTGTATTTACTATATTTCTATATAATTACATATAATTAATAAATAATATATATGATAAAAATGTATCAACATATTGTTATTCTAATTAGTATAATATATTGTTTATATAATGATATATAATATAATATTATTATATAATGCAAAATATAAATATAGAATATAATCATGTTATTTATGTTATATTAATTATAATATATAATGTTAATAAATTGTAATATATAATACATTATCTATATAATAAATATTTATTGCATTTATTTATCCATGTAATATTTGTTGATTGATGGTGGACTTACATCTGTCTCTTCAGTTAGAATGTAGACTCCTTGATTACAGAGATTCTTGTTTTTGCTTTTTATACCTTAGCACCTAACTATCAAATGTCCAGTGTATAGAAAGCATTAAAATATTTGCAGAGTTACATTTAAATTATACTTTAAAATCTGAGTTATGTACAGTATTCTATAGGAACAAAGGTGTTGGACCAGGATTCAGAAAAAACCTTAGTTTAAATATAGCTCTGGATGTTTACTAGCAATATGGCTGTCAGCCTCTTCACCTCTATCATACTCACTTTTCTGATGTATAAAATGGGGATAGTAATACCTATCATAAAACATACTTACCTGAGGCAATGTGGGATCCTAGAAAGAAAACTGGTCTCAAAGGCTTACATCCCACCCTTGACATATATTGGTTGTATGACTCTAGGAAAGTCACTTAACTTCTTAATGCTGTAGGTAGCTTTCTAGAATAGTATGTTGCATAAGAAGTAAGGAACTGCATTGGTAGGGGGATGTTTCTGTTCTTGGGACTTTGCTCATAACAATGAAATTATTGGTCCCCTCTATCTTTTAGTCACTCATAGTGAGTTGTGAGGATGAAATGAGGTAATATATGTAAAGTACATTGAAATAATTAAAGTGTTATATAAATATTTATTAGTGTTATTACAGTATAGTTAAAGAACAGAGGAAATGGACTGAAGTAGTAAATCATTACAGGTAGACAGTAGATGAATTGATATTTCATTTATCAAGCCCTGATACTCCCCAGTTCCCTTGCCCATAGTATATACTTTTAATAGATTTTGGTTGCATTAAATTGAAATCTCATGCTATAAAGGGATTCCTTTTCAGATAGGAATTGCACTGAATGACCCCTGGGGTCCTGTCCCATTCTGAGATGCTGTGATTTTATATCTGGAATAAAAGCTAGATGTCAAATAATTAAGGAGATGAATCATTAGTTAACAAATTCTGTTGGGAACAACTAGATTCATCATCTGAAGCTTATGGACAGCATTAGAGTGCAAGTAGAGCCTGGCCATGTGACCCAGCATGGCGGTAGTATCAGTGGAGTTGAACTAAATGTGAAAGGGTTTTAGCATTTCAAGTTAAATATGACTTGACTTCTAACTGCTGAAGTTAGCATGATCTTCGATGGATAGAGAGATAACAGAAAATATAGATAGACAGTATAGATGATGGATAATAGATGATTGACAAATAATATGGATAATAGATCATATATAGATGATTAATAAATAATATAGATAAAAATAGATGATAGAGATGATAGATAATAAATGATAGATGATATAGATGATTAATAGATGACAGATAATATAGATGTCAGGTAATTAGATGATAGGTGATATAGATGATTAACAGATATAGATGATAGATAGATAGATAGATAGATAGATAGACAGATAGATAGATAGATAGATAGATAGATAGATAGATAGATACATCCCCCCTTTCACAGACAAACAAAACCTTCTCTCATTGCTTCCTCTTGCTCTCCTGTCATTCACTTCTCAGCCTTTGGAATCTGGTTTCTAACCTCAACACTGACCTAAATAGCTCTCTACAAAGTTGCTGCTGATCTCTTAATTATATGTTCTAATGGCCTTTTGTAAATCCTTATTCTTCTTGACATCTCAGCATCATTTGAAAGGGCCACTCTTCTCAATTATACTCTCCTCTCTGGGTTTTTATGATACCACTCTCACTTGGTTTTCTCCCACCTATCTGACCACTCCATTTCACTATCTTTTCTTAGAACATTATTTGCAAATTCCACTTAACTATGGGGGGAATTCAGTCCCTCAAGACTCTACTGCCTTTGGAATAAGCATACAATCATGTTTTATGACAAGGAAAGACAAGTTTAAAAATGACATACTAAAGGGGAAAGTCAAAGTAATGAGAAGGCTTTTAGTCTCCTGCTATACTTGTTCTCTTGGTGACCTTATCAGCTCCCATGCATTTAGTTATAATTTCTATGCAGATTGCTCCCAGATCTATATATAGACAATTCTAGTATCTTTTCATAGCTCTAGTCCTTCATCACTAACTGCAGGTTAGAAATTACAAACTGTATATTCCATAGACTTTTCTAACTCATTATGTCCCAAACAGAACTCATTATCTTTCCCTAAAAACTTGTCCCTCTTTTAACTCCATTTCTATTGAAAATTCCCCTCCCCCACTGAGACTTATCATGCTTTACTCCTCCCACTTTATGGTCCAGTCAAAATGGTTCTTTATCAGTTTCTCATGCAGCAGCAGTCTATCTTCCACGTCTGGGGTTTTGCTCTGTCCTCCATGCATGGAATGCCCACTGTCCTCACCTTCACTTCTTAGAATGCCTAGTTTCCTTCAAATATTAGCTTGTCACCTTCTCCATCAAACCTCTCCTCATCCACGTAGCTGCCAGCACCTTCCAACTCCCCCATCATCTTGCATTTGTTTTTGTAGTTATATATTATATATAACAAATGTGGATTGTATCAAATATATAATACAGAGAGAGTTGCGATGTGTATATGTATACATATGTGTGCATGTATAAGTATGTATATGTATACACGTTTATATGTATATATATGTGTATAATATATATACATATACACACATCTATCTATATGTGTGCAATATACACATCTATAATGTGTGTGTAGATATATACATATATGTATATATGTGAGTATATACATAGGGACTAAACATACAATGGGAATAAACTACAATGAAGGGGTCAGGTACAGATAAAAAAGAGTTAAGAAAAAACTAGTTCATCTGTATTCTACTTGGAAGAACAGCATTCACTATTAAGCTATTTCTGTCCCTAGTGCTTAATGCAGAACATGGCACATAATAGGTACTTAATAAATGCTTATTGATTGCTTAACACAAACATAACTTTATGACTTTCCCCTTTAGTTTGTGATTTTTAAATCTACTTGTTTCTCTTTGGCTATTAATAGGAAATACTGTAAAGGAGGGTTGGATGTTCCAATTGAATCTGTTTCTGTGAGGTAGCTGCAAGGAAAGAATGGGGAGTGATGGAGATTAGTAAGTGAGAGTAGCAACATGAGAGACTGAGGAGCTGGGCTATTTCGTAGGACATATACCCAGTAGAAAAATGAGCTGGTAAACCTTGACAATACTTGTCAGCCCTTAAACTAGTGTCACTTCATCCCCATGAAGGAATGCCAGGCCAGCAGTGATAGAAAAGGGGCAAATTGGGAGTGGATGGTGTCAGAATTGGAATAGGACTACGTTCACTCTACTTGCAGATAGGACTTGCATCAGAGACTCTGATATGGAGACACAGATGGGGGAAATTCCAAGGAAATAGTGTGGATTAGTCAAGAATGACATAAAACCCTGTTCTAGAGGGCTCTGCGTGTGTGCATTGAGCCAATGGAAACTTTTTAAGTAGAAAATTCTCAGAGAAATTCCCTAGACTGGTACTTATAAGACTATGAAGAGAGGGGTAGCTACAGTTCAGACAAAGTGATGAACACCTGGGATTCTGTCTCTTGCTCCCCCCTCCCCGACCTCTTTTAAAGCTGAGGGGACCGGATGGTAGTCATGGTGAACATGATAGAGGAGCTACTTTGTGGAAATGAGTCTGATATGTGATACTCAGAGTACATTTCAACAGTGAAAACAAGATAGAGGAGGCACTAGAATGGGGTAGCAGAAAGCAACTACTGAGGAAGTTTGTGAGGGACCCAGTATGAGACCTATGTCTAGTTAGTTACAAAGAGTGATTTAGGAAAATATACTTTATGCAGTGTTTGGGATTATGAGTTGCCCTTCTTATAGTTCCTGTTTTCTCTTTCATTTGTTCAGTGTAGCCTTCTGTAATCCTATGTGTTTGGAGAAGGGGAGTTGTTATCTGCATTCCAAGTTTTATAATATACAAATTTTCCTAGGACTCTCAGGCTAAATAATATGTGAAATCCATGCATAGGTCTTTTCTTGCCACTGAGTTATGTTTATTAAAAAGAAAGCAACTTGTATCTAATTTAGTAAGTTAAATGTTTATTATTTTTATTACATAAATATATAATATAGACAATATTATATAACATACAATAAATACTGTATGTTTATAAATAATATTAATGACAATAACAATTGCCATTTATATAGAACTTACTATTTGCCAGATACTGTGCTAAGCACTTTACAAATATATCATTTGATCCTCATAACAACCTGATGAAATAGGTGTTGTTATCCCCATTTTACCGTTGAGAAAACTGAGACAAATGGAGGTTAAATGACTTGTCCAGGGTCACACAGTTAGAAAATGCCTGAAGCTGGATTTGAACTCAGGTCTTCTTGACTCCAAAGACAATGCTCTATCCATTGCATCACCTGATTTAAGAGAAGCCACTGACTTTAATTTACTCTTAACCATGATCATTCTACCCTTTCTAGATTGAAGAATATGAGTGTATCATTCTGTGATTCCTATATCTCTAACATTCACTCTTTGAAGATCAGAAATAAGTTCAACCTTACATTTCCAAACATTGCTTCCTTAACTTTCTGAGGAATGAAATTGTTAGCAAATCTTTTCAAGCATTAGTGAGATCTACTTTTATCAGAATCAGATTTCCAGCTTCTATTTAGGAAAGTCCTCCTTTACTACCATCACTTCTCTTGATTAGATTATGGTCATTTATCATAAAGCATATTATAGTAAGGCATCTTGCTTGATATCTGTTCTATGTTCCAGGGATGATATGATATCTTCCTTTCTCTCTCCTTTTAGCTGTGCTTATGACTTTCTGGACTTCAGCATCATAACTTAACTGCAGTCTAATACTAGTCTTCATCTTCCCTCAGTGCCTAGGATGTCCTCACTCTAGAACATCTATTCAACCCCAAGGTTTATTCATCCTGTTTGACTGATTTTTCATGTCTCATAAAGTCATTAGCTTCCACTTGCCCAATTCTAGTTTTAAGGAGTTATTTTCCTCAATTGGCTTTTGTACTGTCTTTTCTATTTGGCTAATGATATTTTTTAAGGAATTATTTTCTTCAGTGAATTCTTGTATCTCCTTTTCCATTTGGCCAATTCTACTTTTTAAGTGGTTGTTTTCTTTTTCCAAGCTGTTGACTCTTTTTTTCCATAATTCTCTTGCATCACTGTCATTTCTTTTCTCAGTCTTTCTTCTACCTCTCTTCTATGATTTTTAAGCTCCTTTTTGAGCACTTCCATGAATTCTTTCTGGGCTTGGGACCACTTCCCATTTTTCTTTGGGGTTTTGCCCATAGTTGTTTTGACAATGTTGTCCTCTTCTGAGTTTGTGCCTTGATCTTTCCTGATACCTTAATAACTTTCTTTTTTGTTGTAGTTTTTGTTGTTTTTTATCTTTTTTGTCTTTTCTCCTTTCTTTTAAATTTGAACTCTGCTCCTTAGGTAGAAGGGGCACTGTCTCAGGTTACACTCCTTGTTTATTCAAATGAGACCAACCTTTCCTGCCAATCTTCAAAGTTTCTTGGGTTAAAAATATTGTTTCATTCTATCTTTTTGCTGTTTCTGCTATCCTAGGATTTGTTTGGGGATGCTATTTTGTGGTTATTTGGAAATGAATGTGGGAGACTTATGGTAATTTACTGCTTACTCCATCACTTTGGCTTCTTGAAGTCCCTTAGCCTTAGGCCTATTCATCCTGAAGCATCCCTCTGCCTTGCTCATCATGTTCTCCTATGTATGAGTTTGTTCTGAGGCTACCATTCTGGGACTATGTTTCTGACTTTCTCTGGTCTTCAACACCATACTCCTAAGCAGGTGTCTTCATCCCTCATCTTCTCCCTCTCCCTTTCAGTTCCATTTTGTGTGTGCTCTTCCTTTAGAAAGCAAACTCCTTGAGGTCAGGAACTATCTATTATTCATTTTTTCTGTGTTTGTATCCCCAGTTCTAAACACAATCCTTGGCACATAGTAAGTGCTTAATAAATATTGCCTTACCCCAGTTTGCCCTCTTCCATACTTTGCTCCTCACTCCAAATATTTCACTGTATGTCACTGTCTTTGGCTTTATGTATTTCTACATAACTATATATTTTCTTAATATTTGTCCAACCTTTCTGTTATCTCTAGAATGGACTGCTAGAAAATTCTCACTGGAAATCTCCAATCAGCAAGCAGACTACCTCTTGCAGTTATATGATATTGCTTATTCCATTTAAGGACTAGGTTGAATTAGATGACTCTCAAAGTCCTCTCCAATTCTCAAAAATACTATTTTGAATAAGGTATTCCTTCTTATTGCTTTTTTATAGTTATGAGCCTCCTCCCTGTAAATCTATAAGATGGTATTTTATATCTTTCTGCTAGAAGGAGTCTGTTACCCTTGGAAATTCTGTCTCATGCCGATTTTTATCTTTGCACTACAACACTGGGTGGATGTACTTTTTTTGTTTGTGAAAATTGCTGATATATGTGTGAACATCCTGAATCCAAAGTGAACTCAGCCAAATGTAAGGAAATATTTCTTTTTCTTTAGCATAATCGTGACAGTTCTGTGTATTGATATATCATTCTGACGAATTTGGGCCCATCTTGGAGACAGTAATTGAAACATTTAGAAAAGTATTTTTCCATAATGCAAGTGAAAGGTCAGGTGTTCTCTAGAAGACATCTTAATAATGTAGCTTGTGTCTTGTCTGACCTGTATCTTGTGTTAATGTGATTCATAAATACTTTGACCAGCCTATTTATGAATTTGACATCAGTGTAACACTTTTTCCACAGTACATCTGGGACCAGAATTTTTACAGACAGAAGACACAGATAGTAGGCAAACAGAGAAAAAGAGAAAGAGAGAGAGAGAGAGAGAGAGAGAGAGAGAGAGAGAGAGTCCTTCATAGTATGTAGATTGCATCTTTAGAATACTATCATTTTCTACATCATAGAGGAAAATTTAAGCTTATTGCTAGACAAATGAGAAAACATAAACAGATTTATCAAGTGAATAGGCAGCAGACATTTACCAGAACTACCAGAAGGTAAAGGAAAAAAGAAGGAAAAAAATGCAGTCAACTTCTATTATCCACATATGAAGCATGAGCTCTCTGACTCATCAATTTTTCAAGTTGAGTTGGCTTTTCCCAACCACAGCAGCAGCCTTCTCATTACTTCTCTTCCCTTCCACCCACTTAGTCAGCGTCTACTTACGTAGTACAAAACTATTTTTGTGTTAACCTCACCAAGACAGAATCAGGAAGCTAAATATGAATCTGTTTTGCAGAAGAGGTTCATCCCATCAGATTTCAAGTCAAAATATGTATTATTTCTAGATTGGTCTTTGCATAGCGAGCACTAGGACAGGAACTAGGAAACATATGACAGTCTGTACTTTGTCTCCACTTACTTGCAGAATCTTAGGCAAGTCCCCACATCACTCTGGGACTCAGTTTCTTCATCTGTAAAACAAAGGGGTTGATCTAGAGGGTGAGTCTTGTCTACCTCTAAAGTTAAAATCCTATGATCCTGTGACTACATCATAGCTAAGTTTTGGGGCTGGATATTCTTTTTGGAGCTCTTCTGTGCCAAAGCATCCCTTCATTAAGGCATTTAATTAAGAGTTGACTGGATAATAAGGGAGTTGTAAGTGGGATGGAGTAGAAAGAATTGGTATTTTACAAAAGCAAATAGAATTGCAATGAATTAATAAAGAAATGCCTGAGTAAGAAAAAAATAATAATCCAAGAAAACCATTTCAATTTTTATCTTGTTCATCTCTTAAAACCATAGTGGAATAAATGTCTATATGAATTTTCTACCAATTGATTATTTCCATTATTTTTTAATCTGATTTTCACTAAGACCTCCCTAACCCAAGAATGTGGCCAGTGGAAGAATTGGTCAAGGAGTTTACCTGACATTCCACTATGGAAAAGGTTGCTTTGTATGTAGACTGGCTCAATAAAGATGCTTCAATATGCACAGGTCTTAGAATCATAGGCACAGGTCTTAAGAGTCATAGAAAACTAGAGTTGAAAGGGACCTTCCAACATCTACTAGTCCAATCTGAATAAAAATTCCCTCAGTGGAACTCCTGACAGAAAGTCATTCAAATTTTACTGGAAGATCTTCAGTGATGGGGAATTCATTTCATTGAGAGGAAGCTAGGTGACATAATCTTTGCCAGTTCTTAGGGTATAAGTGAAGCATTGTAGGAATTCGAATTTGTCTTACTATTGGTAAAATGGAGCATACATTGAAATGGTCATTCCCTTTTGAAATTATTTTGAGAAAGATTGTTCATATTCTTTGACTACCAGTCCATTGGAGAATGGCTATTATTATTATATATTTTTATTGATTCCCTATGTATTTTAAATTATAGATCTTTCATGTAAATAGTTTTCTTTTTTTCATTCATCTTCTACTTTTGTCTTTGTTGATCATAGTTGTACTAAATCTTTCTAATAAAAGAACTTTGAAGCTTCATCTCTCATCTATCAGATTAGGAGAGTTGAAAAGAAGTCAAGATTTTAAAATTATCTATGTGCCTTGAAATCCTTTGTTACAAAGGGTTTTTTTTTTCTTTCTCTCTGTCTTATTTTTTTTTTCCCCAATGCCACTTCTGACCATTCATTCCCTGGGACCTCCCTCTCCTCTTTCTATCTGAGAGGCACTTTTTAGTATTTCCTTTTCAACTATAGTATTGACTTACTAATGGAGGGATAAGACTTCTCCCTGAAATAATAATTTATTTTTTCATACCCACTTGTCCTTATTTTTCTTGTTATGCCTTTTGTTCCTTAGATCTTTAACCCATTAAATGTCACTTTTGTCTTTTCATTGTCACTCACACACACAAAAACACTCAACGTTTTTTAAGTAAGTCATACAGGGAAGGAATATGCTTTTTTTTTTAAAAGTACTTGCTATATACCAACCATTGTGCTAAGTGCTTTACGAATAGCATCTCATCTGATTCTAACAACCACTTCCAGGAGCCAAGATGGCATAGTAAGCAGTAACTCTCCCATATTCACCTCCAAACCACCACAAAGTAGCACCCTAAAACATATCCTGAAACAGCAGAACCAGAAAAATCGATGAAGTGAAACAATGTTTTAGCCCAAGAAACTTGGAAGATAGGCAAGAAAGGTCCATTTCATTTGAGTAAAAGGGGAGCACATTCCAGGACAGGAAGAGTCCCAGCAAATCAGCAGCAAGCCCCACCTCAGCAGTGGTAGATCAGGGGTAGATCCTGAGTGCCAGTGTGGTGGAGTAGGCAAATGCCAACGCCAGGCCTCCTCACATGCCTCAGCGTAACTGGGCGAACCGCCAGATTCCAGCTCTGAGAATCACCATGTACTTCAGTGTAGCCCTGGGCAAACAGGCAACCTCCAGTGTGATGAGACAGTAGGCCAGACCTTCACATACTACAACACAGCTCAGGGCAAACAGGCATCCTCCAGTGACCAGACCTCCAAGGGCTTCACTGTAGCCCTGGGAAATGCAGAAACACCCCTCAGGCCTCAACACATACCAGACACTATTACCAGGATCCCAGCCCAGCATCAGATAAGCTGCCAGACCTCTATGATCAGAACAACCACCCTGAGAGGCAGGTGCTATTATTATTTCCATTTTGCTGTTGAGAAAACAAAGGCAGGGAGAGTTAAATGACTTGCTCAGGGTCACATAGCTAGTAAGTTTCTGAGGCTAGATTTGAATTCATCTACCTGACTTCTGGTGAGTGCTCTATCCATTGTGTCACCTAGTTGCAAATAGAAAAGCCAAAAAGATCTCGTTTCACATTCCTGCTGTTATCTAGCCCTAGTCACATGAAGATAAGTTTCATTATTTTTCTGCAAGTATTTAACTAGTAGGAAATGTTTCTTTTTTGGTCTTTTCTATCCCCAATGCTCAACACAATGTATATCACAGAGATGACATTCAATCATTGTTTGTCAACTGATTGATTTGCATGTTGAATATTTTTCTAACTTTTGAGTTATTTTGAAAGAATGATCCAAATTCTCTTGCTGAATGTTAATTTTTATGTTAACATTATGTTATATTTAGGCTCAGTTTCATTGAGTATGCCATATTGGGGAACAAGCAAATATTATTAGCTCTTTGAAATATCCCATTCTTATTTCTTGGACTTCTTTTAACTTTAGAGTCATCCTGTCTTATTATAATTGGTTCTCTTTGGAGTTTTTGGAGTGTTAAGGGTATTTTTTCTCTTTCTCTATTGCCTTTCAAATCTATTTTTTGATATTGCCATTCTGAAATTTTACCACAATGTTTCCTAGTGAGTTAAACCTTGGGATTTCATACTGATCCTATTCTGTAAATTCTCTTGATTTATATTTTACCATTAACACTTGAATCTCATTTTACTCTAAATCTTTCTACTGGCTGTCTATGTCTTACAGTAATATAGTATGTAGTTGTAATAAGCATTGCATTTCTGGTCTTCTTCTTCCTACACTTTGTTGTCCCACAAGGCTGTGCTCTTTTCTCCTTGAGTCTTTTAATTAGTCTCTAGTTCATGGACCTCAACTCTCTCCAGGAGTGTGGTTCTCCCCGGGAGCACTCCAAAAGGTTTCAAGGCTGATTAGTTGATAGAGTTCCATCACGAAGAGCTAAATTTAAATCCTGCCTTGGTCACTTACTGCTGTGTAACTCAGAAATTAATTTCTTAGACTCAATTTCTTTATCTATAAAATAGGAATAATTATAAGAGACTTTTTTGTGTGTCCTCCTTTATTGACAGAGAACCCTTCAGCATAATACCTTCAGTTATTATCTAGATGTACAATTCCCACTCACACCAATCATGGTTCCTTTCCCAAATTTCCAGTTCTCTTGATCTTTTTGGGATACAGACCTAGTAGTGGTATTGTTGCATCAAAGATATATACAGTTTTATAGCCCTTTGGATATAGTTTCAAGTTGTTTGCATATTGTCTTTTGTCTTTCTTTGTATCCCTAACACTTAGCACAGTATGTGGCACAGAGTAGGGGCTTAAGAAATGTTTACTGATTGAGTTTGAGATCTGGTTACTGCTAGGTTCTTTTTCTATTTTTTTTGTTATTTCCCTTGAGATTTTGTACTTCCAAATGAATTTTGTTATTATTTTTCTACTTCTATAATGTAATCGTTTGTCAGTTTGATTGCTACGGCACTAAATAAATTGATTTTGGTAACATTGTTTTATATTACATTAATTCTGTCTATCTATGAAGAATGAATGTATCTCCAAGTGTCCAGGTCTGTCCTTGTATCTGTCAATTATTTTGCAGTTGTACTTATATAGTTCTTGTATTTATACTGGTACAGAGGATCCCAAGTTTTTAATGCTTTCTAAACCTATTTTAAGTGAAATCTCTATCTCTTCCTGCTGTTATACCAAAATGCTGATAATTTGTGTGGATTTATTTTATGGCTTCCAACTTTCCTGAAGTCATTAATTGCTTAAATTAGTTTCTCATTGACTCTCTTGGATTCTGTGTACCATTGTATTATTTGAAAGGGTGGTAATTTTGTTTCTTCTTTACCTATGCTTATTCCTTCAATTTCTTCTTGTCCTATCACTATTGTTACCATTTCTAGAACTATGCCAAATAGAAGTGGTGACAATAGATATCCTTGTTTCACCCCTAATCTCATTGGATAGGATTCTAATTTATCCACAGTACAGGTAACCCTGGTTCCTTATTTTAGATACATAATATTTATCATGTTAAAGAAAGATGATCTATTCTTATACTTTCTAGTGATTTTTAAAATAGAATTTGGTTCGTATTTTACCAAAAGCTTTTCTTCATCTGTTTTCTTCATCTATTGATACAATCATATACATTTGTTTTTATTATTAATATGGTTAATTTTATTTATAATTTTACTGATATAAAACTAACCCTGCATTTTCAGTATAAATTCAGTCTGGTAATGGTGCACAATCTTTGTGATATGCTGCTATTGCCCTTTTGGAAATTTTTTTTCTTTAGAATCTTTGCACCAATATTCATTAGGGATATTAGCCAATGGTTTATTTTTCTGGGATCCCTTCTTTTGTTATTTTTGCAAATAGTTTTTGTGACATTGAATAAATTATTCTCCAAACGTTTTGATGGAATTCATTCATGAATTTGTCTAGTCCTGGTTCATTTATTTTTCCTTTGAGACATCATTTATGATTTATTTGATTTTTTTCTAAGATTAAGTTGTTTAAATGATCTGTTTCTAGTTCTGTAAGTATGGATATTTAAAAGACATTAATTTATTTCATTTAGGTTGTCATTTTATTAGTATATGGTTGGGTAAAATAGTTTTAAAAATATATTTTATTTCTTCTTCATTTGTTGTGAATTTTTCTGTTTAATTTTTGATAATGATACTTCGATTTTCCTTTATTTTTCTTTTTAATCAAATTATCTAATGACTTGTCTACGGTATAAAACTGGCTCTTAGTTTTATGTATTAACTCAGTGTTTTATTTTTAATGTTTTTAAATTCTTATTTGATTTTCAGTATCTCTATATTAACGTTAGTTTTAAAATTTGTTGACTTTCTTTGATTTTTAAGTGTCAATTCCAATTATTGATTCTTTTCTGAGTTTTTAACCCCCCTTTGGTTAATCAAAGTGTGTAGAGATAAAAAATTTCCTTAAGATTTTTTTGGATATACTCCCCCCCTGCCCCATTTTTACATGCTGTCTCATTCTTGTCATTACCTTCAATAAAATTATCTATAATTTTTATGATTTATTCTTTGATGCATCAATTACTCAGGATTTAGTTATGTTTCCAATTAATTTTGAATACTTTTTTGTGCCTAGTTATTTAATATGATTTTAATTGCATTGTAGCAAATAAAGGATGTGTTTAATATTACTACTTCTCTGCATTTGAGTGTAAGGGGATGCTCTAATATATGGAAAGTTTTGTAAAGATTCTATGTACACATGAGAAATATATGTAAATGTGTGCATCCATATATCAATATCTACACATCTAAATGAGTGTGTTTATGTATCTATGTGTATATATGTATACATATGTACATAAGTCAATTTCTTCCTGTAAATAATTTAGCTTTGCATTAAAATATTTAAACATTATAGCATCTGATGGATTTCCGTAAAGTGTTGAAATTAATTCATTGTCTATGGTACATTTCAGTAAAATGTAGTTTCCTTATTTATCTCTTTTAATTAAGTCTATTTTATACCATTGCCTTGTCTGAAATTATAAATACCACCCATGCTTTTCTAAAGATCAGCTGAGGCATAATAGATTTTGCTTGTTTTCATTCTGAGCCTTTATGTTTCAAATGTGTTTTTGCTTTTTTTAAAAAAAATATTTTTTTGGATTCAGAATTTTAATGTAGTACACTATCTTCTGCTTTATGGTTAAGTTCTGCCCAGTCATTTTTACAGTTATCATAGTTAATAGCATATTTTCAACCATCCTGTATTCTTTGGATTTTTTTCTCTTTTCTACCAACTGTCTCTTCATTACATGTTCTTATCTTTTTCTTTTGTTCCAAACATTTCTTCTTGATCACTTTCTAGATTTTGCTTATGATTAAATAAACAAATGCCTGAATCTATCCTTTACCATGTCCTCACTTCCTTGTCTTCCTATTCATTTCTGTAATCCTGTTGAGTTGAATCCATTTCTTGAATTCTTCATGTTTATATTCTGCCCTCTTTTGATCAGTTTAGATGGAAGTGAAGTTCAAATGATACTCACTGCCCCCACATTTCGACATTCATATATAGACTTGTATACCAAATTAAAAAGACTTATAAGTTCCCCCATACTTCCTCCACCTTTTTCTTTTAGTATATCCTTTTCTTACTCTATTTTCTTTCTTCTTTAAGCATTATCAATACACACACACACACACACACACACACACACACACACACACACACGCCAGTTCTAGATTTTCTGTCTCATTTGACTCTCTCTATGACCTCTGGTGACATAAGGGTTCTGAAGGAATCCTTGTATTGTCTCTTTCTTCATTAGAATGTAAACAGTTCTTCTTTATAAAGTTCCTTCTGATTATTCATTTATATTTGCTTTTTATGGTTCTTTTCATTGTTATATTTCAAAATTATTTTTCAGTTCTGGTTTTTCCAATGTTGCCAATGATCTTTTAGCTGCTAAATCCATTTCACTGTTTTTATTTATATTCTCAAGCCTGTCACATAGTAGGAGATGAATAAATCTTTTCTAAATTGAATTGAATTGATCTCTGCATTATTCCATGATCCTCTAGGGAAGTGGTAGAGGGAAGTCATGACTGGAATGTGGATTTGAGATCTAATATGAAAGTGAGAGCATCTGAACACCATATGGAAATTCCATCTTGATTTGCAATTCTCCCCCATCAAATTGCCCCCAAGAACTCATAAACTTCAGCAAAAAGCAAATGTAATCAATTGTTAGTTGTACAACCTGACTGTTTTGCAAATTTGCAATTATATTACCATGCTACAGTCTTTCCTCTTTTTCCAGATGGCTTGGGCTACTCAAGAGTTTCCAAATGCCTGAATATCTTTGCAATATCTGCCACACCAATGTCCTGCTCTGTTGATTCTGTTGTTTTCAAGGTGCTGTGATATGTCTCAGGAAAATACTTGCCTAGAGAGAGCGGAAATGCGAGCTTGTATCTCCAAAGTAACTCTTCAAGAAAAGGAAACATCCCAACAAATGTGTCATCTAGCATTCAAGTCCTCTGGCATCATTCAAATGTCACTGACATTTCTATATTTTAATGGCCTGGGTTCCAAGTCCCTCATGAGAGTAGTGAGGGAACTCTAAATATGACATGTGTGGATAGGCTGAAGGAAATGCGGACATATAGGTGGAAGAAGAAAAATCTTGGTAGACTACATGATACTGTCTTCAGATATTTTGAACACTGTTATATGGGAAAAGGTTGAGACTTGTTTAACTTCAAAGGGTGTAAGTAGGATCCATGGGTGGAAGTTACAAGAAGGCAGATTTTGGTTTCAGAAAAGGAAAAATTTATTAATGAGTAAGATTGTCTGAAAATAGAATGGGCTCCTTCAATTAAAGTAATATTACTCCCATTTCTCTAGTAATTTACTAGTAATTTGCCTAGTAATTATTCACAACAACTCTGCAAGATGGGTAGTATAGGTATCATTATGAATGAATGAATGTATTGAATAAAAAACACATTTATTAAGTATTTTCTATGTGCAAAGTACAATTCTTGTTTTCAAGGAACTTACTCATGGGAGAGGTGACAAATGGAAAGGTCCTGTGGTCCTGAGTGTGCAGCAGCAATGGTACCTTTCTTATCTGGCACCTTTAGTGCTATTTCTACTAATAAAACCATATCCATTTCTGATATTTACCTGTTTACAATTCCAAGAAATCAGGTGATGAGAACTTTATTTTCCATGTCATCAGTAACTGTGAGTCCTGAGGAGCCAAAGGTGGCAGCCTTTGCTCGTCGGTGGTAGTTGGAGGTGGTGGCAATGGTGTGATTTCCCCATCATATGCTTCTTCCTATCTCTTCCTCAGGGTGCCTTGCTCCTTTAGTTAGGCAAGCTTGACTTCCCCATATGTGGTATTTGATTGGAAGGGAATGGAGATGGTGGCCCCTTTCTGCACAGATCTTGTTTTCCTGGATGATATCTATTCAGGTTGTGCTAGAAGCAAGGCCAGCAGTCTGGAGGTATACTACTGTTTCTGGGGCCCTCGAGCTTATGTGATCAGTGGTGGCAGTTGGCCAGCATTCCAGCAATTCTCTGTCATCCTTTAAAATCTGTTATTTGATTCTGCTTTCTCTTTCAGTTGTTATTCTATATTCCTCATATATTTCACGGCCGGACACCTAGAAAATGTGTTCTACCTTTGTTTCTACCTCCCATCCCACTCCAACATCTTCTCATCTCCATACAGAAACACATTTATATTGTACTAGGATATCCATCAAGGCCAAAGGGTATTGATTATATTTGGACTGACCTGTTTTATGCTTTTGGGTGACCAAGAACCCATCAATGAAGATGCTCTTGAGCCATTAGCCCTCTGAGCCAAGCAAGTCTTAGGAAGTTCTTGTCAGAAAAAAAACTATACATGGTGGTGAACTCTGAAAGATATTACTCCTACTGTACCTTCCATTTATTTATACATTGCAATATTTCTTTTGGTCACATCACCGTATTGGAATTATTCTCTGTAAGATTACCAATAAATTATCTCTTAATAGCTACATCCAATGGGTTTTTCTCAGTCCCCATTCTCTTTGTAACTTTTTTCCTCTTTGAAACATTTGAAACTGTCAACCACCTCTTTCTGAATACTTTCTCTTACCATGGATTCACTGGCTTTGCTCTATCTTGGTTCTCTTTCTACCTGTCTATGATTCCTTTTCAGTCTCTTTTGTTGTATAAGCTTTCTCCTGCCTATGAGACAAGATTTAAATCCCTCAGGGTCCTTTTTTAGGTTTTTACCTCATCTCTATCTAAATTCTGTTCTGTGGTTATCCTATCAGTTCTCTAAGGTTCAATGATCATCTCTAAGCAGATGACCCTAAAAATCTCTATATTCATTTCTAATTCCTAATTTAAACTTCAGTCCCACACTAAGGAAATGACTGCTGGACATCTCCATCTAGATGTCCTGTAAACATCTTGAATTCAAAAGTCCAAAACAAAATTAGTTATACTTTCCCAATAATCTGTCCTTCATTCTTTTGCCTCAAAGATATAAAATTCAGACTTTTGACCCAGTTATTTAAAGTTCTCAACACTCTTTCTTTCCACTTTCTTTAATAGTCTAGTTTCAAATTATTCCCCATTAACTAGCTGCAAGACACATAAACACAGCACTTTGTACACACTAAAATCCACCTTGCTTACACTAAAATTCACTTCACATACACTAGCTGTCCATATTAATCAAGCTGTTCTATTAGCTATTCTTCATACAAGAGATTCCACATCTTACCATCACTCCTTTCAATTAGTTATTCCCCTTGTCTGATGTATACTTCTTTCTGTGATCCACCTTACAAAATCCCAAGCTTCCTTCAAAGCCTATCTCAGGTACTATTTCTCATGGGAGGCCTTTCCTAATACCATTTGCTAGTATCCTTTACTTTCTGAAATACCTTTTGGGTTTTTTTCATATATATGGTATTCATTTATCTGGGTTGTATTTATCTTGGTTGTATTCCTTTCTTCCTGTAACAGCAAGCACCCTAGCATACCAGGATGACCTGCTAGCACAGGTTCTTAGATCCATTTTACTAGGAAAGATAGCTGTTTAAGGAATCAACAATCTTTTTTAATTACATTCAATAGTTCAGGGGAAAAGTGAGCATCCTGAACTTCAGAGAAAACACAAACAGGGAAAGTATAAGCAGAGAAATAAAGACCCACAGACTGGGCTCTAATGCCTGAATCAAAACAATGTTGGTATACACTTTATATACACCCCTGGATTGAGAGAACCTTTATATCTGAGCAGCTGGGAGTCTGAACATACAGCTACTCAGTCTCAACCAGGGATTCATAAGGTGAATCCTTCTCATAAGAAAGGCCCCAAAGTAAAATACCAAACTCCTACTATATATGGCAAAGACTTGGCTCCCGATTGGCTTAGAGTCAGTAAGCACAAAACCCATGTGACTCAGCACAGCTCTGAATTATCAGGGTTCAAAGGAGATCAAGCCTTCAGATGCTCACAATTTAGCCTGAGTCTGGGAAACTGAAATCCAAAAAAGAAAACAACAAAAAAATCTCACTTTGCTTGCTGTTACACTCCCCAACCTGGAATAGAATATAAGCTCTTTGAGGGTAGGGACTTTTTCATTTTTTTAATTAAATATTCCTATTCACATACTTAACATAATGTGAGCTTCATATATGCTTTGAATTGAATTTTTATAAATGAAAAGCCTAAGATGCCTAGGAGTTAGTAAATAGAGTAACAGGTATCCAAGCCTTCATTTTATGACTCGACATTCAGAGGTCCTTCCACTATGTTGCTTCCAGTGGGACTGGTACCGAATATACCATCTCTGATGAGGACCTGCCAAATACTGGCCATTTGTTTTTAGGAATAGCAAATACCATCTTTGCATTGGGTGATAAATTACATCGGGAAGTTTCAAAGATTCCTTCCAACTTGAAGATTCTGTAATTCCAAAGTCAAAGAAAGATTTATCAAGTATAATTCTGTCATCAGAAGCCCACCTTGAAGACCTCCTCCTTGAGGAGCTAATATGAGCATTTTGTAGCTCAATATATTCTTTAAATGCCTTCCAAATACTCCCTAAATTTAACACAGTGACAAAAATATCACACAGTCCTTTTGGGGCTCATTGCTCTTGCAATTGGAATTAATGCAGCATGATTTGGCAGAAGTTTCTTTACACTCTTTCTGAGTATAGACATATTGTAGATGAATTGATAGGCTATTTTTATAGGCCCTGGAGATGATGTAAGTGGCATATATCACACATAATAACAACCTGAACTTCGTTTTTATCCAAATTGTGTTTTTAAGGAGGAAAAATCTTTCCTTTTTCTCTAGGAAAGTTTCTTTTTTTCTCTATATATTACTACTAACATTGGCATTGCCATTTCGCTGCACTTAGGTCTAGAAAGTCTAATCAATGGGCACATAGTACTTCTTAGATTTGTAATCAAACTATGCTAATTTTGCAAGTGATTCCTTACTTCTATCCTGAAAGGGTGGTTGCTGTTGCCATTTTACACATGAGGAAATAGATACAAGGAAGGGAAACACCTCTTTGACCCTGAACAAATCAATAAATCTTTTTGTGCCTCAGTTTCCCTACTTGCAAATTTAAAAAAAGATTAAATAAGGGAATTTCTAAGTCTCCTTCCAAATTTAAGATTTTATTAGTTTTATGAAATTTGGTCAAAAGTAACACTCTAAACAAGCTGTAGAATTGCCAAGATGAGTTCTCCCTACTCCTGAGTTTTTAATATATTCTAAAGCATTGTGACAATTACTTTAAACTATTGAAATTGCTTTAGTTAGAAGCAATGAGGGGTAGAATTGGGGTTCGAAAGGCACTGTAAAATTAGAAAGTTTATTTGAATCTATGGTTTTCTAAAAATAATATTTTATTTTCTCCCAAATACATTTTTAACAATTACAATTAAAACAATTTTAAAACTTTTTTTAAAGAAGAAGGGAAGGAAGGAAAGGAAGAGAGAAAGGAAGGAAGGAAGAAGGGAAGAAAGAAAGCATTCTTTGTTCTGTATTAAGACAGAATCAGTTTTTTCATTTAATTTATTTTACCCTCACCCCAAATTGCCTCTGGGAATATCAGAATTGGGCTCATGTCTAGGTCTCTGAAATAAAAAATAAAAAGTCCTAAAGTTAAGGTTATACGTACCCAGGCCAACAAGATGTTGAAAATAGGACATTTTGACCAAAACAATGCAAAGGATTTGTAATGAAAACTATAAATAATCAAAACAAGTATCCTTCCTTCTGCAGTGAGCCCCAATTCCCCAGACATATGCAATCCTCTAGACTTATAGTGCTGACATTCAGTAGAATCTTCTCCATCCCATGCAAGACAAAAACACTTGTTACGAATGGAGTTGACCTCCATCTTGCCTCCCCCCCCAAACACACACACACACACACACACACACACACACACACACACACACAATTCTGGACCTGCAAAGTCCACATAATCCTAAATACCAGTGAATGGCAAGTTCTGGGTTTACTCCTTCATCTTGTAACTCTTCTTAGCTATTCCCTAACTCTACTTGGTCCCTGCTTGGTCTGGTAACTCCTCCATTTCTTTCAGGAACTTGAAGTACACCTCCACTGAACAGATGAGTGAAGTCTCCAAGGCTCTTGTTTCTCTCTCTCTCTCTCTCTCTCTCTCTCTCTCTCTCTCTCTCTCTCTCTCTCTCTCTCTCACACACACACACACACACACACACACACACACACACACACTTAATGATGTCTAAATTTGTTTTATGCTTTTCTAACTCCATGCCTTTGATCACACCACCTCCAATGCCTAGAATGTCACCATCTCTACCAGGTGAAATTCTTTCCATCTTTTAATCTCCAAAACAGGCACCACAAAGACTTCCTTTACCTCTAAACTAGAAGTTATCTTTTCTACCTCCAAAGTTGAATGGCATTATATTGATATTTCTCTGGTATATTTGTCAGATTCTAATTTGTATTATAGATAAGTGTACCTGCAATCTTTACAGTTAGACTATAAACTCCTTGAGAGCAGGACCTATATTTCTACTAACATTGGCATTGCAATTGCTCAGGACTGCTGCCTAGAACTCTTCTTTGTGTTTCCTTCACCATATTCTTCAGTATTTCAGTGGATCTGTGATATCATTTTCATGGGTACTTTTCTATGAGTTCAAGAACATTCCACTTTCATTTCCTCATCCTGTGTGATTCTTGTCTGAGTACTCTTGTCAATGTAATGCCATAAATCCTCTGCAGATGATCTACTCAATGACCTTATTCCAGGTAATTTAATATTTCATGAGTACTAGAGCAGTCCTCATGTCACCATCTATTATCCCTTACTCTTGCTAGGTGACCAAATCTACTTTTTGCACTTTTCTCGTTGTACATTTCCTGAATGATATCACTGAGAACATTTCTTGCATATAAATCATTATCAGTAATATGCTTCAGGGTACTTACTTCTCCCCTCTAGGACTGGTTGATTTTCTTTACTTTGAAATACTCCATGCTACCTTTGAGTTAAAATATACCAACAATACCAAAACTTACTTCCTGGAGACAACTCTAACCCCTCTACCTCCTTAAGAGATTATGAGGCTTAAATCATGATTGACTGCAAAAAGTTTAGTTTCATTAGCGGTATGACTTTGCCTCTTTAACCATAAATTTCTAGTAATTTTACAGCCAACATGTGTCTCTATTACCATGGGGAGTCACCCTTAATTTTTATTTTTCAGAGACCATAATGATCCATTTTTCAGAGACCATGCTTGGACATATAGTAACACCAGAAGAATATTAGTATTAAAAAGATGAGTTTTGTGTCAGGAAGCAGTATAAGATTATTGGTAATTCTGCATAACTTATCACTTTCAACCTGGCTTCCTACATTGTTTCTATTTAATTCTGGGTCCTGCTCATTGTCTCACTGCAGAGCTTGTTCTAGTTATGTGTATGAATAGACTGTCTCATTGTATTGTTCATTCAACTGCTTATTATAGTCTCAATAATGAGACATTCTGATCCATTTATTTCTTCTTACGTAGATTGTTACATACAATTCTTGTATACACAGATTTTTTTGAGGAGACCAGGTGATGTCCTAGGGTGGAGTGCATGTGTGTGTGTGTGTGTGTGTATGTGGATGATATAATAGACTAAATGACATCTACAGAAGAAACATCTAGAAAGTCTCTTCATTTACGGAGAATTCCTTTTCCATTTGGGTTATAGCAAAGACATCTTCTATCAAAGTAGTGAGGAAAATTAGTGAGCAAATACTTCCCTGTTTTATGCCTTGCTTGTCATTTTTTAATCTGCGTTGTTAACCTTTATTTGCATTGGCATTTTAGAAAATTATTTGTTTTGTTTTTAATGTATGGAATTAAGAGATATTTAAATAACAATATAATAAAGACAATTGCACATGCAACTGCAAATCTATTATGTACATCTTGCTATTCCTTTTAAATATATAATAAAGTTATCATGTAAATTTCTTTTTTTTCTTTTTTTTTCTTCTCTTCTCCCTCCCCTATCCTAGAGATGGCTATCATTAGACGTAAATATGTGTGTGTGGATATATATATATATGTATGTATATATATATATATATATATATATATGTGTGTGTGTGTGTGTGTGTAAAACCATTCTATACATACTTCCATTTATCAGTTCTTTCTCTGGATAGAGATAGTTTCTTCCTTCACATGTCTTTAGTAGTAATTTGGGTATTTATAATAGTCAAAATGACTTATTTGCTCAAAGTGGTTTTTAAAACAATATTGCTATTGCTATATACAACTTTCTCCTAGTACTGTTCATTTCACTCTTCATTATTTCATGCAAGTCTATCCATGTTTTTCTGACATCATCAAGCTCATCATCACAGTATCATTCCATCATAATCATATACCCTATCTCTTTCAGCCATTTGTTAATTGACTGGCATTTCCTCAATTTTCAGTTTTTTGGTACCACAAAGAAAGCTGCTATAAATGTTATAACATATATGTTCTTTTCCTTTCTTCCCTAATCATCTTTGGAAATAGACTTAGTAGTGGTATTGCTGGGTCACACATAGGCAGTTTAATAATTTTGGGGGCATCATTCCAAATTGCTCTCTGAAATGATTGTATCAGTTCACAAATCCATCAATAATGGATTAGTGTCCTGATTTTTCCACATCCCCTCCAACACTTGCTTTTCCCTTCAATCTTTTTAGCCAATCCAAGGTTGTTTTAATTTGCATTTCTCTAATCAATAATGATTTAGAGCATTCTTTCAGATGACTATAAATTGTTTTGATTTCTTCACTGGAAAACTGCCAGTTCATATCTTTGACCATTTATCAACTGGGGAATGACTCATATTCTTATAGATTTGACAAAGTTCTTCATATATCTGAGATCTGAGAAACTGTCTATAAATTTCCCTCCCCTCCAATTTTCTGCTTTCCTCCTTATCTACATTTGTTTTATTTGTACAAAACCCTTTTAATTTAATGTAATCAAAATTATCAATTTTACCCCTTATTCTGCTCTCTATCTCTTGTTTATTCATAAATTGTTCACCTATTTATAAGTCTGATAAGTATTATATTACATGTTCTTTAAATTTTCTTGTAATATCTCTTTATATCTAGGTGATGTATCCATTTTGACTTTATCTTGGTAAAATGATGTGAGCTATTGGTCTATGCCCAGTTTCTGCCATATTGTTTTTCAGTTTTCCCAAGAATTTTTTAAAAAAATTCTTATCCCAAAATCTCAAATCTTTCCGCTTATCATTTTTAAGCAGAGAGTCATTGAACTAAGCTTTATCTATGGTTTCATCTATCAAGTGACCTTGTACAATCATAATATTTGGAGTAAAGGAATAAATATGATACAGGCAGAAGAGGTCTGGATTTGAAATGAGGTCCTTGATTTAAATTCTCTTGATCTTTATACCCATGTGCCCCTTAGTAGCTAAGTAGTTCAGTGGAAAGAGTAGTAGACATGGAGTCAGAAAGACCCGAGTTCAAATTTAGCCTCAGACACCTACCCTCAGCTGGGCAACTTTGGGCAAACCGCTTAACCTGTGTTGCCTCATTTTCCTCATCTGTAAATTGGAGATAATAATATAACCTAATTCCCATGTTTGCTATGAGAATAAAATGAGATAATATTCATAAAATGCTTTGGAAACCTTAAAATGTTACATAAATGTCAATTTTTATTGTTGTTGCTATTGTAGTTTCTTTACATTTCTGGATTATTAAAATGTAAAATAAAGAAGATAGAATAGATCACCAATAAGGAAAACTCCAATTCTAAATCTGTGATCTATTGGAAAAGAGTTTTTAAGAGCTTTCACAGGACCTTAAAAATAGTAGATATTTAATAAATGTACCCTGAATCAAAAGTTATTTCTTTTTATTCTTATAACCATACTGTGAAATAAGTAGTAAAAATATTATCACATGCATTTTAGAAATTAGGAATCTGGGACTTGGAGAATTTAAATGACTTGCCTAAGATTCTGTTGCCCATAATTGACAGAACTGGGATTTGGACCCAAGGCTAGGTCTGTCTGACTCTCAAGTCCAATGCTGTTTTCATCCCACTGTATGAATAATAATACAAGACTCTAAATGATAAATGCCAAATGAATGGGACAAATAATAAATGTATATCGCATTTGGAGATGGACTGTCTTATTTTGACAAAAGGAGTGAGGCAGAGTGAGAAAAGAGACAGGAACAGACAGTATCAGGCTTGGCAAACAGTAGCTGCAGCTGCAAACCAAAGGATTATCTTAATGTGTGCATGGTGTGGAAAAAGATGCCAGTCACATATTGATCTCTTCAGCCACACCCCAGCATCGAGATAGCAATCTGCCACAAGTCCCATCATCTGCCACTCCTGAAGGACAGTGATGGATCAGTGCTATTTGCCTTTATTTTAATGACATTTCACTCTATGCTAATGAAATCAGTAATTAGGCAGTCACTCAGCTGCTGCTATTTTGTAATTTTGTGATAAAGAAGGAATTGGTGAGTTGGAGACAGGAGAGAAAAGTCAGTTTCTTCAACTATCAAATGCAAAGTGTGCAACCAGCACTGTAGCATGATGAGCTGTTACAGGATATGTGATCAGGGCACAATTAAAATGTATCCAGCAAAGGCAGCCTAGAGCTTGCCAAGAAACACACCACAGAATTATGCAAGAAGTGTCCAACCTATGATTTAGAATTTCTGTGAACTCAGAAAAAAGAATGTTCATTTCAGCTGGGTTTAGATGAGAATGTTGCTGAGGGGGGAAAAAAATAAAACAAGTGTAAGTCAATTCTCCAGAAATGACATGTTACTCTGAACAAGCTTGTTTCTTCTTGTGTCGACAGGTGCTGCTTAGAAAGTTAGAGAATTCTTGTGATTTATTCAGAGACCCGATAGAGGTCCTTTGCCTAGAATTTCAATTAATGTGTGATTCTTAACATGCATGAGAAAGTTATTCATTCAATAAAAAAATTCGGTTTGAGTCAGTAAACATTAATTAAACATTTACTATATATATCAAGTTTAGTGGTATATAGAAAGGGCCTTGGAATTGGGTTCAACTTCAGCCACCACTAACTGCTAGCTTTGTGACTATAGGCAAATTAATTGATCCCTTAGAACCTGTTTCCTTTTCCCTAAATGAAGATAATAGCACTTGTTCTATCTGCCTATCGGGATTGCCATAAGGAAAGCAAACTCTAAAGCATTCTATAAATATAAGCTATTATGGAAATTCATCTTTCACTTAAAGAACTTATCATCTAGTGGGGAAATGAATCTATTAAACAAAGCATTTTTACATGAAGCTATAAATACACAAAAGCCAAATAACGATAACACAACATCTACCACATATCTACATAATGAGTGCCAAGTGGTGGTATGGACAATATATATGATGAGATCAGAAAGGGACTGGAGCAGTTGAACAAAACTTTGGTAGGAGATCACACTTGGAATGATTTCAAAAGAACTGACTATATTTAAATAATAAGAGAGGATAGGATGGGGTAGAGTAGGATAGGGTAGGAAGAGGAGAAAAGATCGGATAGGATAGAAGAAGATATTATAGAATAGAGGGCAGAATAGGATAAGAAGCAGTTAGGATAAGGTAAGGTAGGACAGGAAGAGTATAGGCTAGAGTAGAAACAAGAGAAAGGATAGTGTAGGATAGGGTAGGGTAGAGTAGGATAGGATAGTATAGGATGGGATGGGATGGAATGGGGTAGAATAGGATAGAATAGGATAGGAACTGGAGAAAGGATAGGATAGGACAGAAAAGGATAGAGTAGATAGGATAGAATAGGAAGAGACTAGTCTAGGAGAGGATAGGATTGGACAGAAAATAGGCTAGGGTAGGATATAGGATAAGATAAGAAGAAACTAGGATAGGATAGGAGAGTACCCCTGACTTCCTCCATTTCCAGAAATCTTAGATTTAGAGAGAGCAGATTTTAAAGATTTCAGAGAAAAGATAAGATCGTACAGCATATTTCCGTAAGGAAACTGGCTAAGAACAAATGGGAAGCTCGCTTGAAATTCTAAAGACACGAACAAAAACACTTCTGATAAGGAGGACAAGAGAGGGCTTTCTATAGAATCTGCTGTGGAGATGGAAGCAAGGGCAGGTAGGTAATGAGGATGCGTACAGAAGTGTGGCACAGACAAACACTAATGCTCAGAATGAACGGAAGCTGGTAAGAAAGGCTAAAGATAACAAATTTGGGTTTGCTTTTTATTGATCTTGAGTGGATGAAACTCTGATAATGGTAAGGATGTAAAAATATTCCAATTGTATTTTGAGCCTGTTTTCTCTGCCAAGGAGACCTGGAGAAGAGAGATCCAAAAAAGGCTAATAGGGAGTTGAAACTCAAGGTAAGAAAGGAAATAATAATAATTACCTGATGTGGATGAACTTTATCCCAATGTGAGACTTGGCAGATGGGATTGCACAGCTATTGTCAGAGACTTCTAAAAAAAAAATCTTTTGAGATGGTAGAGATATAAAGTTCACATGTACAAGTCAAGAAAGGCATGACTGGATAGTTCTTATAAAAAAAAAAAAGATCTGATAGTCTCAGTGGGGTGCAATCTTAATATGAGCCAAAAACAATGGTAGTCAAAAAAGGTGATATGGTGTTAGGCTACATTAAGAATTCAGAACCAGGAAGGCTATAGTACTGATGTACCTCACTGGAGACAGTGTTCATGTCTAGATACAGTATTTTTTGAAAGATTTTGATAGGCTAGAGAATCTATAAAGGAGGGAGGTAAGAATGGAGAATGGTTTTGGGATCATGCCATATGAGGACTGACTAAAGAAATTGGTGATGTTTAGTTGGGAGGGGAGAAAACCTAAAGAAGATAAGACTGAGATCTTCAAGGACTTGAGAGACTATCATAAAGAAGAGGGATTAGGTGAGTTCTTTTTTGGTTCCAGAGATTAGAAAGAACTAGGCATAATGGAAAGAGGTTGAAAAAAAAGAATATTTTGCCTCAATAAAGAAAAAAAATTGCCTAATTAGAGTTACCAAAGCAGGATATCCAGGAAGATGTTCACATAAAGACTGGATGATCATTTTTTAGATGTGTTTTCGAGGGTATTCCTATAAAGGTACAGGTTGCAGTAGATACTCTCTGAGGTGCCTTCTAATCTTGCTATTCTTAACTCTCATCTCAGTTTTCTACCCACCATGATGGTGTACTTTATCAAGACTAAGAACATTGAAATCTCATCTGGCCCTAAAGGAAATCATTTTAATAATCCAGCATCATAATGCATTTAGAAAGAAGTATTTACTAAGATGGTACAGAGTGAATAGTTCCTATAAAACATTTCTCCCTCCCCCTAAAGGGAAGATTGGAAAGATTGGAATCTGAAGGGGTGGATATGCTGGGAAATGGGCAGTGATGATCACTGGCTCCATGATAATTCACTGAGGTTATCTAAACCAGTTTCTGCTGCTCATTGCTTGGAAAAAAGGACTTTCAGTAGCCAGGAGCTGGACACACATGGCTGAACACCTTTTCCTCTGGATTCTATATATACTGTAGGAAAGTGTCACAGATTTGGGAGGTGTATTTTTTTCACCGATTGTTATTATGACACTCTAGTAAATAATCCTTACTAAAAATTACTTAAAGCTGGCTAATTAAAATCATTCTCAATTGGTAATATGGAGTACACTGGTAGAAACTTGAACCAATGGTTCAAAAACCCTTTAGGGAGTACAGCTAGAATGACCAAGGGGAGATGAAACCTTGATCCATGACATGTAACTTGACTGTAAGAGCAGGAGTGGGGATAAAGTTCATTAGAGTTTATAAAGGCTATCTATTTATATATACAAATATACATAGATACATATGTACATGTATGTATACATAGATATGCTCATATATATGTGTATATGTATCCATATGTATACACACACACGTATATATATATATATATATATATACATACACAAAACAACAAAATCACACTCAGGCCCTATCTTTGTCAATTTCATTTTCTCTGTGGATGCTTGAAGACATTGCGATGCTGAAGGAACATTTACTTGTCTCTTCTCCTTCTATTAGAATACAAGCACTCATTTCTTCAATTCCTTCCAGATTCTCAAATGAATATGCCTTTCTGGGTTTCTCTTGTTTCTCTTGCATTTCAAAATTTCTACTCAGCTTTGATTTTTTTCATTAAAAATACTTGAAAATCTACTATTGAAGGTCTTCTTAAATTTTTTCTGCTGTAGGAGTATATTCACTTTAGCAGGATAAATTATACTTGGTTGCAAAACCATTATCTTTTATTTGAATAAATGAGTGAAAAAAGTATTTATTAAGAACTTATTATGTGCAGAGTACCATGCTAAGACTTGGGGATACAAATAAACAATACCGTCCCAACTCTGAAAGAGTTTACATTTTAATGAGGGAGACAAATATATGGAAGGTTTCAGCTGCAAGTCAGATAGAAAAGTCCCATAGTTCTTGGGGTTCAGTGGTAAAGCTGATGCTAATACCTCTTCTTTAATATCATTATTTAATGTGCCTTTTTCCAGGATTCTTGTTTCAGAGTCCTGGGTCATCACCACCAGACTCTGAAAGGAAATGGTTGTCAAGTTGGTGATTGTGCTGGTGGTGGTAGTTTGTCTTGGCTGTCATGTGCCTCTTGTCTCCTCATGTTCCCTTGCTGGATCAGCCTTTTGCATTTTAGAATATTATTTTCCAAGTTACTTTTTCTACATAAAAGTTGTAGATACTTACCAAATCTTGCTTGATTCTGACTATAGTTCCTTGGTACTTGAACTCCTTTTTTGATTGCCCACAGTAATACTTATTTGACTTGGAAGTTCTGGATTTGAACTATGATATTTCTGTGTGTTTTCATTTTGAGATTCCTTTCAGAAGATAGGCAATGAGTTTTTCTATTTTTACTTAGTCTTCTGATTCTAAAACATCTGGGAAGTTTTCTTATATTTTTTTCCTGAAACGTGGTATTTAGGGTTTTTGTTGGGTCTTGCTTTGAAAGGTATCCGATTATTCTTAAATTTTCTCTCCCTAACTTTTTTTTCCACTTCAGTTGCTTTAAAAGTATATACCTTATATTTTGTTTTCCCAATCTTTTTAATTTATTCTAGTTGTTTTCTTGTTTTCTCATAGAGCCATTGAAGTATTTGCTCCATTCTATTTTGCAGGGAGGGCACTCTGTGAGCAAAAATTTCCACCTTCTGTTCTGAGTTTTTCTTTCTCCTTTTAATTTTTTTTCCTTTTTAACTCCCATTTCTAGTTTTCTCTTTTCTCTTTTTTAAAATCTCTTGCTTTATTTCTTCTAGACACTCTTGATATTTTTGTGAATTGAAAGTATTACTATGTGACAAACACTGTGCTATACCCTGGGGGACTCATGCTAGTTGGGAAAGACGAAAGAAGAAAGAACATTTAACTTCCAGTTGGTTGGAATGACCCAGAAGTCTGAAGGGCGCATTGGCAATGTGGGAGCCAAGGACTAGGGATATTTAGATTAAAGTAGGTTGGATGGGAGTTCCAAGAGTTCAGCAAGGCATAGAGGTAGGGCCAATGATAGCACCTGGAGAATCTTAGGAGTGACAAAGCAGATGGTAAAGCCTGGTAGTCCTGCTTCTCATCAGAGAGAATGGAATTGTTGACTCCCATTTCATATAAGCTGAGTGAGCAGTAAGACTACAGAGATGGTTTCTGTGTAGCCAGTACTTTGGGAGGAGATGAAGGGAAGCAAGAGGACAGGGATCCTTTCTCCACATTTGGCAATCGAGGATGGCTTCTGCGCAGGACAAGGCTATGGTAAGGAATGAGGAGAAAAAACGGAAAACATCCCCAATCATTTCCAATATTCTTTTTTCTCTGAAGTTATGCTTAGAGTTGTGGTGGAGTTAGTCTTTTTTTGGGGGGGGGGGGGGATTACCTCTTGGTCTTCTTTAAACCTATACTATTTCTTTGTTGTGTTCAGTGTTTTCCCCCATTCTCTTACATTATCAGCTTTAGTTCTTATTTCAGATTTCGTGCTAGGTCCTGTTCCCCACAATGCTCTTGGATAATTGTATAGGTTTTGTTTGGTCCTACCCCAGGTTGCATGTTGCTACTACTATAGACTCAAAAGGGGTGGCTAGTATTAGATGCCACCATCCTCTACATTAATCTCTGAATTCTGAGTCAATCCATTGTGAATTCTGACTTTGTTCATATTTATCTCCTTCTCTTTGCCCAATATAACATCAGGAATTGGCTCCATTTTCTGCTATATCCCTGATGAGAGCCAGCGGGATGGTGGCAATTCTGCTACTTGTAGGCCTTCTGCACAGCTCTCCCTGGATCCCTCAGCCAGGGCCTAAGGTGTCCTTAAAAAAAAAGAAAGAAAAAAAAAGTCTCCTATGGCTCCCAGCGAACTGAAAGGTTTATGATTGGGCCCAGTCACATTGCAGAGCGATCTTTCCTTACTAGTGTATTGACAGGTCAGAGTTTGTTATTAGAGCTTGTAATGGCTTTCAAGACTCCCTGCCCAGAGTGCTGCCTACCTGACTTTAAGTCTGTTTGCAGAAGTACGAGGTGACTTTCCTGGCACCGTTCTCCCTGTCTTCATCAGCTTCTATCCCATTTACTTACACTATCACTATCTTGTTTGGTGGATTCTTGCCCTGTCTTATATGGCCTTCGATTGGTTCACGCCAATTCCTTCTGGCTTCCCTAGAGGAGCCCTCCTTAATCTCCTTCCTGATTTCTTCCATTCGTCATTACCAGTGATCACACTGGCTTCTCTGATAAGACCCCTCTATCTGCCTCTGTTATCTTTATATTCAGGTCTGGATTGGATGGAGGAGTTAGGGTTTTTCTTTCCTGTTTTCTTTTTCCATGGATATCTTTATTGAGTCTTTTTTCTTTTTATTTGCCAGGGTTTAGACATCACCATTTTACCTGGAAATATTATCCTCATCCTTTTCTCTAGAATACTTCATGATATTAAAATGACTTTCAATATATCATAATTTACCAGACAACTATTAACACCAGCAAAAGCAGGACCATTTTCTCAGATTAAGTTCAGTGATACATTCAGGGCCTGACAATAGAAAATCAGTTACTTTTAAAAATCTAATTCCATAAGAGAAAAAGACAGTGACTTGTTCTTTTTTTCCCCTTTCCTTTTCTTAATTCTTCATATGAATAAGCTGGAAAAGTAGCATGCTCTTCTCAAATATATATAACCCAACCCAAAGAAACCTTTTCTGACATTACTAAGAATGCAATTTGAGTTGATACAGTTCCACCCTGCAGGGATGCACTATGGTGCTTTCGGCTTAAAAAAAATTAATTGAAGAGGAGGAATTAATTGAAAATAAGCTTGCCATTTAAACCCAACACTGTTTCAAAGTTCAACCTAACTGTGTTAGCAGTCGTAGTGCTATTGGCTTTGTATAGTACTTACAAAAGCTTATCCTGCTTCCTAAGGGTTCTTGGTCTCATCAGTGTAGGCAAATATCATTCTATCATTCTGACATCAAATCTGATTATTGTGTGAGGGAAAGCTTGAGACAGGGAAAGACAAAGACAGATAGTCAAATAGATAGACAGATGGAGAGTAAAGATTTTAATCAGTTCATGGTAGAAGGTATTTCTTTATACCACATTTAATAATGTCAGATGTTATTCAATACCAAGTGTGGTATATAATGCATAGAGGATAGGCTTGGGGTTCAGGAGGACCCAGGTTCAAGTCTTTCCACTGACTAATACTGATGCTGTCACTATAGGCAAGTCAGTTAACTTCTTGGTGCCTCAGGCTACTCTCTAAGGTTATACTATACACAGAAACTGGTCATCTGCATTGCTGGAAGAACTTTCCACATCAGGAATTCTTTACATAGATGAAAATTTGGACAAAAACAAAAAATCAAATAGAATTAACACACTGGATCTTAATTCCATCAGGCCATAGTGTTGAACTTTGTGATTTTGTATGTTTTGTTCATGAAAATTCAAAAAATGATGGAAGTAATTATATATAATAGGAACTGGTCACTGGCAGCCATTGTTATGAATATGCATGGTATTCTTGGTTTTTTGCAGTTCCCTATGTGGGGATACTTCATGATGTTTTCCTCCATAAGGGGGGCCAAGCAAAGAGAGTCTTTACTCATGAGGGCTGCTCTCATTAGCCAGTCCACGTTACACTCATTAGAAATAGTGTGTGTTTTCGTATTGTAAGGCTTTGCATGTAAGGCTTTGCATGTAAGTTGTCTATGAATTTTCTCTTCTGTTGAAGCCAATTCATTTAGTAATATTTTGTGAGATGTCACCTGTTTTTCTAAAGGCACAAAAACACATTTGGAAAAAATCAGTTTCAGAATATTATTGACTTAGAGAGTATATTTTGCCAAGGAGTTGGGTGCTAACTTCATCACTCTTTTACTGTGGAGACTGGTCCAAAAAATATCTAGCTTTCATTCACTTGAAAATTAAATAAGGAACTAGGACCTGAGAAATGCTGCATTTTGGTTGCTTTGTTTGGAAGCTGACACTCTGATAGAGGGTAGGAAGAAAGGAAGCAATATAATGAAAGTCAAATGAGTGAAGTTTTTCTCTCTGGGGGTCTACAGTGTGGACTCAGTACAAGTTAAGATGACAACTGGTGAGTAAGACTCACACCAGAAGCTGTGCCCTTTCAGTTCTTATACAAATCACCATAGCACCAATGAAGCAGTCCTGAGCCCAGCTGTGCAAGCAGGTGGAAAACACCCCCACTAATTACAACTCTGTCATGTAATGGCAATGATGCTGGGAGTGAAATGTTCACTAGAGGACTCTTGGATTTTCCCATCAATTGGGGATCACATAAGGGAATGAAGGTGTGACTCATAGAAGATGAAATCAAATCAGTCACCTTCTCAGATGTCAAGATGGATGAGTGACAATATTTAGAACTTTCCCCAGTGGTCAAAGAAGTTTAAGAAAGAAAAAAAAAGACTTCTGATCACCAGAAAACTTTGATGTCTTTACATTCAGTCCCATTGACTATAACAGCAGGATTTACAAACCAAAGACACTAGAAAGAGCAAACTGGGTTGTTATATTCCTAATAATATGTTATGAAAATGTTTATAGTAGCTCTGTGGTAGAAAGAATTGGAAACTGAGGGTATGCACATCATTTGAGGTATGGCTAAATAGCTTATGGTATTTGAATATAATAGAATATTATTGTATTTAAAAATGATGAAGGGGCATGTGAATCCAAGATGATAAAATAATGGCAGGTACTCAACTAAGTTATCCTAAATTCTCCTTCAAACAATGTTAAAATAATCCATCAAAATGAATTTCAAGGGTCAGAATGAACAAAGGATGAGTGAAACAATTTTCCAGTTCAATTCAACTTAGAAGGCTGGCAGGAAAGGTCTGTAGCAGTGAAAGTGGAGCATAGTCCAGCAAAAGATCATGCCATGGCAAGCCAGTAGCAGGCCTTGGGGACTACTGAATTAGTGGTGAAGGACTCTAGAGTTCTCAGCCCACAGAGAGTAAGGGGATCAGATAATTGATCAGTTGCTGACACTGGGTGCTCTGTTACATTTCCCATACACGATTCCAGGTCACAGTCTAAGGGCAAGAATTAGCATGAAACCTGGTCACCATTCTAGGGTAGCAAAGAGAATTTGTGGTTGCTCACAGATGAGATCACAGGAGAACAATAACCTCACCTTTCCTTAGATCATGCCTCCTTGGAGGAAATGAAAACTTACAGATCCTGAGAACCAGCTAAGAATACAGCAGCATGAAAAAACCTGAAGTGTGGGACAGTGTCCCCTTCACAATAATAGCAGAGTAACATAAGGTTAAAAGGCAATAAGTAGACTGGAAAATGAGCAAACAATAATAAAAGAGAACCTGACCATAGAAAGTTACTATGGTGATGGGAAATTCAAACTCAGAAGAAGACAACAAAGTCAAAATGGCTACATTTCAAGCCAGAAAGAAAAATGTGAATTGGTCTCAGATCTAAAAAGAATTCCTGAAGGAACTCAAAAAATTTAAAAAAAAAATCAAATAAAAGAGGTAGAGGAAAAATTGGGGGAAAAACTAGAGTGATGTAAAAAAAAAATCATGAAAAAGAGTCACCCACTTGATAAAGGAGCCACAAAATATAGTGATGAAAATAACAGCTTAAAAATAGAGTAGACTAAATAGTAAAAAGAGGCACAAATATCCACCCAAAAGAAGAAATCTTTTAAAAAAGAGAATTGGCAAAATAGAAAAGGAGGTACAAAAGTTTACTAAAGAAAATAATTCCTTAAAAATTAGAATTGGGCTAATGAATCCATAAGAAACAATAAAACAAAATCAAAAGAATAAAAAAATAGAAGAAAATGTTAAATATCTCATTGGAAAAACAAATCAGAATATAGATCAAGGAGAGATCATTTTAAATTTATTGGATTGCCTGAAAGCTATGATAAGAACAAAGAACTTCTGTATCATATTTCAAGAAATTTTCCAGGAAAACTGTCTTGATATACTAGAATCTGAAAAGAATTCACTGATCACCTCCTGGTGATCACCTCCTGAAAGAGATCCCAAAATGAAAATTCCCAAGAATATTATGATCAAATTGCAGGGTTTTTCAACTCTAAGAGAAAGTATTGCAAGCAGCCAGAGAGAAATAATTCAAATCATGGAACCATAGCCAAGATAATAAAAGATTTAACAGATTCTACATTAAAAGATCTGAGGGCTTGGAAAATGATGATCTAGGGGGCAAAGGAGCTAGGATTACAACCAAGAATCACATATCTAAAAAAACTGAGTATATAATCTTTCAGAGGAGAAATGGATTCTAAAAGAGGACTTTCAAGCATTCCTGATGAAAAGAACGGCGTTGAATAGAAAATTTGACTTTCAAATATAAGACTCAAGAGAACCATAAGAAAAGGTAAAGAGGAAAAAGAAATAATAAGGAATTCAATAAGGTTAAATTGTTTACATTGTTATATGGGAAGATAATATTTGTAACTCCTCAGAACTTTATCCTTATTAGGATACTTAGAAGAAGTATAAATAAAATGAGAACATGAATATGAGTTGACTATGATGGGATGATATACAAAAATATATATAATCAAGGAATGGGAAAGAAGGATACAAGGGAAAAGGGGGAATGGAAAGATAGAATGGGGTAAATTATCTCACACAAAAAAGGCACAAAAGAGCTTTTACAGTGGAGTGGAATATGAAGGGGTAATGAACAATGTTTGAACATTATTCTCATTGGAATTGGTTCAAAGTGGAAGTACCATATATAGTCAGTTGTGTATGGAAATCTATCTTCTCTACAGGCAGGTAGGAGAGGAAGAAAATAATAGAAGAGGGAGTTGATAGAAGGGAGGTTGGATGGAGGGAGATGATGATGGTCAGAAGCAAAACACTTTTGGGGAATGACAGGGTGAAAGGAAAGAGAGGGGTGAGGGAGAGAGACATAAAGATAGAGAGAGAGAAAGAGAGAGACAGAGACAGAGAGAGACAGAGAGAGAGGTAAAGACAGAGAGAGAGACAGAAGGACAAATGGAGTGGTAGTAGGATAGAGGAATATATATGTAGTAATCATAATTATGAATACAAATGGCATGAACTCATGCATAAAACAAAAGCATATAGCAGAGTGGATTAAAAAACAGAACCTTCAAAATGCTGTTTACAAGAACCACATTTAAATCAGAGAGGCACACATAGAGTAAAAGGTAAGAAGCAAGAGCAGAATATATTATGCTTCAAATGACATTAAGAAAAAGAAGCAAGGGTAGCAATTAGGATCTCAGCCAAAGGAAAAGCAAAAATGAATCTAATTAAAAGAGGTAAGTGGGGAAAGTACTTTTGCTAAAAGGTACCATAGGCAACGAAATAATATCAGTATGAAACATATAAGCCCCAAATGATATGGTATCCAGATTACATTAAATTTAAAAGGTTTTAAACAAACAAAACTGATGTACCCAAGATAAGAAGAAAAGTAGAAAACTGGGAAAGTTACTCTAATAAAGGCCTCATTTCTCAAATATAGAAAGAACTGGGGTGGAGCCAAGATGGTGGAGTAGAAAGACACACATACTGAGGGTGCCCCCACACAGCCCATAAAACTCTTGTAGAGAGGGACTCTCAACAAATTTTGGAGCAGCAGAAGTGGAGAACAACAGAGTGGAAGAGATTTCCAGCCCAGGGTGACCTGAAAGACCCAGAGGAAACGTCAGTTGCACTGGATGTGGAGTGGAGCGCAGAGCTCAGAGCGTGGAGCCCAGCCCAGCCTTGGCCACACGTGTGGCTCATGAACAGCCTTCTGGGGTGGAATCTCCAGTCTCAGAATCCCCAGTCCCAGCAGCAGAGGGTCCACAGTTCCCTCAACCCACAGGTGTCAAAGGTCAGTGACAGGGTTCATTCAGCTGGCCAGGAAGGGAGAAGGGCCTTCACATCAGGCAGGGGGCAGAAGGTCTCAGGGCAGCCCCTACAGCATCCTGAGACCATAGCTGGATCGTAAAAACCCCTGGGGGCACTGAAGAGCTGAGTCTTACCTCAGCCTTGTGTAGATGCCCTGAGGCAGCTGGTCTTTGTCTCCTACTGAATGGAGGCCCTGCCCCCCCAGCTTGATTGAATTCCACCTCCCCCCCACCTCCCAAGTGCTAGCTTGGCGGAGGAACTGGAGGTCAGGTGCCTGTGGAGAGGAAACTCTGCTAAGATTCTGGGCACAAAAATCCTTCTCTTTGCCCAGACCAGCACACACTTGATTGTGCCACCTTGGAGGAACTGATATCTTACAGGTCCCCAGAGCATACCCTACTCTTGACAAAGGACCCCAAAATTCAAGTAACTGGTTGGGAAAATGCCCAAAAAAGGGAAAAAAATAAGACTATAGAAGGTTACTTTCTTGGTGAACAGATATCTCCTCCCATCCTTTCACATGAGGAAGAACAATGCTTACCATCAGGGAAAGACATAAAAGTCAAGGCTTCTATATCCCAAACATCCAGAATAAATATTGAATGGGCTCAGGCCATGGAAGAGCTCAAAAGGGATTTTGAAAATCATGTAAGAGAGGTGGAGGAAAAACTGGGAAGAGAAATGAGACAGATGCAAGAAAAGCATGAAAAGAGGGTCAATACCTTGCTAAAGGAGACCCAAAAAAATGCTGAAGAAAATAACACCTTGAAAAATAGGCTAACTCAACTGGCAAAAGAGGTTCACAAAGCCAATGAGGAGAAGAATGTTTTAAAAAGCAGAATTAGCCAAATGGAAAAGGAGGTTCAAAAGCTCACTGAAGAAAATACTTCTTTCAAAATTAGAATGGAACAGATGGAGGCTAATGACTTTATGAGAAACCAAGAAATCACAAAGCAAAACCAAAAGAATGAAAAAATGGAAGATAATGGGAAATATCTCATTGGAAAAACAACTGAGCTAGAAAATAGATCCAGGAGAGACAATTTAAAAATTATGGGCCTACCTGAAAGCCATGATCAAAAAAAGAGCCTAGACATCATCTTTCATGAAATTATCAAGGAAAATTGCCCTGAGATTCTAGAACCAGAGGGCAAAATAAGTATTGAAAGAATCCACCGATCACCACCTGAAAGAGATCCAAAAAGAGAAACTCCTAGGAGCATTGTGGCCAAATTTCAGAGTTCCCTGGTCAAGGAGAAAATATTGCAAGCAGCTAGAAAGAAACAATTCAAGTACTGTGGAAATACAATCAGGATAACACAAGATCTAGCAGCTTCTACATTAAGAGATCGAAGGGAGTAGAATATGATATTCCGGAAGTCAAAGGAACTAGGACTAAAACCAAGAATCACCTACCCAGAAAAACTGAGTATAATACTTCAGGGGAAAAATTGGTCTTTCAATGAAATAGAGGACTTTCAAGCATTCTTGATGAAAAGACCAGAGCTGAAAAGAAATTTTGACTTTCAAACACAAGAATGAAGAGAAGCATGAAAGGGTAAACAGCAAAGAGAAACCATAAGGGACTTACTAAAGTTGAACTGTTTACATTCCTACATGGAAAGACAATATTTGTAACTCTTGAAACTTTTTTCAGTATCTGGGTAGTTGGTGGAATTTTATACACACACACACACACACACACACACACAGAGACAGAGAGACAGAGAGACAGAGAGCACAGAGTGAATTGAATAGGATGGGATCATATCTTAAAAAACTGAAATTAAGTGGTGAGAGAGAAATATATTAGGAGGAGAAAGGGAGAAATGGAATGGGGCGGGTTATCTCTCATAAAAGAGGCAAATAAAAGACTTTTCAGTGGAGGGAAAAAGAGGGGAGATGAGAGAAAAAACATGAGCTTACTCTCATCACATTCGACAAAAGGAAGGAATAAAATGCACACTCATTTTGGTAGGAAAACCTATCTTATTATACAAGAAAGTGGGGGAGAAGGGGATCAGCAGGGTGAGGGGCATAATAGAAGGGAGGGCAGTGGGAGGAGGGAGCAATTTGAAGTCAACACTCTTGGGGAGGGACAGGATCAAAAGAGAGAATAGAAGCAATGGGGGGCAGGATAGGATGGAGAGAATTATAGTTAGTCTTACACAACACGATTACTATGGAAGTCATTTGCAAAACCACACAGATATGGCCTATATTGAAATGCCTGCCTTCCCAAAGGGAATGAGTGGAGAGGGAGGGATGGGGAGAAGTTGGAACTCAGAGTTTTAGGAACAACTGTTGAGTATTGTTCTTGCAACTACGAAATAGAAATACAGATAATGGGGTATAGAAAGTTATCTTGCCCTACAGGACAAAAGAGAAGCTGGGGGTAAGGGAAGGGAGGGATGTTAGAAGAGAGGTCAGACTGGTGATAGGGGCAATTAGAATGCTTGGCGTTTTGGGGTAGGGGTAGGGGAGAAATGGGGAGAAAATTTGGAACCCCAAATTTTGTGGAAATGAATGTTGAAAAATTAAATAAATAAACAAATTTTAAAAATGTAGAAAGAACTGAATCAAATTTATAAGAACACAAGTCATTCTCTAGTTGATATGGTCAAAGGAAAGGAAAATAGGCAGTTTTCAGGAGAAGAAATCAATGTTATCTGTAGTCATATGAAGAAAAATCTCTAAATCAGTATTGATTAGAAAAATGCAAATCAAAATAACCCTGAAGTATCATGTCACACCTGTTGGGGATGGAAGCTCAATTCCATGTGGACAGTCTCGGGTGGGTAAAGGTGGGAACTTCTAAATCTTAGAGTTCTCATGAGACCCCCCATGAAACACCAGGGAATCGAGGAGTGAGACTGAGCTATCTCGTGTATTTCCGCCTCTTCCCGTGAGAAACGTGATGGGAGGAGCATCCCCGCCCTCGAGACTGTCCCGGATCTGGGCACACCTATTGTTATCTAACAGGCACGGTATTCAGGTGTAAACTATGCGGCCAGAGAGCTTAATTAGGGTCAGGAAAGCCTGAAGGCGCTCTTAGCGCGGAGGGGCCCTGACAGGACAGAAGGCTCTGTTTTTCCTCTCTTCGCTCTCCCCTCCCCCTCTCTCCCCACTTACACTTCTACTTCCAATCTCTTACCGTAAGATCTTTGCCTCCTTGGGAGATTTCTCTCTCCCTCCTAAGGAAGAGCTCCCCCTGCACATGTAACCAGGACCCTGAATAAAGCCTAACCCTTGTTCGACTCCGGAAAGTCTCTTCTCTCATACGTTTATCCGGTTTGGCCAACCGAAGACCTGGGACAGGTAAGGTAAGACTCGGGTAGCCCTCAGGCCTCTAGGCCTGGCAACACCTATCAGAGAGACTAAGTGACAGAAAAGTAAAGAGAAAAATGTTGGAGGGAATGTGGGAAAATTGGGACACTAATGCACTGTTGGTGGAGTTGTGAACAGATCCAAAAATTTTGGAGTGCAATTTGAAACTACACCTAAAGGACTGTAAAACTGTTCATACCTTTTGACCCAGCAATACCACTACTAGGTCCGTTTATCAAAAAAATTTTTTGAAAAGGAAAAAGGACCTATATGTACAAACATATTTATTGAAATTCTTTTGGTGACAAAGAATTGGAAATGGAAGGGATATCCGTCAGTTGAGACATGACTGGAGAAGTTGTGGTATATGATTGTGATGAAGTACTATTTGTACTTTTTTGTTTTTTATTTATAGAGTAAAACAAGCATTTCCACAACACAGTATAGTTAAAAAACAAGATGATTCCACATAAAACTGCAAATCTATTAAATACAATTTCCTATTCCTTTTAAATATGTAGCAGAGTTATCATGTAATTTCTTTTTTCCCATTTTTTTCCCTCCCTCCACTCTAGGGAAAGCAACCATTACACACACTTACACACACACACACACACACACACACACACACATACACATGCATACACACACACATACTTCTACTTATCAGTTCTTTCTCTGGATGTAGAGATGGAATACTATTGTGATGGAATACTATTATTCTATAAGAAATAGTGAGTAGTATGTTCTTAGAAAAACCTGAAAAGACTTACATGAAGTGATGTAAAGTGAAATGAGCAGAACCAGGATAACAGTGTACATAGTAACAGTAATATTGAATGAAGATCAACTGTGAATGACTAGGCCATTCTCAATAATACTATAATCTAAGGCAATTCTAAATTACTTATAATGAAAAATGCTATTCACCTCCAGAGAAAGAACTGATGAAGTCTGAATGAAGAAAGAAGCATACTTTTTGAACTTTATTGTTCTTATTTGTCTGTTTTCTTTCACATTATGACTAATAAGGAAATATACTTTGCATGACTGCACATGTATAACCTATACCATGTTGCATGTCATCTGAAAGAGGGAAAAAAAGGGGGGAACAGGGAGAGAATTTGGAACTCAAAAATGTAAAAAATGAATTAAAAAATATTTTAAAATATAATTGAAAAAAATAATTTTTTTTTAAAAAAGAAATTATGAAAAGGATAGTTTCATGTAAGTCTCAGAAGAATTGTTAACTGATGCAGAGTACAGTGAAAAAAACAAGGAAAACCGTTTTTACAATAGCAAGAAATTGAAGAGACAAGCAAGTTTAATGACTTAGGAACCCTGATCATTGTAATGACCAACCATGGTTCTGGAGGACAAATGATGAAACTTACATTTAGAATGCAGATTAAGACATATATGTACTTTTTTAAAAAGGCCAATGTGGAAATGTGTTTTGCTTGAATATATTGGTTTGTAACATGGATTATATTTTTCTTTCTTTCTCATTGGGAAGAGGGGTGGAAAAGAGAAAAGACTAATCTTTGATGATTAAACGAAATAATTAAAAAAAAAACAATTCCATTTCATGTTTTTCTCAGCTGCTTGAGTTTGGGACTAGGGTTGCAGCTGCCATGGACTCAGTGAGCCTTAGGGTTGAGTATTTATTGAGTCATATCTTCCTTCCTCATAATTCTTTATTCTAGTTCTCATGGCAACAGAATGAAAAGAAGTAGTGCATAGAAAAATCACTTGGTTCCCCATAGATTGCATTAGAACTGCTGGGTTGATGACTTTCCAAATACTTTAACTGCTCATTAGGTAGGTACCTGGAAGTCATCATTTCCCCTTCAGCTCCTCCCTATCCAGTTCTGTAATCCTAAACCTCAAGGTGAGAGGACATTATAATATGATCTAACTTAGAAAGGATAGCGTAGGGAAAAAAATATTCTTTCTATGAAGTTTCAGATTTGTGTCAAGGAATTGTTTTTATTTTTAACAATATAAGACTTACATAGCATTTTAGGGTTTCAAATTTATTTGTACATATTTCATGTAATATACACACATACATCATATACATATACACATGCATTTGCTTTTTTATCATATATGATCCTTATATAAAACCTAGGAACAAGGTTCTTCAATCATTTTTATCTCCATTTTGCTGATGAAGAAACAAAAGATGAGAGAAATGAGATGATTTTTTCCAATGGTCAACAAGCTGTTAACTGGTAGAATTGAGTCTTAAACCCAAATCTTTCAACTTTAAATCTGGTACTCTTTCCATCACGCTACACTGGTTTTCCCTATCCATTTTAGTACTCTATATAGTTTTTGAATTCTATTTTCATGCCTTTTAAAATATTATATTCTTCAGAAAAGAACTATTAAAAATAAAAGGAATATTGAATGAACATTCAATCAGCATTTATTAAAGACCTTCTATACTCTAGACACTGTGCTGTTCACTGTGATTACAAAGTCAAAAACAAAGCAGCCCCTGCCTCAAGGACATTATATTCTATAGCAGGGGAGAACTACAAAGTTGGCTAAGTCAACATAAACTATAAGTAAAATAAATTTGAAGTAATTTGAGAAGAAGGAAGGATACAAAACAGGGACAAGTTGAAAGTATTCCTGAAGCAGGAGACTAAATAGCTTATTTTGTGTGCTCCAGTAGTTTACCAGCAATTACTTGTACATTGGGGCAAAAAAGACAACACACAAGAAAGACTAGGTAATAATTAAATAAAACAATTTCAAAGCAATCTTTCCAATAAAAAAAAGAGATATATAAAAGGATATTCATTATTTATAGCTGGTCTTGTCAACATAAAAAAATGATGATACCATGTAAAATAATTAATAGGTTTAGAGTTATACTAAAGCTTCAAAATGCTGCTTTAAAGAATTAGATGAAATAATGGCAAAATTGATTTGGAGAAACAGAATGTTCACAAGAATTTCAACAAAATAATGAAAAATTCAAGGAGGAAATTAGTTAAGCATAGTATGAAAGCACATAGTATGAAACAATAGTTATCAAATTGACGTTATACTGCTTGAAACTAGAGAAGTAGATCACTGGAATGGAGTAGATAAACAAGACCTAAAAAGAAATGAGAATAGTAATTCAGTGTTTGACAAACCCAAGAATACAAAGTATTTGTGAATTGCTGAGAAAAGTGACAAGTAGTTTGCCATCAAATAGATTTAAAATAACAAATTGTCTAGGATATCCTATTATATTCCAAATATATCTACAACCTGAATATAAAAGGTCACGTCATTAAAAGAAAACATTCTAGAAGAGTATTTCTCAGCTACAGGTGGGGAATAATTCTTAAACAAATAATAGATAGAAAAGATCATAAAAGATAAACAAGATGATTTTGATTATGTAAAATTAAAAAGTTTTTTCAAGAAAAATCAATAAAGATAAACTGGGAAGATAGGTTGTGTTGTGGGAAAAATCTACATGATTTCAACTGTTAGTTGAAACATCAACATATTGCATAACAATTTTACTTCCAAGATGTACAGGAAATTAAAATAAATATATAAAAGACCAGGAAACATCTGCTAATACATAAGTTGGCAAAGGATAAGAAAAAGCAGTTTTGAAAATAGGGAATGCAATGTTTGTTGATATTTATTAAGTTCATATTTTTTTTAAAAAGTGATCAAATGGAACCCTTAATCATAAGAAAAAATTCTCTGCCATTACATAAATATCAATTAAAACAACCATAAAGTTCTACAAGTTAACAAAATGAGAAAGAATGGAAATAGTTAATACCACAGGATTGGTAAGAAGGCAACCTGTAGTGGACTTTGGGTAGGCCCTGCTGTGACCCCCTCCCCCAAATCCTAGTTGCAGTACAAAGAACTAGAATGAGAAAATAAATAGCCTAAGGCAGTGGGCAAGGTAAGGACTGACCAAGGTGATAGCAAGAAAATCCAAACTCTGGGGTAGAGTGGGGATAAGACTCTTTAAAACACTTATAAAACAGAGGAAAAGGAGAATCTATCCTGAGAGGGAGTCCATCCTGAGATATCTACAGTTATTGAACATAATTTATGATATAGTTTAAAAACTACCTGTTTTTCAGAAAAGAATTATATATAATAAAAGGAGTACTCAATGACCATTCATTCATTCATTCATTCACTGAATCACCAATCATTAAAGGTTTGCTATGTGCCAGGCACAATGCACTGGGAATTGGTTGGTTGGTTGGTTGGTGTCCTTCATTCTCAGAGGACCAAAATGACATCACTATGTTAATAAAGTTACAGTGGATCCAATTGTGTCTGATCAGACCAATACAAACTCAGAACACTCTACCACAGGTTGGGCACAAGAAGTTCATATGAACATTTGAGTAGGATTCTCTAAATTTGTGAATCTTATGCTTCTTTTGAGCTACTTCAATTCTTTGCTTATACAGCATAGTACCTTCTTTGATGAAGGCACACCATTCTGGGCAGTCCTATGACAATGTGTCCCATGTCATGTCATCAATCCCAGAGTTCTTCAGAAGACCTTGAGAGTATCCTTGTATCACTACTTCTGACCACCATGTCAGCACTTACCTTATGTGAGTTCCCCATAAAATAGTCTCTTAGGCAAGTCTATGTTTGGCATTCAAACAACATGGCCAGCTCAGCACAGTTGCAATTTTGGCAGTACTGTATTGAATACTTGGCAGCATAGTTTAAGAAAGGACTTCAGTGTCTTCTATCTTATCCTGCCAGGTGACCTTCATTATCTTTCTAAGACAATTCAAATGGAAGTAATTCAATTTCCTGGCATCCTGCTGATATAATGTCCAGGTTTCACAGGCATAAAACAATGACGGTAGCCCAACGTTTCTATAGCCCTTCACTTCTGTAGTCAATCTAATTACCTCTTCTCTCCCATACTTTCCTTCAAAGCCTCCCAAACACTAAGTTAGCTCTTGCCATGCATTTGTCAATCTCCTTATCAATGTGTACAACCCTGGAAAGTCTATTGCCAAGGTCCATGAATTTATCCACAGTATTCAAAACTTCTCCATTTGCTGTAACTGACGGTTCCACATATGTGGTGCTGGCTGATGGAGCACTTGCACTTTTTTAATGTTAATTGTTAGACCAAATTTAGCACAGGAGTGGAGAATTGACCCATATTTTGTTGCATCTTAGCTTCAGACATTTCACTGAGTGCACAACATCTATGAACAAAAAGTCATATACCAACTCTCCTTCCACTTTAGCATTGGTTTGTTACCTTTTCAAATTAAATAATTTACCATCAATGCAGTAGCTGACCTTGACAATGTGGTTTTCCTCTTTGAAAGTGTCTGACAATATTGATGAACAGCACTGGGGATACAGATATACAAAGACAAATGCAAAGTCCTTGCCTTCAAAGAACTTACATTTCATTTATGGGAGGAAAGCACATGTCCTTAGATAAGTCCAGGAATGGGGAACCTGTGGCCTAAAGGTGACATGTGGACCTTTAAGTCCTCAAGTGTGACCCTAAACAGTCAAAGGGTACACTTGAGGACCTAGAGGTCCACATGAGACCTCCAGGTTGCAGGTTCCCCATTCCTGGATAAGCCAATATAAAGTATATGCCAAATTAATGTAAACAATACTTAGTATTTGTACATGATTACAAAAGCAATCTGGTCAGCCCCCTCCCTTGTCCCTTGACCTGGCATCTAGCATTTGCATAATAAAAGCCTAAAGGGGCCAAAGTCTCCCATTGCATCCTAGGCCATCTCCAGTCATCCTGATGAATATCTGGTGACTGAAGCCAGATGGCTCTCGAAGAGAAAGTGAGGCTGGTGACCTTGCACAGCACTCCATCACTCTAAACAAAGTCAAGTGCAAGTGATGCCATCATTTTTTCTGATGGTATGGTCTTCTTCAACAACAAAAGATGAACACAACAATAAAAACAATTGAGGGAAAGAAGGGAGCTACTGATCCTCTGACCTAGCAAAATTCTCACTGTTTGCACAAGGTGTTTTCAGGACCCTGGACAAGAGGGAGGAGTGCTCATGCTTGATTTCACACAATGCATCTTTGATTCTTGCATCTTTTGAGGATTCTTAGTAAAAGTATAAATAGCATTATGATAGTCTGAGAGTTCTTATTTTGAACTGAATCTGGAACCCTAGACTTATTAGGGAGAATTCACATAGACACTAATATACCATTAGTGGAGATTTGAATTGGCCTGATTATAGTAGAAAACAATTTGGATCATGAAGAAGAAATTATATTCACTACTAGATTTGTGCTATGAGAAAGTCAAAGACTAAAACAAGAGCCATTTGTTCAGCTGTTCTCTAATCAATAGAAACATGCTTTCCATTTCACGGGAGAACTTTTTTTCAGGTAGCAAAAAAGCTGGAAAGAATGAGAGCACCCACTGATTATTACGCTTAAATTGTAATATATAAAATGATGAACACGAGGAATTCAGGAAAACATGGGAAGACTAGTATGTATCAATGAAAAGGGAAACAAGGAGGACCAGGAGAACAATCTACACAATTACGGCTATAATTTGAATTTTTTAAATTGCAAAAAGGCAACTGAATTCAGAATAAATACAATGCCCAGTACTGAATGTGGGTAGCATGCCTGTGCATGCCAAATGTGGCAGACACAGTTGCTCTTTGCACTGTACTGAATAGTTACAGCTGGCTGAAGTTCTAAGGAAAGCGTAATTTCCTTTTTGGAATTGTCAGACTCAGCTTCCATTATTTTCAGTTGATGCATTCTCCCTTTAATCCTATTTGTTTATTCTATTTTGTACAATGACACCTTATTTGATTCTGGAAAATGTGTTGAACTGTTCTTAATACATCTTGGTATTAGTATCTGTGTACTGTGCAGAGCACAGGAGAATTCTTCACTCTTTGCCAGATTAGATGCAAACAAGTCTCTATCCTCCAGGCAGCTCAAGTAGAAAGAATCAGGTTACTTTAATATAATAAATACTATGTAGGAGTAAACATGCAAAACAGTGTAAGCAATATGACAGCCAAGGTGAAATCCTAGTAAGAAAAACAGTTTACAGAATTTAGAGGAAAAGTGAAGTTAATTTAGCATCAGTGAGAAGCAGCAGAGAAGAGTGGATATCCTGGGGTGGAGGGAGCTGAAAGGGAAGGGAAGAGGAATGAAGGCAAAGTAAGGTGAAGAGTTCTGAAATCATAGACTTTTAGAGTGGGGGAGAAGCTTACAGTTCTTTAAGTCTGACCTGTTTGCACCCTAAAAACACTTTGGCTCCAGATGAGAATTCTTAAGAGGCGTAAGTCATTCAGGAATTTCAGTAATATCTTAACGAGTGCTGTTCCAACAAATATATCTGTGTCCTTTCTTTTCCTTTCCTTCCTTTCTTCCTTCCTTTTTTCTTTTCTTCCCTCCTTCCTTTTCCTTCTTTCCCTCCTTCCCTCTTTCCTTTCTTCCTTCCTTCCTTCTTTCCCTTCTTCTGTCCTTCCTTCCTTTCTTCCTTCTTTCTTCCTCTCTCCTTCCTTCTTCCATCATCATAATACAAGCCAGCACTTAAAGCTAACACTTTAACGTTCACAAAATACTTTACAAATATGATCTCATTTTACACTGACCTACAACCACCCTGGGAGATGCATGTTATTGTTCTTCTCATTTTGCGAATGAAGAAATTGGGACAGCCAGTGATTCAGTGACTTGCTCAGGGTCATACAGCTAAGAAGTGTCTGAGGCCAGGTTTTAACTCAGGTCTTCCATACTCAAGATCCAGAGTTCTATGCAGCTTCCACAGGAAACAACCCTTATGGGGCTCATTCCCAAGATTAATTTTTCGAAAAAAATTGTGTCTTTCTAGGCAAAGTGAAGAGTCAATGCAAATATTTGGATAATTTTGAGGAAAAGATGTCGTTTCTGTGGTAGTTTTATTTTTTTTTCATAAATCACCATTTCTTACTGCTATTCTAAGGCAATACTCATACTAGAGAGAAGGAATAATGTACTTCTCACCTCCTCACCTTAAAATAAATGAAGTCCTACAAAGAGTTTACCAGTTAATCACCTGCAACAAGAGTATACTGGTTGCTTTACAGGAATCAGGCTGGCTGGAGTATCATCAGGATGAAACCAAATGCTTAGTAAAACAACTGAAATCCCTCTCTATGCATCCTTATCTTCCCACCATGAATGCAGCCTACAACTGGGACCAGTGTCTTGGTCAAAGATATATTTGACTATTTGAAGATAGGCTTTAATCTTGTTAACCCTTTCTCTGCCTTCAAGTTCCTGATTCCAATTGTCAGGACTGTTTCACCTCTCACATATCAGATCTCCAGGTACTGCTAGGCCAAGATCACCAGTGCCAGAAACCTTGGCCAACTTCGAACTTGAGATTATTGCTCTGAGTTTACCTGCCTCCTTAATAGGAAAACTAGTGCTGGGCTTTGATGACAGCAAAGGTCCCTGACAGTTCTAAATCCCTGGTCCTACAATCCTATAAATACAACCAGTTGAAAGACTAGTTTCCTAAGCTCACTGGGAAATTGGTGATAGGGATTCTCATTGGCTATTTTACCCTTTTTGAGTATATCTCAATCAATCAATGCCAACGGGGCTCTTTCCTTTCTAGTAGTTTCTCTTTGGGGAATAACTCTTCCTCTTTTCTGATTTTTTTTCTGATTTTCTAATTGTGCAATTGCCCTAAAAGCCCAAACTCACTCATTGCTGCTTGGATGTTCAAGAAGTGGAGGGGAGAGGGCAAATACCACCTGAGATCTCACTAGGTCATGTACCAGGCATTTCCCTAGTTACCTTCCTGAGCTCAGAAAGTTATCTGTCCACTTCAAAGCAGCAGAAAGAAGAGACCCAAAGGGTCAGGGGTTGTAGCTTTAGTATATACAGGGAGTTTTGGCTCAGTAGTCAATTAAAAGAATCCTCCTGGAAGACGAGAAGTCGGCAGAGGATATCTGAGCCTACTCTGTAGTAGGGGAGAAGCATCCTTCTATTAAATATTCCTAGTGGGTTGCTATGTATGTATCAGGAAGAAATACTACTTGAGGTTTTACTGGAAGGAAGGAAGGAAAGAAGGAAGGAAGGATAAAGGGAGAGGAAGAGGAAAGGGAGATAGGCAGAGCCAAGATGGTGGAGTAGAAGGATGCACCTCTAGATGCTCTCCTCCCATAGACCATAAAATACCTGTAAAAAATGACTCTAAACAAATTCTAGAGCAGCAGAAGCCACGAAATGACCAAGTGAAAGAGATTTTAAGTCCAAGGCAGCATGGAAGGACTGCATAAAATGTCTGTCTCACCAGGTGTAGAGGAGAGTGCAGCCTGACCAAGGCTGTTCCATGGCAAGGACAGGACTGGAATGGACTTCAAGGTGCCACAGGCAGAAGCTGTGGGTCCCAGATTCCTCAACTCACAAACACCAAAGACAGCTGCAAAGGTCAGTGAGAAAGCTCTGTCCCCTGGGTGAGAAGAGAATACTTCGGTCTATCCCGGCCCCAGACTTTCAAACACAAGAATCAAGAGAAGCAAGAAAACGTAAACAGGAAAGAAAAATCATAAGGAACTTACTAGAGTAGAGCTGTTTACATTCCTACATGGAAAGATAATATGTGTAACTCTTTAAACTTTTCTCAGTATTTGGGTAGTTGGATACACAAACAAATATACGAATATGCGTGTGTATATATATACATATAGAGAGAGAGACAGAGAGACAGACAGAGACAGAGACAGAGGGCACAGAGTGAGTTGAATGGAAAGGGATGATATCTAAAAGATAAAATTAAGGTGTGAGAGAGGAATATATTGGGAGGAGAAAGGAAGAAATGGAATGGGGCAAATTATCTCTCTTGAAAAAAGGCAAGAAAAACTTTTTTCAATGGAAGGGAAAAGGAGGAGGTAAGAGGGAAAAAGTGAAGCTTACTCCCATCACATTTGACTTAAGGAGGGAATAACATGCACACTCAATTTGGTATGAAAATCTATCTTATACTACAGGAAAGTGGGGGATAAGGGGATAAGTAGGGTATGAAGAGGATAATAGAAGTGAGGGCAAATGAGAAGAAGGGGGTAATTAGAAGTAAACACTTTTAGTGAGGGATAAGGTCAAAAGAGAGAATAGAATAAATGGGGTGGAAGGATAGGATGGAGGAAAATATAGTTGGTCTTTCACAACATGACTGTTATGGAAGTCTTTAACAAAACTACACATATATAGCCTATATTGAATTCCTTGAATTCTCAGTGGTTATAGTTGGGGAGGGAGAAAGGGAGAGAAGTTGGAACTCAAAGTTTTAGAAACAAATATTGAGAATTGTTTTTGCATGTAATTGGAAAATAAGAAATATAGGTAATGGGGAATAGAAATCTATCTTACTCTACAAGAAAAGAGAGAAGATGGGGATAAGGGAAGGGAGGGGTGTGATAGAAGGGAGGGTAGATTGGGAGAAGAGATAATCAGAATGCACAATGTTATGGGGCGGGGGAGATGGGGAGAAAATTTGGAACTCAAAATTATATGGAAATGTATGTTGAAAACTAAAAATAAATAAATAAATTGGAAAAAATAAGAAGAAAGGGAGAGAGGGAGGGAAGGAAGAAGTTTGAAGCTCAGTTGCTTGATGTTACTCTGCTTAATGCATTCTACATTCCAGTCAAACTGTCTTATTCACTGTCTACACAAATTTAGCATGCTATCTCTTGTGCCATTTAGATAGGCTGTCCCATGCCTGGAATGCACTATCCTTCTCCACCCCACCCCATTCCTCTTTCAGCTCTCGGATTCCATAGGTCCTTTGGAGTCTCAGCTTAGGTGCTACCTCCTGAAGGAAGTCTTTCCTAATCCCTCCAAGTTATTACTACTCTCTCCCTCCTGAATTTACTTTGCATTTATTTACCTGTGCACCTATTGTATCCCTCCTCCCCTGCTATATGTAATTTCTTTAAGGATAATATTAATAGTTGCTCATGATTTGAAACTGATTTAAAGATGTTATCCTATTTGATCCACATTTATACCCCAAACCTAACACTGGACATATAGTCAGTGCTTATTAAACATCTTCAATTGAATTGATGGTCTTCTATGCTCTTTCTTTAATCTCTTCTTTACCCCTTCCCCACAGAGACTGAGGTCTGTGATTGGAGGAGGAAGAGGGAGAAAGGATAGTATGAGGATATTTGAATGAGACCCTTCTCTACTTGTACCCCCAACTTCTGATCCTCTTTTCATAAACTTTGATTATTTTGTTGATGTTGAATATAACACCTATTATAATCATCTTCTCTCATTTTTAACAGGAGGTCAATACAAACTGGAATATTAACTTTAATGCTAAGAGTAAACTGAATTTAGGTTAACCAAAAGAAAATCTTTCTCTATGATACTGACTAATCATCCTTCAACCACCTTCTCAGAGGCATTCACTCCTTTGGAGTTCGAGAGGAGTCCTATTAAACCAAAACACATCCTTTTATAAGGGGAGTCCCATAAGCAATGTTCAGATCAACTATTCTTATTATATTAATGACAAGATAATGTATGCCATTAATATAAATATATGCCATTGTATAAATAATACATCTTTCATAAATGTGAAATAGTGTTTAAATTCTGTCATTCTGAATTATGTCAGTCCTTTGTGTGCTATGAATTCAATCACTTTTAAAGCTTCTCCTTTTAGCTAGTGCCTTCATTCACAGAGACAAAATTTGTTTTTTATTAATAAATATTATATAATATTCTAAATGAAGTCATTACTCAAAATGTGAAAGAAAGTGAAGTGGTGCTGCCTGCTAAAGTGCTTTTGTGATTTCCCCATCACATCTTAGAGGTGATGACCTGAATTCTTGAAAGCTAGTTCAGTGAAGGTCAAATTATGGCAGATCATACCCAGTTGAAAAAATCCTGTGAGTGGACCAGGGAGTTTTGTTTTCTGAGGATCAGCTTACCTGAGGCTGGAAAGGTTCCAGCCTTAAAGTTTGGCAGCCAGGTGCTGAATTTAACCAGCCATAGCCACTCATGAAAGTTAAATAGAGAGGGTACCCTGTCTAAGTCAATGTGGGGAGTGCTTACCTTGTTACTTTGCTGCACTGATGATCTCTCATTGATAATGGTACTCTCCAACAATGCAAATCACAACCTATTCATGCGTACAGATACAACTCATTTCCTTGGGTTTCCACAAATCTACAGGGCATCCACCCAACTCTCTGGGGGCCATTCTTTTTCTCTTTTGACATTGTATTGAAGCCAGTAGAATGTGTGGACTATCAGTTATCCTTTGACTGACTCATCTTCTTTTCTGTATATATGCTTCTTTATGAGGATATCTTTAATTCATCTTCTCCTCTGCAATTACCTTTTTTTTTTTACCTGTTCATGCCCACTGCATATTGTATTGCCCTTTCAGTAATCCTCAACATCAATTTTTCATCAACTGTGGTATTCCATGACTCTCATCCACACAATGGGGAGTATCTATGCAGATGAGATCACAGATCCTTTCATCAGTATTCAAGTAAGTCAGTATTCAAGTAAGAAGGTGAGCAGCACAGGTCATCAGCGTATAGTGAACATCTTAGATTATTAAAATCTGTCCTCCACACAGCAGAGTTGTAGATCTGATTCCCAGAACAACTCCATCTATTTTATTTGCAGATCTTACAGAATTCAAACAGAAGTAACAAGAATGAAAAGAATATCACATCCTGTAGAGGCAATGTACCCTAGAGATTTGAGCCATCAATGCCTTACTCCTGGGAAAGGGATCTTTTTAATGATAATACTGTTCTTCCTCATATTTCTCCCTTTATTCTCCTGGATTGTTAGTTATTATATTATATTACTGGTTAGTTATTATATTATAAAAAACTAGAGTGCTAAACAGTTAAGAATAATAAGTCCATGATTTAAGGTCCTGTGCACGCTTAATATCGTAAAGTTTACAAAGTCAAGGATGAGCTCATTGTTAGGTTGAGTGTGATTTTATTCTTTGATTATAAATATTATGTAAAAACACTATTGGGGCTTAAGTCATTTACTTGAGTGTTCATTTAATTCAAGCACAACATTATTCACTGACAGATGCTAGTGAGGATAAGATAATTATTTTTCCTAAAATTTTTAATAGAATTAAATAGAAATATAACTAAGAGCCAAAGTAATGTGCATCATTTTTCCAAATACTAGTCTCCATTTTGTCTACTAGTCACTATGCATGTTAAATATTTTCAATTCACTAGAGAAAAACACCATCACTGCGGCTACCTTCAAAATTCTACTTAACATCTACCTGTTCTGGGAGGCCTTCATTCACCCCACCTGGCTGATCACTTCTTTCCAGAAGGTCCTTTCACAGACTTTCTTTGAGTTAAATGACTTTTGCATCAGCAGATATGTCACTTTCTATCATTATACTATTTCTTTTTTTTTTAATTTTTTTTTTATTTTTTATTTAACTTTTAACATTTATTTTCACACAATTTTGGGTTACAAATTTTCTCCCCTTTTATCCCCTCACCCCCCCCCCCAAGCCCCAAGCTTTCTAATTGCCCCTGTGACCTATCTGCTCTCTCCTCTATCCTCCCTCCCTGCCCTTGTCTCCGTCTTCTCTTTTGTCCTGTAGGGCCAGATAGCTTTCTTGACCCCTTAACCTGTATTTCTTGTTACTCAGTGGTAAGAACATTACATTTGGTCCTAACACTTTGAGTTCCAACTTCTTTAGCTCCCTCCCTCTCCACCCCTTCCCCTTGGAAGACAGGCAATTCAATATAGGCCATATCTGTTTAGTTTTGCAAATGATTTCCATACTAGTTGTGTTGTATAGGACTAACTATATTTCCCTCCATCCTATCCTGTCCCCCATTACTTCTATTTTCTTATGGTCCTTTCCCTCCCCATGAGTGTCGACCTCGTATTGCATTCTCCTCCCCATGCCCTCCCCTCTATCCTCCCCCCCACCCTGCTTGTGCCCCTGTCTCCCACTCTCCTGTATTATGAGATAGGTTTTCCTATCAAAATGAGTGTGCATTATATTCTTTCCTTTAGTGGATTGTGATGAGAGTAGACCTCATGTTTTTCTCTTGCCTCCCCTCTTTATCCAACCACTAATAAGTCTTTTGCTTGCCTCTTTTATGAGACATAATTTGCCCCATATAACTTCTGCCTTTCTCCTCCCAATATTTCTCTCTCACTGCTTGATTTCATTTTTTTTTTTAAGATATGATCCCATCCTCTTCAATTCACTCTGTGCACTCTGTCTCTATGTATGTGTGCGTGTGTGCATGTGTGTGTGTGTGTGTGCTCCCACCCAGTACCCAGATACTGAAATGTTTCAAGAGTTACAAATATTGTCTTTCCATGTAGGAATGTAAACAGTTCAACTTTAGTAAGTCCCTTATGACTTCTCTTTGCTGTTCACCTTTTCATGGTTCTCTTCATTCTTGCGTTAGAAAGTCAAATTTTCTTTCCAGCTCTGGTCTTTTCATCGGGAAAATTTGAAAGTCCTCTATTTCATTGAAAGACCATTTTTTCTCCTGAAGTATTATACTCAGTTTTGCTGGGTAGGTGATTCTTGGCTTCAGTCCTAGTTCCTTTGACTTCTGGAATATCCTATTCCATTAGGGTGCCAGATCTTGTGCTATCCTGATTGTATTTCCACAATACTTGAATTGTTTCTTTCTAGCTGCTTGCAATATTTTCTCTTTCACCTGGGAATTCTGGAATTTGGCCACAATGCTCCTGGGAGTTTCTCTTTTTGGATCTCTTTCATGCGGTGTTCTGCGGATTCCTTGAATATTTATTTTGCCTTCTGGTTCTAGAATCTCAGGGCAGTTTTCCTTGATAATTTCATGGAAGATGATGTCTAGGCTCTTCTTTTGATCATGGTTTTCAGGTAGTCCCAGAATTTTTACATTGTCTCTCCTGATTCTATTTTCCAGGTCAGTTGTTTTTCCAATAAGATATTTCACATTATCTTCCATTTTTCGAATCTGCGTGGTATGTTCTGAGATATCTGTCTTTCTCATAAAGTCCTTAGCGTCCATCCGTACCATTCCAGTTTTGAAAGATCTATTTTCTTCAGTGAGCTTTTGAATCTCCTTTTCCATTTGGTTAATTCTGCTTTTGAAAGCATTCTTCTCCTCATTGGCCCCTTGCACCTCCCTTGCCAACTGAGTTAGGCTAGTTCTCAGGGTGACAATTTCTTCAAGATTTTTTTGGTTCTCCTTTAGCAGGGAGCTGATCTGCTTTTCATGCTTCTCCCTCATCCCTCTCATTTCCCTTCCCAGTCTTTCCTCCACCTCTCTAACTTGATTTTCAAAATTCCTCTTGAGCTCTTCCATGGCCCGAGCCCATTGGGTGGGCTGGGACACAGAATCCTCGATTTCTGTGTCTTTGCCTGATGGCAAGCATTGTTCCTCCCCATCAGAAAGGAAGGGAGTAAGTGTCTTTTCTCCGAGAAAATACCCTTCAGTGGTTTTATTTCTTTTCCCTTTTCTTGGCATTCTCCCCAACCAGTGACCTGACCTCTGAATGTTCTCCTCACACCCACCTCGCCTCCTGGTCCTCCCAGCCAGCGTTTGGGGACTGAGATTCAAATGCTGCTTCCTGCCTTAGGGTTTTTGGTGGGGGCAGGGCTGCTATTCAGTGCGAGAATTAAGTCCAGGTAGTCAGGGGCAGGGCCACCTCTCTGGCTCAGTTCCCTCAGGGGGTTTATGCACAGACCATCCACAATGGATCCAGGCTCCTGCCCGTTTGGGGAGCCCCTGTCTGTAGCCGCCTCTCAGCTTCTATCTCCTGGGGGGGCCCGAGCCATGGGGGCACCCCACTCCCCTCTCAACCCGCCAAAGACACTCTCTCACTTATCCCCATCAGTCACCTGTTGGTGGGGGGGCTAGTGCCGCCGCTGGAGATCCCGTCTCTGGAGCCTTCGCGGATCTGTACCTCTCGGAGCTGCGGCCGCCGCCGCCGCGGCAGGTCCAGGCTAGGCTCCGCGTCTGCAGCACGACGGACCTTTTGCGAGAGGTTTGCAGGTCCCTCTGTGGGTGGGGGGACCCGCGTGGCCGCTGGAGATCCCGTCCCCGTAGCCCTCTCGGATCTTTTCCTCATGGTGTTGTGGCCGGGGCAGGGCTGACCTCTGCTCCCCATCCCGGCGCCCAGTCCATGGTGCGAAGGACCCCCCGCGAGAGGTTTGCTGGTCTCTCCAGAACAGAAATCTCCCTCGCTCCAATATTCCATGGTCTCTGGGTGCAGAATTCGCCCTGGGTTAGTCCCCTCCAGCTGTTCTGTGGTTTGTGGGTTCAGAGCGTCTTTCTACTTCGCCATCTTGGCTCCGCCCCCCATTATACTATTTCTTATTACATATATTCACTCATTTGTTTGTTTATTTATCCAGTTTGAATCTGGTGTTGTTGAGAGGGGAATAGAATGACATAAATATTCCTTAATTCCTCCCTCTCTCGTTACTTCAGAGACACCTGCACAGATTACACATTTGGAGCTGGAATGGACCATAGAGATTGCATATGATCCTAATTTCATAGGTAAAGAATTGAAAGTCTAGAGAAGGAAAGAGATTTACCTCTGGCCCCACAGCTAAGCAGTAGCACAGTTTAAATGTGAACTAGATCCTCAAATACAGGAAACAAGTGCCTGACACTGGGGGAGAGAAGTTTTTTAGGTGCATTAGGAAGCAGCCTCAGGGATGTCACATGCCTTTACATGGTTTGAGAGACTGACCTGGGAATTTCAGCACCATAGTGAGGAGAATCATCATTTTAATGTGTATAGTGATGAGATAATTGACACCTCAATGTGTCCATAGTAACAATATGTTTTGGATTGTATTGGTTTTGGAGAATGAGATGGTGAAGTTGTGTTCTCATAGGATGGTGGGAATGGGGGGACTTGAAGTTGTCAGCCCCTAAAGACTTGCTATGGAAATTCTTTCCAGAAGTACCTTCTCCCACAGTATATACCAAGAGTAATGAGAGTCTATAAAATCAAATTCTATGCTGCAGAGTGCATTTAAATCCTGGATTTCTAAGGAAAGAAGCATGAACATGCACATGTGGGGAAATAGGAAAGATGGTTTGGAGTGAAGAGACTGGACAACCTAGGCCAATGGATGTAGTGACATAATAAAACTATAAATTCCACTAGGACCATGTCTAAATTTCCCCAGTCTTCTGCCAGCAATATGACCTCCACACAAAAGGCATTCAATAAATGTTCACAGAAATGGAATTATTCTTTTTCTATTTAAAGGAGATTCCTTACAATAATATTCTATTATTCTGAAAAAAATCCTTTAAAAGGGGGAGTGGTGGAGTCTATTTAATAAAGTATAAAAAGTGTCCAAGTTGCAGATTGCTTGTTTCAAAAATGAGTATGATAATGATTGATTGATATAAACCCAAAGGATGGAGCAAACTGTTTTGATTTTTACTTTGAAAATTTAAATGTTCCTGTGCTAGTTAATAGTATTTGTTGTTATTATTATTGTCTTTATTATCATTATTATTAACCTGCTTTATTTTTCTTCATATTGGTAGATCTTTTGGGGAAAGTTGTATGTCAGTACTAATGGAAAGGCTAAGGTCTGATTTCTTATACTTAAGAGGAAAATCAGATTAGATTTAGAACATTTTGTGGCATTGTGCCACAGGAGCTGAGCAGTACTGGGGCTTTGTGATGAAGAACAGGAAAGGTAGGTAGAGAAAAACAGGGTGTAGAAGTCAGCTGGAAGTTGAGGGTGCTAATGGAGGAGAATTTTGATGTTCAGTTCATCTTAAATTATATCTGACTCGTCATGAGTCACAAAGATAATGGAGTAGTTTGCCATTTCCTTCTCCAGCTCATTTTACAGGTTGGGAAACTGAGGCAAACAGGGTTAAGTGACTTGCCCAGGGTCACACAGCTAGTAAGTGTCTGAGGCCAGATTTGAATTAAGGAAGGTGAGCCTTTCTGATTCCAGGTCTGTTGCTGTACCATTCCACCTAGATGGGATCAAAATTGGGAGATCCAGTGGGGAGGAGTTAGGATGAGATATCAGTCAAAAATCTCTCCTTCTCTCCTCCCCTTCTTCAGCACCTGTATCAGATAACACCACTGCCACGAACATACACACTTGGATTGAACCTTGCAACTTGGTGAAGAGCAGATGAAATTTGGGTGTAGGTGAAGGGAAATCCAAGTAGCCATGTGGAGGAAAAACAAGATCCCAAGGTGGGATGCCTATTCTAGGATGACTATTTGTTTGCTTTTTTGAAAGTGTAGTGTTGGGGCAGAGCTGAGATAGTGGAGTAGAAAGACACATATCCTCTAGCTCTTCCCCCACAGCCCATAACATACCTGTAAAGAAAGACTCTCAACAAATTTGGAGCAGCAGAAGCCACAGAATGATGAAGTGGAGGAGATTTCCAGCCCAGGGTGAACAGGAAGGCTGATGGGAAAGGTCTGTCACACCAGACGTGGAGCAGAGTACAGTCCAGCCTTGGCATAGCAGCACTGGGAGGAGCTGGACTGGAGTAGGCCTTGGGGGTGGAATCCCTAGCAGCAGCAGAGATTTGAAGATCCTTTAACCCACAGGTGACAAAGACAATTCAAAGGTCAGTGGGAGGGCTTTTTTACCTCTATCTCAAGGGAGCAGGGCCCTCCCTTAGCCCTGGCCTCAGGCAGTGGCAGTGGCAGAAGGAGAGGGCAGTAGCTGTGGTGAAGGTGCCCACAGAAGGCAGTGGCCAGCTTTCATTGTTGGAGCTGCAGCTTAAAGCTCCTGGGGGTATTGAGCAGCTGATCTGCACCTCAGCCCTGAGTGGCAGCCCTGCCTGCACCTAAAACCCCTAGGGGAAATGAGCAGCAGATCTGAATCTCAGCTGTGAACCCAGCCAGGGAGTAAACTCCTCTCCCTTGTTTGTGCCATCTTGGAGGAACTGAGATCTTACAGGTCCCCAGAGTATACCCTACTCTTGACAAGGACCCAAAAGTCAAGTAACTGGTTGGGAAAATGTCCCAAAAAGGGAAAAAAAAATAAGACTATAGAAGGTTACTTTCTTAGTGAACAGTATTCTCTCCCATCCTTTCAGATGAGGAAGAACAATGTTTACCATCAGGGGAAGACATAAAAGTCAAGGCTTCTGCATTCAAAACCTCCAAAATAAGTAAGCAAGGGTCTCAGGCCATGGAAGAGCTCAAAAAGGATTTTGAAAATCATGTAAGAGAGGTGGAGGAAAAATTAGGAAGAGAAATGAAAGCAATGCAAGAAAATCATGAAAAGTGAGTCAACAGCTTGTTAAGGAGACCCAAAAAAATGTTGAAGAAAATAGCACCTTTACAAATAGACTAACTCAATTGGCAAAAGAGGTCCAAAAAGCCAATGAGGAGAAGAATGTTTTAAAAAGCAGAATTAGCCAAATGGAAAAGGAGGTTCAAAAGCTCACTGAAAAAATAGTTCTTTAAAAATTAGAATGGAATGGATGGAAGCTAATGACTTTATAAGAAACCAAGAAATTACAAAACAAAAAAGAAATCAAAGTAAAAGGAAGATAATGTGAAATATCTCATTGGAAAAATAACTGACTGGAAAATAGATCCAGGAGAGATAATTTAACAATTATGGGGCTACCTGAAAGCCATGATCAAGAAAATATAGCCTAGGCATCATCTTTTATGAAATTATCAAGGAAAACTGCCCTGATATTCTAGAACCAGAGGGTAAAATAAATATTGAAAGAATTCACTGATCATCTCCTGAAAGAGACCTGAAAAGAGAAACTCCTAGGAATATTGTGGCCAAATTCCAGAGTTCTCAGGTCAAGGAGAAAATATTGAAAGAAACTAGAAAGAAACAATTCAAGTACTGTGGAAACACAATCAGGATAACACAAGATCTAGCAGCTTTTACATTAAGGGATTGAAGGGCTTGGAGTAGGATATTCCAGAAGTCAAAGGAACTAGGATTAAAACCAAGAATCACCTACCCAGCAAAACTGAGTGTAATATTTCAGGGGAAAAATGGTCTTTAAATGAAATAGAGGACTTTCAAACATTCTTGATGAAAGGACCAGAGCTGAAAAAAAAATTTGACTGTCAAACCCAAGAATCTATAGAAACATAAAAAAGGAAACAGGAAAGAGAAATCACAAGGGACTCATTAAAGCTGAACTGTTGACATTTCTATGTGGAAAGATATTATTTGTAACTCTTGAAACTTTTCTCAGTATCTGGGTAGTTGAAGGGATTATACACACACACACACACACATACACACAGACACATACACATATACATATATAGAGAGAGAAAGAGAGAGAGAGACAGAGAGAGAGCACAGAGTGAGCTGAATAGGAAGGGATCATATCAAAAAAAAATAAAATTAAAGGGTGAGAGAGGAATATATTGAGAGGAGAAAGGGAGAAATGGAATGGGGCAAATTATCTCTCACAGAAGAGGCAAGAAAAATCTCTTTCAATGGAGGAGAAAAGGGAGGAGGTGAGAGGGGAAAAGTGAAGCTTACTCTCTTCACATTTGGCTTAAGGAGGAAATAACATGCTCACTCAATTTGGTATGAAAATCTATCTTACACTACAGGAAAGTAGGGGAGAAGGGGACAAGTCGGGTGAGGGGAATGATAGAAGAGAGGGCAAATAGAAGGAGGGAGTAATAGAAATAAACACTTTTGGAGAGGGACAAAGTCAAAAGAGAGAACAACATAAATGGGGGGGCAGAATAGGATGGAGAGAAATATAGTTAGTCTTATACAACATGACTATTATGGAAGTCATTTGCAAAACTGCACATATATAGCCTGTGTTGAATTGCTTGCCTTCTCAGTGGGAATGAGTGGGAAGGGAGGAAGGAAGAGAAGTTGGAATTCAAAAGTTTTAAGAACCAATGTTGAGAATCGTTTTTACGTACAACTGGGAAATAAGAAATACAGGTAATGGAGTCTAGAAATTTATCTTGCCCTACAGGACAAAAGAGAAGACAGGGATAAAGGAAGGAAGGAGTGTTAGAAGGGAAGGCACATTGGTGGAAGGGGCAGTTGGAATACAAGGTATTTTGGTGGGGGAAGGGAGAGATGGGAAGAAAATTTGGAACTCAAAATTATGTGGAAACAAATATTGAAAACAAAATAAATACACAAAAAAATAAAAAAGTGCAGTGTTTTATGTTTTAGTATGTATACTTATGTTTTGTTGCATAAAATATTTTCGGTCAAATAGACATATGTCAGAGATTGCCTGGCTATAAGTGTAAATGTTCTCTACATACCCATTGATAATATTTCTTAAACAGTTTGGGTAAAACAGTTTTACTGCTGACTGATTCAAAAGTGAAGGCTATCAGATTGAAAACACATCTATACAAAGACATTTCCTATTGAGTGGAAATATAACGGTCTTACTATAATATTCAAAGGGTCACTCATATCTCATTAACTTCAGTGACTGCTTGAATTTCTCATTCTTGCATGGGGAAAAACATCAGTTGGAGTTAATGGAAGCAATGCATATATAAGAAGAAGAGGATCAAGCTGAGAGATTTGGCTCTAGCTGGCTCCATATGGACTTTTAATATCCTTTCTCACTGAAGCAAGGGCTCTGCCTTGGGATCCATGCTTCTTTTCAGTGGGTTAGTGCTCATCATTACCCAGTACAAGAAAATGTCACAAGATACTAAATTAAAGGTTTGTTTTTGAGTATACCATGAAAGTTGACTTGGTTGTAAGTAGGTCTGTATTATCTTATTCCTATTTCTACCACTTCTACCCTTTCAGGCCCTGATCACCTCTTGCCAATTAAAATAGCCTATGAATAGGTCTTCCTAATTCATGTTTCTCCCTTCTCCAATCCATCCTCCAAACAACTGCCAAACTGATATGTCTAAAACACCTCTGTTCATAAGTGATTCCCCCATATGCAGTTCTATGCTGGTAAGCATTTAATAACCATATCTCTGGATTAAAAAAAAATCTACTGTAGGACACACTTTTACATTTAATCTTTATTACTAATATATTCTTCATCACTTTCTTAAGTCTAGACAATTGAGAAAACAATCAACAAAGCCCTGATTTGTAGTATTTGCTGATTTCTGAGATGAAAAGGCCCACACTGAAAATTTAACAACAGGCTTCCAAGTCAGTATAGGCAGACTCCAGCAGACCCCTGCCTTAATTTGGTCTTCAGTCCCTTCTCCCCTCTCTCTTAAGAATCAACAACGTCCTTCAATGAAAGGCTCTCAGTCACATTCCATGAGAAGTTTTTCTAGACTTCCCTCATCCTAGCTACGAACATTCTCAGCATCTTGAAATTCCTTTGTATAAGCTATTATAGAGGCATAAGATCATAGAATTAGGACAGACTTTTGAAGTTATCTAGTACAATCTTCTCATTTTACAATTGAGAAAATAGGCTTATAGAGATTAAGTGACTTGTCCTAGGTCATACAGATACCAAAGCATCAGGGTCAGTATTTAGACCCTGGACCTCTGGTCCAAATCTAGGATTTTTCTTATTTATTTATTTATTTACTATAGACTTTGTATTTGAAAATGTAACATGTGGTCTTATAAGAAGGCTCTGTTCTTATGTGGACCTAGTTCATTTTGGGGGTTTCATCACAAGAGGGTCATTTTCTTTCTTTGCTTTGTTGCTCTGTAGTTAATTTAGAACAATCTCATACATTCAGATTATATGGTTCATGTTTTATTTCCTTAAGTGTGGGTAAAAGAGGCTCCTAATTCCTATAAAAGCACTTAAGGTGTCAAATGTATATTGGGGTAGAGGGAGATTTTTGTGGAAGCAGGGATCAGCCAACCAACAGACATTTATGAAGCATTTTCTATGTTTCATTCACATGGGAATATAAAGGGAAAAAAAACCACAGGAATGGTGAAGAAACTGAGTCAAACCTGAGGGTTTTATGGTAACTAATTAGGCACTCTATACTGATGAATCAATTACTTTCTAAACCAACATCCTAAAGTCATACAGAGGTCCAAGAAAATCTCACATTAAGACCATGTGACTCAGACTTTGCACAAAACCTCATTGGTAATTTTTAATTAAATTTAGTGGGTAGAATTTATGCTGTTATTTTCAGATCCCCATGTACTGCCATACAGAAGTGCTTATGGACTGAGAGCTGGCCTGCTCTTTGTGGATTCTGCTTTTGTATGTATGTATATGAACAATCCATATGAAAACAAAACAAGTGAGATCATTGTACTTGGGAAGGTGCTTGGTAGGATACCTCAGTTAAATAGCATTTTAGAAAGAATAGTGTATACTTATAGCTCATGCTTAGATTCTTGTCTTTGGAACTTGACCTTGTGGGGAGAGAGATTTGGAGGGGTAGTGGATAGTTTGCATAAACTACCTGAGGACTGAGGGTAAAAGGAAATCTCCATTTATATTCTACATATGTAGCACCAGTCTTATGAAAGTTAACATTTAAATTAGTAATAAGTACTTGTAAAAATAAGTAATTAGCAATAATATTAGCATATCCTACAAAGCAGACTATTATGGGGCATATATCTATGTTTGTACTTAGCTTTTAAGGAAGGTTTGTTTCAAGAAAAGTCCAAAGACCAGTCAAGAAATTCCAGACTAAAAGACATTTAAGATAACAATAATACTCAATCTTTGATGATATTTTAATCCATAAGTTTATGTAGCTAGACTTCATATTGTGTTCTCTCTTTCCATGTTAAAATTTTTTTTAAAAAATCTTCCTTTTGTATGTGTTATATATATACATATATATACATGTGTGTGTGTGTGTGTGTGTGTGTGCATGGAGAGAGTTCATTACACACAAAAGGAGGATTTTTTAAAAAAATTATATATATATGAGTATATGTGTTTGTACACATATATGTGTATATGTATATACACAATATAGGGTCTAAGTAAAAAATATCAAACATGGCTGCCCTTCCAATATGGCCATTCTCTCAAAGGAACATAAGGCAGACTGACTACTGAGTCCTACTGCAGGTTTATATATTGACCTAAAGACCAACTAAATGAGCAGGTTGTCTTGATGTGGGTTTACATATAGGTTGTCTGTTACCTTGTTTGCTACAGTTTCCAGTAGTATTTTTCCAGTAAATATCCAATAAATTTTTCTTACTATTTCTAATAAATTTCTAAGACAATTATTCTTTTCAATAAACTAGTGAACACATTAAATTTTTTTTCTTTTTGTTATGAACAGAATCATCAAAACATTTCAATATATAAAGTAGAAAAAGATTGTATTCATAATCATGAATTCTGGAATGTAATTTTTTAAAACATATGTAAAATTTAAGAAGTCAATAAAAATTTCTCTCTTTGTGTTCCCTTTCAAATTTCTTTTTTGTTTTCTTCTATGTATTTTAAGGTTGTGTTGATGCTTTTTATTGGTCACTGCACTGATCAGAATTCCAAATTCTTTCCAAGTTGTTTGCTTTTATATTATGGTGCTCATTCTGTAAATTGTTTTTCCTGGTTCTGTTTGTAACTCAGCTCATAAAAAAAATTTCCAATTTATCTGAATTCTTGTGATACATTCGTATTCCATTATATTTGCATTCTATAATTTGTGAGCTAGTTGCTTCCATTCTTTTGCTGTGCTGCAAATATTTTTTGATGTATGAGTTTTATTCCTTTGTCTTTGACCTCTTGTGGTCAAATGCCTAAGAATGGTATTACTGGGTTAATGAGTATGCACAGTTTAGTGACTTTTTGCATAATAAACTTATTTTCTGGGTTTGACATATAAAAGGGCTTTGAGTAGGCAAATCACAGATAAATACTCTCCCTTAACTAAGACTAAAACAGTAAGAATTCCAGGTGGGGAAACAGAACCACACCTAGGAAATCTTGGAGCCCTTTATCAGAGCATTAGCCCACCATCAACCAAATTAGAACCAATTGAAGGCACAAGTGTAGAGTGTGTTTCAAAAAGAACAGATGAGAAAATTTTAACCCACTGTTGATAAGTCTTACACTGTGAAAAGGCCCCCTCCAAAGCTTACATCTCAATTTATCTTCCCCCTACAAGTCAAGAAAGCCAGTAGCTAGTTCTGATGAACCTTGACATTATGCATATGTTCCATGATTTCCTTCCAACAGTTATTGGCTATTATCAGGCAGTGAAAGAAGGCAAGATGGCAAAAGAAAAGGACATATCTTCATTTTAATTTTAGTTTTCCCAAAGTTTTACTTTAAAATTACTTAATATTTTGGTGATAATGAGTTCAAGTAAATATTTACTGACCTGCCTATTGTTTTTGCTCAACAGTGAGGTAGATCCTGAAGAAGAATAAAGAAGAAATATGTGATGCTGACCCCACCTTCTAGGAATTGCAATGTCATTGGGGATACAAGATATACACATGCGAAACAGAGAACACAAGAGGTGGTGGTAATAATCAAAAGAAATGAAGAGAAGTGCTCATGCAATTCAGCTGAGGACATTTTAGACATTAACCAGATGTTAAAAGCAGTTATTTAACACCAACTTCATTTTAGGGGCTTGTGTGAAATTACATAGGAAGGTAAAATCATATGTACCATGAAGAGCTTACTATCTACTCCACTGGAGTCAAAGTAACACAAGAGAGTAAAGACATGAGTGACTGAAACATAAGCAAACCCAGGGCGTCAGGCCACCCAGAGACAAACTCATAGGTTCCAGACTTAGAGGACTGTGAGCCACCAATAGCATTGATAAGGGAATCCAAAGGTAAAGTCATCATAAAAGTTTTCTTATGCTGATAGCTAATCTTTAAGGATAATAACCATAAAATATCCCTTTTTCATTATCTTTTCCATTCCTTGAAATATGGAAAGTAATGCTTATGGACTAAATAGATCATTTTAAATGTTATTTGGGATTCATTGAATTAAGTAATTCCTTCCCAGGCAACAGATACAGTGTGTGTAGGAAAACCATTTCATGACTGTCACTGGAGTAGACTAAGATCAAGAGAAAACACTGCAGGAAGCATTGCTATTTCAGTAATATCCAGATGAACTTCCACCATACCTTTTATGAGAGAAAGAGTTGGGATTGAGAATCCCTCCAGAAGGAATGTAGCAGGCATTTTACTAAACACCTACCATGTGTCAGGCACGGTACTAAGACGTTAATCTCTTTTAGCCCTCGGGATGACGCTGGGAGGTAGGTATTATTATCCCCATTTTACAGTTGAAGAAACTGAAGCAGACAGAGGTTAAGTAACTTTCCCAAGGTCACACAGCTAATAAATGTCTGAGGTTGACTTGGAATTTATGTCTTCCTGACACTGACCCAAGAGTTTTATTCACTACATCATTTAGCTGCCTCGAATTGTGAAAATTACTTTCTCACTTCTTATGACAATTGTTAATTAATTATCCACAATGAATGTATTTTCATTTCTTAACATCAGGTGTTATTTCATGCTCAGCAGTCTCCACCAACCACAGACATGAAAAGTAAACAAAGGAGTAAATATAAAAAACCACTGATTTCTAGGATACTCTGAGAGTTCATCTGCGTGAAGTTTGAAATGGAAAGACAAGCAAACTGGTGTCAAATACCTTGCAATTCTACTGGGGCAAATGCTACTAAGAAATTTCCTTCCCAAATCCCTCCTTCCTGTTGAGATTTTCTGATATCAGTTTCTATGGCCTAGAGTCAAGTTGACAACTATGGAAATCATTCTGGCTTAAGAAACCTATCTTGCCAAACAAACTAGCTCAACTAAGACATACGTTATGTTTAATTCATCTGGATTCTCTTGTTTTCAGACAGCACAAATATCAGATGGAACTCTGACCATTCCTGCTATTTCATTTTCAACAATTAGTCAAAAAGTGAACTCACTATGTGCCCAGTACAGTTCCTGGCTCTTTAGGATATAATAAATAAAGGCAAGACAAAATCCTCAAAAAGCTAATTGGAGAGATGAAACAAAAGAACTTAATTTTCTGGTATATATTAAATAATAGGAGTTTGCTCAATTTAGACTAGAATAATTCATGAAAACTTTATGGGCTTTGAACTAGGCCTTAAAGGATGGATAGGACTTTTTTAGGTGAAAGGTAATGAGAATAAGGAAAGGCCATTCCAAGCCAGAGAAAGCAAGAGTAAAGACATACCTCACATAGGAGTCAATAAAGAAATTGATTTGACTAGGATGGAAGAAGTAGGTACTGGGAAGTAGTAGGAATAATAATGCTAATAATAGTGTATTATTAGCATTTTTGTTGGGCAGCTAGGTAGCAGAGTGGATAGTGTGTGGGGTTTGGAATCAGAAAGATCCATCTTCCTGAGTTCAAATCTGACCTCAGATACTTACTATCTACGTGACCTTGAACAAGTCACATAACTCTGTTTGCCTCAGTTTTCTCATCTGTAAAATGAGCTGGAGAAGGAAATGACAAACCACTCCAGTATCTTCAAGGTCATGAAGAGCTGGACATGACTGAACAAATATTATTATTTCTATTACTTGTCAATACTTAATTCTAATGCAAAGAAGAGATCCCTCTCCAATTATATACTTAGATGATTGTGCCAGGTTAGTAACAAAGACAAAAATTATTTTTGTGAACATACAATGCAAAGACACATATTTGGGGAACAAGAATTTTGTGAAAGGACAAAAATTGAGAGGTGACAGAATCATGAGAGAGGAGGTAACTTGAGGCCAATTAGTTAGGGAACAAAAATCGTGATCAATGGAAGAAGTTGGCTAGGAATACAACAAATCAGAAATAGAATGTAAGTGAAGTAGAGGGGATTTTGCTCATCGGAAGAGGAGCTCAGAAAGCAACTTAAAGATGGTAACTGTGGGTGGATGTTGAGAAACAAACACTAGGAGACTGAAATTTTGTTTTGAGAAGTGAGGGAGAGGAGCAAATGAATCATGTTGATTTTGGGATGCTATCTAGAAGACCAATTAGATTTGGAATGCAGGGACTGTATTCATTCAAATATGAGAGAAAAGAGTCTTCAAAAAGACCAGGAGGGAAAACAAACAATTAAACAAACAAACCACAACCATGCACATCATATTCAAGTCTAATTTGCATTATTAATATTTTCTTCATCACTCTCTTGAGTCTAGAAAATAAACAAAATAATAAATCAAGCCCTGATTTGCAACATTCGACAACAAACATTTAATTGTCTCTTGAGAGCCTATTCAAACTGGACCTAACATGGAGCTAAGGAGAGAAACCAAATTGTGAATTAGGTTGGCAAAACTGGACTCTGTAAGCGTGCTACATACCTATAATTTGTTGACTTATGTATTTGTTTTTTAATAAGTTCTTATAGGTACCTTTTGTTTTACATTACCATGGCTTCCCCCGGTATCTTTACTCCCAGAGAGCTATCCCATATAACAAACAGCAATTAAAATAGCAATTCTTTAAAATAAACACCAAGAAATAAGTATAATTGATTAATGCATCAAAAAGGTCTGAAAATATGTGCAATACGCAATTCTTGTGGTCCTCCTACACTTGTAAATTGGTCTGGGGGGAAGTATCTGCTCATATCTCTTGAAAAGTTTTTTTTTTATAATTTTTCAGCATTCACTTCGTGTTTGTGTGTGTATGTGTATGTGTATGTGCATGTGTATGTGTGTGTGTTCTCACTTATATTGGTGTAATCCTTTTGTATACTGTTTACTTGGCTTTGCTTACTTCAGTCTGCATCAGTTAATGTACATCTTTCCATGTTTCTCTGACTTTAACATATTCATCATTTCCTACATCACAGGAATATTCCACTCTATCTACATATTATAACTGTTTTGGCCTTTCCCCAATTGATGAGCATTTACTTTGTTTCCAATTTTTTGCTGTCACAAAAAGTGCTGCTATAACTATTGCAATGTATATGGAAATTTCCTTTTTTATCAACGTCCTCCTTTTGCTATGAATCCATTAATGGAATGTGTCAGAGTATGAACATTTTAGTCACTTTATTTGCCTAATTCAAAATTATTTTTCAAAAATAATTTTGGTAGTTCACAACTTCTTTAATAATGCACCTGGGTGACTGTCTTCCCACAACCCCTCCAACAATGACTATTGTTCTTTTGATCTATTGTCTGTTTATCTTTTGTCATCTTTTCTAATTTGCTGAGTATGAGGTAAAACCTCAGGGTTGTTTTGATGTGTGTTTCTCTTATTATCAGTGATATGAAGCATTACTTTTGAGAATTATTTCTTCATATACTTTGTTCATACAGTTATCTATTAGGAAATGGCTTCTGGTTATAGAAAATACACATACATATAAAGTAGATTTAGTATTGGTTTTATATATAGGATATATGTATGTGTGTGTATACTCAACACTGATGAAAGAAATTTGATACAAAGATTTTTTTCTATTGTACTACTTTCCTTCTTATTCTGAATACATAAATTTTGTCTGTATAGAAGTTTAATATATAATCTTTGAGAAACAGTATGATGTAGATAGAAAGTTGGTCTCAGGTCAGAAAGACCTGAATTTAAGTCTTCTCATCTCTGAAACATGCTGAGTATGTGACCTTGAGTAGACATTTAACCTCGTGGTCCCTTTGCAATTTTCTAAGACTGCAAGTTGAAGAATAGTTGCTGATCTGCATACATATCTGACTAGGTGTGTGATTTACTTCAAAGAAGAGGAAGACAACTTAGATCTAAACAGTCCTGTTCCTGGGACTGATGCTTAAAGAGAAGGATGCTCTTTAATCCTTTGAGTGATAGTGGAAGAAGTGGCCAGATCCCAATATAGGGAGCCAATCTCCAACTGGAGAATGTTTTGTACTCATATCCCTTAACAATTACCTGTGGATGATGGTATGGTGAGACAAAACTGCTTCCAAGACTTAATGGGCTTCAGCTTTCCTGGTGCAGCTTTCTGGTCACCAGCCACATGGTAATAACATGGAGCATGTGCCTCTCAGACATAGTGGGTGCCTAAGACCATGGTAGTTGTTATATGTCTCCAAATGGAGATGAGGGGAAGTCATTCCCCAGAGAAGCTAAGGGTTGCAGATTCTTGCTGATAAAGCAAAGTAAACCTTTTAAAAATGTTCAATGACTTTTTAAATGTTCAAGTGCCTCATTTCATCCTAATATTGGACTTGATCTAAGAGGGTTCTATTATTAGAGTTGTACCTCTAATGGATAGGATAGATAAATAGGCAGCAGAAAGAGGCAAACAAAGGAAAGGAGGTAGGATATTCCAACTAGACTTCCTACTCCAACCCTGTGTTCCTTCATCTGAGGGCAGTTCTTTCCCCATATGCAACAGATATGCTTTTGACTTGGAATTAGATACACTAAACTCTCTTGTCAGATGATCCACTAGGTTTCCCTTCACTTTTTCATTGTTTTGAAATATAAAATGGTTTAGTCATTTCCATTTTCCCACAAGTTTTCCTATCTTTTAACATTCCTTCAGGTTTCTTCCCTTTGTGGCACATCACTCTATGGGTCTTTAAGGAAGTTTTTTCCAGAAAAAGTTAGCCAGTTGTCTCCCAGACAAGGATGCCAAGGAAGGGACTTTCCTTCCCAGGGAATAGCTTTAAAGAAATAGAAGTGGTTTTTAGTGTCCCCAGATTCAACTGACCTAATTTCTCACATTTAAAGGCAAAGTGTACTAGAGAGAAAGGAGAGAAAGCAGGAGTTGTTTGTCCTAACTCTTCCACTACAAATTATTAGATTTATTTTTTAAGGCTCTATGCCACGAATGTAATGTTTGGAATGCATCTGTTGTGCAAGCACTAGGTTTAAAGGAACTTTAAAGAGAAGCACTTGACTGAAAACAATTCCCACTGCACATGTGGAATCAGGCCTATAGTGAAACCCAGGGCAGGGGTGGGGGGGTGGGGAAATGTCAACTATGTTGACATTAATACAAAAATTCTAACCAAATGGGAAAAAATGTATTAAATGAAACCTTTGCTTGTCATTGGTCAAACTTCTTTTTGAGGGTAGTAGAACTTGTAGAGCCAGTAAGCTTTAGCCAGTAAGAAGAAGCTAGTTGGCAAGTATCAAGAAACTCTGAAGGGAGACCAGAATTTCTTTATGTTTTCTTGAAAATCAGAAAATTTACAATCTACAAGGAATTTTATGTTAGAAATGCATTTATATGTAGGCTACAAGGACAAAGAAATCTTTTGAAATAGGGTCTGCAACAAAATTTTCTGTTTTGCATATGCTTTTCATTTGTTGGACATTGCCCCGAAGGAGAAGCGGATGATTTTGTGGTATCATCTCCCCTGCCATTTTCTTTTCTAATATTTGGGTCCAGATCTTTGATTTCTTTGATTGAAGGAGCTTTCAGCGAGGGAACTCCCATTATCAGAGCAAGGTTGTGACCTCCCTATTATTTATAGTAATTGAGAATTGTCTAGCTGTTAAATGCTTTGCCCAGGATTATGCAACTATTATGGGTCAGAGGCCAGATTTCAATCCAGGTTGTCCTGACTCTTTGAACAGTCCTCTAGACACTTGGCCAGGTGAATTCATATGTCAGACATCAACAATGATATAAAGGGTATATGTTACTCAATTCAAGAGCATTAGAGCAAAGAAGGCAGTAAAGGAAGTTTGATTCTTGAATGGCAAAGGTTAGTGTATGATTTTCCCCCACCCCCCACCCACTTAAGAGTATTTTATTTTTTCCAATTATAAGTAAAGATAATTTTCAACATTCACTTTTATAAGATTTTGAGTTTCAACTTTTTTCTCCCTCCTTCCCTTTTCTCTCCCTTCTCCAAGATGGCAAGCAATCTGATATAGGTTATACATATTATACAATCATATTAAACATACTTCCACGTTAGTCATGTCATGAAAGAAGAATTAGAACAAAAGGGAAAAACCATGAGAAAGAAAAAAAGAGAAAATAGTATGCTTCTATCTGCATTCAGACTCCACAGTTCTTTTTCCAGATATGGACAGCATTTTTTATCATGACGCTTTTGGGTATGTCTTAGATCATTGTATGGCTGAAAAGAGCTAAGTCTAGCAAAGTTGGTCTTCACACAATGTTGCTGTTACTATATACAATGTTTTCCTGGTTTTGCTCACTTCACTGAGCATCAGTTCATGTAAGAATTTTCAGGTTTCTCTGAAATCTGCCTGCTCATCATTTCTTAAAACACAACAGTATTCCATTACATTCATATACTATGACTTATTCTGCCATTCCCCAATTGATGGGCATCCTCTCAATTTCCAATTCTTTGCCACCACAAAAAGAGTACTGTAAATATTTTTTTTACATATGGGTCCTTTTCCCCTTTTTTATGATCTCTTTGGGATAAAGACCTAGTAGTAATATTGCTGGATCAAAGAGTATGTACAGTTTTATAGCCCTTTAGGGACAGTTTGAAATTGCTCTCCAGAATGGTTGAATCAGTTTACAATTCGACCAATAATGCATAAGTGTTCCAATTTTCCCACATCTTCTCCAACATTTATCATTTTCCTTTTCTCTCATATTTGGTATAATAGGCATGAGATGGTACCTCAGAGTTATTTTAATTTGCATTTCTCTAATCAATAGTTATTTCAAGCATTTTTTTCATATGACTATAGATAGCTTTAATTTATTCCTCTGAAAACTGCCTGTTCATATCCTTTGACTATTTATCAATTGTGGAATTAATTATATTCTTATAAATTTGGCTCAGTTCTCTATATATTTTAGAAATGAAGCCTTTATCAGAGACAGAGTAAAAACTGTTTCCAACTTTCTGATTTCCATATAATTTTGGTTACATTCACTTCATTTGCGCAGAAATTTTGTAATTTAATGTAATCAAAATTATCTATTTTACATTTCATCATTTCATGAAATTTTATGATTTCTCTCTTTTGTTTGGTCATAAATTCTTCCCTTCTCCATGGATTTGACAGGTAAACTATTCCTTGCTCTCCTGATTTACTTATGGTGTCACCCTTTATGTTTAACTCACCCATTTTGACATTATCTTGGCATATGGTTTAAGATGTTGATCTATGCCTAGTTGCTGCCATACTATTTTCCAGTTTTCCCACCAGTTTTTGTTAAATAGTGAGTTCTTATCCCAGAAGCTGTAGTGCTTGGGTTTATCAAATAGTAGATTACTACAGTCAATGACTGTTGTGCTTTGTGTACCTAAACTATTCCTTTGATCCACCACTCTAGCCAGTAACAAATAATTTTGATGATTGCTTCTTTATAATACAGTTTTAGATCTGGTATGGATAAGATGGGCAATACTTTAACAACTCTCTCATGAAGCCCCTTCTGGAAATACATTGGTCCCTAAGAATCAATTTATTCTAATCATGCCCCTTTTCTTCTGTCAACACAAATAAAATGTGGAGCTATCACAAAATTGTTTTACACCATGTAGTCTAACTGAGGCACAATCACTGAAAATTATTTGCAACAGTATGTTAGCCACAATTCTAAGAGAACATGGAGAATTAGCCAAGGAAAATCAAGCTTTGTCTACAACCTGAGGATTGAGAACAAAACTTCTGTATAACCTGGCATGGGCTGTTGAAAAAAGTTAAGATTTCTTGGAGGTTTTGAAAAGAGAATCCATTAGCATCCTTTTGAATAGACAACAGTTTTAAGTGTCATCTTCCTTTCAGACAAACAAATTCTAAAGAAGGAATATCAAAGGAGGAAGCTTAATCTAAGAGAAAGAGTATTGGACTTGAAGGCAAGAGGTATATTCCAGTTCCATGTGTAATAATTACAAGCTGTATGTCCTTGGTGAAAACTTTTAACCTTTCTGAATGTCTGCCAGTTGCCTTATCCTTATCTGTAAGATGGATTGAATAATAATTTCACTATTTGCCTCAGGGCTTGTTGTGAGGAAAGTATACAATATAAAAGTGAGCTATACATATTAATAAAGTTCTTTTAAGCCCTGTGATTCTTTGATGCACTCAGTCAGACAGTATAGTTATATGATTAGTATATGCCACCATGAAATACTATGGCAAACACTTCCTCTTAATATCAACATGCTGTATCTTTCTTTGTACTTACACTATGAACAGAACATAGGTTGTAAGTTTCCCATATAGCTCAAGAACCTATTGTTTCCCCAATTTCTGTGTTGGAGATGTTTGAGGTAATCATAAGTATCCCAAAAAGGATTCCACCTAGCCCTCTGCCCTATACGTGTAGACCAGACAGAAAACATAAATCAAATTTGCAAAGCTTTTAATTAGGACAGAACAGCAAAGCAAACAGTATATAAAATGAAGCAATAGCACCCTATTGTGGCTCTTCATACATAAAAGGAGACGATATCCCATGGATTCCCATACTCATGGGGTACACTCCCTAGGAGTACTCACTCTCTGAGATGAGAAAGTGTCTTATTATTGCTAGAACAACTCTCACTCCTCTAACTTGTGGTAACTTGCTATGCCTAGTTGTTTACTGGCTTCTCCTCTGAAAGCTCCCTTTGTTTATTCCTAGACCTCACCTTGATGCTGCTTTTCTAGGTTCCCTACAAAGTTTTAGTCTCTTGATTTTCTATCAGCCTGTCCCTAGAAAAGGCAACTGCCACAGCTTCTTAGTAGGAGTGTTGTTGCTGTCGCAGAAATATGGAAGCAGTGTCAATGCTTTTTGTTGAGACCACTCTTGGCCACCATATCTGGGGGACTAATCAACACCGTTTTAGCTCTTTTATTAGAAAGGCTTCATCACACTTTACTGATAAACACTTCTCGTTGGTTTGGGTCTCATAACCATTTGTGTCTTACTATTCCTTGGCTCTGGTGTTCACAGTTCCCTTGGTAATAATTCTGGTTTTCCCTTAGAAGTGTTACTCCACTCTGTCTCAGTAGATATTCACTTGACTTCTAAGGTTGTTATTTACTGCTTCTTCAGTGAGTTACTATTGCCATCTGCCAGAGATATCTTCTTGGTGGGGGACATAGGTAAGAAAGGAATGGGCATCATTATTGCTCTTTGGTGAAAAGGGTCTTGGCCAGCAGGGCTTGAAGTCACTGTTTCGGGTCCTAGCACGCCAAAACCTTAACAGTTCCATATGAGAAATGCCTCTTTTCATTAAAGCCAGGTTAGAAATTGGTGGCCCATATTGCTCTCAGTAGTAGTCATATCACGTGCCAGTGTCATTGTGGTTGCAACCACTGGAAGTCTAAATCTAAAAGTGTCTATTAGCAGAGCCCATAAAATTGAAACATGCATGCTTCTCAGATGCAAGGATGTTGTCAGTCTGTTTCTTAGGATTCTTTTCTGAATATGTAACATTATATCTATTTAATGAAAGCTCAGGAAGAACACTGTATGTCAACATCATTAATTATAATTCATAACATTATAGCATATTATGTTTACAGGTGACTATAATATGATGTCACACTTTAATTTGGGGGAAAATAAACCTTCACCTTCAATAATATATACTTTGTCAAACTAGTTTAAAAGGAAAAAAAAGCTTACAAATTTGCTTCCTGAATCTATTTTAGATTACCCCAGAATAAAAATGTGCCCTAATGTTAATGGTCAATAGCTCTAGGCTTTTACTTTGATTTAAAACTCCATCTTAAATTCATAGGTTAGTTTTCCTCTGGGTTAAAAATCCCTTATATAAAATACTTCTTTTGAAGAGATTTATACCACTGAAAACTTTATCTTTCCATTTTCTAATAAGTCAAATATCGAAAGAAAATAGAAAAATAACAATAAAAATCATTTATGTAGCTCTTTGATCAATCAGTCAATGAACAAGAATTCATGCCTAGTGGGGGAATGGGGCTAAACAATTCCTTCCCTCAAAGGGGCTTGTTTTCAGTGGAGACAAACAGAAATGTAGGTATGTGTACAAAATATATACACAATACAAAGAAGTTCATTTTGATGGGGACAGATATTAGCAACTGGTAGAATCAGGAAGGCATTCATATAAAAGGTGGTAATTGGGCTATTTTGAAGGAAACTAAAATTAAGGTTTACAAAGTACTTTATTCAGATTATTTATTTTGATTTGATCGTTACAATTTTCTATAAGGTAGGCGTCCATTTTGGCAACAAAGCAGTGAAACTTATGGATGCCATTACTATTCGGTCTAGGATGGAAGAAAATGTTAAGTTCAGATGTTATCTTCCAGTTACCTTTAATTCAATCCAACAAATGTTTATTGTCCAGCATTAATAAACACTTTTTGTAATATTATTTCCATATGGACCATAACACCTCCAAATTTTGGTAAAGGGACATGAAGACGGCTTGAGTCATCTCAGACAGGCCTATGTCTCAAGTCACAAACAGCAAACCAAGGAGGTTTGACATTATGACCAAATACCGCAGGGAGGATTTAAGGCAGAATTTCAACCTTCTCACCCTTGACTCAACTTCCTGTCTGGAGTTAGCTGTCAAAGGGAGGGCCTTTGGCAAGGTCTTCAGGGTGGGTCCTGGGAATTCACCAGGCACACAATTAAATTCATTAACAATAATGGGAGTTGCTCTAAGGTCAGCTTTCTTTCCCAAACCTCCAGGCCATACTCTTGAGCATCAGTGTGCAAACAGTCTTATAAACTTTCTGTAGAAACATCTGTTATTTGTCAAATTCTACTTCAGATGTTTGACTGCTTGTGTGACTGAATAGGTCATTTACCTTTTAAAGTCTGTTTCCTCATGTGTAAAATGAGGATACCTACCTCACTGGGTTATTGGGAAGATCCAGGTGGGTAATATGTTAAATATTTTGTGAACCTTAAAATCCCATATAAATGCCAGTTATGATCATAAATACTATTGTTGATAGTGATTATGGCTACTGTTACTATCGTTGATAGGACTTGGTAATTGAAAGTAGATCAGGCTAGCCAAGCTAATACCCCTAAGATAAAGCCCTACCTTGAGGGAAGCCAGTTCTTTTTATTATTCCTGATGAGAAGGAAGGCTCACATCCTATTTGGAAGTCTCCTTTCATTTTTTGCCTGAGCTCCTCTGAGTTGACCTATAGGTAGTTATTAGATTGGAACTAGAAGTAGAAAATTCTGGGTGCTGTTTTGTATTGCAGAGATCCTTGGTGATTTTTAATATTTTCTTGTTGTTTGTTATTAACAGGGGTCTCTCCAACATCTGTCATATCTTATTGAAATTCACTGGGTTGAGCACAGCTGCTATTCCATAGCAAAGAGGGAGAATGGGGGAAGGGAATGGGGGAAGGGAGGAGAGTAGGAAAAGAGTATAAGAAACTGTGATTTGCTGTGCTTAACTAATGTGTCTTGGGATTTTCTTGGTGTGCCTGAGGCTTCTATTTATCTCAAACCTAGAGTAGAGCAGACAGACAGGTGTAACAGCTATAGATTCCAAATACCATCCCGAGCAATGTATTTCAGTCGTACAATAAACCAAAGGAAAATTATACCTCAACCTTTGAAACGCTGTCTCTCCTTTGAAAAGAAATGTTTATAGTGATTGTGCAGCAGTTTACTGGGACTTTCTTCCTCCTCCCCTCAAAAGCAAGAAAATCAGCCATCTATAGCACATCATGCCTTCTAAAATGTGTACACATTCATGGCGTGAAATGGTAATCAAGGACTGCCGGCTATGGGGTAGTAACTGACATTATGGGAGCTGGGAAAAGCTATTAGTTTCTGCTAACCACTATTTGTTGTTCTTAGGAACTTTATATCTTTTCCACTGTAGGGTACATTAATCTGCATTACATACTCAAGTACATATTTAAAAGGTATTTCCTTTACCTCACAAAAATTTGAAAATACTTTGCAAAATGATCAAGGTCAAATTTTCACATATTTCTTCCTGTGATCATGTTCACAAACATTGCTTTACTCCAAATCTTCCTTCCCATATTAGGAGGCAAGACCAAAGCAGAGAATACTGGTAAATTCCTGGCATACCTTAAGAGCTTACTAAATTTCATTCTTTTTTTCTTTATTCTTTCATTCATTTCCTCAGTTCCTATTTTAATTCACTTAAAATTCAGGGATTCCTCATCTTTTTGTATGTCATGGACCCCTTTGGCAGTCTGGTAAAGCCTATAGGAATAATGATTTAAATGCATACAACAGAATGCTTTTAAATACATAACATAAAACATATAGATTTACCAATACCAATTATATTTTAGTAGTTATCAACATATTTTGAAAGAAACAAATTGACAAATCTCAGGTTAAATAGGATGTCACAGACCCTGACTTAAATTAAAGTTAATGTCATTCATTTTAAAGCACAACTGGATTTAGCTTCACTCTGTTTTTTTTTTTTTTTGCAGAAATGCAAAAGCAAAATCAACAGCAGAATCTCTTGTGCTTTCACTGGAGACCTTTAAATGGAAAGGCAAGGGGAAGAGATAGTCTATAAAATATTTAGGGAGCATTTAAAAGAGAAGAGGAGGGATGACTGATTATGAATGATCCACAGTAACAGCTAAACTTACAACCTGAAATGATGATCAAGTCCCAAATTCTAAAGAGTTGAATGATTTCTGTGCCAAGAAATAACAAAGCCCTATGAAATACATAGTAAAGTCAAGACATCAGCTTTGCTATGAATGATATGGAAGTGTCAGAGCATATGTAAGCAGCAGAGACAAAATGGCTATATATTTTTACTATTTTGAATACTCTCTCTTTTATATTTCCAAGTCAGAGAGAAACATCCTGGTGGGGAAAGGGGGACTTTTCATTAAGAGAATGGATTTAAATCAAGTTTTCTATGGAAGGTACTAAATATTCTCCTTAATTTGACATCACAGTTTCCTGACACCTTTGTGTATACCTGTCAATGTATTCTCCACTTTCCCTCATCTTGCTCGGATCATTAGGGGATTCTCTGAAAAATCAGATAGGCAATTAGTGGAAATGCAATCTCAACACTAGCTGGTCAAAATGGGATCAGCCAACCAAATACATTGGCATCCGCATCACATAGCACAGTTATTATCTAGGATTTTACAGACTTGGTGGATAAGAATATTTGGGTTTAGGGATAGGTGGGGGGGAATAAGGCTAAGGTAGACTATAGAGCTTATGAAAGTTATGAATGAATCCCCTAAACACATATTTCACTCTAGTGAATATTAAAGAAAACAATATTAAGGTTGCTGCTTCAACAAGAATCCATGGGGGAAATCTGATAAATATCTGATTAAATTAGTCTTCTCCATAATTAAATTAAAGTCAAACTTGTTTAACTTTTTGTATGCTTGATTATCTCTGCACATCCAAAAAGATGCTAATTAGCAACCTAGCTTCTAATGTATTTATACCTGATTTAATAGTCTCCCATTTAATAATGCAAATAAAAAGAGATTTAAAGTTGCATCAATTCAAAAGTTTTTAAAACTTCGAAGATCTGGGAAGGAAGGGAAAAAGAAAGAAGAAAGGAAAGAAATTTATTCCTTGCTCCTCTAAAGTTCAGTTATCATACTTCCTCAACATCTAGAAATGGCGTTGGGTTCTGAAGGAGCATGTGTAAGAGCAGAAGACTGGAACTGAAATTTTCTACCAAACTAGAAAGATTTTGAGCATAGGTCTAAAGTCAAGCTGTTTTTGGAGGATGAACCTAATTCAATTTAAAGAGGTTTATCATCAAAAGTTAGAATCACAGTTACACACACACACAGAAATATACACATACGTATGTGTTTATATATACACACATACATGCATATATATATATGTATGTGTGTGTGTGTATTTTAGCACAGCAACTTATAAAGTCTGTTTGTTAAAGTACAATGAGATTATTTTCTTTACCATGAGTGGAGTGGGTCATAAGGACTATTAACACAGTTATTAATATTAACAAAATATTTTGAAATACAGAAGTATTCATTCCTTATTCTAGATTGATGTCCTCTCAAACACTTTAAAACTACAATGCTGTCATTTAGAAAATAGGGATATCACAAATGTAATAAAATTTCTGCTTTATTATGTTAATAGTTTTTTAACAGATTTTGGGAAACTCGCGGGAGCTGAGGCAGAAGAGGTGAAGTTTTTCATGACAGTCTTTTTGGTTGAATGGTTATAAAACAAGAATGCTCCATTTTTATTTCCTTCCTTCAGTTGGGTGGGGGACAGGAGTCAGAAGAGCATCCACAGCGTATACAGGCATTGCTGACTTTAATTGACTGACCTCAGAAATCCAGCAACTAATGGGAGAGCAACACATATTTGTTGCCATAAACTATAAGATCTCCAAAAATGTAATCAAAGCAAGTTCAAATTACTCTCTGGCCATTAGAGTGGGTGGGGCACAAAGCTGATATAATGATACACCAAAAAGGGTGAGTCAGAGATTGTGTCTTCAGAGAAAACTGACTTTTATGTCGGCTTTAAAAAAGGAATTTTATTTTTTTTATGAATGTGGAAATACAGACTAAATCTCTAAAATTTTTTTCAAAAGACTAGTGTATTTACTGTACTTCACTAATTCAGAACTGAGAGACCTGAAGTTCTTAGTGTAAAATATTAATTACAGGAAAATTATTTAAAAACATAATTTTATTCATTTTCAGAACTTTGCATATTATAAACATGTATATATATAAATATATATGGATACTAATAATTAAAATTAGTTAATGTAAGAAATTACAATTTGCAATAGGCCTAGATCATGTTATAATATATCACAGAGCTAGATTTCACTTAGGAATATTTTTTTTTAATTCTTTTCATTTTAAAAGAATCCTGTACATTATAGCTAAATGATTTATAATCCTTAATCAGTGGGATTAATATATATTGTAATCCTTAATAATTATATATAATTAATGATAATTATAATCCTTAAATAATGAGATTTTATTGTAGTTCAGCTAGAAACCTAATGTCAACAATTCTGGTATTTTAAAAGTATCAGTCCTTTCATTTTACAGTTTCAAATTAGCCTCTCCTTATATGTTCTTCTTTCTTTCTGATTTTTTCTCATTCTTTTCCTTTTCTCTAAATTTTTTATCAAATTTCTCTCTCCAAATAATTTCTATTTCCTTTCCAATACTTTAGCCTTCAGACTTCTCTAATGATAATTTAATCATTACATATTGATTGATGACTTACTTTATGCAAAACACCTTGCTCTCCCTTTCTGTTTCTTTTTCCTAGCTACCCTCCCTCCCAAATCAACAGTTTACATATAGTTACTGAAGTCATCGATTGAGTTAGAGAGGCTTGAGCATGCCTCCAATCCCAAATTCAAAGAGCTAAAAATGGTCTTGGTCCTTCTATAATTCAAATGCATCGTACTATTTATTAATAATAATAGCTAACATTTATTAGTGATTTAAGGTTTGGAAAGCATTTCGTTTATATAATCTTAACTGAATCTCATAACAACCCTGTGAGACAGGTACTATTGTTAGCTCCATTTTACAGATGAGAAACCTGAGGGATATTGAGTGACTTCTTGCCCAGGACCTCAAGAACTAGGAATTACATGAGGTGAATGTTACTGACTTCAAATGCAGCTCTCTATACCACCATGACACTTTATTTCTACCCACAGGCACTTTGTGAACAAGACTTACTGGGTTGGATTTGCTATTTGCTTCCAGGCATTAAATTATTATCAAACCTTTAACAAATTGAGAGTTGCTCTTGGTGGTGAGTCAAAAGCCAAAGGTTGTTAATAAACCAGCCTTTTTTTTTCTTTTTTCCATAGTTGAGAATTGCCAAGCTGCCACCCTCTCTTGATTGAGTGAAATAATTGAGAGGAAATGATCTTGTTGTAAAGTACTTCCTCTTTAGGATTTTCTGTTTTCCCTCCTTTTTGCCTTTTTGAGAAGCCAGCTCTTAGTATAGCTGTGAGATTTGTTTGATGATCGTTACATGGAGATCTCACATCTTAAATTACCTAGTGTAGGCCAGCTATTCCAAACAAACTTAGACTTAGGGTTCCAAGCACATTAATTACATCCTCATTATGTGCATTTAGATCTGAAGAGTTGCTATCAGCCTTTTAAGACTTCCTGCCCTTAATGTTATTTTTCCTTATTGACAGAAAGGTAACGATGATTCTATGAGCTGGAACAGAGGAGTTCTTATGAAGACTATAATTCACTCACCAAATAAACAAAACACCAAAACCACAACATCTGGTACATACTAACTAACAAATCAGCCTGAGTCTCTTTCTTTCTTGTGGGATGAACTGCAGGGTTCTACTTGCAGTCACATTTTCTCACTGGATGTTAACCATTTCCATCCCAGACAACATATTTCTAAAATATCAGGGAATATCATTCTAGTGTCCACTAGTGGAGAAACAGAGGAGCACCTAGAAATCTGATGATTTTTTCCTATTCCCCACTGTCACAGCATCATAAGTACCTTAGAAAAATAAATGTCTTGTCTTGGGTTGATTTAATATTGTGCCCTGCACTGTAAAAACTCAATAAATAAAAGTTATACTAACCATTTTCAAAGGACTGTGTAGATGGAAATTGGGTGGAATGGTAGATAGAATACTAGACTAGAAATACTTGCTTTTAAACCCTGCCTCAGATACTTTACTGTCCTTATGACAAAGGAGTGGTCACTTAATCTCTCATAAGAGATAGCTTTCTTAAGACTGTTAGTTGCAGAGAAGGTGGTAACTTGCATTGGTGGAGAGATTTTCTTCCTCTGGGAGTCCCTTATATCAATTATATGATAGGCCCAATCCCTATCCCTATTAAAAGAGATCCATCAACTGAAGGAGTCAGTTTAAATCTCAATTCTCATTTTTTAAAGCTACAAAGTAGCATTTCTAGTTTATGCAGTTTGGAAAGAAAAGTAAGAGGTATTTGTCATGTAGACTTGAGAGTGGGGGAGAGGAGTTGAGAATTATAACAGGGACTTTTCCTCAGGTACATTGGTCCCAGTGAAAATTAGGAAATTAGGGGTCTACTAATAGCTTTAAGTCATTAGGAGTCTACTAATAGCATTAAGAAATTAGGGGTCTACCAATAACATTTAAGTTCCTCCAAAGAAGGATGTGGGAGATGAAATAGAAGTAGTGAGAAGACTGTAAGAGTGAGGGTAGGAGAAGCCTTTTGGCTCAGAGGGTAGAGTGGAATCCTAGCTGCCTTTGCCGTAAGTGCTAGGGGGAAGCTTTGACCCTGACCGTGGACCAGTAACCTACTCATCTCCAAGTCAACATCAATGTCACTTCAGGACCTAGCTTTATACTTTCATAATGGATTCACTCTCTCACTCCAAACCTATCCATCCCTCTTCAGGCAAATCCTGGCATATTTTCTCCTCTTACTCTCACCTGAGTACCTCCCCTTATTGAAAACATTGAAGCTATTTAGTAAGAGTTCCTTCTTCCCTCCTCATTTCACATCACTCAGATGGATGCCTTCTGTCACGATGACCCACATCAGCCCTATCTCTCATGAAGAGGTGGCCCTTCTCCTTGTCAAAGCAAGACCTTCTAGATGAATCCTGGATCCCATTCCCTCTAGTCCTATCTAGTAGATTGTCCCATCCATTGCCCTCACTATTTCTCTAATCTGCACTCTCTCCCTACTAATGGCTTCTTCCCCAGGGTATACAAAGATACCCATATCCCTGCCATCTTTGAAAACCCCCCACTTGATTCTACCATCCCTACTAACTAACATTATATAGCTCTTCTCCCCGTCTCAGTGAAATTCCTTGAGAAAGTCATCTACAATCTGAGCCTCTGCTTCCTCTTTTCCGGCTCTCTTCCTACTCTCTGCAAATCAGTTTCCAAACTCATCGTTTCACTGAAACTGCTCTATCCAAAGTTACAAATGATTTCCTAATTGTCAAATCTTGTGCCTCTTTCTCAGTCCTCATATGTGATACTTCATCTCTCAACCCAGTGCATGTTCCCTGGCTCTCTCCTATGCCTACAGCACTCTCCCTTCTGTTCTCTAACTCCTGGATTTCCTGGCTTCTTTCAGGACTCAGCTTCAATTCTATCTTCTTCAAAAGTTCTTCCATGCTCACCACCATTGCTGGTTGCTTTCCTCTGGAATACTTTCCATTTATACCAACTGTATCTTGTACGTTTGTTGTTATCATTCGAATAAGAGTTCTTGAGAGCAGGCGTTCTGTTTTTGCCTTTCTTAATATGGCTAGTACTTAATACTGTGCTTGACATATCAAGTTCAGTCATTTTTCAGTTGAGTCTAACTCTCTGTGATCCCATTTGGAGTTTTCTTGGGAAAGATACTAGAAGGGTTTGCCATTTCCTTCTCCAGCTCATTTTACAGATGAGGAAATTGAGATAAACAGGGTTAAGTGACTTGTCCAGGGTCACCCAGCTAGTAAGTGTCTGAGGCTGGATTTGAATTCAGGAAGATGAGTCTTTCAGAATCCATGCCTGGCATTTTATCCACTGTGCCACCTAGTTGCCCCTATCTGGCATATAGTAAGCATTTAAAAACTGCCTATTAATTGATTGCCTTCTAGCATTTTATGTCAGCAAAGAGAGAGCAGCACAGCTTTGAGAATGCCCAGATACAAATTGGGGAACATCTGTCACCTCTCCACCTCCCCTCATCCCCCAAGCAGTAGATCTCTAAAAGGGGAAGGTAGAGCAAGACTAGGAAAAGATTATTGCATCCAATTTTCCCCATACCCCTTAGCCCCAGGACCCATATGAAAGAGTCCTTTCCTAGCTATCTATGAACTGTCTTCAGGCCTCAAGGGTGAAAGGGTCTAGGATCCCCCTGAGAGGGGCAAATGTTCCCCCAGGTCTGGGAGTTTTCAGCCTGCAGGGTTCCCCTAGGGGAGGTTAACAGGTAGGGAAATTCCAGGAAGAGCAAATGGAATTGGGAGTAGGGGGGAGGAGAGGGAAATATAAGAGTAGTTTCCCAAACAACAGCCGCAAGATATAGGAGGTATGAGGGTTGCCCCACCTTGCCCCATCTTTCATCCCCAAAGAAGACTAACATCCTGGAACCACCTTCTATCCCTTTTGAGTGGGATTGAAACCTCTTGCCACTAAATAAGAGTGTCTTCCTTTTTGTAATTACTTGACCAGGTACAAGCTCTACACCCAGCATCCTAAAATGGGAATCTTAAATACTGTAATGCAGAGCAGTTTAAGGTATTTCACTTAATCAATTCTTTGGAAAATAAAGTTATTTTCTTGTAATTTCTGTTGACAACATAAAAATATTTGGTCCCAGTCCAATTCAGTCTGGAGAGGTACTCCTGTCCCTAATAAAGTGGCTCAATGGTGAGACAACGCTGGGTCAGACAAGGGAGGTGGGATTCTCTCCTGTGCTCTTTTTTGTCTCCAGTGTCTTTTCTCGTTATTAGTGATGACATGTGAGAATTTTCCACGCTAGAAAAAAAAATAAACCAGGAGTCACAGCAAAGTTCTTTTGCCTTTCAAAACAGCACAGACAGCAACAACTGTAATAGCAATGACATTCAATAATTTGACAACCAAATTAGTGAAATTCATCTGGAAACTTTAAAGCTAAGTAATTTAACAGAGCAAATTCATCTTAAATAGCATTCAAGATGTCCAATAATAAACGTAGCATGTAGAGCTACTGCAGAAGTAATCAGGGCAAGAACATGGAGAAAAAGAGACTTGAATAGAAATGGAGAAGAAAATAGAAGAGTCCTGAATGAAAAATCTTCCACAGATTTGTGTACAGCATTTGGTTTTTATTATTTCTCTGAAGTTCTCTCATGTACAAAGTATAGCAAACATTTCTGAAGCACATACTGGCTATATAGTATTGAACTAAGGTGCTAGGAGACATAGAAAAAGGCATAGTTTCTGCCTTCATAGAGCTTTTGGTCTAGGAGGGGGATAAAACACCAACATAAATAGCTATAAAATATTATATAAGGCTCATACATTAAAGTGGATAAAAACAATGTGCTTCATGAGCTCTGAGAAAGGTTCTTGTCAGCTGAGAGATATGAAAAGCTGGAGAAGGTAGCGTTTGAGTTGTGCTTGAAGGGATCAACGGGAATTCAATAATCAAAGATAGAAATGAAATGCGTTGTAGGTTTAGGGTACAGACAAGAAAAGATATAGAAGCACAAGAACATGATGTATTTAGGGAGGAGGTGTGGATAGGGAGTAAGTACAGGAAAGGGATCTGTCCAGTTTGATTAGACCATAGCAGAGTATGGGAAGGAGAGCAACATCACTTAGAAGCTGACAGTATTTTGGTGATGTCTGAGTGCTAGGAAGAGGATAAGGGACCACCGAAGACTTTTGAGTAGAGAAGTCCTATAACAAGATGAGTAAGGAAAGAATATTGTTTATGGTAAAAGTATTAAGGATAGATTGATTGTAGGGTAAGAAAGAAGTAAGAAGATGTCTAAGGGGAGGCTACTTCAATAATCTAGGTGATGTTACTATGACTCTGAACTAGTATGGTGGCAGTAGAAATAAAGAAGACTGATAAAAAAGATGACATGGAGATGGAATCTAGAAGTTGATTCTTCCCCACTCCACCTGCCCCACTGTGCTACTCTAAGGCTAATCACCCCTTCCATTGCACTCTCTGGAATGCCTACTCCAGAAGTAGGGTACTTGCTTTCATTTTAAACACTCTCCTCTCTTCTTATACTCACTGAGACTTGGTTCTCTCTTGCTGACAGAGTTTCTCTGGTCACCTCTTCCTCCACTGGTTGCAAATTCACTCATATTCCCAGTTTGTTGGTCTTGATGGGGATGTTGGAATACTCCTTGATCCCCATTGCCACTTCCAAGATCTCCCTCTACCACTCTTACTCAGCATTCTCTCTTCCTTTGAGGTACACTCAATCTGTCTTTATGAACCAGTAAAGAATCTAGTAACTATTATTTACTGATTCTAGTCAATCCTTTCTCAATGAAATTCGTATATGACTTATCGTCCTCTCTCACTCAACTTCTGCCTTCATAGTGGGGACTTTAATATATGTATTGATACTCTCTCAAGCAATCTAATCTAATTCCTCAATGTACTTATTTCCCATTACTCAGTCCTCTACCCACCTCAACTACACACAGAAATGGTCATATCTTTGATTTTGCTGTTACACATAACCTATTTCGCTTCGTGTTCATGAACTCTAAAATTCCCTCATCTGATCACAATCTGTTATCATACCAACTCTCATTCTACATTGTAATGCCTAACCCTGTTTTTTATCCTCACTGGTATTTCCAATCTTTCCACCACTCAGTTATTTTCCAGATCATAATCTTTGAACTGACTATTTGTTGTTGCTCAGTGAGTCACTCATGGATGACCCATTGTTACACCATAGACCATAGGAACCAATATCGTCTGTGGGTTTCCTTGACAAAGATACTGGAGTGGTTTGCCATGTCCTTTCTCCAGTGGTTGAAGGCAAATAGAAGTTAAGTAACTTATGTAGAGTCACCTAGCTAGTAAGTGTCTGAGGCCATATTTGAACTCAAGACTTCCTTATTCCAGGCCTAGCATTCTATCCCATGGACCACCTAACTTCCTTGAGTTAGTTCTATTTTCCTTCCTTTCCCATCTTGACCCCTGGATAAATCAGCTCAACTCTGTACTGTCCTCTTCTTTTAAGTCTCTTGCCCCTTCATCCTACTGTTAATTCTTTCCTTAATGTTGGACCCTCTGCTTTCACACTGATTCACATGCTAGTGAACAAAGCTGGAGAAAATGACATAACTGCACTGACTGAGTCTACTACAAATTGATGTTACGTAATCTCATCTAGGCCTTCACTGTGACAAACAAACCTCCCTCATTGATTCACTGTGATTCCACTCACTGTAATGGCTTTTCCAAACTTTTTCATTCATTTAAAAAATTTCCATGGCTGTCTCTCCCTCCACCCACTCAACTGAGGATTTTGCATCATTTTTCTTTGGAAAAAAATGGAGGTCGTTCACCAAGAGCTTCCTCTTCTCCCATCCCCCTCATCTCACATCACTCAAATGTTTTGTTTTTTTTTTACAATTATTTCCTTTTTCACCCCTGTCTCACACAAAGATGTGACCCTTCTGCTTGCCAAGGTAAACCCCTTGACATGTATCCTTGATCCTAATCCATTGCATCTTCTCCAACACACTTCCCCTTCTATCATCTCCTCTCTCATTTAACTTCTGTCTCTCTCTGTGTATAGGCTGCTTCCTTACTACCTATAAATCTGTTTGTCCCCTCCATCTTAAAACAAACAAAGCCTTCACTTTATCCAACCATCCCCATTAATTATAAGCCAACATTTCTTCCATTTTTGGATAAATTCCTTGAGAAGGTCACATAGAATCAATGCCTCTACTTCCTTTATTCTGTCTTCTTAACTTTCTGTAGCCAGGTGTCTAACCTCATTATTCATCTGAAACTGTTCTCTTCAAAGTTGCCGATGATATCTTAATTGTCAAATCTAAGGGTGTCTTCTCTATCCTCATTCTTCTTGACCTCACTGCAGCCTTTGACACTTGATCACCCTTTTCTCCTTACCTTAGTAAGGAAGAACTCTTCTCTTATAAGTTTCTATGACACTACTGTCTCCTGATTCTCCTCCTATCTGTATGACTGCTCCTCAGTTTTCTTGTTGGATCTTCATCAAGGTCACAACCACTAATGGTAGGTGTCCCCCAAGGTACTGTCCTGGGCCCTCCTCTCTTCTCCCTTTGTACTATTTCACTTTGTGATCTTATTAGTTCTAACAGATTCAATCACCTCCTCTATGAAGACAATTAGAAGATTTACTCACCCAGTCTAAACCTGTTTCTTGACCTCCAAAGCTCACATCTCTAACTCTGTATAGGACATCTCAAACTGGATGTCCTGGAGACATCTTAAACTTAACATATCCAAAACTTAATTCATTAGCTTTCTTCCAAGTTCTCCCCTTTCCCTAATATTTTTAAAATTCTTGAAGGCATCATTATCTTCATAATATCTCTCATATATTCCTTTTTTCCCCTCTGACAATGCCACTATCAAGGTTCTGGACCTCATCATATCACACTTTTATTTCAATATTTCAATTATTTCAATAGCCTGCTGGTTGATTTTCCTGTCTCATGTCACTCATCTCTCCAGTCCGTCTTCAACTCAGACATCAAAATGATCTTCCAAAAGCATGAGTCTTGCCATGTCGTACCCCCCTTCTACTCAATGAATCTCAATGGCTCCCTATCACTTCTAGGATAAAATCCAAAGTCCTCTGTTTGGTGTTCAAAGTTCTGCAAAACCTGTCCCTTTCCTACCTTTCCAGTCTTCTTACATCTCATACCTCTGCCCCCAAGGACTTTTCAATCCAGTAACTCCAGCCTCCTTGCTATCCCTTAAATAAGGCATTCCATCTCCCCAATCCAGGTATTTTTACTGGTTTCCCTCCATACCTGGAATGTTCTCCCTCCCCATCTCTGCCTCTAAGATTCCCTGGGTACCTTGAGTGTAGACTATTCCTTGTGTTTGAATATCCTTCTTTCATTTTTGCCTATTCAAATGTTGCCTGTGAAGTTTTCCTGTTCTTTTCATCCAAAATGATTCCTCTGAATTGTCATAAGACTTATCTTGAACACCTTTTGACTCTTTTCTCCCTTAATAGACTGTTGTTACCTTGAGGACAGGGACCATGTCTTATTCCTCTTCCTACCTCCCAGAATACCTTACAGTGTCAGAACACATAGGAAATGCTTAAGAAGTACTATTTGTTCCAATAGTTTGTTTTTGTTTTTGTTTTGTTTTGTTTTGCAGACAAGGAAAACTGTTTTTTGAAGAGTCCTTTGAGATATAAGTAGCAAGGGGACACCAGCTCTGCTAATCAGAGACAAAGATTGCTTGACCACTAGGCAATCTGATTAGCTGGATGATAAAGTTTCCTTTAGAAAGCATGCCAACAACCTAATTTTGGTTTTCTGGGCTCTTTCTTATTGTACTGTATTCAGGAAGAAAAGTCAACAGTAACACCAAAACCCACGAATTGTTTAAATGAAATGGATATACTACCAGTGTATGGTACTTGTAAGTGTGCTTCTGGGCCATTAAATAAATCTGTTCCATCCTTTAAGACCCATCAAGCTAGTCCCTCTGACATTATAGGGACCTTCCTTAGGTTGCTGAATTGCAAAGTATAGCCAAAGCCATTTCTTCAACTATTGCAAAAAATTAATCTCCTACAAATTCTCACTGAAATTTTCAATTAAGTTTACCTTCCGGAAAAATTTCCTACATCCAATTTGAGAGAAATGTTAGCACATATTATTAAGGTTATATGAACCTGGAAGAATCTTGCTCATTTTCTCCTGACTTTGCTTAAGACATTGGGCACATTCCAACCTTTTTATAAATTGTTTTAATCTTGAAAGTCAACGGGGCTTCATTGTTCTTTCAGGCTGTTAGGCCCTGGCCAATATTTCCAGGCTGATGTTGGAGGCTACTCTTGTTCCCATTTTCAGCACTGAAAATCAACTATCACTCAAACTAAGTGGGTTACTAACCCAGTCATCTGGTTTTTTATACAAGTGACTATTAGGACATGCTTTATGAAGTTTGAATTGACCCTCTATTCCTTCTCATATAAAATGACTATAAGATATCAGTGACAGTCAGATTCCATGTCTAAAGGAAAAGCTACAAGGTCATAATAGTATTGGAGCATTCAAGGGCAATGTTTTTTGTCTGAGTTCTATTTTTTCCAAGACCTATAAGAGAGGATTGATAAGTCCATAATTCAGAACCCACTTCCAGGCTTACAAGGAAATTATATATTTATACCTTTCCTGATGAGAGAACATAGGTTAAAGGCAAAAAGTAAAAAGGAGCAGAACAAAATGAACAGTAAAAAAAAAAAAAAAAAACTCAAACCCCTAAGGATTTATTGCTTATAAAATACTTTCCTCTTTGTGCTCCTTTCAAAAGCACTGAACAAAATGTGCTACGATGCCAACCGCATTCCAAAAGTAGTTGTTATGGTGTTAAACATCGCATCAGATGCTCAATAAACACTTGTTGAATTAGAATAATCATTTCTGGGTTTAAAGTCTAAAGTAAATCAAAGATGAGTAAAATCTTGGTTTCAAAGCTAGCCCCTAGCAATTACAACATTACAGGGTTGTATACTGTACCTCGAGTCTGAAAGGAGGTTTTGGTTTTTCCTAAGAATGACTTCTTGAGCCACTGACAAATTCCACACAATTTTCCATGGATATCATTTTTTGCAACTCTCACATATTTCAAATTCCCAGAGGCTCAAGAACATAGGCTCATTTTAACTTTTGCTCGGGTTCACCCACAAACCATTTAACATCCTTATTTGTTTCAGTAGAGATTCACTAGAAGTCTATACAACTAGGAACTAAGAAACCAGAAGGACAAGAATAGAGATGGATGCGTAAGGCTGAAGCACTACAGATGGATGCTAACAAAGGTGCCATAAAATCAGGTGGAAGTCTGACAAGCCTTTGTTCAAACAATGAAGCTGCCTTGCTTTCTGTTGACTGTATGTGTTTTCTTGCTGGGTTAGTGAGGCTAGGAGATTTAAATTTGTCCCCTTGGAATCTACTATCAAGTAAGCTATTTATCCTTACCCTCCTCTCCCCGTCACTGCAACCCCCAGCAAATTCCTCTGTAAACTGTCAGGCAGTACAAGAAGAGGCAGAGATTTTGATTACATAAAAATTATGTCATTCAGGGAAGATATTAAAACAGAAATCCTATCACCCTGAATCAGACTTTCCTGCAAGAGAAATATGTCCTTTTTTGGGTAGAGAATTGAATTGAGTTTACCGATGAGAATTCTTTTTTTAATGAATTACAAAATCATGAACAAAAAGAATGTACTACTTGCTACTACTACTACTATTACTACTAGTAATAATAACAATAATAATTGTTAGCTCTTATATAGTGCTTTAAGACTTGCAAAGTGATTTACATATATTATCTCATCTGATCTAATATATTGAAAGCTCCTAGAAAGAAGGAACTGTCTGCCTCTTTTTGTATCCCCAGCACTTACAACAATGCTTGGCACAGAGTAAGTATTTAATAAATATTTATTGATTGATCAGTTGATTGAATGAGCCTTACAACAAGTCTCTAAGATAGTGCAATTTGCAAATGAAGAAACAGAGGCTGGGAGAGAGGTTAAGTGATTTGCCCATCATCAGAAATGTCTGAGGTTGGATTTGAACTCTGATCTTACTCATTTCAAGTTCAACCCCAAAAGGCTAGGAAATTGGGATTGTTTATGAAACTGAATTCATTACATACAGCTTGTTGTTTTTAAATTATATACAGGGTGTCCCAAAGTTTTAGTGAAGTTTTAAACCAAACTACATGAGACTTTGGGGATCCACTGTTTTAACTATAGAATACTGCTAGTACCAACATTGCCCTGCCTGCTTGTCTGTGTCATCTTCCAAACTTCTTCTTCCTCTCTGTTCTGAGTATTTTTCACCATTATCACCCCTCTGTCAACTCTTTTTCCTCAGTAAAAGCTCAAAAATTTTGTGACAAAACTGTAGTCAGACAAAACAAAGTTCTGTCCACTGTCAGCACAAGCAAGTTGGGATATTTGTTGTTTTCTTTTTGGAGTTCAGATTCCCAGGCTCATGCTAAATTGCAAACATCTGAAGGATTAATCTACTTTGAGCCCTGATAATTCACAGCTGTGCTGAGTCACATAGGTTTCATGCCTTCTGGCCCTGAGCCAATCAGGGGCTGAGTCTTTGTTATATGTTCTGGGAGGTCTGCATTTTGCTTTGGAGGCTCACTCATGAGAAGGACCTTTTGAGTCTTTGGACTAGCCATTTATTAAGAATTCACCCCCACCCCACCCCCATTTACTCAGATGTTGGTGCTTTCTTGGTCTGGTGATGTATGTAAATATTGAAGTGTGTAGCAAGATTTTTTTTATTAATTTGTTTGTTTTTGGTTTTCTACAATCACCTCTATAAGTCTTAGATTTCCCTCTCTCACTCTCCCCCTCCCTCCCTGAGATGGCATGCAATCTTAAATGGGTTCTACACATACATTCTTATTAAACAAATTTTCACATTAGTCTGGTTGCATGGAAGAATTAAAATGAATGGGGGAAACCATGAGAAAAATCCTAACAAAACATAGCATAAGAGAAAATATTCTGCTTCATTCTGCATTCCAGTTCCATAGTTCTTTCTCGGGATGTGGATGGCATTTTGCCTTGAGTCCTTTGGGAATGTTTTAGGTCCTTGCATTGCTGTGAAGGGCTAAGTCTCCCAGAAAAATGCCTTGTACGCTATGGTTGTTTCTGTGTACAATGATCTCCTGGTTCTGCTCCTTTTATTCAGCATCAGTTTACATAAGTCCTTCCAGGCCTCTCTCTGAAGTCTTCCTGTTCATTATTTCTTATAGCACAATAGTATTCCATTATATTCATATACCACAACTTGTTCAGCCATTTCCCAATTGATGAGCAGACCTTTGATTTCCAGTTCTTGGCCACCACAAAGAGAGCTTGGTATAAATATTTTTGTACACATGGAACCTTTTCCCATTTTTATGATTTCTTTGGGATACAGTCCTAGAAAACTGGGAAAGAACTTTTGCAACTAGTGTCTGTGATAAAGGCCTCGTTTCTAAAATATATAGAGAACTCAGTCAAATGTACAAGAATACAAGTCATTCTCCAACTGATAAATGGTCAAAGGATATGAACAGGGAGTTTTCAGAGGAAAAAAATAAAGCTATCTATAGTCATATGAAAAAATGCTCTAAACCACTGTTGATTAGAGAGATGCAAATCAAAACAACTCTAAGGTACCAATCACACCTATCAGATTGGCTAACATGACAAAACAAGAAGATGATAAATGTTGGAGAAGATGTGAGAGAGTTGGAACACTAATTCATTGTTGGTGGAACTGTGAGCTGATCCAGCCATTCTGGAGAGCAATTTGGAACTATGTCCAAAGGGCTACAAAAATGTGCATACCCTTTGACCAAGATTATTAAGACAGTTGAAGCCCTGTCTATTGGATCCCTGTGCTAATTTCTGTATGTTTCTTTGTTTGTATTTTCTCCACTTTCAGGGTGCTGACATTTCCCCTGAACTAGTGAATGATTTATATACGTTTAATTAAAGTAAGATTGTTGACCCCTCTGAAGCTATCTTTTCTTTAGAAAAACAGATCAATAAGCCTGTGCTAGCAGCCCACCCTGTGTGCTAGTGTGGTTACTAATACATTCCCATGTCTCATTACCTAACTAGAGTTCATCACATCTCCACCAAGAAGTGGGAGGCATGCTTCATCACCAGTGGTCTGGAGCTGTAATTGTTGCTTTATTCTAATTCTTAAGTTTTTCCAAGTTGTTGGTCTTTGCAATGTTGTGATCTCAACTCACACTACACTAGTTCATGCAAGTCTTACCAACTTTTTGTGTATCTGTCCCTTTCTTATAGCTCAGTAAGACAAGCTATAACAGATACACACACACACACACACACACACACACACATGAGTTAGAAGCACTGTTCTATGCACAATTCAGCAATAAGAACACAAAGCTTATGGAGAAAATGGGGTTAAGGGCACATGGGTCAAAAACTTCATCAATGACACATAAAATAAAGGAACCTAATAAAAACAGCAGCAGAGTTTTATACACGTTAAATGATTTAAAAATACATAAATGATATCATAAATAATGACTGAAGCCATGGCCTCAGGACTCTGTCCAAATCCCAGGTTGCTCAAACAAGTTGAGTGGGCAGAAACTTCAGGCCTCCTCATCTACAAGCCATGATGAAAGAAAGCAAGGTGGTGTAGGGCAGTCTAGGCTCCTCATTCCACATTTCCTATTGCACCAGAAGAGATACAATAAAAAGGACACCTTACCTTGAGAAAGATCTGAAGTTTGTTTGTGGAAGTAGGCATCAGAAGGATTGCTACTTGTGTGTTATCATGAGGTAGTGCAGTTTCTGCAGTCTCCCTGTTTGTTGATGAAGAGTTAGAGCTTGGTGGTGCCATAGTATGCTCAGAATGCTCTCTAACATACCAATCATGTTAGAACAAATTTAGTTTTTTAAAATGTGCATTATTGAAGAAACATTTATATTTGATAGTGAATAGATTACCAGACTTGGGTTCAAATTCCACCTCAAACTTGCTGAAGGGGTGACTCATGACAAGTCTTTAACCTCTCAGTACTGTAAGTGGTTTCAAACCCAAAAGGGAATGGAGCCATGTGGTAAGTATATTGACTTAGAAAAATCACACATTAACACTATATTGTACCACATTTTATTTGTCTTGTTAAACATTTCTCAATTATATTTTAATCTGATTCTGTCAGCACTCTCTGTATGTGGAACACCTCTGCAAACATAACTCTCTAAAATTAAAAGTTTCGGAGAAGGTTGACAACCTGTTAGTTAGTTGCCTGTACCAGTGGAATCACAAGTAAGGTTCTAATTCATATCCCTGTATTCATTACTTTAATTTATTCAATCATTCCTTAGTCTTTTGGGCATCTACTTTGTTTCCAGATCTTTGCTACCACAGAAAGTGTTATCTGTACTGTTACATTCTTAATTCTCATTATTTGATCTCCTTAGCTACATGTAGTAATTTCTCTGACTCAGAGGGTATATAAAATTTAAATTTGAGGGTGTAGTATTAGGTTTCTTTCCAAATTGTTGACCCAATCCACCAATAGTGCATTAGTGTACCTGTTTTTCACATCTCTTTCAAAACAATTGTCCTTCTTTTGTAATCTTTTCTAAACTGATGAGAGGTAGTACGAGTTTGACAAATCTATAAATTAGTTTAAATAATATTGTCATTTTTATTGTATTGACCTGTAACAATGATCAGAAATTAATATTTCTCTAATCTATAAACCTATATTTCTATAAGGAGTTATTTTATAGTTTATTCCTATAGATTTTTTGTGTGCCTTGCTAAGTTTCTATAGTAACTATGAAAGAAAGATGTTTCCATGCAAAGGTCAGCAATTTGTGTGTATCTAGCAAAAATTGAAGACAGTAAGTGCTTGGATCTATTTTTTTCTACTGGATTTTGTTGGCAATATATATGATGTCTTGGGTTTATATGATATCCTGTTACTGTATTAAAGTTATTAATTATTTGATTAATTTTAGTAAGGATTTCCAGGGAAGCTATTATATCATCTTTACATCAGTTAAAAAAATCATATTTTAATTTTTTCATTATGTTTATTGCATCAGGTTTATTTTCTCATCTCATTGTTACTTTCACTTATATTTACTTTATTATTACTAATTTTGAATTTTTTATTTAGTTTTTAATAGCTTGTATCTCTACCCTTAAAAATTCCTTGTTGATATCCTTTGACCACTCTCTATTGGGGAATGCCTCTGGTTCTTACATATTTGTATTAATTTCCAATATATTTTGGATATCAGATCTTAGAAAAAATTACCCCTGAGATTTTTACCAAAGAACTGTTTCCCTTTTCATCCTAACTGCATTGATTTCATCTATTAAAAAAACATTGATTTTATGCAATCAAAATTATTCATTTAATTTCCTTTGATTCTTTCTATCCCTTGTTTGCTCGAGAACTCATTCCCCTAACCATAGTTTTGTTATTGTCCGTTCCGTTTTAACTTGTTCATGTTATCATCTTTTACCTTGAGGTCATATATCCATTTGGAACTTACTCTATCTACCATCCTAATGATAAGTTCTTCAGTTTGAAAATGCTACAAGCGGGGGGAGTGTTGGTGCATGATTTTCTATTTGCAGATGCTTGTGCACTCAGTGCAGCCTCTGAAGCTGAGATGCAACAAAGTATGTATCAATTCTCTGATGCCTGTGCTAATTTTGGCCTAATAATTAACACCAAAAAAACATAGGTGCTCCATCAGCCACCACCACATCATCCCTATGTGGAACCATCAGTTACAACAAATGGAGAAGTTTTGAATGCTGTGGATAAGCTCACCTCCCTTCGTAGTATACTTTCCAGTGATGTACACATTGATGATGAGGTTGATACACACATTGCCAGAGCTAGCTTAGTGTTTGGGAGGCTCCAAAGAAAGGTTTGAGAGAGAAGAGGTATTACAGAACCGTTGTGTTGACCTCCTTGTTGTATGCCTGTGAAACATGGACAGTCTACCTGCGCCATGCCAAGAAACTGAATTGTTTCCATTCGAACTGTCTTAGGAAGGTTCTGAGGATCCACCTGGAAGGATAAGGTACCAGACACTGAAGTCATTGCTGAGCTGAGCTGACAAGCATTCAGACTGTGCTTCAGAGAGCACAACTCCAGTGTGCTGCTCACATTGTTTGAATGCAAAATGTGTGCTTGCCAAAAAGGCTATTTTATGGAGAACTCCCTTGGGGCAGACTACCACATGGTGGTCAGAAGAAGCAGTACAAGGACACTCTCAAGGTCTCAAGAACTTTGGATTTGACTGTGAGACATGGGAGACACTGACCAGCTTAGCCTGGCCTGCCCACATCAGAAAGGGTACTGTGCTCTATGAGCAAAGCAGAATTGAGACAGCACAAAGTAAACATAGGATGTGCAAATTTGGAGTGTCCACCTCAAATATTTATACAGGCTATCTGTGCCCAACTTGCTGTAGAGCATTCTGAGCTCCTATGGATCTGATCAGCCACAGTCGGACACACTGAAACTTCACTTTATCATGGTGATGTCATTTTGGTCCTCTTCAAAAATGAAGTACAACAACCAAAGATGGTTTACCATATAAAGGAAAGTTTAATTTATTCCAATTTTTAAGTGTTTTTTTCACATACAAGGGCCATATTTTGTGACAAGCTTTTTTTATGATTGTCTATATAAGTATGATTTTTAAAATTGCTTTTGTCATTGTTATGTCATACCATAAAAAGCTTTAGGCTTTTCCTAATTTTGAGAGAAAACAAAATTCCAATTATAAATCCATATTGGCAACAATGAATTATCTTTTAAAATATTTTTAAGTATTCTTTCCTTTGATATTCATTAGATATTTGTCTATATTTTCTTTTTTATGAGTCATCCCTTCCTTGTTTAATTATTAGAATCACATTTGTCCCATAGAAGGTAGTTGGTAGTGTGGCATCTTTCCTTATTTTTCCAAGCAATATTTGTAAAATTGGAGTTAAGTTTCTTTTGAATGTTTTCTAGAATCCATTTGTAAATGCACTTGATCTTCAGAAGGTTTGGGTTTTGTTTGTTTTTTTTTTTGAAGGGAGAAGGGATTTGCTTATAGCTTGTTAAATTTATTTTTCTGATAATAGGCTATTTACATTCTCTTTTTCTTATTCTGGCATTCTGAGATTTAAAAAAATCTATTTTATTTATTGTTTTGGTGGCCCATAATATAATTTTTGATATTCTATATATTACAATATCTGATTTAATTTGTCTCATCAGTTTCATTTGTTCTGAATTCTACTTCTTTATTTTTATACTCGTAGTTTGATTTTTCTTTTTGTTTAGTTTGATTAGGCAAAACTTTCTCTATTTTGTAATTTTAAAAAATGGTTCTACATTTAATTATCAGTTTATTAGTTTATTTGTTTCTGTTTCATCACTTTTGTTTTCAGAATTTCTTTTTCTTTTTTGTTTGCTTAGTTGAGCATTTTTGATTTATTGCTTTTCTAGTTTTTTTAGCAGCATGTCCAACTCATTTTTCTTTCATTTCACCCTTCTGTTAATTAAGGCATATTGACATATATATTTTCTCCTCGGTACTACTTTGGCTGTATCTTAAAATTTTTATCACCAGATTCCACTGTTGTCTTATTTTTTAATGAAGCCACCTGTTGTTTCTAGGATTTATTCTTTCACCGATCAATTGCTTAAGATTAAATTATTTAACTTCTCCTAAGCTGGAATCCTTTCTTCAGAGCTTCATTTTTATCATTATTATTACATTTTAATCAGTAAAGGATATTTAATATTGCTTTACTTTAATATTGCTTAACATCTCTTAACTTGTTTATGATTCTTTTATGCAGGAGCATGTGATTGCTTTTTGTAAAGGTGCCGTACATAAATTAGTAATATGCATATTTATTTTTATTACCATTCAATAATTGCCAGACATTTTTTTATCTAAAATTCTACTCACATCCTTGATTCCTTGCTTAGTTATCTGTTTGGTAGACTTGTTGAGGTTTAAAATGGCCACATTGAGGTCCCTGATTATTATTGTTTTGTTTTCAATTTCTCCATATAGTTAATTAACATTTTTCAGTTAATTAAACAATATACCCTTTGGGATATGTGTCTGTTTATAGGGCATTGATGTTATTTCATTATCTATGGTAACATATGGCCTTTACACAAAATGCAGTTTCCTATTTTAACCATTTCTATTTTTATGGCTGCGTTTTCTGAGGTCATGATTTATATCCTTTTTTTTTAATGTTTGCCTAAAAACTAATAAATTCTGCTCTAGTCATTCACTTTAACTCTCTATGAATTTTTGTTTTGAATGTTATTTCTTGTAAAGCAGCATATTATTAGATTCTGTTTTCTAATCCATTTTGCTCTTTTCCTATATTTTATGAGGGAGTTAATCTTACTCACATTCACTATATGACTTTTAATTGTGTTTGTCCTTCCATCATATGCTCTATACATTCTCCTTTTTTTCTCTCAGGTCCCTCTTTAGAAAGAAGGAATCTGATGATCTGTAGTAATCTATAATTGAAATGATCTGTTTCAATTCCTCTGCCCCACCTCTCTTCACTAAGCCAAGGTCCTGATCTCGTTCTTTCACTTTTCAATCTTTTCAATCACCCCTGTATGATTAACTCTCCAAAATTAAAGTTTCTTTTGCTTGTGAATATACCTCTCCTGACTTCATCTGTATTCCTGTTGAGTTTATATTCATTAGACTCTTTGTATGTCTGTGCTTGCTATATGAATATTTAATTCCTCTTTGGGGGAATTAGATAAAACCAATCCTGAACTGGCCCCTTACCTTTTTCACCATGTTTGAATAGTCTTTTCAAGCACACCAAAGTATACTCTGGTGCATTTCTTTTCTTTTCATTTTTCCCCCTCCTAAACTCAAGAAAACAGAACAAAACCACATCCAAGCTCCCTGCCTGTCTTGCTTAACTTCTTCTTTTACCTTATACATTAGGATTGTGACAGAAAATTTTACTCTTCTCCCACAACGTTGACACTTAGTAGCTGTTTAGTCCCTTTCAATTGCTTAAGTGTGTTTATGTTTCATGGCTTCTTTAGCCTCTTGTATTTATATTTCAGTTTCTACCTAGCTCTAATTTTTTTCAACAAGAATGCTTGGAAGTTTTCTGTTTATAAAATACCCATTTATTCCCCTGTAGGATTAACTTCAGTCCTGAAAAGTAAGTAATTCTTGGTTATGAGCCTTTATCTTTTGCCTGTTGGAATACCATATTGCATGATTTCCTCTCCTTGTAGTAGTCATGGTCAAGTCTTGTGTGATCCTGGCTATAGTAACTTGTGTAACATTTACACCTATCCAAGTGTGAGGTTGAAGGTGGAGCCAAAACACCCCTTCTTGTGACTCTCATCTTTGGAATATGGGTATTGTTAGTCAGGATCAGCCACAATTTTTAATTCTCCTACCTGACAGCTTCTATCACCTAGTCACCACTTTGTATTGCACTTCCAGAGATATGCACGGGGGGGGGAGGAAAAGGAAGGGATGAATAACTAAAATCAAATACTTCATAACCCAGCCTTATCCCAGATAGCAATGATGACTTGTTTTGTCCTGTAGGGCAGAAGAAAATTTCAGATTCTCTCTATTTCTGCTTTTTGGAGAGTTTATCATAAAACCAATATATCCGAACCATAAAATTGATGCTCAGTTTGGCTCTTGGAGAAGACAAGACAAAAATCAATAAATAAAAACCATAAAATTAAGCCTTAACTTGGTTCTTGGAGAAATCCTGGCATTTTGGGGCCATAACTTGAACCTTCAACTACACATTGTTCCTTCCTCCTATATCTTCTTCACAAGTAAAGACACACAAATCAAAATCATTTAAAACAGGTCAGATTTTAGTTATAGTGAGTAGGTTTTAAAAGGACTACTTAAGGTAGCAAATAAATAGCTTTAAGGAACAGAAAATTAGAGTATATGGCTATTTCCTTGATAAAACAGGGATGGGAAAAGACAGAAAGTTGCTTTACTAAGTGCCTGGATTCTTGTCTGGGGAAACAAATGTTCACTAACTTCGCATTGCTCTGGGTACAGCCATTTCATTTACCTAATGAATGAAATCTCTACCCACATTGTTACTTCTCTCTCCTGAAGCTATATGTTGTTTCCCCTGCAACTGGATCAACAATGACAGTGTGTACAGTTAGTCACCTCTTGCTTTGTTGCCACCACCACTCTCAATTCAAAATCCCTGCCTTGTCTCCAAAGATTTCTCCCTCAAAAGTCTCCCATCTCTTCAAGGAAGGAAAGAAAACTCTCTCTTTCAAGCAACATCTCCCTGGAGCCCCACTTAGTTTTCTATACTTAGTACATAAACTTTCTTTCTGGATGTTCGAAATATATTTTCTTTGATTTGGAAGCTCTGGATTTTGCCTTCGAAATTCTGGTTATTATTTTGTCTGAGATTTTGTTCTGAAATGACGGATTGCTTGAGTTTTTCATTTTTCATATTTTCCTCTGAGTCTAAGTTTTCTTTCATGATTTTTATAAAATTCAGGGTTATGATTTGGTCATGATTTTAAGGGAGGCCAGTGAATTCTAAATTATTTCTCCATGAGTTTCCCAGGTCACTTGTCACATGATAAGCATTTATTAAGTGACTACTATGTGCCAGACACTGAACTAAAGGCTAGGGATACAAAGAAAGGAAAAACACAATCTTTGCTCTTGAGGAATTCATAATCTACTTGTGAAGACAACATACAAACATCTTTGTATGAACAATCTATATTCAGGATAAACTGGAAATAAACAACCAAGGGAAAGAACTAGAATTAAAAGGGCATAGGGAACATTTCCTGTGGAAGGTAGGATTTTAACTGGGATTTAAAAGGAGGCAGAAGGCAGATACCAGGAGGGAGAACATGCCTTACCTATTCTATTTGTTGCCTGATGGAGTCAAAAATTTTTTTGTTCTTCTATTTTTCAGTAATACATGACTTCGATAATGTTTTCTCACCTTTTAGTCTATTTTTCCCTTTCTTTTTTTTTTATTCTTTTTTTTCCTTTTTATAGCTCTAGGTAGGACTGAGGAGCCAAGTCCTGCTTCTTGCTAGATTTCTTTATTATCAGGGACTTTCTGGTGTCCTGTTGAGATAACTGTTGGAGTTTCTGTGGAAGAGCTCAGACCTTCTGACTATCACATTACCATGCTAACTCAAAGTGTGCCAAGGCAATGTCATTTGACTTACTTGGGTTGGCTATTTGAATAGATGCAAGTTGAACAACTGTGGTGAACTTTAGCTTTGTAACTTTGGCCTTCACTAGTGATTATCATATTAATATTATCACCATTTGACTTCCAATTCACATGTTTCTGTGGGAATTTGCAATGTCAATCAAATACACATTTACAAAGTTTTTGTGCAGTCTTATAGGTTGAAAAGAAAAGTAAAACAGTCCACCTTCAAGGAGCTTGAATTCTAAAACAGGAGACACTGATGACTTAGGAGCATGGTGGTACTCTGAACCTTAAGCAGGAATATGGAGAAACAATCAAATTGTTTTCTTTAAGTTAATCATCGGTAGCTATGCTTTGATTAAAACTTAAAAGTTAGAGACTTCCTGTCCTTTACTAAATTCTTTTTATGTATGTGTATGTGTACATACACATGAGCACACACACACATACATATATACATATACTATGTGTGTGTGTGTGTGTGTGTGTGTATATAAAACAGGATATCAGTTATACAAGATACATACAGAATAGGTAGAAGGTGACTTTAGAAGAGAAGGTGTCAGCCATAGAGGATTCTAGACTGGTGATGAGGGCTGGAAAGGGGGTGTGAGATCTCCACAAAGATCAGACTACCGAGGGCAGATCGCCTGGAGAAGAATTTACAAACTCAAGCATTTGTGAGGTCAAGGTAAAGATTTATTATTCTTTTCAGAGGATAAGAGTTCTTAAGGAACCTGCAACCTTAGAAGGGTAGAGATAAAGTTTATATAGGATATCCAATAGTGAAACATGTGCCAAATATGCTATTTGGATATTTTGGGATGGGATTAGGGAGTGGTCAAAGAGTGGTTAGTTCTTAAAGGAACATGCATTTTTGGTATCTACCGTGAAGGTATTTTATCCAGAGTTCATTGGGAAATAGCCCAAGGGGAGGCTACCTGGAGCTGTGGTTTTAGGCCTGAAACATCAGTAAGTCTACCAACAGTCAGACCTGCTTCAGAAATACCAGGTTGCTCTCATCAATGTCTTGTTAGACAAGATAAATGTAAGGGAGTATATGTATGTCTAAGTCTAAGATACATATGATTGGTCAGTGAGTAGTAAATGTCATTATGACCCAGTGCACAGCTTGTTCAGCCAGTGCACAGATGATTCAGACTAATAAGTTGTATAGGTGCAGTTGGCTGCTGTATCAGGAAGGGAGACTACAGTTGTTGCTCCTTGGGCTGGGGAGAAACTGTCTGGGATAGTGTTTAGAGACTTGGGAGAAATGTGATTTTTAAAGAGAAATGTGATTTTAGAATTGGAACCCAAGCACCCCAACTCTGGGAAATGTTTTTCTACAAAGGTTAGTATTTGATCTGAATCTTTGAGGGTGGCAAGGGAATTTATTATGCAGAAGAGAAAAGGGAGAACATTCCAAATATCTGAGTCAGCAAGTATCAAGCATGGAGATGGGAAATGGTATCATATATAAAAGTATAGTAAGTGAGTCCAGTGTAGCTGGATCTTAAGAATGTGTGAAGGAGAAGTATAAGAAGAGTGGTGAGGTAAGGATGGGCCAGGTCAGAAAGATCTTTAAATGTCAGAACAGAAGACTTTATATTTAATGCTGGAGATAATAGAGAGCCATTGGAGTTTATTGGGTATAAGGGTATAAGGTATAAGGGACTTGTTAAGTAAGACTCACACTTCAAGAAAAACATTTTAGCAGCTATATGGAGGAAGGGTTGGAGTAGGGAAAGATTTAAGGCAAAGAGACCAATTAGAAGACTGTTCTAATAGCACATGAGAAATGATGAGTGCCAGAAAATTATGGTACTAGATATAGAAATGGAAAGAAAATGACATACACAAGAAATGTCTTGTGAAGGGAGAACCAAGTTTTGGTAACCACCTGAATATGTGAGGTGAGTGAGAATAAGAAATTAACAATACCATATATCAGTGAATGGGAATATGGTGGTACCCTAAACCTTAGGCAGGAAATGGGAGGAACAATTAATTTTTTCCCCTGACTAAGGGTCAATAGCTGTGCTGTGATCAAGACCCAAGAGCTATAGACCTCTTCTCCTTTGCTCAGTCCATTATATTTGGCAGCTTTCCTAGGCCATTCTCCTTCAGCAGAAAGCCTAATAAATAAATATGTCTTATGCATTAGACTGTTCACTAACACAAGACAAAACATGACATTTTTATGCTACCAACAAACCATAATTCCATAGTGACCTCTGGAAATCAGTCCAAAGGTAGAAAAACAAAGAGCTGACCATTAAGCCATAATGGATGAGACTTGTGATTTTGTATCGCTAACATCCTTTCAGGGCTCTGTTGAGTTAAGGGTGTGTGCCTTTTGAGGGTTTCCATCCTACACTATCAAGAACCAAATTCTCATATGTCTTTGTGAGCATTCCATAGTGGTGGTTAAACTGAGAGTTGGACACATGGGCTGAGAATTGTGGAAACGGGTGTCAATTTATAGTCTTAAGTACTTTCATATGCTATAAATATTTTGTTGTTGTTGAACTTTAGCCCTTGAAAACAATTCTCAGCAAGTCAAGTATTCATATCCAAGCCACAATCTCTTTCACACTGCCACTCTTTCATATTCTAATCTTTCAGGTTTCTTATTAGAACTGCCTTAAAAGCACTCCCCTCCCTAGCCTCCAGCCCCATATAAACACACACCACATACAATACATACAAATATAAATACATAAACATACATATATGTATATGTATACATATATGTATATCTATATATATACGCATCTATATTTATATATGTAATCCAATCATTTATTTATTATCCTATTGAAAACAATCATGGGGATGCAGTAAAAGAAAAGAGGTAGGAATTTTCCTTGGGAAAGAACTGGTTCTCAAGAAATTTATCCTTCAGCAGCCATGTAATAATAAAGAAAACTCCAAGGGCTATGATGTGAATAAGAAACATACCACTTCTGCAATTCATTTCTAAACAGAAGGAGCTAATATAAATCCTATGGATTTCCTTGTCCTCTGCCAACATGCTTATTTACTTATGAATAACCAATGCTTAGGAATGTTGCCCCTTTAAGAATGTGAGTCTATATTCAGAAGGGTGAAGAACTCCTAAGACCATTAAAAAATGACCCGCTGCAAGCAGAACATTAGCATCCTTGGTTTATCCCCAGACAGCTCTGAGCCTCAGAGGTCTTTAAGCTTCTGGCCACTCAAGGAAGTTGTTATACATTCTTTGAGGTTTAGGTTTTACCCCAGCACATAGCCTTTGTTATTTTAGTACCTGGTCCTCACATGGTATGATCTGCATCTTATGAATTAGGTCCAGCTGTTCAAACAGTAGATTAAATCCATGCACTAAGGTGTTTGGGTTATAAAAGATAAGTTAAAACTGATTGATTAACACAGTAATAATTCAATTGAGGCCAGACTGAAAGCATGAATAAATGATGTCCTGATCCTGAAAGGTTCTATTCATTTCTTCCTGACCCAGTTCCCCACAGAGAGTCCTTCCAGAACACTCTGGCCTCAGGGGCTAAATTTGGTAAGCTAGTGGTAAGTATCACCATAGCATTTTTGCCTGGGATGAATGATGTAGTTATAATGTTCCTAATAACTTAGTTGCTATCCATGGTAGAGTGTTAGCATTAGTCAAAGTCTATGCTTACTACCCATTGGTAAAGATAGGATAGTTCTTATTTCTCAGAGAGTTATTTTTATCAAAGGCAGCACAGTTCGTTAGAAAGAACCTTGTATTTGGCATCCATGTTCCAGCAGTTGAGTCCCAGACTTAACACCAAGCACTGCAGTTGCAGACAAGTAATTTAAACTTTCTGAGGCTTAGTTTCCTCATCTTTAAAACAGGGATGATAATACTTGAATGAGCTACCTCATATGACTTTCTCCATGAGCTGTACAAACCTATAAATCTGAATTATTCTGAATTTGAAGAGAGAAAAGGAACTTACATTTTTTTTCTCAATGGTTCCAATTCCCCAAAATCTACCTTTATACATTTTTCCTCACAGTTCAACTCATATGCAAATACAGAGTGAGCTTTAAAATTATTGATTCTAATTGGAAAAGAGACTGCTCAACAGATTAATTTAGTAACACATCAGTTCAATAAATTCGGTTTTATGGAATACTTATAAACAAACACATATAATAAAAATCAAGGAATGATGTCAATGTCTTACCACTCTTTCAGGCTTAATGATTCCCTTAATTCCAAATCATTTGAAGGGTACTTATTAGCCACTGATGATAAAGTATCTGGTTTACATAATAAAGTCATTTTCGGTATATAAATCCTGAATTAAAAGCTAGGGTTTAAAGAAGAAATAATGTCATTTTAGCCTAATCTTCCTATAGGATGCAATGGGACAGTGGTGGAAAAACTGCCGTCAGTAAAATTATACTTTTTTCTAGGGGACTGAGGAAAGTGGGTCACCAAAAGAATTCCAAATTGGGGGATATATATATATATATATATATATATAACATATTTATAAATATATATTTATATATGTATTTTGTCATTGTTATTCAACTGTTTTTCAGTCAAGTCTGACTCGTTGTGACCCCATTTGGGGTTTTCTTGGCAAAGATGCTGAAGTGGTCTGCCATGTCCTTCTCCAGCTCATTTTACAGATGAGAACACTGAGACTTGCCCAGGGTCACACATCTAATAAGTGTCTGAGGCCATATTTAAACTCAGGAAGATGTCTTAATCACTCCAGGCCCAACATTCTATCCACTGGGCCATCTAGCTGCTCTATATTTACATACACACATATATATGTATATATACATATGTGTATATATATATATATATATATACACATACACATACACACATAAAATTTGGGGAGATTTATATGAGTACATATCTACACATACATACACATGCATAATGGTATACTTAATGGTAAGCAAACAAGCTTACCATTTGGATTGAAAGATTGCACATATACATATACACATAAAAGCTGGGAAGATTGGGATGTATACATACACATACACTATTTGACTAGAAATAATTTATACACACATACATAAATTATGAGACATTATATATAAATATCATTTGTATAGGAACATGTACATATATACGCTTATAATTTGGGGAGATGTATATATAATGGCTGTGCATGTATATACATACACATATGCCCATAATAGTTTACTTAACAGCAATTAAACAAGTCTCAGACATGCACATATATAATCTGGGGATACACACATATATACTTTTTGGATAGAAATATTTGTATACAGTGTTTATATATAAACACTATGTATACATATGTGTATATATACATTTATATACACATGCACATATATAAATGTCCTGAAATTTGTATGTATGTATGTATATATTTCTAACCAAATGGTAAACTTGTTTGCTTACCATTGAGTAAACCATTGTTGCACAATCTGAATAATCATATTCAATAATTAAAGGGTTTCATAGGTATTTGAATAAGAAAGGAGTTTAGAATATCTTCTAGTTGAATCCTCTCATATAACACATAAAAAATCAGGGTCCAGATGGGTAGAGAGACTTGCCAATAGTTTTTAATCCCAATAGGGATTAAAAATTAGAAAAGGGATTACTACAATCCAGGTCCTTTGCCTCCCAATCCAGGGCTTTAAGAGAATGCGACACACTAGTGTGACATGTGCCACCTGTTTTAATTCAAAAAAAGTAGACTTTTTGGGACTGGACCAAGCTGGCCCTTCACCTTAATGATGAACTGAAGTGCTGTAACCCTAGGAATGAAGAGTGGCCTAGATTGGGGAGAGGAGGCGCCTCAAGGATAATTGTTTCCAATTGCTAAGGCATTAACAGCACTCTGGGGTGAAGGAGAAGAGAGAGAAGGAGGAGATTTATGCTCTTTTCAGAACTCTTCCTGGCGTGGTCATGACCCTGGTTTGAGACACACTATTCTCTGCATTGATTCTTGACCTGTAGGCAGGGCCATGCCAGGAGTTAAGGGCACTTAGCTCAGAATTTCACCCCATTAACCTTTTCAGGAGCATAATCCTTGTGTAAAAATCTCTTTTTACTCACCAAGAGTAAAGTACTCTAAACAGATTGCTGGTGGGACAATCTCGCTTATTTGTATTTGATAATGAGTTATGGTCTGCTGTGGCCCAGACGATAAATAATTTTTTGACTATTGTATTTCTCCTGAACATAAATAATGTCACTCGTATACAATATCTGGTGATGTCTCAAGCCATATCAGTGTTAAAGCATCAGTTGTACAAGATTCAGCAGGGAAGACCCCTCCCCCCAACACACACATGCACGCATGCACACACACACACACACACACAATTTGACCTTTCTAGTGGAACTTTGGAAGGTTATAATCATTATCATGCTTGAGGCAGTCAATCAAAGTCAAATTAAACATTTTTTAAGCTCCTACTATGTGCCAAGCACTGGGTGATAGGTGCTAGTGATAAAAAAAAGAAAAATTAAATATTGCTCGTCCTCAAGGTGTTTATGGTCTATCAGAGAAACAACATGTACAGATGCAAGAGAAAACAAAGTAATTTCAAGGGAAAGGTATTAGAGATTGGGAAAATTAGGAAAGTTTTTTTGGGGAAGATAATACTTGAGCCCATCTTTGAGAGAAACTAGGGTTTTCAGAGGTGGAAGAGAGAAGGGAGCATGGAAGATAGCTTGAACCCAATAACTGTCCCATGTAAGGAACAGCAAAATGTCCATTTGGGCTGGACTGTAGGAAAGATAGTCTCGAGTCTGGCTGGGAAGAGATTTAAATGACAAACTAAGGAGTTTTTAATCACATCCTAGGGGTAAGAGGGAGCCATGGGAACTAATTAATCAAGAGAGTAACATGGACCCAACTGCTTTATAAGCATCATTTTGTAGGGGAAGTTGGATTGGAGCCGGGAAAAGATGAAGTATGGAAATCTTTCTTTAACATGCTCTTATAATGTTATTGTCTAAAGGTAATAAAGGCCTGAAATCAGGTGGTATCACGATGAACTGGAAACAAAATATGATGACCAAACTTGGCCCCAAAGAAGTGACAGAATAAGGCACCCTTTCATTATTCTTCAGTGGTTTTTCTGTCCTGTGATTCTTTTGGACTCATGTGGGGTTTTCTTGGCAAAGATGCTGGAGAGGTTTGCTATTTCCTTCTCCAGCTTGTTTTACAGATGAGGAAACCAAGGCAAATGGGGTTAAGTAACTTGCCCAGGGTCATGCAGCTACTAAGTGTCTGAAGTAGGATTTGTACTCAGGAAGATGAGTCTTCCTGACTCCAGAGGCAGCACTCAATCCACTGAGCCACCTTCACAGAGCTGGAGGATTTTGGCTGTATGATACTACATATAATGGCAGACTATATGCAAATATATGCTTGTGTTTTTATGAATATGTATGTATATATATTCACATATGTGTATCTATCTATATATCTATATCTTGCTATCTCTGTATCTATCTATTTTAGTTTTATTGTCCTGTTTACTTCTCTGGACCCTTTTAAAATTCTTTGTTAAAAGGAATTATTCCCTGGGAGAAAGAATTATTCCCTGGAAAATGCAGAAGATGTAAAAATAAAAGACATAAATAAAATTTATTTTAAAGAACACAATACTATTGCTACTGCTGTTCTTGTTGTGCATAAAACCCTGCTTGCTTATTTAAGGAATGTATCAACCTTGAGACTAAGGCAGCAGGGTGACATGGTGGATAGAACACTGGACTTGAAGTTAGGAAAATGCTGGTTCAAATCCTACCTCTAATAATTACTAGTTGTTTGAATGGGGCAAGTTACATAACTTCTCTTTCTGCCTAGATTTCCCCACATGTAAAGATCCTAGAGCTCTTGGGAAGATCAAATGAGATAATAATATAAACACTTCATAAACCTTAAAGCACCATATAAATGCTTGTCATTATGAGTGTCATTTCAATGCTTCCCAGCAGTTTAATGAGGTTTATAAAGGGCAGTCTAGATACCTCAGACTAAATAGTCAAAATAAAAGGTACACCTCTAGACGTAGATACCTTTCTATGAAGCACAAGCCTGAATATTAGCTGAATTAAAGTAAGTTGAACTATTAAAAATATACAGGTAAATATGCATATTCTCCTTGCCTTCATTAGATTTTTCAGGGAGAAGATTGGATGTGTTAGAATGCCCTATGATCTCAAACCTGACTAAGTAGGATTTGGGATAGACTTATGGGGGTAGATGGATGAGAGTCACACATTTGAGTTGCAATCTGTACCTTTGGAGAAAGTACCCCAAATAATAAGATCCTATATCCGCTGGCATATTCATATTTTGGAATATCCATTTTTGAGGGGATGAGGACAAAGTAGTTGTCACTGGGCACTGAGAAGAAAATTCATGAGTCTTTCAAAACTTGGTGATGATGGATTATAGGAAATGCAGGAGAGGACCGAATCAGACTTAACAATAAGGTTTCTCACTGGAAATTTGAGAGAGTGGTGGCAATCTCACTAATAGCAATTCCTTGAACTTTTCTTGGTTAGACTGTCTTCTCTTTAGAGGGCACCCTAGCCTGTCTACAATTCCCTTTCATTCAATAGATAAGCCTGGAGCTGTCTAGCTAAACTTCAGAATTCCTTGGAATGATAGTAGCTTCTGTCTCTGGCCAACTTAATGAAAATGTTTTACTTCCTAATTGTATATAGGGTTTTATACTTTTCAAAGTACTTCTATGTACATTAATAGTACTTTGCAATTTATAGAAGCATTCTTATCACATAAGGATCTGGAGGGAATGATAGAATTATTATTCCCATTTTATGGATGACGCTCCTGAACCTAAATGACTTTCTCAGGGTCCCCCGCCTAGTAAGTGATGGAACTAGAACCAGAAATAAGGTCCAACACTTCCTTTACAAAAACCCTGTGACATTTTCTGATTTGAGCTTTACAAAACGATTACAGAATGGACAGGCAAGATATTATTATCGCTCATTTTTTGTCCAGATGTCACATTGGGAACACTTATGAAGGAAACTTCTCATTATTACATTCACATAGAGAATTCCCATTAAGAGAACTGCAGATTAACAACTGTTCTGCAATTTAGAATTTAGAGCTGAAGGGTTAAATTGTTTGCCCAAGGTCACACAGAGCAAATGTGCAAACAAGCTAAGTGCTTCTAATTGGTCTGGAATTAGAGTTCAAGCCTCCACCATGCCCCATTCATAATCCCACTGGGCCTTCATCTCCTTTTTATATGTAAATATATGTGTATATATATATGTATATATATATATATATATATATATATATATATATATATATATATATATATATATATATATATATATATATATATATATATATATATATATATATATATATATATAGTTTTCCCCATTAAATTGTTAGCTCCCTGAGGACAGGGATTGCTTTTCATTATGCTTATATTTGAATGTCTTACACTTAGCACAGTTACTGGAACATCTTAAATACTTAATAAATGCTTGTTTACTTGACTTGATTTACCCATTGAGTATCCTCATCCTCCAGGGTTCTGTTATTTGTTTAAGCAAACTTGTCAGTGTAGGCATGTTAACAGGGGTTAAAGTTAAGAGATTAATTCTAATCTTTTTTTTTCTTTTTTATTTCCCTAGACCTAGGATTATACTTGTGAGCAAATGTATGCCTCAGCTAGAACTCTTTCAATGTTATCATGTTGCCAACTCTTCACCAGATGTCGCCCAGCACCAAGGACAGAGGCAAAGGGATACTCTTCTCTCAGCAACCCAGTCATATCTGTCATAATAAAAAGATTTAATTTTTCCCTAAACTAGAGAATGTCCATATTTAGGTCTAACTATCAAACATTCACACCTGTAGGGACAAACAATGCTAAACCAGATGCTATCCACAGGGAATGGCAACTTATCTATTGCTGAAAAATGGATTGCAAAGATCTCTTCTGCGGCAGAGAAGAGCATTTTCTAAACATTAGCAATTCAATGGGCATATCCCACTGGAACTGTTCATAATTACTTGCTTACTAAAACCTGATATTTGACTAGATAGACTCTGGATACACCAAGCTGATTTTGAAAATACATGAGAACACACTTTAATCCAACATGCTTGAAATTCACCAGTGTTGGTATGAAGCTTTCTTCAACCACATTCTTGGTTATATTTGTACTTACTGACGATACATGGTTAACACCTACAGAACACACCAGCCCTGATCTAAGAGCAAAGCTGGGAAGAACTCTGCCTCTTGAGTCACAGGACTCAAATTCAAATTCTGACTCTAACAATACCAATGTGACCAACATGACACTCAACACCCCCGAAAATTTAATTTCCTTGGGCCTTTATTTCCTCTAGGGCAAAATGAGGGAGTGTGACTAAGTGGCCTCTGAGATCTCTCTGGCTATAAATCTATGATCCTAAGATTATATCCAGGGCAACCAGGTGGCACAGTGGATAGTTTCCAGGCCTGAAGTAAGGGCTCTTCTCTGTGAGTTCAAATCTGGACTCTGACACTTCCTAGCTGTGTGACCCTGGCCAAATCACTTAATCCTGTTTACCTCAGTTTTCTTACCTGTAAAATGAGCTAGAAAAGGAAATGACAAACCACTCCAGTATTTTTGACAAGAAAAACCCAGATGGTGTCACAAAGAGTCAGATATGACTGAAAAATGACTCAACAAGATCATATCCAAATGGCCGAAGGTTGAATTTCAAATTATTTTTAGCATGCTTTAACAACTTTGGTACACTGCAAGTGATAGCTGTCATTAGTAGAATGGGAGCATGCCTCTGGCTTTTTACTCATAAGAGGCAGGGACCTCAAGACAATTAAACTGAGACTCAGGGAGTTGGATTGGTGGGAAGAACTACCCCTTCCCATGGCATATAAAAGTGAGTAGGTAGCTTGCAATCATTTCTGAGTCATCTCTTATAAGCAGTCAACTGAAATCCAAACTCTCTCTGCAGGATCCTAATTACTTCACTCTTCTCCTTGGCTGCTCAGGAATCCCGACCATTGTCTCCCACTTAGGCCTCCGTGACATATCTCATGTTTCAAGTTCTATCTGTCACTCCTCCAGGGATGTGTTTGTAAATGTTATACAAGTAAACTCTCTTTAAAAAATTATACATATGTGTGTGCCTATGTATATATATATTATATATAATATATAATATATATATGTGGGTATGTGTATGTATGTATATATATATTACACTTTTAAATTCAGTTTGCTATTATTAGACATTTTGCTTTTATTTTCTCTTTTTTTCTTAAGTCAACAGTCAACAAAATCATAAACTAAGTCCTGGTTTGTAGTATTTTTCAATTTCTGAGTTGTAAATGATCAAAGTGAAAACTTAGAAACGAGTAGGGAGCCCCCCTATAATGTATCCCATCTTCACACTTAAAATATTCCTGCTTACTTTTTGCTAAGGGCAACCAAGTGGTACAGTGGATAGAATGCTGGGCCTGAAGTCAAAAAGACTCATTTTCCTGTGTTCAAATCTAGCCTCTGACATGAACTAGCTGTGTGACCCTTAACAAGTCACCTAACCCTGTTTTCCTCACTTTCCTCATCTGTAAAAAAATAAGCTGGAGAAGGAAATGGCCAACTACTCCAGTATCTTTGCCAAGAAAACTCCAAATGGGGTCACAAAGAATCAGACAGGACTGAAAAACAACTAAACAACATCAACTTTTCACTATCAGCTTTTCACTTTGCCATCATGCTTCAGCTATCTCTTTCCTCTGCCCTTGTAGCCTCCTTATCCCACTGGTGAGTTGTTCTTGAAAACTCCATTCTGAGGAAGACCCCAAATGAGTCATGCTTTATTCTCTAGCCTTTGCCACCATGTCCCCTTTCAGGCCTGTTATGTGTTGCCTTCTCTCATTAGAATACAACTCCTTGAAGGCAGGAATGGTCTTTCTTTGGGCTTGTGTTTGTAACCCTGGCACTTAGCACAGTGCCTAGAATATGTTCATAAATACATAAACAAATAAACTTAATAAGTGCTTGCTGACTTTTCAAATCAAGTGGTCAGTTTGACCTGACTTGCTTGTTTTGCTTGCTCATCCTCCAAGATTCTGTCATCTGTTTACATGAAACTGGGTTAATAGAGACATGTTGAACAAAGTTTTCAGAAAGACAATACTTTGACTTAAAAGAGTAATTCTATTTTTTTTCCTTCAGACCTCTAATTTTATCTGTGAGGGACACTTCAAATGTCCTTAAATAGTTAAAGAGTAGCCTAGAGACCTGAGACATTAAGCACCTTGTCCATGATCACACAGCTAGTAGGAGTCAGAAGTAATACTTCTACTAATAGAATACTTCTGCTAAGAGTTTTCTGCTAATCTCTGCACCCTGCCATCATTTCTTCAGCATAGGTTTCTGCCTGGTATATACCCAGATATTTCTGACTCAGCATGGTCTGCTATATACTGTCCCAATTACCTCTTAATTTTTGAGATTCAAAGCTTTAATGGATCCTAGATATTATCTACTTGTGCCTTCTTATTTTTATAACTCATAGGATCCTAGATTTAGAACTAGAGGGTACCTTTCAGGTCATTGGTCCAATCCCCTCATTTTAAAGATGAAACTAAGTATGAAAGAGTCATGACTTGCCTTGTGTTATACAGTGGCATAACTGGGAATCCAACCCGTGTTTTCTGATGCTACATCTAATGCTTGATAAGGGAATTGAAGCTTCAAGATAGTAGGGGATTTGTCTAAGTCCACCCAGTAGTAAACGAGAGAGACAGGGCTGGAATCTTCCTCAAACATCATATCCAGCACTCTTTTTCCAACATTATCTCACAGCCCTTTCAGTCGTAAAATGTTAGAACTGAAATGAACCCTAGAGATCATTTAGTTCTACCTTCCATTCATGGATGAAGAATGGAAGCCCCCAAGGTGAGAAGCCTAATGGCCAAAATCCTATATGAAGATGATGCCAAGAGCCAGAACTAGACCCTGAGTATCCTCTCTCCCAACCTAGGATTGTCCCACTCTATCATAAAACCAGCCTAGAGCAGATTACAGCAGTGATGAGATGGTCGGAGATCTGGGGCATAAAGCCTTTGCGTCACCTTCAGATCCCACCGATTTTGTCTCTGGATGGGATTAGCAAAATTTCAGGACAAAAACATCAAGATTCATTGTATTCTTTCTGCTCTTCTCATACCAATTTTTGTAATTAATGCATCCTATACCCAACCAACCGTTCACTTTTCCTATGCAGTGAATTCACTTAAATTCATTTTAAAGTGTTTTCACTTCCTTTTATTTTTCTCAGTTTGATAATTGCCATGAATAGGTCTGTGTTTTATCCTTTTAATCTTCCATAATGGTTTTTATTGCTTCCTCCTGCACTCCTACTTTCACAAAAGGGAATAAACAGAAAATAACAAAACCAAGAAAGCAACCAATAGTTTCACTTACAACAGCAAATATTTTTGAGTATTTTCTGCTAATAGTTTCATGCAAGTCTCTGCACCCAGCCATCATTTCTTCAGCAGAGGTTTCTGCCTGATTTCCAAACTGAGTACAATCAAGGGTGTGCCCAAACAGTGTGAACATTTGCACTTCAGAAATTGGCAAATGGTACGCATCAAGGTTTGATTTATTGTTTTGTGGATTGTCTAGGCTTAAGAAAGAGATGGAGAAAATAATAATGCAGATTAAATTGAAATTAAATTAAATTAAATTGAAGAGTATATGTTTATGTATACACATGTATGTATTGTAGTAGAGAACCAGTTAGTCCACATTTATCAGTGTACCATTGAATATAACATTCTAATCAAATCTCCTGTCTTCCCAATTCAGGCATAGATAGACATTACTGGATCATTGTCAGCATACTTGAGTTCAGATCCTAGGTCTATTACTTATGAGCTATGTGATCTTGGCTGACATTTAACTGCTTTTAGTCTAGGTTTTCTCATCTGTAAAATAAGAAACTCCAAGGTTCCCTCCATCACTAAACCTATACTTTAATGATCTTGAAGAAGAAGATGAACTTACCCAATTTTCACGAAACAGTATTTTAGGAATTAGGTAAAAGAGTAGCATAAAATTTTCATATGACCTCTTCAGATTTGTGTCCTGGCAGATAAATATGTGTCAGGAAACACAAAGACCAAGTAGTAGTTTAAATCTCCAGGGAGCAAACACCACCAGAGAGAGATTTACATGCTTAGGGGATAGTATCATTTGATAAGCTATGGCATTAAATCCCACAACTGGATTTTCCTCTGCCTCAACAGATTGCTAGAAGAGATCCCCAAAGAAGCATACTGTTATCTTCTGAGGGTAGCAGACACAGATTTATCCCAATAGCCCTGTGTCCGACGTTTGGGGAGGCCACTATATTTACCACTAAGTTGTTCCTTCTCAGAGGTATTTTGACAGGAGATGTAACTAGGTGTAGCATTGTGCAGCCTTTAATAAAGAAAAACCCAAGTCTTTTAATATATTTTAAATAGGGCACTGCTTTTCTAGATTGAGCATGTCATGTAAAGGTAGATGGACCCTTTTCTCTAAGGAATCAGATTCAGGGACTGGTACCAGAAGATGAGAAAAGTGGTAATGGAGTCTGACACCCAGACAATTGGATTGCCTTTACTTACCAGATGTCCAGTTTTATATCTTTCTGGCTTCTCAGTGAGACCAAAGGCATGTCTATGAATTGTATCTATGTGTGGGAAACCAGTAGCATCCACCTGCTTCTGTAAGAGCTGCAGACACACTGTTGACTCCTCTATAAATTCCTTGAATTACAACACTGCACCCAGGTGGGGTATTTTCTTTTTTCACTTCAAACCCATTTGGGTTAATCCCAACCAGAAGTACAGGCTCATATGATCTATTATCAACACATTTATTATGCTATGATGGTATGGTTTATTTGATTAGTTTCTTAGCCAAATTCATAATATTTTCTTTTTGCTCCTTTTTTTTTTTTTGTTTAAGTCATAGAGCCAGAAAGATTTTACATTTTTTTTATTTTGGAATGATAGAATATGACAGCCAAAAAGATTCTGAGTGATTACTTCTGTTCCAGTCCCCTTCGTTTTACAGATGAGGGAACTGAGACCCAGAGAAACTAAAGCAACTTCCCTAAATTACTTAGCTAGGTCTTGTCACAGCTAGGACTGAAGTACTTAGTCCAATTTGTCGCTACGGTATCTTTCTTCTAAATCTTAATATCATCATCATTTTTTAACAAATGAGGAAAAAAGGAAGGAATGAAGAAGGGAAGGAAGGAAAAAGGGAAGGAAGGAGGGAGCAAAGGAAGAAAAGAAGAAAGGAAGGAAAGTTTTATTAAATATCTACTATGTGTCAGGCAATGTGTTAAGCATTTTACAAATATGATCTCATTGAATCCTCACAACAAACCTGGGAGGTAGCTGCTATTATTATCCTAATTTTCATTTGAGGAGACTGAGGCAGTTAAATGACTTGCCCAGGGTCATACAGCTCATGAGTGTCTGAGTCTGAATTTGAACTCAGGCCTTCCTATTTCCAGCATTCTATGACTGCACCATATACCTGCATTAATGTAACAGAATAGCTTGATAATAAGGTCTGTATATTCAGTCAAGATTGAGGAGAGTTGTGGCTCCCCCACCCCTTACCAAGGGTGTCTTTGGCCTTCACTTCAAAGTCCATAGTTAGCGATGCTTATGTGTCTCACACATGCACATCAGAAATCTTTTAAGTTCATTTTTAACAATCAGAAGCTCTCAGAGGCTTCTGGGTTATATAGTTCACAGGAAATGAGTGTGGGAAGGAGAATCCAGTAAGTCCACAGACATAAGTCTTTAATACTATCAGCCCCTTAAAAGGTTTCTTTTTAATGAGCTTAGACATGAAAAATGTCCATTTTGAAGAAAACAAGCAGAGGAATTTAGGCCCATGTGGGGACCCTGTCTAGGAATGAGATTCAAGTTGAAATATTTGGCTTTCATCACAGGTTGCTCACTTAAATTAATTAATCAATGTGATTATTTAACAAATCTCCTTCAAGATGATCATTTTGAGAAGTAGGATCATCATCTGAATAATGCCACAAACTTGAAATTGATGACATATGTATCTTCCTATTTCAACAGAGAGCAGTTGTAGTTTTTCAGATTGGTATCCCATTTTAGTCTCTATGTGGCCACATAGCTAGGGGGCAGAAGCGGATAGAACAGTGGGCCTGGAGTCAGGAGGATCTGAGTTCAAATACTGCCTCAGACACTTAGTAGTTGTATGACCTAGAGAGTGACTAGTGACTAGCGAGTCACATAATCCTGTTTGCCTCAGTTTCCTCAAATGTAAAAGGAGTCAGAAAAGGAAATGGCAAATCACTTCAGTATCTTTGTCAAGAAAACACCAAAAGGAGTCATGAAAAAATGGACATTTCTAAATAATAACATTCAAATGTCCCCAAAGATACAATAAACCACCATAGTACTAGAAATCTTGTCAACTGACCTTTAAAAAATATAACTACCTTAGATTTATTAGTACCCCATAAAAATAGATGCATGGAAAATACATATACCTTCATGGATAAGGACTCAAAATTAAATCTTAATTTCATATTCCATAAGCTACATGAAACAACACACACACAAAACTTTTAATGTATAAAATTCTAAGTCTTTAAGAAGAAATAAAAATCATGTTGGGAATATCATTAGACACATGGCTACACTGTCTTGTCTACTACCGGTATTGAGGAGATTTTATCCTAAAAAATTCATTTAATTACAAAAAGCAGTTTATATACTTGTGCAGTGGTCTGCTGACCATTTAGTACGTAAGAAGAATAACAAAATAGTTATTGGTTTCCAGACCATGTCTATCTGAACTCCATGAAGAGAAATGAAAATTACATGGTTAACAAGAAACAAAAAAAGCAGGTTTTATATATTGCTTTAAAGTTTGCAAAAAATTTTATACATCTGATTTTGATTACGCCTCAAAACAACCTCAACAAGGTTGGTACTGCAGCTATTATAAGCCCCATTTTATTGATGAAGAAACTAAAACTTATGGGGGTTAAGTGACCTAGTATTAAAAAGAAAGATTAATTCAATTTAACAAAAACTGAAGCATCTGTCATGTGAAAAGCACTATGCTCTGTGAGACACGAAGTTTAAAGTTAAGACTTCACCTCTGTTCTCATGGGGCTTATAGTCTAATGGAGAATAAGACACCAATACGGACACTGTAATTAAAATTAGTGAATTAGTGAGGGGCAATGAGCAAAGTGTGGTCTACAAATAGTCACTGTTTCACTCATACTTCCTGAATGTTCCTTCCTTGTCTTCCTCTTAAAAATCCCAAATATTGTATTTTGCTATAACATTACAATATCAGTTCTGCTACTGTAACCCCAAAAGAATCCCTTAACCTTAGATTCTTCAATTATAAAATGATGGGGTTAATTCTAATTGGCGTCCAAGGTATCTTCCAGCTCTACATCTATGCTTCTACAAATTGCACCTGTTGTTATTGTTATATTACAACCGTAGCAGGATATTTTATTAATAATAGATAAGAATGATCAAATTTTTGCATCCCGTTATTTGAGCCCATCACAGGATCATTGGGCAAAAGTGGGTTTTAATAAATGCTCTACTTACATTCCTACTGTAAAGGTTACAGTTCAGAAAACTAATCCAATCACCAAAGACAATTTCCCATTTTGTCCATGGTCTAAAGATTCCATTCTGGTCCTGATCCACGTTCTATTATTCATCTAATATTACTTTTCTAATGGCCTCTCTTTCTATTATTCTTCTTAGCTCATTCATTCCATGGCCCATTGAATGTTTGTATTTTCTTGTTACATTGCCTTCCATTTTAAAGTATTCTGAGCTACTTCTGGCATTTCTTTTCTTGATCGGAATTTTGTCAGGAACTTGTTGGATTGCAAATACTGAAGCCCAGCCCTCTGTACGTAGTTTAGCTTTGACTTCTCCATGGAAAAATAATTCTCATAATTCTTTTTTACAAATCGAAGCCTTTCCATGGGAAATGCCACCAGCTGTTCTTCTCAGAGAACTTTAAAGGGCTATTAAAAATCATCAAGCAGTTCTTAAAACATTCAGTTTACCAAACTACCATTTGAGCTTCAAAGATGCTTTTCTAGGCATTTACGGAGGCAGCTGCTGTTCCTCTAATACCTAAGCCCCAAGAAAGACACCCAGAGATTAGACAAGATTGGAAATTCATCCCTTGGTTCTATGTCCCTTAAGCCCCATCAGGTTGAATGTGATACTGTCAAACTATGCTGTTTATGCTTCTGTAAACGACCAGTTAATAATTCATTGAGGAAAGAATCTCTCAGCTATGTTCTTATTGCCTCTTTGATTGAATGTCCCCCTGTCTTTTATGTTTAACCTTCATTTAATCGAACAACATGTTACTCATGATCAAATTACACTTCCGCTTCCTTGGATTTTCTTTCTCACTGCCTTTGGTGCCTCTATCCTCATGGTATAATCAAGCAGACCTCAAGTCTCCAGGTATGAGGTTAGCCACACCTTAAAAAGCCTGTGGTCGCAGCTGCCCTAAAACCCAGTTGCCTGCCTCACTCATCAACTGACAACTTGCTCTTTGCCTTCCAAACAGCTATAGGATCAAATCATTTCAGATCAAGAATTAAACTCTCACCAACAAATACTTAGTATTTACTATGTGTGAAGTCCTGAGAAGACTAGAGACTAGACCCTTATATTTATATGCAGGAAAGGAATGAGTAGAGCTGCTATGTGTCAGAAATGGGACTTGAAAGTCACCATTCGCTGTGCATGGTTTCTTTTCCTATAAGGTATACAAAGGCAAAAGTCTTTGCCCTAAAAAGCTCACATTTTCCTGGGAATAATGAAATATGCAAACATAGAAATAGATTAATAAAAGCATTTGTTAAGTATATGGCATATGCCAGCTAAGGATTCTAAGAGGCAAAAGGGAAAAGGTAGTGTATTCCACCATTCTGATGAGAGCAAGGGAGAATCTATGCAAAGATCTGAAGGAGGATGGTGAAGTGCTGTGTACTTTAAAAGGTTAGTAGGTCAATTATACTGGCAGGGAGAGTGCATGCAGGGGAATAATGGAATGATACCAGAATGGTTTAGTTGGGAGCCAGATTTTTGGAAAGCTTTTAATGCCAGGATGAGAATTTTACGTTTGATCGTAGGCAACAGTGAAACCCTGGAGACTTTTGAGTAAACTAATGAAATGGCCATATTTATGTTCTAAGAATATAAATTTGGAAGTTATATGGAGGATGGATTGGAAAGTCTGGAAGCAAGGAGACCAATTAGGAGACTATTGCAATTCAGAATTGAGAGGTAATAAGCACCTGAACTAGGATCAAGGTTATGTGAAGAGAGAAAAAAAGAGGATGAATGTTGTGGACGTGGACACATTATCATAATTATTATATGCCCAATGCCTGAAAAGATAATACTGTATATCCCATCTTTGAAATTTTTTTAAAAATATGCTTTATTATTATTGTTATTGTTCAGGTGGGTCCAACTCTTTGTGACCCCATTCAGGGTTTTCTTGGCAGAGATACTGGAGTGGTTTGCCATATCCTTCTCCAGTTCACTTTACAGATGAGGAAACTGAACCAAACAAGGTGAAACTTGCCCAGTTAGTAAGTGTCTGAGGTCAAATTTGAATTCAGGTCTTTCTTCTTCCAAGTCTGAAACTCTACCTACTGCACCACCTACCTGCTCATATTTATGTTACCATCACTATAAATGTAAAACACTTCAAGGTGGAAGACGAAGAAATCATAGTTAAGATTCCAGAAGCATTTAAGAGCTTGGATATTTGTTTATATTTGGGAATTTCAATGTTTATTGATATTAGAACAAGGATGCCTAGACAACTAATGTACACGTAACATGAAATGCCAATGCTGCCTTTCAAAACCAAGCCTCCCTGGCATCTGTATTCTATAGCCCAGGTCTGAACAATGACATAGTACTTTGGGACAGCAGTGAGTTACAGAGATAACACACACTTATACCCACCAGCACTGATGCAAATCTCAATCCCCCTAGCTAATAAACAGTGTTCCAAGCCCTTAATAGCCTCTGGCAGTTGGGAGAATAGAGGTGGGGAGAGGAGAAATGTAGCGCCATCCTCCCAAGACCAAATTCTCTAAGAGTTCTATCAAGTTGACCTAAGAGACAGAACCATTTGGATAGAACATAGGGATGGAAATTCCTCCGTGTGATAAAACCAAGACAATAATGAAATTAGAAGAGTAAGCAGTCTCTCAACAAAAGTCACGTTAGGACCCCCTCTCCTGACAACGTGTAGCCAGGTAGAGGAGCCCAAATTCCCTCTATTAGCCCTAATGGCAGCCAGCTGGAGTCCCTTGCTAAACTCACACATCACACAGTGACAGGCATTGACTTTGGGCTGTTTTGTCCCAGCCTTTCACAGTTGGAATGACTGTAAACCATGTACGAGATTTATTTAAGATTCCTGAGCAATCCTCAGCTTTCATTCATTTCATCTTCCAAATATGCAAGATCCCCCCTAGACATGATACTACTCCATTCACCTAATCACTTCCTAAGCAGTTGTGCAAATTCCAAAGGCTAGAGCACCCTATATTCTACTGTAACTATTTCTACAAAAAAAAAAAAATCCTGGTTAAATAGGAATACCTAAAAATATTCAGAATCCTCAAGGCTCAGACAGAAATGACATTCTGAGGAGTGACAGTGTGCTATGGAACTCTAGGAGGGTTTGTCTTTCTATTCTTTCTGTTCATAAAGGTCAATGCATTTTGCTTTAGACATCATTCATGGTGCATCCGTGTATATAAAAGAATTTGTGATTCACTCTGGATATAATGGAAAACAGCAAAAATAATATATTGTCTTCACACGGCATTTTTCTCTACGGAGCTCGGATCCACTTAGAGAACTGATTTAATTCTTCTTTCCAATTTTCCTATGGGAGCATCAAGAAGGCAGATGTTGTTTTCCAAGAGAATTACTCTTATTTTTTGCTCCCACAATTCCTCCAAATGAGGATACCTTCCTAGTGACCCTGGAGCTGGTGGAAGTCTGGGATTGTCTTCTGTCTCTAAAAAAAAAAAAATAATAATTATATAACCTGGCTAAGGTAGAGGAAGTAGTCTCAATTCTGAGATCACCTTGTTGATGCTTCCTTTTTTGCTTGTAATCTGACTTGCTTGCTTTTTAAATGTCATCTGCTAAGATCATAGGACCAACTTTAAGAGCTAGAAGGTACATTAGAGGTCATTCAATCTCATCTAAGGCAGAATCTGAGCTAGGCTTATTGACTCCCAAATCCAGCACCTTATTCACTCTTTCTGATTGCGTTGCTCGATGAAACCTCTGCATCCTTTTAGTCACAAAATTGAAGAGCTGGAAAAGACCTCAGAAATCCATTTTTGTACAAGATTCCTTCCCATTCAGTTGCCTTAAGACATTCCATCAGGATCCTGATTCTGTGCATTTTCTCTGATGGTTTCCCGTGCCTGGAATTCTCTCCTTCCTCATTTTCACCTTCTGGCTTCCCTGGCTTTCTTCAAGTCTCAGCTCAAGTTCAAAATATACAGGAAGACTTTTCCAGGTCTCCTACATATCAATGCCTTCCCTCTGAGATTATCTCCTGTTTATCATGTATATGTCTTGTTTGCATATAATAATTTGCATGTTAAATCCCCCATTAAATTGTTAGCACCTAGGGGTTTTTTGGACTTTTTTGCTTCTCTTTATATTCCTAGTGTGTAGCACACTATTAACCCTTCGTAAATGTTTGTTAACCTGCCTACGATATTCCCAACAAGTAGTCCATCAGCCTTCTCTTGAAACTTTCTAGAGGAGAGTCCATAACCCCTTGAGGCAAGTCAGCTCACTTTAGAATAGCTCTAAATTGTTAGTAAGTTTTCTTAAACCTTGTACCTAACCCCGCCTCTGCAAGCTTTCACCTTTTCTTTCAGTTCTATTGACCCAGTAAAACAAGTCCATCCCTCTTCCACAGGAGATTTTTAATGAATGCTTGAAGATTATTATCATTTTCCTCCTATGTTCTTTAGGTTAAGCATTCCTACTTCCTTCAATATATTTTTATTTTTAATGTTATTTATTTTGTTTTTAATTTATGAAATAAAACAAGCACTGCCAGAGCAAAATAGAATTAAAGATAATTGCACATGAAACAGCAAATCTGATATGTACAACTTACTGTTCCTTTTAAATATATATCTCGTAACTTCCTTTTCCTCTTTTTCTTTTCTCCCCTCCATGCTCTAGAGATGGCTACTGTTAGACACAAATACTTATATATGTGTAAAATTATTCTATACATACTTCTATTTAGCAGTTCTTTCTCTGCATGCAGAATGTCTTTCTTCATATGTCCTTTGTAGTCAGTTTGGGTGTTTACAATAGTCAAAATGACTTAGTTGATCAAAGTTGTTCTTAAAACAATATTGCTATTACTGTATAGGACGTTCTCTTGATTCTCCTCAGTTCACTCCTCATTATTTCATGCGAGTCTATTCATGTTTTTTTTTTTTTTCTGAAATCAAGCTCACCATTTCTTAAAACACAGTAGTATTCCATCACAATCATATACCACAACTCGCTCAGCCATGGCTCAATCGGCGGGCATCCCCACAATTTCCAGTTCTTTGCCACCACAAAGAGAGCTGCTATCAATATTTTAGAACATGTAGGTTCTTTTCCTTTTCCCCTTATCATCTTTGGAAATAGACCTAGTAGTGGTATTGCTAGGTCAAAGGGTATTTTTAAATGATATGGTCTCAAGGAATTTTACTGTTCCAGTCACTATTCTGCTTGCTCTTTAGTTGTTAATGTCTTTCTAAGCATAGTTCCTGAAGACACTCCTCTTTCTCATCTGAGTCCACCCCCCTAACCAAGATACAATACTCCTGTTTCCATTTGCTCTGTGGCTTCACAGCACAGAAAAATCACTGGGGAGGGCAGAGAGGAGGGAATAGTTGGTCTAACACAGGAGTTGTATGGAACTGTGTGGTTCCGACCAACTACAGTGGTTTTTTTTTCAAACCTTTAAATCCCAAATCCTTTGATTCTTGCCATGTGAGTGAATTACAACAATGCAGACCCAGCAGAAAATTTGTCTCCCCCGTGCCTCATTAATATCCTAATTTTCCTGTAACCTTCAAGAATAAACTAGAAACCTGATTCCTCTCCCCACCCCAACCAACTGCTAATGCCTCCTCCTATCATATTACTTCCCACCTACTCTGCATGAATTTTATACGTAACTAGTTATTTATATGTCATCTCCCCCAATTAGGATATAATCTCCTTGAGAGCATGAACTGTTCGTGGCATACTTTGTGTCCCTAGCATTGAGCATCATGCATAGTAAGGACTTAATAACATGTTAATATATGTATTATATATGTGTGTGCATACATATATGTATATATTAATGTATATATACATGCATATGTGTGTATACATACATACATACATACATATATATATACATATACATATGTATATATATATATATGAGGGAAGAGAGAGAGAGAAGATAGGCACCACAGAAAATAGTTGGCACAGTGCAATGTTTGACTTGGAGTTAGAAATACCTGAGTTCAAATCCTTCCTCAGATAATTACTAGTTATGTGTGACTCTAGTCAAGTCATTTAACTTCTCTTCAAGCTCAGGTTCCTCATCTGTAAAATGGGAATAATTATAGCACTTACCTCATCGTGTTGTTATGAGGAACAAATCAGATAACATATGTGAAGCACTCTGAAAACTATAGAGCAGTATACAAATGCTAACAATGTGTTATACATATTGATAACATATATGTTATATATATGATGACATATGTTATACATATGTTATAGCAATGATAACTATGATAGCAATGACAATTAAGGTAAGGATGATGCCAATGAAGATGAGAATGATGATGATGATGATGGCAATGACATCATCATGATGGCAGAGTCTATAGAGGTCCAGAGTCAGGAAGACTTACCTCTGACGCACATTAGCTATGTAATGAGAAATACATAATCTTTTAATACTTCAATCAGCTATCTATGACTTTAAATTACCAACAAAATGCCCATCTTCATTGGTGGAGGTAGTTTCCATAACAGGAGTTATTCACACCAATGAAATCATAGGTTCAGGTCATATGCAGGATACCCCTAAAGTCTTAGCCCAGTTTTAAGCTACTAAAGATACAGCACTATATTTTTAATAGGTCATTCATAAATACATACATACATATACATGTACACTGGTGAGTCATTAATGGAGAATTTCCAGTGTGGAAATTCCATCCCCGATGAAGGTTATGATTCTAGGGAATCACTGAGGATACTGAGAGAGTAAGATTTTCTCATGTCAGAGGCAGGATTTCAAACTAGGCAGCCAGCCAATCAACAAGCATTCACCAGGACAAGTTTCCATTAGCCACTCTACAATGACCCTCTTATTTCAGTCTGCAAGTGTTTTATATATGTAATTTAACATGAGGGTCAAGAACATTTTGCCATGTGAAGAAGGAAGTATAGGTTATGGAAGAACCACATAAGACCATTTTTTGGTCTTGGTCATTTATTGTTGTTGTTGTTGTATGACTAACTCATTACCTTAACATATTCTCTGTGAATTTAGGGGAGAAATATTGTTGCTACAAAGACAGCATTATAATATTTAAGATGAATCTTTTCATTTTAAATAAAGATAAGATAAACTAGACTTTCTTATAAAATTCTTGTAGTGTCATCTAATTTTGTCCCTAAAAAAATGCAATCTGCAGTGCAGATAATAGCCTATTTCTGTTTCTTTTATTTTGAATATCTTAAAGGTTTCTGATTATTAATTTTTAGAGTGTTTCATATGATAATTATAATACCCTATATTTGTAATGCATTGTTCTCTATGATCAAAAGGACCTCAAGCTTCTGGTCATCTACCCATTTAGATATTATAGAATGACATCAGAAGATTCTCATCATTATTCCCATTTTTCCAATTTTAAGACAGAATAGTTTGTTGGTTTTCAGTTACCATACACTGAGGCTGGTTTCAGTAGCCAAAACATTTGAATCATAGCAAGACTGATAATTAGGATGGTCTCATTATTATGTATCACCAGCAGAAGATTTTTCATGGATCTGTCCATGAAAAATAGAACCAGTCATCAATATGTCCCAAATGATCAGACTGCCTTATTCTAATCTGCCTTGTAATAGAGTTATTTGTTTGCTTGTCATTCTCCCCTCCCTCCTACTAAATTATGAACTCCTTCAAGGAAGACATCTTCTTGTATTCTCTCTCTCTCTCTCTCTCTCTCTCTCTCTCTCTCTCTCTCTCTCTCTCTCTCTCTCTCTCTCTCTCTCTCTCTCCCCTCTGTCTCTCTGTCTCTCTCTGTCTCAGTCTCTCTCTCTCTCTCTGTCTCTCTCTCTCTCTGTCTCTGTCTCTCTCCCTCTCTCTCTCTCTCACACACACGTGTACATACACACACAAAATACCTAGCCTAGTGCCTGCTAGACAGAAGGCACTCAGTATTTGTTTAATGAATGAATGAGTGGTTATTTCACAGTTCAGTAGCAATGTCATACAGAGATAATGATAATATAACATTTTCATGATTCTAAAGCATATATGTATAGTGTTTCATTCATTCTCTGCAGCAGTTCTGTGAGGTACGTGGTAGAGCCTCAAGACAAGCTCTTCTTGACCTCCTCAGACACCAGAGACTATCTTCTCACCCATCTTAGCCCCATTTACTAAATGATCAAATTGATGAATTAATTCAATGAAACATTTATTAAGCTATGTATAAATACTATGCTTGTATTAATACTTTGTATTTATTTTGTCTACACTTCTGTGCACACTGGCTCTTATGTGCCTGTAGGAGACTGAGGGGCAGGGGATGTTTCATGTTATATCTTTGTTTTCCCAGGGCCTAGAACAGTGCCTTGCACTTGGTGAAGATTTCATAAATGACTTTTGGTTGATTCTACAGATGAAGAAACAAAAAGTCAGTGTAGCTAATTGACTTGCCAAGATCAAGTAGGACAGAGCCAAGACTCAAACCCACATCATCTGACTCTAAGTCCAGAATGCTTTCCACTACACAATGATCAATTTCACTCACTTTCCTGCCATAACCAGAACTCAGATTGCTTAACTTCTGGATAAAGGTAGTCTGCTGACTTAGTCTATCTCCAAATGAGATTTCCTGAGACTTATCCTATTTGGTGTGTTGGTCTTCAGGTGTTGTTTTCTCAAAAAAGTGGTCATGAAGTATGTGCACAAATGATTCATGATTTCTTTAGCTATAGGAAACTCCCAGTGTCAAAATTCCTTCCAGACTTAAATAAATCCTAGGGACTTGCTTGAGGCAAATAGAAGCTGGTTGACTCACTCAAGATTACATAGCTCCTAAGTATCAGAGGTGACATTTGAATGCAGGTCTGCCAGACTCCAAACACAACTCTATACCATCTAAACTAAACTGCTAAAATAAATGCATTTTCTAAAAGGTTTTTAAATTAAATACAGAATAAAAAATCCTTTATTTTTCTTATCAAACATATGTAATAGAATTCCATTTCATTTTTCAAATTACATTTAAGAAATAATACATGATTGATATTTATTTAGAGCTTGAAGATTTGCAAAGCTTTTTACATATTTTAGTTATTTTATATGCACAATAACCTTGTAAGATGGATATTACAGATCTCATCATATCCATTTTACAGGCGAGGAAAACTGAGGCTCACAAAGGTTAAATGTCTTGCCATGTTCACATCACAAAGTGTTAGAAGTAGGTCTCAAAGTTGGTTCTCTCGACTTAAAGGATAGTGCTCTTTTTAATATCTGCAGTCAGTGTGGTACAGTGGGGTTTGAATTTAGAAGATTTGGTTTAAATTTCAGTTCTACATAACTTTGTTTAACTTTGGGCAAAGCTCTGGGCTTCAATTTTTCCCATTTGTAAAATGATGGAAGAGACGGACTGAAGAATCTCTAAGGTCCTTTTTATATTCAGATCCTGTAATCTATTATTAAAATGTTTAGCTTCATCTCTTTTCTTTTTTTTTTCTTTTTCAGGTGGTGAGAATATTTAACTATACAGCCACAAAATGGATTTAGGCAAAGCACACTAATTACTGTGAATGGGTCACATAATAAATCAGGTGGCAAGACATTCATATTCTTATAGCTGATGTTTGCCACATACTTATGAAATTGTAGAATGTTAAGAGGTTGAAAAGGCTCTAAGAAGCACTCTAATCCCAAGCTGATTAAAAATTAAATAACATTTAAACATTTATCCTCAAATATTAAGGGTCTTAAATTTCATCTGGTGCAGCCCTTCTATAACATGTAGTCCCAGAGAGTTGCCTGAGCTATGTGACTTTGGTCACATAGCTGGTAAGTATTAAAGATGGAACTCAAACCCAGGTTTATCTAATGCTGAACTCAGCCTATGCTTCATTAAGTCATGTTGCCTTTCCTATCTTCAAACAGGTCCTTTTTCTTTTTAATCTTATTATCACTTTTATTCAGGTAGGAGAGTTTCAAATCTAGTCAAATATCTGATTAAATTGGTCTCATAGTAAGGAAAAATCTAGAAATGAGTTTCAAATTCACTTTGTGATAGTTACTTCGGACTTCCCAAGGTGCTGTCACCAGTTCCATTTATAGGTTGCAGCACAGGAGGTGAAACATTGTAGTCAGATGCAGAGGTAATATTTTGCCATTGCTATTGGCTGTAGGCCTGCTTTATTAACCTTCTTGCTAGTAAATCTGAATGAGAACCCTCTGAAATCAGATGTAAAGTAATAACTTTCTTCAGTACTACTTGGGCAATAGAGAATGATTTTCCATCTGTAGAAATATCATTCAGTGACATTCTGTCAAGGAAATCCATCACCCATCTTGATAACATGGTCAAAAGGGGGAAAAAAGAAGGAAAAAGAAAGGAAGAAAAAACAAATAAAGGCAGAGCTTTAGAGTTATCATTTGACATACTGGGGCTCAAGCTTATAAACCAACATCTGCCCTTCTTTGGTCCACCACTCTTGTCCAAAGATGCCTTTACACTTTTCCCTGAGTTCCTGGCTACCGGGTGCTCTCAGGCACTGGGTACTCTCAAGAATAGAAGGAACAATGGAGGCATGAAAAGCGTAGCCCTAAGGTGTTTGGGTCTCACCACCTGACACGACAGGCTCCTGTTCAATTAGGGAAAGATTTATCAAGCACTTACTACATACAGGGCACTCCGTCTAGTTCTGGACCTTGCATTGATTGAGTGTAGAACTCTAAAAAATATCCCTATGAATTTTCTTAATATTAGATTTGAATATTAGATTCTATCATCCACTGAGAGGCTTTTACTCTTTATTTTGTTGTCTATTATGGTAACTATCCCTGCCCATTTTGTGTCATCTTGATAGGAACTTGTTACATTTGCATTTGATGCCTTTGTCAAAGTGACTAATAAAAATTTTGAATGCCAGGACCAGATGAACTCTATTTGTCTAATTCTGTTAAATGACTTGCACAGTTGCAAGTTGCTTGCAAAAATAAGGGATCCCAGCAAATTCCTTCAATGGCGCAGATATGATGGTGATACATACATAAATGTGATGTCAACAAAATGGAAGAAGAACACTGTGCGTCGATATCCAGAGTGAACATAGACAAGAAAATTTCAAATAAAATATTAGTAAAAAGGCTAAAACAGCATACGGTAAAGTTTGTAGGATATGACCAGATTAGAGGCATACCAGGAAGGCAGGTTTGATTTAAATATTAGAAAAATTATAAACTTAATTAACCACATTAGTAACAAAGTCAACAAAATCTTATGATTGTATTAATAGATGCAGAAAAAAGTTTCAACACAATATAACATCCACTTCTGTTTAAAAAAAAAAACACAAGAAAAATAAGTGCAAATGGAACTTTTCTTAAAATAAAGGTAAAAATATATAGACAGAGAGCACAAGGTGAGTTGAATATGAAATGACAATATCTAAAAAATAAAACTTAAGGATGAGAGAGGAATGTACTAGGAGAAGGAGAAAGGGAGAGGTAGAATGAGGTAAATTACTTCACATAAAAGAGGCAAGAAAAAACTTTTACAACAGAGGGAAAGGGGGGAAGGTGAGAGGGAATGAGTGAACCTTGTTCTCATTGAATTTGGATTAAGCAGGAATAACATACACACTCAGTTGGGTATGGAAATCTATCTTACCCTACAGGAAAGTAGGGGGAAGGGGATAGGAGAGGGAGAGCAAATGGAGGGAGTGTGTAATCAGAAGCAAACACTTTTGAGGAGAGACAGGGTCAAAGGAGAGAATAGAATAAGTGTGGGTTGGGGTAGGATGGAAGGAAATATAGCCTTTCACAATATGACCATTATGGAAGTGTTTTGCATGACCCCACATGTATAATCCATATTGAATTGCTTGCCTTCTCAATGAGTGGAGGTGGGGAGGGAGGAAGGGAGAGAATGTGCAACTCAAAGTTTTAAAAACAAATGTTAAAAATAATTTTAGCATGCAACTGGGAAATAATATATATGGGTATATAGAAATCTGTCTTGTCATACAAGAAAATAGAGGAAAGAGGATAAAAGAAGGGGAAAGGCTGATGGAAGGGAGGGAAGATTGAGGAAAGGGGTAATCAGAATGCATGCTGTCTTGGGGAGGGAAGGAGAGATGGGGAGAAAATTTGGAACTCAAAATGTTGTGGAAATGAATGTTGAAAACTAACAATAAATTAATTAATAAAAAGAAAAAAACTTAAAGGCAAAAAGGCTAAGAATTTGTGGAGAAATAACTTTTTAAAATATGGAAATAAAAGAGACCTAGTAATGCCAAGTTTCAAGTTATTCTGCAAGGTAGTTAAGAATAAAAGGATTTAGTGCTGTTTAAGAAAAAAGAGAGATTGATCAGTAAGACAGATTGGGTACACAATGCACAAGAAACAAATATATCTGCTGTACTAGTATACAGTAAACACAAAGATCTCAGCTACTGTGATAAAGATTTGACAAATTAGACTATTAGAGAAAAACTAGACAAAATTCTTAGACAAAAACTGCTGGAAGAAATTAGATTTAGACCAACACCTCACACCTTACGTAATGATAACCTCCAAATGGATAAATGACTTAGATACAAAAGGTCACATTACGAACAAATTAGAAACACATGGAGGAGAATTGCCTGTCAGATATATGGATAGGAGAAAAGTTCATGACCATGCACAGAGAAGATCATAGAAGATAAACTGCATAATCTTGATTACATAAAATTAAGAAAGTTTTTGCACAAACAAATCTAACAAAGCTAAAGATCAAAAGAGAAAAAATCATTGGAGGAAAAACCCTTTGCTACAAGTTTCTCTAGGTTTCACTGCCAAGATACATAAGGAATGAATTCATATCTATAAGAAAAGGAGGCATTACAAAATTGATAAATGGATGAAGTACATCATTACTCCTCAAGGGAAGAAACTTAAGCTATCTATAGCAATATAAAAGAATGTTGCAAATCACTGCTACTTAGACAAATATAAATTAAAGCAATTCTGTGGTTCTACTTTATACTCATCAGAGTGGCATTACATGTTGGTGGGATTATGGGAAAATGAGTCCATTGAAGCACTTTGATAGATCTGTGAATGAATACAACCATTCTAAAAAGCAATTTGAAATTGTACTCAAAAAGTTATTAAATAGTACACACTCTTTGACCCAGCTATACAACTGCTAGACCTATATCAAAAAGAGATCAAACGGGTAAATGTGTTTTATGTATAAAAATATTTATAGCAACTCATTTTGTGGTACCAAAAATCTAAAAACTAAGAAGATATCCATCAATTAAGGAATGCCAAAATGAGTTGTGGTTTGATGATAGAATACTATTGTGCTATAAGAAATGATGAAATAGATGATTTTAAAAAGACATAGGAAATATTTATATGAAGTAATGCAGAATGAAGTAAATAAAACTCTAAGAACAATGTATGAATATGATACCGATATTATAAAAATGGAAAATTTGAAGTACTTTTATAAATTGATGAATAATAAAATGAGAACTGGAATAGTATATACAATCCCAATAATACTGTAAAAGTAGACAATTTTGAGAATTCTAAGAACTATGATCAATACATGACTGTGATTTCAGAGGACCAATCATGGAACATGTTATTCATTACAGAGAGGTCATATATTAGGGTATAGAATGAGACATTTCTTTTTGTGTACAGCTATTGGAGGAATTTGTTTGTTTGATTATGTACTTCTACCACAAGAAATCTATTTTTTTCTTTTCTTTTTTCCCCCATTGTGATGGGGTGTTGGAGGGAAAGAAAACAGATTTTTGTTAATTAGAAAACAGATAGGTGAGGATGCTGGTGATAAAAAGGTAAAATGTTGCATGTACTTTCATATGAGGTTACTGTATCAGCAGTTTAACTTAACCCTTTTACTTTGTTATGAGACTTCTCATAAAATAGAAGCAATCAACAAATGCTTATAATGCAAAAATGAAATACTTAAATTAACCTGAAAGTGACAAAAAGAAAATTTAAACAAAAGAGCACCGAGTAAGGCCCTTTGATAACCATTGTTTGCTGCAGACCAGTACCAGCCCACTTAGGAAATGGTGATCTTATCCCAAATCCCCTCATTTGACAATTCAAAAAATGAGGCCTTGAAAACCTAAATGATTGGTCCAAGGTCATATGGCAGGTCACAGGCAGGGATATTGTTGGATTGAGCCTCCTGACTGCTAGTTAAGCGGTCTTTATTTCAACTGCCTCCTTTATATATTACTTCATGAATCACAGAAAGAAAGAAAGAAAATGTGAGTAGACCAGACTGCCTGAATGGGGACCCAACTAGCTGAGTAACTCAGCTCATTGTCTCTCTCAGCCTCTCCCTGTCCCCTTCCTTCTGTCTCCAAAAGAAGATAAATCTTGATGGCCAGAAACTGACCAGTTAACTTGGGGTTTACTAGCTAGATTTCTTTCTTTTTCTTGCTTTTCTTTCTTTCTTTCTTCCTCTCTTCTTTCCTTCCTTCCTTCCTTCCTTCCTTCCTTCCTTCCTTCCTTTCTTTCTCTCTCTCTCTCTTTCTTTCTTTTTCTTTCTTTCTTTCTGTCTCTGTCTTCCTTTCTTTCCTCCCTTCCTCCCTTCCTTCCTTCCTTCCTTCCTTCCTTCCTTCCTTCCTTCCTTCCTTCCTTCCTTCCTTCCTTCCTTCCTTCCTTCCTTTCTTTTCCTAAAACCTTACATCCAATGCACTCTAAAGCCCAAAGATTGAACAAAAATGGGTCCCTGCCCAAGTTACACTCAGTGGTTGTTTTTTTGGACCCTCCTACCTTACAGAGAATGTCAATAGTAACTGTTTCTCTTTGAAACAACAATCCTGAGGTCCCTCACAGCTTGATTTATCTATTTTTTCATTTATTTTTTTTTTCCATTTAAAGGGACCATCCCCTGACTACTTCTTAAAGAAGCCTATTCACTGAATGGGCATTGCCTCACTTTAAGTGAGAATCTGAAAAGGCCTTAGCCTAAAAGGCCGAGGTCCCCCATTGCATCCTAGGTCATCTCCAGTCATCCTGATGAATATCTGGTCACTGGATCCAGATAGCTCAGGAGGAGAAAGTGAGGCTGGTGACCTGCACAGCCCTCCCTCTCTCAAAACAAAATCAAGTGCAAGTCATGTCATCATTTCTCTGATGTCATGATCCTCTTTGAAAATGAAGGATAAACACAATCATGAATCACAAGCATATTTCGCCTAGATCACAAACAGTACTAGTTTCTCTGAGAAATTCCATAGAGTAGATATAACAGGTTTGACTATCTCCATTCTACAGCTGAAGAAACAGGATCACAACTTTTTTCTGAGTTTCTCAAGATGAGATAATTAGTTAATGGTGGTGGGTGTTAATGGGGGGTTAATGGGGGGGGTGTTAGTCTTAATTCTGGGTATTCTCAATCTAAATCTAATGCTCTTTTACTGTCCCACACTTGGTCACCATGCTAGAGAGCTATGTAGTCATACTCTTCATTTTATATCTGAAGAAGCATAGAGGGGTTAAGTGACTTGCCTGAGAGTTGCAGAGTTTGACTCAGACCCTAGGTTTCCTGATTCTCATGTCAGTATTTCTTCCACAGAGCCATGTACCATTACCTCACCTCCATCTCACAGCCTCAGCTGTTTAATCATCTGCCTCAGCATCTATTTGCCCTCCATTGGTCAATCCCCATCAAGGGAATGAGGTTACTGTCTAAGCTGGACTCCAAGAACCAAGATCATGTCACAGGTAAGCCAGAACCTGTCAGCAAGGGATCTGAAAATGAAAATGAAAAAGACAAAAGGGCAGCAACTGTTCAACTCAAAGCAAGTAATTCTGAAAAGTGAAATGTTGAAAGAAATGAAGATTGTTAAAAATAGACTCAGATTTGAAATAAAAGGGGCAATGGTGTTCTCATTCTCAAATAAATAGGAAATCCCAGAAACAGCAGCAGCCTGAAATATCAAAGGCAAAGGTCCAGAGAGAAACAATGTTTGAAAATGAAATCTGACTGGGACTGCACAAAAGAAAGCTACCTCAGGTAATTATACAGAATGTGTTAACCTAGCTGTGTTGCTATACAGTAACATTTTAAATAATTCATAATTTAATATTACATCAGAATATGGGACTGTATCGATGTAAAATTTTAATATGTCAGAATACTACAAACTCCATTATATTGCATAAATACAACTTAGGGGAAATAAATGATACTACAGCATCTTAATTGACAATATCTGTCTGTGTTGCTTTGCTGAGTGGCAGCTTTACAGTTATGGATTATAGTATAAGGATCTGGATAGCATTTAACATTTAGTTTCTGGTTGAAATGTAAGGCTCCATGAGGAATATTACAATTGCTAATATTATTTCATTAGTCACAACATAAGCAGCCTTTGATAATTTCTAATAGATCAGCATCCCAGTTACTGATTTAACTACTCAGTTTCTTTCAATATGAATAAATGCTGCCCATTTCTGTAATCTATAGATTTTGTTATTTCATCATTATCCTATAAAATTAGTTTTGATGGCCAAAAATAATGATACAAAGTAATTAGAGCTTAGCTACCACTAACCTATAATGGACCCCTTCTATATGCAGCCTGGCTGAGTTAGATCTGCAAAATATTGGTCAGGGGACATGTCCTGAACAGTGTTGAAATTGATGTGATTCTCTAGCTTATCTCATGCTTCACAATATATAATGTCTTGTGGAAAATAATTTATCCTGTTTTTCTGTGACCATGCCATTGGAAACAGATAATTCTTCATGTCCTGAATGCCTAATGTCAAATAACACTTTTTTTTGGATTTTGGATTTATATAACCACTTTTGAATATCTGTAGGGGTTCACTGAGATGGACAACACTTATTATCAACCAGGATTATTACACAGGATGAACATATTGCTATATGATCTGCAACTGTGTACAAATCTGTCACCTTCCCCTCTGTACCCCATCTTGTTCTCTCTCTCTCTCTTTCTTTTGCCCTGAGAATAGTAATCAAATTAATGCTGTCATTACTACTTGGAAATGATGTGACAATTGAATGTTCACAGGACAGACTTGATCCTAGAGAGGTGGCAGGAGGGTGACACATTGGAAATCATGGTGCAGCTATTGGTCAGGGCATATAGCAGGTGAAAACTGGTCAATAAAGTCAAGTCTCTGGAATGACCAAATGGACCACTTTTTGGTTATGGATTTCTTCCCCCTTTGGATTTGGCCATGTGATTTCCTTAGTGTCAGGAATTTTCTATGTACAAACTCCCTCCACTAATTTATATCAGGGATTTTCCTGAAATTTATAATCTTAGAAAGTTTTATGAGACAGCAAAAGTTCCCATGACTTCCCTTAGTATGTGGAAGACAGAAAATTCAAATTGAATTGAAGAAGACTATCACCTGGAAGGAGAGACAAGAGATGGCATGTACTGGGCAAGTCTAGTAACTGCCACCACCTCAATCACCTTTTCCCCTCATATCACAATGGAGACAGCCCAAGACCATGAACCCAATTTCCCTGGGAATGGAGTGATGATCGCCACTCCACTGACCTTGCTTCTAACATAGCCCCTGCCATTATCTTTGAAAGAAATAATCTTTGTGAAGAAGGGTCCTATCCTCTTCTCACCATGAACACCAACTACTGACCCTCCCTGGGTCACTACAGGCAGATAAACCAAGATCTCTAGGAAGGGCAGCATCTCCAGACCACTGATATAGTTTCTGACCCAGATCTTATAGCCATCTCTGGGGAGGAAACTACTACGGTAAAGGGTCCAGCCATCTCCACCCAGTTTTGATCAATTATTACCTACAGGACAGGCAAACCATCTTCCTGAAAGCACCAAGACACACTGAGGGAATGACAAGAGGCAGAGTTGTTTGTTCATAATTTTGGAAAGAATCAATGACATCACAGGTCGATGACTTGCAAGTGCATAGGACATAAGTGAGGCAGAGTTTCATAAAGTTTTCAGCCTCACTGTATCTTCTAGAACCATCCTTGACAAAAGTCAGGATGTCTGGCAAGGACCCAAGATATAGTAATGACCTTGGCAGCTTTCATGTCTGACCAAGTACTCCATAATGCCTGCTTTATCTGCTTTTATGACCATTGGGAGAAATTGTTCTTATCCACCCATTTTGCTGGCAGAAGTCTTCATATCCTTGGGGGGGGGGGTAGACATTCCCCTAACTCACTGACAGTTTTGAGGCCTGTCGGTTACCCTCAAACTGGTTTAGCTTGTCTGCCAAGATGGCAGACCAGATGACACACCAGGGTGTGGCCACTGCCCATGCTGCAGCTTCTTGGAGCCACAAGTCGGAATTAAGTAAAGATGGACACCACAGGTGGGTGACAGTCCTGAGAAGAGTTTAACAAGCCCTCACACCAGAAGTGTTAGTCCTCCCTGACCACCTCATTACACCCCAGCCAGGTGAATTACCTTACCACTAACTCAACCACTACCTTCCCTCAGACTACAAGCTCAGGAGACTGAACCCAGTAGTCCTGAGAAAAGCAACTCAACCTCAATAGTCATCATCCTAGAAGTAATTCCTGTAGAGATATATTCTAGTAACTGCTCCCGTAGATATCGAATTCACCACTGTACAACAACCAGAATTACTCAAGACCCAGAAAAGAAAGTCCTCACCATCAAGGTCCTTGGCATTGTCAAATCATTCAACATCAGAAAAAAATATTATTTTATCCATGGAAATGACAATAAAGAAAAATTACTATATGCTTTCCTGCTGGCATCCTAAGGAACATGGGACATTTCTATCTGACTTGTAGCTAAAAATCTTCTTCGTCTATTTCCCCCAAAGTGTGAGCACCTTGTAAGCAGGGACTATCTCTGCTTTTCTATTTGTATCCCCAGTTCTTTGCACATAGTGAGAACTTAATACATGCTTTTTCATCTATCTATCCATTCCTTCATTTCTTTAGGCATTCATTTAAAGCATTTTTGTTTTCCCCCAATTAAATGTAAAAACAATTTTTAACATTTTAAAAATAGTTTTGAGTTTCAAATATTATCCCTCCCTGCTTTCCTCCCCTCTCTCCTCCCTGAGATGATAAGCAGTCTGATACAGGTTATACATGCGTAATCACATACAACATATCCATATTAATCATTTTGTTCAAGAAAACTTAACCAAAAGAAAGAAAAGAAGGAAGAAAAAGGAAAGGAGGGAGGGAAGGAGGAAGGAAAGAAGAGAGAAAGAAGGAAGGAAGAAGAGGGAAAGAGGAAGAGAGGGAGAGAGAGAAAGTATGCTTCAGTCTGTATTCAGACAATATCAGTTCTTCCATCAGTTCTTTCTCTGGAGGCAGATAAATGTTTTTCATTATAAGTCCTTTGAGATTGTCTTAGATCATTGTATTGCTGCAAATAGCTAAATCATTCATAGTTCTTCACCATACAATAATGCTATTATTGTGTAAAATATTCTCCTGGTTCTGTTCAATTCACTTGCTATCAGTTCATGTAAGGCTTTCTAGGTTTTTCTGAAATCATCCTGCTTGTCATTTCTTATAGAACAATAATATTCCATTATAATTATATGCTACAAGTTGTTCAGCCATTCCACAGCTGGTGGGCATCCCTCAATTTCCAATTCTTAGCCACCACAAAAAGAGCTGCTATAAATATTTCTGTTCAAATAAGTTCTTTTCCTTTTTATTTTTTAAAATCTCTTTGGGATGCAGACCCAACAGTGGTATTGCTAGATCAAAGGATATGCACAGTTTTATAGCCCAAGGCATCACTGACTAAAAAACTACTGTTTTTCCTCTCAGTGCCCCAAATTTCTCGAACTTTTGTTTCTGTAGAACTGTAAAATAGTCTCAGTGAAGGAAAGTAAGTGAGCCTCCTTTTGCTTCTTCGCTTGATAAGGCATCCCTCAGTGTTTTTGACTACTTTTCAGTGGACTCAGTTCAGTACAGTCAGGGTCACCCAAAGTCAGCTGTAGAATAATCTGAATTTCTAAAGAATTAATCAGAAGCAAGGATGACCCTTGGATTCACTTTTAACAGAAGTAGACCCCATTCCCTTATTTTCCTGGGATTGAAAGCTATGGGTTTTGGCCCAAATAGAAGTCTCTGATAATTGAATTAGTCATTATTCTTAGAATGTTCCCTCTACATCCTGACAACAAGGGTATAGGAGCAGCAAATCCTCAAAATCAGAGCTGCCTAGGTGGGATTATAGCCTATGCTTCTTATATCTTCCAGAAGTACTCTCTGGGGGCAGGGAAAATCAATCTGATATTTTCCTAAGCCATTTTAGTGGCCAAGATCTATTTCTTCCAATGCTTCCAAAGAAGCATTTCTTCCATGACCAAAATGGAAGTCAGTTCTGGGAAACCTTTGGTAGCATTGTGGTTTTTTGATAGTTACGTAAAAACATGACCTAGTTGGCAAAAATGTGGCTGTTTTGTTCTTCAAGCCCTAGATATTATTAACATTCCTTGCATGCTGAAAATGCTCATCAACTCACTATTCAATAATCAAGATTTAGTGTCTTTGGAACCCTGAATTCTTTCTGAGCTTTGCAAAAGTGTAACAATAGCCTATATCCTGAAATAGTGAGTTCAGTTGAAGGTTTTCAGGAGGCTAAATGATCATTTATCAGAAATGTGGCACAGGAAATTCACATTCTAATTCTTCATTTTCTTATTTGACCATAATCTATTGGCATTTCACCTTTCCTTCTGCCTTATCTTACTAAATCCTACTTTTGTTCCACACATTCGATCCTTCCATTCCTAAATTCTCTCTCAGGCCATCTCCCCTGAAGTAGCCACTCCCTCCTCCTTTCTCATCTTGACCTCTTGATGAGCCAATTCAACTCTATATCATCTTCTTTCGAGCCCCTGGTCTCCTTATATCACTAATTGCACTCTACCAAGCTTCATCCTTGAATCACTTGTACCATTCATCACCTTCACTCCTACATACACATGCCACTGAATGTAGGTGGATAAAATCATGCAACTGTTCTGACTGGGTGTACTAAAAATTTATGCTACACAACCTCAGCTGACCCTTCACTGTTGCTAGATAATCCTACCATGCCCCTCCCTCCCGCTTATCAATTCACTATCCTGCTCTCCACAGAGGCTCTTCCTAACATTTTCTTCCCTCCTCAAATCTCTCATGACTCCTCATCCCACGACCCTCTCAGTTGAGAATCTTGCTTCATATTTTTCAGAAAAAAATTGAAACCTTTCACTGTAAGCTCCCTCTTTTCCTTTCCTCCTTATCTTTATTACTCAGATACCTTGTGCTCTTATCTATTCTTTCATCCCTGTCTCATACAAAGAAGTGCGTTACTTCTTACCAAGCTCCATTTCTCCACCTGTGTAAGTGATCTCATTCCATCCCATCTCAATTCAACAGATAGCCCCAGATTAGCCTCAATTATTCCTTGTCTACTGGCTTTATTTTCTACTACCTACAAATATGCCCATGTTGCCTCCATCCTCAAAAAACACCCACTTCATCATTTCATCACATCTATCTTTCAATATCTCTACCGCCCTTTATGACCAAAGTCCGTGAAAGGGCCCCCTAAAGTAGGTGTCTACACTTTCTCTCCTCACTCATTCCTTAACCTCAATCTAACTTCTGATTTCATTATCCTGCCCCAAAATCGCTCTCTCCAAAATGACTGATTTTTTTTAATTTTAATTTATTTTACTTTTAACTTATGAAATAAAATAAGCATTTCTATAACACAGTAGAATAAAAAAGATGACTGTACGTGAAACTGCAAATCTATTATGTACAACTTGCTATTCCTCTAAATATCTAATGATCTCTTAATTGCCAGATCCAATGGCTTTTTTCAGTTCTTATTCTCTTGATCCCTCTGCAGTTTTGACACTGTTGGTCACTTTCTTCTTGATAATCTCTTCTCTCTAGGTTTTCAGGATACCACTGTCTTCTGATATTCCTTCTCAGCCTCCTTTGCTAAAACTTCATCTAGGTCATGCCCCCTAACTGTAGGTGTCCCTCAGGGTTCTGTCCTGGGTCTTCTCTACCCCTATACTACATCACTTCATGAATGAATTCAATTGCCGTCTCTACATTGATGATCTTCAAATCTACTATTCCTGTCCTAACCTCTATGCTGATCTCCAATCTCACATTTCCAACTACCTTTCAGACGTGTTGAACTGGATGTCTAGTAGACATCTTAAACTCAACATATCTAAAACATAACTCCTTATCTTTCACCTAAACAAGGTGTGGGGACCCTGTGACCTTGAGGCCACATGTGGTTTTCTATGTCCTCGGGTATAGCCTTTTGAGTGAGTCCAGGTTCTATGGAACAAATCCTTTTACTAAAAGGATTTATTCTGTGAAGTTTGGATTCAGTCAAAGGACTACACTTGAGGACCTAGAGGGCCACATGAGACCTCAAGGCTGCAGGTTCCCCAACACTGCCCTAAACCCTCAGTCCCCTCCTATATTCTTTATTGCTGTAGAAAACAACACTATCTTCCTAGTCCCTCAGGCTCACAATCTAGAAGTCATTCTCAGTTCCTTCCTTAAAATATTTCACCACCCCCATACTGCCATCTACAAGATTTACCAATTTTACCTTTGCAGCCTCCAAGATGAGTGTCCTTTCTTCCTCTGACACTTTCAGCACTCTTGTGAAGGCCCTTATCCCCTCATGCCTGGATTATTGTAATAGTTTGCTGGTGGGTTTGCCTGCTTCAAATCTCTCCTCACTCTAATCCATCCTCCATTCAGCCACTAAAGTGATTTTCCTAAAGTACAGGTCCAACCTTGGGTCTCCTCTACTCAATAAATTCCATTGGCTCCCTATCACCTCCAGAGTCAAATACAACATCCTTTTTGGCATAGAAAGCTCTTCATAACTTAGTACTCTCTTACCTTTCCAGTCCTCTTATGCATCAGTCCCTGCCATGTACTCTTTGATCCAATGACATTGGCCTACTCTTCTATATATATAATACTCCATCTTTTCGCTCTGGGCATTTTTTTCTGGCTGTTTTCCATGCCTGAAATTTTCTCCCTTCTCATCTATACCCACTGATTTCCCTGACTTTCTTAGAGTCCCAACTAAAATTTCATCTTCAATAGGAAGGATTTCCCAAACATTCTTAATTCTAGAGTCTTGTCTCTTTTAATTATTTCCTATCTGGATATAACAGCTCCCGGAAGGCAGGGACTGTCTCTTGCCTCTCTTTGTATCCCTAACACTTATCACAGTACATGGTACCCAGTAGGTACTTAATAAATGTTTATTGACTGCCTGGCTATTCATATAATGGCTGGACAAATGGTCTCTGAGATCCCTTCCAACTTTAAGATTCTGTGATTATGAGAGAAAAAGCACAACCCTCAGTTGTATCTCCAATAGAAAAGTGGGGCCATTAAAATTAACAAGCGCAGGTCTGCCCTTGACTGACTGCCTTTGTTTGTGTCAGCAGCCAGTTTGTCTAAGAATAGGTAGTTCATTTCCCTAGATTAGGAGTTTCCATTTTTGGCAGAGGTTGTAAAGGCAGCTGTTATTTAGATCCCAACAGCCCATCCCAAGCTGCTAACACCCACCTGTTAATACCACACGGCTTCTGTGCAGCCTCCAGTTACAGTACCCTCCTTTTCTTTTCAACAACATAGGAATAAGGTCATATTAGGAGAGGCAGACAGCTTGCCCTGACCATAACCTCCTACTTTTACTGACTAGAACAGCTGGCAGATCATTTCTGGATAGGTTGTACAGGACCAGCTGGCCAACAGAGAGGTTCACCCTGAGATGAGAGCCAGCTTTATTTTACTACCTGGTAGTTAAGGGAAGGAAGATTGGCACTGTGAAAAGAATGCTGGATCTAGAGTCAAATGACAACATTTTCTTAATTATCATCCTTATTGACCTCTCTGCAGCCATTGATATAATCATCCTCTTTTCTTTGATTCTATCTTCTCTTTAGGTTTATGAGACATTAATCTTTCCTAGTTTTCCTCCTTTCTGCCTGGCTACTCCTTCTCAATCTTCTATGATGTATTTTCATGTAGGTAATGCCTGCTAACTGTTGGTGTCCCTCAAGGCTCTGTCTTGGGCCCTCTTCTCTTCTCCCTCTATACTTTTTCACTTGGTAATCCCAACAGCTCCCATTGAATAAGTTAACATCTTTAAGTTGATGATTCACAAGTCTACTTATTCATCTCTACTTTCTCTCCTAACCTTTGGTTTCTAATCTCCAATTGTGTTAGATGTCTTAAGCTACCTATCTGTAGGTGTGTTAAACTCAATATGTTCAAAACTGAATTTATTATCTTTTCCCCCACAAATCCTCCCCTCTCCATAACTATTACTGTTGAGGGTGCCACCATCCTCCAAGTCATTCAGACTTACTTAGTATTATCCTTGACTCCTAACTACTTTTCACCATCACCACCCCCTTCTTATATCCAATCAGTTGCCAAGGATTATTTATTTTACTCTCATAACATCTCTCATATTTGCCCCTTTCTTGCTTCTGAGCTGCCACGACCCCAGTGCAGGCTCTCAGTGGTCTATTCCTAGACTATTAAAAGAATGTCTGGTTGGTGTCCTTGCCTCAAATCTCTCCCCCTCCTTAACCCCCTTCCCCAAATCCTCCACTCTGATGTCAAAATGATCTTCCTAAAGTGAAGGTTGGCCAGATCATTCTCCCCATCCCACTCAATAAAATCCATTGGCACCTTATCACCTCCCTGTTAATCCTGATTGATGCAGTGACGTAGCAACTAAGTTCAGTTGTTGTGCATTCATTTTTCAGTAGTATCTGACTCTTCGTGACCACTTTGGGGCTTTCATGGCAAAAATAATATAGTGGTTTGCCATTTCCTCCTCCAGCTCATTTTATAGATGAGGAAACCAAGGCAAACAGTGTTAAGTGGATTGCCCAGGGTCACATAGCTAGTAAGCATCTGACGCTAGATTTAAGCTCTAGTCCCCCTGACTCCAGGACTGGTATTGTATCGACTATCCTACCAAGGAGCTAAGAGTACCATCCAAATGGAGAAGAATAGATTGATTCTAATACAGTTGTGGGGTGCAGAGTAACAGGAGACAATAGATGGCTTTTCACATTGAGGTTTGAATGAATGAGAACACCAAGCAGTGCTGAACTGCTCCAAGATCAAATATAAAGTATAGAATCCTGTAGGTAGCCTACAAAGCCTTTCATAAGCTAGTCTGCTCCTACCTTTCCTGTCTTCTTTACATACTCCGTTTCCCCGTAATGTTAATATCCTTGCTCTTTCTCACACAAGACACTTCATCTCTCTGCTCTGAGCATTTCCCCTAGATTTTCCCCATGCCTAGAATCCTCTCCTTCCTCATCTTCACCTTTTACTTTCCCTGCCTCTTGTCAAGTTCCAGCTACAGTGCAACCTTCTACAGGAAGCTTTTCCTAGTACCCTTTACCGTTGTTCCTTCTGTGGATTTTTTTCAATTCATCCAGTATATATTTTCTTTGCATATGGCTGTTGGCATGTTGTCTCTCCCACTAGACTTTGAGATCCTTGAGAGTAGAGTCTAATTTTTTTTTTGCCTTGTCTATGTGTGTGTGTGTGTGTGCATGTGTGCATGTGTGTGTGGGGTGGGGAGGGAAGATGGCAATCTCCAGAGCTTAGCACAGAGCCTGTCTGGCACATAGAAGACACTTAATGAATGACTGCTGACTTACTGAAAGACTGAGCTTAAGATTTAGCTGTCATCTACTACCCGTGTGACCATTGGGCAAGTCAGTTAAACTCTTACTCTCTTTCTTTTTTTGTAAAAATGACAAAATTAGAACTCAGATCCAAGAATTCTATGCTCTATTTTCATCTCTACTATAGCATCTTCTCAACTGATTGGATCTATTAAACTCCAGCACAAGCCACAAATAACAGTTCTACATTTCTCTACTGCTCTTGTGGAGCATTTAGCATGGTGGATAATGTTCTGGCCTTGGAGTCAGAAACACCCTAGTTCAAAACCTTCCCCAGCTACTTTCTTAGCTGTGTGATCCTGGAAATGTCTACTGGTTGCCCCAGTTTCTTCATCTGTAAAATGAGGATAGTAATAGGACCAATCTCATAGAAGAAAAAATTTAAAAGTTGACAGATAAACTTATCTGTCTACTTACAGAAAAGTATCAGACATTTTTAGTGCTTCAAAGTTTGCAGAATTATTAAATTAAATTATTAAAACTCCTAAAAATGATCTAAATGCTAACTCTCACTGTTGTATCCAGTGTGCAAACAGAAGGAGGGCTGGCTGTTATTTTAAAACTTTGTTTATTTTCCCTTCACTGCTTTTATTGATTCTTACCTCTTTTATTTTCTATGTGTACATGTGTGGCAAAGAAACGAGACAAGGCGTCCCTTAGAAGATGAAAATTCTCATACTATTTCAGGGCTGAGTATGGATCAAAGGGGGATTTTTAGAGAAGAAGAAGAAGCTTGCAATTTGTAAAATCGATAAATATGTTTTTCCAAAGATAGGCTAGAGTATGGAGAATGATAGGCCTTTCTTTCACTGCTTTTTATTTTTATTTTGGTTACTAAAGATACAGTTCTTAAAAGGTTCACTTAATTCAAGTGAGGCCAGAATCAAGTATTTGGCTGTGAACATTATCGATCCTGAAAGGAGATGGGGACATTATCGGAGCAAAGGAAAAGACTTTTCAAAAACTGTTCATCCAGGCAAGGGGTAACATTAAAAAAAGGTAATCTAAGGCCAAGAAAATGGGTGAGTGTAACCTACCTGATCAAGAAGATCTGCAGTTCAGGAGATTAGAAATACAGACATATGACACAATTATGGTTCTAGCCTGCAAGTTTCAATTCTACTCTCTAGGCCAAGGTTATTTGTCTTGTCTTATCGTTTAGGTCTGACAATAACAGATGCATGGATGTTAATCAGAGCCAGAGGTCAGAATGTTAGTCTTCAGTGTCAGAACAGTGAAGGGTGCCACCAAAATGGATTGGTTCTAGCAAAACTGTGGGGTGCAGAGTGACAGGAGACCATAAAGATGGCTTTTCACATTAAGGTTTGAATGAATGGGGAGAAGGACAATCAGGGCTGATTCATACTTTGGCTAGAGTGATAAGGAAATAGGGGTGACTTGTGCTAGAAAAATGAAGAGAATAGTGTTGGCTATGTCCTCCTTGAGATACTTGTGAGACCATGATGAAGTAGCAGTCTAGAGTCAATTTAATGATCATTTATTAAGCGCCTATTTTGGGCAAAGCATTTATGTTACATGCTAGTGATGGTATGGAGCTTAGATGACACATAGCCCTTGTCCTCAGGGAGCTTACAACCTAATAAGAAGATTCAATTAAAGACAAAATCCATGTGTCTTCTCAATATAAGTGCCTAGACTAGGCATTGCAGATACCAAAACAACAACAACAGAAAACATATAGCAAGCCTTTGACCAGACAGATAAGTATAGTAGAAGAGGTAATATGGTGCTGAGGGAGCACTGAGCCTCAAATCAAAAAGACCTGAGCTTAAATCTGGCCTCAGACTTTTAATGTTTCTATGACCCTGAGTGAATCATCTATCCTCTGTTTGTCTCTGATTCCTCAACTCCAAAATGGGGATAATAAAAACACCCACTTCACAGGGCTGTTGTGATGATTAAAGAAAAAAAATTTGTAAATTGTATGGCACATACTAGCCCACTCAGAATGCCCACTCTTTTCTATTCTCTCCTCTTTCCTTCCTTCTAATACAAGATAATTTGAGGAAGGAGGGAGGACAGGTGAGTGAAAGGACAAGGGAAGGCTCTACAGTAGAGACAGATGGTAGCTCAACTGAGTCTTGAAGGAAGATAAGGATTCTGGGAGATGGAGGTGAGGAAGGTATGCATTCCATTCATAGGGTATGTCCTATGCAAGTGAAAAGTGGGAGAAGATGAAATCTCAAGTTTAGAAAATAAATAGTTTCATTTGGCTTGACTATAGAGTGCATGAAGGGGAGTGGTATGGAAGAAGATTGGAACAGATAGTAATTAGAGCTACATCATAGAGGGCTTTACATGGTATATGTATTTAGGAGACACAGTGGATAGAGCCCTGGGCCTGGAGTCAGGAAGACCTGAGTTCATATCTGGTCTCAGATGCTATCTGTGTGACCCCTGGGAAAGTTACTTAACCCTGTTTGCCTCAGTTTCCTCATCTGTAAAACAAGCTAGAGAAGGAATGACAAAGCACTCCAGTATCTTTACTAAGAAAACCTCAAATGGGGTCATGAAGAATTGGACACAATTGGAAACAACTGAACAAGAACAAGATGGTAAATGACATATACATTTATGGCAGATAGAAAACTATATGACAATATCAGATCATTTATATCCTCTTGATATCATTTAACATCTATATGTCAATATAGCAAATGCATTTCATTATGCACGATTACTTCAGTTAATTTATGGTTCCTGTGATAGAAACTAAGCTTTCAATATAATTTCATTTGTATCCACAGAAAAGTCTCATGGATACATTGATGTAAATGACATCATAGTTCTAACTTATTTAAGTAGATGGAGCCGAATATATTTTAAGACAAAACACTGAGATCACTACTTCCTGTAGTTTGCCATTTCCCACACCCACACCCTCACCCACAAGGTCAATCCACAAAATAATTCCTTAAGAGGTTTTCTTTTATGGTCTTCATTTTTTATGTCTCTCCTACCAAGATTCATTCACATGCAGCTGGGTTCCCTGAAGCAAGAGAAAGTCTCAGGGTTTGATTTCAAACTAACACTCATTTTGCAAGTTGGATTTAAATTCAGATATATATGTGTTACTGTGTGGATATCTGATATGTTGTCAGTGACCAACAACCTTTACTGTAGCCTGCACACTTTATACTCTTTGACAAGAAAGAGACAGTTTTCCCTGAATAATTATTTGGAAATTCTCTTTCAACCTATAAAAATTCCAGGGTCATATAAAAATCATAAAAAGTATTGGTTGGGGGTGGTCATCACATTAATACTGAACTTGGTGTGGACATCAGATTAGCTCAGAACTCCAGAGTTTAAGAGATCCATCAGTCTCAGTCTCCCCAGTTGAAATGTTTACAGACATGTATGACCAACTAGTAAGGTTTTTGGAAAAGACTAAACATTTAAACCTAGTCAATTTCATTTTTTTTTTTTTTGGTGTTGGTCCAGCATTTTAACCTCTTGAGATCATTGGTTTTGTTGTCATTTCATTGGCTATCCTTCCCAGATTTATTTTATATGAATGTTTGATAAGTCTTCTTTAATTTTCCTGGGCCACAATGTTTTAGAAGGAAGAGATTTAACGTTTTCATGGTAGAACAGAGAATAAAATTTTCTAACCCAAGAATAACAAGGAGCTTCCACTATTTATTGTTTTATGTTTACAGTAAAGTATAACTATAAGTTAAAAAAAAACCTTTTGGTTTTTATATAGATTCTATTTATCACAAAGGGCTTCTAAACCATATGAACTTTGTTTTAGGATTCCAATTTTTTTTAATTTCATGAATTTCTGTTAATCAGTATTCACTCACTAAGATACTTTAATCATGAGGATTTGATCTACAGATGTTATGAAAGGAAATAGAGATAGAAAAGGCAGCTGAACCAGGCCAAGTATAAACAAAGAAGGGCTGGGCTGGGATTGACATAACTGTGAGGCTTTTTGTACATCAGTTGTCAAGGTGTCTCAAGGAAGAATGGATACTTGAGTCTCAGACATTATATCACCAAAAAAAGACAACTGAAAAAATTATCAACTATTAATGCATACTTTCTCATCTTTATAAAAACTTTTATGAGTAATTTAGAAATGCATCAAGGGATTATTTGAAGTGAGTATTAGAAGGTAACAAGTAGGCTTCTACAAATAATATTCTATAGTAGACCACATTTTACCATACCAAAATTAGCTGAAAGATATAAAAAAATCTGATACCCCACTATGCTTATTGTTTATTGACTACTATCCTGTACGTATGTTATTTATACATAGTTTACATATTGTCTCCCCCATTAAACTGGGAGTTTCTTGAAAGTAGGGATTAACTTTTGCCTTTCTTTGTATCTCTAGCACTTAGTTCAGTATCTGGCACGCAGAAAGTGCTTAATAAATGCTTATTCATTAAATGAGCAATTAGATTTGGTAGAGCAAACCTCAGAGTCTTTTTTTCCAACAAGGTGTCTCCCATTTATGCAAAATTATACGAAACTCCTTGAAAGATTTAAAAACAGAAGTCACTTTGTTTCATGACTCTCTGGACAAAATAATTAAAGAAAGTAGGGAGATGTTTAATGGCTAGTATTTAGTATTTGTATAGTGCTTTGAGGTTTACAAATTCTGGGACATAAATATTATTTTATCATTATTATTCCCATTTTAAAGATGAGGAAGCTAAGGCAGATAGGGGTAGGTGTCTTGCCTAGGGACATGCAACTAGCAAATATCTGTAGCTGGATTTGAACTCAGTATTTCTTGATTCCAGTTCCATCATCTATCGATTGTACCACCTAGATGCTCAATCATAGAAGAGATTCCAAAAATGTTCAAGTTCAAAGATGTATTCCCTATCCACTGAAGGAAGGTAATCAGATAGAGGAATGCAGGATTCCAGATTCTCCTGTAAAAGTCTGACAGATTACATTGTGCTGACTGCGTCAAGCTCAGAAACATTTACCAAAACTTCTTAGACAAGATCCACAATGAAGTCAAATAGTTTTTCCTCACCATCCACAAAGGAAAAATCAAGTGGATGAATAACAGCTTTTAGCCAACTGTGATCTACAAATAGATTAAGAAACTTTAGAGTTTGTCCCTCAGTGTATCTATCTTGATCAGATTCTGTAAATGGAGAGTGAGTTGGGTGCAGAATTAAAGAGGAAAAAGAGACTAGTCTGGATTACCTTTGGGAAGCTGCAGTTCTTTTAATAACCCCAAATTTCCCTCAGAAACAAAAATTCATCTTTTATGACCATCATTCTTTAATTGTTATTATATGACTATTACTCACAGGACAATGTAATCTCTAAAGAGTTGCCAATGAGTATTACTCATCAATGAAGAGGCATATCAAGAGTATATGTGAGTGGAATGCAGCACATTGCAAACAGGTAATTATATAAAAGCAGAGTAAAAATATCATCAAAGAAATGCATTATTGAAGAATAACAATGATTGATCACATATCAAAGGAGAGGGATAAGAGGTAAACATTCTGTGTGTTCTACCGATTTCCCTTAAATGCCAAGAAAAAGCAAAGAAAGTTGTGTTATGTGACTTCTCTATGGAGAACATGTGGAAGAATATAAGCTAGAAATATACAGGACTTGCAAGTATAGATGTGTTCATATGTTGTTGAAGGGAATACTGATGAGTTCCCAGATCCATTAGAATATTTGAGTACAATTGTAATTATTTTTGAAAACATTTAGAAATTGAAATTAAGACTTGAAATAATCTGTGTCCAGGGTCTCTATTTTTCACCATACGGTCAAAAGTAACCTAACATACTATATGCATTTATTAAATAGCAAACCACTTCAGTATCTTTGCCAGAAAAACTCCAAATGAGTTTATGAAGAGTCATATACAACTGAAAATGACTGAACAGCAAAAGTATCTGATTATGACTTAAAAGTGAGACTGAGTTATCAAAAATTATGTCTGTAAACTGTAAATTCTGGTAGGTCCTAATCAAATAGCAAGGCTTTGAGGAAGGGACCAGCTATAGGTTGCATACCCAATGTAGAAAGACTTACCCCAAAAGGTTGACTACAAGCTGGTGAATTTTCTTGGCCACGAAAACTCATCAAAATGATCCACAAAAGCTTAGAAAGCTCATGATTTGTGTCAGTTTAAAAAATACCTACAATGACAAAATCATCAATCTTTTAAAGCACTGAAAAATACACACTTAATAATATTTATGGAAAGAAGTATATCATGTAGCCCTGGATAGACTTTTCCTGCTGTTTATTCTTCTAATATTTAAAAATTATTATGCAAGCAAATTATCTCAACTTGGTTACTTGGCTATGAATATCACCTTAATTAAGTTATCTGATGTATTACACAAGCAAATAAAAGCATCACTCTTTAGCTAATAATTAAATTGTCTTTCTCTTTTGTAATTGAATTATCTTTCAATTTAAGCAACCAGGAATCATTTCTCATACACAAAACAGATTTCTTTCCAAAACAATGAATTTTAAGAAAATAGAATTTAATAGGTATATGGGATTGGTTAAAAATATTCATGTATGCGTGCACACACAAAGAGCCTTTCAAGCCTTTGCATACATACTACTCATTGCAAGTAGTTTCAGTTGTTTCAGTCATGTCCGACTCTTTGTGACCCCATCTAGGGTTTTATTGGCAAAGATACTGAAGGGGTTTGCCATTTCCTTCTCCAGTTCATTTTATAGATGAGAAACTGAGGCAAACATGGTTAAGTAATGTGTCTAAGGTCACAATTGTAGTGTCTGAGGTTGAATTTGAACTCAAGAATATGAATCTTCTTGATTTCAGACCCAGCACTCTATCCAGTGAGTCACCTAGCTGCCCCTTTAGATATTATGTACAAAATGATAAAAACAATAAAAATATATTTAGTTGCACTCAGATTAAAAACAACAATCAAAAATCTAAAGTTTTTATTGGAATGATGGTGAGCAGCAGACGAGTGTTGGAATAGAAAGGCAGAATACGTAAAGGGAAACTATGGGCCCACACCCAAAACGACCAGAAACTGGATTTGCTTAACCAATAATGTAGCTCTTTGTATAAAGATGGGAAGAATGAGCACAGGATCATTAGTCTTACTTTCAAGTTGATAGACGTTAGCCTCACGACAAGTGATGACAGAACTAGTTATCATATTTAGTAGAGTCTTGGTTCCTTGAGAATACAGGGAGTGTTTTCACATTTGTCTTTGTATCTCAGGATTTGCCATGTAGCTGATGCTTTATAAGTGCTCATTGAATTAAACTGAACTAAAATTAACTGAATTTCATTGGAATTTGAATTGAATCATAAGATCACGCACATACTTATTATGTACATAATTTATATTATGTATAAGATCATACATTTATAATCTCATACATACGTATAATCCCATTCCATACGGATGGAAGGGATGATAGATGATTGAATTCAACCTCACTTTATAGATGGCAAAACTGATGAAGAACTCAGTTCTTCAAAGTCCTGTGGTTTCATGGTTTAGGCAACCTCAACATCAATGCAGATTAAAACCCTTCTGCAGCCTTCATGATTCTTTTTAGTTGAAAAGAATTCATCATCTGGTCATCAAATTTTTAGTGATGAGCCTTTTTCAGACTTAGCTAATTTAGTCCCTGATAGATGGACACACAGCCCATTGCTAAGTCAGTACTTGAGATTATTTCTAGCAGGACCTGACAGAGTATGTACATGAGCATCAATCTCCCAAAGTCCCTTTGGGATCTCAATATCAGCTCTTCACCATGAGAAGGCATTAGAAAAGGATCTTATTGGTGGGTAAATATGCACAAAGGAAACAGAAAATGAAGATTTAAATTCAGCGTAATTGAGGTAAAGCTAAGAGAAAATATTGCCTCTTTTTCAGTTGAAGCCAAAAATGGACAATACTCCTTCCCACCCTAAGGCAATTGTATTTAATTTTTTTTGTCTTTTGTTTTAAGGAACACACAGAAGGTGAAACTCATCCAGTGAATTCTCATCCAGTCTTCATAACGACAATACTATAGAATTGGTAGACCAGATATTGACTTCCCTATTTTATAGATTAGGAAACTAAGACTTGGTGAGATTAAGTGATTTCTCCCAAGTCATAGATTAGTTAATGGAAAGGTTAGGACTTGAACCCTGGTCTTTTGTTCAGCTAGAGCTCTTTCTACTGCTCCACAATGGATTTGGGAAAAGGGAATTAAGGTTAGAATGACAAAGATCTGATGAAGGCAATTTAAATAAACTGGTTTTATTGGAATATGTAGGTCATGATTATTTAAAATCCATGGAACTAAAAGCATTTGCTAAAGTCATTGAAAGGTTTCTAGTTTTTGATGACTCAAGACTAACTAGGAACTTGCTTATTTATTTTCTTGATCCTCCCAACAACCCTATAAAGCAAAAGATACAGGTGTTTACATTCCCATTTTACAGATGAGGAAAATGAACTTCAGAAAAGTGGTGTGACTTGCCCATGATCATGTAGCTACTCAGTTTTAAAGAAAGAATTCAAACCCCAGGTTTCATCTTGTTCCAAATCCAGTACTTGTCTCACCTCTATGCTTCCTCTCAAAAAAGGGGCTGTGGTACACAAGAAGTTGACCTGCATTTAGTAGGTGGAAAATGTAGTTTAAATAGTAGAAAATAATGCTCCATGCAAAATGAGAAACCTCAGGAGGTCACTCTGCTATTAACTTTAGGACCAATTAGACCATCACAGAAAGAGGCTCTTACAACTAATGAGGCAAATGGGCAACCCAGAGAAGAGCCACAGCAAAGATGATTAGTTCAATCAATCAATCAATATCCCTGCAATTACAAAAACACCTACTATGTACCAAGAGCTGTGCTAGAGACTGGAAATACAAATATAGAAATAAAGTAATCCCTGCCCTCAATGAGATTATATTCTACCAGGGAGACAGCATGTGCACATACAAACATATTCAAAATATATAAAGAGTTAACACAGATTTCTAGAAGGAGTGCCAGCAGTTGGGAAGAGGTCAGGAAAGGCATTCAGTATAACAAGTGAACCTTGAGCTGAGCTTTGATAGGGGTTATAGATTCTAAGCAGTGGTGAGGAGAAAGGAATTAGGAAGAAGACCTGTGATAAAAGGTTGAAAGACCTGGTTTTATTTTGCCTGGAGAAAGAAGACCCAACAATGATTGAATTGCCATCTTCAGGTATATAAAAGATTCTTACTTGGAAAAAGGTAATAAACTGTTGCCTTTCCCCATTCAGGATAGCACAGGCTTGAGCCAGAACCTAAGGGACTTAGGTTCTCTACTGTAAAGTGGTCACTAATCCTCCCCCACCCCATCTCAATCTGTAATTCTCCTCTGGATAGAATAAAATATACATACCTGGTTTTGTTAATATACTAAGCACAAATTCTCAGTAGCACAGGTCATTTATTCGAACCTGCTTTGAGGTCAGAAATTGGTGTTCAACTCTTCTACTATAGAGCCTAGCCCAATTCTCTATGCAATGAAATAATTTCTCAATGAAATTATTTTTGAGCATCGCTAATGATAAAAGGATATTTGTTTGTTTGTTTTTCTCCTACCACTGAACACCCTAAAAATTGGGAAGTTGTGGAATCTTGTTTTCCCCTAGAGCAATTCATTCTGTTTTTGGACTGAGAAATTTTAGACTTCCTCAGATAATGATTAACAGTAGAGACAGAGAAGAAAATTAGCTCCTATGTGTCTGTGTCTGCTTTTATGATGAAGTACTTTGGGCTAGGCATTATTGTCACTCCTTTTAAGTGGTCATACTCCATTATGCAAATTAATCTTTTAGGATCTAAATTACACCAAAGCACAATATGCTTGTGTACAATAGATGCTAATATTTACTTACGATGTATCTATTGCAACTCTAATGTAGCTAATTTACAAAGTTATATATTTTGCCAATTTAAAGGCTTTCTAAAAGATATGTTTATATAACTGTGGCTAAGCACTGAAACCAGCTACTGAGAGAAGTTCTTTCCTGGAGATCCTTAAGAAGAGGATAGATACTCATTATCTGGAATGATTTAGAAGTCTGCCTCTTTTAAGATATTCCTTTCCTCACCACATTAGAATCTAAGCAAAGGGGTGGGGGGAGTAGATGATAGGAGGGAAGGAAATAAGCATTTATTAAGCACTTACTGTATGCCAGGCAATGTGCCAAGTACTTTACAAATATTATCTCATCTGAGCCTTGTAACAGCCCCTGGTGAAATAAGTTATTATTATTCCCATTTTTCAATTGCAGAAGCAGAGACAAACAGAGGTTAAATCACTTGCTCAGGGTCACACAGCTAGTAAGTGTCTGAGGCTGGGTCTGAACTCAGATCTTCTTGACTCCAGGCCCAGCACTCTCTCAAGTGGGACACCTGTCTGCCTCTGGATAAATGATGGCTGGATATAGAATATATAGGTGATCAATTGATAGATGATGGGTGGATGGATGGATAGATAGATGACAGATAGATGGATGAAGACAGACAGACACAGATAGGTAGATAGATAATAGATTTCTTTATAAAGAGGAAAAAATTGCTCATATATAGAGTCTCAGGAATGGCTCCTCAGATGAATAAACTGAAACCCAAAGATTAATTGACTTTCCCAAAGTCATCCAAGGAGTAAAAGGCAAAGATATTATTTAAATTTAAGTCTTCTAATGACAAATCCAACATTCTTGACAATGTACCACAATACTTTACAGGGTCTAACACCCTCATATTATAGACAAGGAAACTGAGGCTCAGAGAAGTAATATTGCTAATCAGTGGTAGAGCTGGCACTGGGAACTTAGGTATCTTGACTCTCAGTTCAGGGTTCCTATATACCATGCGGCCTATGTATCCATATAACCTTACACAGAAGATGGATTTTTTTTCTAATGAGTCTAGGAAATCAATGGTGTCCCTCTAAAGAATCTCATGATTATAAAAGCACAATGAAAAAGCCAACCAACTTCTTTTCATAACACTGCATTTTTAACAATGTGAAATACTTTCTTTTAATCAATAAGACAGTTCAATCCTGAGCCTTTGATGCCAAATTTCAGCCCAGAAAACTATATTCTTTTGAAATTAGGCATTTGTAATGGAAATTCTGACACAGCTTTAACTCTCTGAATACTGTGAGGCCCTGCTATAAAACCATCTATGCATGGTACAGCTTTCATTTATCTACAAAGTTATCACCAGAGGCATTAAAGTAAATCCTAGTACAATTTAACAAGAGTCAGCAATAGGCTGGCTCCAGTTAATGCACACTATCCATACATATATATAGCATAAACATAAAAAATCAGTTTGCTAGAGCTATTTTTTCGTCATTATAATCCTTTAAATTATTTTGATTTGCCTTTTAAAAGTGAAATCAGAGTAATTCCACATGACATTGATGCACATAAGATATAGTATGTCCAACAGTTAAAGTCCATTTCTCATAACTAATAACACTCTATTAAATAATAAAGCAGGAATCTCATTGATATGAACCTATTATTTTTTCTTCTATAGTTCCTAAAAGAAATATTCCATTTTCAAGTTGAACCATGGCTGGTTGAAATAACTGAGTTATTTTAATATAAAGTACCTTAGTAATTTCACATTTGTCAAATAATTCTCCAAGTTTAGCAATTTATGGCATATCAATGCCAGGTTTTGCTAGAGGTAGTAAAACTCCAAAGATTCACCTGTCTTCAAGTGACTATTTTATGACTCCTTGGTTAGTTGAGTTTTAAAACTACTCACTCCTATTATATATTTCATGATTTGGGAATTTTGATTATGAAGAGACTGTTCCTTTTTTTCATTGGATACAATCAAGGTATTTATCTTTCAATACTATAATCAACAGATAGGTGCCAGGGATAGAAAAAGGAATAAGACACAATTCTTGTCCTCAAGGGGCTTAAAGTCTAGTTGACAGAAGGGTACTATATGCCAAATTCCCAATCAGTTGTACAGTCACTTAGCTTTACAGGAGTTCAGAGGAAGAAACAATCCCTGAGTGTTTCAGGTCTTATATCAAGGGTAACATTTAGGTAAGGGGGAGTGAAGAACATGGAGAACATTCTAGATAGGACTGGGTATAAGAATGTTTTTGAGAACAATAATTGGCAAAAAAGAAGTTTAGCAATCAACATCCCTAAGGAAAAAACAGATCAGGATTCATATCCAGATTTCTAGGTCAAGATAAGAGACTCCAGGGTAGTTTCTTTTGTTGTTGTTTAGTCATGTGTGACTCTTTGTGATCTCATTTAGTGTTTTCTTGATAAAGACATTGAAGGGTTTTGCCATTTCCTTCTCCAGTTTGTTTTACAGAAGAGGAAACTGAGCCAAATAGGGTCAAGTGACTTGCTTAGGATGACACAGCTAGTAAGTATCTGAGGTTAGATTTGAACTCAGATCCTCCTGACTCTAGGACTAACACTGTCTCCACTGCCCCACCTATCTACTATAGCATGGTATCTAGTAAAATATTAATATGGCAAACCATAAGATCAAGGCTAGGCATGGAAAGAAATGAAACCAAAAAGGGTGGGATGAGCTAAAGACAACAGGGATATAGCAAGGAATGCAAAGTCTCAGTGAAGGTGAAATAAGTTTAGTGAGCATGAGAAAATGTGAGAGATAGAAATATAAAATGGTATGATTGGAGAGTAGGATTTCAAAATCTCAAATCTTAGTAATGGTATAATTCTGAGAGTTAATGAGATCACCCACACACATTTCATTTTGTGACTAAAATTGGAAGAGAAGTGAACCGAATTTGAGGAGAGTATGGATTCTTACAGTGAGATTGTTAGAGAGATTATCAAAATGAATGGATATTCACAAAACCATAAATCTGGTACTTAAAGTAAGAACGTGGTAGCAACAAGGATGGGAAGATAGTGATTGAAAACGTTGCATAGACCTCAAAAGTGTTAAAGTCAAAGAATTTTGAGGGTTGAAGAACAGTTTGCATTCATCCTTCCCCTTTCCTTGATCCTATTGATAGGAATAAGAGAAAGAGTGACCATAAATGGAGAGGCTTTAAGGGATGGCGTGTCCTCAAGGGCAATCCAGGTTTCCATTTAGATAAGATATGGAAGAAATGATTGCTGAAAATTTTGATGATAGGAAGATTTATAACAATGGGTTGAAGGGAAGAAAGGGAGAAAAGTTTTCCAAAGAATATGATTAAAAGGGACAGGTGATAGACAAATGAGGTTGAGGTGGGATTGGGAGCATTAGGAGTGATTAAAATAAGTTTGAAGGTTTGGAAGGAAAGCTAGTCAAAGAGAAGATGGATTTGGTGTGGTATGCATTCTCCTTTGATGGAGGGCTTAGAGAAGCAAACTCAAGGTTCTCTGACTCCAGAGGAGTTATCTCTTTCCATTGTAGCACACTGATAGTACAGTAGATCATCTTGGATTTCAAGTCATTGGTATTCAGCACTTCTAAGTTTTCTATTAGATGTTGAATGAATGAATGAATGAGAGTAACTGAGTTATTTGCTGCCCACTTCATCGTTCGCAATATAATGCTCCTAACGGTGATATCTACCTTGTAGAGGAAGTAGGTCAGTGGAGAGAGCACTAGTCTCAGAATCAAGAAGACCTGAGTTCAAATTTGGCATTAGACCTTTACCGTATGATCCTGGGCAAGTCATCTAAGCCTCTGTTTGCCTCATTTTCCTCATCTGTAAAATAGGGAAAATAATAGCACCTTTGTCTCAAGGTTGCCATGAGGAACAAATGAGGTAATAGTTGTAAAGCACTTAATATTGTACCTGGCAAATAGTAAGTACTATATAGACATTGGTGTTATTTATTCTATTATTAATTATAATTATATATAGTTATATGTAATTATAAAATTATAATTATTAAATAGTTATTATTATTATTACATCAGGGAAGTTATGTCAGTATTAAAAACTGTTATCTGTGGAAGACTTCTGTCCCTGAACTGTTTGCAAATTCCTTCCTACCAGTTCTGACCTTTTCAAGGGTGGGTTTGACTCAAGCCAGTAACCTGTTAGTTCAGCTTTATGTTGGAACAAAATGAGTCACTCACAGGTCATTCCATAGTTAACAGAAAGGGATTTACTTCATCCTAGCAGAAAAATGCTTGACATGGAAAAGACACAGCTTCACTAGTCAACATATGGAAGCAAATGGGTGAAAAATGTCCCACCCTGGCAGTGACGGACATTTACCGTGTCTGAAGCGTCTTGACTCACGTGATGGGATCTTGTTATGTCCTGAGGTGACCAAGAAGCTATATAGGTAGGACCAGAAGTTACCAGGAAAGCTACAGCATAGGAGGTATGGCTTGAATTTTAGCCCCTTAGGCCAATCATCTCCTTAAGACAGCATTGTTACCTTTCTGGGAAAAAAATAACCTTACATCCTGGGCCATCGCCAATTGTCTTGACTTGTGTCTTGCCACTGGACTTCAATAACCCTGGTGGAGCAGAGTGAGGCTGATGACCACGTTCCTCTGCTTTACTTAGATCTAATTCATGTGTACGTCAGGACATCACCCTCATGATGTCACAGGACTACCATCACTAACAACAACCTAATTCATATTGTTGGTGGGGAAAGGAGTCCTGATAAATAGTGCTTTTGTCATAATCTCTTTTCTAAGCCTTTTAGGATTCAATATCGTAGGATAACATACAGGATCAGAGTGACTGAGCATCCTGTTGCTTTAGTATCGAATTAGGAATGTGGGAGAAGGGAGTGGGTGACTTTCTTTTCCCTCTACTCCTCTAGAGGATCCTTCTCCCCTGTTGTAAGAAAATCCAGTATTTACAGTTGAACTAGATGAGAATGTGATGTGATTCCATTCGCTAAACTCCATCAAGTACAAAAATGGGATGGTGTCATAGGGCTGTGCATGGATTCACAGAAGCTACAGAATCTTAGGATGGCGTGTTTAGAAGGAATCGCAGCGATGACTTCATCCGACTCATTCATTTTGTAATGGAAGAAATTGGGGCCCAGAGAGGTGTACTGACATGCGTGCCCAAACTCTCACATCTGTTAGGTGGCAGAGGTGATTTAAACCTGTCAGCTAAAGAAAGATTCTCCTACTTACTAGTTATATAACTTTGAGCCCATATGCATATATGCACACACATACATATATGTGTGTTCATATACACATACACACACACCCATCTACCCACATGTATGTATATATATATACATACATGTATGCATGCATACACACACATATGTGTGTATATGTATATACGTATATATAACCTTCCTGAGTAAATTTCCTCATCTGAAAAACAGGAATTATAAAACTTTTCCTTCCTTCCCCACAGGGCTATAGTAAATATAGGATAGGAGGCCTTGCTTTCTTAGAGGTTCTCTCATAACCATAGGTGTTTCTGCCCATTTCCCCACCAAGGAAAATTGTGCAAAGGGGCCCTAATTTACCTAACAAATAGATGAGTTAATGCATGTGAATATGTTATGAAAATATAAGGCATCATTTTAAACTTGTTCTCATTTTTTTTGAAGGGGATCAGACAGATATATGACTAGGATAAATCGCTATCCTGGTATTTTTTTCTTTATATTTAATGTCCTAATGAGTTATTGCACAAGAAGATAAGTAAATGCATTTTTTAGTTGAATGGAAGTGTTAGGATGTAAAACTATCCTTTAACAGGCTCACTGAAAGCATCCTTAATACAATTCCATTAGCAGACAGGGACCCAGGGATGATATGTATCTCATTCTGCTCCCATGTGATTTTGATCTCTGATACTAAGACTTTATCTTTAAAACACTTTGTTCCATGTGGCTTGGAGATTATAGATGTTTGGCATGATGATCGTTATTAAATTATCATTATGTCATCATCATTATCATCGTCATCTTTGATGACATAGGACAAAGAATCATCTTGAAAAAGGAAAAGGCTATTGTTTCCTTGAAACAGCAAATTTGATAAGTTAGGTATTTCCTCAGATGCTATGAAAAATGCCTCATTTGGTATGAGGCCTATAAAATATGTATGAGTTTATGAATGATGCTTTTTTAATAGCTCCCTGAACAACACAGGATTTTTATGCCTATCTAGGGTGTATCCTGTCATTGTTTCATGTACAGAATTGCCATTGGAGTCAATTGAGGTTCTGAGAATAAAATCAGAGGCAGGATGTAGCCCTAAGAATAGTCATAAAGAGCTTTGCCCTGGAACAAATGGATCTCAAGTGTCCTCTACCTCCTAATGTTGTGCTGCATCCTTTTAGAATGGATTGGAGAGTTTGTCTTTCATGCTTCACTGGCCAATATCAGCAGTGGTTCAATATGACTCTTTTTTCACCATTGTTTGAGGAGTCAAAAGATGCCTCCTTTATTTTAAATTCTCTTTAATGGGTTCCTACCTCCTATTAAGCACACATTCAGTTATCTGATCCAGAAAATACAGTCTTATCTGAGACATGTGGGTGCAATTTAATTGATTTGGCATGTCATTCTCAGATGACTGCTTAGTAGCTAATCAATATCTTTAATCAAGAATTTTTACTAAGGCATTGATTGCTTAAAACAAAATTTCCTACTGTAATATTTTACCATATGATGGGATTGGAATAAAACCATGTAGAAACAATAAGTGAAGATGTGAATGATTTTGTTTTTGTTTCTCCAGAAACTAAAACTTTCTGTGTGCAGTCCATTTCAGTCAGCTGTGTCAGGGAGTTTCCTATTTTCCATCTTTTTTTTTTTCAGAATGTCCATAGAGACTGAGAGGATATCAAGTGGTTAAGCATTCCTGCAACTACTCCTACCCATAGAAACCAATGTTGACTTAAAAATCAGATACTACAATAACTATGAGACTTGGGTCTTCATTTGATCAAAGTTCTATATCTACGAGGGACCCCGGAAGCCATCTAGTTCAATGCCCTTATTTTACAGATGACAAAGCTGAGGCCCAGAAAGTCATGCAGATAGTAAGCCACAGATCCAGGATGTGAATCCAGGTCTTCTGACTTCACATGTAGCACTACTTGCATCACATCATCTAGCTCACCTTAGCCACCTTAGCATTATATGGGTAGTAATTTCCAACTTCAGTATCTCAGGGTAGTAGTAAGATGCTCCTAGGTTTTCAAAGGGTATGAAGTGGTGTACAAGGTCTGGTAGGCTGTACCTAGTTATGAAGTTTCCAAGTATGGGTCAGGCTAAGGAATGTTTATCTGGTGCTTGAGGACCAACCTAGATAAGTTTGTAGGGATTCATCATCTCTTTTTTTTTTTTTTTTGCCACAAATTTGACCCATGTCAACTCTTAGATTTCATAAATGAATGAATGAATGAATGAATGAATGAATGAAAAAAAGAAAATACTAGACTAAGTCCACAGAATAGAAGTAGAAAAGAAAACAGTCTCTGCTCTCAAGCTCATATTTTAATGGAGGGAAATAAGTGTATAGGAGGCTTCATTGGCAAGTCAAATGGAAGGCCCAGTGGTCTTGAGGGTGAAGTATCAAAGCTTATGGTAACAAATCTTTTAAAATGTCATTTCCACTGATAAATCTATGGCCATTTCTGAGGTTGCCATGTGACAGAGCCAAGGACATCAGAGTAGAGAAAGAGGAAATCTTTGTGATTTCTTGAGTCTTTGCGATTATTGAGTAGACGGTGGCTACTATAGTTGCAAAGACAGTTGCCAGTTCGCGTTGCCACAAAAGGCTGGAGATGACCAATGGCTGGAGGCTGGACTGGAAGCAGGACCAGTGGTCTGGGCAGCCATGCTGTTCCTGAGGTCCATTGTTGTCACTTGGTTAGAAGTTAGTGTTGGCAGTGTTGGGAGTGTTGATCCCTTTCTCCACAAGGGTTGCCTTGCTTTTTAAAAGATCATCATTTTCTTTTCTTTTTTAATGTCCAAACGTTCTTTTTTCCTCCTCCCATCTCCTCCCCTCACCCACAAGGAACTATAGAACCCCTGTATCACACTAGTACAATTCAAAAAACAAAACAAAAATACTGCCACACGGATCACATCCAAAAATGTATTTCTTACTCTGCATATTAACTCATTATCTCTCTCTCTTATAAGGTGGGCAGTGTTCTTCATCAGTCTGGAGTTATGGCTTATTATTTGGTTTTTAGTTCTCTTTCAAAAATTACTTCTTTATAATATTGATGTGAGAGTACAAATTGTTTTTCTGATTCTACTCACCTCATTAAGCATCAGTTCATTCAAAGCTATCCATGTCTTTGAAATCATATCTCCTCATTTCTTACAACACAATAGGCATCACATTCATATACCACAATTTGTTCAGCTACTTCTCTACTGATGAGCATCTGCTTTGTTCTCAGTCTTTTGCCACCAAAAAAAAGAGCTGCTTTAAATATTTTTCATATCTATCGGACCTTTTCCTCTGTGATCTCTGTGGGGTATAGGTCTAGGAGTGGTATCCCTGAGTTGAAGGTAAGCATTGCTTAATAACTTTTTATGGATAATTCCAAATTGTTTTTCCGAACGGTTGGGTCTCTGTATAACTCCACCAACAGTGCCTGTTTTCCCGAAGCATTTCCTACATTTGCCATTTTTTTTTTTTATCACCATTGCCAGTATGATTGTGTGAGGATGACCTACCTTAATGATGGCTCCAAGGGTCTGGCTAGAAGGAATGCCTGAACTAGTAAAGGCTGAGGGTGGCATGATTTGTTTGCACTTTAATTTAATTAAGCACTTACTCTGTGTCAGGCATTGTGCTAAGCAATGGTAATGCAAATACAAGCAGAAACAGAATGAAATGCAAAAGAAAAGACTTGCTTGCTCTTAGATATTTACTTTAAAAAATGGAAGTGGAATATCATACGTTTTCTCATGTTTTTCAACATATCAATTGGTTTTATGGAACTTTTTTCTCTTCCACTTTTTTCTTTTAAAAAAATCTTGTCCTGAGGCATACTCACTGGCAGAGGAGGGGAAGTGACACAGGAGAAATTTAAGTTACGTTAAAATTAGTAATATCAATAAAAATTTATTTTTAAAAAATTGGAGAGGGTAAAGCAATGGACGGGGAATGTTTTATGTCCAGATAAACCAACGTGGAAGTGAGACAATCTACAACTCTCTGTCACTGATTCACTGGGTACCTCTCTGCACATCTCTTGTGTTCATTTCAATTTTTGTAAATTGGCTTTAATTATTCATCTCCAGCTAATCAACTCTTTGAGATGTGAGAAGTATTTTGACAAAAACTGGTACTCTTCAAAGTGATTTTGAAAAAGATTCTAGTAGCAAAGTCAGAATAGCACTGAGAAAGCAGAGTTATAAAAGCCCACACTAATTAATTAGCGCTTGAAAATTAAGACATGAGGTCAATAGTGTAAGTTATATTATCCTTATTTTACAGACAAGAAAACTGAGATCCACAGAAATTAGGTGATAGCGCAAATCTGGTGGCTGGTGAGGTCTCAAAGGAAGCTGTGACAAAAACTGCAGTTCAAAATTGAGATTCAGGTTAGAGGAAGCTTTATTTATAAAGAAATACTTACAAAAGACTTCACAATGCAGGAATCCTTCCAAATGGAGCACATACATATTTACCTCTTTTTTTTTTAATCTAGAAAAGCATTATTTTGCTCGGGGAAAAAATATTAACAGTAGGAATTAAAACATATTCTTTATTTGTGTTGGCTTTAGAAAGAGACAAGAACAGGTTATGTAGGGATGGGAGATGGGCTCACATTCTGAGATGTGTGTTCGACTATTTGGAGGCTAGTTTTGTTTGTTTCTGAGATTGAGTCTCTCTGCCTCACCCTTGCTGAAAGTGTACATGGCCACACAGGGCCAGTCCCACTTCTGATTTCCACAGCTTTGACCTGTCCCATCTCTGCAAGTCTCAGTCTCCCCACTATCTGAGATTATATGGAGAGTAATAGTCATTCATGTTAAGAAAGAGAAATGCAAGGTCTTGTATTTCAAACATTTATAAAAAACCTAAACTCAACCCCATACTATAATCTCTTCCTCCTCCCCTTTGTTCCCCTTTTCCAACACTCATACCTGCACATATTCTGTACATCATAAATCTTGTGGTTCAAACCCCACGTCCTCCAAGGGTCTTTCCCAGGATTCTCTGCTCTATTATTTATAACCCTTACTGATCCATTTAAAGGCATTTATTGCTACACAATTTTATTGTCTATGTCTTGTCTCATTCCAGGTGTTAGAGGATATATAGTTTTGTGTCTTGGAAAGAATAGTGATTTTGAAATCAGAGGAACTGAGCATAAAATCCAGCTCTGCTGATTGCTGCTCATGTGACCCTGGACCAGTCTTCACTCAACTTCCTTATCTATAAAATAAGATATTTGGATTTTTGTTGTTCAGTCATTCAGCTGTATCCAACACTTCATGACCCATGGACCACAGTACGTCAGGTCTTTCTATCCTCCATTATTTCCTGAAGTCTGTCCAAGCTCATGATGTTTGGATGATATTCCTTCAAAAGTTCATTCTAGTTCAAAGTTTTATGGTTATATTCAAAGGCCATCTCCAGTCGTCTTGATCCATATCTGGCCGCTGGACCCAGATGGAGGAGAAAGTGAGGCGGCTGATTTTGCACAGCTCTCCCCCCTCATTTAAATCCACCTCACTTGCACATCTTGGCATTACCTCCCTGATGTCATGGTCCTCTGAGAAGGAAGGACAAACAGCACCATGTTCAAAGCATCATGCTAGGCACTAATCATATAAAGACAAAAAATGAAACCAATCTCTGTCCTTGAAGAGATCTCTTCTATAGGGGAAAAAAGTGGGGTGAGTGGGAAATCAGGGAAGGTTTTTCAGAGGAGTTGGCACCTGAACCTTGGCACCTTGAAAGAAAATAAGGATTGTCAAAGGTAATAACGAAGAGGGAGGGCATTCTGGGTATTGGGAGATGGGTTGGCTTTTGTGAATACATAGATCTCAGGGGCAGAATGTTAATTCTGGAAAATAGCAAGCAATCCAGTTTCACTGGAATTGAGGGACCACAAAAGGGAATAATATGAAATAAAACTGGAAAGACAGGTTAAAGCTAAATTGTGAAAGGCTTTAAATGCCAGTTTGAGTTGTTTATATTTTAACCTGAAAGGAAAAGGGAGCCAACTGAATGTTTCTGAGCAAAGAAATTTTAAAAAAATCAACATTAAATGCATTCTTTAGGAAGCATGAGGCTTGGGCGGTTGAGCAAAGGATAGATTAGAGAGGGAAGAGATGGGAAGTAGCAAGAACAATTTGAAGGCCATGGTGAAAGCCACCCATTCATTGTTCTTTGCTCAGTAGCTTTCATGAACATGAGCTCTTTGCATTGAGAGCCATAACCAGGGTACACAGGTACTTGGGCATGTGCACTTAGAAATGCACATTTGTGTGCATATACATTTGTGTGTGCATAAACACAATGCACATATATGTGCCAAATGTGCACATGTATATTGTTGTGTGATTTTTTTATATGAATATGTATGTGTACAGTTATCCCTTCCATATCACAAGACTCATGATCTGGAAAATCTGTGTAAAATTTTGTGGCTCTCCCTTCATACCACAGAAGACATCTGAATTATTATGGCATAAGTCGATATTACCCAATACTGTACATACATTTCATGCATTTCTGAGTTTCTAAACATTTTCTGCGTTGTCTGCTGGCCTTCAGATGTTTTCTGCAGATTCCACAAACTCCCCAAAAAATTTCCATTTGATTTCTTGTACCATGTATATATGTATAAAGTTTCTGTGAGAAAGAGATACAGAAATAGAGTCAGGAGTACTTCTGTCTCTCAGGACATTTAGCCCTTTGAGAAAACTCATCTTATTTCAGGTACTTTATGATACTTAAAATAGGACTGATTGGCCAAAGAGGAGATCTGGTCTCCTATTTTCCACTACTTGACTAACATGAAGTCCAAAACAAATATAGTCAGACAAGAAATAACAGGTTAAATGGTAGGCCTATATGTTTAAAACAAATCTTTTTCCCCCTCTACATTATTGACTATTCTCCTAGACATTTGAAAGAATATTCCCTCAATGTGATGCACAGGAATTTTGTCTTTAGTAAACAATGTATGCTTTCTGCTCAGTAATTCACATGCATTTAACTGTGATCACACACAGAAAATCATTCCCAGCAAGTTACCTTCCTGCCAGTTTGACTTGATCTCCCAGATGTTTCCCATTTCCCTATGGCTGTGGCACAAGCCTCTCTGTTTACTGATTTTTCCCAGACTCATGGTGTTTCTGGCATCTTTCCGGTTCTTCTTGGTGATCCTGATTGAACAAGGAATTTTCAGCTTTGAGTGGTACTCTTCTTTTTTTGATAATTATTGTGATTTTTAATTTGAGATATCCACCTGGTCAGACTTCCGTCTGTTTTCCAGGCAGAAGCAGCTGCTTTCAGGGTTCTATCACAGTCACATGAAAAGCTGCTGCTATGTAGAGAAGAAATCAGTTGGGACAATGACATTTTCATTTTGGCTGGTGGATGTAATTAGTGCATGGACCTGCTATTCCAAGGATACACTCCTTTTCTCTATCCTTATGTCTCCGTCTGTCTGTGGGTCTTTCTCTATTTTTCTCTGTGTACCTCTCTCTGTCTCTGTTTCTGTCTCTGCGCCTCTGTCTCTTTGTCCCTTGCTCTATGTCTTATAAAGCACTCTCTGTGTCTCCTCTCTATGTCCATTTCTCTGTCTGTCTCTGTCTCTGTCACACACACACACACACACACACAGACACATACACACACACACACACAAACACCCTTTTTGGAATGAAAAAAAATTCTTGCCGGGAAAATGGCACTGTGCCACATTGCCTTGGGCTATTCTGTAGGTGCTTTGGATAAAGCCTGTAGGAGAACATATGGGCCTCATGAAAGAAACACCTGCTTGTTCAGACTGGGGGATGAAAAAAAGGTTGTTCTGTTGCTAATTTGGAGCCCTTCGAAGGAGAGCTGGCTGTGATTAATGTAGGAGGTAGTTCGAGATAGTCTCTGCCCAGCTCTTCTCAGGTGTGTGATTTTCATTCCCTTGATTTTTAAATAGAACACAATTCAGGGAATATGCCTCATTAAGAGCCTGGTAGCACAAAAGAATGATTTCAGAGGTCCTCCCATCTTTCTCTTATCTAAAACCTAATCCATTTTCCTTTGGCGTACAAGTCTACCAAAATTCTAGCTCTTGATTTGCCAGATCCCTACAAAAACAAGTGAGCTCAGGACATCTAAAAATGATCTCTGCACCTGCTCTCTGGGGAGGAAATTTTTTTAAAGAAACAACATGTAAGAATAAATCAGTTACGCTTTCAAGACTACTACTCAGTTCTCCGAAAATGATTTGGTAGAAAGAAAAAAAGGATATAGTATGATGAGATATTTTTTTAATTTACTAGATTCTAAGCTGTAGCAAAAGATGAATGGTCTAAACATATAACACGTCATAAAGGCTATAAAAACTGCATTGAATTAAAATTAGAACTTCAACTGACAAACCTGGATACCAAGCACTTCTATATGCTCCAAAAATATAAGCAAAAGCTATATTATTGCTACAGCTACATTTAACAACAGTAGACAATTTGGAGAAAATTTGCCTCCAAGGAGGGATCCTTTAGAAAATGTCATCTGACTTTGGCAAACCCTGAGTTGTTGTAGAATAATGACACTCATTTAGCAGATTGTTGTATGATGTCACCAAACCTTGTTCGGCAGGCTGAATTGGGCCTTTTTCAATAGACCCACTGCCTGAGAGAGTGGGGAGGTTGGGAGAGCCTGGGGAGCAGCTGAAGAGGCTGCCATCTCCTGGTCCAAGCACTGATGGTCATTAGAAAGCTTTAAAATCTCTAGCACTCCTCCGAGGCTAGCTGTGTGAGATGGTTAGTTGTACCCAAAACGTTGCTCACATTCTCATTTTTTAAGAGCTTTGGTTCAAGCACTTGTCAAAACCTGAAATGCATCATTAAGCCCTTCCTCCTCCTAATTTTCAATTCCATGTGTATTTCATGGGAAATTTAATTTATGTGTCTCAGATTCACTCAAGTGTAATTGAACAAATGTGGTTTTGTAAGATTTACTTAATGTCAAAAAAAAAATATTGTTCAGGCTCTCCTCAGATATAGGGAGTGGTGTTTTACCAAGAGTGAGTGGACTTGGCATCCAAACAATGTGGATAGGATTTTAAAATCTGGATCAACATTCCCAGGGACTCTTCATTCCTTTCTGTTGAAAAGGATTTCTATGATTACTGGCTCTAAAAAAGAATGCACTAAGTGCCCTATTTATAAAATTAAATTTCAGTGTTGGTATTGGTTTGATTCCCTCCTCCCAAAATAGCTGTATCCCTTCATCAAGTCTTTCTCTTAATTTTTCTTCATCTTGCACATAAGCATACGATATTCTGAAAAAGATACACAAAGGGAGTATGTACTTGAAATAAACCTTTTATTAATAAGAATGGAGTAACATACCTACACTATGACAGAGTTAAGAAGGGTAAGAAACTGAAACTTGGAAGAACCCTTCAGACCTGCTAGAGAGTTAATCTGAATGTAGATTCTGCTTCCTTAGCATGAAATCGGAGGAATTCTCCCATGGAGTCCTGCTTTGATAGCCAGTCATGGAGGAATCGCGAGAACTATGCCAGGAGATAATGGAGGTTCTGGACAGTCTTGCCAAACTCTAAGGGCTTCATGCACATGTCCAATTAGAGACAGAATCAGAGGTTTCTACCTGGAAGGGACCTCAGAATTTTAATCCAACTCATAAGGAAACTGAGACCCTGAGGGGTCACTTGTTCATAGCGAGTAAGCAAAGTTAGGACTAGAACCCAGGTCTTCTTACCCTAAATGTATCACTATTTACATTGAATCATGCAATGTAACTCAGTTGGTCAGTCAACAAGTATTTATCAAACACTTATTATGTGCTAGCCACTGTGCTAAGTACTAGAGGTGCAAAGAAAGGCAAAAAAAAATTGTTCATACAAGATATATACATGTATATGTATATATGTGTGTATATATATATATATGTAAGTTCATCTCAAACCTAAGTTTAAAGAGGTTTATCAGCAGAAGTTTGGTTACCAGGCAATTATTTTTTCTATTTTAAAGTTTATTTTACTTTAACTTTTTGTTAATAGCATGCTTCAATCTATATCCAAACAGTATCAGTTCTTTCTCTGGTTGTGGATAGTATGCTTCATCATTTGTCCTTTGGAATTGTCTTGGATCATTGTATTGCTGAGAATAGCTAAGTAATTCATAGTTCATAGAACAGAACTGCTGTCACTGTGTATAACGTTCTCCTGGTTCTGTTCACTTCACTATGCATCAGTTCATGTAAGTCTTTCCAGATTTTTCTGAAATCATCCTGCTTGTCATTTCTTATTGTGCAATAATATTCCATTACAATCTTATACCACAACTTGTTTCCTCCCATTCCCTGATTGATGGGCATCCTTTCAGTTTACAGTTCTTAGTTACCACAAAAAGTTCAGGTGATGATTTTTAATTTTTTTCTTTTTGCATTTTAAATTCATTTATTTAATTTTAGTTGTCAACATTTACTTCCACAAGACTTTGAGTTCCAAATTTTCTCCCTATCTCTCCTCTCCATCCACCCCCAGACAGCATGCATTCTGATTACCACTTTCCCCTATCTACCCTCCCTTTTAACACTCCTCTCCCTTCTCTTATCCCCATCGCCTCTATTTTCTTGTAGGACAAGAAAGATTTCTATACCCTTTTGCCTGTATGCCTTTTTTCCCAGTTGCATGTAAAAACAACTTTTAACATTCATTTTCAAAATTTTGAGTTCCAACTTGTTTCTCTTCCTCCCTCCCTACCCATCCTCATTGAGAAGGCAAATAATTCAATATAGGTTATACATGTGTAGTTATGCAAAAGACTTCCATAACAGTCATATTGTGAAAGACTATATTTCCCTCCATCCTATCCTGCCCCCCATTTGTTCTATTATCTCTTTTGACCTTGTCCCTAACCAAAAGTGATTACTTCTAATTATCCCCCTCCTCCCATTTGCCCTGCCTTCTATCATCTCCCAATACCCCACTCATCTCCTTCTCCCCAACTTTCCTGTAGTATAAGATAGATTTTCATAACAAACTGAGTGTGCATGTTATTCCCTCCTTAAGACAAATGTGATGAGAGTAGGCTTCACTTTTTCCTTCTCAACTGCCCCCTTTTCCCCTCCACTGAAAGAACTTTTTCTTGCCTCTTTTATCAGAGATAATTTGCCCCATTCCATTTCTCCCTTTCTCTTCCCAATATATTCCTCTATCATCCCTTAATTTTATTTTTTAGATATGATCCCTTCCTAGTCCACTCACTCCGTGCTCTCTCTATATATGTATATAATCCTTCCAACTACCTTAATACTGAGAACAGTCTCAAGAGTTATAAATATTATCTTTCCATGTAAACAGTTCAACTTTAGTAAATTCCTTATGGTATTTCTTTCCTGTTTACCTTTCCATTCTTCTCTTGATTCTTGTGTTTGACAGTCAAATTTTTGGTAACAACATGGACTTTCTAGAGTGTTGCCCCTAAGCCCAGTCAACTATCTGTAAAATGGCTCTAAACAAATTCAGGAGCTGCAGAATCTACAGAATGATGGAGTGAAGCAAATCTCCAACCCAAGACAGACTGAAAGGTCTCCAGGAAGTGTCTATCACACCACACAGGGAGCAGAGCACTGTCTAGCATGTGCAGCACTAGCAGAGACAGGACCTGAGCAGGCCATAGGGAGACTGAATCTCTCACACTTACAGTGGTTTCCAGATTTCATGACCCCAAAACACTGAAGATAAATTGGAAGGCCAGTGGAAAAAGCCTGTGGGACCAGTGCAGGAGAGTGGAATGGTATGACCCCAGCTCCAGGGTGGCAGAGGAGGGAGGAGGCAGAGGAACCCGTGGAAGCCACAGCAGCAGTAGGGACAGCTAAAGCCACTGTTTCTGGAGCACTAGGCCCACAGATTGTGGGGGGATTGAGCTGCTGACAGTATACCCTCCAGTCCCATGGAAGCAGGGAACTACCTTAACAAAGAGCTAAGAAGTCAAGTAGAAGGCTGGAGAAATGAGCAAAAACTGGAAAAGAATCAGACTATAGAATCTTACTTTGGTGACAAGGAAGACCAAAACATGAAAACAGAAGAAAACAAAGTCAAAGCTCCTCCATTCAAAGCCTCCAAGAAAAATATAAACTGGTCTCAGGCCATGGAAGAGCTCAAAAAGGATTTTGAAAATCAAGTAAGAGAAGTAGAGCAAAAATTGGGAAGAGAAATGAGAGTGATGCAAGAAAATCATGAAAAAACAGTCAATTGCTTGCTAAAGGAGACCCAAAACATGCTAAAGAAAATAACATTGTAAAAAATAGACTAATCCAAATGGCAAAAGAAATCCAAAAAGCCAGTGAGGAGAACAATGCCCTAAAAAGGAGAATTGGCCAGATGGAAAAGAAGGTCCAAAAGCTCACTGAAGAAAACAATTCCTTAAAGATTAGAATGGAGCAGATGGAAGCTAATGACTTTATGAAAAATCAAGAAATTATAAAACAAAACCAAAGGAATGAAAAAATAGCAGACACAGTGGAATAACTCACTGGAAAAATAACTGACCTGGAAAATAGATCCAGGAGAGACAATTTAAAAATTATGGGGTCACCTGAAAGCCATGATCAAAAAAAGAGCTTAGGCATCATCTTTCATGACATTATCAGGGAAAACTGCCCTGATATTCTAGAACCAGAGGGTGAAATAAATATTGAAAGAATCCACCAATCACCTCCTGAAAAAGATCTAAAAAGAGAAACTCCTAGAAATATTGTAGCCAAATTTCAGAGTTCCCAGGTCAAGGAGAAAATATTGCAAGCAGGTAGAAAGAAACGATTTAAGTATTGTGAAAATACAATCAGGATAACACAGGATATGGCAGCTTCTACATTAAGGGATCAAAGGGCTTGGAATAGGATATTCCAGAAGTCAAAGGAACTGGGATTAAAACCAAGTGTCACCTACCCAGCAAAACTGAGTATAATACTTCAGGAGAAAAAATGGTCATTCAATGATATGGAGGACTTTCAAGGATTCTTGATGAAAAGACCAGAACTGAATAGAAAATTTGACTTTCAGACAGAAGGATCAAGAGAAACATGAAAAGGTAAACAGGAAATAGAAGTTATAAAATATTTTCTAAAATTGAACTGTTGACGTTCCTACATGGAAAGATAATATTTGTATCTCTTGAGACTTTTCTCAGTATTTGGGTAGTTGGAGGGATTATACACATAAACACACACATACACACACACACACATATAGACAGAGAGCACAGGGTAATTGAATAGGAAGGAATCATATCTAAAAATATAAAATTAAGGGGTGAGAGAGGAATATATTGGGAGGAGAAAGGGAGAAATGGAATGGGGCAAATTATCTCTGATAAAAGAGGCAAGAAAAACCTTTTTTGATGGAGTGGGAAAATGGGGAGATGTGAGGGATAATGTGAAACTTACTCTCATCACATTTGGCTCAAGGAAGGAATAACATGCACACTCAATTTGGTATGAAAACCTTTCTTACACTACAGGAAAATAGTGGAGAAGGGGATAAGCAAAGTGGGGGGGAACGATGGAAGGGAGGGTAAATGGAAGGAGGGTCCAATTACAAGTAAACACTCTTGGGGAGGGACAAGGTCAAAAGAGAGAATAGGAGAAATGGGGGCAGGATAGGATGGAGGGAAATATAGTTAGTCTCACACAACATGACTATTATGGAAGTCATTTACAAAACTACACATATGTAGCCTATATTGAATTGCTGGCCTTCTCAGTGGGGGTGAATGGGGAGGGAGGAAGGAAGAGAAGTTGGAACTCAAAATTTTAAGAACAAAGTTTGAGAACTGCTTTTGTGTACACCTGGGAAATAAGATATACATGTGATGGGATATAGAAATTTATCTTGCCCTACAAGACAAGAGAAAAGATGGGGTAAGGGAAGGAAGGGGTGTTAGAAAGTAGGATAGACTGGGGGAAGGGCTAATCAGAATGCTTGGCATTTTGGAGTGGGGGGAGGGGAGAGAAGGGGAGAAAATTTGGAACTCAAAATTTTGTGGAAATGAATATTGAAAACTAAAAATAAATAAACATAAAAAAGCATGTAGCAAATTTATTGTGGTAGTGCTACTTGTCTCTGTCTCCTTTTTCTGTTCTCTTCTGTACAATGTTTCACTGGAACTTCTCTTTATTTACTTTTTGGTGTCATTATCACTCCTCTCCACCTTTTCTCCTTATAATTCTGCCTCTCCCTCACATATCCCTCCTTTGTAACAAATTAGCATAGTCAAGCAAGATAAATGCACATGTTGGCTGAACCTCTAGTACATCACTGCTCTGCCAAGAGGGGAGAAAATTAACTTCACTATCAGTATTCCAGAGTCATGGCTGGCTATTGCCTTAATTAATGTGCTTAATTAATTCTTTGTCAGTTGTGTTCATTTACAATTTTGTAGTCGTATAAATTTTTCCCCTGGTTCAGCTCAGTTCATTTTGCATCAGGTCACATGAGTCTACTCAGAATTCTTTGAATCCACTCCTTTCATAGACCATAATAGTATTCACAATGATTTTGTTCAACCACAGCAACTCACGAAAACTTTGTGCTACAGCACAGAGAAATCATAATCTGAGTAAATGAACGAAATTACTCATTCAAATAAAATTAAGGATCCTTACATTGTTAAAATAAATAGAAACAAAGGAAGTTATAGATGAAATCAGACACAAGACCAAATGAATATGGAAGCTGATTAACTGACAGAGCTGGAAGAATCCTTAGAAATAGTCTAGTCCTTCTTGTTTGACAGGTGAGTGCTAACAAAAATGACAATATACAATGTTTTGTGGTTTCAGCCATGGTTTTATTCTAGTTTTTTTTGTTTATAAATCTCTTTCCCATACATTATTTCATTTGATCCTCACAAAAACCATGTGAGGGAAACAGATATTATTATCTCCATCTTTAAAGACAAAGAAAATGAGACCCTGAGAGGCTCGTTGACTCCCCTGAGGTCATGTAGCTACTCAGAGAGTAGGGACAAGATTCACTTCTCCACATTTGTAGTTCAGTGTCCTGTCAGTCCACTTTTTTGGGCCCATTATAAAAGATTATTTGTAAATATATATAAGAACATCAATCATATCCATCAATCAATAAGCATTTACTGTGTGCCAGTATCGTGCTAGGCATTGGGGATACAAGGACAAAGGAAAAAATAGTCTATACCATCAAGAAAATTATATTTGTATATATGCATGTGTGTATATATGTGTATATGTAATATATATGTTGTATACATACATATATACTTATGTAGTATACATATTCATATATATGCTTTTCTATACCTGCTGGGGTTGGAAGCTCAATTCCATGTGGACAGTCTCGGGCGGGTAAAGGTGGGAACTTCTAAATCTTAGAGTTCTCACGAGACCCCCCAGGAAACGACTGGGAATCGAGGTGAACCGAGCTATCTCGTGTATTTCTGCCTCTTCCCGTGAGAGACGTGATGGGAGAGAGCTCTCCCCGCCCTCGAGATTGTCCCGGATCTGGGCACACCTAACAGGCACGGTATTCAGATGCAAACTATGCGACTGGAGAGCTTAAGTAGGATCAGGAAAGCCTGAAAGCTCTCTTGGGCGGAGGGGCGCGGAGCGGACAGGACACAAAGCTCCGCTTTCCCTCTTTCTTCTCTCCCCTCCCCCTCTCTCCCCACTTATACTTCTACTTCCAATCTCTTATTGTAAGATCTTTGCCTCCTTGGGAGAGCTTTCTCTTTCCCTCCTAAGGAAGAATTCCCCTGCACTTGTAACCGAGACCCTGAAATAAAGCTCAACCCTTGTTCGACTCTGGAACGTCCTTTCTCTCATATGAGCATCTGGTTTGGCCAGCTGAAGACCTCCCATAGAGGTAAGGTAAGACTCGGGTAGCCCTCAGGCCTCTAGGCCTGGCATATACCTATATATACATACATGTACACATGCATACACATGTGTGTATGACAGCTGGTGGTTCAGTGGATAGAGCAGTAGTCCTAGAGAAGAGAAGACTTGAGTTCAAATCTGTTCTCAGGTACTTACTAAGTATATGATCCTGCACATGTCAACCTTTCACTTTCTTCAACCAGAAAATGGGGAAAATATTACCATCTACCTCACAGGGTTGTTGTGAGAATCAAATGAGCTAATCTTTGTAAAAAGCACTTAGCATAGTGCCTAGCACATGGTTGTTTGTTGTCGTTCAGTTGTTACAGTCATGCCTGACTCTTCTTGACCCTACTTGGGGCTTTCTTGGCCAAGATACTGGAGTGGTTTGCCACTTTCTTCTCTAGCTCATTTTACAAATGAGGAAACTGAGGCAAACAGAGCTAAGTGACTTATCCCGGGTCACACAACTATTAAGAGTCTGAAGCTGGATTTGAATTCAGGAAAATGAAACTTCTTGACTTCAGGTCAGATAAACTATCCACTATACCTCCTCGCTGCCCTATCATATGGTAGATATCATATAAATGTTTATTCTCTCTCCTTCCCCATACCATATGTGGGTATATAACAAATAGATTTAGGATGATTTGGAGGGGAGATACTTATCAACTAGAAGGATTAAGGAAGATGTCATGTGGAAGGTGGCCTTGGAGCCCAACCCCAAAGTACGTGGCTACTGCAAAAAGAAATCCACATACTTTTGAGGAGGGGCTTACTCACTGAACCCAAGGCAAGCCCCAATAGTTTGCTCCTGAAGCTTAATAACAACATTTTCTACTTATTTTATCCTTGGTAATGTCAGAATGAGACCATCCTGTGGTGAATGAGTATGAAAAGCTCCCCAAAAGTAGATTTGAAGGATGGACTGCAAAGAGAACTGATCTCTTCTGTGAAAGACAAGAATGGGGAAATAGAGTATTTGAGATTCACCACACATGGTTTCATTTTCCATGAGTATGAGAGATGAAAAATATTATTTTGCTGTAACTTTTATGGGGACCAAGTGATATATTGAAGTTTTTGGTGCCCTCCCCCCAGCCACAAGGTCATACTTAACATAGTAATAGACTACAGAAAAGCATAAAACAAAGACACAGACCATTGTGGGGGGAAAAATCAACTGCCTAACACATTGATTTTTAATGTTATAAAGCAGAAAGATAAATGCAGGTTACCACAGAGCCAGATGATGAAATATGTCTTGGCAGAGGAATCTGTGAATTAAGAAGGAATTTGTATCATCATCATTTCTTTTTATATTCTGACCCCTCCCTCGTCAAAAGCCTTCCATCTCCTGTGCAATCAGCAGTAGCTCTGTCAAAGTCTACTTTGTATCAATATTAACTCATCTAGCAATCTTCACAAAGCATGCAAGTCCGAAATTTAAATCTCTTTTTCATTGTTCAGTAGATGGCACACAGCAATACTTGATTTCTTGTCCCTGTAGCTCTTTAATCCTGCAGTAGAGACCACTTAAAGCCTGTATGTAGGCATAATTTGTCAGACTCTGGGATTTGCTTATTTCAACCATCACTTGTGAAGTGCCTACTATGTGTCAGGCACTTTTAGGCACTGGCAATATCAAGACTGAAATGGAGCAGTCTTTGTCCCCAAGGAGCTCATATTCTATTGGATTAAAGAGTCATGTAAATAGAAAATTAAATACAAAATACATCAAACTAATTTCCCAGGGAGAAGATGAAGACACAGGTGTAATATACAGGGCATTGCTGTAACAACAGAATGGGGCTTCCAGAAGGTACAATGGAAAATAGGGTAGAGTAGTTGAGTGATACAAGAGGAATGGGGCTGATGTGACTAAGTGTGAGGAGTGGGAATAGAGGCTAGAAAAAGGTCATTCAAACCTAATCAGCATGAGACTTTAAATCAGAGGGATTCTGGGTGGACCAATGGGGCAATAAATAGTCTGTCAAGTGCTCTAGTAGCAATGGTAATATTGATTATCTGTCCCTGAGCAAAAAGGGGAAATGGGTGATATGGCCATGGGCCAAAAGCAGAAGGAGAGACCCTGGTCCTGCCTGGCCTTGGGAAGAGAAAATCTAAGGGGTCCTAAAACAAGAGGTCAGTCCACTTTTGATCATGCTCTAATTTTTCCTATAATGGGGAATCTTGTCTTGTTTTCCTCACTAAGACTTGGCTTCACATTGTAATACAGTAACTAGTTCCTTGTCTTATCCCCCTTGACTTGATTTCTTTCTCTAGTTTTCTGTAAAGAATTCATAGTTACTCTTGGATTGGAATCATGCCTCGCCCAAACCCTAGTCCTTTCTGGGACTTAAGTTCTGCCCTTGGACTTCTGGGTCCTCTCAACAATGAGTGATACTCAATAATGACAAATAAGCATAACATGTGTATGTGAATACATGTATGTGTGTGTGTGTGTGTGTTTGTGCTTTCCTCACATGGCCTCTCTGAGGTAGGTAGTGCAGTATCAAGAGTGTTGACTCAAGTGTGGAAATGCAGATTAAAATCCTCATTCTTTCACTTGGTACCTGTGCTTAGTCAGTTCATTTCTCTGAGCCTCAATTTTCTCATGTGTAAAATGAAGAGATTGAAGAAGGTGATTTCTAAGGTCCCTTTAAGCCTCTCATCTTTGACTCAATGCATTACCTCCGCTACATTTTTCAAATGGGAAAACAAGACATATAAAGATCAAGTGACATGATCATGGTCATGTGCCAAGTGTCAGTGTTAGTACTACTCAAACCCAGATTTTCCAAAATCCTATGCCCTTTCAACCTGTCTAAACCTAATTCTGCTGCTAGGACTTTTTCTTGCCTTCTAAGACCTCTAATTATTGCTTACTCTAGGCAATGATGACCTTTCCTTACTTACTTGGACCTCTTCCTATGTCCTGCTACTTGAATTTTCAATACTTTCTTACTCCAATACCATGGATCCCCCTTATCTTTGGGTATTGGCCATCCCAGAATAGTTCTTTCCATTTTCTACTCAATCTTGGATATGATTTCTAATATTCCCACTAACCAACACTCTGGCCTAGCCTAGATGGTCTCCTTACCATTTTTTACCATCCTGCCTTCTGCATCTGTGGGCAGATAGCACTAGACAACTGGGTAGAAGGTGCAGATAGCACTTTCCATATTGTACTCCTAGCCTGGAAAGCTTTCTCTTGATCTTACCACTTATCCAATCACTAAACATTCCTGAAAGTTTCCCTGCATTCCCATCTCTTCCACAAACTACCTCCTAGCTCTTTCAGTACAATGAACTTAACCTCTCTGGAATCCTTTAATATTTATTTTCTGTGCGTTTATCTATTCCGGAATTGTAACATCATGTTTTTCCCCATCACTATGAAGCCTTACCTGATCCCTGATCTTTGGATGAAAAACATTCCCTTCCTAATGTTATTAAATTTTTATTTTGACATTTTTTGCCTTTTGTTTTTCTACCAGTTATTTAATGCTTAAATTTCTATCAGTCATTTAATGATATACTCATCAACTTTCAGAGCAGCTAGGTGGTATGGTGGATAGAGCACCAGTGCAGGAGTCAGGAGGACCTGAGTTCAAATCTCACCTCAGACACTTGAAACTCACTATGTGACCTTGGGCAAGTCACTTAACCCCAACTGCCTCATTCTGGGTCATCTCCAGTCATCCTGATGAATATCTGGTCGCTGGATTCAGATGGCTCTGGAGGAGAAGTGAGGCTGGTGATCTGCACAGCTCTCCCTCACTCAAAACAAAGTCAAGTGCAAGTCATGTCATTATTTCTCTGATGGCATGGTCTTCTTCAGCAACAAAGGACGAACACAAAACACTAACTTTCACTTAACCTTCCCTTGGGATAGGAGCTAGACTTGTATGCAAGAAACATCTGCATGAGGAAATTTCCTCCACCAGTATAAGTAGACATGTTTTCTACAACTTAGGGAGTTACCCAGAGGACTGAGGTATTACCTGACTTGCTCAGTGTAACACAATTAGGGCTTTAATCCAGGTTGTCCCAGCTCCAAAGCCAGTAACCTATCTACTACCCCAAGCTATGTCTCCCATCCTAATATTATTTTTATAACAGGTTGTCTAGATTCTACTATCCTTCTCAAGTTTTTCTTTTATTATATTTGATTCTCTTGGTGTCACGTATCTCTTATTAAGAGTGTAGGGGGGGGGGCGGAGCCAAGATGGCGAAGTAGAAAGACGCACATACACATAGCTCCGAACACACAAACCACAAAACGGCTAGAGGGGACCAAGCCAGGGCGAATTCTGCACCCAGAGACCACGGAGTATTGGAGCAAGGGAGATTCCTGCTCCGGAGAGACCTGCGGACCTCTCGCGGGGGTCCTTCACGCCGCAGACTGGGCGCTGGGACGGGGAGAGGAGTGCGGCCCTGCCGCGGCCGCGACACTGAGGGAAGGAGATCCGAGAGGGCTACGGGGACGGGATCTCCAGCAGCCACGCGGGTCCCCCCACCCACAGAGGGACCTGCAAACCTCTCGCAAAAGGTTCGTCGCTCTGCAGACGCGGAGCCCAGCCCGGACCTGCAGCGGTGGCGGCGGCGGCCACGGCTCCAAGAGGCACAGATCTGAGAGGGCTCCGGAGGCGGGATCTTCAGCAGCGGCACGGGCCCCGCCACCAACAGGTGACTGACGGGGGTAGGTGAGAGAGTCTCTTTGGCGGGTTGAGAGGGGAGTGGGGTGCCCCTAAGGCTCGGGCCCCCCCGGGAGGTGGGGGCTGAGAGGCGGCTGCGGACGGGGGCTCCCCAAACAGGCAGGAGCCTGGATCCATTGTGGAAGGTCTGTGCATAAACCCCCAGAGGGAACTATGCCTGAGAGGCGGCCCTGCCCCTGACCACATGAACTTAATTCTCACACTGAATAGTAGCCCTGCCCCCGCCAAAAATCCTAAGGTGGGAAGCAGCATTTGAATCTCAGTCCCCAAACGCTGGCTGGGAGGACCAGGAGGCGAGGTGGGTGTGAGGAGACCATTCAGAGGTCAGGCCACTGGTTGGAGAAAATGCCAAGAAAAGGCAAAAGAAATAAAACTATTGAAGGGTACTTTACTGGAGAAAAGACACTTCCTCCCTTCCTTTCTGATGGGGAGGAACAATGCTTGCCATCAGGCAAAGACACAGAAATCGAGGATTCTGTGTCCCAGCCCACCCAAGGGGCTCGGGCCATGGAAGAGCTCAAGAGGAATTTTGAAAATCAAGTTAGAGAGGTGGAGGAAAGACTGGGAAGGGAAATGAGAGGGATGAGGGAGAAGCATGAAAAGCAGATCAGCTCCCTGCTAAAGAAGAACCAAAAAAATATTGAAGAAATTGGCACCTTGAGAACTAGCCTAACTCAGCTGGCAAGGGAGGTACAAGGGGCCAATGAGGAGAAGAATGCTTTCAAAAGCAGAATTAACCAAATGGAAAAGGAGATTCAAAAGCTCACTGAAGAAAATAGATCTTTCAAAACTGGAATGGTATGGATGGACGCTAAGGACTTTTCGAGAAAAGACAGATATCTCAGAACATACCGTGCAGATTCGAAAAATGGAAGATAATGTGAAATATTTTATTGGAAAAACAACTGACCTGGAAAATAGAATCAGGAGAGACAATGTAAAAATTCTGGGACTACCTGAAAACCATGATCAAAAGAAGAGCCTAGACATCATCTTTCATGAAATTATCAAGGAAAACTGCCCTGAGATTCTAGAACCAGAAGGCAAAATAAATATTCAAGGAATCCGCAGAACACCACATGAAAGAGATCCAAAAAGAGAAACTCCTAGGAGCATTGTGGCCAAATTCCAGAATTCCCAGGTGAAAGAGAAAATATTGCAAGCAGCTAGAAAGAAACAATTCAAGTATTGTGGAAATACAATCAGGATAGCACAAGATCTGGCACCCTCTACATTGAGGGATAGAAGGGAATGGAATAGGATATTCCAGAAGTCAAAGGAACTAGGACTGAAGCCAAGAATCACCTACCCAGCAAAACTGAGTATAATACTTCAGGAGAAAAAATGGTCTTTCAATGAAATAGAAGACTTTCAAATTTTCCTGATGAAAAGACCAGAGCTGGAAAGAAAATTTGACTTTCTAACACAAGAATGAAGAGAACCATGAAAAGGCGAACAGCAAAGAGAAATCATAAGGGACTTACTAAAGTTGAACTGTTTACATTCCTACATGGAAAGACAATATTTATAACTCTTGAAACATTTCAGTATCTGGGCACTGGGTGGGAGTACACACACATGCACACACGCACACATACATAGAGACAGAGTGCACAGAGTGAATTGAAGAGGATGGGATCATATATTAAAAAAAAAATGAAATCAAGCAGTGAGAGAGAAATATTGGGAGGAGAAAGGCAGAAGTTATATGGGGCAAATTATCTCTCATAAAAGAGGCAAGCAAAAGACTTATTAGTGGTGGGATAAAGAGGGGAGGCAAGAGAAAAACATGAGGTCTACTCTCATCACATTCCACTAAAGGAAAGAATATAATGCACATTCATTTTGATAGGAAAACCTATCTCATAATACAGGAGAGTGGGGGACAGGGGCACAAGCAGGGTGGGGGGGAGGATGGAGGGGAGGGCATGGGGAGGAGAATGCAATACGAGGTCGACACTCATGGGGAGGGAAAGGACCATAAGAAAATAGAAGTAAAGGGGGACAGGATAGGATGGAGGGAAATATAATTAGTCCTATACAACACAACTAGTATGGAAATCATTTGCAAAACTAAACAGATATGGCCTATATTGAATTGCCTGTCTTTCAAGGGGAAGGGGTGGAGAGGGAGGGAGCTAAGGAGGTTAGAACTCAAAGTGTTAGGACCAAATGTAATGTTCTTACCACTGGGTAACAAGGTTAAGGGGTCAAGAAAGCTATCTGGCCCTACAGGACAAAAGAGAAGATGGAGACAAGGGCAGGGAGGGAGGATAGAGGAGAGAGCAGATAGGTCACAGGGGCAATTAGAAAGCTCGGGTTTGGGGGTGGGGAGGGGATAAAAGGGGAGAAAATTTGTAACCCAAAATTGTGTGAAAATAAATGTTAAAAAATAATAAAAAAAAAAGAGTGTAAGGAGGACAAGAATTCTGGAACCCAGGGATTCTGGAGGACAGGGATTATGGCCCTTTTTTATAACTTTCTCCTCAGAGTCTTGTACACAGTAGTTGCTTAATCAATGTTTACTGCATAAAGTTAATAGTGTATATTTTATCTTTCAGAAAAAATTGTTGAGTCTTATGTAAAATACCTATAACAGCATAGTCGTGTTATATTACATAGGACAAGAATTAGATGGGCATGAGTAGCCCTTTTCTCCCCAGCTCATGAAATAGTGGTGGTCTCTATCTACTGAGCTAAGCAAATTGCTATTGGTCATTCTGACTTGGCACACCTCCCTGGTTTATGGCCTGTGACCCTGTTTTTCAGATCCCACTGCTTTGTCCCTTTCCTTTGAACTCTGTTTGTTTTTTGATTTTACGACCTCTGCTTTTGGTTTGTGGATAGACCTCGGCTCTGGTCCTTCAGAAATTATTTATTTATCTAGTGACCAGCTAGTCCTATTTCTAGCAACACTTCAGTTACTGAACCCACTGGAAATCTCCCAGTTTCCCTACCTTCTGGGCCCTGAACTTGGCCCCACTACCAACCAGTAACAGATAGTACAGGACAACTCCTCTGAGTGGGGAATTGCACAGTGCTTTGCTCACAGTAGGGACTTTTGATTGATTGAACTTCCTGACCCCACACCTTAGCTATCTTGCTAAGTCAAGCTTAGTCAAGCTTCATAATGAGATTTTTAAGAAAGGAAAGAATCTGAGCTAGACAGGACCTGAGACACCAGTTAGTCAAACCCAATAGAACAGGAATCTCTCTTACAACATCCTTGACAAATGGTCATCTGGTTGCTGCTTCCAAACCCTTCAGTGAGGAGGAACCCATTACCTCACCAGGCAATCCATTATGCTTTTGGACAGCTCTAATTGTTGAGAAGATTTCCCTTAAATCAAGCTGAAATGTGCCTCTCTGTAATTTCCACCCATTGTTCCTAGTTCCATCCTCTGGGGCCAAGCAGAATAGAATGTCATGATCCTGAGTAGCACTTACACAGTATTTAATCAATATTTATTGAGTTCCTTTTATTTACCCAATGCTGTTAAGAATTCAAAAGATATATAGGATAAGGTTCCTGACCTCAAAAAGCTTACCAACTTATTGGGAATACGAGAATTATAGACATGAAAAAAATAGAGAACAATAGTGCCTGCAGGGCTAGTGTTCTAAGAGTCAGAGAATACAGAGATCAGTGCAGAAATCTGTAGTCAGGGAAGGATTTGTGGAGTAAGAGACAGGGTTTGAGGTAAGGGTTACACTTTGATTTTTAGGTAAATGAATTATTGTTGTTCAATCATTTTTCAGTTGTGTCCAACTCTTCGTGACCCTATTTAGGGTTTTCTTGACAAAGATGCTGTAGTGCTTTGCCATTTCCTTCTCTAGCTCATTTTACAGATGAGGAAACTGAGGCAAACAAGATTAAGTGACTTGCTCAGGTAAGTAGATGCAGATAGAAAACAAAACAAAACAAGTTGAAGGAATGTTATAACCAAAGTCTGGAAGATAGACGTGAGGATAGGAGGTGTAGGGGAATAACCTGATTGGGCAGAGAGGTTTCTTTGAGGGAAGATATAGTTAGATCCTTCTCTCATACATTTATATGCCCACAGTCTAGGTCAAAACTTATTTACATTAATTAATCAATGAGCATTTATTAATCACCTACTGCATGTTAGGAACTGGGGATACATGGAATAGACTCTGTTCTCAAGGAGAGTACATTAACTAGGTGAAGACAACGTGTATATATAAAATGTTCAAAATAAGCCTATAATCAATGAATACAAGGTAATTTTGTGCTGGAGTAGGGAGTGATAGTAGGGAAAAACAGTAGTTCTTTGGCAAATATACACACACACATACACACACACACACACACATATATATGCATATATATACACACACACATATATTCATGCTTCTTAACCTTGAAGAGTCAAACGGAGATGTTATATGGTTAGAAAATTAAAATAATAAATGAGAAAAATGAATCCTATTCCAACCTATTCACAGCCCCTCTCTAATTGAGTGTGGCACTGAATGAACAATTCAGCTTTTCTGAACTGAGAAGGAGGGGTCTAATGCTCCATGCCCTAACACCTAAACCCAGGGGAAGACTGGCTTATATGTCAATCAGTCAATCAGTCAGTCAACAAGCATTAATTATTTTACCAACAATGTGCCAAGCACTGTGTTAATCCTTAGGGATACAAAGGAAGGCAAACAAACAAACAAAAAATAGTCCCTGCTCTCAAGGATCTCACAGTCAAATGGGATCCAAAGAGCTTGCTTGAACGGACTTTTCCCAAGAACAAGAAAATAGCTTTCTAATAATACTTCTATTGCTTCTATCTTTGCCCCCAAGTTTTTAACCAGTCCGTTTCATGGGCTTGTGGTGAATCAGCACAAGTGTGATACGAAGAACTGGAATTGGGAATAAAGATGAAAGGAAGGCATCATGAAGAGGACAGAGATGACCAAGTGAAGACTGTCAGTCATGGAGAAAGGAAAAGGTAGTTTTCCCATAATTTTACTCTAAGGCAAATCCTAGGTCATTTTTATTTTTAAAAAAATCAACTAGGAACATAGAAAGACCTTCTGGAGCCAAACTTCTCTTCCTGGCATACCAAGCATCCTACAAGGCACTCCATCTGCTCTCTAGCTTTCAGGTACTGCCCGCTTCTGTACCTGTGTTCCTCACTGTGATTTTGCCGAGATTCTATTTTGCATACCATACATACATACACACATACATGCATACACACATATATGCATATACACAGAGATGCATGTGTGTATACATATATGTTAATTTGTATATATGTATGTATATATGTGTATACACACATATATGGCATGGAAAATAGAACAATATATATGTAAGTATATATGTGTATACACACATATGTACACATATAGATGTGTGTATGTGTATAAATATGTTAATTTGTGTATATATATATACACACATATATATGGCATGGAAAGTAGAACTATATATAGGTATATGTGTATATGCATATGTGTGTACATATACATGTATGTATATGTGTGTCTATACACATATGTGTATATCTATACATATATATGTATTCAAAATAATCATGTTGATCTGGGCCCTTGTTACTCCTATGAAAAAGTATTTCCTTTATTCTCAGGTACTCACAGCACAGCAGGAAGATTTCAGGACCGTAATGCATTCAGACACCACATTAGTTACACATTAAAAATCTGAGCACCCATTTTTATCTGAGATAGAATTCACACACAAAGCCAAATGATTCAAATCAGATTCCAGCATCCTACGTTTTTCATTGAACAGTACTTGAAATTAAATTATCTTGCTTTAGCCTAAAGCACAGCCTGGCTCTGAGCATTTCCTTTAAAAGGCCACCTCTAATGTATGGAGATGTTCTAATTTCTCCTTTATAGATGCTGCTTGTCATCGGCAATGTGCTTTCCCCAAGCAGTAGAATTGCCAGCGTGCTAGACAGGGTCAGCCTTCCACGGGGCAGGTGGTAAAGGATTTGTTGATTGTTGGGAAACTGCAGCAGGGCTCATTTTTCAAAACCTGATCTAGTGAAACGGACGGGTCATTGTGAGGTCTTTCAATTATTAATGGACAAAATGATTAGATAAACAGTTCCAGTCATTGTTGTGTCTCTCATACCAGGAGTGGCTTTTAAAAAATATTGTTTCTTAATGCTAGAAATGGCAAGGAGGAGTGGTATAGGGAAAGAACTTAAAGTACAGCTTGCGTATGTTGATCTATTTTCCTTTTGTGTCTATACAGTTTAGATGTTTCTAGTTTACCTGATCATTCACATGGCCTTATTTTCCATGAGTGCTATAGCTAGTATAGGTTGAATGGGGCTTTGCTCCAGTGCTACAAATTTCGAAGCCACTGTCATCACTTTCAGTCCTTTAGCACAATAGAATCAACTGAAATAACATCTGAGTAAAAAGAAGAATTTGTTAGCTAAGAAGTGAGCAGATTTTCCTAAAGTGCAAGTCTGACCATGTCACATTTCCTGCCTCATTCTCCAATAAATAAATTCCAGTGGTTCCCTATCAGGATCAAATATAAAATCCTCTGTTTGGCATTTAAGATCTTCGTAGACTACCCTTACCCCTTTTGCAGTCTCCTTATACCTTACAATATTTTTCATCCATAGACAATGGTCTCTTTGCTATTCCTTGAACAAGACATCTCTTGGTTCTGTATTTGTTTTAGCTGTGGTCCATGACTAGAATGCTCTCCCTCCTTATCCCCAACTCCTGGGTTCCCTGACTTCCTTCAGGTCCCAGGTAAAATCTCATTATTTAGAGGAAGTCTTTGCAACCTCTTAATTTTTAGTGTCTTCCCTCTGTTGATTATTTTCTTTTTTTCCTGCTTATAACTTGGTTGTACCTGTTTGCATGCTGTCTCTCCCATTAAACTGTGAACTCCGTTAGGGTAAGAATTGTCTTTTGCTTTTCTTGGTATTTCCATTGGTTAACATTATGCACATAATAGGGTCTTAATAAATGCTTATTGACTGAAAAATGGTAGGTGGGAGTAAGTATCTTCTTTTGCCCTCACCTGCTCCCTCTCTACAACCAAGAGCATGTTTCACACAACTTGTCCTAGGCACAGTTAATAGTATTTGCCCCAGGTACAAAAACTCCTAGTTTTAGCTCTTTAAGAAGATAAGGAAAAAAGGTAAGCATTTATAACTCAAGAAAAAGTCTCATGTTAACAGACTTGAAAATCCAGTCACATGAATAGTCAAATTTAAATTCCACTAAAACTGTTAATTTGAGCATAGACAGTCTCCATTTTACTCAATTGAATTGTACTTGGCAAATTGTGTGAAATGTTCCTAAGGATGTTTCTGAACAAACCATCCATCTGCGATAGAACACCAAGACATATTGTAGACTGGGTATGACAATAGCCCTGAGGCATTAAATGGGGGAAAGGAATTAGTCTGGTTTGGATGACTGAACCAAATCCAATTTTTATATTGGTCTGAAAATAGAGGATCACCACAGGTTAGTTTTGAAGACTTCATATGCTTTTCCAGTTGCAAACATATGACCGGGCAATATCATACACTGTGAGATAACAGGGCTAGGAAGGAAAATCCATCTCACATGTGAAATTGATCTGGGTATTTGCAGCAGATCTGAAATGGCAAAATCTTTTTGTCAACTTTAGAGGCCATTTCAGTTGACTGGGATGCTGGGAATAGATATGTCTTCTTAAAATCACAACTTGCATCAGAATTGTAGACTGCATAGGGCTTGAAAGGACCTTAAATAGCATCCAGCTCAGACCTAGCAAGAAGGATTTTATCCTCCCCAAAATTAATGATGATGCTGAAGAGCTATTATTTCTGTGGACTATATCTGCCGATATTTAGAAAATAAAAATTAAAAATGTCAGTATTTTTATAAAAATAATTTTGACCTTGTGGACCCCTGAAAGGCTCTCAGGGACTCCCAAAGATCCTTAGATCAAGCTTTGATAACCACTGATCTAATCCAATATCCTCTTTTTATAAATGATATAAGCATGTGCTTAAAAAGAAATCAAGTAACCAGCCTTGGAGTCAGGAAAATCTAAATTCAAATCTGGCCTTAGATTACTAGCTATGTGACTCTGGGCAAGTGACTTAAACCCAATGGCAGAAGAGAAAGGAGGGAAGGAAGGAAGGAAGGAAGGAAGGAAGGAAGGAAGGAAGGAAGGAAGGAAGGAAGGAAGGAAGGAAGGAAGGAAGGAAGGAAGGAAGGAAGGAAGGAAATCAAGTTAGACTTTCAATGTGTATTACAGATTGATTATATTATCATATTTTTTTCTAATTGCATCCCTGTCTGTGAGGAGTAATATTGTTTGGTGAATTGAGGGCTGGCCTGAGTTAGGAAGACCTGGTTTCAATTTGGCATCTGACACATATTGACTGTGTCATGCTGGGAAAGTCACTTTACATCCTAGTGCTTCAAGGCAGCAGGCTAAAGCTGTAAGTTGTAGAAAATTGCCAGTCTCCACTGGTAGGAGTTTTGTCCCTTGAAGTTCTGCACAGTGATAAAAACACAGCTCCAGATCTCCCTATCCCCACCCATCCCAAAAGATCCCTTTGTATATAGAACAATTAGGTTTACACAAATTTCTCATAGTCAGACTTGAGAGTGTGTAAATCCAGAAATTATTCTCTTGAGTCAAAAGACCTGCTTGAGCTCTAGTACTTGAAAAATATATGTTATAATGCAAAGAACTATAGATTTGAAGTAAAAAAAAAATTCACAAAATCTCTAGAAATTTGAAAAACCAAATACTTGAACTCACTTTGGGAAGTATAGTCCGCTGCTGCTCCTTTCAATTTGAAGTTATGTAACAGGCTGTTGGGATGTAACAGTCATAGATGAGTTTTCTCTTCATCATTGTCTTGGGGCATGTCCAAAGGGGTATTTTCAAAATCCAAAGGAAGGAGAAAACTCTCCAGAGGTCTCCAAGTGATGACATCCCTACACAAAAGAAAGGAATTTACCATGACCTTGAAACCATTACCTTGAATCCCAAATCCATAGAATCCAAAGATTCTTTTCTAAAAATTCTGTCATGGACCCTTTGGACAGTCTGACGAAGCCCATGGACTACTCAGAATATTGTTTCTAAATGCATAAAATGGAATATACAAAATCGAAAATGAAATCAATTATATTAAAATAAAGATGTATTTTTTCCCATCCAAGTTCAGACCCTCTGAAATCTACCCATGAAGCCCAAGGTGAGAACTCCTAGATCTTCAGTGTAGACAGTGCCAGAAACCTGTTACCTTTGAGATATGGAACTGACCATGGTATTTTCCAGCACCTGCAGCCACATTTGAGCTTCTTTGAATGCCACTCCAAGCAGCAGCTTCTGAATATGAAGTAAAACCTCAGACTGAGTATGGTGCTGTTATATTTTTTTAAATGGGCCTCAACATCAGGGGAATTATAGGTACTTCTGCCATTGTGGCATCCATCTGTCTCATCACCTTGTTTACTGGTATAAGAGACCACACAGGGATACCTATTGAACAGGAAGTCTTCCAAGCTTTTCAGTTAATTCCGCTGTTGATGAAAATTTCTGTTCTTTTCAGAAAAACCAGGCTGCCCTGGAGGTGGTTGCTAAAGTAGAAACCAAGACACTAAAAAGAAACAAATAAATATATGGAGAAATATTTTTTTTCAGAAAAGGGGCTACACATTTGCTCCATTCAGAAGAACTATCCATAGGGGTGATACTTAGGAGTGAAGACAATCCTTGACCAACGTCATCCACTATATCCTAGGGCCATCATCTGTCCTCTTGACTTTTGTCTTGCCACTGGACTTCAATGACTCTGGAGCAGAGAGTGAGACTGACAGTTTTGTGCAGCTCTGCTTCACTTAAGTCCAATTTATGAGCAAGTCAAGGCGTCACCTTTGTGATGTCATTGGTCTCCTCAAGAATGAAGGGGAAACAACAACAAGAAAACTATCCTTAGACTTTTAGGCCCTAACTATGTGTCTTCCCCCAATCACAATCTGGACACCCCTAAAACGTTTTTATGTAAGTGATATCAAGTATATATGAACATCCATGGTAGTATAAAAAAAAAAAAAGCTCAGTAAATATGCAGTAAGAGGGGAGTGTATAGGATGGGCAGGCAGTTCCACCTCTTTTGTTCTGGTGATGGATTAATTGTATATCCCTAAAATCATGAGGTGATGTCTTGATGCAAACTGAATTTAAATGAGGTAGAGTCACAAAAGTCGTCAGCCTCACTCTGTCTTCCAGAGTTGTTGTAGTTCAGTGACAAGGTAAAACTCCAGGAGACTCAGGAGGCAGTGGATAATCTTGGCTTTTTCCATGCCCGAGCAACCTCTAAGCACTCCATAGCACCTGCTTCAGCTGTCTTCATGTACATTGGGACAAATTGTTCTCATCTACCCATTCTGCAGGATAAAGTCTTCACATGCTTGGGATAAACATTCCCCTGACTCACCAATGGGTTTGAGGTCTGTCAGTTACCCTCAACCTAGTTTAGCTCATCTGCCCAGATAGTTTTATCAACCATTGCTTATGCTACAACGTCTTGGAGCTACAGGTGGATAAGCCCTGAAAAGGGACAACACCCTGTGCACTAACTGATGTGTCCCTGACTGAGACATTTCTTAAGAAGCCCTTACCATGCTCTTCTCTTCACTCCAGGATGAACTCATTCTCTGAATTATACAGCTTACCCATAAGCTGCCTCGTTAGCTCCTGCATCCGCTCTTTGTAGAACTAGTATTTTATGGAAAGGAGGTAAAACTTAGATACAAAACTTCAGACACTCCTTCACCCTAAAAAATGAAATCTCAATCAGGAATTAGCTTGAACCTAAAAATCACATCAGCTCAACTAACAGTGAGAACAGAGAGATATAATTTTATTCCGGTATCCACTCTCTTTGAGGAGAGCATAAAGATGTCCTCTGGCTGAAATTTCCTGTTACCCTCCTGGAAGAAAATTGTCTCTACTTGATAGAAGAAGCTAGAGATGCCTACCTTTGAGCCACACAATGACACTCCTATGGTACTCCTGAGCATCAACCTTTGTTATATATGAGGACAACTTCAACTCTCTCTCTCTCTCTCTCTCTCTCTCTCTCTCTCTCTCTCTCTCTCTCTCTCTCTCTCTCTCTCTCTTTCTGTGTGTGTGTGTGTGTCTCTGTCTCTGTCTTCATCTCTCTCTGTCTCTCTCTCTCTCTCATATAATTTTCAACTACTCTCAGAATGCAGAATATAAGAGACCAGTATGGTCTTGGGTTGGAAGAGGATATATAGGAATGGGGAGAACAGTGGCAGGGATTGAAGGAGAGAGGAACCAGAGATCTATGAACAAAGCTGTGAAGGTAGGGCAGGACAGGTGCTCACAGGAAACACCTGGGGAAATGATTACTATAGAATAGCAGTAGAACATTATCCTCAGAAAGGAAGTGTAAGACAAGATTATGGAGGGTCTTGAATTCTAGGATAATGAATTTGAACTGCATCTTGTAGACACAAGGGAGCCACTGAAAGTTTTTGAGTTAGGAATGATAAAATGAAAATGAAAATAATTCTATAAGTCATATAGCCCAAAATTTCAACTTCTGAGTCGATGCCAATGTGCATTGAATTACTAATGAGTGATGACTTATTAATGTATATGAATATCCCCAAATTTGGCTCTTCCATCATTTAAGAAGGTTGGCTTACTTTGCTATTCTGCACTTTCGGAGTTCAGATGTCCAGATTACTGGACCTGATATATGCACATAATCCCTTTCAGAATGACATCAATATTAATTGCAAGCATCATGTATCTTTCCACAACGCACCATTACTTTGTCTAAGGTGGTCACCAAAGTTTCCCACTCGTATCTCCCATTTATTTCTTTGTTGGTCAATAATTATCTGCTATTACTTGAACCTAGAAAAATCAAGAATACTGTAATAAGTTAGCAAATGTTTCCCCCCCAATTACAGATTTTTAGGGAAGTAGAGTCAATGACTGGGAGATAAGTAGCAGTACTCGATGAGACTTGTTTAATGGAAGTATAAACTTGGAAGATTCTAAGATATTTCTTGCAATATTCCCAGGAGGAAAGAAAGAAAGAAAGGAGGGAAGGGAGGGAGGGAGGAAGGAAGGAAGGAAGGAAGGAAGGAAGGAAGGAAGGAAGGAAGGAAGGAAGGAAGGAAGGAAGGAAGGAAGATAGAGAAAAAAGAAAGAAAAGGGAAAGAAAAATAGGAAGGAAGTTAAAGAGAGAGGAAAGGAATGAAGGAAAAGAAACCTGCATGAGTCATGCTGAGTTGTTTGATAAGTTTACTAGAGAATATGTAGCTACACAAAAGGCTAAAATGAAAAGCATCCAAAATAAGTTTAGTCTGGAGGAGAAAAGATGTATGCAGGACATGACAGCCATCTTCCGGTATTTGAAGGTCTGTCACATGCAGGAGGCATCAGATGTATTCTGCTAGGCTATGGAGGGCACAATTTGGAATAATAGTTACAAAGAGGCTTAATATATGAAAAATCTCAAAACTAAGAGTTATCAAAAAATGGAGTGGACTCTGTTAGGAGGAAGTAAGTTTGTCTTTATTTGAGTTCTGCAAGCAAAAAAGCTGTCAGATAACAATACTATACAGGGAATTTCTTTTACATATGGTTTGAAATAAAGGCCCACTGGGATGCCTTTCAACTTAGAGATTTTGCGATTCTATGTGACCATATAGGTCCTTGTAGAAAAGAGAGGACCCTCAGAAACAGAAAGGCAGTTATTTCAACTATTTGTGGGTTCAAGTATAGATCCATTTTCATTTGCATTTTTTTATTAAACAAAACCTGCACTATATTGAAAGAAAAGGGAAAAGGAGAAAGAGAGTAAGAAAGAAGAAACAAAGAAAAGAAGAAATAAAGGAAGGAACAGAGGGAGAGGAGCATGAAGGAAGGAAGGAAAGAAGGAAGGAAGGAAGGAAGGAAGGAAGGAAGGAAGGAAGGAAGGAAGGAAGGAAGGAAGGAAGGAAGGAAAGAAGGAAGACATTATTTTTCCTTTGGGTCTTAAAGCTAAGAATCACAAGGCCTGCTGCTCTTCTTATCTTATTTAGATCAAAGTTTCAGAATATAGCACCTAAATTTAATAAGGGCAGGATGGGGTGGGCTGTCTGGGCAGGCAGTTCTGCAACTGGAAATTATTTTCTTGATTTGCACTGACTGGACTCTTGGAGAGACAAAGAGCAAAGAGAATGCATTGGTATTTCTTTGAAATGCTAGCAAGATGATTCATGGAGAGAGGGAAGGTGAGAAAAATAAGATTTACTTCTGGGTGCCACAGTTATTATTTTGTAGTAAGAGAGCTTGGACTAACTTGACTTCAGTCGAAAGAAAATCAAACAGCTAACCTCAAATATGTAGGAATTTGATGCTGAGTGTATGTCAGTTTCTTAAGTAGGCATTGTGTTCATCAGTTGGCTATTGTGAAGATCAAGGATCATGCCCTCCTAAGCTGGAGACATTTTCAATAACTGTATAGATCACAGTATATTTTCTTCTTTGTCTCTGTGTTAGAAAGACGCCCAGTTGTGACCTCCACACTTACACTACCTGGAAATAATGCAGTAATCTGTTTTGTTGGTGGAGTTGTGTCACTGACCAGCTCTACTCTTGAGCATTTTCAATACTTATCCACTTTTTTGTAAACTCAGAAATAAGTTGTACATTTTGTCTGTGAAATAGAAAAGAAATCATTGAAAAAACCCAATTTTTAAAAATATATATGAAGATTGCCAGCATATTTATTTACATATACACACTGTACAGTATCAGGACATTTTCACCTTGTTCTCTCCTTTTGATAAAACTATCAATCATTTCAAGCCCATTTTGAAAGGTCTAGCTATATTTCTCCTGACTGTTTTATTATTTTTGTCCTTCTACCCAGAAACCATGTTTTTCCATCTTTCCAGGAGGGAACATCTCCTAAATAAAATACTTTGAAACCAGCACTCCTAGTAATCCCCTTCTTACCATCAATTCATCTACAACCCTTGTCTCTCGTTATGTCTTCTCTTGACTATCATAATAGCCTACTAAGTCGCCTCTGCTTCCAGTCTCTTCTGTTCTCCAATTCATCTTCCACACCACTACCAACATAATATTCTTAATGCATAGGTCTTATCATGTCACTCTCTGGCTCAAAAACTTTCTGGGGCTCCCTATCAGCAATAAGATAAAATACAAAGTCTTTAGACTTAACATTCAAGCCCTGCTATGGACTGCCCCTCAAGCACTACTACTTTTCTAGCCTTATTTCACATTCCTTTGTGAATTCTATGTTCCAATCAAAGTGCATTTCTAATTCTTCCCCATACTTGCTTTCCTGCCTTAGTTTTACACACACACACACACACACACACACACACACACACACACACACACACACGTAATACATTATATATATGTACGTATGTATGTATATCTATATCTATATCTATATCTATATATCTCTATCTAATAAGATGCTTGTCATCTTTCGAAGTTGGGTTCAGGTGCTACTTCCTACACAGAGATTTCCCCAGTCCTCTAAGATGTTAGTGGTTTCTTGATCCTCAGTTTTTCCTGTGTTTATTTGTGTGCATGTAGTATTTACCCAACTATCCTCCCTACTCCAGGAAATGTAAAGTCATTAAGATCAGGCACTAATTTGGTTTTGCCCGTATAGTCTCAGGACTGGCACTAAGTTGTGTAAATAGAGCAGGCACTCAATAAATGCTTGTGAGTTGAATTGAATTATACTACTTAGTATTATATCCTTTGTTTGAAACAAACATATGAAGGAAAATGATTTCCACAGGAAAGTATAGCTATCCCTTCCACATGGTGATTTTCCCCGTAACAGTTTCAATGTATCGTGGGTCAACATAAGAAATGAAATATGAATTTGGGGTAAGTTTTGAGGAAACCACAGATGACACACAAAGACAACACAAAAAAAGTTTAGAAATTCAGAAATGCATAAAATGTATTCATAGTATTGCATGATAGCAACATATTTTGATACCATAATAATTCAAACTTCTTCTCTGGTATGAAGGGAAGGCCAAGCATCTTTATGTGAATTTTCCAGATTGCAGAAGCACTGTGCCCTTAACCCCTGAGATGTGGAAGAGATAACGATAGCTGGTATCTTACCTATATGGGCAAAGTTTAGTTGGATCGTCTTTGTCCCTCTCTCCTCGTGATCCTCAGTAAACATTCTCACCTTGTGAGAGTTCTCTATTCTCTCATATTTTCATCGCTAAAGGATTTCCTGTGGGTTCCTTTAAAAGGATTTCATCAAGCAAAGCCTAGTTAAGGATTTGCCAGATATGTTGAAGAAAGGATCCTTGTCTAGTTAGGTTAAACTAATGACCTACATACATAGGTATATAAATGTGTATGTCAGTATGCTTGTGTATATTACATATACATATGGGTATATATATGTACATATGTATATAACTACACAATCATAGAAAACTTTCAGGCCTTTCTGAGGACTATGAACAAGTAATCTGCCTAATTAGATGGACATAGGCACAGGACAACTTAGTGACCAATACTGATGTGTGCACAAGACCTGTAAAGCCTGGAAATGAAGCTTTTCTGATAGCAGACAATTATGAAGGGAAGACATTGGATACAGTCATATCCCCCACATCAATTATTTAAGGTCAGTAAAAATAATTTGTTCCAGATGAACTGACTCTGCTCTGTGGAGTTGAGCTTTGACTGAAAGTGTATGCAGCCTTTATGAAATAACTGTTCTAATTTGACTGAAGGTCTATTGGAGTCCTGAATTATGAAATGCATTCTAGAGAAGCTCAGAGGGAGACAAAAGAACTGAGAATTTTACCCTTGTCAAAATACTTGATATTCTGTACCATTCATTTGGTAGATAGATGTGACCGCTCAAAGTTGAAGTATTTTCACTTTTGATTGACATCAGGTAGTCAATCAATAAACCTACTACTGTAATTAAGCACCTATTATGTGCCAGGTTCCATTGCCTAATTTTACCAGTAGTAAATCTTTACTAGAGAGATTATATAAGCTATTAAAGGGATTCTTTCTTCAGTAGTCTTTTTCTTAGGAAGAATTGGCTATCAAAATCTAATTAATAACTTCTTGAAAGTCATATGTAATCTCTTGATTCCCCCTTAAGTTGTAAACTAGTTCATGTAATTGCAACAAAGGGCTTGAAATATTCAATGTAATTTTGCCAGGGGAGATGGCCCTGGATGGGAAGTTCGTGAAACCAGGCTTTCTCTATCCATGGCTCTTTATCTGGCTTACTTTGTCAGGTGTTCAGGCCTAGTCTCTTTTAATTTCTTTGTAGCTCAGTTTCATCATTGCACAAATTGGGAAAAAACCTTTCCTCACTTACTTTGAGGGTTAATGACAATATTGGAATACTTGTAGCACTTGGCCCCAAAAGATTAGTTGCATAGGACTCTCTTCACTGGTGGAGATTGACTATTCCATGTCTAATGTCTGCATGGGGAGGGTGGGGGGTAGGTAATGGTGGGTGCAAGAGAAAACAGGGACCTGATATCCTCTGGCTTCCAACTTCAAGAGAGAAGATGTATGATTCTATTTCTTGAACATGAAGGGAGAAAGACTCTGGGAAGAAGCTAACATTTAGAACTTCAGTCATGTCCTATTTCCAACCTGTTATACCAGAGACTTTGAGCAATTTCCCCTTGGGTGAGATTTCTGTGTTTTGTTGAGCTGAGTTATCTTATTACGAAAGGGAGAGTTCATTCAGTCAAAGCTGTCTGGCATATATTCTTATATGTATACTTTCTCTGATTTCTGCTTTGCTCTTGACTGGGATAAATAAGTTTATTTGCTATTTGCTGTGTATGATCATTGTGGAACTGGCATCTGATAGGAAGGGGGTCAAGTCTTGGATATAGGCCTAGGGATATTCCTTCCCCATTAAGGAACAGCAGTCAGGAGTTTAGCATGGACCTAAAAATTTCTTCCCCTACATTAATAATATTTAAGAGAGCAGACAGATAGAATTATAGCCCAGTAACCCTTCTCTCTGAGGAGAGCAGAATGACTGACTTCTGGCACTAATCTTCTGCTTCCTACTCTGACAGAAATCAAGTATGGAGGGAAGACATGCTGGAGATGTCAATACTTGTCTTCCTGCAAGCCATCTCTAGAAAACCTTGTCTGTACATGCAGCACATTGCCACACGCTTACATACTCACATAGATCTGCCATCTCATCTATTTGGAAATTTCTACCAACAACACAGATCACAAGCTATCTATGCTTTCCCATGCTGTGCAATCCTTCTTTATCTTACTATAAGATTGCTACAGTGGGATCCACCCAATGTGCTGGAGGAGGGGAGTAAGAGTTGAGGCAGGGTTTCCTCACTTCCTCTTAACATCATTTGCTTCCCAGTTGGGAACATGCTTCCCAAGGGTTGTCCATTCCTTACTTGGCCTATGTGGCTATCCTCCTCTACTCCCATACTTTTCTTTAATGACACCCTTTTAATATGTTTGTCCTTCCCATGACCTGTACAGTCTATTCAAAATAACATGTGCTTTATTATTGTCACATTCATGTAGTATAGGATCACAGAGATCATGGATTTAGAGTCAAAAGGAATGTCGGAGTCTATCTTGACCAACGTTCTCATTTTATAGGGGAGGAAACTCAAGTCTAAGGAAGTTAAGTGACTTGCCCAAGGTCACACAGGTAGTACATGTAAGAGAAAGAATTTGAACTTAAGTCTTATGTTTTCAAGATGAGTCATCTTTACCACATTGCCTCTTGAGAAGGCAAGCTATCTTGAAAGGAACGATAACAGTTGGGTCCATACTTAGCAACTAAACTTAAACAACAGGGACCTAGGATATAGCCTTTCTTAAGTGTCACTGACATTTCTGCCTGGCTCTGAAGGTCGCATATAAAATTAATGTTTCTGTCATCAGAGGTAATTTAAGTGTTATGATGAAAATGATTTTTTTCCTCTAAATTGATTTGTTGGTGCATTATGGCACAGAGATAGCCTAATGAAGTGAATCACAGCTTGGCAAATCATTCTAGAAATAATAAAGGGAATTAAAAGAACAACAAAGATTTTTTTGGAAAAGTGAGAAGAATGTTAGCTAATCCTGAGCAACTTCCTTTTCACAAAAAAATGAAATAAAATATGGAGAAATAAAAAGATGAAAACTTCATACATGAAATTACTAACTATATGACTCCAAACTCCTTTTCCTAAGAGGAAAAGAATCAGTAACTGGAAAAAGTTTTAAGTGTTTTCCTGATTCCAGATGCTAATCGTTCTACACTATAAAATCCTACTTTATTACATTTCTTCCTGGCAGAGAATTTATCTATTATTTCTCAGGTTGAGAAAACATCCTAATACTAGATTTGGGCCTGTGTATTTTTCCACAGGCTTTTACATTCCCCTGGCTTGCTTTTTTTGCTAGCATACTGTAGACAGTCATCATATTGCCATAATTGTAACTAAACCACTTTTTTTATTAGTCCCCAACCCAGGGCTCCCATCTACACCTGGCATTTTAACTTACTATGCAGAGATGTAAAATATATCTCCATGAGTCAACAGTAGTATCATAAATAGTCCATTATGGGATATTAATGAAAGGGACTGCCAAGATATCCATCGTGGCAGAATAGCAAAGGGCCCGTAAAAAGATAATAAATCAAGAACTCTTAACGGCCAATCCGCAGCACTTCCTATTATAAAAATGTGACCCAGGTTAGATATATTGTTCTAGGTTCTAAAAGAACCACCAGAATGCTGATAAACAGAGCAGAAGCAGCCACCATAAGGACTGTGAAGACTGCCTACTTCCCCTGATGAACTCCTGACACCTTTATGTGCAGAGGAGATCCCTGGCATCACCAATACACATCTGTTAGTTTAGTAATGCTCTTTTCCATATGGTCTATGAAAAGATGGGGGAGGAGGGGAGAGAGAACAGGTTCACTGTAGATAGGGGTGGCTTTGAGAAGACCGAAGGTTGGCACATTCTGAACAATGGTTGGCATTGTCATGCCCCCAAAAGTACTCATTTGTCACACTGTGTATGAACTCAACTAAGCAACCAGTTGGATGATCAGCGTGCAAATGATAACTCCCCAAGGTCAGTCCCCGCTTTGTGCTTAAAGGTATGTTTGTGTTCCCTGGTCCCGGTAGGAAATGTCTATTTCACACACAGCACCTTTCACTCTTCTGTGAAACAACCAAAGCAGGGTTTCATGGGCTGGCATTTCCTTGGAAGGAGAGCCTTTTTAGAAAGATCAGAATGAGACACCATGGGGAATTTTAGCCTCTGGATGGGTTATAAAATAAATACTTCAACAAAGACTATTTGCATAATGAAACTGTATCATCCACGGGAGATTTGGAAAATAATTGTCATGTATAAAACTAAACTACAGCTTAAAAACATGTTTTAGGGGGCAGATAAGGGAGAATTCCTAAATCCACATAGGGTCTTTCTGCTTGCCTTGGCTCCATTTCAGAATCCAGTGAGCTCATTAGAAAACAAAAGCTGTTTGCTCTTTCATCTGTGGACCAATTTTCATGATTTATCGAAGGTACCCTCTGATCTCCTCCTGGCCTCCCCCTCCCTTCCCTCTGCCTTTACCTCGTAACCCATATTTCTAGATGCTTTTGTAACCTGCGCTGTGGCAGTTAGTCATTAGGGAGCCATGAGTCTCAGTCACACCTACTGACATGCAGGGCTGACTGGCTAGTTCAGTCACCACTGACCTCTCCTTTATAGGTAAGCGGTCCTTTCTTGAACAGACTAGATTCTCCCTGCTCTTTCCTCCACTACAGCAAGACCAAGACAAAAAGTCTGAAGCAGAATTACATAGCTTCCCCTCTGTGTTTTCTTAATTATGGTTGATACCATGTGAGGAACTTGGGATGAGATTTCTAAAGGGTAAATAGTTTTTTAAAAGACATTCAAACTTTTGCTCTCTGGATTTTCAACAGATTGCAATGACTTTTAGAGTCCTTATAGCTTATTCCAAGTTGATTTTCTGAAAAATAGGAAAATCTTTATTGTAATTTATAGGATCATAGATTAAGAGTTACAAGAAACCTTAGGGGTCATCTATTCCAACCCCTTTGTTTCATAGATGAGGAAACTGAGATCCGTCATGGTAAAATGATTTGCTAAAGGTCACAGAGAGAGTAAATGATAAGGGAAGGATTCAAACTCAGTTCCTTTCACTGCAAATCCAGTCTGCTTTTCCATAGTTTCACACCGCACTAGAATATTCAGATTAAAATTAAAGCATAGTTTTAAATGTAAAGTTTATATTAGAATTTAATTAGATTTCATTTAATTGGAATTGGAAGTGAAACTAGAATTCAGGATTCTAATGAAATGCATAATTGATGTAATTTCAGTAAGTATTTCTGACTACTATACATTTATTCTTAGTCTGGAAGGAGGACTAAGTTCAAATCCAGCCTCAGACACTTACTAGTTGTGTGATCCTATTCGCTTCAGTTACTTCATCTATAAAATGAGCTAGTGAAGGAAATGGCAAACCACTCCAGTGAGTAAGAAAAGCACAAAGGGGTTCATGGAGAGTTGGACATGACTGAAAACGACTCAACAGAAACAAGAAACAGTCTTGGACTGACCTTTTGGGGCACAATTCTGGGCCCTGTTACAGAGGCATTCTCAGGTAGCAGAGTCAGGAGAGAATCATGTTTGAAATCCATTCCTTATATTATGATTGGCAAATAACTAAACCAGTCTGAGCCTCATTTTCCTTAGCTGTGAAAAGGGAGTAATAGTACTTCAAATACCTATCTCATAGGATTGTTACTCCAAAAAAAAATGCTTTTCAAACCTTAAAGGGAGATAAATGTATATGTATGTATAAACACATGCATATGCACATGTACATATATGTGTATCTATCTATATGTATGCATGTATATTTTATTATTACAGTCTTCACTCATCACCATCATCCTAAAAACACTGATACAATTGTGTGCAAGGTTTTAGATTAAGTGCTTAAATAACAAAGATCAATCAAGGAATGTTTTGTCAGAGTTGAATTACTATGTGTAATATTACATACATTTTTGTCCCCTTCTCCCACCCCTAACCACCTGCTTCTGGATGCAAGAAGAGCTTGAGGGGCCCTTAATTCTCTCCTCCTATATGAGTAGTTGATTAAAGGAATTTGCCACTTAAAACCATCAGTGGATTCCACACTGCTGTATGTTTCTGATACCACCATCATCGACCTCAGGAAGAATGTACCTCATGAGCAGAGCTTTAAGCTCATTTTTAACATGCAGAGTAGAGCTCCTTCAAGTAACTAGTCATTATGATATATTTAAAGTTATCCATTTCATTATTATGGGTACTGAAGATGTAGCCAATATCCAATTATGGATGTGCTTTAAATTAGAATTGTTTGCTATAAACTGCTAAGTTGGCCTAGCATGGTCTAATGGAAAGAACACTGAGAGATAAGTTCTAACTCACCATCTGCTGTTGGTTTGCTATATGATACAGGGCAAGTCAGTTAAAGAAAACAATTAACTATGTACCCTTTATGTCTATCCCACTGTAACTGATGCTGGGAACATACAAAAATGAATATAATTAGATGCTTGTCCTCTTAGAACTGAAAGTCTGCTTACTAGTACAGGCATCCTTTTCTCTGCCCATACTTGATAATGTGGTAGAAATGAAGAAGGGTTCCAATCTATCAGAGGAAGTGTTGTAAGATGTCTCCAGTTCTCCATTCTGCTTGGTAATGTCACATTTACTAAATGACTCCTTATAGCTATGTTTGCAACTCTACTGTCTTTCCAAAATATCATATAACCATAGGGTTATAGATCAATTCCTTTAAGACTGATAGATTTCATTACTAAGCTAAGAATTCCCTATAGGTCAGGGGTTCTTAATCTTGTTTATGTGTCCTAGACCCCTTTAGTAATCTAGTGAAAACTATGGACCTCTTATTAGAGTGATGGTTTTAAATACATGAAATAAAATACATAGAGTTACAAAAGAATTCAATTTTATTGAAATCCAGTTACCAAAATATTTTAAAAAACAAAATCACAGACCCCCCCTCATTAAGAGCTTCTACCTTATAATCTATGATCTCTCTCTAGCCTAGAACAACACTATGTAGTGATTTTGTTGGTTTAGCTTTCCTGGCATGCCAAAGTCAAGGCCAAAGATCCTAGAAATCCTGGCATCTCAATATATTTAGGGGTTCAACAGTCTCACACAACAGCATCCACCGGTGGAGGAACTTGCCCCCTTGGTTCTAGGCTACTGAAGTGCTTTAATATCTCCTAGCCTTGTTCATATGCAGAATGGTAAGTCATTAAAGGATTATTCAGAAGAGAGCTGATAGATGAAGACCAGAAATATTAAAAGCAGCACAAACGCACTGTATTGTTTCCCCTTTCTGGCACAAACTATACTTAGTTAATACTAGCAGCAGCTAGGGAGTTCAGAGGATAGGGTGATGCTCCTGGTATCAAGAACACTTGAGTTCAAATATGAACATTTACTAACTGTGTGACCCTAGACAAGTCATCTCACCTGCCAGCCTCAATTTCCCCATCTGTAAAATAGGGACAGTGATAACAGCTACTTCTTGGGGTTTTCATGAGGATAAAATGATTAAATATTTGTAAAGTGCTGTATAAACCCTAAAGCATGAAGCAAATGCTAGCCATTGTTTATTATATTACATACAATTTATTATTTACATAATTATCATTATTGCATTTTGTTGTTGATATTCTGCTTTGTTTCCACGCAGTATGATGAGAGCTCCGTGACCTTGTTCTGGCTGAAGAGTTCATTGTATCTCTATTTTTTTGGTTGTTTCTTGAGTAATTGTTTGCAACAGACCATTTGAGTTGAAGTTCCTCATTAACCTCCTGGCACCAGACTCCAATGATCCCTTCCCATTGGCCCTCCTGACTTTCTCAATAGGCTCTGTTAGCTTAGCCCCTGACCATTCCTTCCATTTCTTTGCAAAAATGATCTGGAGAAATAATGATAATTATAAAAATAATGATGGCAATAATGAAGAAAGTAATGATTAGCTAAGATTTATATAATATTTACCATGTGCCTGGCTAAGGGCTTTACAAATATCTCATTTAATCCTAATGATAACTCTGGGAGAAAAGAGCTACTATTACTCTCATTTTGAGGTTGAGGAAACGGAGGCAAACAGAGGTTAAGTGACTTGCCCAGGGTCACACAGCTAGTAAATGCCTGAGGTCTGGATTGGAACTCAGACCTTCAGATCTCCAGACCCAGTGCTCTATCCAATGCGCCACCTGGCCCAGAAATTAAACGCTAGACTTTTTATTATGTCAGTGCCCCCCTAATGTTGGGCAGAGCTAGATGATACTAGAAGGAAAACAATGTAGTATTAATCCTTTTTCTTTTTCAAATTTAAAATTAAAAAACAGTGAATTTCTAGTCAAAAGATTGACATTCAGATCTTTGCTGTGCTGCTGATTTCCTGTGTAATGTTGGGGAAAAGACTTCACCAAGAAATGATATGAATTGCCTATGGTCACACAGGAAGTCAGCAGCAGAGATCCCTTGTAAAATGAGATTGGACTAATTAATATCTAAGGTCTTTTTTGAGTTCCACATCCTATGAAACTTCTGTTGGTTAGAAACCAGAGTTGATAATACATTGTTCTCTATTTTATATGTGTGCATGAACATGCTCCTTGGGTTAGAGACAGGGAGCCATTTCTTTTTTTTTTTTTTAGTTTCCACAGCACAGAGTGGAGTCCTGGCCTCCTGATAAATACTTAACAAATTCAAGTTGAGTTAAATGGAATTATTATTCTTTTCCAACAGAAATCTAAATTCTTAGTCACTGTATGCTACTACCATCATAATCAGATCCAGATATAAATCTTTGCTTCTCCTTTTTCCTAGCTGTCATTCAATCAGGAAAGTGGTGGAATATATAGAAATTTGTATAAAGCTCCATTCTTTCACAAGCCAAGTTAGTGTATGTATCTTTGGATTGTGTCCCAGGGAACCACTAGCTTTACAAGCCCAGCATGGCTTTGTAGCAGGTATGAGCTGGATGTTTTCTCTTTATGTCATCAGAGGCTATCATTGGGACAAATATCTCCTTGATATAAAACCAGAGAGAGATAAAGCAGAGAAAGAGGGCTATCAACAATATCACAATATAATACTGAGGCAAAATATCAAGTAAAAGTGAAAGCAAAGAGAGCAATAGGAATATATTTTGCAGTGTTCCTCATGACCAGATTTGATTAAAACTAGAGAAAAATAAGAAATATGAATCAATTAAAAACAAAAATGAAAATCAAATGATTACTTCATTATCACCAAAAAAACCTTTGACAAAACATAGTACTCGTTTCTGTTAAAACACAAAAAAAGCAAAAATCTTTGCAAAAAGAATCATTTCTTAATATTTCTGAAGGTATATATGCATACACACACACACACACACACACACACACACTTACATGTGTGTGTTTGTCTACACTGACAGACAAGGTCCAAACGAAAGGTTGCCCATTGAACTACTCATCATAATCTAATCTAGTGGTGAAACTCAGATAGAAACTGGGAACCACCAAACCATGCATAAAGATCCCTGTAAGCAGCATTATTGACTTAGAGAAACACATATTAACACTACCTATGTTTTGTTGTGTCTTTAAGTATTTTTCAGTTATATTTTAATTTTGTCCAGCCCTAATCAAGAGTGTTATGGGTCATTGACTGTTGGACACTTCTGGTCTAGACAATAGGTATTCTTCTTCCACTTGGTTTTTCCCATGGGATAATTAGGCAAAATTCTTAGAATAATTATACTTCTTATTTAGGAGGCTCTGCACTATCACTGGATTTCATGCATTCAGCAGAACACCATCTGCAAACAAGAATCTCTGTAGTAACCCATTTTTCAGGAAATACTCTTCAATGTGAACTCTATCCTAGATCTTCTCCATAGCAGTATAGCAAACACCTCCTGCAAATATACATCTATATTTTATGCAGTATTAAACTGGTATTAAAGTTATTTGTAGTGTTTTATATTTCAAGGAATGTTGAACAAGGCTTAATTTGTAAAAAGAAATTATGAAGATAAGAGCTGAAATATATAGAAAAGTAATTAAATTGATAAATAAAGCTATTACTTTAATACACCAATAATATTGACAAGTCATTAGCAAATCTATTTTTTTTAAAGGAGAGAAAATGTGAATTTGAAAAATTGTATATGGGAAATGAGGTTAAAATTTTTGTAAATAGATTTTTTTCAATTACAAAGGAGTTTTTATCCATAGCTACATTCTAAAATATGGTAAAATTTAAAGGAAATTGTAATTACCTGCAAAAAAATATAAATGGCCAAGCTTGACATCACAGAAAAGGAACATTTGTAAGTAGACCAACCTCTAGAAGGAATTGAGACAAGTCATTAAAAAACCACCATGTTAAGCAAAAAGGAAAACCTGGGAATATTCAAGTTCACAGCAGAATTCTTTCAAACTTTGAAGAACAATATCCCTATGTGACATATATTATTCATAACTATAGAGAAAGCCATGGGGAGAAACGTGTTGTTGATTTTAAAATGAGGCAAAAACAACACTAAAAAGAACTTGTAGTACAATATTGCCAATATAGGTGCAAAAATATTAAGCAAAGTATTAGCCAATAGAATATAACAATGCATGAAAAGAAGTATTCATCATGACCAAGCAGAGTTGAAATCAGACACACAAGACTGGTCCAAAGTAAAAAAGACTATGAATGTAAGCCCCCCAAAAAGATGGCAAGAAACTAAAAAAAAAGCACAACCATATGGTCATATTTCAAAGGATATAGGAAAGCCTTTAATAAAATTCAATATTCATTCACAATCAAAGACAAAAACTGATAGACAGTTTATTAAGGATTTTTTTTCCCCTTAAGATAATGAAAAATGAATTAACCTTAATCCAGCATCCAATATGATACACAGTTGAGAAACATTAGGAACAGTTCTTGTAAAAAATAAGTACAAAGTAAAGAATCCCATACTCACTGGTTCAATTTGATATGTTATTGGAAATTCTAGCAATTGCAGCAAGATAGGAAAAATATATTAGCAGCATTAACATTGGAAATAAAGATGTCAAAATGGCATCATTTGCAGAAGACATGACAATGTAACCCGAAAATTCAATCATTTCAGCCTAAAAAATTAAGAGACAGTAAATGAATTCAGCAGTCACCAAATATAAGATTAATACAGAAAAATAATTGACATTCTTATTTAATCATAATAAAAATAAAGAAAGTATAATAAAAAAGAATGAGGTTCACAATAGTAACAAAAACCCTAACATTTGGAAATTAACCTACGTAGGAATATGCCGAACCTGTACAAAAAGAACTATAAAACTACAATGACCATCATAAAGGAAGACCTAAACATCTAGAGACACATTAAATGTTCACATTAAATGGGTTGGATATTTTTTCAACTAAGCCTGTGATTTTATTGGTATACGGAACTTCCTATACCAAAATCTTACTTTCCCAATTCAGATTGGTATCCGCCCTGAAATTTATAATTGTAGAAAATTGCCTTGGGTACTGAAAGTTTACTGACATGGTCACCCAGCTTAGACAAATTCTTAATGAAAATTATATTGAAAACAAATGAATAACAAGAATATTAAGAAGTATATTAAAAAGAAAAACTGATGAATGTGATCATGCATCATGAGATTTTAATATGTTACAAAATGACTATAATTAAAACAATCTGCTTCTAGGGAAGAAATAGAAATTAAATCAATGAAATTAAATATATATATATGTATGTGTGTGTATGTGTGTGTTGAACATTTGATCCAATTTATAAAAAATGTATGAACTTGACAAGACTTTAGAAAATAAAAAATTAAGTGGAAAAATGTATTATTTAACAAATGTACTTGAGAAAATTGGTTTGCAATTTTGATGAGAAAAGGATTTGGACCCAAATCTTATATCATTTACCTCAATGAATTCCAGAAGAATGAGAAATTTAAAGATTTTCAAAGAACTATAAAAATGGAAAAATATGAAATAAAATATTTTTCTCCATTGTGAAGTGGTGCCTTTTTATCCAGCAAATGAAAGGATTTATTGGGGACAAGATCATTGGGCTTGACTACACTAAAATAAAAAAAGATATATAACAAACAATTTAATTAAAAGAAAAAAAGAATGGATTAGGGAAAATGTTTATGCCCAACACAACAGAGTAAACAGTGATACATGAAATATATGAGAAACTATTATGAAATTAGAATTATAACTCCCAGTTCACAATGGTTAAATGGCTAAGGGATATAAACAGATTATTTTCAAAAGTTAAAGCACAAACGATTAATAATCACTTGGAAAAATGATCAAATTCACTAATAAAGAGAAGAAAGAATAACTTTAAGAAAACATCTCAGGAAGCAGCATAATATAATAAGAAAAGTAGTGACTAAAGCCAACTGATACGTAACTTATTGCATCTGTCACTTAACTTTTTTTGGCCTGAGCTTCCTCATTTGTAAAATGGGATTGGAATAGATGACTTCAGAGGTCCTCTCCAGATATAAATCTATGATTCTATAAACTCACACTAATTAAATAGAAAAAAATAACAAAAGGTATTACCCAAATGCTGGGATGAGGAGACTGTGAAGAAACAGGTACAACCATTCATTGCTGGTAGATTTTTTTTAGAAAGCAATCAACCAATACGTATTTAGAGTAACCAAAATATTATACCCTTTTACCTATTAACTCTCCTGTTGGTATTATATCATGACTGTTTTCAAAAACAAAACCAAAGCAGTTTTCTATTCAAATATGTTTATAGCAATTGAAAAAGAAAACCTGGAAGCCATCTCCATATCCAGCAGTAGGGGTACAGCTAGGTAAATTGTGGTATAGAGATGTGATTTAATGTAACAGAACCCTGTAATTCAAATTATACGGATAAGTATGAGGTATAAGACATTTACAAAATAATGTCAAGTAAAACAAAAAAGTAAAATACAAAGTATGTAGTATACACTAAATACAGTCATCTGAGAAAAGTGAATTAGAATTAATTGACAATCCAAACTAAAATTTAGAGGAACAGATGATATTCCTTCTGGTTTTTCTGAAAGAAAAGGAAACTCTGAGCTGAATTAAGAAAGAAATTGTAATGGTGATTGGACTTACAAAGAAGGCCAAGTATTTAATGTGGAGAAATATAGGCAAATAAAGAAAAAGGGAAGAACTATCTACTTGAAGATTTTATTTCTAGTTTCTGTGAGAGGTTGTAGGAAAAGGAGGAAAAGAAGTTACAATGATTTACCTTGAAGAGAAGAGAAAATTTGTGAAGGTTTTTATTACAGATCTTAGACTTGTGAATAACTACAGAGAATGAATTCATGTGAAGAGAAACTTTGGACTACTTGAAGATTAGATGAAGGAATGTCTTGAACTGTAGGAGAATTCAATCTCTTGGAACAATCAAAATGGTGGAAGAAAAGGTGTAACAATAAAAAACCTGAAGAGAAGAATTTGCAGGTAGGGTAGCTGGGTAGAGAGAGAAAAGGTAGTTGCCAAAGCAAGTAAGAAAAACTAAGACAAGGAAGTAAAATAGTTAGTAGAAGAAACAGGAAGAGAAAATGAAATAGAACTTCCCTGAAAAGCTGAAGTTGCATCCAAAGAAAGGATTTTAGGTGTGGCTTTCAATTTTTTAGATGATAAGAAGTTGAAAAGGTCTTAAAGAAATATTTAGGAAGTGATACATAAACACCCACAGTAGATTATCAGAAACAATGAAGTGTTCTTTACTTTAAAAAGAAGAAAGAGGAGGAAGAGGAGGAGGAAGAAAGGAGGAGGAGAAGAAAAAGAAAGAGGAGGAGTAAGATGAGGAAGAGGAGAAGAAGAAGGAGAAAAAGAAGGAGAAGAAGAAGAAGAAGAAGAAGAAGAAGAAGAAGGAGAAGAAGAAGAAGAAGGAGAAGAAGAAGAAGAAGAAGAAAGAGAAGGAGAAGAAGAAGAAAGAAGAAGGAGAAGAAGAAGAAGAAGAAGAAGAAGAAGAAGAAGAAGAAGAAGAAGAAGAAGAAGAAGAAGAAGGAGAAGAAGGAGAAGAAGAAGAAGAAGAAGGAGAAGAAGAAGAAGGAGAAGAAGAAGAAGGAGAAGAAGAAGAAGAAGAAGGAGAAGAAGAAGAAAGAAGAAGAAGGAGGAGGAAGAGGAGGAGGAGAAGAAGAAAGAGAAGGAGAAGAAGGAGGAGAAGAGGATGAAGAAGACAGGATACAATGGAGGGGAAAAAAGATCAGAAATCACAAATTATAAATAGTCCTCAAGAAAAAGTGAGAATAGAAAAATGTCCCAGAGCAGGAGAGGGAAAGAAAAGTAAAAATGTTCTCTTGGGGCTAAAAAAAAAAAATCAAATTTCAATCTCTTCCTGAAGACGTGATTGAGGTCTGAGAAGGCTGTTGTTTGCCTTCCAAAGAGTGATAAAATAAAGAGAGAAAATAAGAATCAGAAAGAAAATCAGAGAGAATATAAGTTCCTACCAGCTGAGTCATGTATTTGTATCACTACTCCTAACACAGTGCCTGGGACATATCACTTGTTGACTGACTGACCAATTGATTGATTAAGGAAAGATAATTTAGTAAGAATCAAAGAAAGAAAAGAGGAATACTCTTTGCTCAGAAAAACATAAATAATGATTTGTCAGACTAATAATAAGAGAGAGATCTGTTGTCTTCTTGGACACGTATACAGGAAATAATTGCTATGACTTCATTAGAGTGTAAGTTTTAGAACAGGGATTCCAAATTTTTGTACCCCTAGTTTAGTACTGTGCCTGTAACTTAGTAGGCATTAAATAAATGTTTGATTGATTGGTTGATGGACTTGTCAGAATGAATAACTACTAACCCCTTCTGGTGATTCATGTGGATACGAATTATTCTTACAGAAAAAAAAAACCTAGAAAGAATTGCCAAAGTTTATAAGTCTTGGGCAAGAAACTGAGAGCTGTAGGGCACAGATGATGTTTTCCTCATTACTGTCTATTAAAGACAAGGGATGCAAAAGGGGGAAAAAGTGGTTTTTTTAAGTGAATAGCTAGAAGAAGGTTATATCTTGAGAATGGGAATTTGGACCATGGCTTAAAATACTGGAAGGAAATACTCTTGGCCAAGGGAGAAGTGTGCCTAACAAAGGCTGATAAAGAATGTAAGAGATAGAAAGAGAAATTCCAGTTAAAATAACTGTAGACAATATAAGATACTTGGAACTCTGGCTGCCACAACAAAGTCAGGAACTATCTGAACACAACTTTAAAATACTTTTCATACAAAAAAAGTCAGATCTAAACAACTGAATAAATACGAATTGCTCATGGGTCAGCCAAGATGATATAATAAAAACAATGATAGTATCTAAACTAATCTGTTTATTCAGTGCCATACCAATCAAGCTATCAAAAAATTATTTTAAAAGCTAGAAAAAAATAACGAAATTCATCTAGAAGAACAAAAACTCAAGAATATCAAGGAAATCAATGAAAAATATTCTAAAGAAAATTGTCTAGCTGTATCAAATTTCAAAATGTATTATAAAGCAGTAATTATCAAAACAATCTGGTACTGGCTCAGAAATAGAGTGGTGGATCAGGTAATAGATTAGGTACAAGTTACATTATAGTAACTTACCATGATAATCTAGTAAACCCAAAGATCCAAACTTTTGGAACAAAAACTCAGTATTTGACTAAAACTGCAGGAAAAATTGGAAAACAGAATGTCAGAAATGAGATATTGACCAACATCATATAGCCAGAATGGGTACATGATTTACACGGAAAGGGTGATACCATAAGCAAATTAAGAGAGCATGGAATAATTTATCTGTCAGATATACGAATAAGGGAAGAATTTAGGTCCAAAGAAGAGATAGAGAGCATTACAAAATGTAAATCATTATATAAAATTAAAAAGTTTTTGCACCGAAAAACCAATGCAAAAAAAATATACGAAAAGCAGAAAACTGGGGAAAGTTTTTGCAACAAGTATTTCTGATAAAGGCCTGATTTCTCAAATATATAGAGAACCAATTCAAATGTATAAAAATAAAAGTCATTCCCCAAATGGTTAAAGGATATGAACAGACAGTTTTCAGACAAAGAAATCAAAGCTATCATCTATAGTCATATGAAAAAATGTTCTAAATCATGATTAATCAAAGAAATGCAAATTAAAACAACTCTGAGGAACAACCTTATGCCTCATTATCTATCAGATCAACTAATATGAGAGAAAAAGAAATTGATGAATGTTAGAGGGGCTATGGGGAAACTGGGACACCAATGTACTGTTGGTGGAGTTGTGAATTGATCCAACCATTCTGGAAAGCAATTTGGAACTATGACCAAAGGACTATAAAACTGTGCCTACCTTTTGATCCAGCAATACCATGGCTAGATGTATATCCCAAAGACATTCAAAAAAAAAAAAGGGGGAAAAGGAACTATTTGTACAAAAATATTTATATCAGCTGTTTTTGTGGTGGCTAAGAATTGGAAATCAAAGGGATACCCATCAATTGGGAATGGCTAAACAAACTGTAGTATATGGTTATAATGGAATATTATTGTGCTATGAGAAATGATACACCTGGAAGCACTTCCATGAATTGATGTATAGTGAAGTGAACAGAGCCAAGAGAATGTTGTACACAGTAACGGCCATATTGTCAATGAAGAACTGTGAATGACTTAGCTATCCTCAGCAATAGGATGATCCGAGACAATCCCAAGGATTAGTGATGAAGCATTCCATCTGCCTCCAGAGAAAGCATTGATATTGATTGAACACAGACTGAAGCATGCTATTTTTCACTTTCTTTTTTTCCCTTTCATTTGAGTCTTCTTGTACAAAATGACTAATATGAAAATGTTTTACATAATTAAACATAAATAGCGTATATCTGATTATCATCTCAGGGATGGGGGAGGTAAAGAAGGGATAGAATTTGGAACTTAAAACTTTAAATAAAATTGTTAACAAATTAGGGAGGGAGAATGTAACTGTCTGGAGTCTTGTAAATCTAATCAAAAGGGTTTTAAACTAAAAAGTGTGGCAGAGGGAAAAATACCTATGTGTCTCTCCCAAGTTGGATAATAGCGAGAATAGCTATAAGGAAGGAGAAAGAATTATCAGCTGAGACACCGGGAAGGTCCAAGAAAGAAGACAGTATGAAAAGTCATCTCCAGACCATGTTTCCCTGAGTTGGGCCAACATCCTTACCTCACTCCTAGAACCACATTGGTTCTGATATGTGATCCTTACCTTTCCCATATCTAGGCTTTGACCTTGCTTTCCTGGGCCATCTGCAGACCAAGAAGCCTTAGCTCAGGGGTGGGGCCTTCTAGGTCCTTGGGTGTGACGTTTTGACTGAGTCCAAGTTTTACAGAACAAATCCTTTTATTAAGGGAATTTGTTCTGTGAAGTTTGAAGGGCCACACTTGAGCACCTACAGGTCCACCTGTGGCCTTAAGGCCACAGATTCTCCACCCCTTCCTTAGCTCCTTATTACTCCCTTTCCCTAGCCTTCAAATGTTTTGACTTCCTCTATTTGAATATGATCTCCTTGAAGGTAGGAACGGTCATGTTTGCTTATATTTTTATCCCCAGGGCTTAGGAAGTACATAATAAATATTCTTTCTATGATCCCCACATACAAATGTCCAAGGTTTAATCAGCAAGCAAGAAGAACTAGAAATCCTAACATAAGGGAGCAAGTTTGACCTCACAGATATACGTGAGTATTAGTAGAATGAAACTAATGACTGGAATGAGGTTCTGCATGGCTATACTTTATTCAAAAGAAATATAATGAATAAAAAGGAGGGTAGGGTTGCATTGCACATGTGGAAGATATACTCATGTATATACTCATTCAACTGTTACTGATTCTACCTTTATAACATCTCTTATATTTTATTTCCTTTATGACCTTTCACCTGGACTATCGTGTTGTCATTCAGTTATATCTGATTTTTCTTGACACCTTTTGGAGTTTTCTTGGCAAAGATACTGTATTGATTTGTCATTTTCTTCTCTTATTCATATTACAGATGAAGAAACTGAGGCAAACAGGGGTAAGTGATTGCCCAGGGTCACATAGCCACTAAGTGTCTGAGGCTGGATTTGAACTCAGAAGGCTCATTTTCCTGATTCCAGGTTTGGTGCTGTATCTGTAGTGCCACCTGGTTGCTCAAAGATATAGGAATAGTTGGCCATTTCTTTTTCCAGTAAGGCAACAAGAGATTAAGTCACTTGCTAAGGGTCACACAGCTAGTAATTATCAAAGACTGGATTTGAACTTAAGTCTTTCTGACTCAAAGCCCAGCACTCTATCTACCTCACTGCAGGACAGTTATAAAAGCCTACAAATTGCTCTCATTGCCTCAAGATTTTCCCTTCTCTAAAATAGCCTTCATTCAACTGCCAAAATGATATTCCTAAAGCATAGATAAAACCATGCTGTTTCCCCACCCAATAAACTCCAGTGGCACACTATAACCTCTGGGAAAACATACAAAGTATTCTGTTAGACATTTAAAAGTAATGTGAAGCTACTGGGGTTTATTGAGCAAGGGAATGATAATATTAGACCTGTACATTAAAAAAAAATCATTTTGGCACTGACATGTAAGATGTATTCGAGTAGGGAGAAAATTGAGGCATGAAAACTAACTAGAACTATTAAAAGAATAGTGCAGGGAAAAGTGAACAGGACCTGACTAAGGTGCTGGCAACAGAAGTGGAGAGAAAGTGACAGATATAAAAGATACTCTAGAGATGGTAAGAGCAATCTGGCAGCCAACTGGATATGTGAGGAGTCAAAATGAGGTATCTGGAAGGATGGTGGTCCCCTTGACAGAAATAGGGGAGTTCAGGAGAGAGCTGGATTTTGGAGGATGAAATAACGAATCTCTTCTAGATATATTGAGTTTGAGATGTCTACAGGACATTCAGTTTGACATATCCAACAGATAATGGATGAGTTGCAGCCAGAATTTTGAAGAAAGTTTGGGCCTGAATATGTAGGTTTTAAACTAGGTGAAAACTGCATTAAGAATTTGAAGATGCCATGTAAAGATCTGGGAGTGGTCAGCATAGGAATCATAATTAAACACATGGAAACTGATGAGGTCTCTGAGAGAGAGTATTGAAAGAGAAGGCCCAGGACAGAGCCTTGTGATACTCCTATGATTAAGGTGTGTCTATGTATGATGATCCAACTAAGGAGCCTTAGAAGGTACAAAGTAAGTAGGAGAAAGAATGAGAAAAAGCAGTGCCACAAAAACCAAGAGAAAATAACATATTTAGGAGTAATACATGGTTAATGGCGGTGAAATGCTATAGAGAGGTCAAGAAGGACAAGGATTGGGAAAAGTCTATTAGATTTTGGAAAAGAGATCATTAGTAATTTTGGAGAGCAATTTTAGTTGAGTGATGAAGCTGGAAGGCAGATTAGAAAGGGAAAATAACCTTTTCACTGGAAATAACAGAATAAAAATGGCCAAAAGGAAGTTCATGCTCAAAGATAAGTAAAGAGGTAATTAGAGAGCTAACTGCCTTTGATGAATTCCTATTACCTAGCTTAGAGGAACTATATCCTTAAAGGCCAAAAGAACCAGCAGATGTAATTGCTGAATGACTGTCAGTGATGTTTGAAGGATTAGGGGACATGGAAACAGCATCATAGGACTAGAGAAAGGCAAATGCGCCACCTTCCAAAGAAGGTAAGAGAATTGCATCTGTGCCAAGTTTAATGGCACATGGCTGTTATTTCCCTTCATAGAAGAGGCTGAGGCAGTTCCATCTCTTAAATTTAAGAAGTCCATGTTGCTGTAGTGCTAAATCTTTGGACTGTTGAGCACAACTAGGGTGAATCTTTGGAAAGGGGAATGACTAAGGCTGTTTAGGGATGGGCATACCAACCCAAATCAGAAAGAAAACAGATCAAAGCTTCCTTGATAATCACAGTGGAGATGGGTTGGGTGAGTTGCTGTTGTACTTCTTGCTTGAACAATGTAGGAAAACCCAGTGTGAGAAAGGTGGGGAGAGAGAGACTTACAGACTAAGAGAAAGAGAGAGTCAGAAATAGAGACAGAGAGACAGAGAATGTCATCTGCTAACTGCAAACCAATAAGTTGACTTTGGTTCCTTAAAAAATTCTGTAGTGATCACAAAAGCAAAGATTAATGTTAGACTAACCTTATATCCCTAAGTAATCAAGAAGATGCCACAACATACTATACCTAAATTTTAGCAAAGTTATTTGATAACATATAACACACTATTCTTATTGTATGAAAAATAAAGATATAGATTAGATAGTAACTCAAGTAGGTGGATTCTGAACTGGTTTAATGTTTGGACTCAAAGAGTGACTATTAACAGTTCCATATCAACATGCAGGAGGTCTCCAAGGGAATGCACCAGAGACCTTTGCTTGCTTCTGGAATGTTTACTACTTAAAAAAAAAATCGGTGACTTAAATAGAGGTATAGATAGAATGCTTATTGAATTTCCAAATAAGAAAAAGCTAGGAGACGTAGCTAACTATCTGGATGACCCACCTGGATTACGGGAGTTGAAAAATGATGAAACTTTGTTGATGGATATGCTTTACAGTCATATGATTAGCCTTTCAAGCTGTTTATAAAGCTTGTCAGCATTTATGAAATCTCTTTGTGGTCACTTCCACCTTTATGTCAAAATTCTGCATTCTCTGAATACATTTGGGTGATTTAGTAATCAATGAATCTAAATAAGTAAGACTTATTATGTATGTTTTAATCAAGGCTAAGTTGGCCGCACAGTGATCCAATTTGAGGGGAATGGGGAAGGCCAGGACCCTAAGATCAAACAGATGCTTATATGTGAGTTGGGCAGGGGGAACAGGAGGGAGTCAGAAATTTGCTCATTAGGCATCCTGGGACAGGAAAAGTCAGAGGGATCTGTCAGCAGGTAACAGAAAATGCTCCCAGTAACTGGGGTTCAAAGACAGAATTCTAGTCAAGCAGGAAGCTTTTATTAAGTGCATGCCTTGCCCAATTCTAGGGATACAAATACAAATGATGAAATAATCCCTTCTTTCGAGAAACTTACATTCTAATAGTCTCCTGAAAGGTACCTTTGAAGGTAAGGGAAGACCTAAATCTTAAAGAAATTAGAGAACCAAGGAGACAGCCAAGGCATCATATATGAGGGGACAAGATTGAAATGCAGTTATTAAAATTATAGTACAAAGTTAGAAACTAATCATGCAGCGAAAACACAAAACCTTGGGTAATGAAACATAAGCTCGGAATAGGACGCGTAGTAGGGCTATCTCATCACTGAACTTTGACTTGGTGTTAAACTGTTGATTGAGGTTTCTTCTATTGCTCCTGTCCAAGGAAAGGTCCTGGAAACTAACAGATAGAGATTAAGTTACTACAGCTGTGAAGCTTAGAGGTCTAGAAGTCAAACAGATTATTATGGGAGATAACTCTAGGAAGATAAGTAGGGCCAGGTTGGAGGGAATTAGGTTAAGCCATTAGAGGTTTGTAAGCAGGAAGCAACACCCTAAGACCACTCTTTTTCTAGGGATTAACCTGTTGGCAGTGGGCAAAATAAATACAGTAGATAAATAACAACAGAAAAAATAATAGATCCTGGATTCTCCATGTCATCATCATTAGGAGCTTGTACATGCAAGTACAATTTCATTTACATAGTCACAAAGCACAAACTGATAAACCAAAACAAAAAAAATCCCAAACTCCTGGCTTACTATAGCCAAAGAGGAGCATGATAAAGAAAAAGCAACAACTACCAGGGAGATGGAGTGATGGTGATGGTGGTGGTGGCAGTGGTGGATAGTATGGCTGAGAGACCCTCTGCCTGATGTATATTCTCTCTTTTTAAAAAATAGGTCAATTAAAAAAAAATCTTGGGAAAAAATGAAGGAGAAAAAAACAGGAACTCAAAATTATTACATTTTAGTTCTTAAGAGATGCCTGATTTTCACTAATGGAAACTTTGGGATTCTAGAATTTAAATAAGTAAAATATTCTTAATAAGTAGTTGTAAAGACAAAAAAAAAGTTAAAAAAAAACTAAAGACAATGTTCCCTTTTATTCTTCCAGAAAGTTCCTTATTCTTAGGAGAAAAGACCATATAATTTATAAAGACAAATAAAACTTTAAAAAAATAATGGTTTTGCCTTCTCTGTCTTCAGGTAGAGAAACCTGAGCTTGACTGTTCTATGATGCTTACAGATGTGTCATTCTCATTGATCTTTAACCTAATACAGTGCAGGAATTGCCTTAGATACTTGGATAAGTTTTCTCTTACATTTTAATTATATGAGAGTTCCCAGACTTCTTTTGCTAAAGAAGGTCACACTGTCACACATATAATCATCTGCTTAAAAAACCTTCAGTTCAAGTGTTATAAGTACAGTGTTTTCCTCTCCTAATGGGATGACTTGAGATGGATACAAGAAGGATTTTTTTTAAACTGCCACTTAATCTTTTGCAGCTAATAAGCTACCATTCCACAAGATCACTGGTGAACACACACAAGGCCATGCAATTCATCTTAAAGCCATGTAGCATTTGGTTTTGCTTCAATAGGAGTTAAGTGATGCAAACTAAATGCAGAAGGCTCAAGTGTTTAGAATACAACAATATCAGACCTTAACAGCAATTAATTTAAGGCTACAAACAAAAGCTTTAAGGACACACTCCAATTTACTTTAAAATAAATCAAACCAAACATTTCTATACAGCCAACAAACATTTACCCTAAGCTTTGAGGTTGGTGTTTGCTTGTTTGTTTGATAAACAGATCATATTTTATTGCTTTCAGCCAAAGACAAGATTAACAGAAAAAGTAGTGATGAAGTACCACGTGATCTCCAGAGTACGTGATAGACTTAGAATTCCTGACTTGGAAACCAGATGATATTTCAGAGGTCATTTCAAAAATGTAATCATTGCACCAACACATGATCATGTCAACTTAACTGCGCTCTTTAAAATATATCTTCCTTTAATATTTGGGGCAGCTGGTTCAAAAAGACATTTTAAAATTACAGTCTTTATCAGACAATAAGTAACTTGATTTTTTAAGACTGTAGACTATTCCAGAAGTCTCTCATTTATTTTTCACAAATGCTTTCTTCCAGATATCAAGATGGGGATCATTGAGTCAATCTATCAATTACTTCACCTGAATTCAAGTGATAGGATGTCATGTCCTGATACTTTAACCACTTGAGAGATTGTATCAATTGATCAAAGACTTTAGACTAAGTGTGAAAAGCTGATGATCAATTTAGATGTCTTTAAAAGCCATGGATAAACTGGAGTTTTGTTACACAGACCTGTGATTGGTTTGGTTGAGGGAATTCAGTCGTGCTCTGTGTATTAATCAATAAAATGGTGAGTCAGTTTGTAACAGAAGGATTTAAACAAGTGGTGAGCTATATGGAAGGCTTGCAATCAAGTTTCTGGGAAGAAATTGTTTGAGGAGTGGGAAGAAAGAGGGAAGAAAAAGAAATCCAACGTCAGCTATGGCCTTAGTCTCCTTCCCCCTCCTGCTTGCCCATTCTACCTTAGCCAGAGGAGTATCCTGTGAACTTCAAAGGAACTGGAGTATTTAGATTTTTCTTCATCTTATAAGCAGCATTTCTGAGACAACAGCATCCTGAGATAATGCAGTATCTACATTAGGAGCTGAAAATAGATGGGGCACAATGAGGAAAGACAGATTCAAGGAACACTGCAGAAAAGCTACAACATTCCTAAGGGACATGATCTAAGGACCACCCTTAAAAGGGGACAAGTGAATGTCCAATAACCAGAGTTTGTGAGTTACTTCTCTGTTGCATCATACTCTCTTTAATTCTGAGTTGATTTACTTCTGAAACTCCATATTTGCTTTGGGAGAGTGTGGTCACAGTTTAGGGAGATTTTTTAGGGTACAAATTATGCCACCTCAGTAAATTTCCATTTCTAATAGTTAATGTCTGATTAAGTAATTGAAATCAATTGATTACCATAGGTTACATTTATCACTGGGGACCTGAGCCCCTAATTAATATTAGAAAACCACTCCTATGTATAGAATGATTTTACATATATATATATATATATATATATATATATATATATATATATATATATATATATATATATATATATATCCACATACATATACACACACACACACACACATAAACATATATAGTTGTGTCTCATGGTAGCCATCTCTATGGTGGGGTGGGGGAGGGAAGAAAAAAAGGAAAAAGAAAAAAAGAAATTTACATGATAAGTTTATTATATATTTTAAAGGAATTGCAAGTTGTACATAATAGATTTTCAATTTCATGTTCAATCTTATTTTTTATTATTCTATATTATGGAAATGTTTGTTTTATTCCATAAATTAAAAATAAATACAAATTTAAAGGAAAAAACGCTCCTACGCTACCTCTGAATTCTGAGGAAAGACATAGGTGGCTACCCATGGGAACCTGAAGTAATGGTCTAAACAGCATTGGGGGCGTAAATCCAGAGCGCATGCTGCGCAGAAGCAAGTCGAAAGGCCCTAGACATGGTGAGCACCAAACTACATCACTAAAAATTAGATTGACTAAACATTAATTTTAAAAAAAGAAATTGCTGGTTTGTGTTGTGAGAATCATGTTGGAAACAGCTGTTTCTGTGTAGTCAGACCTTCAATGATCGAGAACAAAGGTCAGAATCAATATATAATTTTAAAGGAAGGCTAAAGATGAAGAGACACTATGAACAATGTTAATATCTTCAACCTGGCAGGTTCAAGTAAGCCATCAAAGTAAAAATCTGAAATTAAAAAAAGGAAAAATTTTCATCTTGATAATCGACATTTCTTGAAAAAGTTAAATCAATTTAAATAGTCTCTGTGATGAAAAACATAAAGAAGCCCAGAAATCACCTTAGTCAACAAACACTTGATTTCTTCTTCATCAATGTGACAATGTGAAGATGTGAAGAGATGTGAGTCAAGGGAAGCATCTATTTAGAATACAAACTTATTGGTGAATAACTAAAACAGAAGAGACTGGCAGAAAATGATGAACAGTATCATGTTTTAAAAGTGGAAAGCAAGAGACGTTCCAACAAGTTTACATAAAAGCTTCATGTGCAACCTAAATGAGGAAAACCATCCCAGCAGAATTTAAAGGTCAAAGGTAGGAGCCTAGATTTAGAGCTGAGATAGGTGCAAAACGTTAAAAGGAAGATTGGAGATATTATATTAAGAAAATTTTATTTCTGCTTTCTACATTTGTGTCATTAAATTTACTCCAAAAAACTCTTTAGATTCAAATAATATTTCAATAATTTAGAAAAATGATACTTTAAGGAAATTCATGCTGAAAGCCAGACATCTTAAAGGTATTGTTATTGAGGAACTGCTTCACAAATTATTTCAAGGAGAGCAAGATATCCAAAGGCTTCCCCTCTAAAATATCCAGCAAGTAATCATCCAGCATCTCCTTGATAACATCTAGTGGAGGGAACTTCCCAGGGCAGTCCAGCAAAATCAAGAGCCTCTCTAGACTTGGTGTACTGAAAAAGTAACTCAGAGTTTCCATTTTCCTTTAGCGATAGTTGAAACAATTAATGGGTTTCTCAGTCAGTTCATAACAGTGACCCAGGAAGATAAGTATCTATGAGACCAAGTGGACAAAATGACAAGCCTAAATAAAGCCTGGGACCCCTAGCTTTAGGTTCCTGGATCATTGATAAAATCAAAAGCAAAATATTGAAAGAATTCCTGAGAAAGAACACAAAAAAGAGGTTAATCTAGTTTCCCACCTCTGCCAAGAGCCCTGGTGTTACTCACTATAAAAGAAAAGTCCTGAATACTTGGGACCAGTATCCTTTATATATCTGATTTGTTTGCAAACTGACCACTTTGCAAGAGTGGCAATGTTCAGAAGAATAGATTTCTGAGTCCCATACAGCCTAGTCCGTACATAAAAAAATGAAAGAAAGATAGCTTTCTAGACATATTTTCAAGTCTCATGTTTACTAGGCTCTGACAATTTAGTTGAATGGTGTTCCAATGATTTTTCAGATGTTCATGAAGTCAGAACTTCCAAGATTTACTGGATTAGCAAAGGGTCGTATTTAGATAATTATATACTAATGTGTTCTTGAGACTGTCCTCAGGACAGCAGATTGGTCCAAATCATCCTCAAGTATCTACATGAGCAATAGTTATTTACCAAATCAAAGCTCTGAAGAGGTCCAGGAAGAACTTTTGAGGCAATTGTATTCCTGTACCCTTATGTGTATGTAAAACAAAACCTAAGTAGGATCAGCCACAGTCAGGCACACTGAAATTTCACTTTATCATGGTGATGTCATTTTATTCCTCTTCAAAGACAGAGGACAACAACTGTGTGTGTGTGTGTGTGTGTGTGTGTGTGTGTCTGTGTATAATTTTATTTGAGCTTTTTTTTTTTTTTTAGCAAAGATACTAGAGTGGTTTGTCATTTCCTCCTTTGGTTCTTTTTTTACAGACATGAAAACTGAGGCAAACATGGTTAAGTGACTTGCTCAGGGTCACACAACTAGTAAGTATCTGAGGCCATATTTACATTAATGAAGATGAATGATAGAGCCCAGTGCTCTATCCACTGCTCCACCAACAGTGATTTATCCCTGAATAAGTGTCCTGGCATACATAAATTCTGTACATGCATTATAGTTTCATTTCTCTAGTATGTTGGCAACCAATTTGCTACTAGATGATAGAGAATATATAACTATAGATATAGCTATATATACAGATGTAGAGAGAGATGAGCCCTGCCCTGCTTCCCTCTGACTCAACCACTTCTAAGTATGTCAGAGACCTGCATCTGTCCATTATTAATGAAGTTCTAATATGCAGTTTCATTTAGTTAGAGGAGTCCCTTTGATCACTGCAGGAAATGGTCCAAAAATGTATTGGCATAAAGGTTTATTTCAGCTTTGAAATGTAGCTACGGGAACAGGCATCTATCATGATCTCCTTTAATTATCTTAAATTACCTGCAAATATTTGCATATAACATAACCAGCCTACAGGACAGAACATTTTGATCAAATGTCCAAATGCAGAGACTATACTTATTCATATAATAGGCTATCTTCCATAATAGAAAAGAAAAATTAGTCCTAGTAATTTTATATCAGTTTTATAGTTCTATAGTTGGACATAGAAAAATTTCCACAAATATTTCTCAGAAAAATCAGGATTTTTAAAATATCTAATCGTCGTCATATTGTAAGCACAGAGTAATGGCTTTTTGAAGGAAGAGAGTGAAATAGCCTCAAGCAAAGAAAGCATTAAACAGCACCAATATTTAAAGGCTTGTAAAGACAGATAAAGTTGAGAACAGAATTTGCTTTGGTTTGTGTTTGTTTTTGCCCCCCACCATTACCTAGCATAACGCCTGGCACATTAATTAATGCTTAATAAATACCTGTTTCAATCAATTAGCATATTCTACATACTAAGCACTGAGAAAGGCACTGGAGATACAAATAGGAAGAATGAAATAATTCCTACCCACTTTAATGAGGTATAATCTCTTTTTAACCCCTTATAATCTGGTCTCTGATCTCATTAATCTCCTGAAAATGCTCTCACCAAAGTTACTAATGATCTCTTAGTTGCCAGATCCAATTTTCTCAATCCTTGACCTCTTTGCAACCTTGGACACTGGTGATCATTCTCTCCTCCTTGATACTGTCTTCTCGCTATGTTTTTGGAACACTACCCTCTCTCCTCGTTTTCCCCTTACTCATACGACTGTTCCTTCTCTGTCTCCTCAGCTGGGCACTCTAATTGATAAAGTGGGTGTCTATCATGGGTTAGCTTCTCTTCTCCCTCTATACTACTTCACTTGGTGCCCTCATCAGCTCCCATGGATTTAATTATCATCTTTATGCTGATGATTCTCAAATCTACCTTTGCTGCCTCAGTGTCTCTGCTGATCTCCAATCTCACATCTTCAAGTACCTTTCAAATATTTCAAAATGGATGTCTCATAGATATCTTAAACACAACTGATTGTCTCTCCTCCTAAATCTTCTCCCACTTCTACCTTCTCTATTACTGTAGAGGACAAAACCATTCTTCTAGTGCCCCAGGCTCACGATCTAGGAATCATCCTGGATTCCAAAGAGGAAATAGAATATCTAAATAGACCTATTTTAGAAAAATAAATTAAACACACCATAAATGAACTTCTTAAGAAAAAAAGCACCAAGATGAGATGGATTTATAAGTGAATTTTATCAAACATTTAAAGACCAACTAATTACACATTCAATAAATTATTTGGAATAATAGATAAAGAAGGGATCCTACCAAAAACCTTTTATAAAACAAATATAATACTGATACCGAAACTGAGGAGTAAAAACAGAGAAAGAAAACTTTAGACCAATTTCATTAATGAATATGGATGCAAAAATCCTAAATAAAACATTACTTAAAAGATTACAACTCTATATTACAAAGATCATACATTATGACCAAGTGGGATTTATGCCAGGAATGCCAAGATTGTTTAATACAAGGAAAACAATTATTATAATAATTGATTACATCAAGAGTAAAAGTTTAAAAATCATATGATTATGTCAATATATTCCTCACTGTCTTACCATCCTTACCCCCAATATTCAAGCTATTGCCAAGGCCTGTCAATTTCACCTTTACAAGATATTTTTAGTATGCCCCTTTCTCTGCTCTGATCCTGCCACTATTCTAGTGTAGGCCATCAGTCACTTCTATCCTTGATTACTACAATACCCTGCTGGTAGGTCTGCCTTCTTTAAGTCTTTTTCTACTCCAAACCATTCTCCATGCAGTCAATAAAGTCATTTTCCTAAAACACAGGTCTGATCACATCTCCCTCTACTCAATAAACTCCATTGGCTTTCCATTGCCTTCAGGAGCAAATACAAAATGCTTTGTGTGGCATTCAAAGTCCTTTACAACCTAGCCTGGTCCTACCTGTCCAGAATTCTTTCTCTGTGCTCCTGACAATTACCCTGATTCATTGACACTGTCTTCCTGGCTATTTCACAAATAAGATGCTCCAGCTCTTGGCTCCCAGCGTTTTCTCTGACTGTCCAACACACTAGGGCACATTTTCCTCCTCCACTCTGACTACTGATCTCCCCGGTTTCCTTCAAGTTCTAACTTAAATTTTACTGTCTACAGGAAGCCTTCCCTAACACCTCTTCATTCAGGTACCTTCTATCTATCAGTTATTTCTTATTTCTCCCGAATAGAGTTTGCGTTACACATATTTATTTGCATGCTGTCTCTCCCTCATTACACTCGGAGTTCCTTGAGGGCAGGATTTGTCTTTTGCTTTATTTTTTCTTTTTCTGTATCCCTAGAACTTAGCACAATGCCTAGCACATAGTAGGCACTTAATAAATGTTTATTGATTAATCTGTACAGAATAAATGTTAAGGAGAATAAATACAAATAAAATGAAAGTAGTAAAACAGAAGGTAGATTTTATGAAAGGGACCTAGCAGTTGAGAGGATCAGAAAAAAATACTAGAGCTCTGTGTTCAAGGAAGAGAAGGAGTCTATGAGTTGAAGGTCTTGAAAGAATGAATTCCAGAATGAATCCATGAGGGACAACCAGTGTGAAGGCACAGAGATAGGAGGAGGGTGATATCTAAGGAAGCAGCCAATTTGGTTAGATTACAAAATGTGAGGGGGGAATAATATTTGATGAATTCAGAATTAGTTTGGGGCAAGTTTGTAAAGACCCTTAGGAATTTCTAGTTCATCCTAGAGGTGATAGGGTACAATTACAGTGGTTGGGTAAAGGAGTGTTAGGAGCAAGTCTGCACATAAGGAAAATCATTTTGACAGCAGTGTGGAGGATAAACCAGATGAGCGAAAGACTTGGGAGGTTAGTCATGAAGCTGCTGGAATAATACAGATAAGAGGCGATAAAGACCTGAACTAAGGAGGTAACTATGAGTGGAGAGAAGCATCTGCAAGAGAAGCAGGAACGGCAAGATTAGCAGCCACTGGACAAGTGGACTAAAGACATTAATTCCAAGGGTATGGGCCTGGAATACTGAGAGCATGATGGTGCTTTTGACAGAAATAGAGAAATTTGAAAGAACGGAAGGTTGGGGGTGTGGGAAGAAAATGAATTCAGTTTTGGACATGTTGAATTTGAGATGTCTCCGGGACATCCGATTTGAATTGTCCAACAGATATGTGGCAATGCAGAGCTGAAGCTCAGGTTAGAAACTGGGGCTGTTGTATATGTGGATCTCTGATTCGTCTGCATAAAGATGATAGTTAAACTCATGGGGAACAATGAGGTTACAAGAGACAGTGCGAAAAGGGAGGAGTGAAGGCCTAGCAGAGAACCTTGAGGGAACACTCACACTTAGGCAACATGACATAGATGAAGCAACAAATAAGACTGAGAATGAACACTCAGGTAGGAGGAGAACCAGTTAAGAGATAATTGGTAACTTTAGAAAGAGCAGTTTTAGTTGAGTAATGAGATCAAAAGCCAAATTGCAGAAGATTAAGAATTCTAGCATGGGGGGGTAGGGGGGAGAGGGACTTTGGGCCTGCTTGAAGGCAGTGGGAAACAAATGAGTTGTCTAGGGAGAAATTGAAGGCTCAAGTAGGATTATGATTTAAATTTGTTGGGGAGGATGGGAGAGGATGGAATCAAGCACACCTGTGGAAGGATTGGCCTTGGCAAAGAGAAGGGCATTAATCAGAGACTCAAGAAATAAGAAGAGAGCGGGGGATGACATCAAGTGGTTTTGAGATGAAAAAAAGAGGAAAGAGACCTCAACTTCAATGGCCTCAATTTACTCAAGAGAGTAAAAAGCAAAGTCCCTAGCTAAGGATGCAGGAATGAAGGGACTGGGGAGGAATGACAAGGGAAGGGGATGCTAGTTGGCATGGTGGATAGAGCGTAAGGCCTGGAGTCAGGAAGACTTAGCTTCCTGAGTTCAAATCTAGCCTCAGACACTTTGTAGCTGTGTGACCCTGGGCAAGTCTTAATTTCTCATCTGTAAAATGAGCTAGAGAAGAAAATGACAGACCACTCTGGTATCTTTGTCTAAAGAACCCCATATGGGTTCATGAAGTGTCAGACTTAACTGAAACAACTGAAGCAGTGTAACACAGGTGGGAAGACTGAAGGGGAAAAACCAGAATGGGAATAGTTTCTGTGGGGAGTGAGACAGGAAAGCAAGTAAAAGAGGAATAAAAGCACTTCCTTGTTTCATTTTTGGAAGTGCATAACATTAGCTCCACCCAGCAACACATTGCAAAGGATGTCATCTGCCTTTTTCTATTTGGACTGAGGTTTGGATAAATAAATAAATTATATGTGTGTGTATATATATATATATATGATATAACGTATAATTATAAATATTTTGGTTTTGCTAAATAAATAAATACTATATCATATATATAATTGTGTGTATACACATATATACACAGACACACTATATATACATACATATATGTATCTACACATATACACATGTGTGTGTATATATTATATAAATATATGATATATGTAAAATAAACAGTACTAGAACAAGTGGGCAAGGCATTCAATCCCTCATTGATTTGTAATCAGGTGAGGCCATCAAGAATTGCATCACAGCATGGTCATGGAGATCTGGGATTCTTGGTTATTTCCTTTTTTGCTTTGTCTTGTACATGTATATACCTCCCTTCCTATTTGTAGGAGTCTGTGCTTATGCTCCTCCAGAGCCTGAGCACAGATGTCATCAAAAGTGAAGATGAGCCATGTCCCAGATTCAGTCTAAGATTTTGCCAGCTAAGTTCACTCCCCTTTCCCTAGGGAGAAGAATTCTCCTGCAGGCACTGGGAGATCACACAGAGGAACATGCGCATTGCTTTAGGAGAGTCCAATTTATGCCTGCATCAGAGCTGCCAGGGTAATGGAATGCAAAAAGGAGAGGATGTTTAAGAAAAAGAAAGAAAAAAACATTCTGTAAGGTTTCCAGCTTTGCAATGCATTTATATCGTCACAGCCTTAGCTGCTTTATGGGAAGTAAGATTTCGGAGCACAGCCAATGTCGTTTCCATATCTAGCTATATTAATAGTAGCATTCAATTCTTGTTCTGGTTGATAAAAATAACGTCTCAATTTTTATTCCATTCTTTTGTTGCTTAGAATGCTCAGTCCTATCAGTTGCACTTCTTTACCAGAGTCTGAAGCCACATTTCAACTCTAATAGTGCTATGGGGAAATGTTCTGTACTAAGTGGTCCAAAAAGCCTGCACAATGAAAGGCAGCAAGATGGCAAGTGTTATAGGCAGCTTTTTTTAATATGGCTTTTTGTTCCATGTTTTTTAACTTCTTCAGAAGGGAAAGAGAACATCAGACATTAAACTCAAGACCAATTCTTCACATTTGATATCACTGTTAGAATGAAGAAAACAGATTGTTATTGCCTAGAAAAATCTGAAACTAAATAGGGAGCCGGACGCAGATGTGCTTGCCTGTAATCTCTGCTGATGGAGGAGACTGAGCTTCATGAGTTTCTTAAGTTTTGAGTTCTGAGCTGCAGCAGGCAGGGGTGTTATGAGGCTCAAATGAAGTAATGGATGAAAAGTACTTTGCAAACCTTGAAGTGCTATATAAATGCCAGTTATTATTATTGTTATTAGCCTACATTATATATCTACCATTTCCTTCTCCAGCTCATCTCATAGATGAGGAAACAAGAAAACAGGGTTAAGTGACTTCCCCAGGGTCTCTCAGCTAGCAAGGCTAGATTTGAATTTAGGTCTTCTTGACTTCAGGTGCAATGTTCTATCTACTGTACCACCTTGCTGCCCAAAGATGGCCCAAAGAACTGCAAATAGCTAGTCAGAGCTAGTGGCACTGAGAGACTTCTAGCTGATGTCTCCAAGTGGAGCAGAATTCCCTGAGTCCCCAGGGCAGTTACATCCTTGTAACTTTAGTGAGTTTTTTTTCCAGAATAGAAAGCAATCAACTTTCACAGTGAATGATGGATTCCCATCATAGAATGTTCATCTTGCCCTATAAGTCATGTGACATTTGCTAGAGTTAAAAAGCCCACTATACTGCAGATTTCTTTGACCCAAAGTTTTATATATCCTTTTCTGCTTGATCGACAAGTGGAGGAAAGTATGTGTGCCTTCAGAGGACAAACAATACGCATTCTTCTCCTTTAAGATAGCATCATGGGGGCGGAGCTGATTGGTTTCTGTAAACCATCACTTGTTTTCAAAAGTGCTTATCCTTCTGAGTAATGACATCTCTTTATTTAGGGACCTATTTACCATGCTGGCCACACAGCTTTCTCTTTCTTGGGCCCCAGGGCCCCCTGAATTGCTCATGATTAGAAGTGATGAGCTTTAGTTAACCAAAAATCCCAGAGGTGATAGGATTTCGTTAAGTGCTGTGATCAGACCCTGGCTATCTCATTCTCCTCTTATTCTATATTCAGTGTCAGGCTCTTGCTGCAAATCTTTGTTACTTTATGATTGGATAGTTTTCTCAGGAGACCCAGGCTTCCATGGAAAGAATTAAATGTGCATTAGCTAGTCTGACCCTTTAGGGTATATTTACCCTAAGACTATTGGTTCTTGGATAAAATCTGTATGAGTCAGAGCAGGAATTAAGATTTCATATATAGACCTCATTTTCTTAGGGCAATGCTAATCATTAAAACTTTCCTCAAGGGTTAGGTTGGTTGGTCAGTCTAGATTCCCCTGGCTTTGTATGCTTATGGGCCATGGAAGCCCTTATAAATTTTACAGGTGTGGTTTGGATATAGCTATGAAACAAGGTGTGTGTTTTGTTTTTTTTTTTTACCCAGATGACATTTCCTAATTATGACTATGTGAAAATCAATAGCTTAAGGCTTCAGTTCAAAACTCACCTTTACTAGTTGTGAGGCTATGGGCAAATTGCTTAACCTCTTCATGACTCAGATGCCTCATCTGTAAAATAAAGAGGTGAGACTAGATGTTCTCTGAAGTTCCTTTCAACCTTCAGTCTACAAACCATTTCACCTAATCTTCACAGACACTGGATTGCTGTTATCAGAGGCATGTCATCTCTCCCCAGCTTGAGAGATCCATTGTTAAAATTTTCAATGCAAGTATTGTCATTTTGGAAATTGGCTCTGCTAAAAATTAGATCTTGATTTATTGTTAGGATGATTTTCTAGACTTTAGAAAGTGTTTAGCAATAGACCTTAAACTTAAAAGCAACTTTGCCAAGGAAACCCAAATGGGTTCATGAAGAGTTAGATATGACTGAGACAACTGAACAACAATGATATGATACAGTAGGCTCTTGGAGTCAGAAGACTTGAATTCAAATCTGATCTCTAACACTGCTATATGTATGACCCTAGTTAGCCAAATCACATAACTTGGCTGAGCCTCAGTTACTTGATTTAGAAAATGAAAAGGGCAAGATCTGTTCTTACTAGAACATCTTGTTCTATATGTGTGATCCTCTTTCTAAGACCCAATTACTATACAATTCCCCTATTTGATTCTGAAAATGTATCAAATATTCTCACCAAACATGACCATCTGGGATACATCTACTTTCTAAATGACAGAATTTAGACAGTTTATCTCAAGGCCCACATAGAAGTTTTTGCCATCAAAAATGAGTCCTTTGACACCTACATACACTTTATTGTTTCTCAAAATCACAAAGCAAAAATAAAGACTTGTTTAACTTAAGGATTGATAATGGACTGGACCAGTGATTTCATATGAAGAGGGAAGTTCTTCCACCAACGCAGGTTGGAATTTTCTCTTCACTTTATAGTCTCAAAGAGTAGCCTAGACCAGTGAGAAATTAAGTGACTTGTTTAGAGTCACACAGGCAGCATATGTCAGAGATGGGACTTGATACCAGGTACTCCTCCTCACTTTTAGATGAACTCTCTCTCCATTAAAATATCACATTCCTTCCCTCGTTTAACTTAATAGAATTCATTTTTTCTCTGCATGGACAAGTTAGCCTGCGTACACTTGCACTGAATGGCAATCACGGATTGAAATGAGGGGGGGAAATCTCAACTCCACACTCACCTAAATAGACACCACTTTTCTATGGTCTTCCTACAAGCCCAGAAAATCACACTGTAAGTCTCCCAGACACCAAGGGGAGAACTAAACTCAATGACATTTACATAACTCCTCCAATTTTTCTTTCATGCTGAGCCTTGTGCCAATTAATAGAGGCTATACCAATCCATCATAGCACTATACTGTGACAGTCACCAGTGCGATGGGATATATTCAAATTCTTGTTATAAATTGTCTGTTAAAAAGCTTTCCTTCCAACATGGCTGGTGAGAGAACAAGTGAAGGGAGGAACCTTCCATAGCCATACTACTAGGGTGCAGGAGTGGAAGTTGTGCCTTGCCTTCAAAGATGTTGCTTCACACTAGCAATGCAGTTGTTGTTGTGCTTCCTGCAGAACTGTGATTTCATTGATATGTGGAATTCTATTAATGAAACATGCTTTACTGTTATAAATAGATGACTATTCTGAAATTGACAGTGTTACTAGCGAGTTTGTCTGGAGTGACCGGAAGATATTAAATGATTAATCAGGGTCACACAGTCAGCGAAATTTGATTCTTAGTTATTTCAACTCTGAGGCAGCTCCTCTATCTACTACGGCAGGAATAATACAAGAGTATTAATAATTTTGGATATGTGGGTGTATGTTTCATTTGATATGCATACCTATCTTTTATTAGATGTTTTGGGGAGATACCAGAAAAATAGAAGATACGATTCCTGCTCTTGGGGACACAGAGACAAAACATCTAATCTACATAAGAAACAACCAGAGAGTATTTCAAAACAACACCTAAGCAAAAACAATATATGTTACATATTGAAAATATACATACGAAAGGAGTGTATGAGGTTAGAAAATAGAAGAAAATGTATCTTGATATCTTAGTACTTTATTATCAGCACCAATGGCTTATAGACAAATTTTGGCTTGATGTTAAGAAAATCCCTGACATTCAGAGTTAATCAGAAGTGGAATAAGCAACCTCGAGAGGCTGTGGGTTTCCCTTCTCTGGAAATCTTTAAGCAAAGACCAGATAACTATTCATTGGATATCTTCCGTTGGAAATATTTTTTTTCTAGTGTAGGTTGGACTAGATATCCATTAAGATCCCTTCCAACTCTAAAGATGTGATTCTGCAAAAGTAAAGCATCCAAGAGATTGATAGTACCTCCATTTATCCCAACCACATTTTGGTTTCCTTTTTTTCCCTAAGATTTGTTTCAATAGAACATTGCATATTCTAATGGATTGGTCAAAGTATTTCTTCATGTCACTTATTTGCCCCAGGGGCAGTGTCTCCTACTTCACAACCCTTGTAGCCCAGGTGGCTCTTAAGATCTGCCAAGATACTCACCCCGGGTATGTGGCTGCAAGGATATTCAATAATTTATTCATTTAGCCAATAAGTTACAGTTGATGGATACTCTCCTGGTTATTTTTAATTAGCATTTTGTAATGTCTTCTGCATCAGACCAGATGACTTCTTTTGTGCAGGAAAAGATTGACATTGAATCCCTAAGATCTATTCAATTGTCCAATAAAGGCAAGCAATTTCCCAAGTCTCTAAGATGCAAAATAATTTTCAAATCATAAATTCCATTCTGTTTAAGAAAACCAGAACAGCTTGGTGTGTTTATTCCCCAGAGTTCACTTTGTTTCTGTCAAAGGTAATGCATTTTTAATACACAATTAAATGTTATGATAAAAAATACATAAGCACATAATTCTGAACTTTCCTATAGCGGAGTTCATTGTAACTCCATTTTCAATAGATATTTCACTAATAATTGTAAAATTAAAGAAAGAGTCTATTGAAAATTACTAGATTATCTGCACTCAGTGATAAAGGAGTCACCAAAAAGTGTATATTTACTTAATAATTATTTACATAACCAACATCATAACTAAATTATTTGAGTTCTAGCTTTGTTTGAGCCAATTTTTAATGAATAGGAAAACATTGATTTAAATGGGTCTTTGAATGGATTCCTTAACTAACCCAATATCTCTCACCCACAGATCAGAGATTCAAGTCAAACAGCCTGTGGATGATTACTCTCTAAGTATTTATGCAGGAGGAGGGAAGCAAGGTGTACATAAGCAAATACTGCTCTTTGAAGTCACTCAACTCATCTCTTCCCTACGAGACAAGTTCCTGACTGGGTGAATTATTGACAAGTGTGTTCCCAAGCATCTCCTGGGGACCGAGCAATAGTTCTTGGGATGTTGGTCCACTATTCTTTTATGTCATTCTCAGCACAACGTACAGCAATATCTTGGTGTACATCTTGCTAGCAGCAGAATGCGAGTTTCCTTTCAAATAAGGTTTAGAGTTTTTGCTTCAAAAAATAGCTATTAATGTCTTTTGTTTTTATATCCCATTTTTTCCCAATCTATCCCTCATTTCCCTAGAAAGCATTACCTTATAACTAATAATAACAAAGAAAGAGGGAAAAACACAGTTCAACAAAACTAATTAACATTCACCAAGGTTAACGTGCCAACACTGTATATAATGTCCCACACCCATAATCCCCCACCTCTAAAAAGAAAGAAGAGAGGTATATTCTTATATTTCTTGCCTGGGACAAAGTTTGGTCAGGACGATTTCATGGTATTCAGTTATAATTTTTGTTATTTCTATTCTTTCCTTTTACCTTGCTGTAGTCATTATGTATATTGTTTTTATAGCTCTGCTTACTTCACATTGCATTAATTCAAATATGTTTTCTCACAGGTATATTTCAGAGACCGAATTGTTGAATTAACCATAAGCTTTCCATGCAAAGGTGGGAAGCCCATTGCCTGCAAGTTTGGAAACCTTGGTTCAAGCTCCAGTTTTTGCCAGGGATATGCTGGATAATATTGAGTGTGCATAAAAACTCTCTGCATCTCAGTTTTTTACTCCAAATGGAGGAGTGTTGAATTCAAAGATCCCTCATCCCTTCTAGTTCTATAACCTACTTTTCATATGGAAAAAGACTAAATGTTTATGGATATTTTGAGGTAAGAATGAGAAATGGAATATGTCTTACACTTCAAAAAGCATTTCAAGGGTGTGTGAGGATCAGTATGGAGATTCTCTCCACTAACACAGTTCTCAACCCCTCTCTAATGTATTGTCTTTAAGAGTTACTGTGGTCAAATTGTCAACGCCCCTCACCTACTTCTGATAGAGTTGGTCTATTAAGAGCTAAAAAAGTAAGGAAGAAACTGGAAAACAAACTCTGTGTATGTTTGTATATGTGTGTATATGTATGTACGTCTATACATTTATGCATGCGTATATTGTATAAATTAACATATAAATTACACTTAGTATTATAATATTACGTAATAAAATAACCAATGCCTTTGTATTATCATTGTTATAGAATGTAGTCATATATCAAAATGTATGTGATATATATACTTACAGATGTAGAGAGGTCCCCTGTGCCTGAAAGACTCTCCCTCTTCCACTCTAACTACTGACTTCCCTGGCTTCCTTTAAGTGCCAACTAAAATCTCACCTACTATAGGAAGCCCTCTCAAATCTCTCTTAATTCCAATGATTCCCCTCTTTTAATTATATCATATTTATTCTGTATATTATAGCTTGTTTTGCATATACTTATTTGCATACTGTCACCCTCCTCTAAATTGTAAATTCCTTGAGAGCAGGAATTGTCTTTTGCTTCTTTTTGTATCCCTAACACTTAGCGCAGAGCCTGGCAGAGTAGACACTTAATAATGTTTATTGAATGAATGAATGGATAGTGATAAGTTATATAGTGATAGAGGTGGATAGTGAAAGTGAAAATAATAGTGATAGTGAAAGTGATGGTGAAGATAATGATGGTGAACACAATACTAGCTGTGTGACTATGGGTAAGACATTTAACCTCTTAGTTTTCCAGGAAAATCTCTCTCAGTTACAGGGCAGGTGCTAATCCTCAGTTCCCCTACGCTAAGAATCTCCATCCCCACCCTAACCCCCATATAGTTTTACATTCTCCATGAAAGTATACTTCATCATGGCATGGAGAAGATTCTGGCTTCTTAAACCCACATGACACAAGCTCTGGACTTTGTTACCAAGCTAGACAAGATTTGCCCTTCAAAGTGCAATGGTTGACTATATATCTACCCTTTTAGACTGCCTTGGGTTTCTCCCAAAGGACCTACCAGACATTACAGTGACCCAGGCTCAGTGGTTCATAAAGGAACCAGAAATCCTTTGTTATTTTGACCAAGAAAATGCCATGATACAAGAAATTTTCTAAAAGGATATGGTGTGGGTGTGCACTTATGGAAATATCTAATAGATGTACACTTTTACATGAAATCAAACATTATTCAAAATAAGTTTCTAGGATTGTGGTCAAACATTATTGCTGAAATAATCATATGTGAAGGATTAAGTTTTTCTAATGGGAAATGCTGACAGATATTCAAATAACAAGGAAGAGATTTCATCAGAAAGATGAACAGAATAGACAGAAAACCAACATAATTGCAGTTGGCCATTTATATGCACAAACTGCACCTGCCAAGGAGCAACATTAATTCCTGCTCTGGGCAAACATAAACAATGACTTCTTTACAGACTCTTCTCTGTTTATCCTCCCTGGAATCTTTGCTTCATTTTCTCAGTCTCCTACCTTGGTTGCAAATGGACAAGGTTTCTTTTTGTCTCTGGCTGGGTGCATCCTTCATTATGAAAGAGAAATACAATGGGGCTTCTCTTTATGCCTCCTTTAAACCATTTTGGCCTGGTTATCTGGAATCTGTGCCAATGATCCAAGCACAGGGAAAGATAATGAGGTTATAACAAAAAGATTAACAGTCACATCAAGGATGAACAGAGACTTAACGTGTTGGAAATAATCAGAGGCTCTGACAAACAGAGCTATAGGATAGAGTGATTCTGTGAAGAAAAGAAATATTTATCAGTCACTCAATTCTAAGCCTATTAATACTTATCACCCAAAGGGTGCATGGTACTTCATTAGGGTCTCTATGCTATGAGCTCAGAATAATAAAAGGGGTGCTTTTTATCATAAATAAACAGAAGAATAGAACACTCCCCAAACATGCATATATAGGTCATAAAAGAGAGGGGAGACACAGGAGAAATAGAACCTCATTACCAGAGCTAACCAGGACCTGTACTTGCTATGAAATTCATGGTCATCCAACAAAGAAAGATAATAGAAAAGTCAACCAATAAATTGCCCTATAAGGTTAGCAAATAGAGGGAAAAGAGGGTTCTGGGGGAAAATATATGCATTATGAGGAAGTTAAAGTAATTGAATAATGAGTGATCAGAAATGTTTGCTTAATTATGGCTTTAATATTGCCTTAGGAAACAGAAATGAGGGTGCTTGCTTAAATGTGTGAGGAATATCACAGTACTCTGGTGCTAAGAGCAGCGTGGTAGAGAGGCAAGAAAGAACCTCAAAGTCAGAATGACCTGTGTGAGTGTCACTCCCAGCACATCCTGCCTGTGCCAGCCTGAGCAAGACACTTGAAATTTCAATGTGCCAGGCAACATTTTAAGATTTCCATATGGGAATATGTTTTACATGATTGCACATATATGACCTATATCAAATTGCTTACTCTCTTAGGAAAAAGGGAGGGGAAAGAGGAAGGGGGAAAAAATTGGAACTCAAAATCTTACAAAAAAATGAACATTAAAAATTATCCTTACATGCAAGTGAAAAAATAAGATACAATTAAGAAACAAAAGATGTGAATTACAGAGTTAAAAAAATATTTCCATGATATAGAACAGAGACTAGTCTGAATTAGAAGGGGGCATTTCTTTACTGGAAGTTCCTTGTACGTGCATCCCTGTCATAGTTCCAAACCAAAACTAACATCAAAATAAAAATAAATTCTCCTGCAAGTAGGAGGTTTATATGCAATGTTAGATTTCATTTGAATGACAGTGACATGTGACATTAACAAAGTAGCTGACATAAATACTATCTAATTTAATAACTAAAAATCTGAAGAAACAACTTAGTAGAAATTTATTCACATTTATTCATTATTTTTGTAGGCATTTTAAAAGATGAATTCCAGCAGAGATGATGTCCACAACTTTTTTCCTAATCCAAAGTAGCCATATGCAATGGAGGAAAAACTCTTTAAAAGGTGACATGTGGAGATGATCTGCAGAAAATATGTCCCTTCATCTTCTAATTGTCCTTCCATGCCACCATGGTGCCACACTTTATGTTCGTCTCCAGGAGTGACGCCAAAATAAGCAGGCAGAGAAAACAAACATGAATGAATGTCTCGTTTCTCCTCTCTCCAAGACCATATAGTATTCTGATTTTCCCCAAGGTAAGAACCCAAGCCCTGTGCCCTACTATGGTCAAAACATTATAGTTAGTCCCTGAAAACTCACGTTGGTTGTATTGGAATCTCTCCTTCATGATCTCCATCTTAAATCTCTGTTGTAAATGAACAACTTTCCTAGATATGCTCCTGATGATTCTGGCCTCCTTAAGGCCTTACAACCCTAACCTGCAAAGGGCTTCACAAACCTAGAAAGAAGCTAGTTATGACTGAATGATGATAAAAAAATAATATAGTGAAAAGAACAAGATAAATGATAATAATTACAAGAAACTTGGGAGACATCTCATTTAATCCTCACAACAACTTTGAAAATGAAGCTATTATTATCATCTCTATCTCTTTAGGCTCAGAAAGATTAAGTGTCTTACTTAGATTACAGTTATTAAGTGTCTGGTGTGAGATTCCAACCCAAGTCTTCTGCCTTGAAATCCGACACTTCATCCACTTTCCATACTTAACCTCAGTACCTGAAGAGGGTCTGGTAACACCTTGATTGACTCTTCCAGTATCTTTCTTTGTTAAATGATGATGTAATACATAAAAAGTTCAAGCCCTGGTTATTTCTGACACAGAAATAGATTTCCCATTCGTCCCCTCACCCCCAAACTGCAGAGTATTGAAGCATGAGTGATAGAAATTAGAGAGATTTCAACTTAATATGAGGAAAAACATTTTAACATTTGGAGGTGTCTGAGTAGAATGGAATGTTTTAGAGACCAGTAAATTCCTCAGAGGATCATAGATTTTGAGCTAGAAAGGAAATTAGAGATCCCCTAGCTCAGTCTCCAACATTTAAAACAGGTACAGACACATGAAAATAATGAGATTTGCCCCAAATCACACAGGTAGTAGATAGTAGAACCAAGATTTAATATATGGTACTATAATAATTAAACATAATGAGGAAGAAGAGGGAGAAAACTTATAATAGCAATAACAGGCTTTTATGTATCACTGTAAAGCTTTCACAGCATTTAACCTACCTTATTTTGTTTGAGCTTTATAATAACCACATAAAGCAGAAGAAACAAATATTCTCATCCATTTTTTATAGGTATGGAAACAGGTTCAGTGACCAAGACCACACAGAAAATGGCAGGCGTAGTTCTTTCCATTACATCATACTGCTTCTCCTCATTGTAAGTCTTCAAGAAGATATGAGTTGAGTACTTATTGGCTATGTTTCTGCAATGACTCTAGTTAGAAAGACCAGATAATCAATGGAGTCCCTACTGTCTCTGAGACCCTAGGATTGATGCTAAATATGATTTGGCTAGGTTCCAAATAACATGCCTTCTCTCTATCTTACTGCCTCATGCATGGCTCCACTTCACAAAAGCATAGAGCTAAATAATTATGCCACACTGTTTAATTTACTTCAACTTTTGAATCTGTATTTTATACAGTCAAGAAATTTCCAATCAGACACCAGATCAAACCAAATATGATCTAGAAATATAATCCACATTGTGACCCTGAACTCTAGAAGCCAAAACTACAAATCAGGAGATTTGTTTAGTCAGGAGATGACAAGTTACTCTGCCACATAGAGGATACCTTTCCTCCAAAGAGCTCAAGAGATAGTCCAAAAGGCTTGACAAATTCTATTTTAAAATATTCCAATCATAGAAATATTTTGAGAGATTTGGGGCAGTAGATAAGAAGGAAAGAAGAATTTGCAAAAGGAAGAGGAAGTCACAAAAAGGCAGTATATAAAATATTATGTATGTATGGGTCACCAGCTTGTCAAGACCAACATTCGTTACTAATGGAGAAGTCAAACCCCTCAGGACTCAGGATTTCATTCCTGCTGCCTTGGACCACTCATCCTAACTGAACCATTGCCCTTCAAAAATGGCCTTGTGAGATATGATAGAAGGTGACCAGGGGTATAGAAAGGGACATGCTAAATGGATTTCTGGAGAAGAAATATGGTGAGAATGATAATGGCACCAAAACTAAAATGGAGGAGAAAAGAAGATTCTGACAAATCCCAGTAAAAATACTTCAAAGAACAACTTGGGAGAAAAGAAAGCAACGAGACTTTGACTCATATCATCACACGAACAGGCCACTTCAGACTTCACCTGGGAGGTACCAACTCTTGGATACAGTGCACATACGTCACCATTTTGACTACGATCCCTTGGCACTAGAATCCGAAAACCTTACATGCAGATATTCTCTAGGAAGAGGAGTGCCAAAAAAATCTCAATCTGAAACAAAAGATCATTTCATTTTGTTGTTTTCCTCATAATGTAGACATGTGGTGGTGGTAAAGAGGAAGTGTTAGGGGGGAAAGTGGAGGGGGTGAGAGTGGCATGGCCAATCAACTTCCATAAATGCCAAATGCTGACAAGATTAATGCATTCAAATCCTTTGGTTATCTGTATGAATCAAAAACAACTCATTTAAAATGTAATTTTGCATGTGATTAATCTATCATCTGGTCTGATTGCCTATGGTACTGTTTAAAATTATAAATTGAATGGAAAGTAGAGATAATTTAAATAATCTGATTGGCCAATGCACAGGGCATTAATTCAGTTTATAATAGCAATAATGACCTCAGCCCAGGACATTTCCAGGCAATTAATGACTGGTTGGGGTTAATGGCCCAAGGTACAGCCAAGGACCATCAATTCCTCCTAGCTGGCCATCAATCCTCAGAAAATGCCCAGTGCTTTTAGCACAGGCAAAGCCTTTATAGAGCTTCCCACTTATCCCAGCCCTATTTCAAGGAAAGCTCATAACACTTTAGTTTGGGACTAAATACTTGTTTTTGCTGTAAACCATGAGAAAATGATAGATACTGTTTCTGAATTATAAATAAATTTATTCATGAAACACAATAGGTCTAGCAACAAAATCTCATATTAGCATTATACATTAAAGAACATGTAATATTGAAAATGCAGTAGAGGCCCCAAATAAAAGAAAATTGCATTTTTCAAAGAAACTAAGGGCCCCAAAGCAACCATGTGGAGAGCCACAGATAAAGAGGCTGTCCTGGAAAGCCTGGATTTAGAGCTCCCTTTGTGATGAGTTCATTTCTACCCTTTCCAGTAAGATCAAAGTAGATTTAATCAGCAAATATCTTCCATTTGCTCCTTAGCAAGGATATGCTGTGCTGTCTGAGTCTGACTTTCCTATACCTGGGATGAGTAGGAAGGAGGCAGAAAGAAAAGAAAGCTATGACACCAAATTTGCTGTGCAAAGCAAAGCAATGTAACGGTATCATCAGTCATTTCCAACTTCTCTAGAGTGCATACTATATATTTTCTTCTCCCACAGGAGGCATATGAAACAGATGACCTGGAGCACCAGAATGGTGGACAGAGGCTCTTTGCAAGGCATTCGAGCAGAGACAAGGAGTCAGGCCAACTAGCCTCTATCTCCTCAGGAGGCAGTAAGAATCCTGGCCCTTTCGGAATTGCAGCCCTTACAAGGTGCCGGGGGCACTAGAAAAACAATTGCATTTTTCATTGACTTTGCCTCCCACCAGTTTTCATTTCTCCAATCAGTGATAAAAAGTGAAAAAGTGAGGAAGTCACAGAAAGGCAGCATGTAAAATATTGCATATGGCTTGGTTCACCAGCTTGTCAAGACCAACCTTGCTGACTAATGGAGAAGCTGTACCCTTCAGGACTTAGGGTTTCATGCCTGCTGCCTTGGACCAGTCATCCCAACAGAACATTTGCTGTTCATCTGTTACCTACAGACTCTGAACCATAGGGGCTTTAGGGGCACCTTGGAGGCAGACCTGGAGTCAGGAAAACCTGAGTTCCAATCCAGCATCAGATACTAACGGTTTGATCTTAGACAAGCTACTTATCCTCTGTTTGCTCTAGTTTTCTTATCTGTAAGATGGTGATAATAATAAGAGCAGTTACCTCCCAGGATGGCTGTGACAATTAAATGAGATAATATTTGTAAAACACACAGCACAGTACTTGGCCCATAGTAAGTGATATATAAATGTTAGCTATGACTAGCTATTATTATTTTTTCTTCATGTTCATGACTACCTTTTTGTTGGTAATTTATCTAAATTATTTATATTAGTTGATATTTGGTGAAACAGACTTCACGTATGCTATACTTAGTCATAGTAAATAGTCATGTTTTTCTAAAACTCCAAGTTCTCCATTAGAGAATAAATTACCTCCTCTAAAGGAGGGCAGTCTCTCTTGTTTACTCATCCAGGAGGACCTGAGACATCCCATCACTTGAGATAAAGAGACCTAGATAGTATGCTGCTTATCCTAAGATAAGATCTATTATTCAGCCTTTCTTTTTGGTTTCTATCAAAGCAATTTCCAATAAAAATAACAAACAAAATCAATCTCAGTGACATTTGAAATTGTGTACTATGAAAAACTGTCTTTTCACACGTATTTTGACTAAAAGACCATTACCACCTGTATGTCAAGTGCTTTGTGAATCTGAAGTCATTGCATTAATGTCAGTATCATTCATATATTAGAAAGTCAATGGTGAGGAACTCTGCTAAGGTACTGAGGAGTGGTCACCCTCATCTCTGACTCTAGGGTGGGCCAAGATATTTCTGTCCAGGCCTTCAGTACCTTCAGTCTGTCCTCTGAGGCAAGGCTTTTTCTGCAGGTATTGAACCTCTATCAATGTGTTCTTCATTGATGATTAATTAGCCTGAACTAACTAGTTTTTGAAAATGAGTGTTTACCAAGGTGTTATAGTAAAAAAGAGTTGGTATAAAACACTCCCCCAAGCTGAGAGCCCACTTTCACACAAGTCACTAGGGGAAAATGAGCCAAAGGGTAAATTCACATCTCTGTATTATTAGATCTCATTTCTTTCTTCATGGGGTCCTCCTAATGTCCCCCGGAGGGATGACTCTCTCCTGGGCACCATAGTTGGTGCCTTTGCAGTCCATAGCTATGTTTCCTTCTCGCACAAAGCAACTGTAGTTATTTCATAGGTTCCATTTGGATGTAAGGCACTTTTTGTTATATTTGAGTATTCTTGGGGAGGTGTGGGTGTTACCTGTTATCAGCCTTTCCTGTTGCCTGTTTAGTGATGATGATACTTCTTCCAAAATTATTTTTGCAGATTCTTCATAGTCAATAGTAGGGGGTGGGAGGTGAGAATGTGACATTCTCTCTAGGTTTACTCTTTCTCCTCCCTCCCCTGACTGACCTCTGGTTCAGGTCTGCCTTTTCCAGAAGCCTGACTACTTTCCTTCTCAAATCTTTTCTCTTATATACCCAGACCTAGAAATGGGTCTAAATTTGAAGATTATGAGTATTTGATAAGATGATATTCTTAAAGAAATTGCTATTTCCTGATGATTATGGGCACTAATTCAGTTTGAGATAATATGATCCCAGTAAAGTTTATCAGTTGACTTCTCCAGAACATTTATTTATCTCTGTATTTATAGTACAGACATTTGTCATCAGTCAGTCCATGAAACATAACAAGCTTCTGGTGTATAATTTTATTCACCAGGTCGTGTCTTCAAGGGTATTCAGTAGGTGATAAAGTTTTACAGTCTTCAATGATGTGTTGCACTGTACCCCCCATTTCCTTGCATTAGCTACATTGACCACTAAGTCCAGGCTTCTTAAAGATAACCCTTCCGTGGCTTCTGGAAGTGAAGACCTGGTCCTGAATCACCACTATCAATCAATAAACCTCTCCATTTTCACAAACAAGTGTGCACGACTCCATCATTTGAAAAGAGCTTCTTTAGTGACATATGGTTGACTAAGTCATTGTAGATGGTACCCATAAAAGGATTTTTGATTCCACTCTTGGATTGTAGTCATTTCATAGGCTCCATCTGGATGCAAGCCACTTTTTGTTATATTTGACTACTCCTGGGGAGGTGTGGGTGTTACCTGTTATCAGCTTTTCCTGTTGCCTGTTTAGTGATGTCTATTTCTTCCAAAATTATTTTTGCAGATTTTTCATGTTTGTCATTTGTTCTAAAAATGTCTATTAGTCTTCTTTCTCCTTTTTGGCATGAACTAGTTCGTCTTTGTATTGTTGCCTTCAGGCCAGGGGCCACTCAGATCTGTTAGCATTGTACGAGTTTTGGTACAAAATGACACCAAAATATAACTTATTTTGAAAACGATATGGAGAAGGTTGGAATCAGCAGAGAGGACAGAGAGAAGGGGCAAGGAATAGCACGAGCAAAAGCATGGAAATCAAAAGCACAGTACATTGTGGTAAGGCAGGAAGGAGTTTACTTGATTTGAAACAGGATATTCATGTTACAGAATAGATGTGGTTGGAAAAGAAGAGGGAGTCCATTAGGAGCTCTGATGAATCACTGAAATAGTGAGATTGTACAAAATACCCTGGAAACCAAGTTTCCATCTAAGCAGAACACACCATCATCCAGTCATGGAACAGGTATCAGGCCAGCAGGTGCCACAATGGAATATTCAAGATTAGACAATGATCATGCAAGCAGATGGCAGTGATGTTTGATCAGGACAGAGGACCTGGCTAATGCTCGGTTTAGTGGCAAGAAAAAAAAGTCTGAGAAATAGGACCCTGTTGTAGGGAGAAGCTGAGTCAGGTGGCCTGAAGCAGGTATGTAAACCACCACCTCCTAGCAGAGCCAGCAGACCAGATTGGGGGAAGGTCACCGGCAAGAACTAAGATAGAGAAAGAAACAGTACAAGCAGGTGCTTAACAGACTGTGTTTAGAACTGGAAAAGCCAAAAAGTTTGAGAGGAAATAACTGGGCCGAGGTCATAGGCAACAGCCAAGACTGCCCGTAGATGGGCCAGGTTTGCTAAGAGAGGCTTATTTCTGAGCAGTTCCACAATTCACTCATTAAAGGTCCAGTACATTGTGGGATGCTAGAGTCGTGGTGAGACAGAGGGGGAAGGAGAAGGGGATGCACCCTGTGTCTCTTTAGCTCCTTTTAGCCCAAGAATTATTCTCTATCTTAGTATATTCTCAGAACAGATGGGGACCTCAGACTTAGCACAGTACCTGGCACATAGTAGGTGCTTAACAAATGTTTATTGGCTGACTAACCTATTTAGGGGCCCAAAAGAACGTGTACTTTCCTAGTTTCTTGGCATTACTGCTGCTAATCCATCCCAGGGCCCAGGAGGCTAAGGGGATCTAGGAGTACCCTCAATAACAGAGCTTCAGTATAAATCCACTACAGGTTAAAACACCCACAAAGTCCAAAACACACAATTTTGAAAATCTTTCCCAATGAATATTTAAACATTAATGGCTCCTAGAGCAAGAGTAACTTCTGCAAATAACCTAAGAGGTAGGCAAACATTATTACAAAGGTAAGAAGGTAAAGTTATGAGCTTCAACATTTTATTTCCATCAATTTGAGGCTGGGGCAGGAAATTCAGTAGGCCTCTGTGATCATATAAGCCTGATAGGTTTAAAGATTCTGCACTCTTAAGCACCCTAGGCCTAAAGGGTGTTTAACAATATATTTATCTTACAAGCTCCTATACATAATTTCCATTAAAATTAAATTGAGTGCTAATTAACTGACTTCCCCAAACTAGTGAGAATATGATATAAAAGTGATCTCTACTAAAGATTCTGAGCAGCAGACTACAAGATTATTTTATGTTGAGGAAACAAAGTCAAGAAACCTGGGAACTGTGAGGTCATGTGTCAAAGGGGTTTCTCTGTCTCTCGCTTTCTCTCTTTCTTTTAAAATGAAGAGTTACAGGGAGTTCATGCTGGAGGATGAATTAGTCTCTTCTCAGTTTACTTGGTAAGCAGAGACAAAATGAACTACATGAGAAACAATGTCTAGAACCCTGACTTGATTCCACTTTCTAAAGAAGAGAGGTCATTCAAACACCATGATAACTTGGCCCCAAAGAATCCTCTGAGGAGAACTTCAACTTTGCTGTAATGAATCAGATCACAGCATGCATAGACATTTCTGAGATATAGACAGATCACTTATTGTTTATTAGGTCTTAATAAGAAAATAAACAAATAAAAAAAGGTGGGGGGAGAAAAGAAATACAGGTCATTCGTTTACCAGCTTACAAATGGATACAATGGATAGTTGTATGAAAATTGAAAAACATTTTGTCTCAGAAATAATATTTCAAATGGTAGATAGACTTCCTAATTTAGCCCAACTCACCAATGTCTATTTAACGTATAATATAACTGTAATGTAATGGCTAGTATAGCATCCCACTCCCCTATTTACCACTGAAATTGATGACTAGGTTCCCAGCAAGTGGCTAGTACTCTCTGTCTTGGTGTTTTCAAGCTAACCCCCAGAAGATGAGTTTCCACTGTAGGGAATTAACCAGCCAGAAGTTCTTAAAATGTCATCTGGAGAACCCTGAGTGTTCCATGAAACCCTTTTAGTAGATTCACAAGGCTAAAACTATTTTCACAATCATCTTAGGAGTTTTAATGTCTAATATAGTAAATACCAGTAATTGTAATTCAACATAAACAAAAGTTCTTTCTGGGGTTCTTAATGATTTTTAAAGATATAAAAGGGTCTTGACACCAAAAAGTTAGAGAGCTGTCAACCCAAGAAGAATTTCATGAGGACACCACAAGTTAGCCCAAATGGTCTCTGATCTCTCTCAACTCTGAGATTCTGTGTCATTGTGTCCATTAAAAAGAAATGACCCAGATTGGCCTCAGGTGATCCCCCAAGCATTGGTGAACCTGTAATGAATTCACCGAGGAGCCCTAAGCTTCAAAGGCAGCCTAGTAGGGTGGAAAGAATGCTGGGAAGCAATTCATCTAAAACCTTTGATTCATAATCATTATTGCTAATAACTCTAAATGTTAGAGTGCTTCAAGGTATACAAAGCTTTATTCCTCACAATAGCCCCAGGAGGGAAGCATTAAAAAGAGTAAGGAGCTGCATTTTGTTGATGAGGAAACTGGGGCTCTGAGAAGTTGGATACCTTGCCTGTGTCTGAAAGACAATTTCAAACAAGTCTCTAAGGCTTTATGCAGTTTAGTTAAAATTCCAATGTCCTTTAATATTGTGGTAAGGCCAAATATCCCCTAATTTCTACTTCATCCTGTTAAATGAAAAAGGAGTTAATCCTTCCTTCTGCATCTTGGGGCTCTCAAGTACAGATCCACAGATTTTATAGACTTCTGGGCAGAAAGGAAGAGAAAACGTTGCTTAACCCAATTCCTTTATTTTATAGTGGGGAAAACTGTATCACAAAGCTGGGAAATGCCTTTCTCAGGAACTACAGGTACAGCTGAGAGGGGGGCATCAAATTTCACTTTTCTGACCAGGCTATCTCAAGACCCACTTTGCACCAGATTTCTGTGCCAGGAACAGTGGATTTTATAAACAGTAAATCCTTACTGTGTGAAGATCACTATGCTAAATGTTGGAGAAGAGAAAAAGCTTTAGCCTTTTCAGGCCTCTCATAATGGTAAGTGACAGAACCTAGAATGGGAGGAAGAAGCTTCTTTGGCCTCCACTATTTCCCAAAAGCTTATTAGAAGCAGAACGCATGATAATAACAAATGAGATAATTGTGATAGGCTTAGCAAAGTGCTTGTCCATAGTAGGGGCTTAATAAATGCTTATTCCTTTACCCTTCCCTTCCTTCTCCTCCCTTCATTGGGTATTCTCATTAGTTAAAAGAATTTACAGTATGCCTGCTGGAAGGCTGATCGTGAATTCTTATGAGAAAAATGGGATTTAGACCATCTACCATAAGAGAGAAAAGAAAAATGTATGTGGAAGCCAAGTAGTTGTCTAGTAACAGTGTCTAAGATATGGTGCTGCTAAAAGGAAGTTTTGGATCCTCAACACCAGGAAATAATGATAGCAGATATCCTCCCAGATTGAGTTCTTATTCTGAGCAAATATAATTTCAAGTCTTCCATTCTTCAAACATCTGGTACTAAGATGTACTGTCTTTCTGGCCCTGAAGCCCCAAGGTTTACTCTTGGGGTATGTTACTAAAATCTTTTTCCCCTTTCCTGGATTGTGTCAATGTGTTGCCGTCAGAGCTTGAGGATGGGAGTTAGCAGAGAAGAACAAACTTGCATAGCTCTTTTTCTTGTATTATTAACTTGCAGTCCCAGACCAATAAGCCATCTTAGGGAACAGACTTTAGAGACTCACAGCCTATACTATCTGAAAGTTTGGAAAATTGGAGTTTGCTTGCTTCATTTTTCCTGTTATATCTTTGGCATTCTATTTTGTGTAAATGCAATTGTCTATAACAAAAGAGGGAGAAAAGAAGGAAGGAGGGTAAAAGAGGGAGGAGAAAGAGTAGAAGAGAGGAAAAGATACAGAAAGAGAAAGAGAGAGAGAGAGAGAGAGAGAACTTTTTGTAGAATTTGATGTTTTTTGGTAGAGAATGGCAATTTTGCATCCAACTCTTAGGCTCTAGTTCAAAAACAGAGGTAAGTGTTAGGGGAAGACACACACAAAGTTAAGAATTAGGGGGAGACACATACAAAGGTAAGTTTTAGGGGAAGACACACAAAAAGTTCTTTATTTTCTTGTAGCCAGGTCGGGGGCTTTCTTATGTGTCAAGAAAGGATCTAATATTTCATCTAATTTCATCCCCTTTTCAGGAATATATAGATTGATACCTTTAGATTTATTGCTTAAAATCACTCTAAATCAGAGCTTCTTAACCTGGGGTTAACCCATAATGAGTCAATGGAGAGATTTCAGGAGGTCTGTGAACTGGGATGGAAAATAAATTAAAGATTGTATCTTTATTTGCATGAACTTCTAACTGAAATGTAGTATTTCTTTTGATTATAACTTTTTAAAAAATCTTTATTCTGAGTAGGATTGCATTGACTTCATCAGACTGCCAAAAAGGTCTGGGACTCTAAAAAGGTTAAGAACCACTGCTATAAATATGTAGAATTAAGTTTTAATAGATTTACATATTTGCATTGAACTAGAAATTATCCCCAGAGACCATGTTCTTGCCAGGGTATATCAAAACCTTACCCCCAGAATGACACTGTAGAAGGAGTTATCAGGGGGTCAACTAATATCAGTCAAGTGTTGTAAAAAATGTGAGCAGAGAGAGTAGGAGATCTAAGTACCACAAAGATGAATCTCAGGTATTTAAAGATCATAGGATTAGAATCATAAGTCTGGCAGAGCAAAGCTGCATGTAGAAGATCATGCAGTAAAAAGACATGATTAACCCAAAGATCATTGAGGCAGCTATAGAATAGTAGAGTTGACCTCAGGGACAGAAAGATCTAGGCTTGAGTCCCATCTCTCATACAGTTCCTGGCACACAGAAAGCACTAAATAAATATTTATTGATTGACTGACTGACATCCCAGTTCTGGGATGAGTTATTCAACCCCTCATTGCACTAGAGCAGGGGTGTCACACTCAAATTAAAATGGGGGCCATTAGATTGTACTACATATTGATGATTTAAAATTTAATATTATCTCTGTTTCATTGTATTTTTTTATTTTGTTAAATATTTCCAATTACATTTTGTCTGGTTTGCCCCCTCAGAAGTGTTGTGGTCCACATGTGGCCCATTGGCCTTCTGTTTGATACTGCTGCTCAAAAGCTCAACGTCTCCCACAGCATCTGGCCAATTGTCTTGACCTATGTCTTGCCACTGGACTCAGATGATTCTGGAGGAGAGAGTGAGGTGGGTAACTTTGCACAGCCCTGCCTCGCTTAAATCCAGTTCACTTGCAAGTCAAGACACCATCTTCCTGATAGTACCAGTCCTTTTCAAGAATGAAGGATAAACCAAAATGACACCTCTGCTCTGGAAAGTGCTCTCCTCTTGTAGGGAATTCTCTATATCAATAAAGTCAGAAGTCCAGTCCATACGTCTCCAAGTAAAAGGTGAAACCATAATGAAAAACTTAGAAGGCAAGAGATTACTGTCTTTGACCTGGCTGAATTCCTCTTCTGAATTCACTCCTTTCAGTTTTTTTTAAGGTATTCTCTCCTTAACGAGGCTTTATCTGTAGCCCCCTCTGATTCTAACCCTATGATCTTTCAGTACTTTAAATCCATTCTTCACAGGCCTGGCATCTCTGCTTTTTCTGGTGATACTTTTGACAACACAATTTATGTTAACACATGATAATTTCTTGTGATACGTCACTCAGATACAAGGTGTCAAGCTGCCTCTTCCTTAATGAAGACTGGTAAGCACATGGACTTTTGGGGTAATTTTCTAATTCAGTATAAATATGTAAATCTATCAAAGGACCATTAGAATCTGGAATGGCATGACCATTTGTGGCAGCTAGAGAACAGGAGACAGTCCATTAGTAGTTTTGGTGAGTACAGTTTGCTCAGAGGAGCTGCTTTCTATGAGAAAATCTGAGCTGGAAGCAGGTCCTGAGGAACTCCTTTCAGAATTGTGTGGACTTGGCTTGAGGAGTGTGTATAAGGCACGGCAGACCATTGGTAGATCCCCCCCACCTTTATTCTCCTTTCTGTTGTCTATGTAGTAAACCTACCTTAATTAAGGTAGAGCTAGTGGGCTCACTTCAAGGGGATTGTGCTATAACAGTACCAGATTGTCTCACGATTCTAGGCGAAGTCACTGAGCCGAAAGCAGGGAAATCCCATCCTCTCCCTCCTCAGGAAAAAAATCTTGACCCTTTATACCATAGGGTACCTCAAGTCAAGAGGTTCAGGTCTGTGAATCACTCATCCAAACACATTTCTGGTGAAACTTCAGAAAGTGTAACAAATTGGAGTGAAAAGATGCCTAAAAGTGGAGGAATCTGGGGGCAAGAGAAACTCCATGGGTTTGCCAAATCAGAAGTCAATTCTTTCCTTTCATTAAAAAGTTCCTTTTGGCTCCCAGGATAAAGGTGATAGAGAAGACTCCGTGCTAGGGTAGAGAGAGGGGGGGGCAGGGCCCTTACTTAAAGGTTTGGGTTGTTTTTGAGAATGGGACCATCTTTCAGTGTCTATCTTATGTAAGGGATCAACCTGAGGGACTTATTGACCCCAGAATTTCCATTCCTAAAAAATGGTTACAGCCTGAAGTCTCTCTTATCTGGGAATAGGCCAGGCTATTTTCCTCTAGAGATAAATGGTGCATAGCCTAAGTCTGACATTTTGAGAATCATGAGTGATTTTAAACCACAAAACTTGCGTTAGAACCCATTTTGAACCGATAAAAAACGAAAGGCTATTCGAAATGGCACATAAGGAAGCCTGCCGCAGGAAGGTCAGAAGGACAAAGGCTCTCACTGGATTTGAGAATGAACTAAATAACACTCTGGTCACTAAGTGTATTTATAGCCCTTCATCATAAGATAATGATAAAGACAATAGGGTCCTGAGCCTCAGGACAATAAGAGACTGACCGCAGGAATGACACACACTTTCTCCTTGCTGCAACATCTTACTGTTTTCCATATGGACATGGCAATCTGTCTCTCCATAGAGGGATTCATGGGGAGTACTAACAAACCAAGTATTCGATTAATAAGCATTTATTAAGCACTGATCTGGTGCCAAGTACCATGCTAGGTACTAGAGAGATAAAGACAAAAAATTAAAATATACACTGCATTCGGGAACTTTCTCTGAGGGGTACATAACAGATACAGAATAATGTGTACATCATATAATATACATGTAAATGTATACAGAACAAATGCAAAATAAATACAAAGCAGTTTAATACGAGGATGTTGAAGGGGGAGTACTAGCCCTTGAGGGGGAATAGGAAAGGAATTACTTGAACTGAGTCTTAAAGAGAAGGAGAATATTTGAGGTAGAGGTTAGGAGGGAATACATTCCAGGAGTGGTCAGTGCCAACTCACAGGGCCCAGATGAATACTGTATATAAAGGGAACTTCATAAAAGGACATTTAGCTGCGTGTGTGTGTGTGTGTGTTCATCCTTCATTGCCAAAGAAGACCATGCCATCAGAGAAATAATGACATGACTTGCACTTGACTTTGTTTTTTGAGTGAGGGAGGGCTGTGCAGGTCACCAGCCTCACTTTTCCTCCACAGCCATCTGAATCCAGTGACCAGATATTCATCAGGATGACTGGAGATGACCCAGGATGAGGCAGTTGGGGTTAAGTGATTTGCCCAAGGTCACACAGCTAGTGAGTATCAAGTATCTCAGGTGAGATTTGAACTCAGGTCCTCCTGACTCCTGCACTGGTGCTCTATCCACTGCACCACCTAAATACCCCAAAAGGACATTTAATACAGGAGACATGAGTTAATCATTTGTCACACACCTTTTCTGCATTGTCTCACTACCCTTGTACTCCAAGTTTATACCTCCCCTTCCAACAGACTCCATGTGTATTTTTAGAAGAATGAAACCCAGAATTTCAAGTGGAATATGTTGCTTTTGTTTTTTTTTTTTTTATCAAGTGTTCTTACTCTATCTTCTGGAGTCACTCTACCCCACCAGCTCTTGCTCACAGGGTAGGTCCCCAGAAGATCTCAAAGCCAGGAAGATTTGAATTTAAGTTCTATTTCCTAGGTGTGTTGACCTTAAGCCAGTCACTTAACCTCTTAGCCCTCTGTTGGACCGACCTATGTTACTAGAGTGAGGTTCCCTAGCTGGGAGCTCCTTTAAAAATGAAGGTCTAGTCCTTATCAATGTATATATGTATGTAAAGACAGATAAAAACATAGACATAGAGATATAAATGTGTGAATATACATATACGTAGACATATTCATATAGCTATATATGTATACATATATACACATATATACATACTTATGTGTATGTGTATGTATAAAACAGGGCAGCTAGGTAGCACAATGGATAGAGTGACAGGCCTACAGTCAGGTTGATCTGAGTTCAAATGCAGCCTCTGACACTTACTAGCTTTATGACCCTGGGCAAATCACTTAATCCTGTTTACCTCAGTTTCCTCATCTGTAAAGTAAGCTGGAGAAGAAAATGGAAACCACTCCAGTATCTTTGCCAAGAAAACCCCAAAGGAACCATGAAGAGTAAGACATGACTGAACAACAATAAAATATATACATATGTGTGTGTGTATGTCTATGTCTGTGAATATGTGTGTGTGTGTGTGTGTGTGTGTGTGTGTGTGTATATATATATGTATGTATCTATGTATATAAAATCTCCATTTCCTTCTCTAGTACACTCTCCATGACCCCATTTGGGGTTTTCTTGGCAAAGATACTGGAGCAGTTTGCCATTTTCTTCTCCAGTTCATTTTATAGATGAGCAAACTGAGGCAGTAAAACTAAGATTCTATCCATGATGTGATCAAACTCCACACTAAGATTCCTCACTGAAAGTTTCCTAATCCAATGAAGTAAATCATATTTATCCCATATTTTATGGAGTCACAAAAACAGTGTATCACCTATGCACATAATTTTTCTAACGTTCAATTCTGCGCTTGTAGCTCTGATTCATCCTGCTTTGGCTGGCTCATGGCTCAGTATAGATGTATAAGAAAATCCCTGGCTGAATCAGAGGCACCCTCACTCAACCCCCTAACCCCCACTGTAAGCTAGGCTGCTTATTTGGGAGCCTGCCCCTTCCTGGTTTATGACTGCCTCCTTAGCTTTCAAATTGCTGTCTTCCACTGTTTTCCAACTCCTGTCTCTTCCTGACTCTTGACTCTCGACTCAACCTCTGTCTTCCCTTCCCTTCTCTTTCAATGCTCTTGTGTCTTTGGGACTCCTACCTGAGGCTACCTCATCTACAGCCGATGTTTTGCTTATGCTCCCTAACTGCCCAAGGAACAACTGATTCAGAATGTAGCCTCCTGTTACTTCCTCAAGCCGCATGCACTCTTCTGTGCCTATACACAGACAGAGTCAATAAGTATTTATCCAGTGCCTTCTTGTGCCAGGCACTCTGCTAAGAACTAAAAATATAAAGAAAGGCAAACAGCAGACCCTGCTGTCAGGAAGCTCACACACAAGCAACTATGGATGAACAGGATCTACACAGGATTAATTGGAAATAATCAAGAGAAGGAAGGGTCAGTAGAGGCTTCCTGTAGAAGTCCAGTTTCACCTGGGTCTTGAAGGAAGCCAGAAAAGCCAGGAAGCAAAGATGAGGAGAAAGAGAATTCCAGGCATAGAGGATAGTCAATGAAAATGCCCGCATTCAGGAAAAGGGAGTACGTGGCGCAAGAAAGATTAAGAAAGTCAGTGTCATTGGATAGAAGGGAGGGGAAAGATGAAGAACGGCTTTGAATGCCAGACAGATTTTATATTTGATCTTGGAGGTGATGGGGAGTCACTAAATGTTATTGAATAAAGAGGTAGCATGGTCAGAGTTGTACTTCAGGAACATTATTTGGATGGACCAGAATGGGGAGAGATGTATGGCAGGCAGATTAACCAGCAGGCTATTTTCACTTTGAAGTACCCAACGGTGACTTGTCTCTTCCTAGCCAATGAAGCAGGTGTACTCACCTATGTTTGACCCAGTGCTGCATACGTAGAAAACATTTAAATTGAAAATTACAGAATAAAGACACCCCTCTCTCCCCAAATCTCTTATCTGAATTAAAGCCTACAAATTGTATGTCCTCCAATGAAGGAGGAAGTAGAATGCCCTTGCTTTAGTTAGATCATAATTGTTCATCTAATGGTTTTCCATAGTTGATTTCCTTCCTTGTTACTTCAGGACAGAAAATTTTTGTAAAAGCCTAAAAAAGATGCATATTTCTGGAAATGGTTAATATTCTCCAAGTAAACATTGGTCTGAAATGATAGATTCAGCTAAGTACAATATGTCACTGGGAGATTAAGGGAATGTTTGAATATAGCACAACAAACTAAAGCTTTTCACAAACTAATTCAATACGATTCATTTGAACATTTATAAAATGCCTATTGCATGCATGGCACTATAAGTAAATAACATTACGCACAAAAAATGGCAGGCAGTAAACTGAATTTGTTAATATTTCTGAATCTTGTATTCCTGTCTTTATGTCTTTCTTCAACTTATATTTCTGAGGTTCATTTTTTAATTATAAATTATCCAGATAAATTTTGCAAATTTGATTTTAACATCGGTTATCTTGTAGAAATAATTTCTATTAATTATGATATCTTAGTATTCTCGATTGTATAATAGTTACTCAAGGCTTGCTCTCTTCCACTCCTGGGTGGGATATAATCATGGAAATGAAAAATAAATTCCAATTTCACTGGATTCTGGATGAAATTCTAACCAATTTATTGATCTCTCCTCTCTGGTGCTGCATCCATATTTTGTTGAATTTAAATTTATGGAAAAAATTCTACAGAAGACAAGCATGAAATTAAAAAATGTAAAATGAGCTGAGTTCTCTACTCTGTCATTTTAAAAAACACAGGAGGTCTCCAATTATCCAATAGAATAGGATTAATAAAAGCCACATATAATGTCATAATAGATTGTGTCCCAATAGGACAACATTATTACATCAAGACATAAATCACATGAACACTTTCTGGCAACCAAAACTCATCAGGGGGTGGAAAAAAAATCTCCTGGTTTTTAGTATTGCATGGTTTCTCAAGTACCAAAATGTATGAATGGTACATGTTTCTTGTGTCATTAAAATCTTATTACATTATAATGTAGAAATCTAATTTCTCTAAGTGCCTCATTATTTCTCATTTCAACTGCCAAATGCACATATATTTTATTTTGTTAGTGAATTAAGCAGAGCCATGCTAACCAGATTGATATTCAGAATTCACTCTGTGACTTAAATCTACTGATTATGGTATAAAATAAGACAAGGAAAAATATGCCTTTTACTGTAGGTCACACCCTGCAGTTTATAATAAAGATGCCATAATAATATCTCTTCTATGTTGAGAAATTTATTGTATGCAAACAGCTTGCATTTCAAATAATGTTATTTCAAATGAGTATGGATTTTTTCTTGAGCCAGAGGCTGACCCCAAATGCTAGCAACTTCCAAGACAGAGCAAACTATGGTTCTTCTTTTTAAACTGAGATCACCACTAGGACCTTTCAACCTCTTAATATTTGCTTTTTAATGGGGGGGCAGGAGAAGGCCAGAGTGATTTTTTTCTGGGTCCTAGTCAACATTTTCTGAAGCAACAGGAAAGCTCCCAAGAACGTAATGCATTCATGTTAATAAAGGGTTTTCCTTACAACAACCTGGGAGGAAGGTAGAATAAATATTCCAAATCCCATTTACAGAGAGGAGAACAGAGGCTCCTGAGATGAAACTAGGCCACACAACTAGTAAGTACTAGCTCAACCCAGAATTCTAGCCTATGTTTCCAATTCCAATGCTAGTGTCTGTCTTCCATACTGCGTTCCCATATACAACCCAATTAAAATATATATATATATATTGTTTGAGGAGGCAATAGGAAATGGTCAGATCAGCTACTTCAGATCACTTACTATTGAAGGTGTTTTCAAGGTGTAAAGCAGATGGCCAGTCAAATTTTGAAAGTAATTTTGAAAATCAGCTTGTCAGTTGCAAATAAGTTCTTCTCTCCTATAGAATGTAAATTCCCTGTGGGTAGGAACTGTTTCATCTGGTTCCTGAAACAAATGATTAATAAATTAATTATGCTCAATAAATTCCTGTGGATCAATCACATCAGGTGATTTCTTCCACACCTTTTCATTTAATATATCAAGTTCTCATTAGCTTCATATGGTCAACTTCCAGAGTTTGGTCTAAGGAAGACAAACAGAACTGGGCTGTATCACAGTTTATTTCTCTTAAAGGGGGAACACATGCATGCATGGGAGCTGCGTTCAGTAACTGAGCTCACTTTGGGGTTAGGCTGAACAGTTTAAGTACCTTTTCAACAGGGCCTAATGTGACTTCATCATTATTTCACCCTTGGACAGAGAAAATATCTGTATACCAGAACACTCCCATCCTTGGGACTGACAGGGGAAGCCTGCAGCCTCCTGACCACATATAGCCTTCTAGGTCCTCAAGTGTGGTCCTTTGATTGAATCCAAACTTCACAGAACAAATCCCCTTAATCAAAGGACCAGGTTCCCCACTCCAGATCTAGACAAAAGAATCTCTCTCCATCCAAATCTGAGTAGAGCACAATGGGCTTCCCCATTTTAGATTAAATTTCCTGCAAGCTTAGGTGGGACCTGATCAGGTCAAGCCGAACTGCCAAGCATTCAATCTATGCTTCAGAGAGCACAACTCCAATGAGCTGGCCATGTTGTTTGAATGTAAAATGTACACTTGCCAAAAAGACTTTTATGGAGAACTCACATGGGGTAGGAGATCACATGGTGGTCAGAAGAAGCAATACAAGGACACTCTCAAGGTCTCTCTCAAGAACTTTGAATTTGACTGTGCCACATGGGAGACACTGGCACAGGACTGCTCAGCATGGCATACCCAGATCAAAAAGGGTGCTGTGCTCTATGAGCAAAGCAGAATTGAGACAGCACAAAGTAAACATAGGATGTACAGATTTGGAGTATCCACCCCAAATATTCATATGGACTATCTGTGCCCAACTTGTGGTAGAGCATTCCAAGCTCGTATTGGTTTAATCAGTCACAGTCAGATACACTGAAACTTCACTTTATCATGGTGATGTCATTTCGGTTCTCTTGGAAAACAAAGGACAACAACCAACCATCCAAGCCAGATGTTATTCTCATTATACAAATAAGGAAACTGGGACTCAGAGAATCAACAGAGCTAGAATTTGAGCCCAGGTCTTACCCTGACTACCACGTATTACCCTGACTCCAAGTTCAGTTCTCTTTCCATGATACCACATTGCCTGCCAAAGGCAGTAAAAAAAAAAAAAGATGATGACATGGAGGCAGGAGACATGAGTTCAAATCCTGGCTCTGATAAAAATAGCCACATTTCTCAATCTAGATACTATACATACACATTTCATAGGGCATCATGGTGACTAGGAATCAAGATAAGTTTTAGTCCTTTTCCTACTGCTAAGGAATAATTTATATACTTTCTCCAGCGTTTAAATTCCTCTGGTCTGATGATATCAAAATTCAGTGGACAAAGTACTAAAGTTCAAGTTGGAAGAGTTGGATAAAGACCCAGCTCTGTCACTTATTTGCTTTGTAACACTGGACTAGAGAACTGACCTTAGTTTCCTTATTTGAGATTACTAGTGCTTGCATTATCTAATTTACCTGTTAGTTGTGAACATTCAACAATGCATCTCAAAGAGCCAGTATTAATAATTTAAAATTTCAGAAGTCTTCTTCAGTAGATACTTTGCCTATTGATGCAGGTCATAATTTCTCTAAACATGAGGAAAAAATCTGCACTAATTGCCATAGCACCCATCCAACCCCCAATCTTAAATCATCACCTGATATCCAGACCTCTGGTAATCAGCATCTCTGCCCTCAGTCCAGAACTTGGCAACAGATACAGTCCTTTGCAAGGACTATAGTCAAAGCTTGCTAGGATACAGTCAAATTATGTTGTTAGCAATGTGAATTTGGACAAGTTCAGTCAACAAACTTTTATTAAAAACTGACAACATGACCGTGCTGTAACCCTGGGAATATGAGAAAAAAGATAGTCCCTGCCTTCAAGGAACTTACTTTCTAATCAGAAAAAAAAAATACAGAAAAGGAAACAAATACATAAAAAAAGAAGTCATAGAACTCCTTTGAGCTGTGTGACATATAAAAAGTTCAAGAGACATAATTTCTGGGTAATGAATCATTTTATTAATTATGGCTAACAAATAATTAATAAAAGAATCATCATTTGGCTATTTCTTGCAAACCAAATATGGATCATGGTAGCCTATGGAGGCTCATATGTCCTTGGAGGAGTAAGGGTATTCCCACCGGACAGCTATCAACTCTGATTGTCTAATAATTAATGAGAAGAATGAATATTATAAGGAAAGGTGGGCTTAATCTAATTAGGGACTGGGGGACTTGATTCCAATCACTCAGATGCATCTAACTAGAATACAATGGGCTGGAATTCGTCTAGACTAAAATCTCTTAACTTTTTTATCATAATTGTTATTTTGGAAGTCTTGTTATAAACAATGTCATAATACTTATTATACACTGGCTATTATTCTTTAAAATGAATTTGTCAATTCACATCTCTACCAACATTGCAATAGTATGCCTGTTTTTCCATAGACCCACAATCATCTAATTTTATAATTTTTAATTAGCCTTGCTAAGTCCAAATTTCTTTCATTTGGATTTATCTGGTTATTAGAATCTTGAAAAGTTTTGGTATAATTACAATCTTTCTTACCTCTCATCATGATAATCTTTTCCCCTCTTTCCTTTAATACTTGATTTTTTCATTTATTTCTTTATATGCAGGCAACTCATCAAATTTGTCTTTTTGTCTTGTAATCTTTATTAAGTGCTATCATTTTGCATCTGGATACTCCTTGGATAGCCCCCCACAAATTTTAAAACATTTTCACTTCTATTATCATTACATATGAGAGAGAGCTTGTATCATTCATTATACATCATGATATAGATGAAAAGAAATAATATTTGCATTTTGCAAACCTTAAAGTACTGTATAAGTGCTAGCTATATCACTACTATTAATATTATTATTGTTTTGATTATAAGGTTACTTTTTTAGACTTCTTTAAACCAGATATTGCTGAATACATTTTTTTATTTTTAAGTTGGCTTATGCGTTTCCATTATTTTGATAAATTATTTATTAAGCACATATGATACGAGAACTATCCTTGGTGCTGGGAATAAAAAGGAAAAAAAATGAAGCAATCCCCCCAAAAGCTTGCATTTTATTGAGAGAGACAACATGTACACATATAAGTATATGCAAAACAAATAGATGACTAAATTTTTATCACTGCTAATATCTAATTTTATTGTTATGGCCATTGAGTGTAGTATCTAGAATCATAGCCTTTTAAAACTTAAGATTCTTTATGACCTAGCATGTTAACTATTTTTGTGAAAGTTCCATGTGTATTTAGAAATCACGAGTACATTTCCTACCTTTTCCAATAAGTTCTTTTCATATATGCATTACGTTTGGCTTCTTTTTGTCTCAAATTCAACTATTGTCTTTTTTAAAATTTCTCATATGCTGTAGAAAATTAATAGATTTCAAAACTGTACTATCTATCTCTTCTGCAATTGTGAACTTTCTCTTTACATAGACAATTGCTTTATAATTTGGTACATACATATTTAAAATCGATAAGCTGTCATTACTAATGGCGCATTTAAGCATGATATAATTTCCTTATTTATCTCTCTTAATGCCTCCTGGTTTGAATTTGAGTTAGATATCATCACTGAAGCTCCAGACTTTCTTGATTTAGCTGTAACATGACAAATTTCAGCACATCCTTTCTGTCTAAATCTCTGCACATTTGCACAAGTTTGATGTATTTCTGATAGGCAGTATAATTTTTTGGATTTCATTTAATCCATTTCATAATTATTTTTCATTTTTGGGAAGGAGTTCAATCTCTTCACATGGGATAGTAGTTGGGTTCTACTACTGACTAGTTGGACAACCATGATCAAATCATCTAATTTCTCTAAGGTTAAGTTACTCCCTTTACCACTTAACCTGTTCCTCATCTATAAAATAGAGATAACTCTTTTACCACATAGTACTTGCAAGATGTACTACAAGACTGTTGTGGGGAAAGGAAACTTGAAGATCCTATGTAAATGTAAAATGTTATAATGTTTAAATTTCAATTTATCAAATATTTATTAAGCTCCCTATGTGTATGAGGCTCTATGAAAGAGTCTGAAGACACAACAACAAAAATGAAATAGTCCCTTGTCTAAAGGAATTTGTAGTTTACTCAGCAAATACAGTATTTGCACAATTGTATAAGTCAATGCATGACAATTTGTTTAAATTTTCCTGTTATATTGTATATTTTAAGCATCAACAAACACAAACATTTGAATATACAAAGAAAAATAAATATGACTGCAGAAGAAACTGAACTTCTTTTATAAAATTCATCTCAAGAAGAGGCAGCTAAGTGATCTAGTGTATAGAGTGCTAGACCTAGAGCCAAGAATGAATGAATGAATGAATGAATGAATGAATGAATGAATGAATGAATGAGTGAATGAATGAAAAAATTATCCATTAACCCTATGCCCTCCCTGGTAACAAATATGTGTAGTGAAGCAAAATAATCTACACATTAACCTTGCCTGAGAATCTATGATCATTTAAGATTAAAGTATCTATTCCAGGCATAATAAAGAGCTTAAGCTAAGGAATAGATTTGGTTTATCAAAATGGAACACATTTACTTATTTAAATATTTCTGTTCTTTTGCTAAATTTAAAAGACATTAAATACAACTGAGAAATTTAGCTAACTTTCCTATTACCTCTATCTAAAAATTTCCTTTCCTTTTAATAGAGAACGGTTTTGCCCTAGAATCGTTCTATGCCCTTCTCCTTCACCTGCCTTTCTCCTTGCCTTTATTTTTCTGCAATGATCTTTTAATTATGCATGTTTCTTTCCTTTTGTCTTTCTAAACCTGTGTCACTCAATGATTGGCCAATACATAACTAGAGTTATTATTATCCTCACTGTGTGGTGATCACATTAAGATAAAAACTAGTTAACTACAGTTGAAAAGAATCTATTGTTATACAGATTGAACTCTCTTGTGTATTTTTCCAGGTCAGGTATTTTTGAAGCTTCATTTTTCTTTCTATTAAATTTTTTAATGTGCTCTTACTTTCATAGGATCATAACACTGAGCCCCTGAAATATTAGAGAACTTGGACCATGGAGTATATGGCTACTTTTCAGATGTTCCAGTGAGTTTGTTTTCAGTAAGTGATTATGCAAAACATAACCCAAGCCCCTATCCAGTTTTGATACTTTTTATAAGTTCATCATATAAGAGGTTCCAACAGAAAAAATATATATTTAGTTTAGAGGTTAAAACATTGGAAATAACAAATGAATCAAGTGTTAGAGTCATTCTCTATTCCATACATGCACAAATACATACACTTTTACATTGTTCCTAATAGAGGGACTGATATAAAAATCTCCTAGAGAAAAACTTACAAATGTATAGGAAAAGCTCCCCCTCTATACATGGACAGATAGGGTGAGAAAACCATCAGTAAGGTCATACCTTTCAGTAAGCATTACTGAGATCACTTCATCTCTTGGAGAAGGCTAGAATCATGGATGTCTAGATTTGGCTGTATTCTGTTCTGCTGGGAAGGGGAGCCCTACCCTTCCATCACCCTACTATGTCTGCAGCTTGCCTCTCAGTGTCTGCCCTCTTATGCAGTTCCCTCTGGCAGTTGTATTCTGGTAAAGATCTCTCTACTCATGGCAATTCAGGAATCTCCCAGTTCCTCAGAAGCTGAGACTCATTATCTCTACATTTATCCATTCTCACAACTCCAGTCACCATATTTCTCTTAATTTTGTTCCCTTTCCCTAGAATGTACCTTCTTTCCAAGTTCTGGTAACCCTTGTATCCATGATCCAGGTCCCATGGGAGTCAAGCATTCTGAAACTTTCTGAAATAAACAGCATCTCCTCTACTTCATGACTGCAGGAAGTAAATGCTTCACTTCAAAGCCTTATCAGTGGCAGGTAATACCTACCCATATTACAGGGTTATCAACTTTTCACAAGCCGGAAAGGAACTCCAAGGGTATCCCTCAGGTTCCTCATCTTTTTTATTATGATATTACCTCCCTTAGTGGTCAGATGGTAAGACCCAAGGTCACAAAGGTAGTAGGTAAAAGAACTATATTTCTCAAACCTATAGTTGACAAAGGAAAAGCCAGAAATCTCTCTGAAAGGAATGCTCCATTTTTTGTACTTACCTGACATGAATGTGATTGTATTAGAGACAGATTATGAAGGATAAGCCAAGAAACTGGTAGAATTAATGGATAACTGGGCTCACCTACTCAAAATTCATTATTCTTTCTATTATGTCATATCCATGTCTTATTTTAAAACAGAATCCTAATCCAGTCTCAGTCACTTGACACTTACTAGTTGTGTGACCTTGGTCATCTATGTGACCAATTACCTTGCTAAAAAATGAACAAATCAAAAAACAACAACAAAAAATCCCGACAGAATCCTTAGATTCTTCAGCAAAAGTGATTCCAGGACTAAGACTCAAGTTTCACTATTTTTCATGTCATAGTCTACATAATTTAATAATTTTTGAATTTTGTGGTAAAGTCTTGGGAGACTCCAAACTGATTTTTGTGTATGTGGATAATATCTTTCTTCCTTCTGGAAGCTTGAAAGATTATTTTTTCCCTTGTTGTAGTTCTGATATTGATATTGGTGACATGCCTTTGAGTTTCTTCTTCTCTTTCTATTTGTAGGATATTATTTGTTTTAAATATTTCTGGGAAGGTCTCCTATAACATTTCCTGAAACAATGACCATATTGTTTTCTTGTTCAATATTTTCCAAGACACCAATAATACTATTTTTTTCATTGACTTATTCTTCAAATTCCAGCTGTTTCCTGGAATTCCACCTCAATGGTATCTTCTTCTACACTCATTTCCAGGTGATCCTGGGGAAGCCAGTAGTTGCCCCCATGAGGTATCTGCTATTTAGCTAACTTGCTGCCAAGTGTTAGCAATCACCAAGGTGATAATGACTCAGTCTTTAAATTCATGCAGCAGAATCTTTCCTACTTCTCGTTGCTACTCTTCCCCACATTATTAAATAGCTTAAGAACTGCTCTCTTTTCCAAGTTGAATCCATGCTTGTTTCCCAGTAGCCTTGCATCCTAGGTGACCTTTATCATATTATTAAGGGGTAGGCACTATTCCATATGGAAATCTCTGTGCTCCACCTTTTTTCCATCACTCATGCATATTAGCTGTTATCTTTGGTAACTTGAGTCAAATTTAAAATCAAGTTACCTTCTACATTTCATTTTCTTTTTTTCCCCTTTTTGTTGGGACTTGAACTCTCATTGGTACAGGTAATTCCCAGCAAGGACCTTCCTCTTTCACATCAAATAAACATCTTCTCTGCAACTTAGAGTCTGAGAGTTGCCTGAGAGGTTATTTGCCTAGTGTCATGACGCCAGTAGGGTAGCTAGGTGGTGTAGTGGATAGTCAGGAGGACTTGAGTTCAAATTCAGCCTCAGACACATACTAGCTATATGACCCTGGGCAAGTCACTTAACCTTGTTTACCTCAGTTTCCTCATCTGGAAGATGATCTGGAGAAGAAAACAGCAAACTACTGTCCCTGGAGTCAGGAGGGCCTGAGTTTAAATTTGGCTTCAGATACTTGCTGCGTGACCCTGGACAAGTCACTTAACCCTGTTTGTTGCCGTTCTCTTATCTGTAAAATGAGCTGGAGGAAGAAATACCAAATTACTCCAGTATCTTGGCCACAAAAATACAAAAAGGATCACGGAGAGTTGGACACTACTAAAATGACTCAATGATAACATGATGCCAGTATGTGTGAGATGAGGGACTTGAACCTAGGACATATTAACTCTGAAGCTTATTCTTTATCCACTAATGCCACATTGCCTGGGTTGATATTTATCTTTACTATAAGTAAGATAATCTATTTGATTTATAGCTTCTTTTTCCCCCTTTTCCCCCTTTTTCTTCTCTATTTTCTTTTACCATCTCTCCTTTAATTATCAAGCTTACTTAAGGGACTTCTCACATTCCCCAAAAAACTCTCCACAAAGCAGCTCATCTGCTGTCCTGTGCATTAGACTTAGAGAGTATTTGTGCCTGACATATGAAAAATAAAATGCTGCCTATTAATATTTAGGGATTTTTCTCATCATGGCTTTGATTTTCCATTATGCAATCAAGGCATGGAGCTGTATGACAACTTGTGATATTTTTCCCTCCTTTAAGTCACCTACCTCCTTTTCAACAAAGGACCCACATCAATAAAGGTGAATTCCATTTTCTTCTATGGGGCATCACTCTTTAAGCATTAAAGGCATTCATTTATCTCAAACCCTTTTTTCCCTCTCATGTCAGGTGATAGACCATTTGCAAAGAACTGATAGTTTCTCAGTTAGGAAGAGAATGGCAAATAGGTTTTTCTTCTCAGAGAGACTGTAAAAGCACATCTATTCCTCATACGTGGGCATTTAGCACAGCTGAAAGTCCTGTTTGAAAGATGCATATGCTATCAACTATTCAATATTATCTTTATTCACATTGCACCCAGACGTTTCTTAGGAAAAATGATTTCAGTGTTGACTTTTAAACCACATGATAAAAATGTATTATAATTTCAAACTATGCATAATGTGTCACTGCATTCAAATTCATCTCCATTTACAAATATTATAAATGTTTAGTGAATATAAATGCTATAATAAATATCAAACAAATGTGAAAAGTGTTTTGCCTTTACAACAGGGTTTAAATCAGGTAGAATCTCCCCGAATTTTTTAGATTCGCTACCTTTGCTAAGAGAAATACCTCAGTCTGACATCAACATGATGGGGAATTGATACCTTTAGCTGTATAAATATATTTTTAACTAATCTAACTCTGCCTCATACACCTAAAATGGAATATTTTTTCCTAACAATCTATTACATAAGCTCCATTATTAAGACTGGGTCTCTTTAAAAAAGACACATTTCCCTGCAATCCCATGTTGCTCCTACTTAGAGCCTCAGACTATAATAAATGAGGTAAGGTATTTGGCTCTTTGAAAAAGTATGATGCATCATATAAATGTGAGGTAGTATTAAGAACGATGATTATTGGTGGCCCACACCTCCAGGCTGGATTCAGTCAGACATTTCATCTTAGGACCAAGGTAGACCAGGTGAAAATGAAGCTACCTAAGAACGATTTCTGACTAATTCTGTAAAGTCTTTGAGTATGGGCCAAGTGATGGATGGCTAATCCAAAGACCAGACTTTGTTTTAAGAGGCTCATCATCGAGCTAGCCATCATACCTCTTGAAAACGGGTGTACAGAGGAGTGGGATGGCAACAACAGGAAAAAAAACATGTATAGTTTGCAAAGTGTTTTACATGCTTTATTTCATAGAATTTTACAACCATTTTGGGAAGTACTATAGGAATTTATCATCTTCATTTTAAAGATTATAAAACTGAGATTCATAGATGTTAAGTAACTTGACCATGGTCAGGTAGAGGCAGAGGCAGAACTTAAATACAGGTCTTTCAGATCCCAGATTCAGCCTTCTATTCAGTCCACCATCTTACCTAGGAATGCCTCTATCCATCCCCATTTTAAAGGTCACAAAACTGAAGTTCAGAGATGTTAGGTGGGAAAGGGAAAGGAAAGAAAGGGAATAAGCATCTCAATAGTGCCTACTATGTGTCTGGCACATTTTTTTCAAATCAAATTTTATAAACATTATCTCATTTGATCTTTTCAACAACCTGGCAAGTTAAGTGTTATCCCCATTTTATAGTTGAGGAAAATGAAGCAAACCAAGGTTAAATGATTTGCACAGAGTCACATAGCTATTAAGTGTCTGAGAACAGATTTGAACTCAGGTCTTATTTACTCCAGGCCCAGCCCTTTATTCACTGTACCACCAGCTGCATGCTAAGTAATTTGTCCATGGTCAGTTAGTGACCGAGGCAGGATTCAAATCCAGGTCTTCCTAACCCCAGGTACAATCTTTTACTCAGTACACCATTTCACCTCTGCATAAGTAGCTGGAGTACCTACACTAATGAAAACCTAGATTTTTTTTTCGGTATTAATGTATATATTTTCCTTCCCAGTAGAACATAAGTTCCTTAAGGGCAGGTGTAGTTTTATTTCTGTCTTTGAACCTATGAAGAGAAGCTCAAAGATCATAGATTTACATATAGAAAGGACCTCAGAGACCACCCCAAGATTCTCATTTTATAAATGTCTTATACCTAGTAGGTGCTTAGTTTGTTGAAATATTAAGTGTACTTCTTGACAGTTTAGAGATCTAGGGGAAAAGAGGGAAAGCAAATTTTCCGAGGATCAAGTCCTATTATAACTTGTATTTTACATATTCAGTATTTTGTCAGTAAATAAATATTTATTAAGCATTTACAATGGGCTAGTAACTGCACTAAATGGTAGGTAAAAAAGAGTCTGCACTCAAGGAGATTACATTCTACTGAAGGAAATAATATAGACATAATCCTGTATATTATACATACATTATTCATTATATTACTGTTGTATGTGATATATATAGAATAGATGGATGGCAGTTTCAGAGGGGAAGGTACTGGGTTTGGGGGCTGGGAAAAGGTCTTCTGTACATAGATTTGAGCTAAATCACAAAGGAAGTCAGGAAACTTAAGAGGTAAAAGAAAGGAGGGAGACTCCCACAATGGAATAGAGTCAAGGTGTGCTGGAGCCAGTACAATTGTTAAATTTTTAATGCAAGTATTAGAACCTTAGAAATCAGCAAAAGCTACAACTCAAGGCTTGGTTTCTTGTTTTGACAATCATCTAGATTTTAAAAAGTGATAGAAGTAATATTATTGATACAGATTAAACTTTAAAAGTGTGTTCTATGTATGTTTTTGTTTCACTGAGTCAATTGTTAAACATTTACCAGCACACTATAGAAAAAGTTAGAAGGAAGTACATAGATTTAGAAGATGAAGGAAGTTTCATGTGTGGGAAACAGTAAGTAGGCCAGTATAACTGGATTATAAAGTATGTGGAGGAGAGTAAAGTGAAAGAAAACCCAAGAGGTAAAAAGAGAGACTGGTGGTAAAGGGCTTTAAATGGAAAAAGAAGATTTCGGATCCTGGAGATAACACTACAATTTGGACCTAAGAAAGAAATACCCTGACTTAGGTTTTGCAACTTAATCATTCCCCTTCCCTAATATACTTGATCAAATAAGCTTAGCTCTATGGTTGAGACATAACAGGGATGAAAAATAGAATGTGAGGCAGCCAAGTCGATTTTTGAACCAAAGGTAGAATAAAGAGGAGACAGACACCTAGAAGACTGTAAGAAGAAGTATATTAAAGCTGAATCCAAACCAATCATTCACACTACAAATAGATCCCCTCAAGGAACATCACAAAACCAATAGCACAACTAAACTACAAAGGGCTAGAGTGAAGCAGAATTCTGTGCCCAGATGCACTGAAAATCTCACCAGGAGCAAGTTGCCCTGGGGAATCTGGTAAGGCACTCACTGAATTAAGAAAATCTGATAGATCAGAGTCACAGAATTTCCAGGTTGGAAGAGATCTCAGTGGCCATCTAGTTTAACTTATTTCTGAGAAAGTATCCTCTCTCTACTATAACCCATTACCTCTCAAGATGCAATTGCATTTCTGACTAACTCTCATTGTTAACGAGTTTTACTTAGATTAAGAAACTAAAACCTCTTGCTTCTGGTTCTACTTTCTGGGGTTAAGAAGAGAAAGTCTAATCTCTCCTCAATGTGACAGTCCTTCAGATGTTTGAAGATAGTCTTCATGTTTTCACGCCTACCTTCACTCCTTTCTTCTTGGTCCCAAAGGTGTCTTCAGGTACCTTAGTAAATGTATGTTTCCTGATTAGGTGAGACATCAAGAGATAGGCAGACTTTATAAGTTCCTAAGGAAATGCCTATAAGGAATTGAAGGGCATAGAATATATAAGAATTGAACACTACAGAGTAGACCTTTATTGGGACTAGCCCCAGGGAGAGATAAGGAATAATATAGCCTAGCCCAGATGAACTAACCATGTACATGTGGGGGGGAGGGGTAGCCTTTAAAAAAGATGCAGACAAATTCCTCTTCTCCTTGATGCTTTGTCACATCATTAAAAGGCTGAATTTAAGGAGAGAAAATGGAATTTCCATGACTTACTGCACTAGTTGTTGACCATTTATCCTCTGGCAAAAGATTAATTTTCTTTTGTACGATTTACTATTATGCCCTCTTAAAATTCTTATGATAAATTACAGAGCTCTCCACAATCCCTTTGAAAAGTAATATATGTGGTTGGTGGGCTTAGCACAATGTCTAGCACATAGTAGGTTCTTAATAAATTTTATTGAATTAACTCTGATATACATATGTTGGCTTGCATGTGACATGAATAGATACTGATCTGAGATCTGTCCAACACTTTCTCCAAGAGAGACTGCAATATCCACCTCTGCAGGGAGAAGGGGTCATATTTGTACTTCTCCCAGTACATCAGGAAAGGAGCAGGAAGTATCAAGGATTGCCATAGTTGAGCAATCTCTCTTTCACTTTCCTGCCTCTAAGAGGAGTATCAGGTTAGAATTATAATGATCTACTACATCTCAAATGTTTGTAGTCTAATAGTGGGATAGATCTAGTCACTTTACCTTACAACTCTCAAGAGGAGAGTAAGACTTAACTTACTTACTAACACAAACCTAGGTGCCTCCTTCAAAATGCTGGTTACACAAAATACCATCACAATTAGCCAGTAGACCTCTTTATCAAAGGAAGCAATACAGAGAAATGGGGGAATGTTATACAGTATAAAGTGGAAAAAAGAATATGCAAGATTCAATATGTTCTTCAGTTGGGAATGAAATAAGTCCATGATTCACCCAAGGAGAGAAAGATCTCACAAAGAGAGTCGACCCTTCTCTATGGTTGAAGATCCTGTGAATCAAGGGATATAGCAGGGAGGAGGAGAGGGGAGGTAGATCACCTACATGTGTCCAGCTCCAAGAAGATTCCCTGTTTGTCATTCAAAAGTTCATACTAGCTTTTCCCTCTCCCTTTCTTGAACTCTCCCAAGTATTTCTTCCTGTGTATGTATGCAGCACACAATACTATGGAGCTGTCCCTCAGAAAATCACCAAATATGCCTGATATGAGGGTAAGGCTACAGAAATACTATAATTTTTCCTACCAAAAGATGCAACCCTGAATTTCCATTTGAGGAGTATTGAGAATATACTGACTCCCTGTCTCTCTCTTCAACACTTGACAAATTTTATTCTTATATCTCTCTTTAATTTCAGTTGTCAGAATCATGAGTATCAAAAAAGTGAGATTATAACATGTTATTCCAAGATTGTGTCAAATAATTGGTTGATTCATTGAAAAGATTTATCACATGGGCTATGTGGAGGCAGGTACTTTCATTTGTGATACTGAAGGAAACTGAGAATTTTGAACTTTTTTTTTGATTGCTTGATTTCAGGAGTTCTGAGTTGTAGCAGAGTCAAAGTTGATTAGATGTCTACACTAATTCCAGTAACAATATGGAGCCCCGTAGGATGAATGAGCCCCCAGGAACATGGGGCTACCAAGTTGCTTGGCAAGGTAGGGATGAGTGGGACAGGAAGGAAGGAAGGAAGGAAGGAAGGAAGGAAGGAAGGAAGGAAGGAAGGAAGGAAGGAAGGAAGGAAGGAAAGAAAAATTTGTCACATAATTATTTAAATTGTCTAGTTGTTCACCCTTACTAACTATTGAGTCAAAGTATCTGTCTGCAAGCCACTATCCTTTTTTGTGGGGGTTGGGTTATAGGGATCTGTATCTGTGTTTTCTTTGAGGTGAAGAAACTTCCCTCAGAAATATAATCTCTATCTTTAACTTAAGGCCATAAGGTTGTGTAGGGACATCAACATCATCAAAAATTAAGTGCCTTACTTTTTGTCACAAAGTACAACTGTGAGAGTCAACACTTGAACTTGGGTCTTTCTCACTCCAGTGCTGTTCTTCTATTCACCACCCTGTGCCTCCTGTACAAAATATCCTTAAAATACTGGTCTCTCTAGGATTACCAATGCAGGTGCTACATAGTTGGCTCAGGATAAGATAATGCTGTGGCTTCTGATTTCTTCACCAGAATTTAGTCATTTAAATAGAACTTCTTTGATAGATGAATGGCACACTTCTTTTTCACTTTCAAAAGTGGGATTTCAAAATCTCTTTGTCTTATTCTAAGAGTAGTAGGCAACTTAAAACATTTTTTTTATGTCTCAAGCATGAAGACAGCAAAAAATGACCACACTGAAACCTTTCACAAAGATCATAAAATAAATGTTCTGTGTACTGGAAACTCAAGTAATTCATGTTATAACCTAACAATCAATGATGACATCCAAGCTTCCATGAACATTGTTTAAATGCTCATCCATCGAATCATTTTTCTCTAGGTCAATTAGTATGTCTCTCACAAAGGTCTCTCCATCACTCCCAGGAGAATGTCCTGCCTTGAGTTGATTGATTATATTTTTAACTTTATTGGAAGTAATGCTTTTTTATGGATGCCAAGCAACTAATTTCTTCAATTATTTCTATATCAATGTCATTCTTTTCTTGTGTAGCTGTCATTGCCAATACACTTACCAGTGCTCCTTATTACCAGTTCCAAGCATTGTTAGCTTGGATTTCTACTACTTGATGAAAATTTTATTGGCTTTAAATTATTGTACTTACTCCCTCCTCCTACAATTCAGAGCTAGTCACTATTAGTCTTTTGAATTTGTATTATGAGTCTCTATTTTGCTATGACATTTTGAATTGATTTTTCATAGGTTATATTTTTAGTCATGGGTAGGTTTACTATGTGAAAATAGTAGCTTCCTTGTGCATATGTACAGTATCAGATTATTTATTTTTCATAAGAGAAGCTCTATCTACTCATTTAGTACTGAGTGCAACAAGACAGAAAATAATAAAATACCAAGTCTGCTGCTCTCCACTGTCCAAGCTAATGTTAGTTTCTCCTTCAAGGCCATTAGCTTTTGCAAATAACAGCACAAAGTTAGATATTATATCATTTAGAGCCAAAGGGGATTATAGAGATTTTAGGATCATAGATTGAGAGCAGGAAGGGAATTGAAAGGTTAACTAGTCTAGGATACTCATTTTTATAAATGAGGAATTGAGGTTAAGTGACTTGCCCAAGTCAACAGCTATGTCTAAAATGTGGATCCATCTAGTGATTATACCACATTTGGAAGTAAATTTGATAGGACCAGTGCTATGTAGAAACTCTGTTAAGGCTGAGCCCATTCTCCCCAGGGAAACATGGGGGAAAGTGTATCCTAGGGAATTGTGGAGGAGAAATATTTGTACTTCTGTCTGTACTATATCTGTGAAGTAAATATTCCTTTGTTAATTGAGTTAAGAGAGTTGAGGAACACATCTGAATTAGGGCTAATGGCATTAGAAACACTCAATTCTCCAGGGGTATCACTAAGATGTTAAGGGAAAGATGTAGTAGAGCCTAAAGATACATTACATTTTATATAGAGTTTTCATTCAAATTTGATTATTTTCAGCTGCTTTACTTAACTTTGTATTCAACACTAGTGACAATAAATATTTAATGCACAAAATTACACCAATGATTAGAACATAACCCACTTATCATCATCATTCTCAGTACCAGCACTACCATTCATCAACATCCTCTGTGCACACCCAGAATGAATAGCAGGCCATTATCATAAGTCCCCAGATATCTAAGAAATGCATTTAGAAATCTGACACATCTACAAAACAATGATGTCATTCCCTAGAGATAAGTAATTAAAAGCAATGAACTTATAATAGTGAAAAGGGAAACGAAAACTATCATTGACCATATAAAATATTCAATCACTATTCATAAGTAAAATTTAAACTCTAACAACTCTAAAGTTTCACTTCATACCCATCACATTTGCAAAAGTGATAAAATAATCAGTGTTAGAGGGACTGTGGAATCACAGGCATAGTAACAAATTGTTGGTGTAGCTGTGAATTTGTTCAACCTTGCTGAAACATGATTTAGAATTATCTGAGCAAAATCACTAAACTGTCTTTCATCATTGACCTTATAGCTGGGTTGCTGGGCATAAATAACCCAAGGTGGCAAAAGATAGCAAGAAAGCTACCATATATACCAAAACATTAATAGCAGGACTTAACGTACTAGCAAAACCCTAGAAACAAAGTGGATGCCCATTAACTGTGGAATGACTGAGCAAATTGTGGTGTATGAATGCAATGAAATGACATTGTAATATAAGGATGATAAAGACAGGGTGTCCCACAAATCTTAGTGCAGTTTTAAGCTACTAAACCTTTAGTACCTTCAAATTACATTAAAACTTTTGGGACAGTCTTTGTGTGCACAGAAGATGTTGATGAGTGTAGTACTGGTGGTGGTGGTGGTGGTGGTACTGGTGATGATGATAATGATGATGATGAGTCGATTATGTTCTAATTATTGGTGCTATTTTTGTGCATTGGGGCAGCTAGGTGGTACAGTGGATCTCTGAGCATTGGGAATGGAGTCAGGAAGACCCGAGTTCAAATCCAGGCTCAGACACTCAGATGGAAGGAATTCAGAGAAAAATGAGAAGACTTGTTTGAATAAGCACAAACTAAAGGAATAGATGCCCAATGTACACAATAACTCTTATTATTAAATTACCACAGCACCGTGAGACTACTAAGCTTAAATTCCAATGACCATTCTTGGTCCTGTAACATAGATGATAAGACTAGCTTTCCTTTTCTTGATTAGGAAGGGAAATGTTGCCTGTGCTGTGAGATGCTGTCACTGAGTTGGTTGGTTTTGCTTTGTTGGTTTTATTTAATTGCTTTCTGTGTTATAAAGAAGGGGTGTTCTAGATCAAGGCTTCTTAAACTTTTCCCACTCACAACCTCTTTTCACCCAAGAAATTTTTATGCAACCCTGAGTATATAGCTATATAAAATAGGTATACAAATCAAACATTTACTGCTAATAAATCATTACGAAATTTATTCTAAAAACAATTCCTTGGCATACATATAATTTTACCATTTATTAAAGATGAAAGCAAATTTGCATACTAATGAGATGGATGTGCTTTTTATTTTTACATAAAGAAGTAAATCTTGGCAAAATATTAGATACTACAGGATGTAGAGCATCTTCAACAGTTTTCAGAGGTGATTGATATTTTGATTTTATGATTATCAGTGCAGAGTACTTGGCATCACATAAACACATTGTACAAAATGGCAAAAGTATGTTTAGGATCATTTCAGAAATTGTTGGAAATTCTGTCCTAAATCTCAAGCCAAAATTCATTTAATGATTTTTTTTTTTTAGGAAACTCAGATTTTAAACCTTGTCTCTTGATAACTCAGCAAATTCTTCTTGAATGCCAGATGACTAATTTTTTTTTTATTTCAGTTGAATATGGTTTTTGAACCTAACTTAGTTTCTTAGAATCAAAACTCGAAGGGAAGTATTTCTGAAATTGTCTCCAGGAATTTCAGATGACCCATAATAACTCTTGGAATTAAATCTTTGAGAAGGTTATTTTCAATTAGAAAATCATTTGTAACTCTAAACATTCCTAAAGAACCACTTTCTACCCTATTCTTCCATATGTTGAATTTTTAGTAAAACTTTCCATTTAAATTTTAATATAAATATGTTGCAATTTTTCCTTGAAGTGACATGTTAAAATCATTTAGTTTTTCAAAAATATCTGACAAGCAACACAATTTTGAAAGCCATAAGTCATTATGAAAAAAATTAACAAAATTGATTTTCTGCTCAGCCAAAATATAACAATTTCATCTTTTAATTTCAATAGTCTGTTTAAACTTTGCTCTTTTAAAAGCCACCTTACTTCTATAAGATTTTGTAATCAGAGTCCCTATCTTTCCAAAGGTCTGAAAAAAATGACTATTAAGTGCATGGCTTTTAATGAAACTAATGATTTTGATGGTATCATGAAGCACAACATCTAACTCTCATGATTTTTTTTGGCTATGAGTGCTTCGCGATGGATCACGCAGTGAGGAAAAGTGATGTGCTCATTGCCCTCAGCTTTAAGTTTTGCTGCAAATGCAACATTCTCACTTATCATTGCTCCAGAACCATCTGCACAGTCACCAATTCAATTTTTCCACTGTGAACCTTCATTTGTGAAAAATTCAGTGACTTTAAGATACATATTTTCTACTCTTATGTGCCCTTTGAAAGAGTGACAAAATAATTCCTCATGTATGCGTCCTTCATAAACATATCTGACATAAAGTAACAACTGTACCATGTTAGAAATATTAGTCATTTCATCCAACTGAAAAGCAAACTTTGTGCTGCCCTTAAAACTGGTAATAAGCTGGTGGAATTGGTCAGTACTGATTTCAGAAATTTTTTTCAAAATAGTATCATTCGATCAAGGAATTTTGTGAGTTTCAATACCCATACATTCTCCCATGAGCTATTTCTGACATTTTAATAGCAGCAGGTAGCATGAGATCATCTCCTATCAATAGGGATTTTTAGTTTTTGCAATTAAATAAGATATTGTGTAAGCTGCAACATTTCATTCACAGCAACACATTTCTCAAAACATTGTTTTTATTTATTTGAAGATTTTAAAAGTCATTCAAAATATTCCTTTGGTTTATTGCAGTATACTACATGCTTAGTATTAAGATAGCATTTTAGTTTAGCTGGTTTCATGCTCTCTGTAGCCAAAACTTCATTGTAAATTAAGCAAAGAGGTTTGTCCACACTGTCATCATTATTAGAAGTAAATCTAAATTGCAAAAATGATTTGACATATTTTCTTTTTCTTGTCAATTTAAGTGTACTACACTCTGGTAGCAAAGACTCTGCCACATAGTCATCAATAATTTTACCTCTTCTGTCTAGATTTAGCCACTTATCCACAACTGAACAACATTTTTATCCTAAAATATAAATAAATATTGCTAATAATTTCTCAAATAAGTTCCAGGTTTATGAAATTACATTTGCTTGTGCTTAATTTTAAAAATTGATGTCCACACTTACATGCTTATATACAGTCTTGATGGTGGAGAAATATTATTAAAGGGCTTTTGACTTTACTTGTTGCAATTAAGCACCTGCATTTCTGTAAAAGAAGGAAATAACAGCAAATTTTAAAATCAAACATTTAACACAATACAATCCCAAAATATACTAATTTGATACATGCTGGAGATAGGTAGGAATAAGTAGGAATATATTAAAAGTCTTTATTTTCTGTAATTAAATTATTATGTTTCTATTAACAGCAGAAAACCGTATGTAAAGTAAAAACACTACAATTCATAACATACAGTAGTCTCAAATCTGAGCCAAGGTGTTGTTTTTGGCAGCATCTGTTGGTGTTATGTGGTGTTGATGCAGTTTGAGATGTTCAGGGACCTCTCCCCCCAAAGATCGGAGTACTAGATAGGGTCACCTGGAATGAATTCAAGGACACAAGCATTCTTCAAGTCAAAGGAACAAAGATTTGTTATAATGCCAATATGGCACGCAGAGCTCCTTAAGGAACTTGCATTCCTTAAGGAACCTGAGATTTAACAGGAATGATGCTAACACTTATATAGGAAAAGTAGTGGATTACCTGGCAGATAGGCTAATTTGGTGATAATTTACAACTTTGGTTACAGGAGTCATTCACTACTGGGAAGCAGGGGAAGGGGTTTCTCAGGGGTGTATTTTGGGTCTGTTAAGACTGTAGCAAGACAGCTTTAAGAGTTGATGTCTATAGCTTGACCTCCGGATTGTATACAATAACTTTGGGAATCGATATATGATAATTCTGTGGTTACAAGATAGTCCTGTTTTTACAAGAGAATTTCTTCAGAGGTCAGTTTGTTTTTGTGATGGGGAAAGATAGTTTATGTTACTGGAACCCACTCATGAGTAATTGGTAGGCAGAGTTTTCCTTGGGCTGGGGAGAAAACTGTTAGGGATAGGGTTTTGAAGCTGGGGAGAAATGTGTTCTTGGAACTGGGGTCCTAGCAGAAGCACCCAAGCACGCTATCAGTGTGACAGTGTGTGCAGTTTAAAATGCACATGCTCTGTGTTCAGAACCAGGACTGCAATAAAGTCTGAGGATGCAACACAAGCAAGCACTGCCAGAAACACCTCATATTCATTATGTTTGATTTTGAATCAATTTTTGGTCATTGTGTGTTCAGAAACCTTTTATTGTCAAATTTTTCGAGACCCCCACATTCAGTTATGCTACCCAACCAATAGTTTATAAGACATACCATACTAGAGGGTAGTATACCAATTAAATGACTGTTGGAAAAAATAAAAGGTATCAATGAAATTTTTTAAAAATGTATCTGTCATTCCTATAATGATCATAAATTTTAATGATGGTGAAACTCTTCTTTTTATTTATGTAACTTTTTGGTTTTATTACTGTCTTTTGTTTTTGTACTTAAGTTGTAGGGCAAGCAACAGTCTAACCTTCAAAATCCTGTGAGGGTTGATTTAACTGCACCTACCAAAAATAACATATTTTCTCATTGTTATTATTCCTTCTACATAGTTCCTAATTATTTCTATGATTTGTTCTTTGGCCCATTCATTGTGAAGGATCTCATTTAGTCTGTGACTTGATTCTATATCTTTTACTTTTCTTCCCTGTATTACTTACTAATTTTATTGCATTAAAGACTATAAAGGATGTGTTTATTATTTCCACCATTTTACTTTTATTTAAAGGTATTATGTGATGCTGAGAAATTGGAAAATTATTTCATATTCCTAATCAGAAAAAGCCATGAGTTTTAAATGTCTAATTTTCCATGAGTCTAATTCTATTTACTTTTTGTATATTTTTCAGTTAGAATCATGTTAGGCAAACTAAGTACAGAGAGAGACTGAATGAAAGGGAGTAATGATCTGTTATCTGGATTTTAGAGTTTTTTATTTTTGAGGCGAACTTGTGGATGACAGCAAAATTAAGGGTGTGATCATCTCTGAGTATGGCTGAGGTGAAGTGGAAAAGTAAGTGATGGGAGTTGAGTTTGCCAGATTGATTTGTTAGAATATTTGAGGGGACTTCTATAAATGTAGGAGTTGGAATGGAGAGGAACACCATAGGAAAGGAAGTTCTAATGACCATCTCGTCCTAGATGTTCTCTTTTCTCTGAATTTTTGTAATATTCTTTTCTCCTTATTTTCTTCCTACTGGTTTGATCACCAGTTTTCAGTCTCTTTTCTTCTATCACCATCCACATCTCATATCCCTTAACTTTAAGTGCACCCCAAGATTCTATCCTAGGCCCTTTTCTCTCTCTCTACATTCTCTCATTTGGGGACTTCATCATTTCTCATCATTTTAATTACCATCTGTATTCATATAACTCTCCAGATTGTATATTTAGTCTCTCTCTCTCTCTCTCTCTCTCTCTCTCTCTCTCTCTCTCTCTCTCTCTCTCTCTCTCTCTGTCACAATTAGAAACCAGTCATTGGATATTTCAAATTGGAAAAACTGTAGATATTTAAAAGCCCAATATATCCAAAACAGAAATAATTATTGCCCTCCAAATCACTTCCTTTTTAGTGTTGATGGTGCAAGCACCCTACAGTCAGTCACCCAGGTTTACAACCTTGGATTTATCCTTGACTCTTCACTATATATCACATATACAATTAGTGTCTAAAGTTTGTCAATTCTATTTTCGCTTACCTGCACCCAATCACTTCCTGACTGGTGTCCTTGCTTCAAAGTATCTTCCCTCTAATCCAACTTCTACACAGCTGTGAAAGTTATTTTCCCAAAGTAATAGTTTGATCACATCATTTCTTTTACCCCCAGACTCCAATAGCTCCAAGTTGCCTGTAGGATCATATGCAAATTTTTTTATTTAGCTTTTAAATCCCTTCACAACCTAGCCACAAGCAATCTTTCCAACCTTAACAATTAATCATCATAATAAAAGACAGCCTTTATATAATACGAAATGTCTTACACATATGACCTCAGTTGATTCTCACAACAACCTTGTGACACTGATGCTTTTATAATTCCCTAGCCTTTCTAAAGAAAAGAGACTTGATAGAGATGAAGTGACTTCCCCCTTGGGTCATACAGCTAGTAAGTTAATGGGGCAAGATTAAAGTTCAGTTTTTCCTAACTTCCACCCTACATACTCTGCTCCAATGAAACTAGATCACATTATACTCCATCTCCCATCTCTGCATCTTTGTGCAACCTTTATGTTCTCTATTCCTAAAATGAACTCCTGACTCACCTCAGTATCTTAGAATCACTTATTTTCTTAAAATTCTGATAGGGTTAAAGTCTCTCTATACAAACAAAATCAAAGGTCTAAACCCTATCCAGTTCCACTCTTTATCTTTTTTTACATACTTATGTATGTTTTGGGGGACAGTTGGGTGGTGAAGTGGACAGAGCATTGGGTCAGCAGTCGGGAAGACTCTTCTTCCCGAGTTCAAATCTGGCTTCAGATACTTAACTAATTGTGTGACCCTGAGCAAGTCATTTAACCCTATTTGCCCTCAGTTTCCCTCATCTGTAAAATGAACTGAAGAAGAAAACAGCAAACCACTCCAATATCTCTGCCAAGAAAACCCCAAATGGGGTCACAAAGAGTAGGACATGACTGAAAAATGACTCACAACAAAATTATACATTTATGGTTTCTCCCTATAGAATTTATGTTTCTTGAAAACAAGGATTGTTTAATTTTTGTCCTTGTAATCCCACTGCCTAACACAGTAAAAATGATTAATAAATATTTGAATGGTTAATAAGTGAATGAATATATCTGGACAATTTTTTTTGTATTAGCACCTGCTTATGGTATTCAGCATGTTCTTCTGGAAATACTATGACACTAAAATTGTGGTTCTGAATCCTATTCTCAAGATCAGAAGCTTTGACTTCTTTAGTACTTCCATAATCTTTTAATGCTGCTGTTCTTCTACTCTGATTTCTAAAGTATCCTATCTGTATTTTTAAATTCCATTTCTGCCATTCCTGCTCTCTGTTGCATCTTTTGAATTTCCTATTGATTTCTTCATTTGTCTTACTGAATTCATTTTGGAGAATTATGATTTCTACCATAGTTTCAGCCCTAATTTATATCTTTATTTTATCTGTTAATTTTTTAATTTCTCCTTTGAACTGTTCCAGAGTTTTTCACCATTGTTTTAATTTATTTCTGGGAACTTGTATAATTTAGCTTCCTTACTTCTTCACTGGGGGCATTCTGGCCATTTGTAATATCTCTTCATTGTGTTATGACCTTTTCCTATCTCTCTGTTTATTTTACTGACTTTCTTTATAAATCTCTATGCCAGTTCTTTAGCTTAAGAATTAGCTTTATCTCTGGCTTTCTTTGTTGTTCTTCTTACAATTTTCCCTCTCTATTCTCATCAATTAGCTTTATATCAAGTATAGGACTTGTCTGACACCTTCCTCACACTCTTTCTTTTATTTAAATAACCAAGGCTGGGTGGTTTCAGATCTTTCTGTAGGTTAAAAATTGGAGAACTCACTGAGATGTGTAGAACCTGAAGAAAGTCCACAGTTGAATCTATATCTTTTTAGTACTGAAGATCAGTTCTTCCATTTTGGGACGAGTTGACACCAGTCGACACGCTCTGAGGTCAAGATACTCAATTAGTATGATGTACTTTCTGTTGTAAAGGTATAGGCAATTGTGTGGATGGGGTGGGAATCCACATTGGGTTGATGCAATATACAAGGTGATAGAAGCCACTATAGTCAAAGCTTGAAGGAAGAAGAATCAATTAGTTGTCCAGGATGACAGGAATTCAATTCTCCCTGAACTTTATACTATCATTTCAGATTAATTATATGGAAATATTTCGCATTATTTTCTCTTTTTGCTGCAATTTCAATTACAATCTATCTAGGTTACTACTAGTTGATTCTAGATATTGCCTAGGAGTTAAGTTAGGAATATGACATCATATGATTTTCATGAAACTTCTTAACGATCGTTTCTTTAGGTTTATTTCATGAAAACTGCCAGAGGGAATGCCACAAGGAGGTGATTTTTCATTAGGTGTTGTTGAATAAGATTTATAAAAATAAACTTTGGGAAGGACAAAGGTAATACAGACTGAAAGGAATAATTAAGTTTCAAAGTATCTAACATTCATCTTGGTGTCTTGATATTTGAATCTAAAGTAATTATTATTTTTTTGTCATTTTACAAGAGAAAAAGCCAGATTATAGTCAAAGGAATAATAACTAGGCTAGTCATTCTACTTTCAATAGGACTGTAACTTTTCCAATTCATTATTTTCTAATCCAGACTCCTGTAGGTCTATGTTTATTTTATGCAATTCTTTTCTTTTTAATTACTTGTCTTCTAGCCAGCTGTCTGATCTTAACAAACATTCACAGTTCCATTGTGAACATCTCTGTCCTTCCCAGAGCAATCCTGCCCAAAGTTTAAAAAAAATAAAGAACAGATTTAACACAAACTAAGAAATGAATGCTGGAGGAATCTCAGAGTAGGGAAAAGGAGATTTGTACATGTTGTTAACACATTGACCCTGACATGACACTATTCATAATTCACAGGGGCAGCTTCCACAATAAAAAATAGAGAAATTTAAGAAAGAACTATTTAAGAGTAGAGTGATATGGTTGACTTTTCACCAGTACTTCCCAATTCTTCATTACAGTATTCCAGATCTGTATCCCTTCTTTTCTGTCATGACAAGAGTCCATAAGTTATTCAGAAGAGCTTGCTTCCTTTACCCAAAATAGTTTGTTGTGTCAATAAATGGCTTAATAAACCTCTTCCATGAAGCAGAACCTAGAGCTTGGGATTTCCATTTCCTGAATCTAATCTAATGACTAGAATCACAGCAGTGGCAAAGCAACCAAGGCACTTGTCTCTAGCATAGAAAGCTGGGAGACAAAGAAATATACATGAAATACACTTTTCCTATCCCAAGTAAGCCATGTCATTAGGAGTGGGGTAGGAGGGAGGGTTAAAATTTTATATTCTTGTCTCAAGTACAAATTATTGACTATGTTGCTCATGGATTGAATCAATGAAATTTGTCAGCTCTCCTGACATGCAAGTGGTTAATTTTACTAAAAATGAGGCTTTTACCCTAATATATCTATTTGCAAAATATAAATGCTCAAAGTAAATTGTCAGAACATATTACTCTGGTTTATTCTTTAAAAAAAGATGTGTGATGTGTATTTGAGGGGGGCGTTGGCACGGGCACATAGAGCGGTAGGGGTAGGTGGGAAGGATGCCATGTCTGGGTGGGCATGTTTTGTCACTCATTGGATTAGGATAGCTCCATGGGTCTTTCACATAGAATAACCACTCGAAAGAAGACATTTCCTAGTTGGAAATCTGTGAAAACAGAAACTCCCAGACCGTGTTCTAAGTAGCAAGAGGAATCTTCTTTATATTATTTATTATTTCAAAGGTTTATTTTTGTTTTCTTGAACAACAGAGATATTGCTTTTCATTACAAATGTCATCTCCATTTTATCACCTTGTTTCTAGCCGGACTGTCCTTGGACATGAATAGCAGGGGGAAGGGAATAAGCAGTTATATAACACCTACTATGTGCCATGCCAGCATTGTGCTAAATGCTTCTTACAAATATTTCATTTGATTTGATTGGATAGGACTTTTATCCAGTCTCACCCCACTCCCGGTCTGGGATGGCATATTATCTGTTTTCTTCATTTTTGTGGACAAGAGCCATTATATAATTTCTGGCCAAACTCCTTTGAAACTGCTTTCCAGAAATAGTTGGAATTGGAATCTCTTGGCTGCATAAATCCTGGCTCCTTATCTCCCACACTCAAGAAGAGCAAATCTTGGATGTTGGTTGGAACATCTAACATGTCAGAACTGTTTTAAAAGGGAAAGATGTTCAGTTCCAATAGCTCGGTCTGACCCCAGACTACTTTTTTAAAGTATATAATATAATGGTGGTTATATAAAAGTCAGTTTTAAAATGTAGCTTTAGAGTTTTTTTCGTTTTCCTTTTTTATTATTTTATTCTGTACTCAACAAACAACAAATAAAATAAGCATTATTTAAAAGCACAGAGACAGTTTTATTATGTTTTTTTTCAGTTCCAAATTCTCCCTATCCCTTCCTCACCCAATGGGGAGGCAAGAAAAACAAAACCCATTAAAAATGTCTGAGATATATAGAAATATACACCTGTACCAATATATGCAAAAGAAAGAGAAAAAGTATGATTCAATTTTTACTCTGAGTTCATCAATCCTCCATCTGGAGGTATATAGCATTTTTCATCTTGAATTCTTTGAAATTTTGGACAGTTATTGTGTTGATCAGAATTACTAAATCTTTCGAAGTTAATTATTTTTACAATATTTTTGTTACCTTGTAGATTGTTCTGATTCAACTCACTTCGCTTTGCATCAGTTCATATAGGTCTTCCCAGATTTTTCTAAAACCATCCCCTCCATCATTTTTTACATTACAGTAGTATTTCATCAGGCAGGGTAGCTAGATGGCTCAGTAGATAGAGCACTGGGATTGAAATCAGAGAGATTCATCTTCATGAATTAAATCTGGCCACAGACATGTCCTAACTATGTCACCCTGGGCAAGTCACTTAACCCTGTTTACTTCAATTCCTCATTTGTAAAATAAACTGGAGAAGAAAATGGTAAGCTACTCTAGTATCTTTTTGAAGAAAACCTTAAAATTGGGTGATGAAAGGTTGGACACAACTGAAACAACTCAACAACAGTATTTCATCACATTCAATACCACAAATTGTTCAGTCATTCCCCAATTGTTGGGCATTCTCTCAGGTTCCAATTCTTTGCCACCACAGAAAATAGGTATTATTAAATACAGTGGTACATATGAGTCCTTTTCCTCCCTTTGATCTATTTGAGGAATAGTCCTAGTAGCAGTATTGTGGGGTCAAATAGTATGATAGTCATTATGTCTGTCAATGTATGATAGTCAATAGTATGAGAGATAATAGTCAAAATAGCATTTTGGGCACAGTTCCAAATTGCTTTTCAGAATGATTTGACTAATTCATAGCTCCACCTATAGTGCATTAGTGTACCTGTTTTCCCACATCCTCTCCATCATTTGTCATTTTTCTTTCTTGATGTCTTAGCCAGGCTAATGTATATAAAGTGTTACCTCAGAGATATTTAATTTAAAATTTCTGTAATTATTAGTAATTTAGAGCATTTTTATATGGTTATTCATAATTTTGATATCTTCCTTTGAAAACTGCTTATTGGCCATTTATTCAGTGGGGAATGGCTTTAATTATTTTTCTTTGTTATTCTCAACTATGATTACATATATCTGCTTTTTTATTTGTGAAACACAAATGTGTTTTATTGATTTATACCATAAATTAATATTAATTTTATATAATCCTTTGTTTATAATTATGATATAACAAATATAAAAAGGCATAATGGAAAGAGTAATGGATTTTCAGTCAAATGATCTGGTTCTGTATTCCGACTCTGCCAAGTATTGATTGTATGACCTTGGACAAATCACATATCCTCTGTGGTTATTAAAGTTTTCTTCATCTGAAAAATGAGGTTGTTGGATTGCACAGCATCTCAGATCCACTTCTATTCTAAATTTATGGCCCATAGTTGCTAGGGTGATAGGGTTGTGATTAGTTTGTGCAATTGTCCTCAGTGCCTCACTGGGGAATTTTGAAGTGACTTTCAAACCCCAGAAAATGAAGTTCTTTGAGAGAAAGGAATCTCTGCCTCTAAAGATGGTTGATAAACCATCAGGATTAGGATTACACATTTGTTACAGACGATGACTCTAGTCATCACCATTACCAAATCAAAGGCAACAGAGTATGTAGTGTGTCATTCTTGGAAGGCATGCCAACATCCTATTCCTCATAATCCTCTGTTAGATATAGTTGTCTGGGCCCTGAATATGGTTTATCTTTGACCTCACTCCTTCAGAAGTAATGAGTCATCACTGTGAAGTTTACTTTAGAAAAGAAATCTCCCAACCCAGCATTTTTGTAGCAATATCTATGCTTCTCTTTAAAAGAACTAGTCATTAACTAGAGAGCGGGATGTTAACTTCTGGGCTTTCCTCCAGTAATAACAACTCATATTCATATGAACCTTTTTTAAAAGAACCTTTCTCACAACTGCCTCATGAGGTAGAAATTCAAGTATTGTCCCCGTCCTACAGGCATGGAAACTGAGGCTCAATGAGATTAAACAGTTTTTCCAAGAACACACAATTAGTAGATGATGGAGTGAGGTCTTTTGATGTCAAACTCAAAGCATTTATCATTATAGCACACTGCCTAAATAGAACTATAGCACAAGGTGTGAGGAAGAAATGGGGTCATTAGATATGGAGTTCCATCATCAGAGAACTAACTTCAGAGTTCTTTGTTGGAGTGGTCAATATTAAAGTGAATATAGAGCAAATAATCTAAAGGAACCCACACTATTAGAAGCTGCTGAGTCAGCCATGTGGCCCCAAAAGGTGTACTATCAATAAATGTCAGTGTAGAAGTCTATAGATTCTGGTCTGAAATTGTAAATAATTTTAGCAACCTTGGGACAAAATCACTATGCTTGTCTCATATTTGAGCTTGGATACTGTTTGTTGTAAATGAAAATTTCTTTGTTGGTATCTAATAACCATTGTACAAATCGTGAGGCATGGGGCTGTGTGGTAGAGTGTATTTCTCAGGTTTCTTAGAGTGACATTGAACAGAGATGGTAGAAGATAGGTAGAGGGAGGAGTGGTATCTGCATTGTAACTAGGAATCTTGATGTCCACATAAATGTTCAGAAAACATACTAGGAGCAAGCAGCATGAAATTCATCTTCAAATCACCTGTTGAGTCCTTTTGCAGTTGGATCTGACTCTTTGCAACCCTATTTGGGATTTTCTTGGCAAAGACACTGGAATGGTTTGGCATTTCTTTTTGCAGCTCATGTTACTGGTGAGGAATCCAAGGCAAACAAGGTTATATGACTTGCCCAGCTACTAAGAATCTGAGGTCTAATTTGAACCTATACAAAGGAGTCTTCCTGACTCCAGGCTCAGCACTCTATCCAATGCACCATGTAGCTACTGCATCAAATCACCTATTTAAGACAAATTCCATTGCGGAGAGGAAGAAACATACTGGGATGTTACCTTGTTGGGAGAAAAAAGAGACCTTAAGAAATTGAAAAGCCACTGCTAGGAGGCCATCATGTTTGTCATTGTCATTATCCCTGTTTTTGTTGTATTTTGGGAGGAGGTGTAGGGCAGTAGAAGGGGCCCTCAGGAAAGAGCTTACTGTTATGTAGCCTTCAAAGTTGTGGGTAAGGGGAAAGAGCAAGAGTGGGGAAGCATGCCATTTGCTATCTTCCTATTTTATCTAGTTATTCACACTAACTAGGAGCTAATCTTAGTTGTACCCATGTTGCTGAAAGAGTAACAGCACATTATATATTTTGGTGCCCTCAGGAAAGCCTACTCACCATTCCATCTTAATTACAATTCTAAGTGGAATCAAACAGCCTAACAAAGGGATATTGTTTGGTATAATGTGGGGCAGGGGGGAGATGGGTACTGTACTGCATTGTGTTTAGAGCCTGAGTACCTGACCCAGGTCTTAATTCTAACTCTTCTACTTATTGACTATATGACATAAGACAAAGTACCTACTTCCTCAGTTTCCTTATGTATGAAATTAGAGAATTAGACCACATGATCTCCAAATTCCCTTCCAGGACACAATCCTATGCTCCTAAATTGACATATTTCCAAAAATAACTGAAAACTTTCATGTTACAGGTATTTCTGGCATAAGAATTATAAGTATTAAAACAAAATTATGGCTACTTAAAAACAAACTGCTGTGGGCATTTTTTTTTCACAGACTCTGGTATGTTTTTCCTTAAGACCTTCTACTTCCATCATGCCTTGATTTTCAGTTCCTTGAATAAAAATAAGAAGCAAAATAAATTCCACTAATAAACCAGCACTACAACACTACAACAACTTACGGTCACTCTAATCAAATATTATTTTTACTGTCTTCACTTTTAGAATTCTACAACTAGGGAAGTAAAGGAAGGAAGAGAAAATGTAGATCTTTATGCAAAGAGAGTTTATTTAATCTTGATTTCTTGCAGCACATAATAAAGCAAATAAAAAAGGCAATCATGAGACTGCCATGAGACTGTCAAAATAAGGTACATTGCAATGTGCCTTTTTCTCATCATTATTCAAATTATTTCTGCTTTTGCCCTGAAAAGGATGTTTTAAGTAAAATTAGATTTTTCCTGATTTGGGAATAGCTACGTGATCTCACTGGTGAGTGAAAAAAAGAAGAGTAATACAATGATATATTTTCGAACTTGAAAAACATCATATAATGGATTTGAGAAGTCATACCAAACTCCTTGTCACCTAAAAACAAAAAAAAAAAGGATACGTGTAAGACTGGTTTGGGATAATATGGTTATTAGTACCTTTACAAAGCCACAGTGAGCCATGCATTGAACTCTTTGTCTCTTCTTTGTGTAAGTGTCCAATGCCCATCTCATGTTATTTTCAGCATTTACTTCAAATAATACAAGTCATTTTGTTAGAAGGATGAAGAAGAAAAAAATACTCCTTCAGAAAAATGGAATAAATTCCAACATTATTACTTCTACATTTCTTGTTGGTTTCTATGCCTCTCCTGCAATAAATAATTTACTCTAATAAAAAATTTACTACACGAAAACTATCATTGGGGTCACGGAAAAAATAAATCATAATTTTTACAATGTGTGCCTTGCTAGCCAGTTTTACTGCCTGGGTTATTTCTCTGTGTGTGTGTGTGTGTGTGTGTGTGTGTGTTTCTGTGTCTGTGTGTTCATGTGTATGTTGAGGGGGAATCTGCATCAGAAGAGTAGGTGATAACTGAATTAGCGAAATTGAGAGAGAAAAAAGGAAGGAAGGAAGGAAGGAAGGAAGGAAGGAAGGAAAGAAGGAAGGAAGGAAGGAAGGAAGGAAGGAAGAGAAGGAGGGAGGAAAAGAAGAGAAGGAGGGAGGGAGGGAGAAAGAGATGGAGAAAGAAAGATGGAGAAAGAAAGAAAGAAGGAAGGAAAAGAAAGAAAGAGAGAAAAAGAAGGAAAGAGAGAAAGCAAGAAAAAGAAAGGAAGAGAGAGAAAAGAAGTAAGGAAGGAAGGAAGAGAAGGAAGGAAGGAAGGAAGAGAAGGAAGGAAGGAAGGAAGGAAGGAAGGAAGGAAGGAAGGAAGGAAGGAAGGAAGGAAGGAAGGAAGGAAGGAAGGAAGGAAGGAAGGAAGATTCTTCACCTTTGGTAAAGAAAGAGGAAATTCTTTATGAGACAGGTTTCCTGACTTGCTTACACACAAAACTTCAGTGATCTCCTTGAAAATATGAACACCCAGGATTCTGAAAGGAAAAAGAAAAGATGTGATATTATCCAATAAGACTTTACACATATGGCAGGTTGGAAGTCTTTTCTCCTTCCTTCTCACTTACTTTTTTTAAAATCATGAAAGAAAACCCTTTTCAACTTCTGACTTTATTGACTATTAGAAGGTCCATTTGCATATGACTACAAACTTAAATGGACATTTTTCAATAAATGTCTCTGAAAAATTCCCTTATCAGTAATGATAACTATATAGATACCCAGCTCCTCTTATATCAATCATCCAATTATCAAAATCCAAAATGAGATTTAATTTGAAATATCACCAAACATGTAATAAGTGTATGTATGAAACATGAACCTTATGAAATTTTTGTTAGTGAACACAAAATATGCAAATATTCAAATGTTTAGGATTTTTTTTTACCTGCAAAAATACTTTGGGATCATCATTCCTCAAAATGATTTTTTAAACTTCATTTCTTTTATCTATATTAAGACTATATCAAAAGCCAGCCATCTCCCCTCCCCCCAGCAAACAAACAGTTCACCACTACAGTATTTCAAAATTTCATAACAGAACCTGATGCTCTAGGTTTGCATGGACTAGTTTCAATCTTCTGGACTTTTTACTAAATAAAATCTTTATGGCTCACACCCAACTGGGAGCTTACTCTGTAGATTTACATTTGGGTAGCACCCAAGTTTTCACCAAAATCGGAAAAGGTCCTCAAACTCAAGTACTGAGTCCTCAAATCCTCAATATTTTCCTCAAATATTGAAGGTAACAAATGATTAAATGTAAATACATTGAAGGTAATAAACTATCAAAGGTAAAATAGGATTTATTTATTTATTGGTAACAGAATCTGATACTTTTGTTTTATTCCCATGCTGACTTTTTAAAAATGTATTTAGTTTTTAGTTTATGGAATAAAGCAAGCACTTCCATAATGTGTAGGTGTGTCCTTCATTGCCAAAGAAGACATCGTACCTGGACAAATATCTTCCTCTTGTTGCAATAAACATCCTCAATCTCTTCACTCAACTTCCAGGGCATATATGTATATATGTACATGTATGTTTTATATGTATGTACATATTCACATTTATCAGGCATACACGCATATTGAGATATGCATTGTGTATGACATTTATATGTACATGCAAGTACCCTGTGTATATGCATATATCTGTGTATAACTAGATACATACAAAACACATGAATTCAAGTACGTCAGACTACCATACATCACATCATTAAAGAGTTTAGAGCTTCAAGGGATATTAAACATTGACTTATCAGAGTCATGGAAAGTAAAAGTGGAAAAAAAACCTTAGAGGTTATCTTCAAACCCCCTCATTTTATAGATAAAAAAATAGAGGCACCACAGGCTTGTCCAAAGTCAACTATTGAATTAATGTTACAGTCAAGTTTTCTGATAGTCTAATGATCTGAAGTACATCACCAACTCCCTCATTTTACAGATTAGGAAACTGATCCCTAAGGAAGTACAATCAGAACTAGAATCCAGTAGTATAAAAAGATTTGATATGTTTGAGATTATACAGATTTTGTTTTACATAATCATGTGAATCTTTTAGGGTAGCTAGATGGTACTGTGGATAGAGCTGCAGGCCTGGAGTCAGGAAGACTCATCCTCCTGAGTTCAAATCTGTACTCAGACATTTACTAGTTGCGTGACCCTGGGCAAGTCACTGAACCCTGTTTGTCTCAATTTTCTCATCTGTAAAAGGAGTTGAAGAAGGAAATGGCAAACCACTCCAGTATTTTACTATGAAAACCTCAAATGGTGTCACAAAGAGTTGAACATAACTGAAAAGTGACTAGAAAATAACAATAAAATGAATCTTTTAAAATATGGTAAAATCTACTTCAATTTTTTTTGAATTGACTATCACTTAATTATTAGTTTCTGTTCTCTACTGAAGTCTTACTCTAGTGCCTTATCATGGTTTGACCCTGGCTTATTCAAGACAATGCCAGTAGCTATTATAGGCCTTAATATGTTGGAAAAATTGAGTATATTGAGCAACAGACAGTATACCTCCTGGCTAAAGACCAACATCACCAAATTTCAACAAGTTTGGCTACCAGTTAATGAAATTTCCAGTCACAACAACTAACTAAAAGCATCTATCAAGGTATAAAGGAACCAAGATCTGGTACCAGTAAAATAACAGATCCTGTAAATCTCCACTTCCAAATGTTCATCTCAGTCTTTATCAAGTTAAATACATAAGTGTTCCACTTTATTTTGTCTCCCTTCTCAGGCTTCATTTGTGGCAGTAGGGTACAGAGGAATGAATTCTGTCTTTGAAGTAAAAAGTCCTGGGTAAAAAACCTTTTTCTAATGTTTACTGCATGAGCGAATTGGTTCACCTCTAGAAGTTTCTGTTTCCTTATCTATAAAATAAGGGGAGGGTAAAATAGATGACTTCTAAGTTCCCTTTCAAGTCTCTAAACCTGTGAACTTAGGTTAGAAGTGTCTAGGGCAGGAACCAAGAGGACTGGATTGGTGAACTGTCTTGTAACCCTCATCAAGCCATTTACTGCCCGTGAGCCTCAGTCTTCCTGCCTGCCAAAAAGGAAGAATCATAGTTGTAAGAGCTAACAGGGTCTTCATGTGTAAAATGCTTTGTCAACTCTGAACACTCATTATGCTCATGTACACGTACCTTACATGCAGTGAAGAACTGTGTATTTATGATCACAGAACACCTCTAAAAATAATCCTGAAAAAATTTCCATTTTTTCATATCCTATCCAGCTGTTCACCCATATTTCAATTTTCCTTACTTTTCCACACTATAGACCATTAGCCCTCTAGCACCCATGCACGGAGAGATTTTATCCACTCAATTTGGAGACTCATTGATTCATTCATTCATTCCTTTTGATTTAATATAAAATTGAAGCTATATTTCCCATAGGTTTGTAGAGTCACAGAATTAGAGTTAGAAAAGATTTCTAAGATTATCTAACACAACCCATATTCTCCTGCCAAAAAAAAAAATCACCTCTTTGATTATTCATTCAACCAATCAATTAATAAACATTTATGTTGTATCCCCAGAGCCTGGGAATTAAAAGACAAAAATACAAAATTCCCTGCCCTTAAGAAACTACATTACAAACGTATAGTTATATGTAAAATACAGACAGGGACTGGATCTATGAATTCATTGGTATAGGAAACTCTCAAATGAAGAAATTCCCTCTACCCATGCAGGTCAGCATCTCTTTTTTTTTTTTTTTTTTTTTTTTTTTTTGCAATTTAGAGTCTTTGAGAATTACCTACAGTATATACTACAACGTTAAGTGACTTGTCCACTGTTATATATCCAATATAGTTCAGACACAGGACTTAGTCAAGCTTTCCTTGCTTTGAGGTGACCTCTCACACAAAATATATGCTAGATGATTTTGAAAGGTGGGGAGAGGGGAGGCCCTAGCACCTGCATGGATCTGGAAAGCTGTCATGTACAAGTGGCACTGGAGGTCAGTATTAAAGAAAACTATAACATATCCAACATGGCATCATCCAACCCTTGTCCAAAGGCCTCCAATAAAAGTTTGGGTCCAGAGCCCATTCATTCTGGAAGCAGACCATTCCACTTTTGGACAGTTCAAATTGCTAGGAAGTCATTATCTATCTTCAAAGCCTAACTCTACCTCTTCAACTTGAACCCATTGTCTTCCAGGGCCTTTGACATGTGTTTTATTTTTTAAGTTCCTTCTTCTAAAGAAATTCTAGTCTTTTATGCATTCTAATTTGACCCCTAAATGTGGCTCCTCATTCCTAGTGAGAGTTAGGGATAATGTATATAGATTTCTTCTCTGATGACAGGAATACATGGGCCTCTCTGCTACCTGGTGATTGTGGTGTGGAAAATACTTTGCCAGTTGTGAAATGCCACACACTTATGGGTTGTTATTTTTGTTCAATCCACAACCTCCACCTTAAGACAAATTAAAAATAGAACAATTTGTGATGCTTAGTAAATACAACCACCACCACAAGACTATCTAGTTTTTCAAAATCTCAGTTAAGGTGGGAAGCTTTTGTTAGAAAAATTCAGAGCAAAATTAGAGCCTTTGGAGAAAAAGGCATTTTTGTTGGCAATTCTCATAGATAAAAAGCTATTTGTATGAAAGTTGACTCTCTACTTAACATAATAAGCCTTGATTCTTTTCCTTCCTCTTTCTGCTTTCACAGTCCTGTTAAATGTTCTCCTCTTCCCCAAAGAACTGCCTATTCACAGGGAAAAGCTACAATTTTAGGAACTCAAAACCCTATAGACTCATTTTATAGCAACTTAAAATTAAGTAGCTTAAAAAAAAACAAACGTTTACACAACATAAAAAGGAAACACTGCATATTTTAATTACCCTAATTTTCTAAAACTATATTATTATTGCAATAATCCATTCTGAAGCAGCATATACTAATGAGATAAACATACTCCTTTGGTACTTAAAGGCTCTTGACCTTCACATAGCAGAGATGTGAGATTGTCTAATTAGGATTCACACCATCATGTGCTATTACATTTATCAAGACAGAGAATTACATGTATGGCTCCTTCCTGAAAACAAAATGCCAAGAGCTCAAAGGCCACCAAGTCTCAATAGTGGAAATGAAGTCGAGTGTTGAGTAATTATGTAGCAAATTCAGTCTGTGTAGACAAAATCACTGAGGCTAAAAACATTCATCTTGGGCCCAGAAATATCTAGGATATCTGTTGAGATGCCCCAGTTACCCTCATGGAGACCTGACTGTCAAGTTATATTGACTTGCTAAGGTTAAATAAAACATTTTTATCATTCTTTCCCCCCAATTAAATAAATCCATGCTAACTACTACATGAAAACACAACAGTATCAGTGTAATTGGAAAAATCCTTGAGCTAAATGGCAAGAAAGACATCCTGCAGCATTAACACTAGGTTTTCAATATAACTAAACAAACTTGGACAGTCTCACTTGTAGAGAAAGTCTATTTTATATTTTCTTTTTGAAATCATCCAACTTGACAAGCTTGCTAATCTAAGAGCTTAATTTTCTAATATCTCTTGAAATACAACGTCTGCCATGTGGACATTGGGTCAAAGCAGGAGTGTACATGTTTTACATTGACAGTTCCTATAAATACTATTTTCCCTTTGCCTACTTCAGGAAGTACACCACCTGATCCCCAATTAACACTATGATTTACTTGAATGAAAAACCTGAATATTTGTCCCACTGTCATTTTTCATTAGCATTCACAGGCAAGGCAACATTTTTTACGAAATCTGAGAAGTGCGTAAAATTTTTGAAAAGCTTAAAAAAACTTTTCTAAAAACTACCATTCTGTCTAGTTTAATTTTTCCAAGAGTTAGCAGGCGTTCTTTATGAGGGATGTGGGGTGGCAAGGGAGAGGGACTAGCTTTTTGCTTTTTCTGCATGATCTTCTACTCCTCATTTGAATACATTCAGGTAGAAATGAGGACCAACCTCACTTTGACCTCTTGGTGCCTTCTGAGTGCACCCCAGTTCCAGTTACACAGTCAACTGTTATAAAGCTAGCCAAGCAGAACCAGTTACAGAATGTCTACACATGTTCCAAATCAGAGAGCATGGCACTTCCTTTACATATCATCAAGCCTTTCTGGAAACAAGTTCCCTAACCTCATCCATGGGGCTATTGCCTCAGTTACAGGAGTAAAGTCAGAAGAGTCTTGGATTCCCAGAAAATGGAGCAGTATCAGGATCAGATTCAGCATACTGATTTATCCAGTTGAGATCATTAATGTAACTTCCAAAGATGTTGAAGAGGTACTTAATGAAACTTTCAAAGATGTCTAACCTACAAATAAACACTTCAGAGGACAGTTACCATCTTAAAAGAGAGAGCATGGTACAGTAGATAGAACTTTGAACTCAGAATTGGCAGACCTGAATTTTGTCTAGTACAGTATTTAGAGACTAACAAAATGTCTTGCACATTTTTAAAATCAGATCTATCATTTCTTTGGTATACAGGACTGTCAGAGAGGAACTCCCTTTCCCAATGAAGATTGGCACCTTCTTTGCAAATTATAGTCTTTTTGTATTGTACCTTAAGCATAGTGGGTACTTAATAAATGTTTATTTAATGTTGGTTAGATTTAATTCAAATACTGTCATTTACTAGCTGTAGGACTTTTAGCAAGTCAGGTAATTTATCTAAATTTCAATTTCCCTTTTGGCAAAATGAGGATAAGACTTATGTGACATAAATTTCAAAAAACAATTGCCAAGTCTATAACAACTGTAATAGCAATATGAATAAGAGCTAAAACTCATATAAAATCTATTGTGTGCCAGGCACTTTATGAATGTTATGCCATTTGATCTTCAGAACAGGCAGCTGCTACTACTATATCCATCTTACATTTGAGGAAACTGAGGCAGACAGAAGCTAAGTGACTTGCCCAATGTACAGCTAATAAGTATCTGAGGACAGATTTGAACTCTGGTCTTCTGACTCCAGACCCAGTGCTCTATCCATTAAGCCACCTAGTAAGATCTCAAGATATCACCTTCCTGATGTCACTGGTCATCTTCAGGAATGAAAGACAACACAATCTCCTTACAATTCATTGTGAGGTCAGGCATATAAAGTGCTTTATAAAGTCCCATATAGTTATCACCTGTTGTCATTGTCATCTGTGGTAAAACAGTTGGTTTTTCTATTTGTGTTTATCAGTCCATTAAATCTGATGACATGCCAAAAAAAGAGTAACGAAAAAGAAATTTTGGTGAGGCAGAATTAGGAAGGGGAACTGATTTCCTTATACAACAAAGTATAAGGGATTCAATGATCAGTGATGTTTCTAAAGTAAAGAGAAAAGCTAGTCCCTTCCCTCATGGCCCAGGCAATTCAATATGTTTTCATGAGAAGCCATTGATACTAGTCTAAATCAAAGTGAGTGGTGTGTATAATATCCCTCCAGTGTCATCATAATCTCTACACTGGCTTATAAATCACTGAAATCATAGAGTTATGGAACTAGTACAAAACCAAAAACCCTCCACTCCTGGATAGTGCATGTAGTAAGACCAGTGACTCTTCAACAATTTAATTGGTTCACCAGGAACCTCCAGAGGGCCATGAAGTCCCACCCTCTGCTTCAAATAAGTGCTCATTACCTTGGTTATTCGTTTATGCCTCACTGTTAGTAACATGACTCCCAGTTGATTCTGTGGCCTTATTCTTTATTCTTATGTGATCTGCAGGTTGGAGACCTCATGTAATGTAATCACAATACTCTTGGACTCTTATTCCTCCACCAATCATCTTTAAAACCTATTTAAAAAATACAAATTGAGATCGAACTATGGTTTTCTCAGAGTGAAGGAGATTGGTACCTTACCTGTCATTTATATTGTTAGAGTTGCCTCAAGCCCTGAAATTGCACACAAAGCCCAAGTATACAAGTATATGCAGGAAGTACTATCAGAGACTGGATTAGAACCCATGTGTTGCTAGCTTCAAAAACTGGCTCTCTATCCACTATGGCATTTTTGCCTCTCTGATAAAATCAGAGAAGATAAGCTGATATCATTTGGTTTCAAGGTGGCAGAGAGAGTCACTAAAATAACTGATATTTGCATAATATTTTAAAGTGTGAAGAGTGCTTTATGTAAATAATGTCTTTGAACCTCATGGTAGCCTACAAGGTAAAAATGCCAGGTACTACTAGCCCCAACTTTCAGAAGGGCGCCAAAGTAGTGAGGAGATATGACCAAAAAGTCACACAGTTAATAAGCATCAAAGGCAGGATTTTAACCCAGATCTTCCAGACTCTAAGTCTAGAATTCTACTCACTTTATCTGTATTACTTCTCAAATTGAGTTTGATTAAATTAAATTGTTGTTCAGTCGTTCCAGTTGTGTTTGACTCTTCATGGGCCCATTTGGGGTTTTCTTAACAAAGATACTGAAGGGTTTTGCCATTTCCTTCTCCAACTCATTTTACAGATGAGAAAACTGAGACAAGCAGGATTAATGACTTGCCCAAGGTCACAAAGCTAGGAAGTGTCCAAGACCAGATTTGAACCCACATCTACCTGATTCCAGGCCCAGCATACTATCCCCTATACAATCTAGCTGCCCCCAAATTAAACTGAACACATTTTATTAAATTCCAATGATGTATTAGATAGTCTTCTAGACACTGGAGTTACAAAGATTAAAAGAAAAAGAAAAGAAAAGAAAGCATCCCTGACCTTAAGTAGCTTTCATTTTACTTAACTGGGGGCAAAGGAGTGTAGTAGAGCTACATGGAGAAGAATATGAAATATGTATAACATAATAATTTTATTAAATCATAATATGGGGGGGGGGGCCAAGATGGCAGAGTAGAAAGATACACATATGCTAGCTCCGAACCCACAGCCAATAAAATTTCTGTAAAGAAGAACTCCCAACAAATTCTGGAGCAGCAGAAGCCACAGAACAATGGAGTGGAGGAGATTTCTGTTCCAGAGAGCCCTGAAAACAGACACCAAAGGTCTGTTGAGCACTGGACCCAGAGCGAAGCCCAGCCCTGCCTTGGCTATGCTGCACCGAGAGGAGCAGATCCGAGCAGGGTTCAGGGACAGAATCTCCAGCAGCCATGCAGGTCCCTCCACCCACAGGTGCTGGGGGTGAGTGAGAGAATCTTGGCTCACTGGGAGGGGAGCAGGGTGTCTCCATGGCTCAGGCCCCCTCAGGAGGCAGCAGCAGAGGCAGCAGCAGACAAGGGCTCCCCAAGCAGGCAGGAGCTCAGATTCATTGTTGAAGGTCTCCCCATAAACCCCCTGAGGGAACTGAGCCTCCTATGGTGGCCCTGCCCTCACCTGAGCACCTGAACTTAATCTCACACTGAATAGCAGCCCCACCCCCACCGAAAGCCCTGAGGCTGGGAAGCAGCATTTGAATCTCAGACCCCAAGACCTGGCTAGGTGGATCTGGAGGCGAGGTGGGTGTGGAGAGGACACTCAGAAGTCAAGTCACTGGCTGGGAAAATGCCCAGAAAAGGTAAAAAAAATAAGACCATAGAAGATTACTTTCTTGGTGAACAGATACCTCTTCCCTTCCTTTCAGATGAGGAAGAACAAGGCTTACCATCAGTCAAGGCTTCTGTATCCTAAACATCCAGAATAAATATTCAGTGGGCTCAGGCCATGGAAGAGCTCAAAAAAGGATTTTGAAAATCAAATTAGAGAGGTGGAGGAAAAACTGGGAAGAGAAATGAGAAAGATGCAAAAAAAGCATGAAAAGGAAGTCAACACCTTGCTAAAGGAGACCCAAAACAATGCTGAAGAAAATAACACCTTGAAAAATAGGCTAACTCAATTGGCAAAAGAGGGTCAAAAAGCCAATGAGGAGAAGAATGCTTTCAAAAGCAGAATTAGCCAAATGGAAAAGGAGGTTCAAAAGCCCACTGAAGAAAACAGTTCTTTCAAAATTAGAATGGAACAGATGGAGGCTAATGACTTTATGAGAAACCAAGAAATCACAAAACAAAACCAAAAGAATGAAAAAATGGAAGATAATGTGAAATATCTCATTGGAAAAACAACTGACCTGGAAAATAGATCCAGGAGAGACAATTTAAAAATTATGGCACTACCTGAAAGCCATGATCAAAAAAAGAGCCTAGACATTATCTTTCATGAAATTATCAAGGAAAACTGCCCTGAGATTCTAGAACCAGAGGGCAAAATAAGTATTCAAGAAATCCACAGATCACCACCTGAAAGAGATCCAAAAAGAGAAACTCCTAGGAATGTTGTGGCCAGATTCCAGAGTTCCCAGATCAAGGAGAAAATATTGCAAGCAGCTAGAAAGAAACAATTCAAGTATTGTGGAAATACAATCAGGATAACACAAGATCTAGCAGCTTTTACATTAAGGGATCAAAGGGCGTGGAATATCATATTCCAGAAGTCAAAGGAACTAGGACTAAAACCAAGAATCACCTACCCAGCAAAACTGACTATAATACTTCAGGGGAAAAAATGGTCTTTCAATGAAACAGAGGACTTTCAAGCATTCTTGATGAAAAGACCAGAGCTGAAAAGAAAATTTGACTTTCAAACACAAGAATGAAGAGAAGCATGAAAAGGTAAACAGCTAAGAGAAGTCATAAGGGACTTACTAAAGTTGAACTGTTTACATTCCTACATGGAAAGACAACATTTGTAACTCTTGAAACTTTTCAGTATCTGAGTAGTTGGTGGGATTACACACACGCACGCACACACACACCTGCACACGCACACACGCCTGCACACGCACACACAGAGACAAAGAGCACAGAGTGAATTGAACAGGATGGGATCATATCTTAAAAAAATGAAATTAAGTGGTGAGAGAGAAGAAAGGGAGAAATGGAATGGGGCAAATTATCTCATAAAAGAGGCAAGTTAAAAACTTTTCAGTGGAGAGGAAAAGGGGGGAAGTGAGAGAAAAAACGTGAAGATTACTCTCATCACATTCGACTAAAGGAAGGAATAAAATGCACACTCATTTTGGTATGAAAACCTATCTTACAATACAGGAAAGTGGGGGAGAAAGGGATAAGCAGGGTGGGGGGATGATGGAAGGGAGGGCAATGGGAGGAGGGAGCAATTTGAAGTCAATACTTGGGGAGGGACAGGATCAAAAGAGAGAATAGAAGCAATGGGGGGCAGGATAGGATGGAGGGAAATATAGTTAGTCTTACACAACACGACTGTTATGGAAGTCATTTGCAAAACTATACAGATATGGTCTATATTGAATTGCTTGTCTTTCAAAGGGAATAGGTGGGGAGGGAGGGATGAAGAGAAGTTGGAACTCAAAGTTTTAGGAACAACTGTTGAGTACTGTTCTTGCTACTAGGAAATAAGAAATACATGCAATAGGGTATAGAAAGTTATCTGGCCCTACACGACAAAAGAGAAGATAGGGACAAGGGAAGGGCAGGATGAGAGAAGAGAGGGCAGATTGGTGATAGGGGCAATTAGAATGCTCGGTGTTTTGGGGGGGGGAGAAATGGGGAGAAAATTTGGAACCCAAAATTTTGTGAAAATGAATGTTAAAAGTTAAATAAATGAATTTTAAAAAAATAAAAAAATAAATACATCATAATACAATGTATTTTATATTTAATTTTATTTTTTTTTTCAGTTAACAAACTTTCAGTACTCTAGAGGGCAAATAATAGGCAGATTAGAAGAGATACTATGGAAGAGATGATAGTTCTGGGTTATGTTTTCAAAAGAGCCAGGGGCTCTACAAGGCAAGAAGAAAATCTAGCTGTGAAGGGCCACTTCTACAAAGGCCAGGACATCAGAGGTGGAAAGCTGTATGTAGACAATAGCTAGCAAGTCAATTGGACTAGAATGGAGAGTACCATAGGATAATAATAGGAATTAAGACTAGAAAAATAGGTAGGAGCCAAACTGTGGAGAGCTTTGTTGGTCAGGTTGAATGAAGAATGTTATCCTAGAGGTAATAGGAAACCATTGGAGATTTTTGATGGGGGGAGGGGAAGGGAGGTCCAGGGTACATGGGCTGATAGCAGATCTGTGTTGTAGGAAAATCAATTTGGTTGACCCCCTATGTGGAGGATGAATTGAAGAAAGATGAGACTGGAGATGGAGACACTTACAAAGTGTCAATTGCAATGATCCAAGGGAGAGGTGATGAGGGACTAAAGTAAGGTAGAGTGTGTAAGTACACAGAAGGGAGTAAATAGGAGAGATGTAGAAGAACAATTGATAAGATTTGGAAATTAATTGCAATAGAGTCAGAGTCAACACAAATTATTATTCATATCATTAATAAATATTTAAGTGCCTACTGTATACCAGGAACTGTATTGAGTGCTAGGGATACAAAGTAGAGCAATCCCTGCTCTCAGTGAATGCTATCAATAGTCTAAGGAGAGGGGCAAGTTCAGAATTACCTTAAGGTTGCAAACCTAAACAACTAGAAATATGGTGATACCCTCAATAAAAATGGGAATCTTTGGAAGAGAGAGGTTTGGGAAGAAATATAAGTTCTATTTTAAGACCTGAAATGTCTGTGGGAAAATCAGGTGTGGATGTGCAGCAGGCCCTGGGTGCCTGAGTAAATAAGTAGATTTGGAAACCATCTGCATAAAAATAATAATTTAACTTGAGGGAGTTGATGAGATCACCCAGGGGAAAGAAAGGGGGATAAGGAAAGAGAAAAGAAGGAGAGAAAGGAACAGGAAGAGAAGGACAGAGAGAAAGAAAGAGGAGAGGAAATGCAAGAGAGGAGGGAGACACAGAGACAGAGACAGACAGAAACTTATTTCTTGATTTTCTTTCCTGGAATTCCAGATGTAGTCAAATCTGTTGAGTCTTCAAAAGCAATCGTGAAAGCAAGAGAAAAATGTAAGATGCTTAGGAGCAGAGCTGAATTGGGAATCAGTCTGTGATGAGAAGGGAAAAGTGCCATGAGCTTACCATCACTATATCAGCAAATATATAGAATTGTGACATTGATAGTAGCACTCCAGCTGTTGTGTTCTTAAGTGACAGAGACAGTGACTAAAAATTTAAAGGGGGTATAACAGTGAACGTAAAAGGGGTGACTACTTGCACCTAGAAATGACTGACCCTTGGAAAAGAATGGTGCTAAGATGGTGTCCTGTCAGCCACTAGGGAAAGAAGTAGGTTGGGTGGTTGTTGTGGTTTAATTTTTCTTCTGTATATTTCTAGGTTTATAACTCCCAGAGAGATTTGAGTACATCTCTGCTTGAGCATTGGCTCATTGTATTCTGAACAAAAACTGGAGCAATATGTCCTGCAGGTGCAATGTTTTTCAAGCAAAACCATTAGTCCACTAGGAGTTGCCCATTAAACTTGTGTCTTTTTACAACCATCTGGATCACTTCCTATTACTCATAACAGGGTTATTTACAAATGAGACACTGAAAGTATAAAGCTGTCTGCTTTTGTCTAGGTAACTTCTCAGGGATTCTGTTCTATTAAGGGTACATAAGAGTAAGTAACTGAATGGGAGCCCATTTTCTCCAGTTAACGAGAAGTTGGCTTAGGGCCTGAGGCAAGCCCAGGGCCCTTAACCTAGTCAGTCATTAACTGCTAGGAAATGCCTACGGAGAGGTCAATACTGATAATATAAAGAGTGGACATATAAAACTAGGGGAAATAATTACCTTTGGATGAGTGGGATAGTTACTACTATGAAGAAAATGCGCAAGAATGCCAAGCAAAGTTCTTAGCAGCATATCTGGAGAAGGATGACCAAGGTGAAACATCAACCGCATTGTACTAACAATAACAACACACATTTACATAGGGATTTCAGGTATGAAAAGCACTTTACACAATCTCATTTACTCCTCAAAAATAATGAGAAAAAAGTTAATAATACCTCCGTTTTACAGAGGAATACATAGCTTTAGAGATGAAGTGGCTTGTCTTGGCTCACACACAGCTCTTAAGAGTTTGAGGTGGGATTTAAACCAAAATTTTCCTGTCTCCAAATCCAATATTCTGTCTACTTTGCCACACTTGAAGTAAATATATTAAATAAATGCCATATTAATATAAATGCCACATCCTATTAGGAATACTTTAAAAAGTTAAATCTTACTTACTTAATACTTAATACTTAATCTGGAGAAGCACACATAAGAGATATAATATCTGTCAATATATTTGAAGGATTATCTGTAGAGGAGGGTTTTTGCTTGATCCCCATTTGGCAGAATTAAGAGTAATGGGTGGAATAGCAGTCACATTGTGAACTGATTAACTTTGATAGACTTAGCTCTTCTCAGCAATGCAAGGATCTAAGACAACTCCACAAGACTCATGGTGGCAAATACCTTTCACATCCAGAGAAAGAAATATGGAGCAGATGGAAGCAAACTATTTGCTCTCTTTTTTTTGGCATTTTTGTGGGGTTTTTTGTTTTGTTTCTTATGGTTCCTTCTATTCATTCTAATTCTTCTTTACATCAGGACTAAGGTGAAAATATGTTTAATAAAAATGTACATGTAGAGCCTTTATCAGATTGCATGCTACCTTGGGGAGCAGGGAGAAGAGGGAGGCAGAAAAAATTTAAAACCCAAAAAAGTTTATGTAAGTGAATGTTGAAAGCTAAAAATAAAAAAAATAATTAATAAAAAAAGAGTAATGGGTGGAAACTGGAGAGGAGAAATCCTTCAGCTTGATATAAGCATAGCTCATGAGGTTACTCACCAAACCTCTATCCTCATTGGCGGATCAGATCCCTAGAGGGTAAATGCTATTTGTCCCCTAAAAGTGTAGGGGTAGCCCTGAGGGTATGAGTTGTTTATCTCTAATATAAACCCTAACTGGAGTTTTCCCCTCCATGATTATTGGCTTTATTGGTTTCTATCAATTATTCAGACGATTAGCTTTAAGTAAAAGATATTTATTAAGATGGTATAATAAGAACAATTGGTATAAAATACACACCCTCTTAAAAAAAAAGTCCATGACAAACTCATGTTAGTATATGCAAAGTTTAGAAATAAGTTGGCTTAAGCTTCAAGCACACCATCATCATCGTCATCATCATCATCATTATCATTATCATTATCGCTAACATTTATAGAGCACTTACTATGTGCTAAATGCTTTATATTTATCCATCCAAAAGAGTGCCTCAAAGTTTCTGGCTGCTGACTGTCTTTTTCTCCCCTTCATGGGCATCTCATGGTATTCCCCTTAGATGTGGTAGTTTCTTTGCTTGGTAGGAGTCTTTCTAAAAAGAAAGTTGCCACTCTTCATCTTGCCTAGCTTGTCATTGGCTCCCAATGCAGATGCTGTGTCAACTTTTCCAGGGGCACTGATAGGACCTAAATGTCAATGGAAAGTCTAACATCTGATCCTCCAACGTTCATGATGGGCACCTTTAGGAGTATGGAGATGACGGAAGACTGAGACCAAGGCTATTCTCCCCAGTCCACCCCAAAGTGATTCCTTCTCCAGGGCCTGACTGGAAAGGATGTTCAAATCTATGGACAAACCACAAGAAATGATCACATTTCTTTAACTAATCCAAACATGTTTCCTGAGCAACATCACTCCAATTTATTCAATGGCTTTCAAGGATATCAAAATGGTAAAGAATTTCTACACATTTCCTCAAATATCTGTGATTAATTAATTCAACCCAGAAGTATTCTCACCTATTAAAGTACTGGGTGTAACATCTTATTAATCTTGTTAATGATATTAATTGATTTAGTCAGTCTCCACTTTTGTATAAGGACAAACTTCCTATTTTGTTGTTTAATCATTTTTTCAGTCATGTCCAACTCTAAATGAATCAGTTTGGGAGGATTTTCTTGGCAAAGCTACCAGAGTGGTATGCCATTTCTTTCTCCAGAACATTTTGTAGATGAGGATGACTGGAGATATTCGTCTGGAGGAGAAAGTGAGGCTGGTGACCTTGCACAGCCCTCCCTCCTCAAATAAAAGTCAACTGCAAGTCATGTCATCATGTCCCTGATGTTATGATCCTCTTCAAGAGCAAGGACTAACATAATAATAACAACTTCGTACACGAAGAAACTGATGCAAATAGGGTTAAGTGAATTGCCCTGGGTCACACAGCTATTAAGTGCTTGAGGCCAGATTTGAACTCAGGAAGAAGAGTCTTCCAGACTCTAGGCCTGACACTCTATCCACTCTGCCACCTATCTGCCTTTCTCCTAAGCATTAGCACTCACCAAAATTGGAAGGGACAAATATCTGGAGATAGTAAGTCCCTCATCTCTGGAAACCAACTTCTGGTTTGATGACTGCTTGACAGAGATGATTTCTGTTTCATTTAGATGACATACTTTTGTGTAACAATGTTGTTCGTCCTTTGTTCTAGCAGAGGATCAATGACATCAGGAGGGTGATGATTTGACTTGCAAGTGAACCAGATTTAACTGAGACAGAGCTGTGTAAGGTCATCAAACTCACTCTCTCCTAGAGTCATAAGACTCCAGGGGCAAGATATAAGTCAGGATGACAGGAGATGGCACCAGATGCAATGGGACACCTTGGCTTTTGAGCAAGTAAGCAATATCCCTCAAAAAAAGGCATATGTTGACATTCCATATTCTGCTTATGGATCTGTTGCTTTGAATCTGAATAAACTAGCCCTTGAAACAAGAACCTCTGAAATGTTCCTATCCCACTTAAATGCTATACAGCATCAAGAGGGTGTGCACAGAAAGACCTGATTGAAATGTAAACCTTTCAACACCTCCACATGTATAAATTTCAGAGTGCTGGTAAATTTCTAGAAATATTCACAATATGCCATTGCTATTTCATTAAAAAATATAAAATCCATTTTGATTTGAAATAGCCTTGTGCCTGGAGCTGTTGGTTTGATATATTGCTGCTTGGCTGTAGTTTTCATAGTGTCAGCAGTCAGAGAAATTGGAAAGAAGCGGAATGTGCTATAGGGGTCTGGGAAAGAGGAACCAAGATTTCTACATACCCTTTGCCACAACCAACAGGCTCCTCCCAGCACTTAGTGGGTTTGGTTGCCTCTCTACTGAGCTCTGATTACATTATTTGGCTTAGTACCTGTCATGTTTCTTTCCTATGGAACTCTAACCAGTCATAGTCTTTACCAGAGGTGTTAAATTTACAGCCCTTGGCTTCATGCCTCCAGCAAAACTCTCAAGTGGGATTAAAATCAAATTAAAATATAATTGAAAAATGTTTAACAAAATAAAGGAAAATACAATACAATATAGATAACGTTAATCTGCAGTTTTCTAAGTCAATACTAGCTTCCAGGATCTGTTTCTCTTTGAGTACGGCACTACTGGTCTGCCCCTATCCACAGTGTTATTATTAGCTTTGGAGAAGTAATTAAACATTTTAGTATTCATTTTATTTATCTATTTTTATAAATACTTAACAAATCATTTTAACACTGCTTCTTGCTATCCATGTAGGCTTGAGAGAATTACTCACTATCTCGGGGCCTCAATTTGCTCATCTGCAAAATGTGTTTTCAAGCAATTAACATGCATTTATTAAATCCCTATGTGCTAGACACTGTGCTAGGTACAATGGCACTCTAAGGGATATTCTAAAGTCCTTATATTGTAGTCACATATCAATTATTCTCTTGGTCCTGCTCAACTCTATCTGAATCAGTTCATACAAATCTTCCAAAGTTTCTCTGATTCTTTCCCTCTTGTCATTTCTCATAGCAAAATAATGTTCTACTAAATTTATATACCACAATTTATTCAGTCATTCCTTAACTGGTGAGTAACTTCTTGGTTTCTAGTTCTTTGCCACAACAAAAAGAACTGCAGTAAGTATTTTTGTACATAAGGGTCTTTTCTTTTTTTTTAATCTCTAAGTAAATTTCATGACTTTGGATGTCTAGTTCCAAAATGCTTTATAGAATTGTTAGAACCATTTCAACATGCAACAGAACATTGATGTGTCTAACTTCCAGTGTTCCTTCCAACCACTGCCATTTTCTTTCTTCCTTCCTTCCTTCCTTCTTTTCTTCCTTCCTTCCTTTCTTTATCTTTCATTCTTTTTTCTTTCTTCTTCTTTCTTTCTTCCTTTTTTCCTCTCTTCCTTCTTTTCTATTTTTTCTTTCTTCTGTCAATTTATCTTTCTTTTTGTCGATTCTATGACAAAAAGTCTGATCTTGAATTCAGGTCTTCCTACCTCCAAGCCTAATCTCTCTATCCAGATACTACTCCACACTTTCCTCTTGTAAATGAAGAGATCTCTAAAGGGAAGTAAACCATTGGGTAAATAAACAACTAATAATGGTCATAGGAATACTGGGAACTTACCTAGTAGAAAGTTGTAGGTTTAAACATAGGTCTTCCTGACTCCAAGCCAAAAATTCTACTATGAGGTGGAATCTCAGAATTATTTCATTTGTATTCCTCTTTTTATAAGTGATTTGGGGAATTTTCCTTACTACACTTTTTACATTTGTCCCCTTCTTCTCTTCTACCTCAGACAACTCTCCCTTGGACTTCCCATGGTAGGAAGGGGATTCTCCTTCACTCCACCACTGGAGTGACAGCTGCTCTCACATTAGTAAAAGTCTATGTCTGTGAATTAGAGACTGGTTCTCGAAGCCTTAGTGACCCTTTCTGGTTTGTGTTTCCTTCCCTGAGTGGATGTGAATAACAGTTATCCTGAGAAATACTTCCAACCTTAGTAACTACCTTTTACATTAAAGAGGTATAGGTTCATTGAGAAACCTAGGTTAATGACACCATGAAGCATTCCCTGAAACAACTATAATGCTTATATGAAGAAAATATAGCACCCAAGAGAAGGTCAAAGCTAATCTATGCTTTGGCTTACCAGAAGAAAAGGATTTTGAGTGAGTTTCTCAGACAATACAGATCTAGGGTGAAATAGCTGTTCATCAAAGTATTTCATGTTTTAATGTTGTAAGTTTCAACCTCCCAGGAGAGTACAAGAAGAGTGATGGGTTTATGTTTTTGTCAATGTATGTTTATGAGTCTTTTATGTATTAAGCATTTCTTTTATGATGAAGGAAATAAACAGTTGTCATATATTTGATCTATTACATACACGGAGTGTATTTCTAGAAAGGACCTAACTAATCCATTCTGAGATACCCTAGAGATGAGTCAAAGCTGAGCTTTGTTTAAGTGATCTTCCCCAGGGTACTATTCTGGAATAGAGGGAGTAATGAGTCAGAATCAATAAGAAATGATAAATACAAAGAATTATAAGAAATATTGGAAAACTTTTGTGAACTGACACAGTGAAACAAGTAAAAACAGGTCAATAGATATAATTATTTTTAAATTTTTATTTATTTAAATTTAAAATTATGGAATAAAACAATTATTTCCATAACAGTATATATTTTTTAAAAAGCTGATTATACATTTTTAAGTGCTGGTGGGGGAGGGTTTCAGTCCAGTGATTTCATTAGTGTAGGGCAGAAGTGTCAAATGGCCCATAAAATTCGCAATGCTGCCAGAACCAGATTAAAATATAACTGGAAAGTATTTGACAAAATAAATAAAAATACAATGCAACATAGATGATGTTCATTTATGGATTTCGTAGTCCATAGAGTTTGAGGCCAGTGATGTAGGGAATTCCTGGTGTGAAGAGCAATCAACTACTCTTCAGCAATTTATAGTTTAAAGAGTTGTTTATGGCACTAGGAGACTGATTGCTAGTATGTGCCAGAGTCTGATCTTAACTCAAGTCTTCCTACCTCCAAGCCTAATTCTCTATCTAGATACTACTCCACAGCTGCTTCTTATAGATAACAAGATGGAAAGAGACCATAGGATAGATAAAAACTAATAATGGTAACAGGAATACTGGGAACTTACCTAGCAGAAAGTTGTAGGTTTGAACACATCTTCCTGACTCCAAGACAAGGACTCAATGCACTAAGTCACATAGCTACCTCTAAGCAGAGGAAGTAGAGGGGATAATATCATCCCTGACATACCTTCAGTCTTCCCATCAATTCCATATTTCTTTACTAAAGTTACATAGATCCTGCTTTTCCAATAGCTCTTTCTGGCCATTTGAATGAAATGGAAAACATTCATTGGCATAAGTAGTTAATATATCTATAGATGTTTTCCAAGCTAGGGAGGGAGGGAGTTGATCAAGGTCAAATTAAAATCTTTGAAATCATTCAATAACCTTTCTATGTCACTGCTTCAAATGCATTCAACTACAGTGATGCCACAGTATGAGCATTCTTACTTTAGCTCTAGAGAAACAAGCATAGTAGGCCACTAGATGAGGGTGATTCCAAAGCCAAGGTGAAAGGAAGTTTGGTTTTCCCAAACTCCAGTTGATTAATTGGTCTGCTGAGCCATGCTGTTTCTCTCTCCTGAGATGTTTTGTCCAATCAAAATTCCACAGTAAATTAAATGAGACCTGCTCCTCTCCCACTTCAACGAGTATGCTGCAGAACCATATGTTTGCAACGTGCCATTCTAGCCAACAAAGGTTCACCGCATACCAAAATATTCATAGAAGAATTTCTTTTAAGGATTGCAAATTCAAAATATAAAATATGCTGTTAGCACTTAGAGGGCATTCAATATTTATAATAGCCACTAAAAATCATTAATTAGTTAAGTCTTCAGCTCCCGTTTATGTTAATACTTAGAACATTTTATGTTTTCCATTTTGCAAGCAGACAATTGTCCAGAGCAGTGAAGCCATGTGTTCCCCACCCCTGGTCTAGAGAGTATTACTTACAGAAGTTAAAAAACACTCCAATTTCAGAGGGAGGATTATCTCTAAATATTTCTACTCTAATTTTTGCTTCTTGCACTGGTAAAGACTTCTTTTCCTGTTATTTACATGTAATATTTTAGAAAACAATGGACTTGGAAATAGAATTCATTTTTACACTGTCAACAGAGACAATAACAAATAGGAAAACCACAGCTTTGGCACAACTTAACACTGTTTTTGCAATCACCACATTACTTTCTACAGCATGTTAATATAACAATTGACATTTATATAGTTCTTTTCCATTTATATAATGCACTATAGATATTAGTTCATGAGAAAACTGTGAGACAAATAGTATGCTTATTATTATCCCCATTTCATAAATGAGTAAACTGAGGCTCAGAATAATTCACAAACTTACCTATGGTTAAATAGCTAGTGTAATGGTGGTGGGATTGGGCAGCCAGGTGATACAGTGGATAGAGTACCTGGTCTTGGATTTAAGTGAGGGAGGGCTGTGCAAAGTCACCAGCCTCATTTTCTCCTCATGAGGCTGGTGACTTTGCACAGTCCTCCCTCACTTAAATCCAATTCACTTGCATGTCATGGTGTTACCTCTATGATACCATGGTACTCTTAGAGAAAGAAGTACAAACGACAACCCTGCGAACCCAGTCTGGAGACAGGAAGACCTGAATTCAAATCCTACCTCAGTAATTTACTAGCTATGTGACCCCGGGCAAATCACTTAACCCTATTTGCCTCAGTTTTAAGAGTCTGGAGATGGAAATGGCAAACTACTTCAGTATCTCTGCCAAGAAAACCAAAATGAGGTCATGAAGAGTCAGACACGTCTGAAAAACCAACTGAAGAACAAGGGAAGAGGCAGCCTCATTATCAGGAGAAACTGAGCAATCTGAGAAGTCTTCTCCTCCTCTTCTACCCCATCAACTTGGTGAAATGACATTTCTGCTGTAAGTCAACATGGCTGCTGGGGGGGAAGGAACATATCTCCTCTTTATCTTATTGCCCTACCATCTTGTAAGTACAAGAAAGAGAATTCTTAGGAGAGAAAGAAAGAAAGAGCCAGTCAGGACGGTCTGGGTTTGGATCCTGAGTCAGACACTGATTCCCTGTGTAATCCTCAGCAAGTGACTAAAACTGTCTGACTCAGTTGCAGTTTCCTCATCTGTAAAACGGTGATAATATTAGCACCTCCATCAAAGTGTGGTTGTAAGTGTCTAGTAAGCAATTTTGCAAACATTGAAGTGCCATATAAATAGTGATGGTGGTATTATATTTAAAGAGCCATTTCACATCTTACTCATAGAGTTGAGGCATGAGCTTAGACAAGAGTCTGCCCCCCATAACTACCGGTCAATACTCATTAGGAGATAGCACCAGGCACTGACCACTAGTTGGAGGAGTTCACCACATCAGCCTAATGAAATTCCAGGGCACATATCTAGCTCCAGGAAAGGTACCCCCTAGTGACAAAATGAATGTCCTGTTATATCATTCTGTTGGTTGGAGGGAGACATCAAAAGTTATCCTTACAATAACTTATCATGCAAGGATATCAAAGTCTTCCTGACTCTGGGCCTGGTTTTCTATCTATGGTACCAAGCTCGTTGACATTCCTATACATAATAAAATCATTTTCTCTCAGATTTCTACATGAACTTTTAATTTACTACTGCAAGCTAAGTTTTTGGCTCATGTAATCTCATGAGAATCTTGTGCAATTGTTACAGAGAGGAGTTTCAGAATTTTGCAGATAGGTCAAGGAAGAAAGGATTACAGTCTGCTTTCCCTACATACCTAGACCCCTGAAACATGGACCGCAGCCTGCTTTCCCTACACACATGTGCCAACAGTCAGCTTAGGTTTTACAAGGAAAGAACTGAATCCCACAGCCTGTTACAAATATACCAGCAAGAATGGGTGTCCATGTCCAAAGAGTAGACAAAGGCCATAAAGCTGTCTTCTTTAATGTGTTTACAGGAAGAAACAAATGTCAATTTAAAAAAAAAGTCCTCCACATGCTTTTCCATAAGTTATGGCTAGCCATAGAATTAAGCATACATACTTCTTATGGAATGTCTCTACTCTCATGCAATATGGGAAGAATGCAATAAGTCATTTAAAATTCCTGCAAGTGAGGACAACCCCATGTAAAGCAGAAATTAACCTGTAGAAAGAAGCTCCTTTTAGAAACAGAAATTTATAAATCCATAAGGATTTTTGTGCCCTTGAAATGGCACTAGACTTACAATCAGATGGCTTAAGTTCAAGACCCCGCTCTACCCTTTACTAACCATGAGTAAATTACTTGACTTCTCAGAGTCCCAGTTTCCTCACCTATAAAATGCATATTATAATAATACAAGTGCCACCTACCTCCCCCTCAGCGTTATTATGAAGATCAATTGATATAATATGTGTGAAAGCACTTTTAAATGTGAGTTATCAATCAATAAGTTGAAAGGAATGCTTATAAATTTTCTGGTTCATCTTTTTAAAATCTCCAAGGAAACAATGTTTCTCCAATATTCTCAAAGTTATTAAGAAAAGAGATCATAATACTGGACTCATTTTTTCCCAGTAATTAGGGACTACAAATTAGGGCATGGAGATATGCAGTGGTTAGTCGATCTCTCTGGCTCATGTCTCCCCACTACAACACATCCTTCACTCAGTTATCAAATTAATCTTCCTAAAGTGTACCTCTCACCATGTCATCTCTCTATTCAGCAAATTCCAGTTTTCTAAAGACAGTCTGTGTCTACACATGACATAGGAAGTGGATCATTGAAGCAATTATCCAGATAATTCAAGTATAACAACCCCACTTTGCCTCCAGTTCACTGCATAATTGTCACAATTTCCTACTTCATTGTACACATGTAGATTTGGCCATACGTCATCCCCCAGTTGTAGCCTGAAAGCATGAAAGATTCAGGTTTGGAATAAAACTATTCATTTCATTCTATTATACAAACTGTAATGTGGTATAATGTTTCTGCCTGGTAAGAAAACACACTCAAAAAGGACCTATTTAACTCTATTCAAGGTTGTAATTCAACAATCACAGTCTCCTGAGGCCTCTAAACCAAGGTCCCTGTGGAGATTCAATTTATGACTTTTTGTCGATCTTTCTTTCAAAACACTATTGACATCACAACTAAAAATTGGATTCATGAAAATACCCAAAGGTCATGTTGATACCTATTCTAAGATAACCAATGAAAGCCACCTTCATGAATGTGTCATTCCTATGTCCAGAATTCATTCAGAAAGGTAAATACGGTGTGGAAAAAAATTTTAGCCATGATAGAATATAGTTATTAATGTAGCTAAAGACCTCATCAAATGAAAATCTCCTACCTAGTAATTTTTAGCCTTCCCATTGTTTACTTCAAGGCTCTGGTTCACTAGTCCTGACTGCATGACATAATTACTTAAGCTATGTCTTTAATTAAGCATTAATAAAATATAAGTAGGATAATTGTCCTAGCAATTTAATTATATAATTAGTGAATCAGTTAACATGAGGTTGCATTATGAGATTTCATAAGGCAGTTACTACATACATAAGAATAACTTAATTTAATAGCTATAATCAACCTCAAAACAAAAATAGGAAGAGCTATTTTGAACATTTTTCACTTGAGTTAGAAATAAGCTACTAGACCAGGAGAAGGGAAATCTTTCAATGATTTCCCTGGGAATTTAGAAGGATAAATAAAAAGCTTGGCAGTATTTTCTGGGGATAAACAAGAATGAAACCTGGAGGCAGTATGCTTTGAAAAAATGAACACTGGACCCAGAGGACCTGAATTCAAGATCCAACCCTTCCTCTTCCTAGTTCTGTGTGTGTTTAATCTTGAGCAAGTCATCTGATGCCTTTGACCCTCAGTTTCTTTGTCTATAAAATGAGCAGAACCCACTAAATAATAGTTATCCCTTCTACATCTCAACTTTCCCCATCACAGTTTTAATATGTCTTGGGTTGGCATAAGAAATTAAATGGGAATTTTTTTTTAGAGTTTTGCAGAAGTCACAGACAATATGTGAAAGCAGATGGCACAGGGTCTATGACGAAATAGTTAAACCAAACTTTACAATAAGATATTGTAAACATCCCATAAAAGAAAAATTTTAGATTTCTTCTCTGTACAAAAGGAAGGCCAGACAATTTACAAGGGTTTTTCAGGTCTTGCAGTGCCACAACCCGTAACCCCACAGCATAGAAGGGATAACTGTATATCAACTTTTTCATGAGATAGTTGTGAGGACAGAAATTCATAAATCTTAAAACACTATATAAATTCCAGCTAATAGCAATGAGTAAGGCATATATCCAATTAGTCATGAAATTCAACTTAGTAGCAATAAGTAGGGCATATATCCAATCGGCCATGAACTGGTAGCCTGAAATTCCTAGTTCAGCGAGTGAGTACACAACTGGTGAGCTATCCAGATACTAGAACCAATGGTCAGTGTTTCAGATTCCGACTGGGAATACACTAATATTACCTAGTCATCTATCAGTATCTTTCTTCATTTTTTGAAGCAGAGAATTGTCAGTGCAGAAAACTCCTTCTTGAAATCTAGATAAGTAACTCAGCTGTAACTTATAGGCTTACTAGGCTGCTGGGGGGACTAAGAGGTTAAATGACTTGCTTATGGTCACATAGCCAATCTATGTGGGTGGCAAGATTTGGACTCAATCTTTATGGCTCCAAGGGTAGCCTTCTAACCATTGCACATACTATCTCTCTATGTACTGACTACATACCACATATTATTTTATTGATTTTTAATCCTTATTATTAATAACAACCCACATGGACATAGTTTGCAAAACCCTTTTTTTTCACAACATCCAAATTAAAACATTGATACAAGTATGAATACCTTCAGTTTCCAGATACTCAGAGATTCTAAAGTGAACTCTCTGAACTAACTAACACAATATAACATGCAAAATGAACAAATGTGACGCAGTATTAAAGGCAGGACTCAAAGCTAGCCATTCTCACCCCAAATGCAAATCCAAGCTTCTTTGTACCACACCACACTGCCCTTAATAATCTACATCCACATCACCCTTTTCACAAAGCACTTTAACATACACAATACATTTGATACTTATAACAATGCCATGACTTAAAGAGGGAGATATGTTTCATATTCTTCAGATAAGGAAATAGTCCTAAAGAAGGTCAGATTGAGTGTGCCTCACTCAGTCTTCTGACTCACAACATACTCAGATGTTCCTTGCATTATACAAAGAGGTCCTGGGATGCTAATCATTTTATTACTTACTAATATAATAAAACATGAGAATGCATTAAAAGTTGGCCACATGCTAAACGTGTGCTATGGTAGTGTGGCTTGATGGAAAGCACCATGGATTTTGAGTCCAGACTCAGGTTCCAGCTTGAGTGTCACTACTCTCTTCTAGTCATGGACAAATCACTTGGTCTCTCTTCACTCCAACTTCATTATCTGTGAAATGGGTATAATAATTCTTGTAATTCTTGCTACACAACATTTTTACTAGGGAAGAGTTTTGTAAACTTTTAAGCATCATGTAAATTACTTTTATTAAAAAGCAGGAATATGTTGACAGTAACTGTGGCAGGGGCAGCTAATTGACATTGATTCCTGAGTCAAGAGGGCTTGAGATCAAATTGAGCCTCAGACACTTACTAGCTACATAACCCTGGGCAAGTTACTTAACTCAGAAAAAAAAAAGCAATAACTATGACAAATTGGAAAAGCAGTGAGATCAAAATGAGATGAAATTTAAATGAAACAATGTAGAATGATTTTTTAAGAGTGGGTTCTACATCAGTGATCTCCCCATGATAGGGGATTCCTAGTGTGAAAACTCTCTCTATCAATGCAAACCAGCCATTTTTCTATAACTTACAATCTTTAAAGAGTTGCTTGAGGGCACTAAGAGGAAAACTGATTTGCACATGGTTCCACAGTGTGCTTATGTCAGAGGAAGAGTTTGAACTCTAATTCCTGATTCCAAGGTCAGGTCCCTTTTCACAACACAACATACTCCCCAGTAGAGTGATTTGGAGGGGGGGGTAAAAAGAAAATAAACTTTACAAATGCAATATGGAAAAATCCTGCCTATTAAAAATGTCATAGGGAAAAGATTTCTCGGCCTGCGTAGACCACAGTTAGAATGAGGTAGTATTATAGTATTGGAGATAGGGGGAAAAAGAGGGAGGAAAGACATTGGTCCTGAAGGAAAGAGTTTCAGTGCTTCTCATTCCTCACTACCAAACCAAGACTATCCCTTCATCATTATCTCGCAGAAATTCTTCATTTGTTGAGAGGTTTTCTCCATCCCTACAATTGGCAATTATCTACCAGCCCACATGTCCTTCTCTCACCTTAAATACTCCATCCTCCCAATTCCTCAGTCTCTCAATCATTTCATCTGAGCTACACATAGGGATGATCACCCCCTTTATTTTACCATCATCCACAAGGTTCCTTCCCTATGATCAAAATTCTAAAATTTCTTTATCAGATTTTTTTGTACGATTCCATTTTTGTCTATGCCTTATTTCTCTGAAAAGGTTCTTCCTTCTTACTGTAATACTCAAATTTCACTTTTCTCTTTTCTTAAACTTCAATGTTAGTTAACGGGTTCATTTCTTCACTGTTCTCACTTTTTAAAAATCTCTTGAATTTTTGTCCTATCAGCATTCATGCCTTGCCAACTTCCTACCTTGATTAATCAATCTCACCATCCTACTACTGTTCCTATTCACATGCTACAGAATAAAACTGGAAGAAATGACATAAAAAAGCTGAGTATATCCAAATGTATATGATCGAATAAACTTATTTGTATTACCTAATCTCAGCTGGGTCCTCACTACAGCAGAGCAATCATATGAAACCTTTCTGACTGATGCTCTATCCTACTCCCCCACAGAGCCTCTTCTAAAACTTTCCTTCTCAAACTCAGGTACCACTCTCTCCCAACACCCTTTCAGCTCAGTACCCAGCTTCATTTTTGCTGAGAAAGTAAAGACTATTTACTGTGAACTACCTCTTCTTTTCTTCTCATATCAAAATCCTTTGACATCATCTCCAATTCTATATTCCTTTAGTCTCTAATAAAGAGATGACTTCTTCTCACCCAAGCCAACACTCTATATGTGGCCTTAATCCCATCCCTCCTTCATTTTCTCTAGTGGTTTCTCTGTCACCACCACCACCAACCTCCACCCCCTTCTCTCTAATCTTTAATCTTTTCTTATCTACTGATCAGAAAAGAAGGGAGCAAGGAAGGAAGGAAGAACAGTGGGAGGAAAAAAGGGAAGGGGAGAAGAGAGGAAGAAGAAAGGAAGGAAGGAGAAAGAGAAGGAAGAAAAGCAAGACAAAGGGAGGGAAGGAAGGAAGGAAAGAAAAAGGGAAGGGAGGAAAGAAAGAGGGAAAGAAAGAAGGGAAGGAGAGAGGGAGGGAGAGAGAAAGGAAACAATTTATAGCACAGAATATGTGAAAGTCACAAGAATTTTTGAAGTCATACAGATCTTTACTCAAATTGCAGGTCTAGTTTTCTGCCTCTATTATATTTCTCAAATGAAACCATAATGCTCTTAGCTATCATGTCATTTGCTTCAAGGGGTTCAACTCTTTGCTGGCTATGGCAGTTTCTATTCTGGAGAACATCCTGCACATTATCTGAATGAAAAAGGAATTCCCCCCAAGTGATGAGGTTTTCCAAATTCTCCTGTCTACAAATGACAAAGAGCTTATTGCATTCCACCAAAAAATACTACAGGTCTTCATCACTGGGAACCATAGTCCAGACAAAGGCACTAGTGTTATAATCTACATAGAAACCCTCCGATAGTTGAATAATACATACAGCACAGATGACCAAATAACATGTACTTCAGATGGACAACCTACCAAGTTAGTCTATCAGTACATAGTTCATGGATGGGTCCTCCTATTGGTGAGTGAGCCAGACCCAGAATTGAACTGAAGATAAATAGTGGGCTGGACTATACTGGGGAAAACACACAACTTTTGGTTATACCAAGCTGCCCCTATAGCAAAAGCCCACCATTTGAACACTAATATTTTTCCGGGATGCTCCATGGCATGAATTAGGGAACACTCTGATTTTAGACATTTCAGCGTGACCAGAGAACCCAAAGCAGGGATGTACTAGAACCAGCCTGAACTAGGTTGGAAAAGCCAATTGTTAAAATTTTAGTATAGGCACTTCTACCTTGGAGACCAGCAGGCAAAGAACATTTCAGGGCTTGATTTATTGCACTGTTGATTGTCTAGACTTAAGAAACCAATGGAGAATATGTTAATAATTCAGATTACATTTAAAAGTGTATCTCATACACATTTTTCCAGAAGACAGTTGTTAAACATTTATTAGCATATCCCAGTCCATAAGGCAATGAGAAGTGCATACTTTCTCTAAGTAAACTGCAGCATGTCATTAACGATGATTTATATATAAGTGTTGTAAAAGACAGTGTCAAGGATATGAATGAATGGTAAGAGAGCTGAACCAGTCATGTAATAAAAGAGGACTTTTCCTTATTCTTGGCATTAATAGCAAGCAGTTAGCTTGAGTAGAAGATAAACTGTCATATTTAGAGTCAGGAAGACCCTGGGCAAGTCACTTAACCCTGTTTGACTCAGTTTCCTCATCTGTAAAATGAGCTGGAGAAGGAAATGGCAAACCCTCGAGTATCTTTGGAAAGAAAATTCTAAAAGTGGTCATGAAGAGTAGGACACACCTGAAAAATGACTAAACAACCACAAAAAAGCATTAACAGCTCAAAGAATTTAGAATTGGAAGGAATTTTAGAGATCATCTAGCACAACTGGTCATTTTATAGGTGAAGATGACCTAAAGACCATATAGAAATGACAGAAAAAAAGCAAATTGTCTGATTGAGGATGTAAGTAGGATTTTTTTACACTGAACACAAATGATTGAGTTCCTAAGAATCAATTGCCATCCTAAGAATCTTCTGCTGGGAGGAAGAGTTGAGTGTAGAAGATAAGATACGTGTATTTTAGGGAGAATATAGTTCTCCTGTTCAGGGGAAGGAGAAGTGCTTTTGTAGATTCAAGAACCAGACCAGAAATCACATTATGAAGAAAAATTGTGTTTCCATGGATCTTAGTCCTACAGGGCAGGAAAGGTTCTAAAGTATCTCCCAGGAACTCTGTCCACAGGGGTAAACCCTTCTTTGAGAACGGGAAATTACTTCTGTCAGCCAAGAATATTGTCTGAAGAGTCAAAGTGCTTTAACCCTGCAGATACTCAGGGGATGATAGGTCACTGGTCCAGAGAGGGAGGTGTATTCAATTGATAGGGCACTGAATGATCAAAATGAGTTTCTTCAGTCACCTCATTCTTGCCTATTCTTTGTCTTGTAGCAGGAAAGGGAGTAGCTCATCCCTCCCTTGCCATTTTTCGAGATCCTTTGAACCTACTCCCTCACCCTCTCCTAGAGCCTTTACCAGGAAATGGCTGGTGGAAGGCCACAAGGACAGCAATCTTGAGACCACTAAAAGAAGAAATTATTACCACTCCTCCTGCCATGTTGATGCCTGGGGTAGAGCACTGGTTACTCAGATAGTTTCAGTTTTTCTTCTGACTCCAAATTCAGTGTCCTTTGAAGTACACCATCTGTTTCCCATCTACTATACTACTTCATCTCATTCTGAGCTCTAGCTCTCCTGACAGACCCATCCTCTCTTCTATATTCATTCTCCATTACTTACTTTTGTTTCCATCAGCTTTACTTAGCTTTTGAAAGTATGGTTTGATGTATGAGTTCTGTATGTAACTACATAAATTTTTAACTACCCATTTTCTTCCTCAGTGGAATATTTTGTGACTGTCATCAGCCTTTTGTTCTTAAGAAATTTCCTCTTTGGACTATTTTCCCTGAAGGGAAATGGGATCTTACTTATTCTTCTACTGAACTCTCTGCAATCTACTTTCCCCAAATCTGAGATACGTGTCAGACTAAACCCATCTCTTCTCATTATTTCATATGATTTCTAAAAACAGAACTTATTTCTTTCCAAGTTTCCCATGATTTCTTTCTCATCTTCCCAATGGGCCAGAATCAGATTCCAAATAGCAGTTCTTGTCATTGTTCTCTCCACCTACTTATTCAGGTTTTTAACTGGTAATAATTTGCAAAGGACCCTCTGGATTCCAGATCTTCAGTAATCCTTCATGCCACCAAACACCAGAGACCTCTTCTCAGAGGATCTCTGGTGGTGTGTGTTTTATTTCAGTCTCTGGCTTTGTGGGATGGGTTCATGGTAGAGTGAGGGCTAGTCATTCCATTATGGCCATCTCCCTCGGCCCTGAGCCAGGCCCAAAACTGCTGGCACGGTAACCTTAGTAAGACGGAGCAAATTGCTAGCTTGTAGTTACTTGTCTCCGAAGAATACATAGCAATCTACTCAACTCATTGTTTCATTCCAGGCTCCCCAGTATCATTGGCATCAGTATCCCTGGTAATCCTCTTTATTCCTTCTAACTACCTGACCTCCTGCTTCCCTCTAAATTACTTGGCTTCTCATCTGAATTTTGTTATTACTTCCTATATACATGCAGAGAATTTCCCCAGCAGGTACTCTTCCCTAGTCTCTCCTATCCCCAACATTAGCACCCATTAACACATTACCTTGAAATACTTTACTTGATTAGCTAGCTGTCACCTTAGGGATATAGCAGAACCTCCCTGGTGATTCACAAGATAGGGAAATGTCAAAGAAGGATGAAAGAATGATAAAGATATGGGACCATAGTTGCTGATCTAGGAAGGACCTATCTCAAGTAAGGATGTCAAAATGAGGAAGTGGGGGTGGGTGGGGAGTGACTGCCATAGCCAGGAAGCAAAAAACAAAAAAAAACAAAAAAAATCTGACATGGTGGCAGAAAGACTTCAGAAGAACACTGAAAAGATATGGTAATGAAAAAATTCATATTGTTTGCAGATCTCATTTTTCAGACAGGATTCACCAGTTCACTGGTACTGTCCTGTCCTCTTTTGTCCACTGCTGTGTGTAATCTAGGGAGTGATTGTTATTCTTCAGTCATGTCCACCTCTTCTTGACCCCATTTGGTGTTTACTTGGCAAAGATAATATCGCTTTAAAAAATAACACATTCAGAGGACTCTATTATTCAATTAGAATTTAAGTACACATTAGTCAAGTAGCCATTAAGTGACTGCTTAGATAAATACTTGTAGGTACAAATTGACTTCATAGGGGAACTCATGAATTCTTGTTGAAATTTTGTTTTGGTTCCTATAAAATGCAATAGATGGGAGACACCTAGGTATTTAAACGGAGCCACAATTCTAATTGATTAAATGCATAAGAGCAAAATTACGCCATGTAAACATGCTCACAGCATAATGACATATGCATTAACATAAAATCAACACGGCTCCACTTGCATTCTCTGGTTCAGTTGCATGTCTGGGGAAAAGTGGAGCTCTCTACACAGACACCCTCACTATAGGCACACTGGGCTCCATTTTGTCATTGTTATTCATAACTGGTTGGTGAGATCACAACAGCGCACAATGAGCATAACCTATAAAAAGCATTAGATTGGCACTAAGAGAATATGAACAGGTTTAGCACATACTTTTCCACACTTCAAGTTTTCAAATGAGACTCTAAGGCGATTATCAAGGGATTTGCAGTAAGATAACTTTCCCTCTAAATCTTTTCATCCAGGCATGATGTACAAATGTGCAGTCTATCCTTTCCATAATTAAGTAAACCATCCCCTTGCTTCAGAGCTCCTACGTGATCTTTCCTAGGGAGTATAAGGGGGGGAAAAACAAGACTTATTTGGTAGCAAGCAAACTCCAAGGAAATAGAAATTTTAATTGATTATTCCTGTAGAAAAAATAATTGAGAAAATACTTTCTATTCATATTTCTTCTTTGAGAGCCATCTTTCTCATTGTTTAGCATTCTAGTTAAATTGCCAAAAGGCTGCATTCCACTTTGTATTTTTGTCATCTGGACTGAAGAAAAATGTTCGCCTTGGGGAGACCCGTTTAGTCAAAAGAGAATGTGCAGCAGCTGGGGGAAGAAAGTCTCAGTTCCTCATCCAAGAAGCACTGCCACAAGGACATATAAGTTGTGATAAAGGCTCCAGATTCTGAAGGAAGAGCAAGGAGGTGGATTACACATCCATTCTGCCAACTCTGGCAAAGGCTGTAAGTGGTAGTTACCTAAAGTGCTAATTGGTTTTGCCAAAAGTTTTAAATAATATAGATTCTGAAGTCTAGCATTCTGTTAACAATATCAGAGCTTCTGTTCATAGGATCATATGTCAGAGAAGAAAGGTACTTAGAAATCATGTGGCCCAACTTCTTTCATTTGTGGATTAGGAGACTGAGGCCTAGAAGAATGAATTGACTTGCCCAAGCTTGTCCACAATATAATTAGTGATCATCAGACTATTATTTTTATATTGATCATTAATTATATATTATATAAAGAAAAATATTAATTAATATCATTACTATTCTATTTATATAGTCTATGTTTATTATTATGAATCATAATGCAAATGATGGATGTGGTTTAGGAGAAATTTAACGTTGAGTATATTTTATCATAGCCTCATTTTGGAAAATAAGCAAAACCAGAAATGATGAACAATAACATTTGACTATTTAGCATCCTCAGATCATCAATAGTTCAGAACAGACAAATGCTCCAGATAGCTAAGGGATGGGATTGCATACTATATTATCCCCAAAACATTTATAGATTGAATTAGAAGTATGGTGCTGTGTTGTTAATGTATTTTTGCTTAATTTGAAGATCTTTCTCACCCATTAATAGGCCCATGAGAACTGCTTAAATCACATGGAAGCCTAAGTCACATATGGTGGGAGGAGCTTGCTGAACAGGTTGAACAAGAAGGGTGTAACAGAGCTGGGAGGAAGTTGGCAAGAGCAGTTAGAGCAGAGAGAGAGAGGGGACACAGGCATGCAGACAGCTAGTATTATGAGTGTTTGCTTGTGGAAAGGCTGGGGGGGTAGGAGGGAGAAAGGCTTGGAATTGGAATTGTCCCCTGCAGTGTTAATGTGTATTGACTTCTTGGTTACTATGATGGATCTAGCTTTCTGGTGCTGGGATTTGGCTTTCTGGTGTCTGAATAAATGTTTTTTTTCTGCCTTCTATATAGAGAGTGTGTTATCCTTTGAGATTCAAAACTATGCCAAAATATTCATAGCCACCCTCAGTGTTGTAAATAGTGCCTTGGTGATACATTTGGTGTCATAAACAGGATCACAGGGTCTAAAATCTCTATTTGGAGACAGAAGGGCTTTAGAGGAAGAAACAGATATTCCAGGGTGGGAGGATGTACCTTATTCCTCCCTAGAATGGGAATGGGCTAAAAGCACTCTACCTGTGAAAACTGGGAACCACGGTTGCAGGAAGGAGAACCTAGAGATTTGGAAAGATGTTTGCAAGGAATACCAATAAAACCAGGGAAAGAATTGGCAGGAGTGTATAGGAGAGGCTTGATTTTATTAACAGGTTACCATATTATGTGTAAAAGCAGAGATGAGGTGTTCAAGGAAAAAAAATTCAGATGGAAAAAGAGTTAGATAGTTTGCATGGGAATTCTCAGGATTCAGGCTCTCCTTTAAAAGAGTAAGTTGAAGGGTCATACTTGGAAGAAAACACTGTTCATTTAGCTCAAGAGAAGAAGCAAAAGGCTGGCAAAAGAAGTGTGCATGCAAACTTTGCACAACGTAGCCTAGTTGTCATGGCAGTAACTGCTAGGCGAGTGTGTCAGAGGAAAATATAACAAAGTCAGAGGAGGAAAATGAAACAATGCTAGAGGCATTGTCGAGGCTTCTCAGGCAGAAGCACACCCAATACTAAGATGGAAACAGGAGAACCAGGGGAGCAATATGGTGTTTGGGGAGATAATCGAGTAAAATCGAGTAAAATGCTCAGTAGGAGGTCATAGATATTTTGAATTGGTTCACCCAAAGGATTGGAGAATCATTAATATCTTACAGGGTGAGAACTGGTGATGAAGGGGCCAAAGGAGCATAAATAGATGGTGTGGATTGCTTGAAATTCACAGATATTAGTCAGAATCCTTTTGAACAGCAAGTTTTTAAAGACTATAATATGCAAGAAGGTAACAATACAACTAATTTGTTAGCTTTTGATGCAGAAAGATACAGTAAGCAGTATCCTACTGACTCTGTGTGGCCTAGTGGAGATAGAGCCTGGTATTCACTTAGAGACTATATGAGAAAGTTAAAGGAAAAAGTAATGAAGACTAGCATAATAACTGGAAATGTAGATGTGTACTATATAACCCCCTTAGCAGTTTCCCATAGGAATATAATGGTGAAGACAGCTCCTCCTGCTTACAAGCACTTAATTCTGACTCTAATAATCGGGGGAATAGAGCACCTTCTTTTGGAGGTGCTGGATAGTATTTCAGAATTAAATGACTTAGGGGACTGGGGGAAAGATACATTTTTGAGAGAGAGAGAGAGAAGAGTAAATAGCCAGAGAATTCAAAGTCAGAATAGACTGACAAAAAAAAAGAATTGTTTACAGCTCTATTGAGAACAGGGGTAGATTTTGGAAGCAGAGATGGTATAGATGAAAGATACAAAATATACCAAGAAAAGGGTTTGATACTAGATGCAACAAAGAAGCAAGAACTGCCCCTACAGATTCTCCTAAACCTCTGTATCTAAGTTTGTCACACCTTCAGGGAAAATAGGAAATTGACCGAGCCCCAGGTCCCATTAAAGAAATACACAGACGGGATTACAGATCCCATATCAATCTGACCATATATTGAAAAAATGGATCAAATACTGTCACTAGGGAATTAATAGATACTGGGACAGAAGCCTCCCTTATATATGGAAATCCAGAGAAGTTTAAACATGGAGCTCCTATCATCATCACAGGTTTGGAGGGGCTGAAATAACAGTCAGACAAGTCAGGCTAATGATGAAAATTGGATAACTACCTAAGAAAGAATATACTGTGGTAATTGTACACATTTCTGAATATATCTTTGGAACAGATCTATCAAGAGGAATGACTTTAAGTTTATCTGAGGGGAGACATCAATTTTCAGTAAGGAAGATAGGAATTAATACAGTTTTAGTGGGTAAAATGAAAATAGACTCAACCACTTTACTGAACCTTCTTACTTTAAAGCAGTATTATGTGCCAGGTGACCAAGATGAAATTATCAATACTATATAGGAATACATTGAGGCAGGAGTGTTAGTCCCTCCAATCATTCAGTGGAATAATCCTGTCTGGCTAGCATGAAAGTCAGATGGGACATGGAAGATGATAGACAATTATAGACAATTGAACAAGGTGACTCTTCCCTTGTATGCTGCTGTTCCAGGTACCGTTACCTTGATAAAAGAATCTAGAAATATGATAGGACTAGGCATGCAGTTATTGATTTAGCTAACACTTTCTTTACTATCTCAATGGATTCTAAACAATGGTACAAATTTGCTTTCACTTGGCAGGGCTGACAATATCCTTTTATATGTTTGACCCGGGGCTGAACATTTTGATGGTCCTGGTATATAGCTTATTCACTACATAGATGATATTATGATACAGGGAAAACATGTTAAAGAAGTAGAGAAGTGTTTGATGCTTTTAACTGAGCATATTATAGGCAAAGGGTGGGAGATTAATCCTGCAAAGATTCAAGGGCAAGCTCAAACTGTAAAGTTTACGAGTATACAATAGAATAAGGGGCTGCAAGAGATTCTCCCACAGGCCTGACAAAAAATTCAGGATTTTCTTAATCTTACCAATAAGAAAGAGGCCCCAAATTTTATAGGATTATTTGGATATTGGCAACATCACATACCGCATCTAGGACAAATTTTGTCCTTACATAAAATGACTAGGAAAAATATGAATTTGATTGGGTACATGAGCAGAAGCAAAAGTCTCTATTCAATCAGCTCCAGATATATGATCTATACAAAATGGCCTAGTGGAATTACAAGTGACTGTACAGGAAGAATATGCAAACTGGAGTTTATGGCAAAAACAACAAAGCCTCAATGTACCTTTAGGATTTTGGTCTAGGAAATTCCCTTCATCTGGAATTCAATATACCCCTTTTGAAAAGCAGTTGTTAGAAGCATATTGGGCTTTGGTAGAGACTGAACAACTCACTTTAGGCCATGGAGTCATACTAAGGCCTGGAATCCCAATTACGACCTGGATAATAAGTACCTCAGTTTCTCACAGAATTGGACATGTGCAAGAGGCTAGCATAATTAAATGGAAATGGTATATTCAAACTAGATCTAAAACAGGCAAAAGTGGAGTTTCTACTTTACATGATTCTACAGCAAACATAGATACTGAGGGAAATGATACACCCTCTAAACCAAAATAACCTTTGGGAGAGTCCTTGGTAAAATGGAAAGAGGCATATGATGGATTAACTGAAGAACAAAAGAGACCTGCATGATTTACTGATGGGACAGCAAAATATTTGTCCCACAAAAGACACTGGAAGTCAGTAGCCTATAACCTATGTACTAGGTGGACTTTGGAAAGTACTGGGATAGGTGGAAGTAGTCAAAATGCTGAACTTATTGCAGTACATCACACTATCAAAACAGAAAAAGGAGGATGGTGTCATATATTCACTGATTCATGGGTGGATAGATAATGGGTTAGCTACATGGATGCCCATGTAGAAAAATCAAAATTGAGAAATTCATGGCAAACAAGTCTGGGACAAAGAATTATGGGAAGGTATATGGGACATGTCTTTGGGTTACTAATTTGTCTGTTTTTCATGTAGATGCTCACTTGGCCCTTACCATGTCAGAACGTGAGTACAATGCACATGCTGATCAACTAGCAAAGATTGCTGCTCAACATATTGTCCCTACTCTGACACCAACTGGTGATCCAGTAGTAGCAAAATGGGTCTATCAAATGACTGACCATTTAGGCATCCAGGCCACACACTAGTGGGAACAGACTGAGGTATTAGTATCTCTCATTCACTGTTAAAACAAGTAGCAAAGGAATGTTATAAGTGTCAGTTGGAAAAGGAACAAACTGTTCCTTGGATAGTAACTGGAGAGATGGCAGGGGGAAAGTACCAGCCCAAATCGGGAAAACAGGTTATATTGAACCCCTACCCCAAGATAAAGGATGCAAATTTACATGTACTTCTGTTAACACCTATTCAGGTGTACTAGCAGCTTGTCCCTATAAGAATGGGACCCAGAAAAACACCTGTAAAACTCCAGATATCATAAGTCTATATTATGGAACCCCAATGCAGATCCAAAGTGACAATGGGTCATATTTCAAAGGTAATGAAATGAAGAGATATTATGTATTAAACAACAATAGGATGAATATATCATATTCCATATTGTCCACAAGCATCTGGGTTAATTGAAAGAATGAATGGATCATTGAAAGAAGTTAAATTAAGGAAGTTAAGTTCAAATATTCTTATCAAAATTGGAAAGATAATTTGTTCACTGATTTACATAATTTGAATAATAGGCCATTAGGAGGAAGTACACCTCTAGTCAGAATGATGACCCTAAATCTGCAAATTAGAAAACAAGAATCACATAAGATCTCAAATATTCAGTACTGGACTACGAGATCAGATATTCCAGCACCTTATCCCAGGATATGATTTACATTGTTTAGAGGATTTTAGATTGGATAGAAAAGAAATAAGAAAAACATCCGCTGGAATATGTATGAGAATCCCCAAAAATCATTTTGAATGGATATTACCTAAATCAGGATTTGTAACTCAAAAAAATTCATATATTGACTAGAGTGATAGATTCTAATTATCAAGGAGAAATTATTGTGACATGCCAAATTTTAGATGAAGAACCCGTAAGGTTTGTAAAAATGATAGAATAGTTCAAGTGATTATTATTCCTTGTGAAATAATACCCCTTGTGAAAACCGACCCTCCTTCTGAAATAACTAGCAGAGGAACTGAAAGATTGGGTACTATGGATAGAATCAAATTAGGAGCTAAAGAAAAGGTAAAGCAGATGCCAGGCAATGTTCCAAAGACTGTAGAAATTATAGCACAGAGGAAAGATAGTGCTGTAACTCTTGTTTATTCAGGAGAAGATGCTTATCCAATTGTACATTTAATTCATATATTCTACTGTGAACAAGGCTATGATAGTGGGTTCATGGGCTCCAGAAGCATGGCTGACCCTATATCTACCCTGCTTCTGATTATTTTCCCCTTTATTGTTATTTTTTTTTGTCTGTTACATTTGTTTGCTAGATTTGTTTCCAGCATGCTTGGTACCCACTACCTGCAGATGCCTGATCACTTAAGTCAGATGTCACCCCCTTTCCACAACTGTGATGTGTCACCACTGGACCTGGTATCCACCAATATCCAGATGCCAGCTAAAGAACTGACCCCTCAAATGGGACCTCTTGGGGCAGAGTTAGCTCTATGTCCAATTTCACCAAGAAGTAGCTATGAAAGAAGAAACCTTTGACCCTTACCCCAAGATTTCAGGCCCCATTCATTTGAGGGGGGAAATGAGGTGCTTGTGCTCAAACCCCATCCTAAGATATTGCTTATGGGCTTATTTTGTGTGATCACTGTTATATTGTTGTAAAGTTGTTATATTGTTGTAAAATTCTGTTACCCCATTGACCTATGAAATAGATAAGAAAGATCTTGGGGCCAAATGTATTGGTAATGTATTTTTGCTTAATTTCAAGGTCTTTTCCACCCATTAATAGGCCCAGGTGACCTGCTTAAATCACATGGAAGAGTAAGTCATATGTGGTGGGAGGAGCTTGCTGAACAGGTGAAACAGGAAGTGTAGAGCAGAGCTGGGAGGAAGTTGGTGAGAGCAGTTAGAGCAGAGGAGAGAGAAGACACAGTCAGGCAGCCAGGCAGCTAGGATTGTGAGTGTTTGCTTGTAGGAAGGCCCCAGCAGGAGGGAAAGTTTGGGAATAGCTTTGTCACCTACAGTGCTAATGTGTATTGTCCTCTTGGTTACTATGATGGATTTGACTTTCGGGTGTCTGAATGAATGTTTTTCTTCTGCCCTCCATATGGATACTCTGTTATACTGTGTGACTCAGAACTACACTGGCATATTCATAGTCACTCTCAGTGCTGTGAATATTGTGTTGGCAATTCAGTTGCTAGATAGGGGTTGGTACACTATTCAGATTGGATTTTGGAATAAAAGGAAGCACTTAGAGGTCATTAAATAGTCAACAAGACTGGGGTTTATTCAGTATAGTATAGAATTTCAACAAGAATACTAAGTCCTCCAGTCCTCTTGAGAAACTGGAGAACTCAGTATTCTTATTGAACAGACCTTCCATCTGGAAACACCTCTGGTCTGTAGAGCAGGGAATGGCAGCTCTCGGTCTTGGAATATCTGCTGAATCTGAAGGACCCTGACACACCTGTAGGGGACTAAGAAGTGATATCAATACAGTAAGAAGTAACTAGGAAGCTATAGTAAGAGGGGTACAGTCTGGGCCTTAACCCCTCTGAGTCAATCTAGTCTGGGGACAGCTTTGATTCCCTTTAGTGTAAAACTAACCTAATACATGTTGTGGGGTGAAGAGAAACTCTGGGTAGATAGTACTCTTACCACATTCCATGCCTTGCTATCAAAACACTAAGGATCTTCTTGAGGATTTTCCACCATTTAAACATCTTTAGAGCTTTCATTGAACAATCTTAATCTCGCTGATGTGAGAAATGTGGCACTGGTAATTTGAAGCACAGGGTGGAGGAGGAGGGGAGTGGAGAGGAGAATGAGAAAAATCGACGAAACATAGAAAAATCAAAACAGATACACTATAAAAACTTTTACAGCCCCCTGAAAGCATGGCCAAGAAATGTAGAGAGGAACAAAAGCTAGAAAGCTCAAGCTTTTCTTCCCTTTTCAGAAGAAAAAAGTCCTAATATCATCCAAATGGTCCGTGCAGTGAGTAAAGCCAAATCTTTGCAGTTCTCCTGGGCCTCTGGAGCAAGAACAGTACCAGGAAAACCCAGGCCTCCACCCAGATGATGACACCTATAGTACAGTTGCATGTCCTTCCTCACATGTCAGGATTACCTGCGATAAAATTTCTTGCATGCAATCTTCTCCTGGAACTAAATTGACAGAGAGACTTTCCTAATACCATCGACTCAATATTCCTGGACTCACCCACCAAAACCTTCCCCTCTTAGAAAAACCAAGTCAGAGGAATGATAACACATTTTTGCCCCCTTGGAGATCTCTTTGGAAAGACTTCCCTCTTCTTCCACATGGGCTAGATAAGAACATTTCCTCACTTTTATTCACAGCCTTAGAATTACCATGAAATCACCTAAAGAATCCCCTTTCTTCCAAGTAAAAACACATTTGTCAAAGCTTTAGAGACTCTGGGCCCATTTCGTTATCCATTTGTAATGCCTGCTATGATATATAATGATGAACAAGCTCTATGAATTGTCCACCTTACAATTGGTATATTATAATCTGTGATAAATATTCTTTATCCAGTTAGTCTTGAGTTCAGACAAAGTCTTTTGATCTACTATAGACCTCATTTAGGAAGCCCATCAGTGTCTTAGGGCCTGAACAATCAATACTATGTCAGCCACAAAGAGGAGTATTTGGAAAACCTTAAAATGAATAAGGATTCTCTCTTCAACTAGATTTCACTGTGGATCTCCTTCATGAAAATGGTAAATATCTTTGGTGAACACATATTTCCCTGTTTTATGATTCATTTCATAGTAATAATAAGAGAATCTTTCACCAAGAGTATCAGTCATTATCTCTTTAAAGATTCTTCTTTAATACGCATCTTGTAAGAAGAAATTTTTCAAGATGGCATTTTGTTCTCTATCAAATGTCTTTTTGTAGTCAACAAGCAAAAAGCACAATGTGCATTCTCTATATTTTTAGTCAGTTGTGTGAAAGTGAAGCTATGTTATACTGTGGAATATTGTTCACACATCCCTGACTGTTCCCATCTAAAATCATTAATAATAATATCTTCAATATGTTGAGATTATTCTCATAACAACTATCGATGTGAAAATAGACATATGGGTCAATAGTTGTAGATATTCTCCTAGTCACTTTTTAAAGGGCAATAAGGCCCAATATTTTTGCAACTCTTTGGAACCTTTCCCTCCTGTAAGTACTTTGAGAATGTCTCTCAAAGGCTTCAAAATTGTATCACTTCAAATATAGACCAGTTCAACATATTTAGATATAGTTCATATATATTCAGATGTAGTTCAACTATTTTTCTCATCCAGGCTTTCATCAATGCTATTACCACTTTCTTATGGAGGACTATATCAAGGACTATACGGTGAAGGTCTAAATGTAGTGATTCCATTTGTCCTTGATGGTAAAAAGATTTGTTGTAAAAATCTTTACAAATATTTTCCATCTTACTGATAGAAACTGATTGTTCTCCTAGTTTCAGCCTTAAATGTCGTAAGGATGATTTTACCTAATTACTTAACCTGCTCAGATTTCTTTAAATTTATTTTCCTTCCTTCCACAACTTCTTACTGTTGGTAGCTGGGGTTTTTTTCGAAGTAATAATTCTCATTATATTCCGTCATCATCTTTAATAAGATCTTACAAACAAATTTGTGTTCTGCACCAGAGTTCTATTTGGCTTCATCTCTTGCTTGGAAAGTACATTAGATGTTTGTTGGCCAAGGCAGATTTTAGGTTCCTTTTGTTTTCTTGCTAAGGTAACTAATTGATTTGGTAAAACCTCAAAATGTAATTAAAATAATTGGTGTTGATGCTCTTTCCTTCATCCATTTCCCATGTTTCAATGTCAGTAGCTTATTTAAGTAAATTAGGTTCATCTATTTTGAACTGTATTTCATATTTTCTTTTTATTTTTCCTCCTAGTTTTGAATTATTTTTTATTTTTGCTCACTAATAAGTCTATGGTTTGGCTATTCATAAACATGTGATTCAGGAATAACTTCCTATCAGGTGTGAAATATTTCTTATCAATGAAAACATGAGCAAATCCATTCTTGTAATGTTATTCGGTGCTTTTGACACACAGCACTTCCTAATTCTTTTCTCAAAGAAAATAGATATGATGTTTATAGTGGTTTTTCTGTGAAGTATACTACAGATAGATTCTTGAAGACTATGAGAGTGTAGTGCAAATTCTATAAGGTTATACTATCCCAAAAAGGCTTGAAGTATAATCCCTGAATCAGACTGTGTCAAGAAATCAAGCTAGCTAAGTATGGAAGGGCTCAGAACCAGTAAGCTAGTCAGTCACATGGACATGAATTCTTTTGCCATGACAGTTCACAAAGCAAAAGGCAAAAATGCCCCCTCAGTCCTGTCAACTTCTAGTACAAGAAGCAACATGGCAGAAAGGGGAACAAAGAGTGATAAGAATGACAGATTTAGAACTACCAGAACCATTAACTTAGGTGTCAATAATCTAAATGTGAGATCCTTGTCCAATAGGCAGTGAGTATAGATCATAATGGAAGAATTGAGCTATAACAGTTTTGAAAGTTTCACTTGAATTGAAGCCAAAATACCAAAGGCAGTTGAAGGTACATAGAAAAATGGAAGTCAAATACAGATAGCATTGCTTTAATTACACGTACAAAGGCAATAAGAAACAAACAATTCATAAGACATTTGATCAGTTCTTATTGAAATCCTCGTATCTAGAAAAACAAAAGAAAAAAGATCATTATGAAAATAATTTTGGCCCATATGTACCATCTATTTCTGAAGATGAAGAGTTAGAGAGATTTCACAAAGATATTGATAAGACCCTCCCAAATAAATCAATATAATATATTGGTTATTTACAATGGAATAAAAGACTTATCCCTCGATCAGCTAGCTATAAGTACACAGTCTGACCACATCAGAGCTAAGAATTTATAATAAAAGAGAAGAAAGAATAATAATGACAGAAAGTTCTGGTGTGCAATTAAGAAGATTTATCTTTGAATTATTTAGTTAACTATTGAAAATTTTAAAATGGGAAATAGGCAATAGAAATGACTTTATGGACTTTACCACCATACCTCAGCCTCCAACTCACCTTTGAACTTCCATCAGCACCTGAGATCTCACTCTGGAACATCTTTCTGCTCAGGCCTCCTTCTCCCATTGGGGAGTTCCCTCTCAGACTTCCATTTAGGTCATCAGCCTAACCAGTCATCCATTATTCCTCTCCTGGCTAACACTTATAACTCTGTAGACTTCTTACCATGCTCTGGTACCATCTTCCCCAATTTTCTTTTCAACATCCTTTTATGTTGTTCTCTTCCTCCATTTGAATGTAGTCTCCTTGAGGGCAGAGACTATCTTCCCTCACACATGTGTCAAATCCCCAGAACTAGCACAATGTTTAATAAATGCTTGTTGCTTATTTCTTTTCTACATCAACATTGACTATAACAATTTCATCCATAAATGTAAACAATTTACATTAATTGATACAGAAGAGAACCCAGAAGAACCCAGATTGTATCAGTATAAGCAAATTTAAGAGCTGATGACTATCCTACCAAGACAAATCCAGTAACTATATGAACATAATTACAAGCACTTCTCACACAAAGACAGATCTAAGCAATTAGAGAAATATTCATTTCTCATGGGTAGGCCAATCCAATATAATAAAAATGACCAAAAATTATTTTATAGACCTAGGAAAAATAATAGAAAATTCATCTGTACAAACAAAATGTGAATAATATCAAAGGAATCAATGAAAAAAGATATGAAGGAAGGTAATCTAGGAATACCAGGTACCAACTGTATTACAGAGAGGTAATCATCAAAACAAACTGGCACTGGCTAAGAAACATAGTGGTGGATCAATAGAATAGATTAGGTACATAATGCACAATAGTAAATAGCTATAGTAATCTAGTGTCTGATAACCCCAAAAGATCCAAGCTTTTGGGACAAAAAAATTACTATTTGACAAAAACTGCTGGGAAAATGAGAGTAATGTAGCAGAAACCAGATATAGATCAGTATTTTACACCACATACCAAAACAAGGTCAAAATGAGTACAAGATTTAGACATAAAGGGTAATATCATAAACAAATTAGAGAAGCATGGGAAATTTTAATTGTCAGAACTATGGACAAAAGAAAAATTTATGACCAAAGAAGAAATAGAGAAGATCATAGGAAGTAAAATGAATAATTGTGATTACATGAAATTAAAAAAAAATTCACAGACCAAACCAATGCAGCCAAGATTAGAAGGAAAGCAGGAAACTTGGGGGAGGGAGGGAGTGGGGGAAGGGTGTGAAGGTTTTACAGCAAGTTTCTCTGATAAAGGTCTCATTTCTCAAATATAAAGATAGCTGTCAAATTTATAAAAATATATGCCATTCCCCCAGTTGGTAAGTGGTCAAAGAATATGAAGAGACGTTTTTCAGAAAAAGAAATCAAAGATATCTATAGTCAAATGAAAAAATGCTCTAAGTTATCATTGATTAGAGAAATAGAAATTAAAACAATCCTGAAGTACCACCAGGGCAGCTAGTTGGTGCAGTGGATAGAACACTGAGCTCAGAATCAGGAAGACTCATTTCATGAGCTTAAATACGGTCACAGATATTTACTAGCTATGCAACTCTGAGCTTGAGAAGGACATGGCAAACCATTCCAGTATCTTTGCCAAGAAAGCCCCCAAATGGGGTCACAAAGAGTCAACATACTTTAAACGACCCATCAACAAAGAGGTACCACATATCTATCAGCCTGACTAACATGACAGAAAAGGAAAATGATAAATGTTGGAGGAGATGTGGAAAAGTAGGTACACTAAGGCACTGTTGGTGGAGTTGTGAATCGATCCAACCAGTCTGAAAAACAATTTGGAACTATGCCCAAAGGGCTTTAAAACGTTGTACACCCAGGGTCTATATCCCAAAGGAAAATGGAAAAAGAGCTATATGTATAAAAATTTCTATAGTAGCTGTTTTGTGGTGACAAAGAATTGGAAACTGGGGGGATGATCATCAGTTGCAGAATGGCTGAACAAGTTGTAGTACATAACTGTGGTGAATACTATTGTGCTATAAGAAATAACAAGCAGGCCACTTTCACAAAAAAAATAAAATGGAGAAGACTTGTTTGAATTCATGCAAAATGAAGTGAGCAGAACCAGAAGAATATCGTACATAGTAACAGCAATGTTGGATAATGTCATTGGTGAATGACTTAGTTATTTTGAGTAATACAATAGCTCTAAAGGAACTATAATGAAAAATGCTATTCATCTCTCGAGAGAGATGTGATAGAATCTGAATGCAAATCAAAGCACAATTTTTAAACTTCCTTTATTTTTCTTGCTTTTTGCAACATAGATAATATAGAAATATATTTTTCATGATTTCACAGGTATAATTGATATAATATTTCTTACTTAATCTGTGGGAGAGGAGCAGAAGGGAGAGAATTCAGAACTCAAATTTTTTTTTAATGAATGTTTTAGAAAATAAGTAAGAAAAAAAGAGCTGAAAGCATAAATATTGTCTTGGAGTGTTTTGTTGTGAAAGGAGGACAATGTGAGACAGTTAAGTGATCGTCCTTTTTAGAGTAAGAAGGATTTTTGTTGTAGATTAGTGGAAGATAAAGTTTTATAGTTTGGGGAGGTCATTATAAAGGTCCTTAAAGCATTGGAATGTGGGCTTATAGTATAATGGGAAGTTATAAGAATGACAGGGTGTAATTACTATTTTAGGAAGATTAAACTGGTTACATAGGATGGATTTAAGGAGAAAGGACGAAGACAGAGAGATTAATTAGGAGGCTATTGTACTTCAAGTCTGAAGCTCTGAATGCCAGATCTATGGTGATAGCAATGGGAAAAGAAAAGGAAAGGTCACATATGAGAGACATCACAAAAGCAGAAATAACAGCATTCTGCTAGGGAAGTGGGGAGAGGTAAGGAAAAGGAAAGATTCAAAGATAACCAAGTGATTGACAGAAACTGGAAAATAAGGAAGGGATAATATCTACAATTTTCTTCTGTAGAATCTAAGCTCTTTGAGGAAAGAAATAGATTTGATTTTCAGCTTTGTGTCACCAGCAGTATCATAGTACTTTACACAGAGTAAGATTGATAAATGTTTGTTGAATTGAATAGTTCTAGTTTTATTACTTCCATTATTCAAAACTTCTCACCATCCTTCTCTGCGGGTTACCCAAATGAATTTCTAGTTCACTGTTTTCCACATGATTTAGAAGCTGGGATTTTTGTTATTTATTGAGAACATTTATGAGTGTTTTTATTGTGATTGTTGTTGCTGATTGAGAACACTTAAAAGCTTTGCAGAAGCAAGACATGAGCTCTACTTACGGCCAAGCTTATTCTAACCCTTTCTCTCACTTGTTGTCATCTGAAACTAGTCTTACTGAGGCTTCAGCAGGTCAAGGTACTTTTAGCATGGCAGAGATAAGGGGAGGGAACTGCTGGAGGCTGTAGCAACAACTAACTTGATATTCACAGCGTCCACAGTAGCCATGAATATGCTGGTGCAATTCTGAATCACAAAATACCACAGACTCTCCACATGGAAGACAGAACTAAAACATTTATTCACATGCCAGAAAACCAAATCCATCATAGTAACAAAAATCGATACACAATAACAGTGCAGAGGACAACACTACCCCAAGTCTTCCCTCTGTTAGACTTCCCACAAACCAGTTCCCTCAAGTTTTCTCACTCATGCTTGTTGCTGCCTTTCCCAGCTCTGATTGCTCTCTGACTAACTTCCTCTCTGCTCTGCTCTAACTCCGTTTCTTCTTGTTCCACCCTTCCTGTTCCATGTGACTCAGGCTTCCTTGTGACTGTAAGCAGGTCTCATGGGCCTAGGGGGAAAGATCTTCCCATTAAGAAGCAAAATTACATTAACAATAAGCAAAAATGCATTATCCATACAGTGGCTAAGAGGGCTCAAATTTAGAAAGCTGTGTTTTAATGACTAGATTCCATAGGCGTAAGGAAGGCAAAAAGAAGGAATTCAGAATAGACAATGTAGAGGAGAGTAAGATCTCAAAGAATATGACCTTATACAGATCCTAAGGAATTTTTCTCCTTTTTAAATTTAAACATTATAATGTGTCTATCCCTCTATCTCTGAAAGTAATCAGTACATCAAAAGCCATTCATAATTCCAAATCTAAAATATCATTGTCTTATGTAATTTTCCCCAGCTATTACAAAATAGACAGAAGATGCAATCATTTCTCATTTTAAATGCAAAAGTGATATCATAAATTAAATATGAATGCTTCTTTTCAATACTCTAATGGACCTATGATGTCATCAATGAATTTCTTTCTTCTGTTGAGGTAGATAAGTGATTGCAAACTCTAACAGAATGGGTCCCTGTGGGCCATGTATTGATTTAGAAATCCACAAATTCACATTATGTTGTATTGTATTTTTATTTACTTTGTTAAACATTTCCCAATTGCATTTTAATCTGGTCCTTACTCAGGAGTTTTGTGATTGTGACACCTCTAATATAGATCACAACCCATTCATGACTGCCTGTCCTATGTTAATCTTAGACCCACAACATGTCATCTCCCATATTGGTATCTTTGCACTGGTTGCCTACCATACCTGGAATGCACTTCCTCCTTTTCTTTGCCTCACAGAGTTTCTCTCTTCTTTTAAGATGCATCTTCTGTATGAAGCATTTTCTAATTCCCTCAAGGACTAATATATCCTTCCTCCAAAACTACCTTGTATTCAACTACATTGTATATATCTATGTTTATTTTTATACTCATATTGCACATATTTTATAAGCACTTATTATCTTCTCCTTTGGAATGTAAGGTCATTGCAAATAGAAATTTTTTAATTTTTCTGTATTTGTATCCCCACCTTCTAGCTCAATGTCTAACACATAGTAGATGCTAAAAGAATATCTCCTAATTGACTGATTATTGATCAACTGATGTTCTAGTAACCCTCTTCTTATTGACTTACTGAGAATTCCAGTATAGTATGCAGATTGTCCATTAACTCTTCCTCACTCATGATGCTTGATCACACTATTTACTTTTTTACATTGGGAAAGCAATCTTATTATCTCTGTTGTGTCAAACTCGAATAGAAACAGATCCCTACAGACAGCATACTGACTTAGAAAATCACAGATTAACATTTTCTATATTGTATTGTATTTTTATTTATTTTGTTAGACATTTCCCAATTATATTTTAATGTGGTATAGCCACACTGGGGAGTTTTGGTGAATAAGTCTGAAACTACTATTCTATACCTATTTTCCTATGCTATTTTGTATTTTCAAGGTGTTTTTCAGGTGTTGTTCAGATTCACTATGAACCTTTCTGCCACAATTATAATTAACTCAAAAAAGCTAATGGTCAAGAAAAGAACTGTGGTTGTAGTTGTATAGTGGAGAGCAATTTTGAGATCAGGAGTACTTAACATAGAAATAGTCATGCTGAAGACTGAGAATCCGATTCAGTAAGTGGTTCCTCCTTGGTGAAAGTAGGAGCAAAACAGAGATACCATAGATTTGACGGATATTTTTTAATAGGACTTGGCAATTAAGTAGGCATAAAGATATAGAGGAAGAACCAAAGAAGACTCTGAGGTTTCAAGACTGGTAAGATCTCATGCCAAGAAAATCCCAAATGGTCATAAAGAGTCAGACATGACTGAAATGACCAAAAAATAATGAAAGATTTCATCCAGGCCTGGAAACCAAAAGTCACTAGTATGGATTTTAGAAACCAACAAGGCAGATAGACTCCAAAATGCCAACAATCCCCGTTCTATTTAGAACTTCCAGTCAGTTGTCTTTGCATTCTCTTATTGTCTAAGTTCCACCACAGAAGCAAGCTCCATCTTCTTCATGTCAAAATGCCAATCTACTTCCCATCATACTGGTTACCCAATCCTATTCACCTAATTTCATCACTTTATAAACTATAAACCTATGCAATCTTCTGAAATTTTATCCCTATTCCTATCAACCTTACTATACAGTAAGCCCATTAAAACCCTAATCACCCCTCTTCAACACCATTCTTCTGTACCTTTTGAATCCCTTGAACTATCTTCAACCATTTTATTCTCAACCACTCCCCTCAGATGTGAAAACTGTCCTGAGAAGAAAATCTTCCATGATTCTTTATGTGCATAAAGCTATCTAACTGGATTCTGGATAAAAAATGTCCCTTTCTACACAGGGATTATCAAAATTCTCTAGGGTTTCCTGTACCATAGGCAATACCTTCAGAGGTCCACACAAATTTGCTCTGGGTCCTTATTTCAAAAGGCACCCAAAACTATCCCCATATTTTCTTTCTACTTCAAGGATAAGCCAAGTAGAATTATATACTCAACTAAGAGGCAAGACAAGAAAGGTCAGTCAGAGAAATAGCAAAGCATGTCAGTTCCTTGTAGATTTTAGGCATGGTGTAATGAGCTGCAGGGTATTTATTTTGCTCTCATTGTTATTGTTGTTCGCCCTTCATTTTCAAAGAAGGTCAATGACATCATATGCATGATGTCTTGACTTGTCTATGAATTGGGTTTAAGTGAGGAAGAGCTGTGCAAATTGTCAGCCTTAATCACTCTTCCAGAGTCATCAAAGTCCAGTGGTGAGACCTAAGTCGGGATGACTGGCAATGGCCCAGGATGCAGTGGATAACCTTGGTCTTTCTAAATTAAGATCTTTCCCAGGCCTCAGTTTGTCTGAAAAAGTACCCATTCAATGACCAAGGTCAGGTAAGACCAAGAAGACAAAAATAATGACTTAATTTACTATCACACAAGTGTCAATATGGAAGGGGAAAACTCTCAAAAGTTTCTATCCAGAACAATTGCTATTTACACTCACAACAGGCAAGCATTCTGGATCTGTTTAGATGCAAACTTTACAATTAAGCAATCATGTTCTAGTGATAGAAACCCCAGATCTCTCACATTAAACAATATCAATATATATGCAAGATTTAATAATACAGAAAGTGCGAATTTTTAAACAACCAATAAGTTGAAAAGAACAAAATTACATTAAAGGGAATTGACTCACAAAGAAATAAAATTTAAAAAAAATCTGAAAGTCAATTGTACAAGTTCAATTTCTCTAGGACCTCAAAATTTAGGGTATCTCAGGTGGAAATCCTCTTCACTAGTTCCCCTAAATGTAAAGGGTTCAGTTTTATCCTAGGCAAAGCTCCATATGTATTCATGGCTACCCTAGTCCCTATGACCTGACAGCCAGATATGTAACATTTCACCCTTCCCCCAGGATTCTCTAGTATACTTGAGGGTGTCTAGTCTCTGCCATTGACTCCAGCCCCTTCCCCCAATAGTATTCCAATTTTAGGAGTCCCTAGATCCCAAGTTCCATTCAGCTACTAAACAGTCAAGTTAGCTTTTGTAAAGACATGTTTCCTTCAAACATAGAATTTTGAACTCAAAACCGTTCTTTAAAGAAGTTTTTTTGTTTTAATGTTAATTGGGAAAAATAAAATATTATAAAAATACAAAATAACAAAATAAAAAATAGCAAACCCACCAACAAACCTTCAATGCCAGAGGTGGGAGGGCATAATCCCTATCCCAGGTACATACATAACATATATTATACATATACATACATTCATACATTTGAGTGTAGATATGCTCATTCACAGAGAGGTAGAACCATATGAGAATTTGATATGTGCATATTCATTCTATGCAAATACAAATAGCTTTTTAGGTAGTCCTGATATTGGGGCTGATAAACATAATGAAAATAATTCCTATAGTCTGATTTCAAACCAAACAATGTAGATTTGGTTTTAAAGATGCTAACTCTGTGTTATTACCAGTCTTGTTTAGGGTTAAAGTATTTTTATCATTTACTCTGAATGAGCTATACCAAGAGGGGAGGAAAAAGCTAAAAGAAACCAACCTGAAGTACTTTTATTTAGTCTTTAAGACCATGTTTAAGGGGAAGACTAATTGCTGGTAATTAGAACTGCCCAAAGGTACTATAAATATAGCCTTAAAAACTCATTCCAGAATGTGGTTGGCTACCTGCTGACCCAATGATTTTTTCAAATTAGCTGTTTCCTTTACTTTAGGAAGAATGATGTTGGCCACCCTTGATCTTAAAACCAATTTCTTCTGCATCCATTAATGTCAGCCATACTTCAAGGCTCTTCAGTTCCTTGCACTTCTAACATATCTTCTCAACTGCTCCTGACTCTTAAAATAACCCTTAGGAGGGGCTACCAGTGACCACATGACAACAATTAATAATGATTGCACTAGGCTGCTCCCCTTTTACATTTTACATTAGCTCACCCTTCTACATTGTCTGGAATTGTGGGAGCCTGGGAAGGATTCTGATAATAATTGTAAAGAGCATTTCTAAGAGTTTCACATCACACTATGGCTCCGAGAGTACCCTTTCTGGATACATGATGTTCACACAGCAATTCAAAGGGGTTGGACTAGATGCTATCTAATGACCCTTAAAGTCCTAGCAACTATGATACACCCACAAAAGAAGAAAATGTACCTCAAGTACCCTCATGTACTCTCCCCCCAGATAAAAGTCTCCAGTCTTTCCTCTCTTCTGGCTCTTTGGTGCTCTCCTAGGAACGTATATTATAACTAGTATTGTAGTTACCTATTTATTTATCTTACTATCTACTTCACCTGCACCCCAACAGAACATCATCTGTTTGACAGCAGGGATTTTACATCTCATTTCATCTTTCTAGTCTGAATACTTCTCTGTGTTGCACACAGTAGGTGTTTGATAGATTTTTTTTGAAAATAATGTGAAGATTGAAATCAACACATTCCATGAACTTCTTGGTGTACCTAGGTGCTCCAATTGAATTAGTCAACAGACTTTGGATTTTTTTTGCACAATAGTTAGAATTTGGACCTCTTCTTTTTTTTGCCTCTCAAGAAACTGCTGGGAAAGGCAGAAAAACCTACCTTAAGGAGTACTCAAGGAAAACAATGGAATTAAAATAACTGGTCCTTAGTCGCATCCAGAATTCAAGGCAAAGCTTAATGTTGTGTGTATCACTTATGAGATAAACATGGGCAATGCACCACATTTGAAAGACTGACTCTTTCAACATGAGTTTGTAGAATTCCACATCATTTAAAGAAAATTTCCTGTGATGATGTCATTGCAAGATACTCCATCTACTTAAAGAATCCCTTGAGTCATTTATTATTTCTATTTTCTTTTCAGAAAATTAAGTACTCTTCAGTATTGAGAAGCAATAAACATTAAAGAACAAATCAAACCTACCAAGAACGAGCCACAAAGCAGATAAAGGACCCTCTATATGACACAACTTCCCAGCAACAACTTAAAGGGCTCGTTCTGTGATTGGTAAAGGAAGATGATGACTATAAAATGTTGTCTTTCTGCTCTAGTTTTCAGTAAAGCTTCCCTGAACACTGATTTTAATGTATTATTGATTTTGTAGCTGTACTAATCTTGGTCAAAGGAGTAAAAAAATACATGAGGTGTGAATTCTGAATTTTGTTCGCTCATTTTTATCCTGATCCCTTCCTTTGACTCAGATTGAGTGGAAAAAGTGTTCAACATGAAGTCGGGAAACACTTAGGTTCAAATCCCATTTCTGACATAGTTCAGGCTATCATCCGTCACTTCTCACCTACACTATTCCTATAGTCTTCTGTTTGCTATCCCTGCGTAAGGTTTTCCCTATACTAATCCATCCTCTACTCAGTGTAACTCTTTCCTAAAGTGTAGGTCTGTCTATATTATCCACCCCTCCTCACCCAATATGCAGTGGTGTCCTCTGGCATTGAAATCTCTTCTTAACCTGATGACTTCCTATTGTTCTAATCTTCTTACACTGACCTACTTACTGTTCCTCCTACAAAACACTACATCTCCCTTCTCCATGATTTTGCACTGCCTATCTCCTCTATTTGGAATGTCCTTTCTCCTCAGCTCTACTTCTTTCCCTGGCTTCCTTCAAGACTCATTCTAAATCTCCACTTCTGTAGTAGATTTTTATTGGTTTTCTAGCTACTAGTACCATTCCCTTGGAGAATATTTTTGATCTGAATATATTTTATATATAAATTCTTATTTATATGTTGCCTCTCCATTAAAATGTGATGTTAGGGACTGGTTTTTTGCCATTTTTCATATTCCCAGCAGTTATCCTAGTGTCTGGCACATAAGAGGGCCTTAATAAATGCTTGTTAACTGACTGACTGGTTGCATGACCTTGGGAAATCCACCTGAGTTCCAAGAGGCTCTGTTTTACGATCTTTAAAATGGGAGTAGTAATCCTCATAATAGCTACCTCATAGGATTGCTGTGAAGAGAGTACTTTGCAAACTTTTAATTGACATGCTCCCAGTTTATCTCCCAGAGATCTATCCTCTGCATTGCTGCCAAAATTCTTTTTATGGGACAGGTGTGACTCTATCAACCAACGGATCATAAATATCAAACTAAGAATGGGTACAGACATCAACTAATCCAAACTTCTCATTTTACTGGAAAGAAAACTGAGGCATTTGAGAGAAATGACTAGTTTGAGGAAAGTCATGAAACTAACAAATAGTGGAAGCAGGAATAAATCTAGTTCTCCTGACTCTTATCCAGTCATTTTCCCACTGTACCACATTGCGTCTTACTGCTTTAAAGGGTACTTGGTTGGTTGATTTCTTTTGCAAATTCCTGATGCTAAGCAATGAGCTTGAGTCTTTCAACTTGAATTCATTGAATAAGACTTTATTTAAAAGGAATTTCTCATGGTGATGGCACAGGAAAATAGCACAAGTTATTAAAAGAATACCTTCACTAATTTGTTATTTCCATAAGTTCAGATTTTTGCTGCATAGGTTTTCTTTCTGCAGAGACCTGAAAAACAACTCAGCAAGTATATATTCTATCGGTTCAAAGTCAATAGTGGTATCTTCACATGCAACAGGCAGCCCAGGGTGTTTTTTTCCTCTCATTTATAGAACAAGTACTATATACCATGATCACAGGACATGAGTCAAAGCCTGAATTTATTTCACTAAACACTGCATTATTCTCTGTATTATAACTAACTCAGGATAACCACAAAGCAGAAAAAAGACACATTCTCTCGGGGAAGTCCTTTACATATAACAGATTTATCTAGATCCAATGACTATGAAGTATAAACTGTTAGCTGCTGGAAATTGGAACTTGATCAATATCTCTTTTAGGAATAGTGAGATAGAAAATGTCATAAAAACTCATTTTATTATTGTTTGAAACAAGCCAGACAGCAAGAGTGGCCCCTTCTCCCCTCTGTCTTTATCAACTCAGGACAAGAAGTCAAGTAGGATTCAGTACTTCCCTAGAAAAAGCCCTGCTTAATAAGCCTTTCTGTTGAGTAATCACATCTAAACTGACTGGAAAGATAATTGCCAGTGGATTCATTCCTATTTTTTTATGAGTATTTTATTTGTTTTCAGTGTTCTATAATCACCTCCACATATCTTAGATCTTTCACCTCCCTCTCCTTTCTCCCCTCCCTCTCCACTCCCTCCTCGAGACAGCTTGCAATCTTATATAGGTTCTACACATACATTCCTATTAAATACAATTTCACCATAGTCATGTTGAATAAAAGAATTAAAAGGAATGGGAGAAACCAAAAAGCAAAACATATCACAAAAGAAAATGGTCTGCTTCATTCTGCGATCTAATGCCATAGTTCTTTCCCTGGATGTGGAAGGAGATTTGCCTCAAAAGTCCATTGGAAATTTTTTAGGTCCTTGCATTGTAATGAAGGACTAAGTCTACCAGAAAACTTCCTCCCTCATTGTGGTTGTTGCTGTGTACAGGGTTCTCCTGGTTCTGCTCCTTTCCCTCAGCATCAGTTCATATAAGTCTTTCCAGTCCTCTCTGAAGTTTTCCTGTTCATCATTTCTTATAGCACAATAGTATTCCATTACTCTCATATACCACAACTTGTTCAGCCATTCCTCAATTGATGGGTATCCCTTTGATTTTCAGTTTTTGGCCATCACAAAGAGAGCTGCTATAAATATTTTTGTACAGGTGGGACCTTTCCCATTGTAACGGTCTCTTTGGGATACAGTCCTAAAAGCCATATTGCTGGGTCAAAAGATATGTACATTTTTGTAGCCTTTTGGGCATTGTTCCAAATTGCTCTCCACAATGGTTGGATCAGCTCACAGCTCCACCAAGAATGAATTAGTGTTCCAATTCTCTCACATCTTCTCCAGCATTTATCATCTTCCTGTTTTGTCATGTTAGTCAATCTGATAGGTGTGATGTGGTACCTCAGAGTTGTTTTGATTTGCAGGTCTCTAATTAATAGTGATTTAGAGCATTTTTTCACATGACTACAGATGCCTTTAATTTCTGCCTCTGAAAACTGCCTGTTCATATTCTTTAACCATTTATTATTTGGGGAATGACTTGTATTCTTGTGCATATGAATCAGTTGTCTATATATTTTAGAAATGAGGCTTTTATCACAGACAATAGTTGTAAAACTTCTTTCCCAGTTTTCTGCTTCCCTCCTAATCTTGGTTGCATTGAATTTGTTTGTGCAAAAACTTTTCAATTTCATGTAATCAAAATTATCCATTTTGCATTTCATGTTTTCCATCTCTTATTTAGTCAAAAATTTCTCCATTCTCCATAAATCTAACAAATACATTATTCCTAGCTCCCCTAATCTGTTTATAGTATCAGTCTTCATACCTAGATCATGTACATATTTGGACTTTATTCTTTTTTTATTTATTTATTTTCAGTGTTCCACAATCACATCCATAAAACCTAGACTTTTTTTCTTTCCCTCCCTTCCCCTCCTTCTCCCCCATCTTCTTCTCCTTCCCAAGATGGCACACAATTTTATATAGGTTCTACAAATACATTCATATTGAATACATTTTCACCATAGTCATGTTCTATAGAAGAGTTAAAATGAATGAGAGAAATCATATAACAAACCAAAACATAATACAAAAGAAAATAATCTGCTACAATCTGTGATTGAATTCCATAGTTCTTTCGCTGGATGTGGAAGGCTTTTGCCTTAAAAGACCATTGGGAATTTTTTAAGTCTTTTAATTGCAATGAAGTTCTAAGTCTACCAGAAAAAATCCTCACACACTGTGATTGTTGCTGTGCACGAATTTCTCCTGGTTCTTCTCCTTTTGCTCAGCCTCAGAACATATAAGTCTTTCCAGGCCTCTCTGAAGTCTTCCTGTTCATCATTTCTTATAGCACAATAGTATTTCATTATATTCATATACTATAATTTATTCAACCATTCCCCAATTGATGGGCATCCCCTTGATTTCCAGTTTCTGGCCACCACAAAGAGTGCTGCTATAAATATTTTTGTACATGTGGGACCCTTTCCCATTTTTATGATCTCTTGGGGATACTGTCCTAGAAGCAGTATTGCTGGGTCAAAGGGTATGTACATTTTTGTAACCCTTCGGACATAGTCCCAAATTGTTCTCCAGAATGGTTGAATCAGCTCACAGCTCCACCAACAATGAATTAGTGTTCCAACTCTCCCACACCTTCTCCAACATTTATTATCTTCCTGTTCTGTCATGTCTGCACTCTGATAGGTGTGATGTGGTATCTCAGAGTGGTTTTGATTTGCATCTCTCTAATCAATAGTGATTTAGAGCATTTTTTCATATGACTATAGATGTCTTTAATTTGATAGTTCCTGAATTTGGCAGTGATATTCCTTGGTGTTTTTAGTTTGAGATCCCTTTCAGGAAGTGAACAGTGGTTTCTTTCAATGACTATTTTGCCCTGCTTCTAGGACCTCTGAGCACTTTCACTCGATGATTTCTTTGAAGGTATTGTCCAGGCTCTTGTTTTCAACATGGATTTCTGGTAGACCAATAATCCTTAGATTTTCTCTCCTGGATCTATTTTCCAGGTCAGTTATTTTTCCAATGAGATATTTTACATTTTCTTCTATCTTTTCATTCTTTAAACTCTGTTTGACTGATTTTTGATGTCTCATAGAGTCATTAGTTTCTACTTGCCTGATTCTAATTTTATCAAATTGTTTTCTTCAGTTAACTTTTTCATCCCCTTTTCCATCTGTCCAGTTCTTCCTTTTAAGGAATTATTTTCTCCAGGTTGGTTTCATACTTAATTTTCCATTTGTCCAATTTTTCTTTTAAATTCTTCTGTGATTTCTTTTTCCATATTGTTAAAATTATTGGCCAGTTTTTCTTCTATTTCTCTAATTTGGTTTTTAAAATCCTTCTTCAGCTCTTCTAAGAATGCTCTCTGGGCTTGAGACCAGTTCATATTCCCTTCTGAAATTTCAGGTGGGAGTACAGTCTCAGTGCTCACCTCTTTCATATTCGTGTTTTGGTCCTTATCCCTATAGAAAGATTCTATGGTCTTTTCTTTTCTGCTTTGCTTCTTCCTCATGATGATTATCCTTTTCCTGGCTTTTAAAGTAAGTGTCTGCTTCTGGGGCACAAAGGGCTCTGTCTCACAGTTCCTGTACTTTAAACTTGAGGTTTTGTGTGTTGTGGCCTCTGGTTCTTTCAGCTAGATGTGAAAATGCTGCAGTTTACCTGGTGATAAGCTGGCTGGTGTGAGAAAGCAGAGGCAAGGTGAGGTCTTTCTGGGATTCCCTGGAGTCACCTGGAGCTAGCTGTGTTAAATGTGGAGGAGAGGTGGTCTGGCCACAGGAGGTCTCCTTTGCTGAGCTAGAGCATCAGCAAGCTCAGTGATTGGTGAACCATCTGCACTAGTTTCTTCCTGATTCCTCTGAGGTGCTGAGGCATACCTGGGGTCCTGGTGTTGACAATTGTGGGCTCCAACCCCTTGGGGCTCAGGATCTCCTCCCAGTTTGCTGAGGTGGGGTTGTCTGGGACAACTCCAGTCCTGCACTGCTCCCCTTCAATCACAGCAAGAGCGACTCCCCTCCCCTTTGCGATTTTCCTAGCCTCATGGGCTAAGAGACTGTTTGCTCCTTTAGCTGATCCCACTGTTCCAGGATTTATCCTGGGGAAATATTTTATGGATCTTTCAAGGTCAACAAGGGGAGGGGTAGAGCATTTACCAATCACTCTGCCATCTTGGCTCCTGGGAGTTCAAGTCCATTATTATTTCTTAAGAAATCAATAGAAATGGTCATTTCCCTTCTTGGCAGATGGGAGGTGTGATGTCTTATGGAAGAAATAGCAAGTATGCTAGTGTAGTTGGATCACAGTGTGTAGAGAGGAGAGAAAAAAGTCAGAAAATTAGAAAAATAATATGGAGCCAGGTCAGGAAGAAATCTAAATGCTAAAGGAAGCCACTGTTGTTCATTGGGTGAAGGGGGTGGAGGGAATGGAAGCAGGTGGGTAATATGAGCTACACTTTAGAAAAGAGCTACTCTGAATGGTGGATGTAATTAGCATAGGGAGAGATAGAGATCTCTTTGTATATTTCTAAACTATATTCAATTATTAGACTCTTGGTTTTAGAATTAAATGACCAAGCAGCAGAATAGGCATAAGGGTAAGTGATCTGGATTTTGTCACCTTAAACAAAGTCAACTTATATAAAGAGGGGCCTTTTAAAGAGATTTGCATTGGAGAAATTTTGTGCATGATGTTATAAGAGAAGTGTAGGACTGAGGGAAAACAGATGAAATAATCATGTAATCAAAGTGGGGGACAACCATTGGATAGCCGATATCTCCCAATACTATCCACAATCTCAGGAGAATGCAAGGAATGCACCAAGAAGAATCAAAGAATTTGAGTGTTGGAAGGTACGTCAACTACTCTAAGCCATGTATCTAAAGAATCCCCACAATAACACATCCAGATAATAATCTTCCAGGATCAACTTGAAGACCTCTGAGGAGAAGGAACCCACTCCTTCCTAGGCCATCCATTTCACTGTTTGAAACTTCCAGTTGTTAGGAAGCTTTTCCCAACATCAAGTCAAAATTTTTTGCAGCTTCTACCTATTGTTTCTGATTCTGCCACCTGACCTAAAGTCTAGTCTCTCCTTCACATGACCCATCTTCAGATACCTGAACACAGCTATCAGGTCCCCTCTGCATCTTCTATTCTCCAGGCTAATCATATCCAGTTCCTTTAACTGATATGGATTCAAAACGCTTTACTATCTTGTCTCCCCTCCTCTGGACTCTCCAGTTTCTCAATGTTGTTCTTAAACTATGATGAATGTATGTGAGTACATGGATGACAATCATGTAAGATAGGCCACTACTGATGAGCCATACCTTTCCTCACAAGAAAGAGTATTCACATCAATAAGTTCACAGGTTCATTTAGGGAGGAGAGTATTAAAGTATTGCTAGTTGGGAATTACAATAAATAGAACACTGTTCAAGAAAACCTGGACTGAAATCCTGTCTCACACAGTTTTGTGACCCTAACCTCTCTGAGTCTCAGCTTCCCTGTCTGTAAAATGGGAATAATAATACTTCTAGTACTTAACTCATAGGGTTATCCAATGGAATAAAATCACTTGAGAAACTTTAAAGCCCTATTCAGGGTGCCCCAAAATCTTTAATCATTCAAAACTTAACTAACATTTTTGGGATACCCTATATAAATGTCAGGTATTATTATTTTCAGTGGAATGGATTCAACTTCCAGTGTAATGAACCAGCTTATTTCTTTGAGTGTCTATTTCACAGTCTCAGAGTTGGGTGGGAGGAGGGGACAAAAACTCAAAGGTCATTTAAGTCAAGATATATCCAACCAAAAATTCCTTGTCCCAATTGGTGTTAGTTTTATTCTGTTGTGATAAGTTAAAGAGGCAGAAAAAATCTAACCCCTTTATCACATAACAAACATTCCAATATGGGAAGAAAACTATCATTTTCTCTTCTCAAGTCTTCTCAAAACTACATATCCCCAGGGCTTTCAATCAACCCATACATGTTTGATTTAGATTTCTGCACTTTTCTAATTGCCTTTGCTGGACCAACTCTAATACGTCAATGTTTTTCCTAAAATGTAGTACCTAGAACTAGACACAGTAATCCATATGTGGTCTGACCAGAGCAGAGTAACCATGACTATTCCTTTCATTGTTCTGTGATTAGAAAAATTAGTAGTATTGTATGTTAATTGTGTGTGCAAATGTGTATGTGTATGTAGATACCCAGGTGTCCCCTGACCCTCGCTGTCCACCCCTTTGCCATTCCTTAGCTCAATGACTCAGGTAACCTAAATTCAATTTAAAGATTTTTTAAAATTTATAATTACAATTTAAAATTACAAGAATTATCTGAAAATTTGGCATGATTTCTAATCATATTGTTTTTCTCCTAGAAGACATTTGTCTGAGATTTTATTTGTTTCTGGAAGGCTTGTTGAGGTGAAATATCACTCAGCCTTGAAAACAGATGTTTGGTTATCCTTATTAGGTGCTTTTTCTCGACATCAGTATTTTAATAGTGTGATTAAACCAGATGGAAGATAACTCATTGCTCCCCCCACCCTTCTTTGAAAAAGAAAAGCATTGAAAATCAAAATAAACACATGGGCAGGTATTTTCACAATCCAGTTGCCATAACAACTTGATTTCACATACATGGTAAAATCATCTTTTGATCATGCCTATGGATTTTGTGAAGTAAGGGATTCATTTTATTCACTTAATTATTTCTTATTCCACAAAGCCCCCTCCTTTTCTGAAGAAAACAAAATAAGCCCATGGCCGAGTTTATTAAACAACTGAAATGGAATCGTAAATAGAAGCTCCCCTCCGAACTATAAAGCAAAAGGGCTCCCAGAAGAAAGCTTGAGATTCTTATATTGCACTTTCACAGACTTCTAATGATATTTTTAAAGGGTATTTTCTTTCCATGAAAATTAAATACTTCTGGTAATTTTACGACACGAGAATTATCCATATATTTTTCCCCGTTTCAACGGGCCAATTCAAAAGTAGTTTATGATAACACTACCAAAACATATTGCTGCAAAATGCCTTCCTTCTGGCTCATTTTTTTTTCTATTGTTTAATCTCTGGGCCTGAATGCATCTGGAAAACAGGAAAGACAGTGGGAGGTGTGAGAAGCTGGTATCAAGGAACCAGTGGCTCCCTAGCAACATTTCCTGGGAAACACAGCCTCATTTGTCAAGAAGCCCTAAAGCTGAGAGCTGAATGGCCCTAGGGACTGATAATAGCATATACAAAAGAAAAGTTAGCATTTACCTTACCACACTGGAACAGGTTCAACACAACCTTAATAATGAATAACCAAATGACAGTACCAATGGAGTCTTCTACCAAAGGGAACTGTTGGTATTAGATATTGTGGTCTGTCGAGGAGATGTGAGAAGTCAAATCACTCATTGAGTGACATTTAAAGAAGTCATTTTATACTGTGTGGATCTGTCTTACCTTTATTTGCCCCAGCTTACTCCTCAGAATTGAGCAGTAAGTGAATAACAAAGGGATGATGCTTCACAATCGAAATGTTAATGTTTTATTAGGAGAATGACTGGGGCCTAGGGACCGAACTGGAGCACTCAAGGTAAAGTGTGAGGCAAAAGAACCAGACCTTGGGTCCGGAGGCAGACAACTGGAGTACAAATGAAGCTCTGATGCTTAGTATGTTGTGACCTCAGGCTGGTGCTTTCACTTATCTGAGCCTCAATTTCTTCATGTGTAAAATAAAGGGCCTAGACTAGAGGACCTCTAAAGTCCCTTCTAACTCTAAAGGATGCTGATGAAAAGCTGCTGATGCTCTATCAATGGAGTCAAACTCAAGCAGAAATTAATCCCTGCAGGCTACATATTGATTATGAAAAACACCAAATTAGCATGTTTTATCCTATATTACATTTTTATTTATTTTATTAAATATTTCCCAAGTATATTTCACTCTTGCTCTGAGATATTCTCATGAGTTTGGTGGCTGCTTATGGCTGCAGGCCACATGTTTGATATCTCTACTGTAAGTGTCCTTGGGCAAATGGAGTGATTTGGATTCTAGTCTGCTCTAGAAAACATAGAATTAAATCAACAATTTGAATTTCTGTCCAAAGGAAACGCCACAAACACCAGTCTTATGAATGATGGAAGACTGGACAAGTCACCTCATCATTCTGAATCCTGGTTTCTCTGTCTTTAAAATGATTGTACTATGTTACAAAAATGCTTGTTTTATTCCATAAATTAAAATGAAAATACACAAGTAGAATGAGGGGGTTGGGCTAGATAACCCACAAGGTCTCCTCTAGCTCTGTATCTATGATGTTCTCTTATAATAAATACCTGTGAGCTATACAGTGAGCCCTCAGTTGACAGAAACCAAATACCATAAATATGTGGAAAAATACCAATTCACATCTTTGCCTATTGCTCAGATTTCACTTTCACTTAACTTCCATAAGTAGAGAGATACACTAAAGGTCTCATGAGTCTGAAGAGGGGCGTGGACATGATCCAGGTTTAGATGCATAAAGTTGGAGCCCAAGGAGAAAGTAGGAAAAGAATACTATCTTGGTTTGTTCTATCAGGTATTTCCTAGACATCAGAGGGAGAGAATATTTTTCCTGGCACTAGAGAAATCATTTCTGAAGCTTTTAATATAAACTCCTCACTTCATCTGTGTAGAGTAAACATTTCAAATGGACACACACAGGCTTTGTTAGTAGAAAACTTCATGCATTACCACTAGAACAACAAACACAGGATAGAAATCTAGGTCGTAGAATCATAGATTTGGAGTTAGAGATGAGCTATTAGGAATATGGGGTTTCAGGAGATTAATGCTATATGTATATATGCAAATTGCTTGGGATTTGTGGGAAATTAAATCACTTTAAACAACCAACTGAAAGGTAGTATGGCATGATGGATAAAGTGTCTGGGTTGGAGTCAGTAAAACCTGTGTTCAAATCCCATCTTTGACACATATGATTATTTGAATCTTCATCGGTCCATTAATTTCCCAATGCTCTCTCACACAAAAACACAACTTCTCTGAGATACTAAGTTACATAGTGGATATTGATCTCCATTGGTAAAAGGGATTTCCTCACTGGGAGTTCCCTACATCCTGCTTCTGATCTAAAGTAAGTAGATCTTTGAAAAAATAACAAGGTGTTTGAATAAGCTTTTCAGTGTTCCCAGACCTGTGATTTCATCAGCCAAGAAAATTTCCTAGGATGAAAATACCCAGTCCCTGATTCAGACAAGCAATTTACAGTCTTAAAGAATTGCCTAAATCACTGGAAGTTTGAGTGATTCATCCTAATCACATACCTAAAATGTAGCCGAGGAAAGCTTTAACCTCAGGTCCTCCTGTCTCTAAGACCATCCCTCTACCTACTGTACCACCTCTTGACTAAATGTAACTTCTCTTAACATTGACATATCTATGGATTTCACCCATGCTACTTACTCTTCTCCTACTACTGCCATTCCATAGAACTACTTTGTCCTTTTTTTAAAGAATCCATTGCTTCAGCTTCTTACCTAGAAATGTAAAAAGGTTAAGATTCCATCTAAAAATGTCTGTTTAGCATCAAAGGCTACTTCTATGAATCCTAATAACATAAGGAATGAGTGATGGCTTCTATTAACTGGCAATTGGATGGTGTGTTTTATGATGTGAATCAGCAATTTAAAAGAGGCTTTGCTTTGTTTATTCCCTGGTGAGAGGATTATTAAAAGAACCAAGACCAGATACACTATGCTCAAATAGAAGAGAAGAAAAAAATATACCAACTAGAAGCCCTAGACTTCAAATTACACAAATGCTAAGTAGGAATAAAACGGGTAAAAAAAAAGAAGAGACTGAGGGTAGAGAATCCCTGTCTCCTCTCCTTGCAGCCAGAGACCATATGTCAATCATCTTAAGGAAGATTAATTCTGGTATTCAAGACTGTCCTAAATCTGTCTCCAATTTACCTTTCCATCTCATATCTTCTTCACATATTTTACTGTAGCCAGATTTATAGGGATTGTCCACTTTTCCCTGGTAGGTCATCCCTGCCCCTTGATTCATTTCCATACTTAATCTTATCATCTCAATCTCTAAAACAATCAAAGGATATGTTTTGATATTTTCTTGTTAATAAAATTATGATTACTTTCTCATTAATTAGCATTAGTTCCAGATCCCACCTTAGTTAATTCAATATTATTTGTTGAGTAAATCAAGGAAATCTCCCTTTCCAATAGTATTTATTCATATCTCTACATATTAAACCCTTTAATCTCCTATAAATAAATATTAAAATGACCAAATATATAATTTAAGAAATAAAATAATAGTAGAACAAAGACTTAGATAACTATTTCCAACACTTTTGTTATGAGAAAGATCACAGCCAATGTTATTTCAGGCCTTTCTATAGAAGTAGCTGGCTATCTCTTTTATACTTGTATTACCTCAAGAAGTGCAATTTCATCATTCAGATCATGCCATATACTGATTAAAGTCTCATAAGAATCTTCTTCATATTCATTCTCAATATAAAGAGTTAAGTTCAGTCACTTAGGAAATAACTTATATCAAATCTTTTTCTTTCTTATTTCTTCAGCCATCAGGTAATAAATCTCTTCAGCATATCTAATGCTAGCACTCTTAACAAGTCTCTCTCCAGATTCACTCCTCATAAAATTATATTTCTTTGTAAGATAATAGCTAACACAGTTCTCAGAAGAAAAAAGTTTTTCTTCACTTTCTTTTTATCTTCTCCATAGTTTATGAAATAGATCCTCATAGAGGAAAGCTAAAAACACACTCTCCCTGATTCCATCGGGGAAAGTACGTTGTAGCAATAAAATTGCAAGAATCACTCCCAACTGCGGTATAAACTGGTTTTTTGCAAGTCAATTTGACTCTTAGAAATGAAATAACAGTATTTTAGCCTATGAAAGACCTTAGTAAAACAGTTGTTGCACTACATTTTAGTCCAAGTCCCCATTTGATCCTGCCATGTCCTAAGCCTGAAAATTCCACTTTTTCCACATTTATCTTCTCAGCTGCTACCTGTTCCACAAAGAACTGGCCACTCCCTGGTAAATGAGAATACTTTCTCCTCAAAGTTCACATACCACTTTTCTCCTTAGCATTTAATCACTCTTTCTTATATGATTGCCGAAGTATTATCCCTTCTAGAATATTAGTTTTTTCAGAAGATGGACAGGAATGAGTGTGCATATGTGTGTGTGCTTGCTTATACATACACATATACATATACACAGTAAATATATGTATATGTTGTATGTGCTCATGTATGCATATACAAACACATCTACATATACATATATACATACTTATGTCTGCATTTCTAATGCCTAACTCAATGTCTTCCAAAAAATAGGGGCTGAATTTTTGATGAATGAATGAATATTCAACCAATATTCTTGGCATCTATGTGAAGAATCCTCTTCCCTGAACCCAGATTTTTTAGTGATGGGGAAATTGTGTTTTATCATTCCATTTGCATAAATAAAGGGTAACTAGCTACTTATTAAAAATTCTAAATGTACAAAACAAATAAATTAGGACCTGATTATTTACTTTAAGAAAAAGTAATTACTTAATCCTGTCGAGACAGTTCCCTTGTCTGTTTAGAGGTTTTTTTTTTCTTCTTTTTTAACTGATCATGATTTGGCTGAGAGGTTGAGAGAAGAAAAACATAAATCTAAAATTTAGGAACTACTCTCAACGACAATGTCAAGTCTTTCTGACAGTATCATTCATGTCAATTGAAAAATATGATTAATATACAAAAATCCTTCTTGAAAACTTTCCCTCTCAAGAATTCCCTTAATTTTCATAGCAAAGGATAACTGCTTTATATAAGCAAGGACAGTAGGATATGGGGTGTAGTAGGACCTTGACCAATGAAGTTCTTTTAGGTAGTTGGTAGCAAAAATAACTAGCAAGAAAGAAAAAGTATGTAGATCAGGAAGAATTTTGCAATGTCCAAAAGAGATATAGTGATTTTTGTCTTTTTTTCTTTTTCTGGGGTTAGTTAACTACTATCTATCTATTCTCAAAGTACAAGTTGGTCTCTCTCCTAATAAAGAAGGGTAAACAGCTAATGAAGCATCTCTTTGTTCCACAGGTTCTCATGGATGAAGTATTTATTTATTTTACAACTTAGTAAATGTGCAAGTTTTATTTATTTGTTTTGAAGTCTCCAAAGATACAGAAGATCTAATGAAGTATTTATTTTAAAAAATTAAAAAAAAAAGAAGAAGGCTTTTCAGGGATAAACAAAAGATAAAGGAGATGAGGAGAGACAGAGGTAAAACTTGATTTTTAGGAGGTTGGTGAGAGAGGAATGTAACACAGAAGAGAAAGAGAGAAAGAATCATTGAACTTCCAAGTTCAAAGAAATATGAGGAAGTTATTTGAAGGAGGAGGAAGGAGCTGCTTGTTTTTCAAGGAATTATGAACACTGCAGCAAGAGGTTCATGAACTTTTTTTAATATATTTTGATAACTTTCAATAAAAATTGGTTTCCTCTGTAATCCTGTTTTTTTTTTATTTTATGCATTTAAAAACATTATTCTGAGGTATTTGTAGGCTTCAAAGACTGTCGAAAGGGTCTGTGACCTTCAAAAGGTGAAGGGTCTCTGATGTAAAAAATGAAAGATTTCAGGACTGGAAGGAATTTTAGAGGTCATCTGGGCTAGGAGTTCTTAATACGGGGTCCATGGATAGATTTCAGGGGGGGCATGAACTTAAACATTATTATTTTTAATAAATTATTTTTACTTTCACTAATCTTGAATTTTCTTCATAATCCTTTGTATTTTATTTTATGTATTTTTAAACAGTATTATGAGAAGGGGTCCATAGACATCATCAGACTGCCATAGGGTCCATGACACAAAAAAAGATTGAGAATGTTGATCTAGTCCAACACCATCATTTTGACTTTCAGAAATGGAGGGTGGGGAAATAAATTTCTTTGTTCAAGGTCAGACAGATAGTAAATGGCAGAAATGGAATTCAAACCCAGGCCTCTAGCTCTAAATGAAGTGCTTTTCCCACTATGCCCTATTGACTCTCTTGTATTGATCTCCATGTGCCATCAGTTAAAAGATCATCCAATAAGAATAGAGCAAGAAAAGAGAAATAGTGGGGGTTGGTGAACTCATGCTTAAGGTAACTGAAGCAGCTCATTATTGGTCTGACATTGACAAAATGTCTTCCCATGCCAAACATATAACACAGGATAGAAAGTCCCTTAAGATGTATCAAACCTCACGACTGCTACTCACTTCCCGTAATACACATGGGCAGAAATGGTGCTACCTGGAGGGAGGTAGGAAGCATCCCTAAGAATTATGATGACGTAGGCAAAAAACAAAGAAACAGAAACAAAAAACCTCTAAGACTTTAGGAACACAAGTGTCACCACTCCCATTCAAGAGCAAAAGAGTTGAGAAGAGAAAGGCAGATTTGTGGAAGAAACAGGTAGTTCAAAAAAAAATATGAAAACATTTTGATCTCTAGATCACAGCCTAACAAATAGAAATAGTGGACTCCTGAGCAGGGATAAAAGATACATAATAAGAGCTGGGGGTGGGCTAGGAAAGGCATTTGCTGAAATCTTGCAAATCTAATCAAAAGGGCTTTAACCTGAACAGAACAAGAGAAAAGTAAAACTGCTTATAAATAGCTATGAAGCTAGATGTTGCAGATAGTCTACATAAGGCATGTGGATAGCTTTGTCTGAGTATGCTGGCCTATAAGCATGACCTTTAACTCTACAAGGGAAGGAGAAGACAGAGTAGCAATGTTGACCCCAGGGTATGCTGACATATTCCTGGCACATTTAGCCCATGCTTAGTGAATGCCCATGCATATATTTATCATGGGAAAATAGGTCAGGGGCATGCTGGAGCCAAATTGAGCCAGCTAGTGAGAGTTGATTCTTAAATTTTCAGCGTGAGCATTTATTCCTCAGAAGCTGGCAAATGCTATCAATTAGGGTTTAATTTATTGTTTTGTTGATTATCTATATTTAAGAAAAGGAGAAAATACCAATAATACAGATTAAACTTTAAAGTATGCCATGCATACCTTTTTTTTTTTTTTTTTTTTCAGAGAGTCAGTTGTTAAAAATTTATCCACATTATTCAGGTATGGGAGCAGGTAGGTGGCACAGCTGATAGAGCAGCAGGTCTGGAATCGGGAACATCCATCTTCCTGAGTTCAAATCTGACCTCAGACATTTACCAGCTACATGACCCTATGCAAGTCTCTTAATTTTGTTTGCCTCATTTTCCTCATCTGTAAAATGAGCTGAAGAAAGAATAGCAAGCCACTCTAGTACCTTTGCCAAGAAAATCCTAAATAGAGTCACAAAGAGTTGGACACAACTGAAACAACCAAACAATAATAACATCCACAGAAACAAAATCCATTCATAAAATCAATAGTCTCAGATGCCTATACATACACAAATGCACACAATATGGGTAACAAGAAAGCTGAATTAGAAATCCCAATGCTAGGTGGCAAATTTTATCTCCTGTGAGTCTTTGAGATGTGATGAAATGAGAACAATTTATCTATCTACAGCCTTGTAAAGATTAACTTATTCAAAATCAGGAGAGTAAGTGAAGGGGTGAAGGGAACACAGTAGAATCATGTAATAAGATACTCATATCATAAAACTCAGGAATTTAAGTGTATAGGGGTAGGGGAAGAAAGGTGATGAGACATTTAGGTGAAGATCAATTGAAGGAAAAACGAAAGTGACAAGTGACATAGATATTGGAGTTTATTACAGATCAGTTGGACAAAAGGAGAAAATGGATGAGGAATTTAGGAAATAAATAACAAGCTTAGCATGAAAATATGTTATCATAGTGGTGATGTGGGGCAGGCGAGCATCAGTCATCCAGAAATCTATTAGAGCTTTCAATTTCTTGACTTGCCTTATAATTTCATCTGTTGAAAGGTAGAAGCTTCAATAAGGAGACCTGATAATGGAAACTTTAAGGAAAAATGACTGCTCTATCTTCAATTTGTGATAGAGAAGAAGAAAGCTAGTCATTGTCTGATATGCCTCCTAGATTTTAGGAATGTAAATCAAAACGGTGCAGAGGAAAAATCTAAAGGTCTGCAGGGAAAGTGAAGCCAAAGAGAATGGAGAAGTCCTCAGGAAACAAATTCTGAAGAGACAGAGAAACAATTCTCTTGGGGAGGAAAACTAGGGGTTGACTTGAGAGAGTGAACCTAGTTACACAGGGAACTTACTGACCTTTAAACACATAAAAGATTAATGGTAGAATAAGTGGGTTAAAGTAAGAGTTCTTGTGCACTCTACCCAAAAAAAAAACCCCAACCATTAGGAAAAGAGAAATGGCTTAAAAGTCATATAAACAACCAAAACAGTCAAAATTTTTTGAATGAACAAAACAAGTAAGAGTGCCAATACAATTGGCAAAATGTTATAGGATAATTATTATGTATTATATTACATTTCTCCTGCCATTATATTATAATATAATGTTGTTATATATGTAGTATGTATTATAGGATAGCAGGAACAACAGAAATGGAAAAAAAAATTTGGTGGGATATCCTGAAAAATGCAGCTGTTGAGGAAAGGTGATATGTTAGCTAAATCACTAAAGGTTTCAGAGAAACAAACAAAAAAAAATCCAAAAAACAAATCAAGAGATGAAAGGGCAGATGACCAGAAGTAAGTGGCACAGCGGGTAGAATGCCAGGGTTGGAGTCAGGCAGAGAATCATCTCAGACATTTACTAGCTCTATGGCCCCAGAAAAGTCATTTAACCCTGTTTACCTCAGTTTCCTCATCTGTAAAATAACCCCAAGAAAAAAATTGCAAACTCCTCCAGCATCTTTCCTAAGAAAACCCCAAATGGGGTCATGATGAGTTAGACATGACTGAAAACAAATCCAAGTTAAAGGAAGCTACTTGGTTATCAGCACTAGGCAGAATAATTATTATGATTCTGATATTCAAATTTGTAACATTCATTTGTGATGCACAGCTTCTTTGTGATGCAACAAAAATCCAAAGAATTTAAATTAACCCCAAGTGCAATACCTAAGTTGGTCATCAAGTGGCCCTCGGCTGGAGTGGTGTGGGCCATGGTGCAAAATTCTTCTGGCCACCTGGACACTATAAGCAAGCCTGGGGGCTCCCCACAGCAATAACAATTATTTGACTTTCTCATTCTGTTGAGGATGCCACTTAGGCCAGGGTTTAGAAGAAGAAACAAACTGTAGGTATAAAGAAAGCAGGATAGTGATCTGGCCTCTACCCCCTATCCCCATTCCAGGGTAATTCACTCAGTTCTCTTTCCTTTGCACCAGAATTTATTTAGACAGAAAACATGTACTAACTAGAGCATTAACAAACATGAACTTGGAATGAAAGGAAAATAAATAACACAGGCATCATTATATTCTCTTATTTCCTTTCCTTTCCTCCCCTTCCTCCATCCTATCTTTTGTGTGAATGGAGGAACTTCCCAGGGCATAGCTAACCCAATAAAGGAACTGTCCCTTTTCATGGTTAGAAGAATGTGAAGAGAAGACGCAGGCTTGCTCCTGGCTCACGATGGCCATGCTCAGGATACATAGTAGTTTACAATCTGTGGAAGATTCTGGGTAACGATCATGTCATCTCTGCACAGTTGCCTATTAGTACAGTGATACTGCTGTGCAGCTCCGGCTCTGTGTTTCTTGTCTCTCGGACTCCCTCCCTCTCTCACCCACTCAAGTTCCAAGGAAAGGAAGATATAGAAAAGCACAGTCAACATCTCATTTATCCTGTGGTTTTGTAGCACAGAGGTTAGAGAAACCCTTGGGCTACTAGTGTCACTTGGAGTTGAAGCATCTCCGAATCTAATCCACCTAGCCTTCTCTGTGAATCACCCCAGGCCTATAAGATCTTCACAGAGGGAGCAAAACAAGGAGGAATTACCTTGGGCCAAAAATTAATGATATAAATAAGAAATTGTGTTCCTTTCCAAAAGAATGACTAAAGAAAAAAAACAAACCCAACAATTAATCATGCCAAAGCAAGTAGTTTAAACACCTCGGTGAAATGCAGGAGAGAAAAAAATAGCTTAAAAAGAAGACTGTAATGATATGATATTTACTGGGAACACATTTAATCTAGAAAGAGCTAAATAGATTTAAAATGACAGGCTGGTTGAAAATTTATCTTCGCACTGTCAAAATCATCAAACAAAATAGGAATGACTAATAATACCAGACAAAGTTGCATTCAAACCAAAAATATGAAAAGAAATAAACATTACTTTATATTAAAAGGATCTGTATTAAATAAATTATGTCAATTTTAAATGTATGTACCTATAATTCCGCAATAAAATTTATAAAGGAAATCACATCTTTACAGGAAGAAATATATTATTTTGAAGAAATGAATTTTTAAGGAAACAAACACATACTTATAAGACTAATAAGGTATACTTTTCAAGTAAACAGTGTCAGCACACGTGAATGGACACTTGAAAAAGAGGAAAGAAAAGCTTGATTCCACAAAAGATAGACAAACTTCTTTATAAAGAGAAAATTGTAAATCAATCACAAAAATCATTTTTGTAGAAATAGGGAGCCACTGGACTTTATTGAATAAGGAGTTTGACAAGGTTAAGATCTGTACTTCAGGAAGATTTTTTGACCATTATATTCAGGATGGAATGTAGTCTGGAAAGACTTGAGGCAAGAAGACTGATTAGAAGACCATTGCAATAATTCAAGTGAGAGTTTACATCCTACATTAAGACAGAGATAAGAGATAAGATGTAAAAATTATTATATAGGAAGAAATGAGATAATTTGAAAATTTATTGGATAGGTTCAAAGAGGAAATATGAAAAGTTAAGTGTAATGCCAACGTTATGAATCTCAAAGAAGAGGAGTAATGTCCAAAGAACTAGGAAAATTTGACAGAAGAAAGGGTTTGGCAGAAAGTCAATAAGTTCTGTTTGGGATGTGAATCTGAAATTTCTCTAGAATATACAGGTTGAAATGTGTAATAGAAAACCTGAGTTTCAAAACTGGAGCTCAGAAGCTAAATATATAGATCTAGATGTCATCTATCTAAAGTTGATAATTGAATCTTTGGAAACCAAGCAGGTCATGGAGAAAGTATATAGAGAAAAGGCAGAGGGCCCAGAACAGAGGTTTAGAGGTAGATGAACAGTTAGGGTGCAGCCATGATATGGATGATGATTCAGCAAAGGAGATGGTGAAGGAATCATAACTTATGTAGGAGGAGAACCGAGAGAGCATATTTTAAGGAAAAGACAGAATTGAGAGAATATCCAGGAAGAGAGCGATTGTCAAATACAACAGAAAGGCCACAGAAGGGGCTAAGAAATGACCATTGGATCTAGCAATTACAAGATGGTCAGTAGCTTGGGACAGAACAATTTCAGTTGAATAATGATTGTAACATGCCATATTACAAAGTGTGAAGGAGGGGGTGAGGAGAGAAGAAATAAAAGCAGTTAAGTTTAGATAACTGTTTCAAAAGGTTTGAGACAATAAAGAGAGAGGCCTGTGGGATAGTAGACAAAGAGCTGACTTTGAAGCCATGAACACTACCTGGGTTCATGTTCCATTTCCAGTATATGCCGCCAATGTGACCCTGTGGAAGGCACTTAACCTCTCAGTATTCTAGGCCAGAGATTGGCAAACTACAGTCCATGGGCCATATTTAGCCTAGAACCTGTTTTTTGTACATTCCACAAGCCAAGAATGCTTTTACCTTATTAAATAAATTAATTAAATTTCTTGATATCAGGCTCTATACAAAAGAACTTCAGGATCTCACAGACACTGAAATATGCCTTAAATTTCCATCTCTTGTTGTTATTGTTCAGTCATGTCTGACTCTAAATGATCCCATGGACCATAGCATGACACTACTGTCCATGGGGTTTTCTTGACAAAGATAGTAAGGTGGTGTGCCATTTCGTTCTCCAGTGGATTAAGGCAAACAAAGGTTAAGTGACTTGCCCAGGGTCAGACAGCTACTAAGAGTCTGAGGTCAGATTCATACTCAGGTCTTCCAGTCTCCAGGTTCAGCAAGCTATCCACGGAGCCAAATAGCTGCTCCTTGAATTCCCATTTAATGTAATACAAAGACCCAGTGCCTCATTAATTAACAAAAGGCATGAAAAGTTTCTTTTTTGTTTATCTTTCTGTTAGACTTGTCCAGGTCTTTTTTTTATTTAGAACAAGAAACTTTAATGTCTCCTACTATTATTATCTTTTTACAATTCAATTACTTTTTCCTTTGTAATTTTAGATGCCATGCTATTTGATCCATATATACTTAATAATGGTATTTCTTATTGCTTATGTTTTTAAGTATAATTTTCTTGTTTATCTCTATTAATATTGTGAATATTTACTTTTGCTGTGTCTGACAGCATCACTACAACTCTAGCTCTTTTGGATTTACCTAATCCACAGAAGTTGGTTACAAGAGGGAGACGATTGTTTTCCTTTATAGTTGAAGAGGACCAAAATGACATCATTATGTCAAGGCCAATGTATGCAGGATAACTGTGGCTGATCAGACCGACACAAACTCTGAAGGCTCTACCACCAGTCAGGCACAGTCTTTATGAACATTTGGAATGGAGATATCTCTAAATATGTCCATCTCACGTTTCTTTTGAGCTATTGCAATTCTGCTTTGCTCATAGGGCACAGTACCTTCTTTGATGAGGACTCGTCCATACTGGATGATCCTCTACCAGTGCCTCTCATGTTTCACAATTGATTCCAAAGCTCTTCAGAGAGACCTTGAGAGTGTCCTTATAATGCTTCTTCTGACCTCCATGTGAGAGCTTGCCTTGTGTGAGTTTTAGTCCTTTAGGCAAATGTACCTTTGGCATTTGAACAACATGACCAGCCCATTGGAGTCATGTTCTCTGCAATAATTTGAAAGTTTAGCAGTTTAGCTCAAGAAAGAACCTCAGTGTCTGGCACCGTATCTCGACAGGTGATCTTTAGAATCTTCCCAAGACAATTCAAATAGAAGAGATTCAATTTCCTGGCATGTCACTTGTATACTGTCCAGGTTTCACAGGCATACAACAATAAGGTCAGCAAAATAGCTCTAAAATTTAGACCATTAGTTTGAGTCTAACACCTCTTCTCTCACATACATTCCTTTGAAGTCTCCCTAACACTGAGATAGCTCTGGCAAAGCATGTGTCAACCTCATCATCGATGTGTATATCCCTGGAAAGTATACTAGCAAGGCAAGTAAACTTATCCACAGCATTCAAAATTTCTTCATTTGCCAACAACCAATGGTTCCACATATGGGTGGTACTGTGCTGGCTGGTGGAGAACCTCTGTTTTCTTAGCGTTAAATGTCAGGTCAAAATTAGCTCAAGAGGTAGAGAATCAATCTATTCACTGTTGCATCTCAACCTCAGAGGCTGCATTGAGGGCACAATCATCTGTAAACAAAACATTACATACCAACTCTCCCTCCATTCTCTCAGTTTGATTCTATGTGTATCTTCGCTTTTTATGTGTTCCTTGTAAAAAAAAAAAAAAAAAGATTGTGAGGTTACGTTTTCTTATCCATTCAGCCACACATTATTTTGATTGGATTATTCAGTCCGTTCACATTTGAACTGATAAATGAGACATGTTTTTCTCCATTTGAGTTTTTATAATGTAATTTTAAGATATAAAAAATTCCCTCTACCAATTAATTTGTCTTAATTATTTTAATGTAAGCAAATTCCCACAGGCTCTCTTCTTCCCTTACCTCACATTTCTATTTGTCAACCCATTTTTAGTTTCAGAGTTTACTTAAATTATTGATTTTTTCTTTTATTTAGTTATGAATTTGTTTCCTTCTTTTTCCTTGTCAGTTAAGTAGTTCGTTCAAAATCACACACACACACACACACACACACACACACACACACACACACACACACACACCATTTTCCTCCCCTCCACTTCTGCTTGTTAATTTTTGTTTTCTGTGCCTCTTTCTAATAAGTTTTTATTTGCATGTTCTCTTCATTAATTATCTTCCTTTCTAGGCTATTCTGGAATTTTCTTTTATTTATGGTCTATACGCCTTTTTATTCCTTCTTTGATCTCTTTGTTTTCCTCAAGGGATTTAAGATTCTGAAGTATCAGATATGAAGTCTCTCGTGTGACCAATTAATTGCCTTTGCAGAACTTGCCCCATCATCCCTTTTGCCGTTGTGCTTCACTCATAGAAATGTCTACTTAGAAGAAAGTAGTGTGAACAGAAGCAGCATCTCATGATAGAAATTACCTGTGTCTCAAATTATTTAGTCCAATTCTACCCTCTGCATTCTTCTCATTGACCATGCTGCTTCACCTTTGAATTAATGCCCTCACTTCTACCCTTCTGGTGGTAGCTCCTCCTAGAAATGTGTATCCTCATTATCCAGAGCCAGCATCTTTTCCATTGAAACATCACACTTTTTCAGAAAAGGTCATATCAACTCCTTTCAGATTAAACTCATAAGGAAGTCCCCATTTCCCATTATAAATATATACCTCTTCCCACAAGGTAATGCCCCTCACTGGGACTCTCACTGTTAGGTTGAAAGCTCACTCTGTCATTCCCCCATTTTCAATCCTTGCCTCCTGTAGCCCTTCTTATGGTGGGAATACTATAGGTGTCATCATCCCTTCCCTGTTTATGAATGGACTCCATGAGGGTGCATCCCCCATTCTCCGGTGCATTGCTTCTTCCACATTGTGCAGTTTTGTCTTACAAAATAAATTCATTTACATGCGTGGAGATTATAAGGTTTAATCCATGGTGCTTCAGTTCTGTCCTTCACCTTCACTTTTCTTTAATTTTTCCTAAAATTATCGTTCTCTTGTATAATTAAATGAGTTAATATACATAAAATGCTTTGCAAACCTTTAAGTAGTTTATAAATGCTTTTATGATTAGTTATTATTTGCTTCTAAACCTTGTGAGGACATCTCTTTGTTTCTTTGTTTTTGCCCCGTGGATCAGTCTTCTTTCTCTTTTAGAAAAAAAAAAACTGTAAACACTGGGTAAACTATTATATTACTCATTCATTTATTGATAATAATATCCATTTACCTTTCTAGTGTTTCTCTTGTTTGGGGTATTTGTAAGTTGACTATTCTACTAAATGGTCTGGTTTGTTGAACATTCACCTTTTTTGCTGATGATCAGTCTTAAATTTACAGGGTATATCATTTTGGGTTACAGTTTGAGTTCCTTTGCTTTTTGGAATTTAATATTCAATTTTTTGCTATGGATTCTAGTGATGAGAAGTAATCTTATGTCATCTGAATGCCTTTTATATGTGAAGATCTTTCTCCTAGCCACTTGCAGAACTTATTGTTTGTCATGGAAATTGTTTCATTTAACCATTCTTTGTACAACAGTTTGAAGCATAGGTTTTTCTTCTGTAAATGATCTATAGATTCTTCAGATTGATGCTGTTTTCAATATTCAAAAGTTCCATGAGGTTTTCTTACACTTCCTATATTTCAGTGTTCAAGATTTTTTTCACTTGCCATTTTATTCTGGGAAAAATATGATACTTATACTTTCTCTGCAGATCTTGTCTTCCAGGTCAGTGACTGATTTGTATAAAAATCATTTGTTCTTTTAACATTGTCATCTTATGCTACTCAAAAAATTTTCTTCCACATCACTACTTTTTTCATTCTAACTGTTCATTTATCTTTTGCTTCACTGAGGAAATTGTCTACTCTGGATTTAATTTTTCCTGATCTGCTGAGTAGTGTTTTTTTTTTTCATTTCTACATGACCACTACAATTCTTATATATATGTGTGTGTGTGTGTGTGTGTGTGTGTGTGTGTGTGTATACATATATATATATTCATTCCATATATATACACATATATATATATTCATCCCATATATATGTATATATATACATGTATATACTCATTTATAATTTCTGTTCATAAATTTCATTTCTCTTTTGAACAATTATAGAATTCCTTTTGGTTGTTCCATGCTTTCTTGAAATTTCATAAGATCCTCAGTTTCATCAAGTAGCAGTTCACTTTCCTTCATTGATTAGTATTTGTTGAAAGTTTTGTAATCTCTCTGAAGATCTCGTGCTCATCTTGACTTCCATTTTTATGGTCCTTTCTGTTTATTTATCTGGTTGATCTGTAGTTTTCTAAAAGAATTTTCTTTTTCTCAAAATACTTTGCTTTTCAGCATTTTTCATTATATTCTTCTTTCTCTCATTTTCTGATTCCTCCTTTCCTGATGGGAATACCTCTGAGGCTAGTCTACAAACCCACTCAGCTTCCTCTCATGTTTGGGAATTTAGAGTTTGCCAGTCTGGGACTTTGCTTTCAAGAAGCTCTTGAGAAGACAGGACTGGCCCAGAGGGGCTTTAGTCCCTTTCCTTCCTGCCTTATTCAATCATGAATGCTGGCCCACTACCCTAGTTCCTTTCTTGACTATTCTCCATTCCTTCTTTGACTGAACTGAATTGCCACCTGCCAATTTTTATGGGGCAGGAGTGGGGAATATGTTTTGGGCAGAATTCTCTGAAGCCTTGGGAATCCCCAACCCAGGGGGTTGAATAAACCCAGCAGGGCTGAATAAAATACAATATGCTTTCAACCCCTTTCTCCTTCCTTATCATATGGATGGTCAGAATCAGTGTCTTGGTGTACCCTGAGGTAAGAAGAAGTCAGGAGATATATGGTCTCTGCAACAGGAGTGGAATACAAAATTGATGTTAAACATGAACCCTTGAGTCATTTTGTGTGTCCCTACATTAAGTCTAGTCGGGTAGGGTAGGTGTGCTAAATAAGAGCCTAAAGGATTGCATTCTCGAGTGTTAATTCAAAAGTATTTTTATAGGCAGAATTCTCTCCTGTTTCTGGTTTGTGGGTTTAGTTGCAACTTCTCCATATCTGATGCATAATTATTCTTTGAGGAGACTTTTAGGAGTTAATATGGTCTGGGGAAAGAGTCTAATCTACTATCTCGTTGATTTTATAACCAGGAAATCTCTAGAATATATTGTTAAAGACATTTTTTAAATTAATATCATTTGTTCAGTTGTTTTTAGTCATGTCTGACTCTTTGTGATCCCATTTAGGGTTTTTTTTGGCAAAGATACTGGTATGGTTTGCAATTTCCTTCTCCAACTCATTTTACAAATAAGGAAACTCAGGTAAGCAAAGTTAAATCACTTTCCCGGGATCACACAGCCAGTTAGTGTCTGAGGCTCTATTTGAATTCAGGAAGGTGAGTCTTCCTGACTTCAGGCCTGGCATTGTATCACCTAACTGCCCAATGAAACACACAAAGAATTCATAAATTCATAAAGAATCAGGATAGATTATGTCAGGTTAACTCAATTTCCCTTTCTTGCTGGGTTACTATACTGGTTGATTGGACAAATTCTGTAGATATAATTTACCTAAATATCAACAAAACATTTGAAAAATATTTGTTGTTCTTTTCTTGTGGAGAAGATAATGAATTAGAGGCTAAGCCTATAGTGGCAAATTCAAATAGAAAGGGAGCCACTAAACCATAAATAAGGATCCCTCTGGGCCATATATTGACTTAGAAAGCCACATATTATTTAGGTTCTGCTGAATTTTTACTTATTTTGTTAAATATTTCCCAATGATATTTTAATCTGGCTAGGCTACACTTAGGAGCAGGACTATTGTGGCCACATTGTCACATATCTGAGCTAAATAATAGTCATTTAAATAGATTTGGAAGTTTTAAAATGAAGTGTAATCACTAATATTTCTACATTAACTTGGAATATTCCTGGTATATGCCACTGGTCCTATGCTATTTAAAATTTTTTACCATTTACTTGGATAAATGCAGAAATGACATCCTCTTCAATTTCCAGTTGACATAAGCTAGAAGGAATGGCCAACATAGATAAAAAAAAAATTCTTGTCAAACTAGAACACTGGACTAGATGTAAAAAGATGAAAAGCAGTTTGGATAAATGCAAAGCATTATACTTGGGTAAAAATATTAACTTTATAAGAACAAGATGGTGAGGCATGATGAAGAGATAGTAAACCCTTCGAGGAGGGAGGGATGTGGGAAACCTGGGAGTTTTACTGAATTGCAAGCTCAGTGTGAGTCAACAGTGTAAATGGGCAATTGAAAAACTGAATATGATTTGAAGTAAACATTTTGTGGGAGATTAGGAAGGCTGTCAGTGCTGTAATTTACATTGCTCATTATGTCATCTGTAGTATTGTATTAAGTTCTGGTTACGCATTTTAGAAAGGACATTGATTGACAGGGAGTATCTAGAGGAAAGCAACCAGAATGGTAAGGAACTAAGAGATTATTTCATATAAAAATGGGTTTAGGGAACTGGCTATGAATAGAAAAGAGAAGGCTTAAGCAAAGCATGCTATCTATCTTCAAGAACTTGAAAAACTGTTACGCAGAAGAGAAATTTAACTGTTTTGTCTCTAGATATCAAAAGCAGGAGCAATAAATAGAAGTCACAAAGAGGCAAATTTGGCTTGATTCAATGAAAAACTTCCTTATAATTAGTTATCCCAAAGTGCAGTGGGCTACGTCAGCAGGTAGTAGCACTTCTTCTCTCCTCCATACTAGGATTTTTCAAACATTGGTTGGATGACTGATTCTCAAGGGTATTATAAAAAGTGTAAGGCTAGATGGCCTCTGATGTTCCAGCTTCAATAGTAGATAATGCCGGATTAAATAATAATTCCATAAGTTTTTTTGGTGATTTTTGTTTTTCAAAATGCTTTCGTACATGATGGAGTGGTATTATAGGTGAAAACGTTGCAAAAGAAAGTGCTTTTGGTGTTTCCAGGAATAAACTACTATGGAGAGGGCCCAGGGCAGTCAGTCCACTTTCCACCTCATTCCCCACAATCGTATGTTATATTGTTAAGTATGATACACAGGAGAGCCTTGCGATCACAGCCAGTCTTTGCCACCTGCCACATAATTTATTTATGTAAGCAGAGATATTCCTGTAAAACATCTCAATAATATATATGGATAGATAAATGGTGAGTGATAGCTGAAAGAAAAATAGGCCAGACCATGCAGGCATCTAATAATTCATACTGACTACAGACATACTGAGACTAGTTAACATATATAGTATTGATTATTTTAAGATTTAGTGCCCTGGAAAAATCTCATAAAAGACAACATTTTGCTTTCATAGGGTTCCTCAGGAGAAGCAATTAAAATACCCAAAATAGGAATCTTGTTCACACAAAATCACACAAATGTTGCTAGGAGTCAGTCCATTGTCTTCTGAGGATAGATGCATAACAGTCAAAATACCTTGAGAGCTACTAGAAAGCACAATTCAATGCTTACTATACCAGACACATAAGTGCCTAATGAGAGTCAGCATACTAGCCCCCATGACCCTCCTTTTCCTAAATCTTAGCATAGTACTTAGTTTATCCTTAGAAACAACACTAGCTTTGTGCCTTAGAGAGGTGTCTTAGAATGCTTTAGAATGAGTTTAAAATCTATGCAATTTTGTATTATGGTTATTTGTATGTGTCCTATACCCCTAAATTCCATGAAGCTTCCTTCATCTCCATTATATCTCTTTTAGCCCCTATCACAGTGCCCTGAACACAGTAAGTACTAAAAACAATTCTTTTAAAAAGATTATAGCATTTTGTTTGAATCCATACATTGTAGTTATAACATGTTACCTCATATAACACATCTTTATAAATCTGCCTTCTTTATACAAGGTATTCTCCAACCAATTTAGATCTAAAAAGGGAGGAGACATATAACATAGGTCCAAGACAGGAGCACTAGAGTTCAGAATGAAACTTAAGCTGATGTTAAACTTCATTGGATCAAGGGAGAGGCAGAACATCTGGGATCAAGGAATGGGTATATCATCTGTACAGGGTAAATAGCATTTTCATGGCAGATGACAGAGAAAGGGTAGAGTTAATCAACTCTTATGTTAATCCTGTTCTTTACATCTGGTTTTATAGAATTTCAATAGACAATGTCCTGTGATGAGTTTCTATCCTGCTATTCCTCTTTTATGCTTAAACATTGTGCAGATTAGGGCATGTGTGAATAAAATACTGCTTTTTCGTAGTAGAGTAAAAGTATTAGGATGCAAAAATCTTCATCTGTAGAATCACTGAAAGGATCCTCAATGCAACATGAAATGGCATCTATAATAAAGATGTACTTTATCCCCACATGATTTTTATTTCTTTTACTAGGTCTGTACATTTTGAAATCTTTCCTTTCCTTGAAGTTCAGAGATTATGGATATTTTGTATGACTATATTTATTTTTTAAAATCATGTTTTTAAGTTTTTATGGTTCAGTGTTATATCCACATTGATTGTGGATTATAGTTTATCTGAAATAATGGTATGTCATTCTATTAGTGTGGTTTATTAGTTTACATCCCCAGGATATTTTGAGGACTATATTAGTGGCATGGGAACTTGTTGTCTGCTGGTCCATGAAAGGTAGTAAGTTTCTGATATGTCTCTCTGACCACCAAGTCATGCTAAGGATTCAGTAGGAACTAGATTTTTACATCCAGACTGCAGTAATGCATAAACTTACACCATTTCTTTGCATAATATGTACTGATTTCCATCTGGGCTTCTTAGCAAAAATTCCTCTATATCTTCTGATAGCAATGAGCTGATCCTGAATTGTCATTGTAAACCCCTCTGTTTCCACAAACAAATCCCTATGACTCAGCTATCTGTTTAATGTTTTATTTAATGTTTAATACTGTTGACATGGTATTGGCTGGGTTCATTTGAATGTTGACCATGGAAGGCCTTTTGATTCCACTCTCTGATCTTAACTATTTCACTGGCTACAACAAGACATAAGCCACTTTTTTGTTACATTTGATAAATCCAGTGGCATATGTCCAGTCTACTTTTGTTAGCGTAAATGGCATCTGCTTGTTCAAAAGTATTTCTATAGCTTTTTGAGGTTTTTATCTTGTCCAATAAGTACGCCTGTTCATCATTATCAATATGTTATTATTATGGTTTCTCTGTCAGTGATAATGATCTTTAGCCAAGAAATGATTGAATAAAAATTGTTAATTAACAGTTGAAGGGGCAGCTAGGTGGCACAGTGAAGAGAGCACCAGCCCTGAAATCAGGAGGACCTGAGTTCAAATCCTACCTTGGACGCTTGACAATTACTAACTGTGTGACTTTGGGCAAGTCACCAACCTCAATTGCACTGCCTTCTCCCCTTCAAAAAAAAAATAGCAGTTGAAACCCAAGAAAAATGAGGAGATAGTGAAAGAGCATTTAGATACTCTTTATTAATTTCCACCAGGGAGCAGATAAACTCAATCAAAAGGTATTGAAGCAACTGTCTGCCTGCTAAACAAGTCATATTTGAAAAAGATGCAAAGGATGAAAGAGGAATCACAAGCCAGGAATCACAGGCAAAAAAGTCCCAATTTTTTATACATACCCTCCCCCAAAAAAAGAAAAAAGTAGAGTTATTGAAGTTATTGAATTTTACTTTGATGCCTGGAAAAATTCAAAAATGTATAGTTAAAGGTACAGTTTTTGAGTATTTAGAAAGTAGCATGACTTGATCAAAAGTAGGTCAGAGCAAACTAAGCTAATTTCTTTTTCAGTGGAGTCACTAGACTGATAGAGCAGAAGAATGTTACAGGAACCACATATCTAGATTTCAGCAACATATTTGTTAAAGTTTCTTGTTAGCTTTATGGGAAAGATATGGAGAGATATAAGCTAGAATACAATGTTGTTAAGTGAAGTTAGAAATAATTGAATGACCTCATCCAAAGATATGATCAGATCTTTAGCTTAATGTCATCTTGGAAAAAGTTCTCTAGTCCAGGGAGCTGTCTTTGACCCTACATTATCTGATGATTTTTTTAAAAATAATTTGGATGAAGGTATTGGCTGGATGAAGGTATAAGTGGAATGTTTCATATATCTGCAGATGATATGATTCATAGCTAATACATTTGATGGCAAAATCAGAAGCCAAAATGTTTCAATAGGTCAGAATAATGGTCAAATATAATGAGAAATTTAATAGGGAGAATTTAAAGCTCTTCATTTTGGTACAAAAAAATCAAATTCACAAGTATAGTATGGGGACAGTATAGCTAGGTAAAAATTTATAAAGAGCTAGGCATTTTAGTGGACTACAAGTTTGTCAGGAGTCAACACTGTGATGTGGCAGGAGACAGAGAGAAAGAGAGAGAGAGAGAGAGAGAGAGAGAGAGAGAGAGAGAGAGAGAGAGATTCATTTTAGGCTACACTTTAAAAAGTATAGTATTCAATCCTACTGCACCCTGCCCTGTACTTCTAAAGACCACATTAGAGTTATTATGTTAAATTTATTGTTGTTTAGTCATTCCAGTCATGTCCAACTCTTCATGACCCCATTTGGTGTTTTCTTGGCAAAGATACTGAAGTAATTTGCCATTTCCTTCTCCAGCTCATTTTACAGGTGAGGAAATTGAGATAAACAAGGTTAAGTGACTTGCCCAGGGTCACACAGCTACAAACTGTCTAAGGCTAGATTTGAATTCAAGTCTTCCTGATTTCAGGCCTGGTGCTCTATCCACTGCACCACCTAGCTGCGTATGTTTAGTTTAGTTGTCTAGATTTTGGCAAGGTCAATGGCAAACAAAAGTGTATACCTAAGAGAGTAGCCAGCATGGCAAGGGAACTGAAGAGCATGCTATATGAAGACTGTTTGAAGGAAGGAGGGATATGTAGCCTGAAAAAGAGAAGACAAGAGGAAAGTATTGTTTTATTCAAGAGCTGAAAGAATTGGCTGGTATGTGAAAAATAAATTACCGTTGTTCCACTTGGGTCAATGAACAGAACTAGGAACAAGGTGCAGAAGTTACTAAACAAGAATTTTTGGCTTAATGTAAGGGGAAAACTTGGGAAGAGTTAAAACTATCCAAAAATGATTGACCTGAGTGATGATGGGCTCCCCATTACAAGGGATGACTGGATGGCTATTTGATTATACTGCAAACTGGATTACTATTTATTGAAGAGGAGGATTGGTGAGCTCTGAGGTCTTTTCTGTTTCTGTGGTTCTTGGATGCGAGACCTGCACTCAAAGTCTTTCCTGACTGGAAGGATTTTTAAGGCTTGTGTCTATTTGGCATACTCTTTGTGAACAACACGGTCCCCTCCAAGCCATAGTATAGCTTTGCAGATGATAATAGAGAAGTTCATGGGAACCAAAATAGCATGTGATATTAGGAAACTTCAGTTTCATGATAACACTTCGAATTTTATTATATCCTATTTAATCCACATTGTAAATCTGGTTAAAGTTGACAGAGGCCTCTTCAAATCCCACCTTTTGTCCCAAGCATCATGGGAGAGTTAAGTTCATATAAGCAAAGGGGTAGAGGTAGGGAAGAAAAAGGATGCCATAGGTTGGCAAGACCAGGCTTTGGGCATTCTTCACAGTCCAGGTGCTTCAGCCATTGGCACTCATATAACTCTGAGGTTTACAAAGTACTTCACAAATGGTACGTTATTTGATTCCCTACCCTATCAGGTAGGTGCTATTATTATTCCCATGTTACAAATAAGGAAACTGAGGCTAACAAGCCCAGGCTCATACAATATAAGTGTCTGAGACAACATTTGAACTCAAGGTCTTCCTGACTCTAAGTTCAGCATTCTCTATCCACTGTGCTGCCTACCTGCTTTAGGTGTTGGCAAATGCCACTGAGGGCACAAGTGGTGGGAGGTGGGGAGAAACAGTGGAAAAGTGATTAGAGTTATCCCTTTCACACCACGACTTTCCCCATCATGGTTTTGATATACCAGGGGACATAAGAAATTAGACTGGAAATGTAGGGGAGTCTTGCAGAAGCCACAGACAAAGGAGGCTTCAGATGATAAAGAAAGAGCTTAGAAATGAAGTGCATAGAACGTTCATATAGTATTGTATACTATCAACACAAATTTTACAGTAAGGTACTGTAAACATCCCATTAAAGAAAAAGAAAAAAATCTGACTTTTTTAATATGACAAGAGGGCCAAAAAATTTTATGTAGATTTTCCAGACTATTTGGTTGTGCTGCACCCTTAATCCCTTCATATAGAAGGGATAATGTTGCTGCCCTTGAGAAAAACAGCATAGGATGGAGGAAGAAGGAGGCAACCTTTTTGATATGAAACTTACAATTTGGAAGGATAATCATAGGAATGAAATAATGTACCCTTAGCAAGGAATTTCAACATGGAGAAAAATTTTTATAGATCATGTGTATGTCTTAACAAATTATTTTAGTAGCATATTAATAATGTGACTATTATAAAGATAAATATTATATGGAGAACACATCTCTCCCAATTTATAGAGCAGGTTCACCAGAAAAAGTTAACCAAGATCCAACAGTCAGGTTACAGTCAATTAAATACAGTTCACATGGTCCACAAATACCAATCTGTTTATCTTCTTTAGTCAACTAAGGGGCACAGATCAAAGTAAAAATATTTAAGAAAAGTAACGAAATATTTCCCCAGTAAACCTGACATACATTATTCCACAAATACACACCATCAATTGTAAGAATTGAACAACAATTAGAAGAATGGACACCCCTAGGCAGGGCATGTGGAGAGATTCATGCACAGGGAACATGTCTGACCAAGGCACAGGGAACTCCTGAATTGATAAAATCACAGATGTATTTGAGAGCATTTTTATATTAATTTTATTTAGATTTATGCTATATATACCTATTCATGTTTTTATCATTTCCCCATTATGATTAAGTTCTTTGAGAATAGAGATTGTTTATGAATTACTCTTCTTTGTATTCTCAGTGCCTACCACAATGCCTGGCATCTAGTAAGTGCTTAATAAATGCTTATTGATTACTTGCTTGATTGACTGAAGATCCACAGTAGAATGGCAGTGCCATTATATTCCCTCTTGCATTACTATAATTCTCTGATAATTTTGAATAGTGCATAAGGCATCAAAGTGATCTGTTACTAACAATGTTAAAGTCCAATTTGTATAACTAGGGGTTGGGTTTTTTGTATATTAAAAATGAATAGCAAATTGTACTAATGGATGTGCAGTTTCATATATAATCACCTTTTTTTATTATTATACTACATTAAGGAAATGCTTGTTTTATTCCATGAATTAAAAACAAAATAATTTTTAAAAAATAGCTAGTTTTTCCTGTTAGTTAAGCATCATTCTTAGTTCTCCAAAAGCAATCCTGAAAGAGGCCTGGACTTACATCCAAAAGATTTAGCTTTGAATCTCCCCTCTACTGCCTTCTCTCTGTGTGACCTTAGGGGAGGAGTTCTCTGTAAAATGAAGGGGGAGGGGTGATCATATTAGGTGATCCCTAAAGCCCTTTCCAGGTCTTAATCCAATGAATTTATGACCATCTCCATATCACAAAAGACTGCATAGCTGAATCACAATGTGATACAAGATTTTATTGGCCCTTAAATATAAAATATCAAATAATAAATTATATCCTTTGTAATCCTAGAAAATTTTGAGTTTCTGATAAGAAAACAAGCCAGTTTCACTATCTCTCAGGATTGTAATTCAATAATAGTCCTCAATATTTTCTGTTCAACTTAATTCCCTTAGAATTATGCGTTTGACAAGTCTACACAAAACCTCGCTTGCTTTACTCCATCAGCAGCCCTTCTTGTTTTTGTTCCCCACCATGCATGATGAATTGACCTAGTGTTCCAGCAGCAGCCACCCACTCCCAATGGGATCCCATTGTTCAATATTAATGTTCACCTAGAATAAAGCAACGCCTTGCTGACTTCACATTTATTAAATGCGAAATTCTAGCCCATACTAAAAAAAAAAAAAAAATAGGCAGGTCAGGGAGATGCCTCTACAATCTCTTTGTCCTTAAGGATTGGAACACTGAGCCACAGAGCTGCTGAGCAGAGTTGGGGAATTGGATCCAGCTGCATGAGTCTGTCTGTGAGACTTGCAGGATTCTAATCACCCAAGCGGGCAGGAAGTCACCTAGGCAATTCAGCTGGTGGGCGCCCATGTGAAAGGGAAAGATAATCATTAATGTCATTCCAGAGATAGGAAGGTCTTTACAGACAGAAATAGATTCTACTAGCACCGTGGGCACAGACAGCCTATTGAAGTGAGGACAGTGATTTGTAAAATGTTATGAGAGCAGTAGGAGCAGATTTAAATCAAATTCAGCAGCCTGTGATTAGTTGGTAAAATACCTATTTTATTGTACTTGGGGCTTCTATGGATCAACATAACTTTACATTTTGGCTGATGAGTCATTTCTACATGCTAAACGCTCTCCAGGAGTGGACTTTACGATATAAAATACTTTATACTAATGATGTGAATACATATAAATGTGCCACATAGAATGGGGCAATTGACTGAGAAGAAAGGACTGGCCTTGGAGTCAGGGAAATTCTGAGTTCAAGTCTCTTTAAACTATTAAAACCACACTAGGACTTTTGGTATTAACTTTGTTTGAGGAGGGGAGTTGCTTTGTTTTGGTTTTTGGTTGTGACATCAGATTATAATATGTATTTTTTTAGATTTAGCATACACTTTTAATTGACATAATGGAAATTTGCACATCATATGTAAGCCTTTTTCTGTTCTTTGTATGTAGACATGTTCAGTTTTTGGGTTTTTTTGTATTTATTTAGTATTTTCCTCTATTAACTTTGTGACTTTGGACAAGTTATTTAACCTCTGAGTGCCCTGAGTAACTCTCCAAGACTGCTAGGAGTCAGGGAATCTAAGAAGAAAGTGGGCAAAGAAAGAAAATATAGCAAAAATAAAACTGAGTGTTCCACCCAGAGTGCCAGGTGCTGAATTCCAGTCAAATAGCCGCACAAACAGGGATTTCAATTGGAAATTGAAAATAGCGGACCTGTACTTCAAATGGGAAAGTATCTTACTTCTCTAGATATCAGAGACTAGGCTCAAGCAAAGACTTTGCTAGGACAAGAGGATAAAAAGAAAAAGACAAACAAAGGCAGAGACTCAAAGAGACATCTGCTGATTTTAAAGTGGAAAAGGTTGTTGGGTATGGGAGCAGTAGCCAAAGTTTCACCTGATCAAGACTGTTTAATGTTTTACACCTATCCTAAACTACACAATTTAAGACTGTGAATAGGATTCTGTGTGTAGTATATAACCCCATATTCTCTTATATCATCCTAAAACTCTTTTGTGCTCTTGGATGGGCTAAGCATACCAGCCTAGAACACACAATAGGAGAAAGCAGTTTTATTCAGTTAAGTCCAAAAAACAATCATTAAGCATATACTGTACGTGAACTAGAATGCAAATGTAAAATAAAAATGTAAAATAAATGTAAAATAAAAATGTAAAATAAATGTAAAATAAAAATGCAAAATAAATGTAAAATTAAAAAGTCTCTTTCCTCAAGGAGCTTATGTTGTATAGAGTAGAGGCTGTTGCTGCTCAGTTGCAACTGACTCTTCATGATCCTGTTTAGGAATTTTCTTTGCAGTTACTGGAGTGGTTTTCCATTTCCTTCTCTAGCTCATTTTATAGATGAGGAACCAAATGAGGCTAATGAGGTTAAGTGACTTGCTCAGGGTCATCTAGCTTGTAAATTTCTGAGGCCAGATTTGAACTCATGAAGATGAATCTTCCTGATTCCAAGCCAGCACTCTATCCACTGTGCCATCTAGCTTCCCTATAGATATCTCAATCTGAAAAAAGGAGAAAGAAAGAGTAATCTGGAAAGATTTCCAGTTGGAGGTAGTACTTGAAAGGGAGCAATGTGGTGTGGTGGACAGGGACTTTGATCTCTGAGGACCTAGTGTTGAATTCCAACTAAGTTACCTGCTAAAAGGAAAACCTTGAGCAAGACATTTACTCTCTGGGTCTCAGTTTCCTTATCTGTAAAATGAGGGGGTTGAACTGGATGACCTCAGATTCTTTCCAACCCTAAATTTATTATCCTAATGACAAATTCTAGAGCTCATTCCCTTCATCTTCTGACTATCAAGTTGGTTCCATAGAGCTCATGAGCTTTATCACCCTTTAAGATTGTAAGAAACATGCTCACTCTAAACAAAGAACAATACTCATTCTGAAGCTAAGAAAGTTCTCGTTTTAGCCAATTATTCTACATTCCTAGTAAATAGGTCTCTCCCTAATGGAGAATACACTTGCTCAGACAAATATAAAGCTTTTTATGCTGTTCCCAATTCGAATTTCCCACTTTGCTCTCCATTGGCTAGATGAAGCCTCCTGAACCTGCCACTTCATGTGCTCCTCCCTGATAGATTCCCCTTCAAACAGCTCATTAAGCATACATACAAGTTTCTGATGTTTTACCTTGATCAGAAGCCTGATTCTGCTAGATCACAACTCTGAATAGAACCAGTCACCTCTGACTTACGTTCTGCCATCACTCAAAGCTGGGAGGAGTTTTAACCCTCCTTTTGTTTCCCACAAAGAATCTAGAGGTAACCTTGATAGACTTGATAGACTAGAAAGCGTTTGTCTAATATTGTTGCTCCAGATCCAATGCAGTATGTATCCTCAAATATCAATCACAAGTTAATATTTTCCCAATATCATTTAACCAACTAAAATTTTCCCCATGTCAGTGAACTAATTAATATTAATTAGCCTTTATAAAGGGATATATGCTGAGAAAAGATGGCAAAAAAATAAGTTTAACAACTTTCAAAACTGGAAGCATATTATTTTCCACTATTTGGTCCCTGGACAGGGTGGGCTTCAACTTAAAATTAATTCTACAAACATTCTTTCCTACCAAGGTCACATCTGAAGTAGCATAGCTAATTGATAAGACATCCTCTTGTTTACAAGACATAGTATCTTGGTTTTTGAATCAGCCTACTACAATGATACAGGAAGCTAGGTGGCGCCATAGTGTTGGAAACAAGAAGACTCATCTTCATGAATTCAAATCCAGCGTCAAACACTTACTAGCTAGGTGACTCTGGGCAAGTTACTTAGCCTTGTTTGTCTCAATTTCTCATCTCTAAAATTAATTGGAGAAGAAAATGGCAAACCACTTCAGTATCCTTATCAAGAAAACCTCAAATGAGGTCGTGAAGAGTCAGACCCGACTAAAATATCTGAACAGCAACACTACAATACTAAGCATCAAGTGATCAAATTGTGTCATTCCTCAGAGCTGGCTCCTCCTTTTGCTTAGGTGCTCTTGCTACCAGTAGACTCTTCAACAGACATCTATTGTTGAATCTCTCATATCTCTTTTGGCCTTTTAAAGCCCACAGAGTCAAAATCTGGTCCATTTGTCTCTGATATTCATTCACCTTCTCTCAGGGACAAAAAACCACATGGAAAGAGACAGAGACAAAGAAAGATAGAGACACAGAGAGAGACACAGAAGCAGAGAGACATAGAGACAAAAACAGAGAAAGATACAGAGAGAGAAAAGGAGAAACAGAAAGAGACAGAGAAGGAGAAAAATAAGAGATTTCCTCTGTTCCAGTCTTTTATATGTGAAAACTGTGGCAGAAGTCTTCTGGATTTTGTTTTGGTTTTGAGGAATTTAATTAGGTAGAGAATGGCATTAAAACTCTAAGCTTCCCCATTGGTCCCATGCAATAGATCTTACTGTGTATATTTTCAAATATGTTGGGAACTAAAAGGGATTAAAGAGAGAGCTAACTAGCACTCCCTTGGAATCTTTGTAAATGAAGCCATTTACACATGGGTTCAAGGGACATTAATTAACTAATCCAGTCCATTGTTAGTTATTTTGCTATGTTGGTTTTTTTCCCACTTTTTTTAAACTTTGAGTTTTAATTCTTTCCCTCCCACCCATAGAGGAGACAAGCAATATGGTATCAATTATACATGTGAAGTTATGCAAAAATTTTCCATATTATCTATGTCGCAAAAAAAAAAAAAAAAAACAAGAAACATAAAGAAAGCTTTTTTTTTTTTTTAAGTATGCTTCACTTTGCTTTCAGAATTTATCAGGTCTCTCTCTGGAGCAGATAGCATTTTTCATCATAGGTCCTTCGGAATTGCCTTGGATCACTATCTTGATCAGAGTAGCTAAGTCTTTCACAGTTGATCATCTTTACAATACTGAGGTTACTGGGTATAATTTTCTCCTGGTTCTTCTCACTTCAATTTCCATCAGTTCATATAAAATATTCCCAGGTTTCTTCTGAAATCATCCTGCTCATCAATTTTTATAGGGCAATCACATTCCATCATAATCATATACCACAGCTTGTTAATCCATACCTCAGTTGATGGGCATCTCCTCAATTTACAATTCTTTGCCACCACAAAAAGAACTGCTACAGATGCCTTTGTACAACTAGATCTTTTTGCCTTTACTGTGATTACTTTGGGATAGACCTAGTAGATAGGGATAGATCCACCCAGGTGGGTGAAAAAGTATGCAATTTTATGAGTCTTTAGACATAATTCTAAATTATTCTCCAGAATGGTTGGAGCAATTCACAACTCCACCAATATTAGTGTGCCTATTTTCCCACATCTTCTCTAGCATTTATCATTTTCCTTTTCTTTTATGTTTGCCAATCTGATAGGTGTTATGTTGTGTCTCAGAGTTGTTTTAATTTGAATTTCTCTAATCAATAGTGATTTAGACCTTTTTTATATAGCTATCCATTTTTATGTAACTTGATAAGCTTTGATTTCTTCTTCTGAAAACTTCCTGTTCATATTCTCATACTTTTACAAATTTGACTCAATTCCCTACATAATTGAGAAATGAAGTCTTAATCAGAGAAACTTGCTGCAAGTTTCTTGCTTTCCTTCCAATTTGGCTGCATTGGTTTTGTTTGTACAAAACTTTTAATTTCATGTAATCAAAATTACTAACTTTACTTCTTATGATCCTTTCTACCTCTTATTTGGTCATAAACCTCTCTTTTATCCAGAGATATGATAGGTAAATTTTTCCATGCTCCCTTAATTTACTTATGATATTACTCATTATGTCTAAATCATGTACCTATTTTGAACTTCTTAGTATATGGTGTGAGAAGCTGATTTACACCTAGTTTCCACCAAAGTGCTTTCAAGTGTTCCCAGCAATTCTTGTCAAATGGTGAGTCCTTGCCCCAAAAGCTTGGATCTTTGGGATTATCAAACACTAGATTACTATGGTCATTTACTACTGTGTATTATGTATCTAATATTCCACTGATCCACTACTCTATTTATTAGCCAGTGCCAAACTGTATTAATGATTACTGCTTTATAATACAATTTGAAATAGGGACTGTTAGGCTGTCTTTGCTTTTTTTTATTCATTCTCTTGATATTCATTACCTTTTATTCTTCTAGATGAATTTTGTTATTTTTTTATAGCTCTATAAAATAATTCTTTGGTAGTTTGGTATGGCACTGAATAAGCAAATTATTTTATGTAGAAGTCATTTTTATTATATTGGTTTGGTTTACCCATGAGCAATTAATATTTCTCAATTTGTTTAGACCTGTCTTTGTTCAAGAAGTCTTTTGTAATTCTATGCATATAGGCCATAGGTTTGTCTTGGCAGACAGAATTCCAAGTATTTTATAATATCTGCAGTTATTTTAAATGGAATTTCACTTTCTATCTCTTCTGGGGTTTATTGGAAGTATGTAGAAATACTAATGATGTAGGTGATTTATATGGATTTGCTTTATACTCTATTACTTTGCAAAAATTATTTATTGTTTCAATTAGTTTTAGTTGAATCCCAAGGGTTCTCTAAGCATACCATCATATCATATCATCTGCAAAGGGTCATACTTTTGTTTCCTCATCTATTTTTATTCCTTCAATTTCTTTTTTTTACCTTATTGCTATAACTAGCATTTCTAATGCAATATTAAATAATAGCAGTGATAATAGACGTCATTGCTTCACGCCTAAACTTATTAGAAAGGATTCTAGCTTATCCCCATTTTAGATAGTATTTGCTCTTGGTTTTAGATAGATACTACTTATCATTTTAAGAAAGGCTGCATTAACTCCTATGCTTTCCCGAACTTTAATAGGAATGGGCATTGTGTTTTATCAAAAGATTTTTCCTACATTTATTGATTTTTTTAATTTGATTCTTATTTTTGTTGTTTTTGTTTTTGCTATGTTCAATTATGTTGATAGCTTTTTCCTAATATTAAAACAGCACTACATTCGTAGCATAAATCCCAACTGGTATGTGATCTTCATGACATATGCTGCCATCTCCTTGCCAGCCTTTTATTTAAAATCTTTGTATCAGCAATACAGAGAGAAGTCTATAGTTTACTTTCTCTGGTTTTCTTCTCTCTGGTTTAAGTATTAAAACCATATTTTTGTCCCAAAATGAATTTGGAAAGACTCCTTCTTTGTCTATTTTTTTTCAAATAGTTTTTATAACATTAAGATTAATTGTTCCTTAAGTGTTTGGTAGAATTCACTTCTAAATCTATCTTATCCTGGAGATTTTTTCTTAATGAGCTCATTTATTGGTTACTCAACTTCTTTTTCTAAGATAAGTTTATTTAAGCATGCTATTTCCCCTTCTGTTAATCTAGGCAATTTATATTTTTGTAATTATTCATCCATTTTATTTGGATTGTCTGTTTTACTGGCACATAATTGGGCAAAATAATAGTAATAGCTTTAATTTCATTGGTGGTGTCTTCAGCCTTTTCATTTTTGATACTGGTAATTTGGGCTTCTTTTTTTGATGAAATTAATCAATGGTTCATCTATTTTATTTTTTCATACAACTAGCTCCTATTTTTATTTATTAGTTCAACTGTTTTAACTTTCATTTTTATTAATCTCTCCTTTTTAGGATTTTCATTTTGATGTTTAATCAGGGGATTGTCATTTGTTGCTTTTCTCTTTTTATTGAGGTATGTGCTTAGAGATATAAAATTTCCCCAAATACTGCTTTGATTGCATTCCACAAATACTGTGTCAGTGTTGTCATTATTTTTAATGAAATTTATTTTTTTCCTATGATTTGTTTTTTGACTTACTAATTCTTTAGGTTTAGACTATTTAGTTTCCAATTAATTTTTATCTATGCTTCCATGATCCTTATTAAATATAATTATATTGTATTACATTCTAAAAATGATGCATTTAATATTTCTGCTTTTCTGCATTTGTTTTTGAGGGTTTTATATCCTGATGCATGGTCACTTTTGGTGAAGGTGTTATGTACAACTCAAAAAAGGTATTTTCCTTTTCATTTCCATTCAGTTTTCTCCATAGGTCTATCATATATACCTTTTCTAAAATTCTATTCAACTCCTTAATTTCTTTCTTACTTATTTTAGTTAGATTTATCTAGCTCTAAGAAGGGAAAGTTCCAATTCCTTGATAGTATACTTGCACTGCTATTTTCACCTCTAACTTATTTAACTTTTCCTTTGAGAATGTGGCCACGTTGTTTTTCTGCATATATGTTAGTGTTGATATTATATCATTGTCTGTGGTGTCTTTTATAACAAGATGTAGTTTCCCTACTTATCTCTTTTAATTAGGTCTATTTTTTCTTTGCTTTGCCCAAGATTAGGACAGCTTGGTTTGTTCACATTTATTTTCCGTCACATCCAACTCTTCAGGAGCTCATTTTGGGTTTGTTTGGTTTTTTTGGCAAAGATGCTGGAGTAATTTGCCATTTCCTTCTCCAGCTCATTTTACAGACAAGGGAACTAAGACAAACAGGGTTAAGTGCCTTGTCCAAGGTTACTCAGTAAGCACCTGAGGCCAGATTTGAACTCAGGAAGATGCTCATCTTCTTAATATTTCATCTTCTGATTTCAGGCACTCTATCCACTTTGCTACCTTAGCTGCCCTGATAAGGAATTACCTGGGAAGGAGGAGTACACCTCAGACTTCAACTCGTCTTCCTTTCCCTCTCCTACCCCTTAGTCAGAGGAGGACATCAGTGACATTCTGGAACACTGAAGGACTTCCCATCTTATTATCAGCATTCTTAGCAGTCTTCCTGGAACAGCCTGTGGAAGTGTCTCTATGAGGAGCCAATCAGGAGTTACATTTCCCTCTAAATACACCCCAGCATGCAAAACTACCTCCAGCTGGGTGGAAGTCAGGTTACATAAAGAATACAAAGAGTTGGAGAGAAAAAAAATTTCAATCAAACTAAGCAAATGATCCAGAAAAAGTGTAACTATATGCAGCGTTGTTTCCCACCTATGCAAAGAAGAAAAGGAAATGGTGTTCTCGTGCCTTTGAAGCCAAGTTTTAGACCCAAGAACCACAGCCATTCCCTAGCCCTTTTCACATTTGCTAGTTTCATAATCTACCTTTAAAATACCGCTACAGTAAAATTACACATGGAACTACAGATTGCCACCAAGTTTAGAGCTTTTAATGTGTTAAATGCTATCACAATTTTTAAAAAATCACAGGACTTTGTAGAACAGATAACTATAATAACTTAGATTTATTTTGGAACTTTACAATTTCCAATTGCCTTTTCTCAGAACAAATCTGTTCGCCAGGTAAGACAAACATTAGCAGATCTATGCTACAGATGAGGAAACTGAGCCTTAAAGTAGCTATATGATCTGTCCAGAGTCACACAGCTAACAAATGGCATGACCATGAATCAAACCCAGGTCTCTTGACTCCAAGCCAATTGCTTTTTCCACTACATAAGATTCAAAGGCTCATGCTGTTTCTGACTATACCAGCTACCTCTGACTATACCACCTGCCTCTCACCACAACAGCTGCCGCATATATACATCAATGTTTTTCATTCTGAGAATGCCTCGCAAATGCAATGGCAAAGGGTATTCAAGATAACAAATATTTCAGCTTAGCTGGACATTTAAAGTATTCCCAAACAAAACCTCACTATGTGGTCCAATTTCATTTGCTACATGGACTCTCTCTTGACCTTCTGATGGTCATAGCATAGCTCTCAAAAGAGATGGGGGAAGGAGGTGGAAGGAATTCTACTGCAAGAGTCCTAGGGCTGCCAAAATACTCATTTGGAACCACTATAAGCAGCCTGCCTGGCATATGGCTCAACACCAATTCCTTTCAAACCGTTGAGAACGGGAAACATGGGAGTGGAATTCATCACTAATCCAGTGACAAGTCCTCATGTGACCAACATTCTTATAGAATAGTCCTGGTTTCTCAAGTCTGGATTTACACCCTAGAACCAGGCATTTCGAGAAAGCCCACTAACCTATTAAAACTTTGAAGTTAATAGGTCACTGGGGACTAAGGCCTACTTTAGTTATAAAGTAACAGATTGTAAAAACAAGCATCCTACTTCCAGCACTCTCCCATTTCTTCTAATTGAATTTCACAGAAAAGAACAATAGCCCTGCAGGAGGACAGTGGAATGGGGATCTAGTTAACCATCTGACAACCAGAGGGGCAAAGGTAAAACAAGGAAATAGCTCCATCACTCCTTGGAACACTACAGCTATAGAATGCGTTCACTGGAAAACAAAATGGTGAAAACGTTCCTGACTTCCAATCTAACCAATGCTATTTTCTAGAATATTAAAGAATTAATTATTCATGTAGCTCCTCATCAAAAGAGAAGAATAAGGAGTCTCTGTTCTATTTGGAAAACTATTATGATTTTCAAATTTGCCTCTGCAAAGGGGGATACTCCATTTCAGTATACTGTCTCAAGAATCTGTGCACCACAGCGGCACAGAGAAAGGTTAAGAGCATCAATGAATTTCACAAAAATGGGAATAAACCAATGGTTCATAGTAGTCAATTTAATCTGATTCCTTGACTCTCTAATCCAGACATCCCATTTCTTGTCCCATTTCTCATTTCAGCCTGAATTAAGGAAATGGGCTACAATCAGGAAAAAAAATCTCCTGATTTGGAGAACTACCCTGTAGTGCCACCTAGCTGTTGCCCAGGAAGTCACTTTCATAGCAAACAGATCAAATTCTTAACTTATAATTAAAAATAAATCACATGAACATCGTAATAGAGAAAAGCTAATACAGCACTATTGGTGTATGTTTAACCAGGGAATTACCTATCAAGAGGAAAAGTAAAACAATAGATAACAGCATTAGAAAGACGGTTAATTGGATTATTTTTAACAGTTAGTTGTGATTTTTTAAATGTACTTCTGTCCGATAGTTTTAGAATTTGACCTGTCTTCAGTGGGTTATCCTCCCATAAAATCAGATGAATTTCAGCCCCAGAGAGCAAAGTATTCTCTCCTGGATCACAGCAAACTGGAGAAAGGTCTGAATCATCATTGCTAGCGGTAGCATTATCACCACCAGTGTTTACATGACACTTTAAGGCTTGCAAAGTCCTTTATGATATTAAACTCTGTGAGATTGGGGTTATTATTACCCTCATTTTATATATGAAGAAACGAAGGCTGAGAAAGTTTAAGACCCAAGATCATGTAGCTAATAAATGTCTGAGGCAAGTTTCAAACTCAAGTCTCTTTGACTCCAAGACTAACCTTCTATCTACTGTTCCGCCTACCCGTCAATTCTGCATTTCTTTTCCCTTGCCCAGCAAGGGAGAAGGGACAGAAAAGACAAAAGCTGTGTTCAAGCAAGCTTCAGAAAAGTTCCTTGGTAGTACTGAACTTCAGAAAGACCTGAGTAGCACTACCAGTTAGGGAACAAATTTAATCAAAATGCTGATGTGGGGGTCTTCTATAAAGCAGTACTCTAGTAGGAAAGGAAGGTTCATGGAGACTACCTGCTGGACAGTTCTTGGGAGAGTTAGAAAGCCCTCTTGATTGTCACCCCTCCCTCTTCAAAAACAAAAAATGAATCCCAGCTCACCTAGTCTAGATCTCTTTTTTCATCATTATTCTCTGTCTTGTACTATACTTATCTGTATATAGGTCATGTACACACCTGCCTCCTCCACACACCATTCTCATAAAATGGAGTGCCTTGAAGTCAGGGACTGTTTTGTTTTGTTTTTTCATTTTTTGTCTTTTTATCACAATTGCTTAGCATAATACCTTGCATGTAATAAGCAAGTAATGATATACATTTGTTGAATTTTATCAGTCGGGTAAAGAACATAGATCCATAGTGGCCAATATTTTTCTCAACTTAATTTCTAAAAATATTCACAGTTCATGTTTGGCCCCTCCTTTCTTTTACTATATTGTATGCCCCATATTGTTAAGGGACTTTATCATAAGAGCTCAAAGTTTGAATGAACTCCCATGGTCACCTAGTCTAATTCCAGTTTGATTCAACTAACATTAAACACCTACTATGTGGAAACCTATTATTCTATGAGGGGAAAACAACATGTTTGTAGATTAATATGTAATGGGGCTTGCCAGTTCATCACAAGATGTACTAACATGGGGGCTCTCTGAATCTCCTATTATACCATGTGCAAGGAGGTTGCCTTCTTAAAACTGAAGCAAGCTACATATTTAAAACTGGGCAGAATGAGACTGTCACTTTCTTTCATTCCTAGACACTCCTTCCTATTGTATCTACAAGGTTCACACACAGGCCAGATGCCACGAACTGAATCAGCAAGAGGGGAAGGATTCCTTCTGTTCTCCCTCTCTTTTTACCCAGCCTGAGAAATGGATCTGTTTCAGTTCTTTGTTGTTTGTCCTTCCCAGCTTCTAGGTGCAGATCATGATCCCCACTGGACCTTACTGCATTTGAGAGCTCAAGTCATGCCAGTTTTGAAGTTGGTACTACAGGCAGGATGGTGCAATTAGAGACAAAATCTTGAACTCTTTATTTGCAGAATAAATATAAGGTAGTTTCCATGGGATGGGGAGAGAGTACTAGGAACTGGGAGTTCAGAGAAAGTCTTCTAGCTGTGCTTTAAGGGAAGTTAAAGATTCTGCTAGGCAGAAGAGAGGAGAATATAGAACTCTCCAGGCATAAAAGATCAATCTGTAGCAAGACATGGAAGTGAGAAATGGACTGTAAGGTACAGAGAATAGCAGCTGGACCAGTTTGACTAAAGCAGAGTATGTGAGCAACATGAGGTCATGCTGGAAAAATAGGCTGTAGCTAGATGATAGAAGCTTTAAATGCAAGACAGAAGCCTTTTTGTTTTACCCTTAGAGGGAAAAAGGAGCTATTGAGAGTTAGTTTCTTAAGCAGAAGATGCCAGAATTATATTTTAGGCACTTCAGTTTGCCATTTGTGTGTAAGATGTATTAGAAAATGAAAAGACTCAAAAAAGGAGGACAATCCAAAGCCCACTGCAACAATCAAGGTGAGCAGTGGTTAGCCCATAAAGTAAGGAGGAGGTTGTGTGGATGAAGAGATGTATAGGAGAGATATCATGGAGGTGGAATGGATAGGACTTAACTGATAGGATTAGGGAAATAAGAGAATAGGGAAAGTCAAGAATAATTGGGGTTTGCAACCTTTGCAAACAGACATAGGAAAGGCAGAAAAATGATAGAGCTTCTAAATAAAGATAGTGATGTGAAAGGTGGGGGCCATCTCTAGGCGTTCTGATGTATATCTTGCCAGTTGACCCAAATGGCTCTGGAGGAAAAAGTGAGGCTGGTGACTTTGTACACCCCTCCCTCACTTAAATCTAATTCCCTTGCAATTCATGTCATCACCATCCTGATGCCATGACCCTCTTCGAGAATAAAGGACAAACAACAAAAACAACAACCTGTGAAAGGTCCCCAAAGAGCCCAGACCTCTCAAAAATGTCCCCAACAAAGATCTCAAAAAACACCATGTGGAACAATGATCAGGACCAAGACTAGTTGGCTCCTCTGTCCAGTTCATGACTGCCTAAGACAATGATAACAAGAAGCCTGTAGGCTTTTGAAGAAGATATTGGACAGAGGAAGTAGAAACAAACACAAACCCCCATGATGGAGTTTGAAGCCAACAGAATCTCAATCCAGGACTAGTGGAATAGCAAGAGAGGACAGGGACAGCCCCTGATCAATCACTGCATAAGAGATACACCTGGGTGGCACAAGTTTTAGGGCATTCAAAGTGGCCTAAAGCCAAAGTTCTTCTTAAAACCAAGCAGGAAATAGGATTAGCATGAAGCCAAGTGCCATAAAGCCAATATCCCTTTCAGAACAAGAGATTCTAAAAAACGATTTAGAATGATGCTCAGAAAGTCATTCAACTACTACCAGTATGCTTACACCTCAAAGAGATCAAAGAAATAGGAAAGAGTCCCATGTGCATCAAAATATTTTTAGCAACACTTCTTGTTGGAGTAAAGAACTGGAAACAAAATGTGTATCCCTCAATTGGGGACTGGATAAACAAATGAATGTACACATAAATGTACTCTAATATTATTGTGCTATAAGAAAGGTTGAAAGGGGGAGACATTCAGAAATACTTGGGAAGATTTATACAAAGTAATGCAGAGTAAATTGAACAGAACTAAGGAAACAATTTATTCTGGTATGTAGAGTCAGACAAAAATAATTCAGGCTGTGCCTGAATATATATGTCTGTAATGATAATTTAAATGGGAAGATCTTCCCCATTCATTAATAGGCCCATGTGGCCTGCTTAAATCACATGTAAGCTTAAGTCACATTTGGTAAGAAGAAGAGTGGATCAGAGCCAGGAGGAAATTGGTTAGGCTAGTCAGAGCTGGGAAGGACACAGGCAAGCAGAGAACTAGGCTGGGGAGTATTTGTTTGTTTGTGGGAAGGCCCCAGCAGGGTAGGGGGAAGGCTTGGAAATGCCTTTGTCCCCTGCAATGCTAATATGTATTGACTTCTTGGTTACTATGACTGATTTGGCTTTCTGATTTGGGGACTTGGCTTTCTGGTATCTGAATAAATGATTTCCTTCTGCCTTCAAAGTCTGTTATACCTTGGGATTGAGAACTACACTGGCATATTCATAGTCACCCCCAGTGCTGTAAATATTGCCTTGGCGATCTAATGTCTCATCTTGTACCACTAATCTATCATCTCTCTGACAAGAGGGGGAAAAGCCTAATTCACCATTAATCTTCTGGAGTCATGACTGGACATCACATTGATCACATTTCTAAGTCTTTCAAAGTTGTTTCTCTCTAAATAATCATGGTTATTACACTGCTTGTGGTTATTGTATTGTAGTTATTATACTGTGTTGCAGATGTCTCTGGAGGTAATGAGCTCCCTGTCATTTTAAGTCTTCAAGCAGAAGTTGCACCAACACGTTTTAGGAATGTTGTCAAGTGCATTCATATTTCAGGTCCAAACTGACATTTCTGAATGTTTCTTTTCAATATTCTTTGTTACCCCATTTGCATGAGTATTGGCGATGGAGGTTGTGACAGTGATTCAAGATGAAAGCAAAAGAAAGCAAAGTGTCAATAAAACATTTAAAAATATATCAAAGAAAGGAGAATTATGTTCAGAGGTCAATACAGGCAATAAGAACAGTGTTAATATTATCATGTTAAATTTAATACATTTAAGAACAAACTGCATAATAGAAATTCAAAGTTTCATTTATAACACCCTTTTTCTTTTCTTTATATAAATCCATGTTTGTTGATGCTTGTCAAATTCATAACAAAAAGATAAAATTAAAGAGATGGAATTTTGAGAGGAAGACGAGTTCTTTTTTGAATTTGTGGAGTTGCCTGTTGAACAAATAGCTGGAGGTATCCAATGGACATTGGGGAATAAAGAACTGGAGTTAAGAGATGAGGACTGCTTGTATAGATTTTGTGGTTTACTATATAAAAATCAAAGTTGAGACCAGCAGAGCTAAAGAGAGCACATATAGAGAGAGAAGCAGATCCAAGACAAAGTGTTGAGGGGGAAGGCATTGGGGAGAACTCGTACACATAGAGCAACAAAGGATACTGAAAAGAAATATTCAGTCAACTTGGATCTGAAGCATTAATGTACTCAAAACCATCTCTAAAGGTGATGGTGCAACTTCTGCTTAAAATTTTAGTATGACAGGGACCTCATTACCTGTAGAGGCATCTTGCACAGCTTTATTTGTTAGAAAAATGTTTTCTTACTCTGACAAAATCTGTCTTCCTGAAGTTTATTTCCTTTCTTTCTTCCTTCCTTACTTTTCTTTCTTTTTTTCTTTTCTTCCTTCCTTTCTTCTTGCAAGTCTAATTTCTCTTCCACAAGACAATCCTTCAAATATTTGAAGACAACAATCACACCCCTACATACACACACACATACACACACACACACATACACACCACTAAAGTCTTCTCATCTCCAGAGTAACCACCTTTAGTTCCTATAACTAAGTGCTTGTATGGAAAAGTTTTTAGTCACCCTTACTATATTGGTAACCTTCTCCTGGATATTTTTCAGCTTATCAATGACTTTCCTAAAATACATCCCTCAGAACTGAACACAGTAGTTTTGATGTGATCTGATAAGGCAGCACAAGTTAAGTGTTGGTTCAATCTATGTAAGATCGTTGTCCGGTAATAATAATATTATTATTATATTTAAATTTATAATATTTATAAATTTATTATATTTAAATTATAATTTTATAACAATATTATTACTATCATTAAATGCCCAATAGTCATCTAAAATGTTTAACTTGTTCATCATTAGACAAAGATCTTACATTAGATTCACTAATTTTTGTATTACATGTTGTGAAGTATCTTCTCTGCCATTCTAATCAGGTTAAATTTAACAAACATAGGAAAGGAGTGTATCTGCATTTATTTATGAGTTCTTTTGCAATAATATTTTATCAGCTTTTATAAAGGTGACATCAGTGCTAAAAACAGGCATAGTCCCTAAGATACTCATTTAATTCTTGCCTATGGTTTATCATATATAGTTTTTTTCTGACATTTTGTCCAATCTTTAATTTATCTTTCTTTAGATTTGTATAAGTTTCATTTCCCACCTGGTTGCACTACTTTAGGACATGTTTGACTTATGCACCATGTCCCAGGGAGCCTCCTATCAGGAAACCCTCAACATTCTAAAAGATCAGATCAGTCCTCGTAATTACACCTCATAATCACTCGCTGTCACTCTGGTTGAAAGGCAGAGCCATGAACCCCAACACCCCATTTAAGGAGTGTTCAGGTTAGACATCTCCTTGTTACCCACCAGGCTGCACTACTTGGGGTCTTCTCCTATTTCTCCACCATGCTCCTCTGTTAGGTATCCCTGTCCCTTTTTTTCACTTCCTTTTGATGTTATCTTCTCCCATTAAGTTATAAGCTCTTTAGACTTTTTCTCTTTTGTATTTGTATCCTCAGTACTTAGCAAAGTGCCTGGCACATAGTAGAAAGTTAAAAATCTTTACCAACTATTAATTTTAAGTCTGAAAGCAACATATTGAAATTTCCAATAATTATGATCCTAGTATGTATGTATGTATTCCTATAATTGAGTTAGCATAACTTTTAAGTACTTAGATGGTATACTGTTCAGTGCACATATATTTAATACTGATACAATTTTATTTTCTATAAAAGTCAATATCATGTAGTGGATAAAGAGGCAGCCTTAAAGCCAAGAAGAGCTAAGTTCAGGTATTCCCTCTAACACATTCTAATTGTGACTATGGACAAGTGACTTAACATCTCAGTCCTCTGGGCTATACCTGCTTTTTTAGAGTCTGTTTATGGATAACTAATTTTAAGAAAAAGCCACATATTAACTCTGTATTACTGTTTATGTTATATGTTTCCTGTAAAGAATTAATTGTTGGGTTTTGCTTTATCAATGGTTGTGCCATCCTCCTTCACTTAATGGGTACATTCATCCCAAGTATATTCATAGTTATGATTGATTAGTTGTGTTTTCCCCCTTAGATAATTCTAGTAAAATATTTTCTTTCCCTATCCCTATCACTTTCCACTGAAGGCTGTGCTTCCCTAAAATCTATCCTTTCTTTTAAACTCGTTTTCTCAAATTCCCTGTCTAAGCTGAGTCATCTAATTACTTCATTTCATTTTTATCCCAATATTTTTAATTTTTTTTTTAATTTGCATTAACCTTTCTTGACCTAGCCCAATAAGAATGGAGTTCATGAGATTTCCCACTGACCCAACCCCTCTGCTTGAATAATCTCCTCCTATCATGCTATGATTAGAAGAAATAGTAGATTCTTTCCTTCTCCTCCTGGAAATCTGCTACTCCATAGTATTCATTGACAATATTCAGAATTTGCTTTTTTCTCATTTCCTCAGTCAATTTCCCATTTTCTGTCCTCCCTGTTGAAAATTAACTCAAGAACTTCCTTATTGAGAAGTGGGGGGTTCACAAAAATTTAGTGCTGGAATAGACCTTCAAAATAATCTATTCCAACCTTCTCATTTTATAAATGAGAAAACTGAGGCCCAGATAGGTTAAATGATTGGCCTAAGGTCAGACAAGTAGCTGAGATTTAGCAAGATGTTCTAGTCCATACCCAGAACTCTTTCCAATTCATCTCACTGCCTTGGAGTACATGAATGGGAGCCATCATTTTAGAAAAAAAGTCTTATTTTCATGTCCATTAGCCTGTAATTATATAACAACTTCTTTAAGATTGACCAGGCTAAAAAATCATCTCTTTTCTCCTTCTCAGAGACATTCTCATAATTGGATATCATTTCTATTAAGCAATTAGTGAACATATCTTTGCTGTTCATCTTTTATTCTTACTGTCTTTGAGTGCATGACATCATCTCAGTTCTCCAGGTTTCACTTATTTAGATTCATTGACATTGTAGGGGACTTTAAGGAAACTTGGAAAATGTGATTGTCTTTTTTACTTATTTCTTATTTACTTATTTCTCCAAAATGAAGAATTTTCATTATTTCATATGCAACTAAGCAACCCAAGTGAACCATTTTTAAACAAATTTAAGGACTTTTTGAAATATTCAGATTTCTCAATGACTATTTTATTTTCCCCACCCATTAAAAGGGTCATGCATTTGGATTAAAGATTCACTCTGTGTCTGGAGATAATTGGAATTTGTCATTTCTAGATCCTCTCTAGTCTCTTTCCCCTTATGGGTACAGGATTTAGGAACCTTTTCATTTCCACAATTGATAGCAGAAGACTATTTTATTTCCAAATTTTCCATTTGACATAAGTGAATTTGCAGTGGTTCATCAAAGTGATCTCACACATTTCTTGTTAAGCCCTATGATCTTACATCCTTTCTAACCCAACACTCTCAGAAGATACATCAATGTGTCAGCTATATTTACTTTCCAAAATGAGGTTTGGGATGAGTTACCGATCTGTTCAGTGCAATGAAATGCCTTTATCAACTGAAATTTCATCCAACTTGCTGACAAAAGAGTTAGGCTTCACCCATAAGAGACTGGACTTCAAATAACTGCAGATATCTATTGCACACAAGTACTGAAACCAAAGATAGTCTATCTTTGCTATATCTGTCAACTACAATCTGACCTCCAGTTAAGGTTGTCTCACTAATGTCAATTTATAATCATTGGTAATACATTTTTAACTAAACCGATTTTTTTCCCATCAATTATTTGTTATGAGCACCAGAACATATGAACTTTTGGGGAATACACTGCCCACATTCTTACACAAAGAATGGGGTAATATTTAATGTCATACGTCTACATCCTTTCAACAGAAACTATTATTGATTATGAACCTATGACACCCCCCAAAAATGTGTTAGGGCAAGGGATTATTTTTAACAATAATCAATAAAATACATGATAGACTGAATCCTACTAAATAAGTAAGATGGAGAAATAGAGAGACAGAGAAATTTAAGGAGAATTTTAATCGCCTGTATTATCGGAAGTATTTCTAGCTCACTGAACATACTCAAATCCATTTGAAATAATTCATTGCAGTCCCCAGATTGCTGAGACCAAAAACTCTGAATATCACTGTTGTGCTTTTAACAGAATAGCAGAAATTTTGGAGATTGATGCTATACTTTTAAGAGGATCACAGAAAGTTTAGAAGACTCTCAGAAGAGAGAGAATCATTAAACTAGACTGTAAATAGAAATCCTGGCAAGAACTAAACAGACATTCTGAGCAGGGCTTAGTATGCGAGGATTTTAGTTAGGGAGAGGGATCCTAATGGCTTGAGGAAAACTTTTTCTCTAAATATTGTGTCACCACCTAAGTAGTGGGAGAGGCAAAAGAGACATGAGCAGATGAGGGAGAGGAGAGAAGAAAGAGGTGGCGAAGGACTGGATGGAGCTGAAATCAGTCCAAACCAGCAGTTGGTGACAGTTGGTAAGAACAAAGTCCAATTAGCATTTCTTTTCCCTGTTTTCCCAGAACATAGAGGTGAATCTGGCTGTAAGTGCTATCACAGCTTTCTATACATTGTTTAAATGTTTACATTTACTTGTTACTTGCTGCTGCTAATAAATTACATGGTGATATTTTTCAGCTCGAGCAGAAAGAAAGAAGTCAAGAAAAACTGGTCTAATAATACATGTATATTTTTTATTGTTGTCCAGTCATTTCTAATCATATCTGACTCTTTGTAATCCTTCATTTGGGGGTTTGGGAGAGAGGTTCTTGACAAAGATACCAGAATGGTTTGCCATTTTTTTCTCAAACTCATTTTACAGATGAGGAAACTGAGGCAAACAGGGTTAAATAACTTGCCCAGGGTCACACAGCTAGTAAGTGTCTGAAGTTAGATTTGAACTCAGGTCTTCTTGATGACAGCCCCAGGGCCCTATTTACTGCACCACATAATTCTTGCATACCTAGCTTTGCCCAATTGGGTAAAAGCGTTCCTTCTTTATCAAAGTACAAAGGTTGGAATCAAATGGGTTCTTCCCTATTCATAAACAGAAAAAAAATATCTTCTTATTCCAGTTACATGACTGGTATTAAGGTTTATTTTCTTTATTTTCATCTAGAAACAAGTAGGAAAGGGGCAATTATCTCAGTTGTAAGCAGTAGGGTAGCACGGTGTCAGTCAACAATTTATGCTACTGGTAAGAGATAACCAAGTTGTATAGTAGATAGAGCACTGGCTCTGAAAAGAGGCAGGCTTGAGTTCAATACAAATTCAGATACTTCCTAGCTGCATGACCCTGGTCAAGTCACCTAACTTCTGTATGCCTTTATTTCCCCAACTGTAAAATCAGAATAGCATTAGCACTATCAACCATAGCATTTACTGTGTGACTGTGCTAAGAACCTTTATAGCTATCTCTTTTATGCAACAACTCTGCAAGGTAGGTACTACTATTATTTCCATTTTACAGTTGATAAAACTGGGGCAGAGCTTACATGATTGACCCCAGATGTGGCACTCTATTCACTGCACTGCCCCACCTGGATGCCCTAGGCATGTGTATGTATATACATACATACATACATATATATATATATATATATATATATATAAATCATTTTATAAACTATATATATATATATATACACATGTGTATATGTATGTATATATCTGTTCTATAAAATATAATGTAACCCGAGGTCTATAAACCTACTTTAAAATTTTTTTTGGTAACTTTAGTTAAATATAATTGGCTTTTTTTTTGTAATGCTATATATTTTATTTATGCATTTAAAAAGCATTATTCTGAGAAATCCATAGTCCTCATCACACTGCCAAAGGAGTCCATTTCATAAAAAAGCTCTTGAAATAGAAAGTCAACACTGTACTGAAAATATACACCTGTCATAGGAAACCCAAGGTAACTGTGTCTGGAATGCATACAACCCTGCTATATGTTCCCCACTAATAAATAGCTTGATTGAACATTGTGGTAAGGTAGATGTTTTACCTGACTCAAACCCACCGAGTACCTAAGTGTTTTGCAACAATACTTTCAGTTGAGTCCAAGTGGACCATATGACTTATGACAAATAAACCTCACCATAAAATTGTGATATCCTGTTGTAATGTCAATCAGCTAGCCAATAGCTTTCTTTTTTTATAGCACACTTAAGGTTTGCAAAGAGCTTATTTCATGTGATCCTCACAAAACCCTGTGAAGTAAGGTTATTATTTCCATTTTACAGATGGGGTAACAGTCTTATAGAGTTTAAGTAATTTGTCCAATGTCACATAGCATGTAAGAATTTGCTCTCATGTCTTACTGATTTCAAGTCCAACTCTCTTTCTATCTCACTACTCATTTCTAACAGGTGTAACATTTTCCTGCGGAACTAAATGCCCCCACTAAGGTCATTTCACCCAATGTCATGTTTTCACAAAACTGAATAAGACCGGTTATGTTTAAACACTTACTTTGTATCCACCATAGTGAGCAATTAAGGTTCTCCTTCAGCATCAGGGAGAAAGTGTTTCTTCTCTACACTAGACTTTCTTCTCCTGCTGAAGCACTTTTGATTATGAAATGTTAGATGATCATAACTTATTTTGGAGGACTTTATGCAGCCTGCGTTTTAGTAAAGGTCTCTTTCAGGTTGGTATGGTAATTACCATCTCCTCATGATGAGAGCTAACATACTCTGTCCCTTCTAAAAAGTTCATGGACATCAACTTCTCTGACTATAGGCTGAGCTGATTTCAGTTGGAACTGATACATGGTTTTTATTAAGATCCATTATTAAAATACCTTGTTAACTACACCTTTCCATTTATTGTAAGGTTTTTTTTCCTTCAGTAAGTCTAAGGTGAATTCAAGTGAATAAAATAATATAAATTAAATAGCTTCGGATGTTTGGTAAAACCTGGGGGAGATTATATTCATTGTGTAGCATAACACTGAGCATAATGAAGACAAGATTTTCTCCCTTGTGCTCACTTTATGTGCTAAATGTTTTAATCATTTTGAGCAACAGGGCTTTCCCTCTTTATCTGTGAAGGTCTGAGGTGAGGCACGGTTTGGGTAAAGCTAATAATTATAATAGCAGCCTGCACTCAGAGAGTTGTTTTTATCCAGAGATTTACAACAATGATTTTTCATGAGTCGTTTTCACCTCTCAATTCAAATGAGATCAGATTCCTAAGGGCCCCAGTGGGTGAGACTTTCTTTAATAGTCAGATGTCATTATTCATTTATTAATATTATATTATTTATTTCTATTCCCTCATGATTTACTTTATCTTCATTTCAAATTCTTTGTGCCATCGTCGAGTATAATCTCCTCGATGGCAAGGATGGTACTGGACTTGGAGTTGGGAAGACCTTGAGTTCCAATCCAGCCTCAGACACTAACTAGCTGGAGCAAATCACGTAACTTCTATTTACCTCAGTTTCCTTATCTGTAAATGGGGATAATAAGACTACCTACATTGCAGGATTGCTGTGAGGATCAAATGAGAAAATATTTATAAATATGAATAAAATAAAATAAACCGTGCTTAGCTCAGTGCCTAGAACATAGTAGGTACAATATAAATATTCATACTGTTCCCTTACTCTCTTGACCCCAACTCCCTGTGTCTTATTTAGGATCATAGAATCACAGATTTAGAGTTAGAATCTCCAAGCTCGTGTAACTCCACCCAATCATTTAACAGTTGAGAAAACTGAGATAGAGGGAGATAATTTACCCAAGGCCAACATTGGAAACTGGGTTCTCTGACTCCAATTACTGCACTGATGTTAGCACACCATATTCCTTCAATGTCATAAAATCATAAAATGTTAGAGTTGGAAAGGTCAGTTGTCCAAAAAGTCTTAGTGCAGCTAATTATATAAGCTGTTATATACCCTATATAATACGCAAATATACTCACATGCATAATTGCATATGTTCATGTGTTTTATATATATATGTGTGTATGTGTGTGTGTATGTGTATATATATGTATATATGTATGTATGAAATATCCTGAAAAGTAAACTCCACTACAACATATTAGATGAATATAGTTGTCACCCATCTATCCTCTGCTCAAAAATATTTGAGTGTGGGGGAGAAAGGGAAACTCTACCACCTGAGGCAGTTCATTCTACTTTGGCACATCTCTAATTATATTGGGTTACCTAGGTGGCATAATGGATAAAGTGCTAGGCTTGGAGTCAGGAAGACCTGAGTTCAAATCTGGCCTCAGACACTTACTAGCTATGTAACCCTGGGCAAATTACTTTACCCTGTTTGCTTCTATTACCTCTTCCATAAAATGAGCTGGAGAAGGAAATGGCAAACCATTCTGGTATCTTTGCCAAGAAAACCCCAGATGGGGGCATTAAGAGTTGGACGTGACTGAGAACAAGTAAACACACAATTGTAGGAAAATTGTACCTGAAATCAAACCCAAATACACCTCTCTGAAACTTCCATGACTTGCTCCTGCTCCCCTCTCTATGGGACCAAATAGAACATGTCAGATCCCACTCCCATACAACAGCTTGTATGTCATTGTGTTATCTATAACTGGTTAGCTCTTTTGGTGAGCCTGCTTACAGGAGTACCATAGCAGTCTCTATGTCAGCTAACTTCCCTCATTTCCTTGATCATAGACATGTACTTCACAAATTGCTTTGTGTACAAGAAGGATCACCAAAAAAAAAAAAAAAGTGAATAGATCAGTATAAACACCAGCATTCCTATTTCAATAGACTCCCATGTATCTGCTTCTCCTCCATGTGAATTCTTCCTCTACCAGTACAGATCCTGGCTAGCCACACCTTCTCATCTCACCCTGGGTGATTGCTATACAAGCCAACTCATAAATCCTCTGTGGAGTCCTTTCTTTGGTTCTATCAATATTTCATAGACAGCAGCAGTCTTTGCAGCAATACTTGCCTCTCTTTCTGGACACACAGGTCCTCCCTTAATGATATCTTTTATTCCATCTCTTGCATCATGGGAAAAATAGTATTTGCAAATGGAGCAATAGAATTCTCTCTGTATAAGAAGGTCAGAGCCTACAGGGCACAGATATTGTGAACTAGATCACAGTGATGGGGAAGAAAATGAGGAAAAGGAACAGAAGAAACAGTTGCCAGAGTCAAGCACACTTGCCACATTTGTTTAACGAGGGTAGCGAATGACAGCACCTTTAATCTATTTCAGAAAACTATGGTTCTTCAAACTCTAAAGGGAACTCACCCACAAAAGCCTTAGAGTTCCTATCCATAAGCAGAGAGATGCCAGGCACTTATATCATACTGGATAAAAACAATCCCTGCTTATATCATACACCCCAAGAATGCTGACGTAGGTGACCTCTTCTTACTGCATTCTCTCCTTCCTTTGAAACTTCCTATCTACCCTCTCCCCTGTCTGTACAATCTTCATCCTCCTCCCTGCACCAAGGATTTATTCTCCACCCTGGTTAAAAGGAAAACCAGATCAGTCATTAACACTTTATAAATTTAATTTAATATCATGAATGAATTAATTTAACATTATTAAATTAATTAATAATAAATTATAATCTAATATTATATAACATTATTAAATTATTAATATCAATATTAATTTCATATATTACTTCCCCCAAGTGAATTCACATTTACAATGTGGACCTTGAGGATACTTTTGCAGTGGAATTAACTTTAAACACTGTCACCTAGATAGGGAAAGTAGTTGGGGGCAATGAAACTTGCAGTTTGTTCAGTACCTGTACAAAATTATAAATAAACCTTGTGTAGACCAGTAAATATATTTATGCCTTCTGATTAGAGGACTGAGCAGAGAGCTCCTCTCAGAACCTCAGTATGAGCAGCGTATCCAGGCCAGCTATTTCTTCATTTCCCACTCTGGCCACACTCCTTTGGATTTCATCATCATGTTCCCAGCCCGTATCTGCCCTGCTCTCCCCTCTTTTCTGTTTCCTTTTGTGTTTTGTCTTCCCCTACTAGACTATAAGCTCCTTGGGGTCAGGGACTATCTTTCTTTTTTGATATTTTCATCCCCAGAGCTTGGTACAGAGAAGGTAATAACATACAAGTAATAATGATAATACCAAATAATAATGATAATAATAACAATAAATATGTACCTGTTTTCTCACCAGACCCTCTCAACAGTTCTGGGAAGTAGATGCTACTATTATCCTCATTTTACAGATGAGAGAACTGAGAAACCAGCATTTAAGTGACTTGCCTAGGGTCATACAGCTAATAATTATCTGCAGCCAGATTTGAAGTCAAGTCTTCCTGACTCCAAGTCCATTGCTTTATCTGCTGTACCATCTAGCTGCTGACTGATTGGTCCTATAATATAGTTTTGATTGATTAATTAAGAAATATATATCAAGGATCTTCTATAAGATCATACGGATCATTGATTTTAGAAGGTACCCTAGAGATAACTGAGTCTTACCCCTTCATTTTATAGATGAGGAAACTGAGGTAGACAGAGGTTAAATGACTTGTCCAAGACCTCACTGATAGGAAAATGCAGAGTTGGAAGAGCCAACAAGTCAACTGGCTCCAAATCTAATGGTCTTTCTGCTATATCACACTGCTTGGTTGTACCATGGACAATGGTTTTACCACAAAGCATAGTTAAGCATAAGGTCCTCAGCTATTGCATCATTGGGGTCTAAAGTTGACAACGGTTTCTCGAAAGTGATGTTGACGGAATGCAATCTCAGGAAAGTTCAGTGAAAATAAAGACCTGGTGATTAAATTCCATGATTCAGTTCTGAGGACTAACCTGTTAGATTTAGAGGTGCATTAGCAGGATCCCTGTTGTTCATTCTTCATTTTCAAAGACCAATAACATCGTGACATTGGGGTAAAATAGTGACAGCTGATGACTTTTATATGAATTGGATTTAAGTGAGGTAGAGTTGCACAAAGTCATCAGCCTCATTGTTTCTTCCAGAGTCACTGAAGTGCAGTGGCAGGACAAAAGTAAATACAATTGGTGATGGCCCAGGATACCACGGAGGACCTTGGCATCTTCACTGTCTGACCAAGCTCTAAGCTTTCCACAGCACCTGCTTTAGTCATCTTCATGGCCATTAGAACAAACTGCTCTCATCTGCCCATTCCACTGGGGAAAGTCTTCATATGTTTGGGATAAACACCCCCCTAACTCACTCACAAGTATTAAGCTTGCTGGTGACCTTGATCTGGTTTAACCTGTCTGCAGAGGGTGTGGCTGGTATACATGCTACAGCTTCTTGGAGCCACAGGTGAGAATTGGGTGACAGATGGATGAGCAGCCCTGAAAACACTCAGCAAGCTCTCACACCAGAGGTGCTGGTCTTCCCTGAATGCTCCATACACCCCAGCAGAGTGGTTACAAGATGATCAAATGTTTTAACCACAGCAACTCTAAGTCCATCTACCAAGTCAATGAGGTTACACAATTTGTTTTGGTAAAGGGATTATTCACATAGATGAAATCACAGAAATTCTACTGCTGACCTGGCATTTTGAGAATTTGCCTGGTCTGTTGAACAGAGGTAATTGTACCTTGAAGTATAATAATCTCAATTATTTAGACCCACCTCTGACTGTAATTAAAAGTCTATACAGTCTCACTATTCTCTCCAAATTAACAGTCATTTTCATCCATAATGGAAAACAATATTCCCCTGTGCCCATAAATTTAAGGACAATTTAACAAATATTTATTAAGTACTAGATGAGATACAAAGATAAAAAAATAAATAAAATAATGCAGTCGTTGATCTCAAGAAATTTACAGTCTAGGGGGCGGAGCCAAGATGGCGGAGTAGAAAGACACACATACGCTAGCTCCGAACCCACAGCCCATAAAATATCTGTAAAGAAGAACTCCCAACAAATTCTGGAGCAGCAGAAGCCACAGAACAACGGAGCGGAGGAAATTTCTGTTCCAGAGAGCCCTGAAAACCTCTCGCCAAAGGTCCATCATGCCCCGTACCTGGAGCCGAGCCCAGCCCTGACTTGGCTGCGTGGCACTGAGAGGAGTAGATCCGAGCAGGCTTCAGGGACGCAATCTCCAGCAGGCCATGCAGGTCCCTCCACCCACGGGCCCCAAAGGTTGGTGAGAGGGTCTTCTCGGCTTGCCGAGAGGGGAGTGGGGTCCCCCATAACTCAGACTCCCTCGGGAGGCAGCAGTGGAGGCAGCAGCAGACAAGTAGGCAGGACCCCAGATCCATTGTTGAAGGTCTCCACATAAACCCCCTGAGTGAACTGAGCCCGTGGGGTGGCCCTGCCCCCACCTGAGCAGCTGAACTTAATCTCACACTGAATAGCAGCCCCACCCCTGCCCAAAGCCCTGAAGCCGGGAAGCAGCATTTGAATCTCAGACCCCAAGCACTGGTTGGGAGGACCTGGAGGCAAAGTGGGTGTGAAGAGAATACTCAGAAGTCAAGTCACTGGCTGGGAAAATGCCCAGAAAAGGGAAAAAAAATAAGACTATAGAAGGTTACTTTCTTGGTGAACAGGTATGTCCTCCCTTCCTTTCTGATGAGGAAGAACAATGCTTACCATCAGGGAAAGACACAGCAGTCAAGGCTTCTGTATCCCAGCCCACCCAATGGGCTCAGGCCATGGAAGAGCTCAAAAAGGATTTTGAAAATCAAGTTAGAGAGGTGGAGGAAAAACTGGGAAGAGAAATGAGAGAGATGAAAGAAAAGCATGAAAAGCAGGTCAGCACCCTGCTAAAGGAGACCCAAAAAATGCTGAAGAAAATAACACCTTGAAAAATAGGCTAACTCAACTGGCAAAAGAGGTTGGAAAAGCCAATGAGGAGAAGAATGCTTTAAAAAGCAGAATTAGACAAATGGAAAAGGAGGTTCAAAAGCTCACTGAAGAAAATAGTTCTTTCAAAATTAGAATGGAACAGATGGAGGCCAATGACTTTATGAGAAACCAAGAAATCACAAAACAAAACCAAAAGAATGGAAAAATGGAAGATAGTGTGAAATATCTCATTGGAAAAACAACTGACCTGGAAAATAGATCCAAGAGAGACAATTTAAAAATTATGGGCCTACCTGAAAGCCATGATCAAAAAAAGAGCCTAGACATCATCTTTCATGAAATTAAACTGAGATTCTAGAACCAGAGGGCAAAATAAGCATTCAAGGAATCCACAGATCACCACCTGAAAGAGATCCAAAAAGAGAAACTCCTAGGAACATTGTGGCCAAATTCCAGAGTTCCCAGGTCAGGGAGAAAATATTACTAGCAGCCAGAAAGAAACAATTCAAGTATTGTGGAAATACAATCAGGATAACATAAGATCTAGCAGCTTCTACATTAAGGGATCGAAGGGCATGGAATAGGATATTCCAGAAGTCAAAGGAACTAGAACTAAAACCAAGAATCACCTACCCAGCAAAGCTGAGTATAATACTTCAGAGGAAAAAAAAATGATATTTCAATGAAATCGAGGACTTTGAACCATTCTTGATGAAAAGACCAGAGCTGAAAAGAAAATTTGACTTTCAAACACAAGAATGAAGAGAAGCATGAAAAGGTGAACAGCAAAGAGAAGTCATAAGGGACTTACTAAAGTTGAACTGTTTACATTCCTACATGGAAAGACAATATTTGTAACTCTTGAAACTTTTCAGTATCTGGGTAGTGGGTGGGATTACACACACACACACACACGCACGCACACGCACATACACATAGAGACAGAGTGCACAGAGTGAATTGAAGAGGATGGGATCATATCTTTAAAAAACGAAATTAAGCAGTGAGAGAGAAATATAATGAGAAGAGAAAGGGAGAAATGGAATGGGGCAAATTATCTCTCATAAAAGAGGCAAGCAAAAGACTTTTTAGTGGAGGGATAAAGAGGGGAGTTGAGAGAAAAACATGAAGTTTACTCTCATCACATCCCACTAAAGGAAGGAATAAAATGCACACTCATCTTGGTATGAAAACCTATCTTACAATACAGGAAAGTGGGGGATAAGGGAATAAGCAGGGTGGGGGGGATGATAGAAGGGAGGGCATGGGGAGGAGGGAGCAATTTGAGGTCAACACTCATGTGAAGGGACAGGATCAAAAGAGAGAATAGAAGTAATGGGGGACAGGATAGGATGGAGGGAAATATAGTTAGTCTTATACAACACGACTATTATGGAAGTCATTTGCAAAACTACACATATATGGCCTATATTGAATTGCTTGCCTTCCAAAAGGAAGGGGTGGGGAGGGAGGGAGGAAGAGAAGTTGGAACTCAAAGTTTTAGGAACAACTGTCGAGTACTGTTCTTGCTACTAGGAAAAAAGAAATACAGGTAAAGGGGTATAGAAAGTTATTTGGCCCTACGGGACAAAAGAGAAGATGGAGACAAGGGCAGAGAGGGATGATAGAAGAGACGGCAGATTGGTGATAGGGGCAATTAGAATGCTTGGTGTTTTGGGGTGGGGGGAGGGGACAAATGGGGAGAAAATTTGGAACCCAAAATTTTGTGAAAATGAATGTTAAAAGTGAAATAAAAAGAAAGAAAGAGAGAAAGAAAGAAAGAGAGAGAGAAAGAGAAAGAGAGAAAGAAAGAAAGAGAGAAAGAAAGAAAGAGAAAGGAAGGAAGGAAGGAAGGAAGGAAGGAAGGAAGGAAGGAAGGAAGGAAGGAAGGAAGGAAGGAAGGAAGGAAGGAAGGAAGGAAGGAAGGAAGGAAGGAAAAGAAAGAAAGAAAGAAAGAAAGAAAGAAAGAAAGAAAGAAAGAAAGAAAGAAAGAAAGAAAGAAAGAAAGAAAGAAAGAAAGAAAGAAAGAAAGAAAGAAAGAAAGAAAGAAAGAAAGAGAAAGAAATTTACGGTATAATAGAGTGGAATCACAGCAATGTATGATACAAAGTAGAATCTGATAAAACAAAAAACGCATGTAGACTAAGTACTCTAAGGACAAATTATACGGTCCTTGTTCTAGGTCTTGATAAACGAGAAAGATTTAAGCAGATGAAGATGAAGAGGTAGTGCATTCCAGACATTGTAAGATGGATGTTAAATGTTAGAATAGCTAGTAAATCTGTTTGATGGGAACTCAGTATATTAGGGAGCAAGCGGTGAGAAATCAGGCTGGAAAGATGGGTTAAGCCAGATTATGGTGAGCATTATGGGCCAAACTAAAGAGTTTACATCCTCTACATAATTCAGAAGTCTCATAATCCCTTAATACTCTTAAAAATTATTGAGGACCCAAAAGAGCTGATGTTTATGTGGCTTATATTTATCAAAATTTACCATATTGTAAATTTAAAATGATATTTTACATATGTGTTATTTAAAATAATAATAAATCCATTACTTGCTAACACTAATAACATCCTTTATGAAAAGCAGCTATATTTTCCAAAACAAAATTAAGTGAGAAGAAATATCTTTTACAAATTTTTGTAAATCTTTTTAATGTTTGGTTTAATAGAACATCTATTTCTGCGTTCACTTTATTGTGATATATCATTTTAGTTGAAGTAGAATGAAGAAAATCCAGCCACACCCAGATATGTAGTTGGAAAAGGAAGGAGTATTTCAATAGACAAGTAAAATCTTAGAATTATTATGAAAATAATTGGGACAGCAGCATACATGAGAGGAGTCACCTTATTCAATTGTCTATAATCTGCTGTCATCCTCCATGTCCCATCTGACTTTCCTATTGGCCAGACAGGGCATCAAGTGGTTATAGGGACTAACTCTCCTGACTCAACATATTCCTTCATATTATTAGTGATTTCATCTTGCCCACCTGCCACATAATACTGCTTTAAAGTAATTACTTTAGAAGGTTCAGGTAAAGGGATTGGGTTCATTTTTATTTTACCCTTTAAAACTGTATTAATTCCTATCTTCCTTACCGCAAATTGGTTACTTCCCTCAGGTAAATTTAGTCATACCTCTCAATATATCGATTCTACTGATGTACTCAGGAATAGGTACAATTACCACGGCATATTCTTTCTTAGGTACTCGTCCAATTTTCATGGTTAATTTGTCTTGTCTGGCTGATATTTCAGCCCTCCCAGTCCTCTGATGGTGATAGGAGTTCCATGTTTAAATTTATCAGGGTTCCCATATATAAGGGAGACCTCTGCCCCAGTATCTATCGATACCCTAGTTACAGTATTTGATCTGTCTTTCTAATATATGGTCAAATTGACCTGGGGTCTGTAATCCCATCTGTGTATTTCTTTAATCTGAGCTAGAGCTCAGTCAATTTCCTATATTCCCTGAAGGTGTGACAAACTTGGATACAAAGGTTCAGGAGGATCTGTAGGGGTATTTCTTACCTCCCTATTCCATCTAGTATCAAGCCCCTTTATACATTTTGGATAATGTTCATTAGTTGGAATGCCATCTATTCTTCCAAAATCTACCCCTGCCCTCAACAGAGCTCTAAACAATTCTTCTCAATCTATTCTGACTTTGAATCCACTGGCTATTTATTATTCTCTCTCAAGGAAATTTATCTTTTCCCCAGTCCCCTAAGTCACTTAACCGTGATATCTTGTCCAGCACCTCCAAAAGAGGGGGCTGTATTTCCCCAATTATTAGAGACAAAACTTGTAAACAGGAGGAGCCATGTTTACTATTATAGCACTATGGGAAATTGAAAAGGGGGTATCATAGTATGCATCTGTATTTCCAACCATTACAGCACTCTTCATTACCTCTTCCTTTAACTTTCTTACACAGTTCCTAAGTGAATACCAGGGTATATCTCCACTAGGCCACACAGAGTCAGTAGGATACTGCTTGCTGCATCCGTCTGCAGCCAAAACTAACAGAATAATTGTATTGCTATCTCCTTACAGACTGTAATCTCTAAAGGCTTTCTGAACAAAATGATTCTAATACCTATCAATTTCAAGCAATCCACACCATCTACCAATAATCGTCCAGCCCTTCATCACTGATTCTCACCATTCAAGATTTTGTTTCCCCCATTCTTTGGGTGAACTAACTCAAAATATCTGTGACTTACAACTGAGTTAAATCCTCAGTTATCTCCCTAAATACTGTGTTGCCCCTCCTGATTCTCCTGTTTTTACCTTAGTATTGGGCATGCTTCTCCCTGAAAAGCTTCTCCTTCTAACATTGTTTCATTTTCCAACTCTGATTTTGTTACATTTTTCTCCCACACACTCTCCTGGCACTCATCACTGTGGCAGCTAGGCTGGGTCTGTACAAAGGTTATATGCACACCATTTTTGCCAGTTTTTCTCTTCTTTTGAGCTAAATGAGGTTTTTTTTTTCTTTTACCACCTGAGATCCTCCAGGTTGCTCTTTTAAAGGAGAGCCCCAATGTTGAGAATTCCCCCTGCAAACTAGTTCTTTTTCCATCTGAATTTTTTTCCTTCAGCAGCTTATCTCTGCTTTTACACATAATGTGGTTAACCTGTTAATAAAATCCAGCCTCTCCTCCACACCCCTGCTAGCTCTTTCTTTGGTTTTATTGGTAATCCTTGTAAACACCTTTCCAAATCCCTAGATTCCTCTCCTAAACCTCAATTATAAACTCAGTTCCTAGTTCTCACAGGATCTAGTGGTTTTAGCCCTTTCCGTTCCTAGGGAGGAATAAGGTAAATCCTCCCATCCTGGGATATCCGTTTCTTCCTCTGAAGACTTCTTGCCTCCAAACAGAGATCTTATGCCCTGCAATCCTGTTCATGATGCCAAATGTATCACCAAGGCAATATTCACTGCACCAAGGGCAACTATGAATATGCCAGTGTAGTTGTGAATCACAAAGTATGACAGACTTTCCATATAGAAGGCAGAAGAAAAACATTTATTCAGACACCAGAAAACCAAAACCCAACAGCAGAAGGCCAAATCCATCATAGTAACCAAGAAGTCAATACACATTAGCGCTGTAGGGGAGAAAACCATTCCCAAGCCTCCTCCTCACCTTCAACCCCTGCAGGGACCTTCCCACAAACAAACATTCACAGGAATAGCTGTGCCTGTCTGTGTCCTCTCTCCTCCACCCTTAACCACTCTCACCAACTTCCTCCCAGCTCTGCTCCACTTTTTCTGTTCCACCCATTTAGCAAACTCCTCCTACCACATGTGACTTAGGCTTCCATGTGATTTAGGTATGTCACATGGGCCTATTAACGAACAGGAAAGATCTTCCTATTTAAATTACCATTACACCTCTCTCTCTATCTTCTTTTTCATCTTTCTCTCTGTTCATTCTCTTCTTTGTCTTCTTCCTTCTCCTCCTTTCCTTCTTTGTCTCTCTCTCTTTTCCTTTTCTCGCTTCTCTCCGTCTGTCTCTGTCTGTCTCTCTCTCCCCTCCCCATTCTATCCCTACAAACCCCTTCCTTTATCCCTTGCTTATAACACACCCTTCCCTTACACAGCACCCATTCTGTGTGTGATATTTATAGAGCACCTGTATCAAATGCAAAATCCCTGACCTACAGGCTGCGTCTGCAGCCTGAGGGACTGACAAGGTCTTCAAGGTAGCACTAGATTCAGACAAAGCAAGTCAGAGAAGACCATTTTAACCATATGTGTTTATCACTTTTTGCTAAAGCCAGAATTCTTCATTGTGAGAAGCATTGCTTAAAAATGGTTGCAAAATATAATTGCAATCAATTCATAGAAATATATGCTAAGTGCCATAATTCTTATCATGTATTCACTTGCATCATTGGTCTAGTTCTCTTTATTCCCTTAGAGAAAAGCTGAGGAGCCAAGTACTCTACAGAAGCTAGAGACCTTGTGACTGTGCCTGGTAACAGGGACAGGAATGCCTGCTCCCTTCCAATCTAATAAATAAAGACAATAATTGGTCTGTAGTTTCACTGGTAAAGGGAACTCCCCCTATCAATGAGGTCCTCTGCCTGGGCAAGGAGACCACCTACACCTTCTCCATAGTTTAAATTTTGTGCTCCTAGAGATTTAACTAGGTAGGAATCAATCAATCAACTAATCCATCCACAGACATATATTAAGCACCTCTCTGTAAGGTCCTGGGATAGAGACACACCTTCCCCAAAAGCACCTATACAAAACCACTCAAAACCACAAGGCTTATGGGGAAAATGGAAGTAGGAGAACAATGCACCAAAAAATTCATTAGTGACCCACCCATTAAACAAAAAAAAAAGAAGCTATTAAAAGTGGTAGCACAGTTTTATACATGCTAAATGGCTAAGAAAAACCACAAAGAGTGCAGTAAACAGTGGCAGAGTCTAAGGCCTCAGGTGCCCCCCTTGGGTGTCCACAGCCTCAAGCTGCACTTGGGTCCCCACAGCCAGTTTAGGTGCAAAGTCTCTCCTAAGTTGGGCAGCCTCGGGGGACTGGAGACTAGGGTATAAGCAGGGGATTGAGGAGAAGACAGACCAATACCTCTTCATCTCCTGTTCCTGTTGGGCCAGAAGATAAACCATTAATATGGCACTTTACCTTTACAAAGAACTGTAGTTTGCTTGTGGAAGTGGGCATTGGAAGGATTGTAGTTTATTTAATATTGGGAAATGGTTCATTTTCCTGTATTCTCACTGTTGCTCATTGAAGAAACTGGGCATAAACTAACTCAAAATTCAAGTTATGCTAAAAAAAAAATTAAGTTCCTTAATATATCAGTCCTATTAGTGTTGTAGTAGAATTGTAAATAAAATAAAACCAGGAACTGACATTCAAAGGGGAGGTGCAGCAATAACAAGGACATATACAAAAATATGGAGATAGAGACTGAAGCTATGGTTCCATTGTTTTAGGGAAATCCTGGGTAAAGAAACTGTCTTTGCCAATGCAGGTTGGCTCCATCTTTGCAATTTGTGTTTTTAGAGAGTTGCTCAGGGCAGTAAGAGGGTAAGTGACCTGCTCTGAGTCACAGAGCCAATACATATCAAAGATAAGACTTAAAAGGAGGGCACCCTGGCTAGGCCCAGTTCTCTTTCACTATAGCATGCTGTCTTTCCTGCTCAATAAACATTTCTTAAATGTCTACTACACTTTGCTGGGCACAGGGAATACAAAGATTTTATAAAATGGCACAGTCTCTAACCTTAGAGAGTTTTAGATTTAAAACACTGGATTCCAGACTTATAAGAGTCTGATGCCTGCCTAAAAATGAGGGAGGGGGAAGTTTGAGGATCTTGCACAGCACAGGGAGGAGGCAGAGTAGGGAAGTGTTGATGGATGAGATAAATGTAGTTGTGTTGGAAACAAATCTCAAGGTTGGCTGTCAGTGAAGGTGGTATACAAACAGTATTCCCATTTTCCATTTTACTGAGTACATTCCCTTTTGGGTTAGCATTCCTGAATAATGCCATGGCCCTACAGAGGGCTCTTCCTTCTATTTTGGAACAAATTGGTATAATGATAGGGTTAGTGTGAATGGTATTACTTGTACACAAATAAATATGATACAAAGGCTTGGAGAAGTGGTCATCCATGACCTTGAAAAGAGCTGTTGTACTAGAGTGGTGAAGTTGGAAGTCAAGTTGCAAAGAGTAGAGGAGTGAACGAGTGGTGATAAAATGGTGATAAGAAGTTTAGATCACTCTGTATGGGTATAGAATAGTTTCATTCTATCAACACAAGGCTTATGATAGTATATCCTTAAATAACTTATTTAATTTGGTAGCTATATAGCAGTACATATACAAAGCCATTGTTAATGAAAATTCAATTGTCATCTTGAGCAAAACAAGTTCTTCCCCAGAAATGGCTCAATTACCTAAGATTTTATTATTAAAATTTTAGTAGAGTATATGCTTTATATTCCATGTGCTTTGTACCTGATTAAATTCTATAATATCTTATTAAAGAAATAACATGTAAGCATAAGAAAGGGTTGTAATTATCATTAAGAACCAACATGACTCCATCAAAACTAGTAATGTCATACTAATCTCTTTTCTTTTTTTGATACAGTTATTAGACTGGTAGATGAGAGGAATGCTGAAAACTTAGTTTACTTAGATTTCAATTCAAAAGCTCACAAAGTTTCTCATACCATGCTTGTTGACAAGATTAAAAGATGTGGGTCAGACTAGTTGGGTGGGTAGAGAACTGTTTGAAGGACTGGCTTCGAAGAATATTCAATAATGTGTTATGATGCAGGAGGATTCTAGTGGACTTGTCCATGACCTTGTGCTATTTAATTTTTTTTCAGTGACTAAAATGAAGTCATAGGTGACATCCTCGTCAAATTTGCAGACGATATAAGAGTAGGAGGGATCTCTAGGGCTGGTCTTGACATCACAGGATCTGAGAGGCAATGTTATTTCACTAATGACTCAGAGTTTTCTCATCTGTAAAATGGGGCATTTAGATGAAATTACCTCTATACTACCTTCCAGTTTATAATCCAGTATCTTAATATTAGATGACATAGACAGAAACCCAAAAGATCTAGGATGGTGGGTCAAATATAAATGAGATGAAAGTTAATAGATATAAGTACTACAATTCTATGAATTTCACCAGCACCCAGGTGTGGCAATAATCATAGGTTTATGATTCACATCTTCACAAAGAATACTAAAAGAACAAGTCAGAAGACCTTTAAAGACATATGGAATCTCCTGAAATTCCAGATTTGAACACTTCAAGCAATGTCCTCATTTTTCTGAGGCAAATCTTCTCTATCCTAATTGCACATTAGAAAATAAGCTTAATTCCTTTCCATTCATAGGTAGTTCTATAGCAGACAAGAAAGGTATGAGATACTTGAGTGTTTTCTTAGGTGGAGTGTTAGTACCTGACTTCAGCATTCAGTCTTGTATTAAACCCTGAAGACTAGATCAGTTTGGCATAGTGGGTGTTGACAAGCTAGCTTTAGCCTCTATGATATAGTGACCAACTTAGAATACCCCTTACTACAAGTCTTAAGAGATTCAAGTGCAGGTTTTCAATTCCATGCTTTGCCAAGGACTGGAAACGAAGCTTCACACAGATATTTATTTGCATGTTGACCATGAAAGAAAGACATAACACCAGGCCCAATATAGAGTGCTATTTTCCATCATAAATGATGGGAAATTGAGTTAATATTGTAACTGGCACTGCCTGTCATTTCCATCCACAGTGAGTTCTTCACTCTAAGCTAATTCATGTAACTATGGACAACTATGTCACTGGTCTCTGAGTGGGTCAAGCAGGAGAATATACAATATAAAGCAATGAGAAAAATTCCACAAGCCACACGTAAAAATTAGTCTTGTTTCTTACACAGGCAACAGTTCAGAGGTGATTCTCACACTTCATGAATCACAAACAACAGTTCTGTTACTCACTGTCCTAAAATGGATAACCACATTGGATCCTTCTTGACTGATAATGTCAGAAAAGAGGCAGCTCAAAGGACCAGGAAAGACTTTGCACATGAGAACAAGAAAAGAGCCAATGCTTCCTACTTTTTCATTCTTTTAGTTACCTCTTGCATAAAGTTGTTCCTCGAAAATAAGTTTTTTCAGGGGCAAAGAAATTCCTAATTGAAGCAAGTGTCAAATGGGATGACACAATCCATCTGTCTACACCTTGAGGTATTTCCTTACATAATTAGTATTGAGAATTTAGTCTAACTATCCACACAGGAAAAATAAGGTGCATGAAAGATACCTTTTTTCAGACTATAATATATAGTTGAATGGATAGTCCATAGGTCTGGTCCACTGCTGTCTTAGACATTATACATGGACAATAACCTGAATGCAAAATTGAATGAGGGGAGGAGAGGAAGGTCTATTTCTGTGGGGTAACTGCAAAGTGAGGTAGCTAGGTGGCACTGGGCCTGGAATCAGGAAGACCTGAGTTCATATTTGATCTCAGACACTTACTAGCTGTGTGACCCTGGTCAAGTTACTTCATTCTATTTGTCTTATTCCACTAGAAAAGGAAATGGCAAACCACTCAACATCTTTGCCAAGAAAACCCTGTGGACCCTATTGGTATGATATGGTCCATGGGAATCACAAAGAGTAGGACTTGAAAGAATGACAAAAAAAAAATTTTAAATGACCCCAAGCTTCTCCCTGACATATTTTATTTTAGAGCTATGTTTGTGTGTGTATTTTTTTACTGATGTTATATTGTAGTAAATCATAGAAATACGTTATCAGTGAAGAATGAATCAAGGCGGCAAATATGCAATGTTTATAAATGAGACATTCCGCAAGTCACACATTAAAACTAGTCATTGCTTATTTACACAATGAATCTAAGATTAGTCTAGTGCTTAATAAGTGGCTTGGACCTGTTCTCTCACTCTTGCCTATAACAGAAAGCCATATCATCTTGCCAGCAGTCTCCTAAGGATTAAAATTGAAAATAATAATAACAGTTAATAATCATCATTCATATAACACTTTAAGGTTCACAAAACATTTCACAAATATTATGCCTTTTGATCCTCACAACAACTCTGGGAGGGAGGTGCTATTATTATCTGAATTTTACAGTTAAAAAGACTGAGACAAACAGCCTCACCTAAGTGACTTGCCAGGGTCACATAGCCAGTAAGTGTCTGAAGCTGAATTTGAGTTCAGGCCTTCCTGACTTTAGGTCCAGGAACTCTATTTATTTCACCATCTATGTGCCTTCATTACCTTCACTGAATGCACAGTGAAGAGGAACATGTCAGGAGAAGGGGAATAGATCGCGACATATTGCCAACCAAGAATTGTGCAAGAGAAAGAGAGGATTTCCTCAGACAGATATTTGACTGTGAAAGAAGATAAGCCAACCACACGGCAAGAGTGAAGGACTGCCTCTGTGCACCAATGCTCTTTACAAAATGTCAAAAGACCCAGAGGAAGGCTCACAGTATATTGGATGGACCCTGGTGGAGGATTTACAGGACAACCTGGACAAAGGTCAAAAGGCACAGAAGGAATTGCCCACATTTATGAGATCACCAATCGATTGACATGTCAAAATCCTGAATGATGGTCCATTTCAGGACTTGCTTATGCTACACTTTTCACCCTATTTAAAAGACAGGTTAGAAGACAGCCCTTCTGCCAGACCTTTGAATTTTGCATTGATTAAACTTACATTTACCCTCCATTTGTCTTTCTCTGTCTTTCTTCCCCTTCTTATCTTTATATCCATAAGCATAACCATGCAAAGATGTCTTTCTACAGCAGCCAAGCTCTCCCTTCTATGTCACATAAACAGAAATTTCCATGAAAACCGGTATTTTTTTTCAAATCGAAAAAGTCAGCTTCTAGTAATTTCTTTGATGTCTGCTGCCTGACTTCCTCTAAGCCTACCCTGATTTCTTCTATGCTCTCAGTTCATGGGCCACTACTTATTTACCCGGCTGCCTGAGATTATGGTGAATAATAAGGATCCTCTCAATAGCATGAGTGCTACTTCCAATGCATTTTTCATTGAGGCAAACTCCCTCTTGAGTTCTTTCTCTCAGGTTCAGATAAAGGTAAAGAGAGAAGTATGAACTTGCCTGTTTATTAGCATTTAAGCAAAACTGCTCTTTTCCTCACCGAAAATAGCAATTTGGACTTGAGACAGGTTCTAGAAAGGTAGAGACAATGTTTATTGGAACATCTGTTAATACTGAATTCATTAAAACAGTCTCCCTAGTGGATGACATTTAAGAACCTTGATAAAATATTTTGAGCAGAGGAAATCTGAGTCTAAGGGCATCACCTAAAATTCACCTGAAACATAGGTGTTTTGTCTGGTGTCTGCCCCTCCCCATCAAAGGTCTGGAGTCCTGCCAGACAGAGTGACTTTAGGAACAGTCGAAGGGTGGTGAAGTGTGCAGTATCAGCATGAATACACATATAACAATGGACCAGTTGGACTATTTAAAGCTAGGAAACAATTATGCTAACTCTTCATTAATAGCATTCTGGCTAGCCATGTGTCCTTACCCCTGTGCCTCTCAGGATTGATAAAGTCCAGGACCACCTGGAACTCTTTCCTGTGACTAGGAACTCAGAAAGTCATTCTCATAGTAAGTCAACAGTAGCTACCCATTCTGAAGCTAGCTATCTTGAATTGATAGAGTCATGAGAATTTATAAGTACATGATAGAAAGATTTACATACATATATATTTGTATATGTGGGTACATAAATAGTATGGTATATGTAGAATATATGTGTATATTATATATGTATATTTGCATATGTGTATTTATATGTGTGCATGTGTGTATGTATATGCACATATGTATATGACTGTAACAGATAAAGCATCATATTTATAGTGCCTTACTAACTGTGTGACCCTGGGCAAATCACAATCCTGTTGATCTCAGTTTCCTCATCTGTAAAATGAGCAGAAGAAAGGAATGGTAAACCACTCCAGTATCTTTGCCAAGAAAATCCCAAGTGGGGTCATGAAGAGTAGGACACAACTGAGACAACTGAATAACAACATGTTTATACAGCATGTTTATTATGCTTTAAGATTTATAAAGTGCTTTCCCCCAAAACAACCCCACAAGTATTACATCATACAAATATAATTAACCTCATTTTATATGTTAGGAAACTGAGGCTAGATGGGTTAGGTGAGGTGCCAAGTTTCACACAGGTAGTAAATGTTAGTAAAGGAATTCTTTAGAACCCAAGACCATGTATATGCAATAGACGAGAATCTATACAAGAGAGAACTTCACCTAACTAATCACTCAGGCAGACAGCTGACATTTGTACGTCCCAGAGTGGTGGACTGGAAAAAGTGCCCAACATTGAACCCTGGAGTCAGGGAACCCGAATTCAAATCCTATCTCTTACTACTTGTATGATCTTAGTGTGCATATTTGGGGGAGGGGGGAGTAATGGATGCAAACAAATTTTTAAATTTATTCTGCATTATTAACATTTTCTCCATCACTTTCAGTCTAGACAATTAACCAAACAATAAATCAACTCAGATTTGTAGCATTTCTGTATCTATTTCTGAAATGTAAAGGCTCATTTAATAATTGGCTCTCAAGAACTACTTCTTCAACACCCCCTGGACCAAAAGCAAGTCATTCAACTTCTCAGGTCCTCGGTTTCTTTGTCTGTAAAATAAGGGGACTGGTCTTGATGACTTAGGGGTCCCTTACAGCTCTGTCTCTGTGATTCTATGTGTGAAATGTTCTGTGACTTACTTAGAAATTCTTTTCCCTCTGGTCAAGCCAGAAAAAAAGAAACTGTTCCTTTTTAATTTCTTTTTAATTCCGGTCATTTTTTCCTTGGCTGTATCTCTCTTAAATTCCTCTTTTCCTCAATGAGAGAGATTATCCTCACCAACCCCAAACACCCCCAGGCCAGAGCTTTATCTGAACTCCCCCAGCAAGAGAATTAACTGTTGTCTGATTCATTGGCTCCCTTTCTAATTTTGGTGGAAATATATCCCTTTCTTAGCTCCCCTTGACTTTCAGCAGGCTTATCTTATACCTCCATGGGTGCTATTTGTTGTTCAGTCATACCTACATAGGTGCTGTTCCGCAGTTTGTTTTTTTCAGTTGTGTCTGACTCTTCATGATACCATTTAAGGTTTTCTTGGCAAGATGGTGGAGTGGTTTGCCTTTTCCTTCTCCAGCTCCTCTTACAGATGATGAAACTGAGGCAAACAGGATCAAGTGACTTTCCCAGGGTCACACAGCTACTAAGCACCTGCGGCCACATATGAACTCAGGAAGACTAGTCTTCCTGACTCCAGGCTCCACACTCTATCCACCAAGCCACCTAGCTTCTCAAATGCCTACATAGGTATCTTATACCTATTGTAGACCTCAATTAAATCAATCAGCCAACAAACATTTTTAAGCACCTGAGTGCAATAAACTGTGCTACAACTAGGGAATATTAGATAAGGCTCAGTCCCTGATCTCAAGAAGTTTGCGGTCTAGTTCAGGGATGAAATATCCACATACATTTCTATACTACACAATCTTGCAGCAGGTGCATTAAAGAGTTGTAGAAATAAATGCTTTCTGAGGGATCATGGTCATCAGTTAGAAGCCATAAAGGAAATCTTCCTGGTGTAGGGAACAGAATTTGAGTTAGCTCAAAGTATGAGTAGAGTAAGCTAAGACAGGAAGGAATAGAACCCAGCCAGAGCCCCAGTTCTGGAATGTAATGGTTCAGTTTCAAAGCATTATCTAGTTACCTAAGCTGGAGTTAAGAATGAATGGAGGGCAGGATACAAGTTGACTGCCACCAAGCAGGTACGTTATGTGGGGGAGTCCTTCAAGAAGATTGATGCTTTGGTTCCTTTAGGAGATATCCCAGCATTCAGCTGCCACCGGACTATGAAACAGAGACCTTGGCTAGGAAGAGCTAAGCTACCTTTCTCTTAGTTCCCTTGGGACCATTTTCCTTCAGCTCAGCCATCTCCTTCCCTACTCAGAGTGTGCCCCCTTTCCTTCTTTTCATCTCTTTCTCCTAGAATTCTCATCAAGTTAACATTATCAGTGCCTCTGGAAAGAGTAAGCTGGTTTAACCATCTTGTTCTTGTCATTTGTGACTTCCCCGATCAAAATATGTCTCCTGCCACCATTTCTGAGATGAATACTTGCTCTCCCAATGAAAATGTAAGATCCTTAAAAGCAGCGTCTGTTTTGCTTCAGTATTGGTATCTGCCTAGCACTGGGTCTGATAGATAGTAACTACTTAATACAAGCTTTCTCCTTTATTTATTCATTCAGTAATTCCACAAACAATTTATCTCCTTTCTTGCTACACTTTGCCTCTCCTCCAAATGCCGCAGCCAACCTTTCATCTTTAGTTCAAGCGAGGACCTCACGTATCTTTTTGAGGCCCCAAGACCATGAGCACATTCATTACTGAGTTATTAAACACAGCTGAGACAATGATGACTTTCTTTCACACCACCTTTGTAAGTGTAAGATAAGAATGCCAGGCAGAAATGTTTGGAGGAATATACAGGTATGTGGGGTGGCACTTTATCTACCCAACAAGGCACCTCAAAACCATAGTAAACAACAATCAGGAGTAAACTTCTGAACAAAATGTGTAAAAACAAAGGTAAATGAAGCTACAGGATCAGACTGCCTACAGCTACGACAAAAGACTATCCACAGCAGCATTCAGAAAGAGAGAGGGAGCCCAGCCTTTAAACCTTCCATTATCTTGTTTGCCTTTCTGGGGTTTATGAACCTGACAGCATTGGTGTACTAATAGCAATTAGTATAGAAAAGTACTATCCTACTAACAGTAGCTCTCCAAGCCTTGGAATTTCAGGGCAACAATATTAGAGGTAATGGACAGGAATTTGTTTGATGAAGGTGGGTCTCTTGTCCCAGCCTCCTGCTTCCTCCGTCCTCACTCTCCTCTCTCCCCTCCTGGTCTCATCTCATCTCCTCTGGCTAAGAATCCTCAACGAGAGCTGACAACCCTAATCAGGGACAGGGTGAGGATCACTCTGGCAAATGGAAATGTCACACTTAGCCAGACCTTAGAGAGAAAATAAGTAATTGCAGCTTCTCACAAGAGAACACCAACCAGGGAGTGCCAACTCTCTGAGAGATAAGCTGGGGGCCTTTTCCTCTCTCCCTGATTCATGCTGATATGATCCTGAGGGTAGGGGAACATCTCAAAGATTAACTGAGGAATAAATGTGCTGTGCGTCTGTGTGTGGTGTATATGTGCCTGTATATGTACATACAGATACACTTATTCAGGGATGCCAGGAATGGTCTCTGTGGGAGCCTCAAAATTCTTAGAATCTCATTTTTAACATTGTTCTGAGGTGTTAGCAAAGCTTAAATGATTTTTTTGCATGTAATAATTATGGACCATGTGACACAGAACCAGACAGTGTATAGCATGAATATATAGATAGATCTGGAACGCTGCACTCTAAATCTCAAGAAGACTTAGAGTTTTACCTTAGTGTTGAGCAGAAGGATAGGTGCAGATCTGTCACGATTGCCTTGTTCTCCTGTATTCAGGAGGGGTATCTGTTACATATGATATTTGCAGTCTAGAAAAATAATGATTGAGGGGAGGGGATTCAAAATAAAAACCACTTTCCCTGGTTTCTAGGAGGAGGGGAAGTAGTCTCTCCCATACCTGGAGACTAACAAACAGTTTAACCTCTACCAGCTTCCTTCCCTTCCTATCAAATACTTATTCCACAAAAAACAATCATGGATAACAAGCAAACATATTTATCAAAGCAAACAAATAAGACAGCAATCAGAGAAGCCACATGGTTTAATTTAGGTGATAGAATACACAGGAGCTGGAAGTGAGACAGTCTCAGCTTAACCTTTCTCTCAGGGAGAGAAAGATCTCACCCAAGAAGTTAACTCTTAGTAGCCTTTGGGGGTCAAGTTTCCAGGAGTCAAGGAACATGTTGAGTTGCTCCATCATATATGCTTACCACCAGGGGAGGGGGCTCCCATCAGCCTTTCAAAATCCACACCTTCTCTCTCTTTTTATTGCCTGTCTTAGAAGGCTGTCAGCCAATTAAGAGTCACACTTCCCCACAGGTATATATACTGTCCTGAACTGAGAGGTCTCTCATGCAATCAAGAATCCAGTCTCTGTGTGTGTAACACAACCACTCTTTCTCTCTCTCTCTCACTCACTCTCTCTCTCTCTCTCTCTCTCTGTCTCTCTCTGTCTGTCTGTCTGTCTCTCTCTCTCTCTCACTCTCTCTCTCTCTCTGTCTGTCTCTCTCTCTCTCACACACACACACACACACACACACACACACACACACACACACTCTTCTATATAAGACCTCTCTCTCTATCCATCTATTACCTATCTATCATCTATACACACATACACATGTATATCTATAGGCATACAGAGAGAGAGAGAAAGATAGAGACAGAGACAAGGTCACAGAGTTGTCTTTCAAGGGACCAACCACCAAACCTACCTGGATGTGGTTGGGGCATACATGCACAAAGGCAAAATCATTTCTGTCTCCTGAATCAGTTTCCCCTGTGGACAAATGAATATGTATTAGATCTTCAGATCCCTGCCTATAATTTAACTCCTGATGTTTGAAAGTAAAATACGTCCTCTCCCTGATTTGGCTTTCTCCTGGTTCCACATGCATGCACTGTCTTCCACGCAGTGATAGTCTCTTGGCGTTTATTTTTACAAGATAAAATCTAGGGATGCCCTTGTTTTCTGAAAAGGAAATTTCTCCCACAGGGGAAAAAACCTACACAGAAAAAAAAATAGAAAATTGCTATTTCTGCTCACCTTTAATCATCCTAAAATGTTTGTACAGGGTTATTAGGGAACTGGTTTGGACTTTGGTATGCGATTGACAAAGACTAGTCTGTAGAGTATTATGTGCACTTTAATTCTCTCTCTCTCTCTCTCTCTCTCTCTCTCTCTCTCTCTCTCTCTCTCTCTCTGTATGTCTCTGTCTCTGTCTCTCTCTCTGTCTCTGTCTCTCTCTCTGTCTCTGTCTCTCTCTCTCTCTCTGTATGTCTCTGTTTCTGTCTCTGTCTGTCTGTCTGTCTGTCTCTCTCTCTCTCTCTCTCTCTCTCTCTCTCCTTCCCAAGAAAAATTTTCAGACATCCTGCAGGTAATTTTGAAAAAAGAGTGGAAGGCAGAGTCCAGATCTCATGAAACAGAAGACAAGGATCAACCTACTTACCTTTTCCAGGTGAAATCCTTCTCTTCCTTTATGGCTTACCTTGACAAGTGACACCTCTTTACTGAATCCCTCCCTGCTCCCTTCCTCTTGTATCTCACCCAATGCATTTTCTTACTCCTTACATTTTCTTGGAACACTTTATATGGATCATCCCCCAACTTTATCTCTTCTTCCCTAGCATTATTAGTTTGTATCCTATCCATCCTAGTGGATTTTACATTCCTTGAGGGTAGAGACTGTGTTATTTACCATCCTTTTGCTGAAACTGGTCCTTGCACATAGTAGATACTTAATAAAGTTTATTGAATTGAATTGAAATAGATTTTAACTTTTAATGAAGCCCTTTCCCTGAAGCATTAAGTTGTTCCATCTCCAGAGAAGGCCTGAACCAAATATCAACCCATTAATGGATTGTCTTAGTTGTTGAGTTGTTATGTGTAGGTGTTCTCTATTTATAATTGTATTGACACAACAAGTTGTGCAAAGTCAACAAAAGTTCATGAAACCCAAGAAGTTGCCTGCCACAAGTTCTTTTCTGGGGTTCCCAATGGCCATGCTCTGAACACAAATCAATGGATCAATGCAAATAGCACATGTTAAAATGTGAAACCTTCTCCCTCTTCAAAGATTTAGTCTTACAAATGGATGAAGGATTTGAATGTTTCTTTTGTTTCTGGCAAGTTGTGTGATCTTGGCATTTCATGCAAAGAACTGAAAAGTGATGAGGCTGTAACTGATTTGGAATAGCTAAGATTTCTAGTGGGAAGCACAGAAGAGATATTTCTAATGAGGAAAGGAAGACAGAGGAATAAAGGGAGAAATGTTGATAAAGAAAATGAGAACATTTTCCTGAAAATGGTTTTCTCTCTTTCTTTTTCCTTTTGGGGAGTACAAAGGGCAGGTTTAAACATTTTAGCTTGAATTAAACTCCTTTTGTTTATACTACTTTCAATGAACATATTTAGTGTCTACTAAATATGTTTTTAAATATTCTACTAGATACTGAGGAAGATGAACTCAAGAGGACCTAGCCTTGTCCTCAAGTCACAAAAACTGACTGAGTGCATTCAGTATAATGTTTAAAACTCTGGGACTGGGAGCTAAACAGAATTCAGCTCTAGGTGGCCTAAGCAAGGTGGAGTCAAGAAAAAAAGAAAAAAATATACAGATCTGTGAAATTGGAGTAATATGGACATAACTGCAACATATAGCTGTTACCTACTTTCTGCATATTGCTGTCACAGAAGGACCCCAGCATACACAGAAGGGCCTACTATACAGGTTCTTAGATCTACTTTTCTAAAAAGTAAGCAACTTTTGAAGGGTCAATAATCTACTTTAATCAAACATATATATCATTCACCTAGTTCAGGGGGAAAAGTCAGAACCCTGAAATTCATAGAAAATACAAAAAGAAATTACAAGCAGAAATTACAAACAGAAAGACCAACAGACAAGACTTCCAAATGTCTAACCATAGGCATTATATGCATCACAGATCAACAGACAGATCCAACTATCTGACCATTACATACATACATAGTTACCAGAGAGAAAAGCATCAACATCTGAGTTTTCAAAGTCAGGGAGCTCCTTAGAGGCTACCCAGTGTCTCCTCTGGTCAAATAAACACTTCCAATGAGTAAGCCCCAAAACAAAACCTCACCTGAGTATATATACACTTTTCAGAGCCAGAGGGCATCACAACCCTTAAGAACCTATTCCTTATTAGAAATTAACAAAAAGTGTACGCCTTCCTGCAGAACAAATCTCCCCTAATCAAACTTCCCTTAACAGGCAGGCCCATTATTGGGAGGGAAAGATCTTTAACTCATTAACATTGCAATTGCTAGGAAAGATAATGATTTGAAGGAGGTGAAGAGACTGAGATATCCAATTCAAAATGGCCAGTGGCAGTTGGTGATGCAAAGCTAGAGCTCAAGAAAGAGATTACAGTTGGAAAAATAGATCTAGATTTGCAGAGAAATGACAACTGAATCCATGCGAGATGATGAAATCAGCAAGTGAGAAAGGATACAGAGAAAACAGAAGGAGGCTCAAGACTGAGCCTTGAGGGACAGCGTGCCATGATATGGAAGAAAAAAATATAGCAAAGGATTTTGAAAAGGAGCAGTCAGGCCAGTAGGAGGAGAACCAGGAAAGAACAAGTTGGAAAATCTAGAGAAGAGAGAGTGTAAAGGAGGAATTAAATGCTATGTAGAGGGATTCTCAAGTGAGGATTAAGAAAAATTCATTAAAAGTGATCATTGACAACTGAGTATGGTTTCAGTAGAATGAGAGGAAACCAAATATTTAGCTTGGAAAGGATTAGTCTACGATCAGTCCAGCATGGTGCACCACACATTGCCTGTGTCACTCTCACATCTTGTCTATCTCTTCTTATAGTCGCATAGTCTACTAGATGCCAATGTTTGCTGTGAGGGTGCATTCATGAAGTTTTATTGCATTTAAGTAAATGACAGTCACCCAGTATTATAAGCTTGTCCTATTTTGGCACATTGATGATAAGGGTCTCTAGGTCTTCATAAAATTTTTCTTTGTCCTCATCAGGGTTCCTCATGGTGGGCGCATAGGCACTGATGATGGTGGCATAGTGTTTTCCTGCAAATGGCAATCACATTGTCATGAACCCTCCATTTGGCAGGTTTACCAAGTTGCTGACTAGATTTTGATTGCAAAACCTATGCCAGCTTCACAGTGCTCCCCTTCACTGCAGCCACTCCAGAAAAATGTGTATCCAGCTTCAGTAAGCTGGCATTCATCTGTTAGCCTTGTTTCACTCAGGGCTGCTATTTGGATGCAATACCTATTGAGTTCTCTTGCAACAAGAGTAGTTCTTCTTCCAGGTCTACTGGATTTTGTGTGGTCTATATGTGTGCACATGTTCCATGTGCCGATGGTGAGTGGAATCATCTGCAGATGTTTTTGTACATTTTGTACATTTTTTTGTGTTTCAACCAGAAAGTGAGATTCCCCACCTGCTGCGGTAATCAGACCAGGGTTAGGTAAGCAGATAATTTTTAGGGCACCTTTTCTAACCCCTTTATTCACACCAGGAGTTGGGCAGTGTGATCCTTAAAAGGCTGCTCAGACACCCCAAAGGGCTGCCAAGTCCCACTACTGCTTCCAGTGAGAAATGACCCTATGTCCTGGGCTGCCTGGTTAGGGTTGTGACTATAGCTCCCAGTGTATCTACACCTACTGTTTCATCACTTTCCTGTTGCCACAGGACTTTGAGGCTTAATAGTAAAATGGTATGGGTGATGTCTTTTGATTCATGAGTAAAGTGGATTTAAGTGAGGCAGAGTTGCACAAAGTCCTCAACCTCATTGCCTCCTCCAGAGTCATCATAGTCCAGTGACAGGACAGAGTCAAGACGTCTGGCAATGGCTCAGGATACCATGGATGACCTTGTCGTCTTCAGTGTCTAATCAAGCTCTAAGCACTCCACATCACCTGATTCAGCTGCTTTCATGTCCATTGAAACAAAATGTTTTCATTTGCTCATTCCACTAAGGGAAGTCTTCAGATGCTTGGGCTAGACACCCCCCTAACTCACTCAGTCTGGTTTGGCCTGTCTACCAAAACAGTTTACCAGGGTGTGGCCTCTGTGCATACTGCAGCTTCTTGGAGCCACAGGTGAGAGTTGGGTGGAACAGGTCGACACCAGAGATGGAAAGAGCCCTGAAAAGTGCTTGGCTGCCATCACACCAAAGGTACTAGTCCTCTCTGAACATACCCTACACCCCAAAAATACTATTTTATGGAGAACTCTCATGGGGCAGGAAATCACATAGTGGTCAGAAGAAGCAATACAAAGACACTCTCAACGTCTCTCTCAAGAACTTTGAATCTGATTGTAGGACATGGGAGACACTGACCCAGGATCACTCAGCATGGCACGCCACATCAGAAAAGGTGCTGAGTTCTGTGAGCAAAGCAGAATTGAGACAGCACAAAGTAAGTGTAAGATGAGCAAATTTGGAGTATCCACCCCAAATGTTTAGATGGACTCTCTGTGCCCAATCTGTGGTAGAGCATTCTGAGCTCATATTAGTCTGATCAGCCATGGTCAGACACACTGAAACTTCACTCCATCATGGTGATATCATTTTGATCCTCTTTGAGAACAAAGGACAACCACCAACCAACCAACATAGGAAGCCAGAAGGTAGCTTTTAGAAGAAAATGATGAAAGAGGAAGTAGAGGCACTAAGCATAGACAGTTTTTATAAGAAGTCTAGCTGCAAAGAGTAGAAGAAATAAAGAATGATAACTGGAGGATGTGGAAAGATCTAGTGAGGGTTTTGTTTTTTGGTGTTTTGTTGGCTTTTCTAAGTATGGGGTGATTTGGGCATATTTATAGGTAGAAGAAAATAGTTATAGGTTTCAAGTGTTGATTTTCTTTCTAGTCAAATATTGACTGAACCCATGAGGAAGCTCGACATATGGTCAATTTTCACCATCACAGAGAGAGAACTAGAGATCAAGATGACAGAGAGATAGCCATAGAAAGTCAATGGAGTACAGCACAAAGAGAGATTAAACTGGGATCAGAGGACTTTTGTTTAAGACTAGACTTTGCTGCTCACTACCTTTGTCATCTGAAGCAAGTCATTTGACATCCCTAGACCTCATTTTCCTCATTTGCACAATACACATCATGATGACCTCTTCAGTTCTCCTTCACATTTTCATCATTGATCCCTATAAATAACTGACATTTATATAATATTTTAAGGCTTGTGAAGTGCTTGACAGACTTTATTTCACCTGAGTCTCATAGAATCTATGAGTCAGTTTCTACGGTGTTATTATCCCCATCTTGCAGATAAGGAAACTGAGACTCAGAAAGGATGGGTGAATTCCCAAACAGTTAGCATGTGTCAGGGCCACAATTTAAACCTGGGTTCACCTGACTCCCAGTTCAATTCTCCATTCCCAAGTGTGCCATTGTTCAGAAGCTGAATAAGAGATCCTAAGAACTGTTAGACACATGGCTCTGTTTCCTAAATTGCATCTTCAAGAAGTACCCCCTTACAGTGCCTTGGGTTGTAGATACTTTAAACTTTGGAAGCCTTTTCTTTGTGGCTATTGCTTGTATAAATACTTAGTAAAGGCTTGTTTCTTATAGTTTATTAACTACAAAATGCTGAGGCGTCCACGTTATTGCAAAGCTCAATTCAGTTCTGTTTTACTATGACAAAAAAGAAGGATCTGAAAGTAATAAATAAAGAAGGGGAAATAGTGAAAAACTGTATTGCTAAACCTGCATATCCTTTATGCATAAATAAATGTTTTATTGACATAAACAGGGATAAAATGGCATTTTTGCTTGTGTTGTTTCAGTCATGTCTGACTCTTCATGAACCCATTTGGGGTTTTATTGCCAAAAATACTGGAGTGGTTTTCCATTTCCTTCTCCAGCTCATTTTGCAGATGAGAAAACTGAGGCAAACCAGGTTAAATGACTTGCTCCTGATCGCACAGCTCTAAAGTATCTGAGGCCAGATTAGAATTCATTTTTCTGATTCCAGGCCAGGTGCCCTATCCCCTAAGCCATCCAGCTGCCCTTGGCATGAATAGGGACCAAATAGCTTTAGAGAGTTTAAAAAGAAAATTGCTGTGTCAAATTATTCTTTATTTAAAGTGCTATACAAAAATGTTTGCTATTATTATTCTTATAGTTGTTCTATATTAGTACATTTCCTCTTTGCAAACTAAAAAGTCTTAATGAAAAGTTTACCCGTCTCAAATTCATTTTTAAAGAGACATCAATCCTCAAATTGCTTGTCAACACCATGTCTCCCATAAAACCCAATAAGTTTCATCATATTTGGTTATTCTCAAGGCTTAGATTCAACCCCTTTTTATATTAAGGAAAATATTTCAAGAATGTGCATTAATTGACTGATCAATCTTCAGGTATTAGTGTAAGATAACTTAATGGTGACCACATATCTGTAATAAAGGCAGGAGAAGGACAATGAATGACCTTGCCTCCTTGGTTCAGTTTTATTCTACTGTCTTTTCCTCTTATTTAAAAGAGTGCTGAGGGGACTTGAACCCAGAAAGCACTTGACAATTTTCTGAAACACTATCCTTCAAAGTTTAGAATCTAAACTGATGCTAACCAGGTATATGGGAAAGATCAAAAATTTAGCAGAGAATGTAAAAGTCATTTCTAACACCAAGTTGAAGTGAGGGCCTGAGAGAGCTACTGCCCTTAGTGACCAGGAAGTCAAAGTTTAAAACTAGACTTGATTTTTTACTATTCTATTTTCCAAAGACTTTAGTGTAAAGGGCATGAAATTTCTTTTCAGAGAGCAAATGGCCATTTGAGCTAAGACTCTGAGAAGAACTCATTATGTGAAGAAAAGTTATGTAGGGATTTCTTTTTTTCCCTAGTCAGATGATTACACAAGTCAAGGCCTTGCCTTTTAAAAAAGAAAGTGAGATCAGACTTGGCAGGTCCTACTTTTCCTATCATGGGCGAGATGTAGCAGCCCTGTAGAAATGTATGGGGAACAACCAGGGGCTACCACTGGACCATTAGACATTGCCAAGTAGAAACTACGTGACAGCATCATAAAGTAATTCCCAGCAGAACCATGAGAACATTGTACACAGTAACAGCAACATTGTGAGATGACCAACTTGGATAGACTTAGCTTTTCTCAGCTATATAGCAGTCTAAGAAAATTCCAAAAGATTCATGGTGAAAAATAATATCCACATCCAGACAAAGAACTATGGATCTGAATGCAGATTGAAGCATACTATTTTCTCTCTTTTTTTTTTGTGGTTTTTCCCTTTTGTTCTGATTCTTCTTTCACAACATGACTAATGTGGAAATATATTTAATATAATTGTACATGCATAACCTGTATCAGATTGCATGTTGTCTTGGGGAGGAGGGGAGTGAGGAGAGGGAAAATTTAGAACTCTAAATCTTATAAAAGTGAATGTTGAAGACAAAAAATAAATAAATAAAGCAATTTCCAGCAAAATCTATTTACCACACCTTCACACCTGGCAGAAATAACATGCCCAGAAGATATTGCATGACATATAAGATTAATAGAGAGTATGTCTAGTGGGAGAAATTCAATTACATCGTCTGAAAACATTGGTGATCTTTCAGCATCAGAGGTCGAAGTGTCCTCTCTGCCCTTGAGCTCTGGTCACAGAGCTCTTCTCCATATGTTTACATGTTTCCATGTATGTTCTTTATGTGTATTCTCTACATATGTCTGTTTCTCCCACTGATGCTGCATTTGTAGAAAACATTCCAGGTCTATAGAGGAAATGTCTGCTTTTACTATTATACTATTACATTAAATTCTTTGAATGAATCGTGACCCATGGCTGACCAGTAAAAGCATGCACATTGGTGAGAGTTCATGAGCTCTGGTTTTAAGTGAATGCAGACCCAAAGGATATTCTGAAACTGGCATTGTCTTATTTGCTGAAATATGAGTTAAAAGGGAAGAGAATGAGAGGAAAAGGAAGTGTCCTGAGGTGTTTTATTACATTCTTGAATATTTGTTTGACTTTTTAATCCAAATGTTTTCAAAAAGTAAGTCCATTTCAAATACCCAAGTCCTGAAACATATCAGAAACTCACTATGTCGGGAAACAGCTGTTGTGATCAGCAGCTGACCCACATTAGTTAGCCTGTCTTTCTGGATTTTATTGGTTGTCTAGAAAAAAAGATCTGAATAGTGTCCTAAGGTAGATGTGTGAATACTCTCAGTAATATCTGTCTCTAAGAAGACTGGCAAATAAACACTTAATCCCTATTTGGTTCAGCATTTAAAAAAAAATAACTGTAATCATTCAACATGTTCAAAAATAGAACAGGTTGCTTCATGTAATAGTAAAGAGAAGAATTCAGCACTTGTTTTGAGATGTTCAAGAAAAGACTTGATCCCTACTAGTTAAGAACTATAAACTACCTTTTGCCTTTCTTGAGCCTTCTTTCTCTTCTAGCTGCCAGCACTTTCCTCCTCAAAAAAAAAAAAAAAAAAACCTTTGTATTCATTTTGTGTAGTCATATGTACAAAGAGAATCAAAGATTTAGAACTGGAAAAGGACCTTAGAGGCCATGCAGTCCAGTTCCCTCATTTCTCAGATGAGAAAACTGAGTCCCAGATTCTCATCTATGGCTAAGCAGGTAGTAAATGGAAGAGGATCCAAACCTGAGTAATGTGACTGACGTCAGAACCTTTGTTTTTCCCATTGTGCCATGCTGCCTAACTTTGTCCTCCTTGATAGAATGTAAGTTTTTTGTGGGTAGGGACTGTTATTTTTAACTCTATATGGGGACTAGCATATAGCAGAAACAATAAATTCTTATTGAATGACTGACCAGGCAGGGATTGGGTTAAATGATCTCTAAGCACCCTTCCTATAGTCAGCATGGTATTAAAAAAAGGACTGTTGGATCTGGTTTCAAATTCCACCTTTGCCACTTACTAAATGCATGACCTTGCATAAGTCTCTTTACTTCTCTAGGTCTCAGTTTCCTTAACTGTAAAATAATGACGTTGAACTAAATGACGTCTACAATTCCTTTGAGCTCCAAATCTACATTCACTTATTTAAGATGACTTTTGGTCAAGAATTGGTTTCTTACTGAATACTTTATTCCTAAAAATGCCTTTCAGCTTACCCACTAAGAATATATACTCTGCAGCCTATTAGAAGTATTGCTTAATTTCCTCTCTCCCTTTACCATCAAGCCTCTAGTTTGGGCTCCCAGACAGTTGGGTGAGTCAGTTGAGCTGTTCCAGGAAAAACCTGTTCTCATTGCTTACAAAACAGTGATCATTTTAAATCTGAGCACAGCCAAATCCTGATTGATGTTCAATTCCATCTCCAGCCCCAAATCTTTTCCATTTTCGTGTTTGGCTTTGCATAGGATTAACACACAAACAATGGTTATCCTCTAATCTCAAAAAAGCCTTGCAGAGGCAGTATCTGTATTAGGAATGGGAAGCACTAGTCTCGCAAGATTTAAAAAGGCATTGTAGCCTTAAAAAAAAAAAAACAAACCCCACTCTTTCTGACACCCTGAGAAATGACTCAGTGATGACAGTGGGAGAAGTGATGAGTTACTAGATGATGTCTCTGTGGAAACCATTCACAAACTGTTTTCCTAATTCACATCCCAACAAAGCAAAATGAAACCCCCACAACTGATTTGACTTCATCTTTTTCACCCCCTAAGGTGCAATGAAGCTATTTTTCTCAGCTGTAGAAGACTCAGATTTTTCTCTTGCAGAGTTCCTGTCACCTCTCATAACCCCAGTCTCTGCCGTCCACATCCTTACCCTAGCCCCTTTCTTTCAAGAATCTCTCTTTGATAGATAGCAATTTGCTTGCTCACTCAGCAATCATTTCTTTAGTGCCTACTTTGCACAAGGCAAAATGCTAAGTCCTGGAGAATTCAAAGATGAATTCGGCACAGTTCATGCCCTCAGGTAGTTGACAGTCTAATGGGGATGCTATGATATAGACTTCAATGCATATGGAGTCTCACTGATGAGAGTACTCCCTCCAATGGCACAGAATGCAACCCATCCATCTTTTCTCATTCTGTGAAATAATTTTCCATGTCCTCAAATAAACCAACCAACCACAGTAGTGCAATAAACATACTGGGACCTTCCCTTGGATCTCTTGACACTGTATGGACACAAGGGGCATATATGGGCTTTGTTCTCATTGTCCAAAAGATTCACTTCCTCTTCTGGTCATAGGCACAAAATAAATATGCATAAAGGAATTGAGTGCTGGTAAAGGTTAAGAACTGGCTTTCTAAAGAAAAAATGTATGCATGACACATGTTCAAGTTCAATCTGCATGATTAACATTTTCCCCATCTCTTTCTTAAGTCTAGAAAATCAGAAAAACAATAAATCAAGCCTTAATTTGCAGCAGTTAGTGATTTCTGAAGTGTAAATGTTCAGACTGAAAGTTTAACAAGTAGTTCTCATGAGCCAGTTCAAGTGGGTTACAACCCACTCTTGTATATAGACAAATATAATAGGTAGAAGATGCTAAGTATGTCAGTATGATTTTTTTAACTAATGGGAGAGTTGAGAGGAGCGAGAGATTGCTTCTAGCTGAAATCTTTAGGGAGGGTTTCATGGATCCTGCGCTGGGCACTGACCAAAGGGAAAGGTCTAACTAGCTAGGGAAAGGAAGACACTATTCCTGGATGGGATATGGCATGAGTATAGGCACAGAAGATGAAAGTATAGCATGTTTCAGGGAACAAGAAGTATCTGGGTTTGGGCAAACTACAGAATGTGAGAAGGGGCACACTGCCCTTTAAGTCTGGAAAGATAGGGTGGGGTCATATTGTGGTGGGTCTACACTGTCCCAGTAAGGGATTCAAAAATAAGAAAATATTGAAGTTTTAATTAGAAAGATTAATTTGGCAGAAATGTGTATGATAAATTAGAAGAAAGAAACTGGAGGCAAGGAGAGCAGTTAGGCAATAGTCCATGATAGAGATTCCAGATGGTGGGACATATCTGGAGACAAAGACATCAAGTTCAGCTTTGGATGCATTGAGCTTAAGGTCTTGATAGCATATACAGTCCTAGTAACTGGAGCCATTTGTATAGGAATCTCTTCATTAATAAAGACAACAAAGTTCTATACTTGAGTGGAGAGTGCAGTTGGTGGAGAGCTTGAGAGAAAGAGAGCCTGGTCATCTGAATTCTAGCTTTAGGAAATTAGACACATAGATCCAGACTCTCTTCAAGTCCCTGAAGGGAGAGAAAGACTCTAGGAAGAAACCAACCTGTGGAGGAGCTGGCACCTCAATTATGCTCTTATTCCAAGAGATTTAGGAGAATTTCCCCTTAGGTGGGATCTGAAACTCTCTGTTTGAGATGAATTATCTAACCCCCAATGGGAGGGTTCATTCCCTCTTGCTTATTGTCTAATATATTGTCTCTTCTGTGTACTTTCTCCAAATTCTGGTTTGCTATCAACTTGGATAAATGGATTTATTTCCTACTTGCTATGTGTACTCATAATAGAACTGATATTTGGTGGGAAGGGAATCAAGCCTTGAATATATAGCCTGGGGCACTCCTTCTACACTAAGGGACTATGATCACTAGTATAACTGGAATCTAAAAAACTGTCTCCCTTAGACTAACAATATTTAAGGGAAAAGATAACTATAATCCTAACGCAAGGTGTTTCTCTCTCTCTCTCTCTCTCTCTCTCTCTCTCTCTCTCTCTCTCCCTTCCTCCCTCCCTCCCTCTCTCTGTCTCTCTGTCTCTGTCTCTCTCTGTCTCTGTCTGTCTCTCTGTCTGTCTGTCTGTCTCTCTCTCTCTTTCTCTCTCTCTCTCTCTCTCTCTCTCTCTCTCTCTCTCTCTCTCTCTCTCTCTCTCTCTGTCTCTCTGTCTCTGTCTGTCTCTCTCCCTCTCTCTCTCTCTCTCTCTCTCTCTCTCTCTCTCTCTCTCTCTCTCTCTCTCTCTCTCTCTCACAATGTTCAACCTCTGGCCCCAATAGAAAGAAGACATACAGAGTAGAAGTCTCAGGATGGAATCTTGAGAATATAGCCACATTTCGGGGAGAGGAGGAGGAGGAAGAACAAGAACAAGAAGGACAAGAAGGAGGAGGAGGAAGAAAAGGAGGAGAAGGAGGAGGAGGAGGAGAAGGAGTACAAAAAGGAAAAGAAGGAGGAGAAGAAAGAGGAGGAGAAAAAGAAGGAGGAGGAGAAGGAGGAGGAGAAGAAGAAGGACAAGAAGAAGGACATGAAGAAAAAGGAGGAGAAGGAGGAGGAGGAGGAGGAGAAGAAGAAAAAGAAGAAGAATCATAAAAGGAAATAGAAGTCTGACATTACAATGAGATTATAATTTCATGGAAGCCAGAGAGGACAAAGCATCAAGAAGCAGAGAGGATGTTTTTTATGAATGTTTGTGGTATGTTTGTACATAAAAACATACATATACATTTGTATGCATATGCTTATACATATATAGATATGTATATATGTGTGTATATATATACTCTGTATAATTTTAAAAATATATTTTACTAATTTTATGGTAAAACAATTTTTTTTCCTTTTTTTTTTTTAAGTTTTGAGTTCCAAATTCTATCCCTCCTTCCTTTTCCCCCTCCCTAAGACAGCAAGCAATCAGATATAGGTTATACATGTGCAATCATGTAAAACATTTTCATATTAATCATTTTGTACAAGAAGAAAAAGAATAAAAGAAAATGAAAAATAGCATGCTTCCGGTAGTATTCAGTAATATCAGTTCTTTCTCTGGAGGCAGATAACATGCTTCATCATGAGTCTGTCAGGGTTTTCTTGGATCATCATATTGTAGAGAATAGCTAGATCATTCACAGTTCTCTGAAATATAAGAGATAGGTAATTTTAATCCCTATCCAGCCGTATCACTGTGGACTAGTCACTTAACTTTCCTGGACCCCAGTTTCATCTGTAAAACAGTGTTTGAATTAAATTATCTCTGATGTCCCTTACAGCTCTAGTTATATGATCCCATGACATAGGAACAGTGTCAAATTCTTCAGAAAGATCAAGGAGAATGAAGACTGAGAAAGGGTCATTATTTTAATTTACCAAATGGGTGACCATAATGTCAGTGGTGAACTTCAAGAGGGCGGTTTAGTTATGTGTTCAGAAAGGAAGGCTTCCTTTAAGAGCTTGTCTTTGTTTTGTTTTGAAGACTAAATGAGGATGAAATGGAGTCAGTGAATGTCAACTCCTTTTTAGAAGTCAGTGAAGAGGACAAGAGAGATGTGAGAACAGCTTGAAAGAAAAGCAAGCTTCCTGAGGAAAGAGAATTGGGTTTTTCGAATAGCAGAAAGCTGGTCTTGTTTGAAGGCATAGGAAAATGAGTAGAGGTTTAGTAAGAAAGGTTTTGAGGCGTGGAAGACAGGAGTTGGGGGAGTCTAAGTCATGTAGCTTCAATATTCTCAGTAAAGGAAAGGCAAGGTCAAGGGCTGAGAAAGAACATCATGTCAAGAACACTGATTGATTGGAAACAAATGTCCAGCACCTAGCGCAATGTGATCTAAAATGAAGAGTGCCTGCTTGTGCTGAGAGCTTCGGAATAGCTTTGTGTTCCAAACCTGCAGAATAACAAATATGTTCTGCTGCCAAGACCTTGATATTTCTATTTTTCCTGTTAGAGCTAACAAATAATATGATGTATAATAGGCCTAAACTTGCAGCCTTATAACTCAAATCAGGGCAAAATTACCAAGTACTATTTAGGACCAATAAATTAGTTACTTCCCAAGGATTCCTACTGAAGTTGCTGAACGCTGGAGTTAAGTATACAAGTAAATCTCTAAAACAACCATATATTCAATTGTTCTTTTTGAACAGAATCCTGTGGCTAATCTTCACCTCAAAGCAGTTACTTCAGTTTTGGAATGGTTAGGAATACCTTCTCATTCACTTAGAAAAAACATGAGCGAAGCTAAAGTGGTAAAGACTCAAGAAGTAACACAACAGCAAGGAAAGTATATGTGTGTGCATACATGTATATGTATATGTGTGTGTTTATGTATATGTGCATGCATATATAGATATGTGATAAAAATATGATAAACATTTTATCTAGTTTCTAGTAAAATTAGCATGTTTTAAAATGTCACGTGTGGTTTATGAGGAATTCATGAGAGGCAGCATGGAGTGGTAGACAGAGAGCCGATATTAGATCAGAATGACCTATGACACAGACATGCTGTGTGATCATGGCTAAGTCACTGAACTTTTCAGTGTCCCAGGTAACTCTAGGATAATAAAGTGTAGACCAGTTAGTGATATGCATCTGTAGAGGGAGTTTTCTTTTCGGAAGATTCTCACACTTATGAAGCCCCAGTTATGAACCAAAAAATAAATTAATATGAATCCACACCAAGGAGTTTCTACTGCTCTTCATTTTTTAAATAGTGTTTTGTTTTTATCTCACCTTCAATTCTATAAGTTTACCCCCTTTACTGCCTACATTACCATCCCCTTGTAACAAAAGATCAGAGAGACAAAATAGCAAAGTCCAATAAAACTAACCAGCACATCAACCAAGTTTGATAATATATTCAGTGTTATACATTCATAGTCCTCCTTCTCTACAAAGAAGGGAAGAAATTTCATTTTTTATCTCTTTTTAGGCCCAAACTTAGTCATTTTCATCGTAGTTTGTGGTTCTCTCCATTGACATGTCTGTAGTCATTGCACATGTTGCTTTTCTGGTATTGCTTCCTTCACTTTGCATCAACTCAGATAAGCCTTCTCAAGCTCTTCAGTAACCTTCAAGTTCATCATTTCTTATAATATCCCTTCATTTTAAAAATATTTACAGTCTTAAGGCCAGTGAATATCTTTAAAAACCAGCACCACCTCATGGATGGCATCAACTATTTCTACTAGTTCTACTGTAATTAGATCATGTTAATGCTTTGTTAATGATAAGTAATAATCCTGAAAATGTTTCAAATAAGCCTCCTTAGTAATGTGCATGCCTACAAAAGGTGAACTGAACTGCCTGCATTCTAGAAAAGCATGTCATTGACAGATTTTTGAAGTTCTAGCATGTTAATATCTTAAGGAGAAAAGATTTATACCAGAAAACAGAGAATTCTACTCTTGATCTCACCTTATGTTTGCTGTCAGATTTTTAGCTGTAGCAAAGGAGGAAGTCATTTGTACTTGCCTAATGCACAGAAATACAATAAGAATTAATGAGCACCAGGGAAACTCTGAACTTCCCAGAATAGAGTACTTAGACACACACAAGAAGAGGCATTTAACCCACAAAAATTTAGGTCTGTAAAGATCTAATTTTCTCTTAAGCGCTCATGTTATAAAAAATAATTATCCAAAAAAAGAGAGACTCATGATGCTTTGAAAGTCTTCCTATTTCTTAACTTATGATTTTAAGATTGTATGAGTTAAGATCTTCACAAGAAGGATTAATAGCTATGTCATTTGGTTCTGAGTTTTCATTTTGATTGTGTGAATTAATTGTATTTCTTGAATAAAAGACAGAAAGACAGAGAAGAGATGAAGAGGAGGAAGGAAGGAAGGAAGGAAGGAAGGAAGGAAGGAAGGAAGGAAGGAAGGAAGGAAGGAAGGAAGGAAGGAAGGAAGGGAGGGAGGGAGGGAGGGAGGGAGGGAGGGAGGGAGGGAGGGAGGAAGGAAGGAAGGAAGGAAGGAAGGAAGGAATATAAAAGGCAAGAAAAAAAGAAAGAAACCATGAGGGGCATTCCAGAAGTATGACGTCAGATAACATATGCCTCACAGGCATTGCACATGTCAGCAGGCCAGCAACTCATCTAGCTCTACACTCTTACACAGCTGATTCAAGTATGGCGCTCCTGTTTCCTTCAAAAGCTCCACTGAATCATGCTTGGATCTACTCCATAAGACTGCAGAGCATGACAAGAAATGGCCTGAGGCTCAGGAGTCAGCATGCTGCTTTCTGTTCCACACACCTGGGCCACCACAGATTCTGGACCTATAAATTAGAAAAAATTCCAATGTTGAGCCCTAGAACTCCTACAGCTAGCTTTTTTCTACTCACCCTCCATCAGAAGAGACTTTTCTAGAAATGTTGTTTCCTCCCACCATGGCCAGATTATTCAATTTCCACAAGAGTTCTTTATTAAGTCCATTGTAGAGATGAGGGAAGAGGACTCAAGAACTATCAAATAAGCAAATAGATCAAAGGATGGTTGAAGTAGTGAAGACTTGAATTATAAAGTGCTTGGTAAGTTAAAATCAGCTCCATGTATTAGTAAACTGACAAAACACATAGTCTTGTTAAATTATATATTTGTGATTCTACATGGCATAGTAGAAAGAAACAACCCTGGATCTGATACTCAATGGCCTGCATTTCAACCCTGGCTCTTCCCATTTACTAACTGTGCAATATCATGCAAGTCATTGAAATTCCTTGGTTTCCCCATTTGTAAAATGAAAAGGGTTAGACTACCATTCCTTGAAAGGGTAATTGGCAAACAATGCCTTATGACTGACTCCGTTTACCATCTCTGTGACTTTCTAGTACAAACCACCCTTCTCTGGCCACCACTCTCTTATATGTGTTGTTTTCCTTCTTAGTACATAAGCTCCTTGAGAGTAGAGTCTGCCTTGCCTTTGGAATTTGTATCCTTAGCATTTAGCACAGAGTTTGATACATAATAAATTATTTTTTTATTCATTCATCCATTCATTCCAGCTCTAAAATATGAGCAAGGAGCTCATGGATAGATAGACACACATATATGCATATATGTGTATACATATACATATATATACATATATATATATAAAATATGTGTATACACATACACACATTCAATGCATGTGTATATTGTGTATAATCTACATATACATATAATATATGCAGATGTGCATATGTACATATGTGTATGTGTATACACATGTGTATATGTTGTGTCTCTACTAGAGTTCTATAATGATTGATAGGTATTTCTATTTTTTTCCCCAAGGAGCATATGTCTGTGTGTGTGTGTGTGTGTGTGTGTGTGTGTGTGTGTATTTAGTAGGAACACAAGAAATTACCATTTCATATGGACATGTCTTCAGGAAACCAAAGTGCTCTGTCTCTGAATGTAAGCCAGGATGTATTGTAGAGAATGCTTGCATCATTTAGTTAGAGAAAGAGAAGAAGTCTTCCTCTCTCTTGCCAGCTGTAGAGATGTTACATTTACTTGCCCTCTCCAGTGCAGCTCATATTTATAATCAGTATAATTTTGGTATCTTAAACAATCCTAAAGCATTACCAAGGAATGGGTAATCCCTAATCCAGATATCTCCCTTTCTGCAGTTCACACAATTTCTGTGAGTCACTGCCTTCAAAATATCCTTTTGTTGCACACTGATATGGAGAGAAGAAAAGGAAGATAGAACTCAGTTGTGCATAAACCAAGATAACATGATATTGAACATTTTAACCATGATGACTTAAAAGTATGAAGTCCTTCCTATAGTACCCTACAGTGAGATTAAAAAAGAGATAAGGTTTACCTGCTAGAGATGAATAATCATACAGACTAATAAGAAACCAAAATGGCTAAAAATTTGATCTTTCCTGTATCTTTCTGAGATATGAGTGGTTCTGTTTGCCTTTATAAAAAAAAAGATTAATAGAAACACAGCATTTTCCTTTGGCAGAAGAATAACTGTTTTGTGTTATTTACCTAGGCTACATCTGTGTTTCTAAAAAAGATAGTAAATACATTTATGGAGCTCGATATGTTTCTGTGATTATGTGAATAACGCCTTTTAAACATATTAAAAGATTAGTAGAATGTTTTCAGGAAGCTATCTTGCTAATAATGCCCAATCAGTTGAGAGAAGGTTACAAGATACCAATGAAAGGATACACTAAACATGTTCCCATGGGTCATTGGCATAGTACCAGAGTTCTCACATAAGACAAATGCCAACAGATGAATTGGAGATTAACTGTGTCCCATATCCTCATATCTCTAGAGACCAAACTTGTTCTAAGCTAGGAAGTCACCAAAAATTATGTAAGTCCTGAAACCAACTGACTGTCTTAGAACTCCTTGGGTAGATATGATTTGCAAGCCAGCCTCATTACCTGACATTTTCCATAGGTCACAACAGTCCTTTCAGGCCTATTCCAATGCAAATAACCTAGTGGTCTCCATGACAAAGAATATTCCTACTCAAAGTAGATTAGGAATCTTTAGTTTAACTTTGGTCCAGGACCGTGAGGTATAATGAAAATGTGGAAAGGATGAATTGAAGTTAAGGAATGTAGGTCCAGAGCTGAAAGTGATAGGGTGCTAAGACATAGACCCCTAAAAGGAAAAGACCATGTCTTTGAAAGCAACCCAGTCCCTGAATTTTCCCATACATTTCAGCAGCCCAGATCACTGGCATCTCCACCCAAGGTAACTGCCCATCCCCAGCCCATCTAGATCACTTAATTAGCCTGTGTGATAGTCCTTTCACCCTGCCCAGCCCACCCTGGCTACCCCAGACTATTTACCATTCTTTAATCCCATCCAGATCCTTTCACTATCCTCTTTGTATATAAGCTTCAGTCTAACCCTCCTTAAGTAGCAGATTCCCTAAGAATCTCACCCCCAAGCTCTTGGCATTACAATAAACCTTGCTACTTTAACTGGAAGGTTGGAGTGTGTGAATTCTTTCCAGGTGGACACTGTCCTATACCCTGTCATTTCAAGGTTCCCACCAACACCAAAATGGAAATCATCTAGTCCAAATTATTCATTTAACAGATGAGGAAACTGGATCACACTGATATGAAGTGACTTGTTCAAGTTCATACAGGTGGCAAGTAGCAGTACCAGGATTTAAATCCCTATCTTAAACTTCTGTGGGCAGGTGGCACAATGGATAGAGTGTCAGGCCTATAGTCAAGAAGACAGGTATTCAAATCCAGCCTGAGACACTTCCTGGCTGTGTGATCCTGAGCATATCACTTAGGCCTGTTTGCATCAGTTTCCACATCTGTAAAATGAGCTGGAGAAGGAAATGACAAACCACTCCAGTATCTTTGCCAAGAAAACCTCAAATGGGGTCCCAAAGAATTGGAAAGGGCTGAACAACATCAACTTATGCCTCCAAACCCAATAACCTTTTTATTATGTCATACTCCCTTTCAAGAACTATTCCAGGCAAAAAGGAACTTATATTTTGGTTAAAAATAATCATCTCCTCAAGTGCAAAATGAAGGAGGCATGACTAGCCAGAAAGTTAAGGTTGAAAAAATTTCATTTTCTTATTAATTGTGTCTTTGGTGAATTTGAAGTACAGGCCAAGGCTGTGTCATTTCCCCTTAGAAAAATGGAACTTTTTGACTAGACCAAGTGGGCAAATGAAGCCAGTGGCTGGAACTATGAAAAGCTAAAGAAGTAGAGAAATTGAATTTAAAGTTAATTGAATTTAAGTTGACCCAGAGCAAAGGGTCTGAGACAATCTTCTGGTAAGAGAAAGGCTTGAGAACCAGAAAAGAAAGTGAAAGGGAATCCAGAATGTACTGATGGAGATGAACAAAACTCAAAAAAAAAAAAAACAACAACAACAACTGAATAAGGGTCTAACTAAGTTCTTTAAACAGTAAAATGGCTAGCCAGAAGATTCCATGCGCATTCAGGTAACTGCACAGAAAATAGTTTCAAAACAAAAACCCTTGAGCTCACATAGACCCAGAATCACACTTGTATAGGAAGATGTCTCTGGGTATAGATAGGGGCATCAGGGGCTAGACATGTACTGTTAAAGACTGAGGAGACTAAGTACTAGGTCAGTACAATTATTAAGTACCTAGTAGGTACAGATTACTGTGCTAGGCACTCAGAGAAATACAAAACTGAGATCTCAGTTGACTGAGAAGGAAGACCTTTCCCCTTTACATTCCCTTTTCCCTCTAGGACAATAACATAGCAACTGATACTTCGATAAGCTGGACTCAACAACTACAATTCTTTTGGTGAAAGGAAGAATCACTGTACTTTACCATCTACCTTGCCACTACATCTACCATCTGACCTCCAAGACACAGGGATCTTGTCATATTTTCTGCCTCTGCACCCCTTGGAATTCTAGTCCTGCACTCTCTTACATGTACTGTCTTCTCCAATTCAGCCCTGCCTCACTTAAATCCAATTCACTTGCAAGTCAAGACATCACCCTCCGTATGTCCTTGGTCCTCTTCAAGAAGGAAGGACCTATAGCAACAATAATCTGTAAGTAGAGCTGGAGCTCCTTGAGAGCAGGGATCGTCTTCCATTTTCTATTTTCATTTCCTGTACTTAGCATAATGCTTGCAACACAGTAAGCATTAAATAAATGGTTTTCATTCATGCATAAATCACAGCCTCTTTCCTCATGTAAATTACAAAATAATCTACATGTCAGGCTAAATAATTAGAACTTGACTCTGTAGTCAAAGGGTATCCTATGAGAAGGGTCACACAAAGGAATGATATGTCTGATTCATATCAAAGAAGTATAATTTTGGCCATGATGCTGAGGATGTTATAAAAGAGGGAATAAAGTAGATATGAGAAGCCCTTCTTGGGTATTGTTACTTCCAGATGTATTGTAGAGAGAGACTGAACTAATATAGTGATCACAAGAATGGAAAAGATGAAAAAGATATTTCAGAAGTAGAAACAGCAACATTTGGTGACTGAGTAGATATGAGAGGTGAAAGGGAAAGGAGAAGTCAAAGATAGTACCAAGGTTTCCCGAAATAGAAGACTATCTGAATTGTGGTACCCATGATGCAAGTAATGGAATTGTAAGAAAAACAAGGTTTGGAGGAAAGATAATCAGCCTGGATTGGGGACATGTTGACTTTGGGATGTCAGTGAGACATTCAGGTAAAAATGTCATGTAGGAAATTGGAGATATGGGTCGGGAGCTCAAGAGAGATATTAGAACTGGAGACTTGGATCTGGGAGTCCTATGCATAGAAGTGATAGCTAAACCATGAGAATGACTAATATTGCCAAGGGAGTGATATAGGAAGAGAAGAGAATGGAGACACTGGGGAGAGGGGGGTAAGGAGGGGATATCTTGAGATCTAAGGCACAGAAAAAGGAGAGACACCACTGGGGCAAGAGGAGGTGTTCTGGTAGCTGAAAAGGAAGATGGAAGTAGAAAGAGAAATTGTACATAAGGTATGAGACATGAGACACAAGTAATATTATTACAGGTCTAAAAGGGAAAAGGGAGAAGTTGGGAAAGATTATTAAGGCAACCATGATTCTATAGAGAGAGCAAGTATTTGGAATAAGATTTATGTTCTGACCATGTTACTGGCCATGGTACTGACTAGTTGTATGATATTGGACAAGAACCTTCCACTCTCTGGGATTCAATTTCTATGTCTATAAAATGAGAAAAGATAGGACTACTTGATCCTAAGATAAATTCCAATTCAATGTCCTGTGACCTGAGCCTAGAGATTTAGGAGACAGAAAAGAAGTAGAACCAAGAGAGCAAAATTTATCAGGAGCCTAGGGAGGAGAGTCTAGCCAGAAAAAAGGGGTGGTCAATGGTGTCAGATGATGTGTAGAGATTAAGGATGACAAGGACTGAAAAATAAAAGTAAGTGAATTTGTAGATAAGAAATTCAGTTGGGGAAATTTGAGAGTTTAATTTCAGTAGGTGGTGATGAAAGTAAGAAGTTGAGGTAAAAGTAGGTGGTAAACAAGTGGAAGTCTTATGAATGGCATTCTGTATAAAAAAAAAACTGTAGACAACATATGCATACAACCAAAGGTGACAGGTCTTCTCAGATCTCTTCTGCTGCTTTGGCCTCAACTGACTGATGATTATTAGAACTCTTGACTTTCCATCCATCATCTTCTCACCCTTGAACCTCTTTGATCCTTATTCTTTGCCTCATCTCCTATGTCCCTGGTCCTGCTTCCTTCCATATTCCTTCCTGACTTCTCTGAAGTGTGTTGCCTCATTCCTCTGGAGGCTCAGGCAGACTTTCCACATTTGATTTCGACGCTTGATATAAGGTTCATATCTTCTCTGAATAAACTAGCATTCCAGTTACAGGTAATTAAAGCTAGGTGGCTATACCTACTCTTGAAATTATAAAGGGAGACAGTGTAATATAGTGGAAAGAACAAAGTATTGGGGTTAAAAGATCTGGGTTTTAATCCTAAGAGAAATTTACTAGTTGGGTGATTATGAGCAAATCATTTATCTTTGTGAGCTTTTGTTTTTATCTATAAAATGGGGACAATACTGGTACTAAATCCCTCCCAAGGCTATCTTAAGAAAAGTGATTTGTGAACTTTAAAACTTTATTTACATGTTGAGTGTTACCATCAGTGTTGAGGACTATGTCATTCTCTGCTGGGTCTTACCAATAATTCATTGCTTTAGTCTAGATTTAACCCCATAACTGCCAGGGTGCCATTTTGCAATATACCACTATCATGGCTATAAGGTATTAAGAAGAAAAACACAGTGACTACACAGTGACTACACAGGACAGGGCTTAAAGAAAATTCTTCTGATTATAAAAGGAATGACAACAAGAAAGACTGGGAAGTGCAAATTTAAGTAATATGATACTGTTCATGTGTGATATAATTGTTTTTTTAATTTAAATTTAAATTTTTAACAAAAACTGATTTTCTCTTCTTCCCACATTCTACCCTCACACCATGGCAATTAAGAGAAAAAAAACACCCTCGTGTAATGAATATACATAATCAAACAAAACAAATTCCCACATTGGCCATGTCCAAAAATACAAGTCTTATTCTGTACCTTGATTTCTTCCCTTCTCTTCCAGGAGATGGGTGGTGTGTTTCATCCTCAGGCTTCTGGAATCATGCTTAGCCATTGTGTTGATCAGAGCTCTTAAGTCTTTCAAAGTTGCTAGTTTCTACAGTGTTATTATTTTTGTATAAATTGTTCTCCTGGTTCTGTTTACTTCACTCAGCTCTAACTCATGCCACTCTTCCCAGATCTCATCAGAACTGTCCCTTTCATCATTTCTCATGGCATAGAAGTACTCCGTTGTGCACGTGTAATTAAGTTATACACTGCTTTTCTCTGAGAGTCTCTCACCCTGAAGTAAATATTCATCATTCTATAGACTGAAGAAAATCAGCATGCCATGCTACAGGGGAATGAAGAGGATGAGGCTATCACTAATGGGGAGAAAGAGAGGAAATACTGTAAACCCAGAGGCATAAGCTTTGGAAAAGAAATATTTTACTTTTTGACCCCAGGTGCCAGGTGGTAGAACAAAAAAGATAATCAAGGCAAGTGACATCACGTTAACATAATTGACATCCTTATTATAACCCCCTTTATTGAGTGCCAGGAGACTAGGGTAGGTGACGGAGATATGAGAAGGTAAAAGACTTGGCACCTGTCCTCAAGGACCTTACAATTTAGTTGCAGAAGAGAGATATATGCATTTTTCTGTAATTGGGCAGTGGCAGTGATACCTCAATATGGTAGCAGGGAGGGTAGAGAAAGAAATGAGAGAGGAAAATAAACATTATTTAAGAATGATTTACTGTAAGGGATTGTATCATTTCTTTGGAGAACTTTCAGGATAGTTAAAACATCCATCAGTCTGAAATGGTACAGATGAAGCATTCCTGGGGCAAAGGCTCTTCCCATCCTGCCTTATACTCTATTTTGTTTTAATAATGGACAGGCATTGTATTGATTCTCTAATCTAAAGAACTTCAGATCATTTATTTGCCCAAAGTATGACAATACATTGTATTCTATAAATCATTCTGATAAAATAAAATTCCTTTTCTTCCTATATCAACCACTCAGTAATTGGCAGAGCATCAAATTCCTTAATCTGAAAATCAAATTCTCCCACATTATTGGCCTTTGGAAAGTTCAGTCCATGGGCTTTTCTTAAGACTTGAACTCCAACAGGATAAATGAGCCAAGATGCAAAGACTAGTCTGACTTTAAGTCAAAGGGGACTGAAAGGAGTGGATGCTAGTTTTAATATACTACCTTGTTATCTCAGGGGTGCCCACAATAGCTTCTCTTCTCTTTCTGTTTTCTTCTTTTTTCCTTTTTTGTTATAAGAAAGTAGCTGAGATGTTTGTTTTTTAATGCAAAAGCATTAAAGCATAAATTTCACTGTTTTTCTAACAGTGTGTCAGCTTTGAAGGCAACGGTAAAGAGCAACAAGAAATATTAAAAATTACCTGTTAGCAATAGAGAAGAGAATTTTAAGAGAGAAAAAATCTTTTCAGAGCTCCCTCAGTTCTAATAGGGTTAGTTATAATCTGTAGCTTCAATCTGAGATCTTTGTTCTAGGATGCCAGCAGATTCCTATATGATAAACAACCATGAAGATCACTCCTTCAGCAGCTGTGGGCTGTGTTATCTGAGTCATCTCCTTTGGTTACAACCAAAGTCCAGCCCTCCTCCCCCTCCTACTATCCACCCACTCTAACCTACAATAGTTCTCTCTCTCTCAAGGGCTTCAAGGGAACACTGTCCATCTGAACTAAAAATCCCAGAATTCTCATCATTTAGATTTCAGACTTTGCTCTTCCCTTGGAGAACTCATCTAAATAGAAATCAACTTGATCTCATCTCTATAACCTATTACATTCCTCTCTGAAGTTTTTAATTTTGCAATCTCACACAATCAACTGCAATACACTTCACATCTGGAATTAAACTGCATAGCATTAAAATACATGATAATATTTAATAGAGTAAGAATGGTTAACCTAGAATCTAAGATAATCACCTTAGATAGCCATTCACATATACTCCAGAATACAAGTAATAGACAGAGTACATAGTCAAATAAAACAAATTCTCTCATTGACTATGTCCAAAAAAACATATTCAAGGATCAATTGACAGTCTACTTCAGTGACTACTGGTCTAAACCCCCTTCTTATTTCTTCAAAATAACTCAAGTACCACCTTCTACATAAAGGTTTTTCCTGTCCTCCAAATGTACATTTCCTCTGACCCTAAACTACTTTCTATTTATTTTTAACATAATATTATGTATTTATGTATATATATAAAACGCATATACCCCCCTACATGTGGCTCCCCACATCCTTCCCTGATCACCCTTGATCCTCTAGCCTGACCCTCTTATTTTATAAATTAGGAAACAGAAGCCCAGAAAAATGACGTGGCTTGCATAGAGTCTCATAGTCAGTGGCAATTTGTTTCTGAGCTCTTTTTCCCACATCTCCAGGGTGAAAAGCATCTTTTCTGAGATACTTAGACACTGAGAACAGGATTATTCATTTTGTCTGTATGTACTTAGTACCTCGTAAGTGCTTAATAAAGTCTTGTTGACTGATTGATCAGGCAATAACAGTAGCTCATGCTTAACACCTTAAGATTTACAAAGTATTTTTCTCACAATTGGTTCACATTCTGCCTTCAGTACTTGCTAGCTACTACTCATATGATATCCTCAAATTTATTAAAGGAAGAAAAAGGCCTTAGGGCTCAAAACAGCCCATCTGGGGGGACCGGCCATCGTTGCTGCTGATCCATCAGTATTAAATTCCAGTTTTGCCTCAGTGGGCCCCATGACAATAGTGAGAGCAGCTTCCAGATGAGAAGAGAAAATCTCAGAGATAATTGAAAAGAGCACTTATTTAGAATCAGAAGATCTGCATTCAAATCCCTGGATCTGTCACTTACTAACCATGTGACATTGGGCAAGTGATTTTACCTACCTGGGCCCCTGGTTCTCCATCTACAAAATAAAGGCATTGAACTCTATATCATCTCCATGGACCCTCCCATTTCTAAAATCCTATGACCTGAAAACAATGGGCCAATATTTCACAGACTCACTAAAGTACTCATTCATCCCATACTTCCTGGCTTCCATCATCGTCTTTGTCTCCTGATATCTTTTTCTGCCTTTCTTCTTTTCTCTGATATTAACAGTTACTTCCTGATCTCCCTGCCTAAAGTCACCTCATTCTCCTCTTGGCTCAACAGGTTTCTTCCTTTTAATCTTTTTACCTTTATGCAGACATAAAAACCTATAAAATGCTGAAGTAAGAATGTCTAACTTGCCCTTGGCTGACTAGTGAGATGAAAGCTTTGATGGGTAGGTGGTTAGAGGGTAAATAAAGGGCATCTTTTATAAAGGTAATCCCTACTCCAGGTACTGGAATGTTGAGAACTGAAAACTGGAGACCCAGGACTCAGGGATGTGGTCCCTAGCAAGGGAAATTTTACCTATTCCCCTGACCTCTGTAGTCTTCTGTCACACATGAATGGCTCAGATATACTGCTGGAATTATCAGAGTGAGGAAATTTGAAGTTATGGATCATATCAATCTTCTGAATAACAGCATGGAAGTAGATGCCGCTGTGTCTTAGAAATGATGCTTTTCTCCCTGGAGATGTGGGAAACAATCTGTCCTTACTATGAGATTTTGAGCAATTCACATCACTTTTATGGGCCTCCGTTTGCTAATTTATAAAATAAGAGGGTTAGGCTAGATCAAGAGTTAGCAGAAAGCCAAATTCTGAGACCTGGTGATTTTTACATACAAAGAAACTTTATTTCTAAATGTGAAAAGTCATTTTTTCTGTAGTAGAGCATGGGTTAGATTTGGCCTAGCGTGAGTTTGTTAACTCCTGATAGATGATTGCTAAGATCTCTTCAAGTTCTAAAGTCCTATGACTCTATAAAAGAAGAATTACTATAGTTTTTCCTATTATTATTCAGTTTAATATATAGAATAACCCCCCATTTCCCACCATCCCTTATTTTAGCAGTCATTATTTTGGGCAATACTTATCTGAAAATGAATCTAAAACTAAATGAACTGATGGTTCCTGACCAGTAATTTCATCAGGAGATAAAGGATTACCTTCATTTCCTTTGACTCATTCCCTATATCTGGTCACTGGACCCAAATGACTCCAGAGGAGAAAGTGAAGCTGTTGTCTTTGCACAGTCCTCCCTCACTTAAATTCAATTCATCTGTGTGTCATGGCACAACCTCCCTAATGTCATGTTCCTCTTCCAGAAAGACAGAACAACAGCTATCACCACCACTGCTACTGGTGGGCATATACATTCACACATCTCCCCTCAAAGATACATCTACTAAATGCACATTCCTGCCTGAGGTACAGATTTTGAGATGCACAGTACTTTAGAGTTCAGAAGTCCCAATGATTCTAGCAAGAGAAAGACTTTTATTCTCTCATGCCTTTGAATTAGGGATGTTAACATTTTAAGCATTTAACATTAAATGCAAACATTAACATTTTAACACCACCAAATATCTAACACATATACTAGCCTCTGTTTTCTTTATCAGAAGAGTTCCAATGGCCAGAACTTGATGGGTAGATAGCAGAACACAGTAGGAAGCTCCATGGATTTGATCTGGAATCAGATCTCATCCCCATTATTTCCTCCACTTCTCACCTTGGGGGAGTCACTTATTCTTTCTCGTCCTCATCTGTAATACAAGGGGATCGGACTAGATGCACTTTAAGGTGCCTTCTAGTGCTAAACCTACGAACCTGGAACAAAAGCTAGTAGCATTTGCTTAAAATAGACATATTCCAATTAACAGAATGCTTGACTTAGAGATTGTCTATGAGCCATATAAATACCAAAGCAGTGTTCAACATAAACATTTAATCACAAGAATAATATATATATTATAATAATATACTCATTCAATATTTCAAGAAAATAACTGTCCCCCCAAAAGAAGAAAATATTCTTAGAATCTAAGATAAAGTAGGGCAGCTATGTAGTGCAGTGGTGGTTTAGAGTCAGGAAGACAAGAGTTCAAATCCAGCTTCAGACACTTGCTAGCTATGTGACCCTGGCAAGTCACTTAACTCTCTTTGACTGTTTCCTCATCTATAAAATGAGCTGGAGAAGGAAATGACAAACCACTCCAGTATCTTTGCCAAGAAAACCCCAAATGAGCTCACAAGGGGTCCCACATGACTGAAAAATGATTGGGGGGAAAACAAGGCTGAGCAGCTACAGAGGGCAAAGATCATCAGCTTCCCATGCAATATTGCATTAAGAAGTAAATTTTTCAAAGTGATCACAGTTCCATAGCAAAAGGGGGATATTTCTTGGTATGAACACAGTCCGGAAAGGTAGAAGCATATACTAGCACAATGGAAGGCATTTTCACTGACGCAAACCTTGACCTTGGAGGATTGCTCTCTATGTACTTGGGACAGGGCAACTGCAGGAGGCTAGGGGTGGCCATGCTTTCACAACGACACAACTTCATAGGAAACAGAGATGAAAAGGAAGCTCCTACATATGTGTTAGCCAATCATCAAGAACAGCTGTTTTTATGTATTTTTTGCCATTAGTATTTAAAAGCACCTCTATATCAGATGACATCTGATGCTGGTGATCTTTGCTAACCTTGAAGTGCTATATAAATGTTAGCTATTATTACTAGCCTACAAGCAGCCACTTGGCCCTGTAGAAGTCAGAACAAGGATGCAGCACCAATGAGGTGGAATTTTTATACCATAGACCAAGACAGAATCACAGAACCACCCAATATCCTGCAACCATGGAGGTATGGGTTTCCATCCTGGCTTATCCTCAAATGTGAGTTGCTATAACTCCTTAGGATTTGTTTTGATGGATTTCAAATACAATGATGTAATCCTAATTATTTGTGTTCTAAGAAAGCAGATTGGAATACTAAAGCCAGAGACCTATTTCCTTAACTCATCCATGGTCAGTGCCAGTAAACCAAACACTTGACCAAGTCTTTCCAGGTTGTAATGGATGCTAATCTATAATGAAATATGACCCTGAGATCTGCTGACTCTACATACTTCAGCAGTATTGGTCTGAGATTGTCTCATTGAGTGTAGTAGTAAACAAGGAAACCCACTCCACCCTCAAAAACTCAGACTCACACCAAACTGTCCAAAGAAGAGGAAGATGGGGGAAAAGCTCCCCTCAGATATCATCTCCTCCAGGAATTCTTCCCTGCTTCCTTCACTCCTCAAATTGCCTCTCTCCATATGTGGAAGGTAAACTTCCTCAGAAGAGAAACTGTTCATATCAGTGCCTCACACCTTCAACTTCAAATGTTTGTTGAGTTCAATTGGAACCTTTCAGACAGCACTGACTTACTATCTAAGCAAGGAGTGGGAAATCTGAAGCCTCAAGGCCACATGTGGCCCTCTAAGTCCTCAAGTTTGGCTCTTTGACTAATTCCAAACTTTACAGAACAAAGCCTTTTATTCAGCTTAGCTCCAAGCCCATAATTTCAATTGATCCTGAACATTTCCACCCAGATGCCCTATCTCACCACATGCCTAACCCTGAATTCATCATCTTTCCCCAAAATGTGTCTGTCCTCCTAACCAGTCAAGCAATAAACACTTGTTTCTTTCCTGCTGTGTCCTAGGCACTGTGTTAAGTGCTTGGGGATACTAAAAGGGACAAAAGACAGTCCTTGCCTTCATGGAGCTCACTGTCTAGTGCAAAGACAACAAGCAAATACTTTACTAACAATCAATAAACGGGAGAAAATTAAAAGAGGGAAAGCAATAGAATGGGGGGGAGAGGTAGCTTTGAAAAAGCTTCCTGTAGAAAATGGGATGTTAGTAAGGTCTTGAAAAAAGCCTAGGAAGCCAATAGGAGGAGATGAGGAGGAAAGGCACTCCAGGCATGGGAGAGAGTCAGCCAGAGATAATGCACAGAGCCAAGACGGAGAGTTTTGTTGATAGGACAGAAAGGAAGCCAGTGCCTCTGAATCAAAGATCAGAGAATAAGAGAGTAAGGTGTAAGCAGGCTAGAGAGGTAGAAGGGGACTAGGTCATGAAAGATTTTGAATTACAAACATAGCACTTTGTATTTTATCCCAGTGACAATAGGGCACTACTGGAGATCACTGAGCAGAGAGGGATAACGTAGTCAGTCCTGTACTTTAGGAAAATTACTTTGGTAACTGAACGAAGGAAAATATTTGGAGTGGCAAAATACCTGAGGCAGGTGAACTCACTGATAATGGTTCCCGCTATTCTCAAAACTTCAAAATCATTTTTGACTTACCACTCACCCAATCAATCACCAAGTCATATCACTTCTATCTTTATGATGTCCCTTGGATATATTCCCTCTTTTAAATTCCAATTTATTACAAGGAAACTGAGGCCCAGCCCTGAGAGATTACGTACCTTCCCTAGGGTCACATCATCATTAAGTGTTTGAGTTGGGGTGCTAACCTGAGTCTTGCTCACTTGAGGTAAAACATTCTATCCCTCATGTCATGATCACTTTATACTTGCACCATTGCACAAACTTGCTCACTCCTCAGCTCTCTGGCTTCAGATGATCATCTTTCTACTGTCAAATGAATCTCCCCTGTTCCTTATTGCTTACTAAATAAATTCCAAACTCCTTAACCAGGCATTCACAGGAATCCACAATCTGGCCCCGCTTTATAAGCCTTTCATTTAATTCAATTCAAGCATTTTTTCATGTCTACAGCAAATGTACCAAGCATTGTGATAAACTCTAGGGACTGTTGTTTGTTCGTCATTTTTTCAAAGAGGATCAATAACATCACAGGGTTATATCTTGACTTATGTGTGATTGGGATTTAAGTGAGGCAGAATTGCGTGAAGTTTTCAGTCTCATTCTCTTCTTGTGAGTCATCTAAGTCCAGTGGCAGGAAAAAATTCAGGATGACTGGAGACAGACCAGATGCAGTGAATGAACTTGGTATCCAAGCTCTGAGCATTCTAGAGCACCTACTCCAGTCTTTTTTTTCCAATTGCAAGAGCATTGTACAAGAGACATGAAGCATTATGAAATGTGATATGTGTGTGTGTATGTATGTGTAATCCCTAGAACTACCCAAATTCTGAGAAGAATTTCAAGAGTTATAAATATTATCTTTCCATGTAGGAATGTAAACAGTTCAACTATAGTAAGTCCCTTATGATTTCTCTTTCCTGTTTACCTTTTCATGCTTCTCTTGATTCTTGTGATTAAAAGTCAAATTTTCTATTCAGCTCTGGTCTTTTCATCAAGAATGCTTGAAAGTCCTCTATTTCACTGAATGTCCATTTTTTTTCCATGAAATACTATACTCAGTTTTGCTGGGTAGGTGATTCTTGGTTTTAGTCCTAGTTCCTTTGACTTCTGGAATATCATATTCCAAGCCCTTCAATCCCTTAATGTAAAAGTTACCAGATCCTTTGTTATCCTGATTGTATTTCCACAAAACTCAAATTGTTTCATTCTGGCTGCTTAGAATATTTTCTCCTTGATCTGGGAACTCTGGAATTTGGCTACAATATTCCTAGGAGTTTTTCTTTTAGGATCTCTTTCAGGAGATGACCAGTGAATTCTTTCAATATTTATTTTACCCTCTGTTTCCAGAATATCAGGGCAGTTTTCCTTGATAATTTCATGAAAGATGATGTCTAGGCTCTTTTTTGATCATGGCTTTCAGGTACTCCCATAATTTTTAAATTGTCTCTCCTAGATATATTTTCCAGATCAGTTGTTTTTCCAATGAGATATTTCACATTGTCTTCTATTTTTTCATTCTTTTGGTTTTGTTTTGTAATTTCTTGGTTTCTGATAAAGTCATTAGCTTCCATCTGCTCCATCCTAATTTTTAAAGAACTATTTTCTTTAGTGAGCTTTTGAACCTCCTTTTCCATTTAGCTAATTCTGATCTTTAAAGCATTCTTCTTGTCATTGACTTTTTGGGCTTCTTTTGCCATTTGAGTTAGTCTATTTTTAAATATGTTAATTTCTTCAGCATTTTTGGGGTCTCCCTTAGCAAGCTGTTGATTTGCTTTTCATGATTTTCTTGCATTGCTTTCATTTCTCTTCTCAATTTTTCCTCTACCTCTCTTACTTGATTTTCAAAATCCTTTTTGAGCTCTTCCATGGCCTGAGAGCATTGCATATTTATTTTGGTAGTTTTGGATGCAGAAGCCTTGAATTTATGTCTTCTTCTGATGGTATATATTGTTTCTCCTCATTCAAAAGGATGGAAGAAAATATCTGCTCACCAAGAAAGTAACCTTCTATTATCTTATTCTTTTTCCCTTTTGGGGGCATTTTCCCAGCCAGTTCCTTGACTTTTGAATTCATTGTCAAGGAGAGGGTATACTCTGGGGACCTGTAACTTCTCAGTTCCTCCAAAGTGGCACAATGAAGGGAGAGGAGTTTATTCCTCTCATGATCTGCACTCTGGTCTGTGAGCAGGATTCCCTCTCCAGAGTCTCCACCAACTCCACCACTCCTCCAGCACTCCTCCTCACCCCAGGGCAGCCACCCAGAGCTGAGACTCAGATCAGCTGCTCAATTGCCCCATGGGCTTTAGGCCAGGGCTCCAGCAATGGAAGCTGCTGCTACCTGGGTCCAGTGCTAGACCACTGCATTCACTTCTCACCCAAGTAAAAGAGATTTCTCACTGATCTTTGAAGCTGTCTTTGACCTTTTTGAGTTGAGGAATCTGGGACCCACAGCTGCTGCTGGTGGCATGGTGCTTTGAAGTCTGCTCTAGTCCTATCCTTGCTACTGCATGGCGCATGCTGTGCTGGGCTCCACTCTGCACCTGAGCTGTGCTGGACTGTGCTCCACTCCGTGCCTGTGCAGGAACACCTGATTTCAAGTCTCTTTTCTGATACATCCTCATTACATACCTCTAGAGAAATCTTTTTCATCTCAGTGCTCCCAGATGAATTGCGAAATCAGCTACATGAGCTTGGGCAAGTCACTTAATCTTGTTTGCTTCAGTTTCCTGATCTATAAAATGAGCTGGAGAAAAAATGGCAAACCACTCCAGTGTCTTTGCCAAAAAAACCCCAAATGGAGTCATGAAGAGTTGAGCATGACTGAAATAACAAAGTATTCATCAGAGTGATAGAGGAGATCCAGAACCAAATACTAGTCAAAGATGAATTCCTTATGAATGGAGAGGTCCTCTAAATGCTCCTGTTTGTGGATGACATTTTTCTGATTTCATAAAGACCCATGAAACCATTGTGCATCCTTTTAAAACGGAAGCCCTTTCTCATGGCACCACTACCACCTGCTGCTTCTCCACCTGTTCCAGTTTTCATTGCCACTGGAACAAATTATTCTGATCCATCAATTCCTCCAGGAGACATCTTCCCATGTTTGGCAGTAGACATCCCCTTCACTCAACAGTGGGTTTGAGGACTGTCAGTTACTATCAACCTCGTTTAGTCTGTGTGCTGAGATGGTTTACTGGCAAGTGGCTGCTGTATATGCTACAGCTTCTTGGAGCCACAGGTGACAGTTGGGTGAAAGGTAGATACTAAAGGTAAATGAGCAGCCCTGCAAAGAGCTTGAAGGTAAGCCTTCATAGGGGAGATGTAAGTCCTCTCTGAACACTCCATATGCCTCAAGCTTTAGGGATACAAAGTCAGGGAGTGGTAAGGGGGGGCAGGGAGGGAAGAAATAGTCCCTGCCCTCAAGGAGCTTACTAGATAAGAAAAGTCTTACCTTCCACTACTGTTGGTGGAGTTGTTCAGTTGTGGCTCCATTATTTATGACCCTATGAATCACAGCTGACCAGTACTGTCCATAAAGATATTGGACTGGTTTGCCATTTTCTTTTCCACTGGATTAAGATAAACAGTAAGTGACTTACTCAGGGTCACTAGTAAGTAGTAAGTAATCTGAGGCTAGATTTGAGCTCAGGTCTTTCTGACTCCAGGCAAGGTTTATATCCACTGAACCACCTAACTGCCTCTACCACTACTACCCCATAACAAATCTTTGATCTAACCATACTAGACTACTCAGTCCCTAAATATGTGTGTGTGTGCATGTGTGCATGTGTGCATGTGTGTGTGTGTGTGTGTGCGTGTGCTGTATTTTCCATACCTTTGGACCACTGCTCAAGCCGTTTTCTCTGCTGGAATTACCTTCACTTTATTAAAAATCCTACCCATCCTTCAAGACTAAGCTGAAATGTCATATCCTCCAGAATGGCCCACCTGATGAACACAGAGAAATACAATCCCTTCATCCCTCTCCTATACTGTAGCATTTATTTTATACTACTCCTGTGACATTCAGGATATACTACTTTGTATCAAAGTTGTTTATGACGCCATCATTCCTCACTACTAGACTATAAGCCTCTTGAGGAAGTGAAGTATGTATGTCCTGTGCAGAATTGTATCCTATACAGTGCTTTTCAAAAGTCAGTTACACAATAAGTATTTGTGGAATATTTATGGAATGAAAGGAAACATGGTATAGTCTATAAAGAGCAGGCATTGACATCAGTAACACTCTTGTCCAAGTCCTGCTTTTGGAACATACTAGTTTTGTGGTTGTGGTCAGATTACTTAACCTCTCAATGCTCTAGGCAACTCAATATGTTATGAGTAGAACTTATAAGACTATAAATTACAGAGAAAGTGCCAGCTTGGATTGGTAAAAGAAATTCCCTCACCTCGGAGCTCTCTGTTCTAAAGAAATCACAGGTCCTATCCTTATCCCTATTTATGGAATAAAGGATGGGCCATCTCCAGTCATCCTGATGAATATCTGGTCACTGGACCCAGATGGCTCTGGAGGAGAAAGTGAGGCTGATGACCTTGCACGAGCCTCTCTCATTCAAATCAAAGTCAACTGCAAGTCATGTCATCATTTCCCTGATGTCATGGTGCTCTTAGAAAATGAAGGACAAATACAACAATGGAATAAAGGATGAAGATAAAGCTCAGTGTAATGTGGAACTGTAGGGAAAAAAACAACAATCTTCAGGTCACAATACCTGGGCTCAAACCTTGGCTCAAACACTTATTAGAAATGTAACTGAAAAACAGAAATCTTATGAGCCACTTTTTCCACATCTGTATAATGGGAATAACAATTCTTGTTCCCAGCATTGTTGTAAGGATGGTTTTGTAAGCTTTGAGGTATAAGATAAATTTGATTTGTGATTATAGTAACTAACTATGCAAGAAGTCTCCATAGTGGGCTGCATGTAACTGAGGGGGTATACAAGCAAGCTCATTCATTGAGATACCAAAAGAAAATGACTTCTGTTTTTATTTACTTTTATCTAAAAGTAAGAAAAAATTAAACTTTAGGGAGATTTAATACATAATCTATCACTGATACCCTCACTTGCTCTATATGTCATATGATCCTGTGTCACATAAGAAATGAAAGGTCTCCTGAGAGAAGAGTACAAGTTACACCACGCAAAGTAATTAATAATGGTGCCGTCATCCATTTATTTGTTTTCCATCTATTGCAACATATTACAGTTTACATGGACACAGTTAAATAGATTTGTGTATTATATTATCTGGTTCTAATTCAACTAACCCTCACAAAATGGACAAGTGACTTTAGTGTTTGTTCTCTTGGAGTCCTTACATTAGGTCAGTCCATCAGGTTCTATCATTTAAATGTTTAAAATGCAATAAGCCGTTATAGACCATGAAATCCAATTAAAACTCAACTCTACTATTTAAGCATTAAAAATACACAATTCACAAATAAAATACATATAAAATATAACTCTTCTTCTGCAGTCACCAGAGATTAAACCTTTTATAATTCAGACTGTAGGTATATAAGATGCCAGGTGGGGCTGAGCCAAGGGGCGGGGCTAGATAATCAGCTACAGCTGCAACAGCTTTGGGAGCTTGCCTTCAACGTCTTCACTGGTGGGGAAGGACCAGCTGCCCCTGCCCAGTTATGGCTAAATGCCTACCATATCCCACCCCTTGCTGAAAAGGTCCTAAGAATTCTCGAGGGGCCGTTGTACCACAATAAAACAATCTTAAACAACCCTAAAAACTGATGTGGGAGTCAGATGAAAACATAAGAAAAATTATAAAAAGTGCTAAACAACATAATCAATCTTCTTAAAACAGTGAGAGAATGATATCAGGAGCAGTTCACAACAATCTTTTGGGATATAATTGTTTAATCATGATGGCCGGGAGCAACTAGGAAGGTCAGCTCCACCGCATAAATAATCATACTTCCATCTTGACCGTTAGTCCCAGCCATAGGTTTGAACTTCTGAATTAAAACAGCAAAGAGAACTTAGGCCCCTTGCATAAAACTTGTCCTGGGGCCCAAATTAATATAAGGAATGACCCAGTGCCACGATTCATTCAGCGTTACCCAGCCCCCAAAGCAAAAAACATATATGTGTGTGTATGTATGTTTATATGTGTATATGTAATATATTAAACTTTATTATATAATTATATTATAATATTCATTATATTATTTTATTATATAAAAGATATAAAAATAAATATATAATTATATAACATAGGTAATTCATAAATATACATATTATATTTTTATAAACACATAGAATATATATATATATATACACACATTCAAAAATATTTTACTTATGGAGTTTGTAATCAAAAATTATTAGAGAGCATTGCTATAGAAATTGAGTTTAAAAAGTGTAGCATTTGACCTTTAAAAAAATCTGTAAAGTAGGGCAACATCCAGACATAGGAAAAAAGTGATATGCCCAAGGCTACATGGGTGGCTAGCTGTTGAACTTTATCCCTCCTCACCACCCATATGGCAATACTAATTTTTTTGTATATGGTTCCTTTAACACATGCCTAGACATAGTCTTGCGGACAAATCCCCATGCACTACACTGGAAACTTCTCTCAAGGCCAAGCCAAATAGCGCTATGTAGTACTCAGAATAACAATGAGGCAAATCCTGCTGTCAGCTTGGTTCATGCAGTGTCCTTTGAAGTTGCATCTGTGCAACCAAGGACAAAACTACACTGAATTGTTTGTATTTTCATTATATGATTCTCAAATTTGAGTGAAATTTAAACATTAGCTTCCAAACCAGAACATCTATCATGGATGAAGGATAGGAAAATGTTCAAACTCATATTATTCATCATATTATTCATCTAAGTACAGCTGTCCAGACTGCCTATATTTTAAAGGAGTTATCCTTCTCTATTTTCTCCATTTCCAGCCTTGAAAGCCACTGTAACAACTCTGTTCTTCTTTACTAGGAGGGATAGACACACGGCAGTCTCTAAATAATACACATAAGCTACCCATCTTCATAACTGCATCTGTTAAAAAAAAATGGTGGAGCACTTCCTCTGAAATCCACAAAGAATTAAAGTCATATGGTAAATTCTGATAATTGCTTTCAGGAGGAAATCTTGGCCCAAACACTAAGCCAAGTTCTTCATTTCATCCACGTCAGAAATACAGACTGTCTCTACATATAGATTAGCATAGCCACCAGCAACTCACAAAGCTGTATATGCTTTTGAAAGACTGGATGGGTCCCCACCAGCTTGAAATATTGCCTAGGATTATCCTCTAGTAATTAGCATTTTCCTGATCCACCTCATTCCCTTTCTATGAAATCATGTCAATATTTCACAAGAAGCTGCAGCATTGGCACAGAGAAATGTAAAAAACAGTCTGCTTACCTCTTTAGTTGGTCAAAGTTGGTTAAAGAAATTAGAGATGGAAGTGTTAAAAGTAGAAAAAAATCTTAATCTACTGGAACCAAAACAGATGCATTCTAGCTCAGCATCAATGAAGAAGGTTAGTCAAGTGCCTGGACTTGGAAATTGGGAAAGATACAACTACACAGGGTGGAGAGAGACGTTTTGAAGCCTACACTAATCTGTCCTTCCGAGTTCATAATTTGATCCTTAATTATGGTCTGGCCCATAGGACCCTTGTTATGTCAGCTTTATTTGGTAACTACCTCTTATTTTCCAGCTATTTGTTGTGTGACCTAGATATAAGATCCTTCAGTCCAAGGAATGTATGCTACACTTTTTTCTGTATCCCCTACAACTTGGCAAAGTTCTGAACATAAGTCATTTCAAGTCAGCAAATATCTATGAAATGCGTATTATGCTCCATGCTAAGCACTGAGAAAAGAAGGAGAAAAGGAAAGAACAAGCATTTATTAAGTACAAATATTGTCTTCATTTGATCCTCACCATAACCCTGGTGAGGTAGCTTCTATTATTATACCCACTTTACCATTGAGGAAAGTGAGGCAGATAGGTCTTTTTGATTCCAAAGCCTGTGTGCTATCCACTGTGCAACCTAGCTGCAAAAGAAAGAAAGGCTAAAACAGTCCCTACCTATCAACTGGGGAGACAACATGGAAACAACTATATATTTACAAGGTATATGACAGGCTAAGTCATCAGAGTCAAATGATAATAATAAAAAAAAAAAAAGCCCTGGATTCAAGCCCCACTCCTATCTCTGGGCAAGCCACATAATATCTTAATGCTCTTCCAGACACCTCTCTAAAATGATAAACGACAGCGAAGGTGCCAAATTGCATTGGTAGAGGTAGTTGAGGCATCTGGGAGCTCATTATACAGATGAAAGGATAGTTCCTAACTATCCTGAATGAACACAAAATTAAAGGAGAGTCTGGAGGGACTAGAATTTGTACTATCCAGAATTTGAGGAATTCAATTTAACTTCAATTTAACCAGAATTTATTGGGTATATATAATGTGCTAGGCAATAGAGATACAAAGTTAAAGGGGAAAGATAAAGTCCATGCCTGAAGGAGCTTCCACTCTATTAAGGGGAAACAATATGGCTACAACAATGAAAAATTAAATACAAAGTATTTCAGTAGCAAGTTATCAGGGCAGAAGAATTTAATCAGGGAGAGGGAGACAGCAGGCCTTGGGTGGGTTAGTAGAGGAAGAGGAATGTGGGATAGGTGACAGCCAGCTTGGTCTGTATACTTTAAATACTACTGCCAGTTTTTATACCAATCGATCCATAACCATGGAAGCACTTAATTTTCCACTGTGGTGATTTATGTGTTAATCATCCGTCCTAAAGGAGACTCAAACAGATTTGACAGACCATGTTATTTCACATTTGCACAAGTCTTTCTCTTGGCAAACATTTACTCCAATGATTTATCCTTCCCATTGCCTAGGCAAAGTGTCATGTATCCCCCAAGTGCTGAAATATGATCTGCAGATCCCACCCATTCTGTGAGGTAAATGATCCCCAGTTCCATTTATGAGAGAAGAAGTGGGCACAGAGAGGCTAAATGGTTTGCCCGGGGCTTTATGGTGAGCCAGTGGAGGATGATATCCAGAATCTAGGTCTTTATGGGTTCAGTCCTGTATTCAATCCATCAACCCTCAGCCAATCCATGCAGCTACAGTCCAGAAAGGCAGGTTGGCCAATGCCAGGAACCAAGGCAGGTAGTCAAGAATTGAGAAATATCATGACACCAGACAGCTAAGGGCAAACTTCCTGCCAACACAGATGGTAGGCCAGCTCTGCCAAAGTGAGGTAGAGAGACTTGATGAGAAAGGGCTTTTCTTCAGTATTCTTTATTGAAAACACCTTAATTTCCCAAATGTCTTCTATACACATATCTTTCCTTTCCCCCCAACCCCTTTCCCTATGCACTAAGATGTATGGGAATAATTTACTTTCCTATCCACTTCCTTCTAATGTGTGATTTCTTTCCCTGAGAGCAGTGAAACTTTAATAGTTGAGAGGTTTGGATGATTAACATTAATGGGAGTTGCCTGTGTTAATCCCTTGTGCATAAGTGGAAGAATTGATTTTGATCTGTTAAACCTTTCCAGATTTAGCCTTTGCACAGCTCAGGCAATGCAGTGTCAGAAGAATTGTGTAAATGCATTTTATTCAAAATTGAAGGATTTTAAACACATGGAGGTCAGAGCCCTGACCCATAACCATGAGAAATAGAAATGCTACTGCCTGTCCAAGAAGTAGGATTTCCAACAAGCCAAACAAGAAAATATACAGGGACAATTGGAGAAAGAGCCACTTCCCTAGAGAAACCAAGAAACCAATATTGCTGAATGTTTGATTCCTGCTGCCTAGAAAAAGGCAAATATTCAGCCAGATGTCTGCTTAGAATCTGGAAAAAGCCTTAATGATTTCAGCCCAGCTTAGTTAAAATGGCAGTCATTTGCTAGACAGTAATTTCTTGACCTGAAAGAGTTAAGAAGACTAAGGATAAAACACATATTGGAGAAAGAGATTGCCTGAAGTTCTAAATTCACAAGGAAATGGTTTCCTTCTATTGCTGAACTTCTGGGTCATTCCAAGATTCTCATCAAGGAATCCAATCTGCCCATATTCCTACCATTCAAAATATACTGCCTTGGTCCCCTAATTCTTTCTTTCATTCATTCATTCAATAAGGTATTTATTGAGTGCCTACTAGTCACATCACTGTGTTAGGGACTGAGGAGGTGCTAGCCCTAGCAAAGTGTAAAACTTATTTGGGGAAATTATTTGGGAGCCAGATGAAGGGAAGGAGGACATTAGGAGATGTTCAGATAAGTGGCAGGTATATGGCTCTGAAAACTGGAACAGCATTTCTAATACTTCTAAAATGTAACACAATGTTCATCAGTAGCACCTGCAAAAATAATGAAAGAAAAGAAAGGGTATGAGGGAGTATAAGCATCTCGGGGAGTCCAGTTATCTAAGTAGTAACTGACACAGATGAGAGACAAATCAAGAGTATTGGAAGCAAACTGCAGGAAGACTGAACAAGGAAAGACCTCAAATAGAAATGAAATCTCTATGTAAAGGCTAATGAATGTTCTTTTTCTATTTTGGGGGGGGAGGGGTACTCAAGATTTTAATTTTTCAATGAAATCCATCATAATTAGATCATTAGCATAATAACTGGCATTTATATATTTTCTATTTATTTATTTTATTAATAGAATTTTCTACAAATATCTGAGGCCCAAAGCACCAGCATTTATAGAGGACCTACTCTGAAGAAGACTCAAATCTGTAACATCTGGCATGAACTTCAGATCATTAAGGTACCAGAGCCTTTATCACTCCAAACCATTCAGTATCCTTGCCAAGAAAACCCCAAATGGGGTCACAAAGAGTTGGATACGACTGAAACGACTGAACACCTTCTTGACTCCAGGCCTCATGTTCTATCCACTGTGCTATCTAGATATCCAAAAGAACATCCCATATCAAACCATAGGCTTAGTTTCTCATTTTTATAAAATCTTTATGAAACTCCCTTATGACAGTCAAGGTGAGCCTACATAAAGTACATGCTATATAACTTTAGAGACGGAGAGTGCCCTTCTGGGTGTGCCTCATCATTCTTACCTCACATTTTAGAATGAGTTGGGCTGGCAATAAGGTGGTACTTGATGTCACTGAAATGTTGGAACATCAATTATTTAGTGAGCCACACACCCAGAGTTCCATATTGTCTCTACGCATCATACCCTCGGCATTTGCAATGAACAGGCAGAGAAACTGACATCATTGCTCCACACTGACTTTGTGCTCTGTCATCATAAGTCTATAGAGGGTCAGAGTTCCAATAAGTTGGTTCTCCCAGTTCATCCTTCCCTTTTCCCTTTGACTTAGGGCATAAGATACTTTATCAAAGGCTCTGCTAAAATATGTGCAAACTCTATCAAGCATTCAACCAATCTATCAATTTAATAGTCCTATCAAAAGAGGAAATAAGATTTGGTTGTCATGACTTTTGTTATTGTAATCCTTTTGTGAGAGTAGTTAGGTTTTTGGGGTTTCTTTGCTATGAATTTAATTACTTTAGTGATTGGAAGATCCCTATATTTCTGATAAAAATTGATGACCTTAATGACCGTAATGAATTATTTGGTCAATATACTGCTGAAGTCTATTTTACAGTATTTCATTTAGTACTTTTTTTCATTAGTAATATTAGTTTATAGTTCTTTTTCTCTCTTTTATAGTTCCCTGGGTATTTGAATTGCATTTGTTTCATTGAAGTAGCTTGTTAAATTCATAGAATGATTTTGGTAGAGACCTTCAATCATTATATTTTCAGTGGTTTATGTGACACTGTGATTAGTTCTTCTGTAAATATTTGGTGTAATTCCTTTATAAGTCAGTCTAGGACTGAAGTTGTTTTTCCCCCATGGGAGTTGCTGAGATGGGAATCATATCAGAAACAGTTGTACAGTGAAATTATTGACTAGTTAGAGCAAAGATCAAAATCAGCACCATATTAGAAGAAAGGATGTGAGAAAAAGTATTGTGAATAATCACAGCAACTTTGACCTGATCCTTTCAAACAATTCATCAATGCAGAAAAATGGGAAATGGAAAAAAGACAAAGAAACTGACCTTGAATATTACCATTTCCCACAAAAGTTTAACCAATGTAAAACAGTTACTACAAGAAGCAAATTAAGAACTCAGAAAGAATCTTAGCTGGCAAGTACTTAATCTCCTTACCGAGTGAAAAGACATGGTGGTGAAAGTCAACAGTGAATAATAAATTTTATTTTCAAAACAATATAAAAGAGGAAAGCAGAAGATTATAAGCCATATCCTTTCACATTATTTAAAAAAAACAATGAAAGTGAAAATAAGCTTTTAGAGAGCTTGGTGGGAGTCAAAATAAGCCACATCATCTACAGAGCATTCATAGATGAAATAGCAGTAGGGCAAAAAAAAAAAAAAAATTATGGTAAATGTGCGAATGTTGGGGGAGGGCAAGGGAGAATTGCCAGCATTTTTATAATCATCTGTTTTCATCATCAAGTATAGCAGAATCATCATTTTTGGACTCTAACCCCTCAGTCCCCAAAGTGTTATATACAGAAGTTCAAAAGCATTTAAGATGAAGCTGGAAAGAGATATTGGACTGGACCAAGCACATACCATGGAAATCAATGCTTGAGGCAACACAATTTTGAAAACATTGAGTCATTATTTTATGAGCTATTTCAGGGAGGGAAAGGTGCTAAAAGAATTGAAAAAGAATCATCAATGATATTATTACTCCCTACCCCCGGGTTACCAGTAATAACTAGCCTTATATAGCACTTTAAGATTTACAAAACACTTTACAAATATTACCTCATTTTATCCTCTTGACAGCCCTGTGAGGCAGATGATTTTACTGATAAGGAAACTGGATGCTATTATTTTTCACATTTTACAGATAAGGAAACTAAATGCTATTATTTTATTTACTTTTTACAGATAAGGAAACTAAGTCAAACAACTAGCAACTGTCTGAGGCTGGATCTGAACACCAGTCCACTCCAGTATCCTTGCCAAGTAAACCCCAAATGGGGTCACAAAGAGTTCGATATGTATGAAGCAACTGACCACTTTCTTGACTTTAGGCACCATACCCTATCCACTGTGCTATCTAGATATGCAAAAGGACATCAACCTACCCAACCATAGGCTTTCTCATTTTTACAAAATGTTTGTGAAACTCCTGTATGACAGTAGTAAACGCCTTTGGTGAACCTACATAAAGTACATGCTACATGCCTACTAAGGGTATCCATGATGTGATACGGAATGAAAAGGAACAAGCAAGCTTTCACAAGTTATATTTTGCAGCATCTTTACAGTCATATAATTGACTGGAAGGTGCAAGGAAACAAGATACAGCTGCCTTTACTGTTTGTTGATTGTCAAAAAGCATTTGACTTCATAGAGCATAGCCTTAAGCTAAGCTCTCCTGAAACAAGGAGTCTCTTGCGCATATGTTAAGATTATACAATGTTTCTTAATAAATACAGTTGTAGAGACTTTAACAATTCTCCGATTACAGTATGAACATTAAGTGGGGGATAAACCAAGGTGATGTTTGCTTACCAAGGTACTGATGACTGACTGTCACAAACTATTCCTGCACAGGTTCCAAAATACATAAGGTATTCCTTAGAAATGTTGAGGTTCTCCAGGGTCTTCCTGAGTTTGTAAATCATATTACATCATTTGAATCATGCCTCAGAACATTGCTGGGGCTCCTTAATGATATCTGTCATTACTCAAAAGAGATTGAGCCTAAGGAAAAATTTAATGGTTGTTGAGTGACATCATGATAGAGACATAACATAACATAAACATATATACAATACACATATATGTATATATGTGTATGAAACACTAGTACATACATACGTATATATGTATACACATATGCAAACATAAATACATATATGTATTGTATGCACATGCACGTGTTTATGTGTGTGTGTATATTATATATACAGATATAAGTCCATGTGTCAGTTTCTGGTATTGGCACTGAGGATGTGCAATGCATTGGACCCAGACCTGAATAAGAAGTAGAGAGCTGGCTGTATGACCCTTTAGAAATTGTCCAGTTCTTCAGTGACCTCAAACTATTCCCTGGAACAAAAAAAAAAATACCAACCTAACAAATACCAAATACCAACCTAACAATACTTATGATGGTGAATCTTGTAACACATACACACACACACATACACACACACACACACACACAATAAATCCTAAGATACATACTAGTCATAAGAAAGCTTCTGCATGTTCTATAATCTGTAGCCCAGGGGCCCCAAACAGTTGGCTTAGATGGACCCCACTCTCTGGAGTTACAAAAACAATATTGGGACCTAAAAGAAAAAGTCATTTTTAAAAAAATTTTAACTAATATGTTCCTACCCATGGATTACTTTTGAAAACTCCAAATATACCATAAATGTTAGTATGTCTTTTACATTCATGGCAACAAATGCATATTGGATAGAAGATGGTCTTTATTTTTCCCCACAGAAAACATAAAAGATACAAAAGACTCATAAGAAGCCATAGAAAGAACTTGCATTTAAGCCATAAGCTCCCCTTGGAAAGAAATTCCTAGGTTCCTCATGGTTTCCAAATCCCTGCTTCTTCAAGAGGCTTTTCCCATTTCCCCTCTGACACTTTGCCCCACTACTGGTATCTTCACTCTGAGATTACCTCCCATGCACTTATTTGCAAGTTGTTTCCTTTATTAGACTATGTAGAGCACCTTGAGTGTGGAGACCATGATTTTGCCTTTCTCTGTGTCCTTAATGCATAGCGCAGTGCCTAGCACATAGTAGGAGCTTAATAAATACTTGTTTTTGATAATGATGGTGATGATAATGGGGGTGGTAGTGCCAAGCTTCCTTGGAAGAGGGCTCAGGTTCACTGGTCAGTCCTCTGAATAGGAAAAGGAAAAAAAAATGCATGGATGGTATTGAGAGAGGTCTGTCTATTTCTTTTTAATAGAGTGACATAGAGGGGTGTTTCCTCTGATAAAATAGAAGTAGGTAGGCTGCACAATTAATTGATAGACCACTGGGTCTAGAGTCAGGAAGACTTTAATTCAATTGCAGCCTTACACACTTAATAGCTGTGTGACCTTAGGTGAAGTACTTAACCTCTACTTGCCTCAGTTTCCTCATCTGTAAAACAGGGATAATAACCTCAAAGGGTTGTTATAAGAATCAAATGAAATAACATTTTTTTGGATGAGAGAAGGCAAGGCAATTGGGATTAAGTGACTTGCCCAAGGTCACACAGCTAGGAAGTGTCAGGTCCTCCTGACTCCAGGGCCAGTGCTCTATTCATTATGCCACCTAGCTGCCCCAAATGAAATAATATTTGTAAAAAGAACACTTAAAACAATGGGCTAGCATATAGTAGGTGCTATGTAAATTCAGCACAGTGTCTGGCACATAGTAGTTGCTATATAAATGCTTATTCACTTCTCCTCACCACTAGAACAAAAGTGTATCCTCCTAAGAAACATAGGCAACCAATTATCTAGAAGGCAGACTCTGGGACTAGAAACCACTCAGAAACTGTATTTATTCTCCTAGCAAGATGCCAATGGATTATCTACAGTACACTGGGGAAAATATAAGGGAAAAGGTTTATTCAAGGTTTTTGCCAGGATTTGAAGTTGATGTCACTGGGTTGAACACTGAAAACTACACATTATTGCCTTTTTAAAAAATGTTAGAATGACATTTACCCATCCCCATTCCTACTATACTTCTCCCTTTCTTGTATTGAGCATACAATATGCTCAATTTGTATAGGTCTGAAAGAGAAACATTAAGGTCCCCAAATATTATAGGGTTTTTTCTATTTCTCTCGTTAATTCAATTAACCTTTTCTTTAAGTACTTAGGTGCCAAGCCAGGGTGCAGGGTGTGTTCAGGAAAGACTAGTATCTCAAGTGTGATGGCTGCTGATCAATTTTCAGAATTGTCTTCCACCTTTGGTGTCCACCTGCTCCACTGAATTCTCACCTGTGGCTCCAAGAAGCTGTAGCATACACAAGGGCCACACCCAATAAATCATTTTATCAGATGGACCAAACCAGGTTGAGGGTAACAAGGGGTCTCAAACCCATTGGTGAGTTAGGGGGATGTCTACCCCAAGCATGTGAAGACTTCCCCTGGTGGAATAGATGGATGACAATAACTTGTTTCAATGGCCCCAAAAGCAGCTTAAACAGGCAATGTGGAGCAGAGCTTGGTTAGACATCAAAGATGCACAGGTCATCCACTGCATCCTGAGCCATCACCAGTCATCTTGATTCTGTCCTACCACTGGACTGTGATGACTCTGGAGGAAAGAATGAGGCTGATGACTTCATGCAACTCTGCCTCACTTAAATCCAATTTACACACAAATCAAAAGACATCACCCATACCATTTTACTATTATCTCAAAGTCCTGTAGTGATAGGCAAGTGCTGAAGCAGCAGGCACGCATACACTGGGAACTGTAGTCACAGCCCTGCACACAGGTGGCCCAGGTCATAGGGTCATTTCTCACTGAAAGCAGCAGTGAGACTCGGCAGCCCCCCTGGGTGTCTGAGCATCCTTTTAAGGATCACAATGCTCACCTCCTGGTATGTGAGGAAGGAGGCTAGAAAAAGTGGCCTAAAATTTTTCTACTTACCCTACCCTGGCCTGATTACCACAGCAGGCAGGGAATTGCACTCACTGGTTGAAACACAAAGAAGCGTACAAAAACATCTGCAAAGATGATTCCATTCACCATTGGCACATGGAACATGTGCACACTTACAAACAACACAAAATCCAGTAGACCCGAAAGATGAGCAGCTTTTGTTGCAAAGTATCACATCCAAATAGCAGCCCTGTGTGAAACAAGGCTGACGTATTTTTTGCAATCAGAACTAATTTAGTCAACAAGCTGGTATGCCTGCCAAAAGGAGAGAATGACAGGCGCATGATAATGTGATTGCCACTTACAGGAAAACATCATGCCACCATCATTGATGCCTATGCTCCCTCCATGACGAACCCTGATGAGCTCAAAGAAAAATTTTATGAAGACCTAGAGTCCCTTATCATCGATGTGCCAAAAGAGGACAAGCTTATAATTCTGGGTGACTTTAATGCTAGAGTAAGCTTCGACTAAGAGACTTGGCAGGGAGGAATGGAGTTGGAAACAGCAACAGCAATGGTCATTTACTGCTGAAGACTTGTGCATCACATGACCTTTTCATCACCAACACTGTCTTTCATTTACCTAAGTGCAATAAAACTTCATGGATGCACCCTGGCAGCAAACATTGGCATCTAACAGACTATGTGATTGTAAGAAGAGATAGGCAAGATGTAAGAGTGACAAAGGCAATGCGTGGTGCACAGTGCTATACTGATCATAGACTTACCCTTTCCAAGCTAAATGTTCACATTCATCAAAGTGCTGTCCCCAAGGTAAAATGACTACCAGAAGAATTAATGTCAGCAAATTAGAGCTCTTTTCTGAACAATTTGTTGCTAACTTGGAGGGAAAGTTGAGCTAACACAGAGTTAGCAACAGTGGAGCAGAAAAGCAATGGGTAGCTTCCAGAGATTTGGTGTACAGCAGTGCATTTGCTCATCTGGATCAGAACACTCACAAACACCAAAACTAGTTTGATGAAAATTATGGGGAAATTCAGAAACTGATAAATGAAAAACGAGAACTCCACAGGATTTATCAGCAGGATAGTTTATCCATCTCTAAGAAGGCAGCGTTTAATTCCATGAAAAGTAAAGTACAAGCAAAACTGCAAGAGATGCAGGATTCCTGGCTCAATAAGAAATTCAGTTTTATGCTGATAGTAACAATCCAAAGCGCTTTTATGATTCCCTGAAGGCTATTGATGGACCAAAAATGTATGGTGCATCACACCTACTCAGTGCTGATGGAGCCACATTGGTTAAGGATAAGGACATGATCCTAGATAGATAGATTGAACATTTCCATAGTGTTCTCGAAAGATCATCATCCATCAATGCTGAGGCCCTTGACTGTATAACTCAGGTTGAAGTTAATCCCTCCCTAGCTGAACTTCCAACATAAGAAGAGGTTTTGAATGCCATTAGGCTCCTTTAATGGGGCAAAGCACCTAGTTCTGATTGTATTCCAGCTGAGATTTACAAGGTAGGGAGTCCATTGCTCAAACAAAAGCTGACTGAAATTTTCCAGGTTACATGGCAAGAGAATGCCTCCATTGTCCATCTTTATAAGGGTAAAGGAAATAGATTGTCCTGCGACAATCACAGGAGGGTCTCTCTCTTAGTCATTGCTGGAAAGATTCTTGCCAGAGTCCTCTTTAATAGGCTGATTCTTCACCTGGAAGGTGGTCACATACCTGAGAGCCAACATGGCTTCAGAAAGGGCCAAGGAACAGTTAATATTGTGTTTGCTGCCCGACAACTCCAGGAGAAATGCCAGGAGCAGAACAGAGGTCTGCACACAACGTTTATAGATCTGACCAAGTCCTTTGACACTGTTAGTCATGAGGGCTTATGGAAAATTATGTCAAAATTTGGTTGCCTGGAGATGTTCATCAATATTGTACAACAATTTCATGATGGTATGTTTGCCTGGGTTCTAGGTAGTGGACGATACTCTCGTGCCTTCCCAGTCACCAATGAAGTGAAACAAGACTGTGTGCATGCTCCCATGCTTTTTAGCATGATGTCTTCAGCCACGTTGTTAAAAGCTTTCAATGAGGATGATCATGGTCTTAAGGTCAACTACCATACTGATGGTAAATTCTTCAATATGAAAAGGCTGCAAGCCAAGACCAAAGTGGAGGGAGTGTTGGTGTATGATTTTCTGTTTGCAGATGATAGTGCACTCAATGCAGCCTCTGAAGCTGAGATGCAACAAAGTATGTATCAATTCTCTGCTGCCTGTGCTAATTTCAGTCTAATAACACCAAAAAAACACAGGTGCTCCATCAGCTACCACCACAACATCCAAACGTGGCACCATTGGTTACAACAAATAGAGTAGTCTTGAATGCTGTGGATAAGTTCACTTACCTTGGTAGTATACTTTCCAGGGATGCACACATTGATAATGAGGTTGATGCATGCATTGCCAGAGCTAGCTTAGTGTTTGGGAGGCTCTGAAGAAGAGGTATTAGACTGAAGGTCTACAGAGCTACTGTGTATGCCTGTGAAACAAGGACAGTCTACCAACACCTTCCCAGAAAACTGAATCGCTTCCACTTTAATTGTCTTAGGAAGATTCTGAAGATCACCTGACAGGATAAGGTATCAGACACTGAGGTCCTTACTTGAACTAAACTGCCAAACATTCAGACTATGCTTCAGAGTACACAACTCAGACGGGCTGACCACACTGTTCGAATGCAAAATGTACACTTGCCAAAAAGACTATTTTAAGGAGAACTCAGCTGGGGCAGGTGATCACATGATGGTCAGAAGAAACAATACAGGGACACTTCCAAGGTCTCTCTCAGGAACTTTGGAATTGATTGTATGACGTGGGGGACACTGACACAGGATAGCTCAGCATGGCGTGCCCACATCAGAGAAGGTGTTGTGCTCTTTGAGCAAAGCAGAATTGAAACAGCTCAAAGGAAACATAGAAAGAGCAAATTTAGAGTATCCACCCCAAATGTTCACACAAACTACCTGGGCCCAATCTGTGGCAGAGCATTCTGAGCTCATATTGGTCTGCTGAGTCACAGTTGGACACGCTGAAACTTGACTTTATCATAGCGATGTCATTTTGATCCTCTTTGAGGACAAAGAACAACAACCAACCAAGCAGGTGCCAAGCCACTTGGTGCATATATATTAAATGTAGATGTTGTCTGGTGTCTTTACGAATATAGTTTACCTTTTTATCTCTTTTAACCATGTTTATTTTTACTGCTGTCTTATCTGAGAACATGATCTACCCCTGTTTTTTTTTTTTAATTTGCCCAAAGTATAATAAATTCTGCTCCAGTCTTTCATTTTAACCCAGAGTAAATATATTTCAAGTGTTTTTCTCGTAAGCAATATATCATGAACTTCTTCTACCTTCCTCCATCTTTTGGGTAAATTTATCCAATTTGTATTTGGGATTATGATTATTAATTGTATTTCCCTCCCCTATATTTGCCTTTATAAGGAAGGAGATAATGAAAAAGACAAAATATGATCAATACTAGTCATCTCTAATTACTAATGTTCTCTACTTCACCACATCCAGACAGCAGTCACCGATTCTTCTACTTTTTCCCCCTTTCCTTTTAAGTTCACTTTTATGAGGTTTCCTCAAATGTTGTCTCATTTTTTTTCCTTGTGTAGTAGAAATTGGCCACTGAGCCCAGGCCACATGAGTATGTGCAAAGTGCTGCTAATTCAATTCCCCATATGGAAAATTATGGGGAACCTGTTTCTAGGAAACTGATAATGAAGAATGGAAGTACTTGGAGAGGTCTGTAGCATGAGTAGACACTAGTTACCTGGTTTCAATCTGTTAAGCACATGATAGGGAGCATTCTTTTTGATTGACTGGAGGTGAAATATAAAAGCATTAGACAGTTAAACCCATGATCTTTCTCTTTGTGTGTCTCCTTCCTAGCCGCAACTGTCTGGTAGAAGACAATGCTGAAAGTAGAGAGGTTGGCACCCTCTTCCTCTAAAGCCAGCATGTGGCCAATTAGTACAAGCTTCAGCTCCTTGCCTCTATATTCATTCTTTCATTTTAGATCAAAGAGACCTAAATGTGAACATTCCTCATTCAGGCAACAGCATTTTAATGGTGAAATCTTTTCTCCACAACTACCCTGCTTTTGGACTTCTTTGGTCTTCTCGATCATGCCTTCATGCCACAGGAAACTTAGCATCAGGAAATCTCATTTTCCTACAAGAATGAATTAGCCTATTCCCTAAAAGATAAATGATCAAAGTTTATGAACGAATAATTCTCAAAGGAAACACTAAAATGCGTTCACAGTCAAGTGAAAAAAGTTCCAAATCGTCATAATAAGAGAAATACAAATCAAAACAACCTTGAGATTCACCACACATCTTGTAAATAGGCAAAAATGACAAAAAATGCTAACAGTCAATGTTGGAGGGGTCATGCAAAGATAGGCATATATATACATCGTTAGTGGATCTGTGAAGTGGTATAACCACTTGGGGAAGAAATTTGAAATTATGCAAATGAAGTAACTAAACTATCCAAGCCCTTTGGACCAGATACTCCATTACTGGGTATATACCCCAAAGAAGCTTCCAGTCTAGTCTGAAGCCCTCAATAGAATGACCAAAACAAGAATTCCAGACCAAAGAGGAGCCTCCAATTCTATAACTTAAGACCTGTAGAGCTTCCCACTGAGCAACTAGTAGCTGAATCCAATAGCAGTCTACTAAAATTTCCAATCAGGAACAGGAACAGGAACTTGGTTAGGCATATTCCCTATACTTGAGCTTTACTACAATAGTACTTTAATTTTGTGATCACTCTTCCACCTGTCCTGGATGCTGGGTGTATTTGTGGAAATTTATGTCCTGGTACTAAGAAATTCTTTCCTTCAACTAATGTCTGGAGAGAGAATAACCTTGGTTTTTTTTTGCTACACCATTTGCTATAATATTTTTCATGAAAGAACTGAGTGTATGGAATGATTTTAAGGGGAAGAACACTTTTGGGGCCTTGATCTCAGATCCAAATCCAGATCAGGAACTTGTTGAGCTCAGATCAGGAGGGCAATAATTAGATTTCCTTTGCTTCTGAATACATTTATAACAGTACTTTTTGTACTAGCTCAGAACTGTATGCAAATTTGATATCCATCAATTGTGGAATGGCTAAGCAAATTGTGGTGCATTTATGTAATGGAATATTATTGTACTGCAAGAAGTGATATGTGTAATGAATACAGAGAATCATGGAAAGATTTATATGAATTGATACAGAATGAAGGAAGCAAAGCTGAGAAAACAACAATGTAAATAGATAAAACAACAACACACCAAAAAAAAAAAGTAATTGCAGTAAAATTATAAAGATTGGGACTTGAATGAAGAGATAAAAGCAGACACCTCCAATCGACCACTTCATGAACCTTGTAGGTCCACCAGTGTTGCATATTGTCCATGTTCTCAAAATTTTTCAGTGGATTGATCAGTTCTGCTTTTTTTTTTTCTTCTCCAAAATAATACTATCTGTTTGGATCTTGAGGAGGGTCAGGAGAAGGGATACATAAAACTATGGTTATTAAGAAACAGAAAACATCAGTAAAAATGTGTTTTTAAAAATTGAATTGGCCTTGGTACTCACATCTCATCAGCACCCTCTGTGCCTCTGATTGGAGCCTCTGACTGAAGAGCAAAGTCATGAGCTCCAACACCTTTATTTAATGAAAGACCCCTACATGCTTTTCTCCTCATTTTCTACAACTACTTTGGACTTCTTTGGACGTATTCGTCATACTCTTTTCTCTGTCCCTTCAGTTTTTCCGCTGCTTGGTAAGTGTCATCTTCTCCTACTAGATTGTGAGCTCCTTGAGATCAGGGACTGTTCTTTACTTTTCTTTGTATCCCCAGCATTCAGCACAATGCCTGGCACATAGAAGGTGCTAAATAAATGTTTATTGACTATCTAATTGACTCATATTAGCTTCGATATCAGTAGTTGGCATGATTCAGTAATACAGTAACAGAGCTAAACAATGATCATATCGACAAGTGCAAAAGTCTAAAATCTTCTCACGTGGAACTGACTTATAAGGAAAAATACATGCTGGAAAAACCACTATACAATTAGAGCCTAAAACAAAGATGGGGGAAAATAGCCAATTTCACTAGGATTCCCAAAACTATAGTATATAAAAGTCTAAGTCCCGGGTAGACAATTTCTCTAGAGGTCCCCCAAAATATTAAAAACACAATTTTAAGCCAGATGAGGATCCAAATATTTCTCTGTAGGGGCTCACTAATGCAACTCATGATTCTACTAGTCAAATAGGTCTAGAGAAGAATGACTGTTACTACTTTCAGGTATAAGTGGCTATCCTCCTAAATCCTGGTTCATAAACCCCTAATAGAGTTCTTCCACCTAAAATCATTCAGTACACTCAGTTCTTCCATGAGGGCATTTATTCAAATGGTATAGCAAAAAACCCAGAGATTATTATCTCCCCAGACAACAGCTGGGAAAAGAATCTCCCTAGTACCAAAGACATAATTTTCTACAAATACATCCAGCATCCAGGAAAGGTGGAAGAGTGATCACAACGTTAAAGTATTTTTTTAGTAAAGCACAAGTATAAGAAATATGCTTGACCAAGGAAACTCATAACTTTAGAACTATAAAACCTTAATAACCTTTTTTTTTCTCCAGAGGATCCTCATCAACCAGTTCAACTGGGATAGTTCTTCATAAGTCACCTCCTTTCCTTCTTGTTTGTATAGATTTCTGTTTGCACAACCCAATTATGTGAGATAATTTTCCTCATCTTTCCTTTCCTCCCTTGTGTATTCCTCTACCCATTCCTTTCCATTCTTCTAAGATCATCAAAATATAACAGAACTATTCCCAGTCATTCCCAGTATGACCCCTGATGATGATAGAGTTCTGAGAGGATACATTTATCATCTATTCATAAAAGAGTATAAACAGTTATCTTTTTTTAGTCCTTAGGATTGCTCTCATGTTTACCATTTTTATGCTTCTCTTGACCATTGTGTTTGTATTTCATATTTTTTGCTTAGCTCTGGTGTTTTCATCAGGAAAGCTTAGAAGTCCTCTATTTCATTAAAGATCCATTTTTCCCTTATAATATTATACTCAGTCTTTCTGGGTAAGTTATTATTGGTTGTGAGCCTAGATTTTCTGCCTCCTGTAAACATCACATTACAAGCTCTCCATTCCTTGTTGTCTGCTAAATTTGTATAATTCTGACTATGGCTCCTCAGTACTTGAATTCTTTTTGTATGTTAGCTTTCAGGAATTTTTTCTTTAATCTGGAAGCTCTGAATTTTGGCAACAATATTCCTGGGAGTCATAATATTCAGAGGCAAAGTCTGATCACTGCCCTTCTGATCTGAGCTGGCAAATCCCTGCTCTGGGTTTGAATCTAAGCAACTCTCTTGCAGAACCTGAACCTGAGTGGAAATTTTGGTAGGCTTCTACTGGATTCAGCTAAGATCTGCCAGGTGGGAAGTTCTGCAGGTCTTGAGTTACAGAATTGCAGGCTCCTCTGTCATCTGGTATTCTTGTCCTGGCCATTCTATTGTAGGTTTCAGACTGGGCTGGAAGCCAAGACTAAGATCCCATTCTGATCCTAGGGTTAAAGCCACAGTGCCGCTGCTTCCTTCTAAACTGCTCAGTAGATGCCTAGGATGTTCTGAAGCTAATTCCTACCAGCTTGTGAAAACTGAAGGTTAAATTTCTAGTGTCAGCATTTATACTTCAGAAATCAGCTAACCACAAATCAGGTCTTGATTTATTATCCTGTGGTTGTCCTGACTGAAGAAAGTGACAGAAAAAATGATAATCATGAAAATTAAACTTAAAAGTGTGCCCAGCTTTTTTTAGGGGGAAGAGTCAGTTGTTAAACATTTACCAGAATATCCCCATAGTGAGTGACAGCTGCCAATTGGCACCTGTTCCCTTATCCTGCAAAAAGTCATGGCTCCATGCCTTGGGCTATGGGATCTCATTTTGTCCAGGTATAGAGCTTCACGTTCTTTCAGTTCCTGGGTTCTGGCACATTCTATGCTGAACTTTCTTGTCCAGATCTCACTGCCAATGTTCACATGCTTTTCTGTTCCCCTAAGTCAATCTACATTGGACAAAAATGTCTCACTGTGATTTTTTGTCTTAGATTACCAATCAGGACTTGGTCTGGTGCATTTTCTGAAGCTTTGTGGAGAGGGTGTGTGGGAGAAGCTGGGTTAGACTTCTTCCTATTATTTTGCCCTCTTGGCTCCCTGAGCTCAATTCCCTTTTAATAATTTTCTTTTGTCCTTTCCTATACAAAAATAAATTTCCTTCCCATGGAAAACAGAAGCAAAATTAGACTGATTCTATCCTCTCTCCATCATCTATAATCCATGCCAAAGAGCAGTTCTAACCCTTTCATTGATCTGATACTTGCCCCCAATTCACTAACATAGCACTTTTTCTTGTCTTTAGCAATAGGTTCCAGCATAGTTTATTCTGAATTTTTACCCTCCTGATATTATTCTTCTAAGACTATGTTGCTTTTCTATATCATCTCCCATTAACTTCTGTATATCCGCATTAGCCTCATGAGACAATATTCTTTTATTCCTCACTAAAACCATATCTATTCATGCTGTCAGAATCTTATTCTTGAGGACTTGTCATCCCTCTCTAGCTGACCTCCATTAGAAAAGTAGGTCCTTAGATCTTATATTTTCTTTCTCTGAATTCCTTGAAATCCAAAATAGAGTGTGTATGTGAGACTACCCAACTTTCCTCTTCTCCCTCATATACATTTAAGACATGGCCATATAAAACCAATGTTCCCAGAGCTTCAGCAACCAGAGCTCCTTTTGATCAGAAGCAGGTCTAGAATAGCAATTTCCTTAAATTTCTTCTATTTTTAGAAGAATGAAATTACCATTAAGTCAAGTCAAGAATTTTCCAGCAGTTCTTTTGGCAGAGAGAGAGCTCTAGCAGATGTCCAAACAGCTGAAGTTCTTCACCACGGTTGTTATATCCTATCTTGCCGCCAGGTTTGTGATCCATTTCTTGAATTCATCATCAAATCCCTCCTGGCCTGGTGGTCTGTGGTATATTCTCTTTCTCCTTCTATCTATAGCCAAATGATCTCCAACCTCTGTATCCTGGATTTCTTCTTAAGAATTTATTAACTTAATCTAAAAGACAACTCCACTAATCTTTTATCTATTTTAGCCTTCCCCTTTTGCATAAGTTATATCTCATTTACAGTCATATTTCAGTCAGGAGTCTATCTCATGAAAATACATGGGGTCCAATTTACCTCTCTGTGCTAAGCTTTATGTTTCACTGTGTTTATTACCCAAGTTGGGGGTTTTTTCTGTAGACATTTGGAGCCATGGATTTCATTTCTGGATCTCTTCCTGGATATTGTTTCCCATATTTTTATACTTTTTTCTGATGTATGGCACCAGACAACATATATATGGACAATTTTCTGATTCCCTCTTCATTTACAGTTTAGAGTTTTCTCTTTTTTTGGAAAAAAAATATTATAAACTTATTTTTAAACATGAAGAAAATAAATTATACTTTATGACCATTAACATTTGAATAAATGAATTTCAAGTCATTAATCTTCATAAGAACTTGTCAGTCTCCTCAGGGCTACATCAGTTTCCTTCATTCATATCTCCATAACTCTGCTTTTAGTCCTAGTTAGTTCAATGGTTCCATGCTCTTCTAGCTCAACTTCTTATACTGCATTGTTTCATAAAGGCCTTCCCAGATTTGTACTGTTTATAACTAGTGCATTGCAAACCTTTAAATCCTAGCAATTATATGTATGCATATATATATTTATACATAAATCTTAATTGAATTATAATATTCCATTACACTAATACATTACAACTTTCTTCATCTATTCCCTTATTGTTGGACATTTAATTTCTGTTTATCACTTTTTATATGTTGCAGTTCTAACTAATGCTGCTTTAACAAATAGTATATTGTGTATATGCATGTATACATATATATAGTCATATGGCTATATGTGTTCATATGTATGTATACACTTCCTGACAATGCAAGTATCCTTCCAACAAAGGATTGGAACTCTAAATTCCTTGGAGCCTTGCTTCTTCAACTTGACCATCTTTTACTCTTCATTTCATCCAATAGACAGTGCATAAACTGAAATTATTTTCAGCTTTTTGCAAATACTTACCATGAACACTGAAATCTTGTTGCCCTTTGGATATGCAACAAAACCAATTTCACCAACTCCTCCCTGATCTCTCCCAGAAAACCTGTGAGCCAACCTTATATTTAGCTATTAGAATATTAGTTGATATGATTCAGTACCTCAAGTAATGTATATGTTCATTGACCATTGGGTAAGGATCTCACATTTAGAATACTGGCAAATAAGTTAATGTTTACAGATGGATTCAAATCTATCTGACAGTGTCTTCTGACTCCTTCACTGTAGAAGCAGAGGAGACCACATGAGACTTAGGAACTTAAGGTATTTTTGTCATTTCATGGAATGTCACAGCCAAAGAATTCATCATGAAATGAACAACCTATGGGTGGTGAACTTCTGGGTGCATTTTTAGGCTGGTCCTCAAAAAGCAGAAACAGCTTTTTGCCAGCACCATTCTTGAAGTCATTCCTGCTTGAAAGAATCTGCCAATGCTTGCATTCCACTGGCCTACCTTTTGAGAACCTAGGATCATCTGAATAACGAAATGCAACATCAGAATAGGCTTTTGTAAAATCATATTTTCCATGAACATTTGTTGTCAATCTTTTATTTTTTCTCAGTTTAAAGCCTTCTTAATCAAACTCTCAAGCATCCAAGTAAATGTATGTTTTGCTGGCCCTCAGTATGTATAGTCCATCCCTGGCTAAGAACTCATCACTCCTATATTTTAAGTTGATACAAAAATATTAACCCTATTTGCATACACCATCTTTTAAAAACAACTCTTCCTTTTACATTTGTTTATAGTTCCCTTCTGTGGATGTTAATGTTCTTGAATGGTAAGCAGTTGGTGTTTTAGTACTTTCTGGTTCTTTGTGAATAAGCACAGTTCTGACATGTTCAAGAGAAGCATTAGTGATACAGAGGCAGCAGAGAAGTCAATAGCTACTTAATATTCCAGAAACTTATCTTGTGCTAACAAGTAATGCCAGAGGATACTCTTTTCCAGTTGATAATGAAGTGGTTCAGTATTGATTGTCTTTTATGGGAGAAAAAAAATGGTAGAAATGGGGAAAAGGCTTGAATCTCATTTTCTGCTTGCTTTTTGAAAATAAAAAGATATTTTATATCTTATCTCCAGTGAAGTGAATTTGAGGAGCTTTAAATTCAATTCGATAAACAATTGTTAATCATCAACAATGTCCAAGGCATGTGGTTTCCACACAAAAAATTACAAAAGAGACCCTAACCTCAAAGAGCTTTTATTCTGTTGGGAGATATAGTATATAAAGAAATCATGTGGTAACCAGAGGACATTGAAGTTCTATTTTTTTCTGTGTGTGTATGTCTCTGCCTCTTCCTCTGTGTCTCTCTGCCTCTGTCTCTGTCTCTGTCTCTCTCTGTCTCTCTCTCTCTCTCTGTCTCTCTCTCTCTCACACACACAATTTAGAAAATATTGTTATTAGTATGACTAAAATCCAAAGCAGAATTACATGATAATGTAAAAAATATGAAATGCAACAAAAGGTCTGAGTAGAACTTGGTTACAAAATATCAGCAGAAGTGGAGATCATCTAGTTTAAATCCACTCATTTTACAGATGAGATGACTGAGACCCAGAGAACTTAAGAGACTTGCCCAAAGTCATGTAAGTAATAAGTGGCAGAACAAGAATAACTTTAAGTGGCCTAAGACTATAATTCATTTTGTTTGAAGATTGTCACCGTGTTAACTAGAATAACTTTAACTTCTCATAGAAAATATGCATTAATATATTAGCTCTTAAAAAGTGATTATAATTAATATAGTAGACCCTATTCAAGTACTTTAAAAAATAACTATCAGAAATTCAATTGTAATTTCAGAGAGAACTATGAAAAGACAGCTGGTACACCATCTGTAATCTCTTCTAGAATCTTCTCCTCTTTGAGATGTCTTGGGAATGACTTCCTGTGTGCTTGCTTTTAAAATTGCATCACCTCTTTCTTCTGTGCATATCCAATCAAGTAGAGCTCTTTTGCTTTGTTTCATATTCGTAAGTGTCATTAGCATTTCCTCTATAATCCATGGCATAGGAACCCTGGGCTCACCCTGATTGTCACTCTCAAAATATTACTTTTTCATTGGGTCTTTATTATCCCCTCCCTGAAGGGATAGACTTCAGAAAATTTCCAAATAATGCATATGAATAATTTCTGTTCATGTTTCACAGATATAGGTAACAGTGTCTGACATGACCATTCTAGGTAGCAAATGGAATTGCTTGTAGTGGACTTTATTTCATCATTAGAGAAAATAACACAAAAAACAAAGAACTAAGAGATACCTATTAACCAGAGAAGAAAGCACATAAAGGGACTTTCTGTAGCCTATAAATAATCAACATAATTCTTATCCCTTTCAGATGAGTTCCTCTTTTCCACAGTCTTCCTCAAGACAGTATAGTTTGTATTTCCCCTCTACAGAAAACTGAGCTTAGGATGGTAGCTAGCAGGGCAACATTACGATGTTCGGTAAATCCCTCTTTCTCACAGGATCCTACACAGTTCCTCCAGACTCATGTGCAACATTGCTGTATGCCTCCATGTCATAGCTTTAGTTCCCAAATAATCTTCCAGCTACACAGTACACTGGAGCAAACTTCTTCTTTTCCCAAGAAACACGTTGCTCAACAAAGCCTCCTTCTCTAGATAGAAGACTAGATCACCAAATTTTAAAACGACTTTAATGAAGAGGCCACCCCAAGGCCATTGTTCTTCTAAAAATCTTTCTTTCCTTCCCTTGGGTAAAGTTAGATTTCTGGGTCATCCTGCCTGAGAGCCAGGATTATTAACAATCAATGATTTGGGGAGATCCAGAGTTTCCCCTGTTTGTAAAGTCCTAGTTTTAAAAAATTCAGTCTCTTGAAAGACAGTGCTGATAATGAGATTGGACTAACTTTCTGGTTTAGACTCCCCCCAGTTGAAGTAGCCATTGTATTCTGCTCAGACTTTGGTGGAGTATAAATTCTTTAAGTAGATTGGGGGGACCTTAGAAATGGATGACATAATTAAATTCAGGTCCAGCTCCTCATTGTAATATTCGTTTTCTCATTAATTGTTCACCAATCAGGGTTGATTCCCACTCTGGGAAACACCTACTTTTCAAAGGGTATATAAACTGTGAGCTTGCTGACATGATTGTCTTTGGTCTAAGAGAGATGACTGAATCACCATCATTTTATTAATAAAATAATTAAATTAGCCAGAAATTATGTCTCTCAAATGTTTTTAATCACCACATGCCCCCCAAATTTCCCTCTTCAAATAGGAAAGAGGCATTTGGGAATGGCATCATCCATGAGCTTCCTGCAAGGATACATGGATGTGTTTCTCCCTGACAGCCATAAGCACCTTTTGGGGTGGTGACGGATGGGAGAGAAATCCACTCTCCCACCATGTGGATGGGTACATGTGTGCCCACATGTGCATGCACACATGGCAAGCACACATACACACACTTGATCTCTTTGGAAGAAAATCAGAAGGAAATGAAGTGAAATGTAGTGTTTTGACAAAGACTTCTTTTATAAGTGATCGAAAAATGATATCTCCTTTATTAAGACTTTAACAAGACTTTATTCTCTGAGAGTTCAAGCAAAGCAATTCATCTTGGGGGCAGCACCAATCACTGAAACCATCCCTTAGGAAATACTCAGGGATAGTAGCACCATTCCAACCAACTCATCTTGGAGCAGCCCCAGTCAGTAAGACTTTTTTGGAGTTGGCTTTTATATTCTTAACAAGGTCCCAGTGGGCATGCCCACACCATTTAAGGGAGGTTCTTTCAAAAGTTCCAGACAAAGGCTCACCACTGAATAAGCTTGTGAAACTAATAGGGTGATTCCCCCTTATTAATCCATTATACTTCACGAAATAAGTAACATAGTAAAGTATTAGAATGCACATTCTCAAGTTCCATTATCATCCCCAGCGAGAACAAATCACCCTGAAAAATTTGTCTGATTTCAAAATGCTTTCAGGAAGATCTAATGTAACTGGGTTCTGTACTAAGCTCTCTCTAGAGGCATGTTTTCTCCTCAACTTGTTTTCCCTGTTTTATGAGATTTTAATGCTTGTAATATTTCATTGTACTCCTCTATAACATTTTGCAAATGAGCTTGTACATGGTTGCCCTTGGCTTCCATGTCTCTCCACCTGGCAAGGAGATTAAGAATTGACAGATATTTCTCTGGACTCCTTTTTTGTGTTCATTGGGAGAGCTCTCTTGCCTCAGGTAAGCTTTTCTAAGAAATGATGACAGTTAAGGTCAGTGTCCTTGCTTTTGTCCACTACCTATTTTATGCACTAGCAAATCACTTAATCAGGTCAGTTTGGAGCTACTCTAATCTTAGTGTCTTTTTTTATCTCTAACTATTTCAGTATTACTTTGACCTTTCTTCTAACCAGCTGATGACCCAACTGTCAGCAGACAGCTGATTCATTAATAGCTTCCCTCTCTACATAACCAACAATTTCCTGAATGGTATGATACAATTGATTTCATTTTTTATTAGTACTCCATTGTCTGCCAAAACCAACACCTTCCAGTTCTTTTCTTGAAGAAAGTATTTACATTGTGAAGGCATGAGGTTTCCATATAGTCCATAAACTTTTGGCTTCTTCTATTATTTAGTCTTAAACTATATTTCACAATTTCCTTGATATCTGCTTTCACAATGATGTCATCCATTTTTAAAGAACAGAAGGTTTTTGTGTGCAGATCTTGTCAAGTTCTTCATAGACATTTTTAATTGCTTGATCATCACAACAGGTACTTGTATATAAGTCATAGTTATGGGTCAGGGGAAAATAGATCTGTACCTGCAATCAGAGCTAGGTTTGGATTCTGATTCTGACTAGTTGCATCACTGGGCAATCACTTGATCACTTTATGGCTCAGTTTCTTCATTGACAATAATAGGAATGATAACATTTGCATTAGAGAGACATGGAGAGTATGGCAGAGTGGACAGAGAGTCAGGAATACCTGCACTCAAGTCCCATCTCTTATTGTATGATCCAGGTAAAATTTTTAACCTTTCAATGTCCCAAGATCTTAAACTTCACAGTAAACATCAATTTGCATCAGCAGAGGGAGTTTCCTCATCACAGGATTTCCTATACTAATGAAATCAAATGTCCAGTCCAAAAACAAAAATTTGCAATACCTATTTCATAGTCATTGTAAGGAAAACATTTCGTAAAGCTTACAATATATACAATATACATCTTGATGGCTTTTTGTGTGTTTATACTCCTTGTGAGGTAATGCTCCTAAGGAGGGTGTGTGTGTGTGTGTGTGTGTGTGTGTGTGTGTGTGTGTGTGTGTACCTGATGACATAATTAGGTGCTCTATGTACTATTATTCTGTCTTTTTAGAAAAGGTAATTACAAAGCCAGGCCATGCCTGCAGTTTGAACCAGCTGGAGCATTGAATAACTTTGCTACTGAAGTGTGGCTGTGATTTAAGATGGTAGTTTTCTGGGTTGAAAAAGCTAAAGAAGAATCTAGCAGAAATTAGTGCTAGATCAACATCTTATACCATATATCACAACAAATGCAAAATAGTTGTGATTTTAATACTAAAATTTATGCCATAAAAATTCAAAGAAAAGCAGATGACATACCTTTTATAGCTTTGGATAGAAATTGAATTCTTAATCAAACAAGGCATAGAGGTATTTCTAGAAGCTAAAATAGATTACTTTGATGACAAAAAGTTTTTACATGAACAAAATTAGTCTAACTAGGATAAAAAGGGAAAGCAGTCTACTGAACAAATATCTTTGATGAATGCTTGACATGCAGGTATAAAACCAAAAGTCATTTGTTAATAGGTAAGTGAGTCAAAGGATATAAACAAATGCTTCTCAAAAGAAAATTTGAAAACTATTTAAAATCAAAAGGAATGAATGTTCCAAATCACTAAAAATAAGAGAAATGCAAATCAAAGCAATCCTGAGGTTTCATCTCACACTCAGCGAATTGGCCATGACAAAAAATAGACATGATCAATTGTGGAGGGATGTGAATAGAGAGGCACACTAATTTGTTGTTGGTACAGCTGCAAATTGGTACAACCATTCTGCAAAAGCAATTTGGAATTTTGCAAAGTGAATTAACTAATTTGTCCACAACCTTTGATTCAGAGTTCACTGTTAGACATAGACCCCAAAGTCAATAACAAAAAGAAAGACCCCATGTATACAAAATTACTAGTACCACTTTATGTTAGGAAAAAACAGGAAACTAAGCAGATGTCTATTGATTGGGCAATGGCTAAATAAATGATGGTACATGAATGAAATGGAATATTAGTATGATATATAAGAACTGATTAATACAGAAGTTCATAATTAGAGTTCTGGGAATAGGTTTCAGGGGGTTTGTGAACTTGAATGGGAAAAAATCACATCTTTCTTTTCACTAACTGAAATTTAACAGACCCTTCAACTGTTTAAAACTATTATTCTCATCTTTTTCAACACAGAGAAGGTTAAGAATCCCTGGATTAATATGATGAACATAGAAAAGTATAGAAAAACATATACAAATTGGCACAAAGTGAAGCAAGTAGAACGAATACACACAAGAACTAAAACAATGTAAATGGATAGAACAACAACACAGCTGAAGTTGAATACTGTAAAAGTATAAGAAAAGGTGCTTCTTCTGTTTGTGGGACTGTGGATTACGGATGAGGAACAATGTATATACTATATCAACATTTTGGATAAATGCTCTAGTTTGTGAAATTTTTTTCTTCTTCCAAAAAATTCTTTATTATAAACAAGGGTTCCCAGGAAAGAGAAATGTAAGTGAAGTAAAAACAAAAGCTATCAATAATTCTTTTTAAAATCAAGTGGTGGTGTGGTCTCTTACCATCACTTTATATATCTTCATCTTTATTTCTTCTATAATCATATTTTTTCTTTTCTCCCTCAGTTAGATATGGTTACTTGATGGGTAATTTCTATAACTGCAATTTGAAGCTTCTTTAACTCTTTAATTTAAAATCTATTTAAAATGGATCTTTTCTCCTTGTTTACCTCACATCAAACAAGCTGCAGAGGAAAATGAAAGCAGCCCATGCTTCCCATGCGTGTACATCAATATCTCCCCCAGAGGCGATCGCTGCTGCTCACTCCCTCACTCCCTGGTACATGTGCCAGAATCAATCTGCTCCTAGACTCTTTCTTTACAACACACACACACACACACACACACACACACACACACACACACAAGCACACCTTCCAGGATCAAACTGAGACTAGAAACCTAAATGTCCACCATGTCTTACCCTTTCGTGGCCCCCACTAGTCTGATGCACCTCTCTTGCTTTAGAAAGGCCTCCTAGGGGGCCTTCAATGTATTAAAATTGTATCCAGAAAGGGACACAATACTGACAAGGTGCAGAAAACACTGGGACTATAATTTTCTTGGTCCTGAGCACTCCATTTTTTATTATATAACTTACAGTCACATAAGCTTTTTGGCTGTCACATCTCACTGTTGGGTCCTGTTGAGCAGTCATCACTCCTGATAAGCTGTGTGATTATTGGTACCAGCCAAGATCTACCCTCAGAAAAATCATGAGATGGATCATTTGTGTCTTGCACCTTCTCTTACCTAGGGCTTACTCTGAAGCATTCCTGGTGGGCTTTTTTTTTTTCTGTGTACCATCCCACAGAGCCATGGCAAAGAACTTGATTCACCTAGGGCAAAAAATGGTTGGGCGGGAGGTGTGTGGTGTGATATAGGGGGAGGAGTAACAGCAGAACAGAGGAGAGTTTATGGGTCTAGTCATTCTGGAACAGAAGGGGTAGCTTATCTCCCAGAGAACTTGGACCTCAGCTCCTCAGGGGTTGGTGGGTGCAGCAGCCCCTAGGAGATGAGTCCCACAGTCAGAGGGATGGCCCAGAGAATGTGGCTCCATAGGATGATAAAGGTCATCAGAGGAATGTAAGGACAAATGTGCCAGAAAGGAAAAGCATGTTGCCCAGATGCCATAACGCTGGGATAAAGAACCTTTCATCCTGTACTGTTTATTACTCTGCTGTCCCATAAATCCTTGAGGATAACTTCATGAAAAAAGCACCAATCCAGTAATCAGAAAACTTGAGTAATGGTCCTGGCTCACCTAGTTATACTAGTCGGATGACTATGGGAAAATCTCTGAGCCTCAGTTTCCCAATCTGTAAGTTAGGGAGAATAATACTTGTCCTGACTACCTCAAGTCAACAAGCGTTGATTAAGCACCATTAAGTGCCAGATACTGTGCTAAAACACTGGGACACAGAGAAAGACAAAAAATACCTCACAAGGCTGTTGTGAGAATCAGTGTATACGATGTTAATAAAGCTTTTAAAATCATAAAGAGAGCTACACAATTATGAAGTATAAATAACCTGAAGCTCACTTTACTAGTCTAAACGGGTTTAAGGTGTTAGCCATCCCATGGAGATTTTGTACTACTAAGTTACTCTTGAAAACTAGAGGTTAAAGACTCAAAACAAAGGAATCTTTCTCTAATGATGCCATTTCCCAGACCATAAGGCAGGTGAGATTTTCAGAGAGCAAAGGGCGGAGTATTCTGGGTATCCCTCGAATAACGACAAACAACACCTCCCACTCAGACTAGGAAAGAAGCTGATGCGACCTAGAATTCCTTTTCAAATCTTGCCTCTGCTTGGTCTGCAGTGATTATTTTTCAGACAAACCAATACAATATAATAGAGATCAAATATTTGTTCTTAACACCTTACCACAATCATCCTTTGTCCACTATTCCCTCCCTTTCCACCTTTCCCCACTGATCTGACTCTGAAGTCTTCTTTAGAATTGTCAAGAGCCCTTCAGTGCAGAGATCACTCTAGAGTTGCCTAAACTGTCAGAAACCAGGCCAGGCAGACTCATCCTTGTCACAAAGCATGTCATCCAGAGGAGTGATATGGCCTAAATCTGTAAAGGAAATTCGGGATTCAAAAGACTTGGGGGGTGGGGAAGGGAGAAGCTGTCTTTTAAATTTTTTTTCTTTTCAGCATTATCTTACTATACAGCCCAAAGCTATTTATCTGGGGTTCAACTGAATTCAATAAGCATTAATAAAAAAAGTTTTCTGATTAATCAGCTAATCATATGACAATTATTTATTAAGCACCTATGGCAGGTAGGTGGCTCAGTGCATAGTGTTGGGTCTGGAATTCGAAGACTTCAGTTCAAATGTGATCTCAGTCACTAGCTGTGTGACCCTAGTCCCATGTGACCACTTAACCTCTGTTTGCCTTAATTCACTGAAGAAGGAAATGGCAAACCACTCCAGTATCTTTGCCAAGAAAACCCCAAATGGGAGTTTGGACACAACTGAAAAGAACAACACGTGCAGGTCAATGTCCAGAGCAGCACAAAGAAAAGACTCATTAAGTTTGCATTCTAATAGAGAAGGTAACAAATATGCTTCTAGACACACAGGGCTTAGATGTAAAGTGAATAAATCCAAATATTTACAAAGTAGTTCAATTCAAGGTAGTTTGGGAGGGTGGGCATGAGCTGTTGGGAAATCCTTAAAGGCTTCAGGTGGAAGATGCTTGCCCTGCATCTTAAAGAAAGTTCAGTCATTTTTCAGTCGCGTCTTACTCTTCGTGGCTCATTTGAGGTTTTCTTGGTAAAAATACTGGAGTGGTTTGCCATTTCCTTCTCTAGATCATTTTATAGATGAGGAAAGTGAGGCAAACAGGGCTAAGTGATTTGCCCAGGTGACACAGGCAGCGTCTGAGGCTGAATTTGAACTCAGGAAGACGAGTCTTTCTGACTTCAGACCTGGCACTCTACCCACCTAATTGTCCCTCTTGAAGGAAAAGAGGTACTTTGAGACAAAGGAGTGCATTAGAGGTATGAGGGGTGGCCAGTAGAAGGCACCAAGATGGGGATGGCATGCCAGGTGTGGAGAACAAAAAGAAGAAAGGTTTGGCAGGATCAGAGAATATAAGAGAGGAAGGATGTCCAGTGAGGCTAGGAAGGTAGAGATCAGGTTATAAAGGGCTTCAAAAGCTAAATAGAGGAGTCTGTACTCAGTGGAAGGGCAGTAGGAATCCACTGGAGTGGACTGAATAGGGGAGTGACGTGGTCAGATCTGAGCTTAAGGAAAATTACTTTGGCAGATGGGTAGAAGATGGTTTAGAACGATAAGGGGCTTGAGGTAAGGTGACCAATTGGGAGGATGTTGAAGTAATCAAGGTGAGAGGTGATAAGAGACTGAGTTATGTGAATAGAGAGAAGGGATTGGAGAAATGTTGTAGATGTAGAAATGGAAAGATTTGGCCACTGACTGGACACATGCAGAAGGAGGGAGAGCAAGGAGTCCGGGAAAATGTCCAGGTCACTGCACTGTTCTAGGCTAGGGAATACAGAGAGAAACATTTTATGGACTATCCCCCACCTAATACTGTACAATAGCAGAGGATTCCAACATTTTAACAACGCTATTCCATAAGTAAGTCCCTAGCACAGGTCAAATACAGAGCATCCACTCCCATCATAACACACAGTAAACAATGGGCTCTAGAAGGTTGAGAGTCTCCCTCAGAGACTGCTCCAGACATGGCTTTTTCACACCCCTTTATATGGTTGGTTTTCATTGCTTTCCCCCTCCCAGTTTCTTTCCCATTACCCTCCTATTCAAATTTGTGACTTGCCTCTGCGACTTCCTTTCCACCTTTACCCTAGGGAGCTTGTTTTCTTCGACTTCGGCCTTCATTGTTGTGTGCTTTCTTCCCCTTCCTGACTTTTCAATCCCAAATCTCCTACTGCACTAATTGAGGCAGCAAATAGTCACAGCTGGGGATGGAAAAGAAGAGTATGAAGGGGCAGAGAGAAAGGCAAAAGATTAGCTGGATGAATCCTCCACGCAAGAGAGAGTGTTAATTTTAGTTCACAACAACGCAGAAGCCTAGGACAGAAGTGATGTGATCACACAGGAAAAAAATAAGAAAACATTGGTGAAACTGCTATAGCCCAAGAGGATTCTCTTTCTCTCGGACTTGGAAAATGCTGGATTGTATGGAATCTCAGCTCCCTTCCTCTTGTTCTTTGCCTCTTCAAATTATCTCAGGACCTGGAATGCCCTCTGTATCCCATTTCACCAAGCTTGATCCAATCAGAGCTGACATCTTTTCTTGACAGACCTCCCCAACTAGCCAACTGGCAATCATAGTGGCAGCTATGGCTGGTGGTATAGTTAAAAAGAGAAGACAGAGAGGGAAAGAGAAAGAGAGAGACAGAGATTCCCCTGCCACAGGGCAAGAAAGATTTTAGATTCAAGTCTTTCCCCTAATTCATAGGGGAATGAATAGGCTCACTGTTTGAGCCTGACCAAGTTTCTTAGTCTCTCAGTGGGCTAGGCAACTCCCTGAGATCATAAATTGGGTGCCCCAGGTGACACAGTGGATCTGGAGTTAATAAGACCTGAATTCAAATGCAGCCTCAGATACTTGCTAGCTGTGTGGCCCTGGCCAAGTCAACTTCTGTCTCAGTTTCCTTCTGTCAAATCAAGATAATAATAGCAGCTGCCTCCCAGGGTTGTTGTGAGGATCAAATGAGATAATAGTTGTAAAATGCTTAGCAAAAACCTTAACATACAGACATCAATACTTAAATATTAGCTATTATTATAAATAGGAGAAGTTTCAATTTATTTACTTGTGGGAGTTCCCTATACCTATCATAGGTCTAATCCCTGGCCTAAATTTAATTTTATTAGATTTCAGCTCAATGTTCTAACCTCCCAAGATGTTTTTGGATCTTGACTTTGTCACACAACATGTTACCTAAATTTCTCAGCTATGCACATCTGCACATTTTACAAAAGGGCTATCTATGTCTTTATCCAAGTCACTGACAAAAATACTAAGCAGCAAGCCAAGAACATAGCCCTGAGTGATTCCCCTAGAAATATCCTATTGAAATGCAGTCATATTAGTAACTATTTTTTTGAGTCTGGTAATACGATCATTTCTACTAAATCCACCTAAATCATACTGTCAGCTAGTCCACATTGATCCATCTGAACCACAAGAAAAACATGAGAAATTTGGTTAAATGATATGCCTGGAACTGCCAAGTTTTAGAGATAGAGTGCCTTAGATTTCTGCATATTCCTTAACACCTTAAACATAGTAGGCATCCAAGAAATATTCACTGATTTGAGTTGAATATTACTGGAATATGGACAGAGAATTGGCCAAGCTTTTGTTATATAAAGTTTTCATTTTATGTTGTTGAATTGATATATGAACTGTATTTTATTTAGTGATGTATTAATTGGCATGCTTCTTTTTCCCCAAAAGAGCTATAACATAAGCTCCTGCCCCATTGATAGGAAGCAATAGTAGAGAATATAGTGCCTTGCACATCGTAGGCACTAAATGAATGAATTCCCACCATTTAACATAGTGCTTTACTCTGAGTAGATACTTTTAAAATGTTTGTTAAATTGAACTGAATCAACTAAGTCCTTAATACATCTCTGCCACATCATCATCATCATCATCTGTCTCCTATTTTAGACTCCTATTGGACAGGGACCAAGTCTAACTCACACCAGCCAAGACAGAGCTCAGCACCACATTCAAGCTGATGACAATTATTCTTTCAGGAGATGTTTCAAACACTTGCCAAGCTTTTGAGATACATAAAATACAACAGAGAATCCTAGTCCTGCATGCTCAGAATTAAACTGCCTTCTTTGTATGTTACAGCCCTTCAGGGATCTTGTCGATATTTCACAAGTAGCTAGTTTTATAGCATCCTCCTCTGAGAAGCTTAAAGGCAGTTGTCCCTCTCCCTTAACAACTGGAGATGCTTACAAGAAGAAGGTGAATGATGTGCCCAAGGTCACAAATGTAATCATGAGTTAAAGATGACTGGCAGCAGAATCAGAATATGGTAATGATTCATCAGACATAATGAGAGGGAGAGCAAACAAGAAATAGAAATGCAGAAATTCATGTTTACATGGTCTTCTTAATTGGGCATTTGAGGATAAGAATCACTTCACACCGAGACTACTGAATAGTACTGAGTACTGAAGAAAGTCCTGGATCTGGAGTCAAGGAGCCCTGAGTGCAAATCCTGCCTCAAAAATGTATTAGCTGTGTGACACTGGGCAAGCCATTTAGCCTTTTTCAAACTCAGTGCCCTCATCTGTAAAATGGGATAATAACAACTCCTACAGGAAGTTTTTCCTAATCCCCTTAAAAGTTTTTCTCTCTTGATTACTCCCAATAATTGTCTATCCTGTTTGTACATAGCTTTCATATACATAGTTCTTTGAATATATTCTCCATCATTTGACCGTTAGCACCTTAGAGCAAGGATTATCTTTTTTGTATCCTTTGCACAAAACACAGTGCCTGGCATATATTAGGTGTTTAATAAATGTTTATGACTGAATAGCTGGGCAGTTAACGCTACAAAAAGCCAGTGGAACTCAAATTAAACAATACTGTCTCATAGACAGCATAGTATAATCAAGAGCTCAAGGAAACAGTCAGAAGAGACTCAGACTTGAAGCCTATCCCTGGTGCTGACCAGCTTTGTCACCATGAGCAAATATGAAAACTCACCATGTCTTTATTTCCTTTTTTTGTAAAAGGGGGATCACAATATCTATGACATTTATCTCAGCGATATTGTTGGTAAAGCACTTAGTACATGTTAAATTGTTTTTCCCCTTCACATAATGTCAGTTTCCTCAGCTGTAAAATGGCAGTAATATTCATGTTACCTACATTTCAGGGTTGTTGCAAAGAAGACACTTCTTAATGATTTTAGAAAATCATGGAAGAAAGACTTGCATGAAATAATGAAGAGAGAAATGAGCGGGAATAACATTATCTACAGTAACAGCAATATTGTTTCAAGAATGACAGCACAAATAAGTCATCTTGACTATCATAAATACCAAAATTAACTAAAAAGGACATATGAAGAAAGTTGCTATCTATGCCCAGAGAAACATTTGATAAATATTAGTACACAGAATAATTTTACATATATATATACATATATATATATATATATGCACCTATTTGTATGTAACAGTAGCTATCTCTAGGGTGGGGGAGAATGGAGGAAGAGAAAAAGAAACATGATAGTTTTGTTGTGTATTTGAAAGGAATAACAAGTGGTGCATAGTAGATACACAGTTTCATGTGCAATCATCTTTCTTATTGTACTGTTACAGAAATGCTTGTTTTATTCCATAAATTATAAACAAAGTTTAATTTAATAAAGAAAACACTTCATACTCCATAAATATAAGCGTTGATTAATCTCTCAGTCCATCTTTCCCACTTTGGTCTCACTTGCCTCCACACCCAACCTTGACCTTCTTTTCAAAGATTTATAAGCACCATCCTACAATCCCTTATGTCTCCAAACCAAGACTTTCCATCCTAGGCAAGTCATTCATCTCTCTAAGCCTAGGTTTTCTAACCTAGAAAATGGTAATACTTGTAAAAAAAAAATGCTTTGTATGGTATGAAGTGTTACATGAATGTGAACCAAGAATAATCACAACAATAACCAAATACCCAACAAGATACAGCCTGGTAGAATGATACATCAAAAGCCAACTATCTTTCATAAACCATAAACAGATGACAATCCCCATGCTTCAAATACAGACCTCAAAATACTTTAGAAATTCAACAAATAAATTTTCCAGAAACTGGAACATCATGACAGAAAGAATTGTTATCTAAATGTGCTTGAACACAACATTGATCCATAAAAAGGTAAGAACAGCATTTTAATAGTTGTCACCATATCAAATACTCATGATTCTTAAGCTATGTGGAATCAAAAGTTTTCAAAACATAAAGACCTGGCAAAAGGAAAAAAAAAACTCATGGGAATAGGATGAAATATAAATGATCCCTGCTAATAGAGCTGTCTCAAAGACGAGTTCAGTAAGTCTACAGACAATGGACTTTTAACCCCATACAGTTTACCTAAAGCATATATTTTATTTTGTAACAGTCCATAGAACATAGAGGAATGGTGGCAGGACCACAGCTAACCTTAATTACTAGAGTAATGGAAAAGGAAACACTGCAAGGCTTTAGAATCCTGCTCTATGCAGATTGTAAACTCAGCGAGGGCAGAGACTATTTCAACACTTCAAGATCCAGAAAGAGATGTCAGAAAACACATCCCCTCATTTGTACAAATGAAAAAGTTGTTCAAGGTCATGCAGGTAGATGGCATCTAAGGTAGGTTTTGAATCTGGGTTCTGTGACTCCAGATACAAGTTTCTTTCTCTTTTATAAATTTCCTGTTTCTTCTGGGGGACCTAGTACAGTGGTCCCATACATGATTAATAAATGTTGAAACTCACGCATGAATCAGTGGTTCCTTCATAATATTTAGTGTCTCATACTTGGCTTGAAATATACTACTTTACATACTCCCACACACTCAACCTTTTTTTTTTTGTTCTTTGTTCATCTCTAAAAATGGAAAAACTGGTTGCCTTGACCCAAGTTGGAAGTTGGTTCCAAAAAGCATCATTCTCCTTGTGACAAAAAATGGTTTTCTGTGTGTGTGTGTGTGTGTGTGTGTGTGTGTGTGTTTGGTTGTTTTTTAAAAAGGAAGTGGCTATCTTAAGGCTGATGTTTAACTAAGGGATCTGTCATGTGGGGAAAGACTAATTTGAAAGAACTGAAATAACCTTGAAAAAGTCACTAAAATGTCTAGACCCTGATTTACTCAACTGTAAAATGAAGGGGTTGAACTAGATAATCTCTAATGTCTCTTCCAGATCTAAATCCTTTTATTCTATGTTTTTATTAACTAAATGTAGTAGTTTAAAAAAAACTAAATAGAATGGCTGTTTTAAGATGGTATGGGTTAGAAGTCCATCAACAGAAAGATAATAGTGTGTTTAGCTCTTCCAAATTCAGTTAATCCCGATGCTAAAAAGATAGTTATAAGTTATAATCTGCAATGATATTCCCACAATTCCTGTCTTTTAAGAAGACACTTTTTTCTTTAGCATTACATCTTGGGTTTTTTAACATGGTAAAAAAGCTTTTATTCAAGTGTAAAATATAAACTGAGAAATCAACATGCTTTCGAAAATATCTCTGATACAGAAGACTCCAACACCAAATCCAAAGAGAAGCTCCAAAAATCAGAGACTTGTAACTCCCCAAACAGGTGAGGAAACGTGATGATGAGGGCCTGGCTGACAGCTTTCATCCCATACTCCACTCATGTGCTGTGCATCTGTTATGTATCTGGGAATATATTTTTGCAGTTCCTTGTAGGGAAACTCAAATAAGCAGATCTGCATTTGGATTGCCAGTTATCATAAAATATGTAAAAGAGGATGTGTGTAATTATGGGACACAGAGGTACACTTATCTCCCTGGAAAGTATAAAGCTGTCAAGACTGGAAAGGAGCGTAGTCTCTCTTTGTCCTCCTTATAGCATCTCTTCAGAAAGTGATTATCTCACCACCTACTACGGATAAGTAGTAGAATCATGCATTTGATGCATATGTGTTTAAAGTGCATTCATTAACCATTGGTTGGTAGATCTTTGAAAGACTCAGAAGGCTCCTTAAAAATAAAACGTAGCTGAAAATGAAAACAATGGCTATTTGGTATCGTTCATCTTATTTAGAATTTAACAAAAGCCCTATATCTAAGGGCTTCCAAGGACTTTTTAGATATGACTTACATTTTAAGCAGACAAAACGGTGATTACACCATTGCACACTCAGGAAGACTGAGACTTTGCTGAGTTTAGATCTTCATGGACCAGGAACAAGATCAATAGTTAACTGCTAGGTCACAACTCCATCTGTAATTCAGAAAGCCTTTCCTAATCTCCTCCAGCTGTCAGTGTCCTCCTTTCCAAAAATACCCTGCATTTATATTGTATATCAGGGATTTTTAACATGGTATCCCTGGACCTTAAAAAAAATGTGTTGGTATCTGCATTTCAGTATAACTGGGTTTCTTTGTAATCCAATGTGTTTTTATGCATTTAAAGATTTTATGCTGAGTACTTTATAGGGCTATTCACCATGCTGCAAAGGGGTTTGCAACACACAAAAAAGATTAAGAACCACTGTTGCTATATATCTGTGTAGTAGTACAGGATGTCTCCTTCTTTGGAATGCAAACTCCTTGAAGGAAGTTTTTTTTCTGTTTTTGCTTTTTGCCCCCAGTGCTTAGCACAACACCTGGCCCACAGTAGGTACTTAAGGAATGGTTGTTGACTTATTAATTAATATCCTTCCTCATTAGAGTATTAGTTCTTTGAGAATAGAGATGGTGTATGGACAGCACTCCGTAAAATTGACTAATGCATAGTAGGGGCTTAACAAGCGCTTGCTGATTGATTAACTAATAGAAATAAATTAATTAATGTGAGTTTCTTGAGGGTGGAGACCATTACCTTTTTTTAACTTCATATTCCCAGCACCAAATAGAGTTCCTGGAACATAATAGGTGTTTAATAAATACTTGTCAATTGATTGGCTAGTGTAGCAGCTTGGTGTTGTGTATAGAATACCAGAAAACCTGGACTGAAATTCTGCCTTAAATGCTCTTATTCATTGTATGGTCTTGGTCAAATCACTTTATTCACAGAGCCTCAGTTTCCTCATTGTAAAATTGGGGGCTATAAATAGGCCTAATCTCCCAGAGCTATTGTGAGGGATTAAATTTAAAGTACTTTATGAAGTTGAAAGTAATCTATCAATGTGAATTATATTATGATGATGATAAAGGATGATGATGATGATGATGATGATGATGATGTCATCATCCAACACCTTCATTTTAAGGAACAAGAAATTGAAGGCCAGAGAGGTTATTAAATCGCCCAAGATCACACAGCTTATAAATAGTACATCCAGGATTCGATCCAAGTTCTCCAATTCTTTCACAATAGATTGAAGCCCAAATGTAATGAGTTAACTCTGATTCTCTGTGATACAGAAAATATTGATCCAATCAATTTTTTCAGAATTCTTTCAAATGATCAGCATGGTTCTAGAATTTCCAAGTCATGTTCTCAGTCTCATTCACTAATCCAATATACACTTTCCAAGTGCAACATGCATGACACTATTCCAGGCACTGAGGGGATGTAACTTCATCTCCTCCATATGCTTAAACTTAATATCCTTTTTCCAGCATGTCCCTCCTGCAGATAAAGCTCTCTATGTATTTAATGAGGCTGAACAAAAGGAAGATCCTGCCTTCTGTCAAAAATGTATCCGGGAAAGAACATTCGCAGAAGATTTTCAGCACCTGTTTCTCATCAAGTTAATAATCTTCTTCCTTCATGGATTGTTTCTTAGGGGAATTCTCTTCCTTTCAGGAAAAAAAATGAATATGAGAGTCACAAAATAGAAGCTCATCCAAATTTTTGGATGAAATGTCTCATTTGCTCCACCTCCTTTTCTCTTGTTCATCTTTCCTCAAAATGTTAATACAAGTAACTACATATGTATAGTCTTACAGTTACCACTGGGACTTGGTAGGTTCCATGACTGGAACAGAGCAAGACACAGCTGTGCTTACTGTCCAAAGGAAAAGAAAATCTAACAGAAGAGGAGGGGGAGAGTTGAACGGGGAAAGAAGTACATACACAGTATGTCAAGAAGGTCTAATACCCAAGTGGAAATCTAGGAAGCAGAGCAGGGAAAGCAAAGTAGAGAAAATTTTGATGAGACTTAAAGGAGAAGAGGAAAAGAAAACTACTGTCCTCTTGGCCAGACAGAGGATATGGATGATGCTTTCCTAAAGCAGAGCAAACCCAAGAGTTCCCTAGACCAATGAAATCACAGGTGCAGTCCCCATCCCTATTTCATCCTAAAGCAAAATAAGATAGTACAGCCACTAAAAATCACTTTTCACTAAAAGCAGAGCATTGCCTTTGTTGACTTTTTGATCTCTGAAGGAAGAGAGGAAATGCTGAAATATCTATCTTCTAAAGTGTTGCCTTCTGTTTTGAACACCACTCTTTTGAAAGGGCAGCTAAATGGTCAAAAAGACCTGTGTTCAAATCCTGCCTCAGACACTAGCCGTTCAAGTTCCTTTGTTTACCTCAGTTTCCTAATCTGTCAAATGGGGATAATCATGGCACCTACCTCCCAGGGTGGTTGTGAAGACAGTGAGATAATAATTGTGAAGTGCTTAACACAGTGACTGGAACAAAATGAGTACCATATAAATGTTAGCTAATATTATTGTGGTTATTAATAAAATAGAGGCAGCTTTGTATAGAGCTCTAGGCCTATAGTCCTGAGTTCAAATCCAATATCATACATTTACTGCCTGTGTGACCTTAGGCAAGGCTCTTATCCTATGTTTACTTCAGTTTCCTCAATGGTAAAATAGGGATTGGGCAAGTAGGGGGCAAAGTGGATTGAGTGTCAGTCCTGGAGTCATGAAGACTCATCTTCTTGAGTTCACATCTGCCCTCAGACACTTACTACCTGGGTGACCCTCCTTTCCCTCATTTGTAAAATGATCTGGAGAAGGAAATGCTAAACCACTTCAGTATCTTTGCCAAGAAAACCCCAAATGAGGTCACAAAGAATCAGACACAACTAGAATGACTAAACAGAAATAGATAACAGTATCTACCTCACAGGGTTGTTGTGAGGACTGAATGAGATCATATTTTTAAAGTACCTGGCACATAGTAAGCACTATATGGATGCTTGCAGTTCAGTCATGTCCAACTCTTTGTGATCCCATTTGGGATTTTCTTGGTAAAGATACTGGAGTCGTTTGCCATGTCCTTCTCTAGCTCATTTTACAGATGAGGAAACTGAGGCAAACAGGGTTAAATGATTTGCCTAGGGTCACCCAGATAGTAAGTGTCTGAGGCCAGATTCGAACTCCTGACTTCAGGGCTGGTACTCTATCCTCTGTGCCACCTGGCTACCCTTAAAGGGACCTTAGAGATCACTTACTCCAATCCTGTATTTTGTAGATGAGCCAACTGAGTCCAAGAGATTTTCAGGGACTTAATCATAACCACAGGGTTTCTGTTATGACAGAAATGAGACTAAAATCTTCTATCTTCAGGTCCAGCTTTCTGTCCCCTAGTCTTTCTGAGACTAAATTCTGACTAACAAGGACCCTAATCTCATCTAACCTTAATACAACCCTTCCCATTCACTCCTCTCTGTCTACCCCCACTTGCCCGAGGTTCCCAGAAACACAGTGTATGCTCTCTGACATTTGGCCTTATTTTAGTTAGTATTTAATAATATTCTTGTCCTACAATTCTCTTTATCTGACATCCTCTTACACACCCCTCCCTTCAGCTCCTATATTATATTTACCTCGGGAATGACAGTTCTGACAAAAGAGTGTGCTGCCGGATTGCATCCTCTTCATTAATAGAGTTATTACTATTCATAGATAATGGATGCCTTTAGCAAGGTCTTGAGATAATAGGGAACAGATGTTAATGTGGACACTCTCAAAGGCAAACTCTTAAGTAGGCTGATTTGAGGTCGTGTAATCATTCAACAAACTATTTTTATAGTAACATTCCATGAGCTCCAGGATTATATTTAACCACTATGTTAAGCACTAAGTGATTAGAATTTTGGATCCTGGAATGTTAGAGTTTGAAGAGGTCTCAGGGGTCATTTAATCCAGCTCCCTCATTTTACAGATGATGCAACTGAGTCACAGAGATGGACCATAGGATAGAATAAAGGAAAGATGTTGTCCCAGGCTCAAGTTAATGGTGCAAGGGATTTAAAGAACTGTGCATACAATTGGGGGTGTAGGGGACAGGAAATCAATGTTCTGAGTGTGCATACTTAATGCAGCTTTTCGCTGTCCCTCACATGTGTATATTCATACCCTAGTTTTATCCTTATGTCAATCTTCAGATTATTTTATACAGAAATTTTAATAAGGTGCTGGCTGAATCACCAGGTAACTGTATTATACATTACAGGATTTCAACCCATTCCTTTGGAGGAAAATGGTGACTAGGTCAAGACTTCAAGCTAGGGATAGGGACCTAACCTGTAATTTAATTAGTATAGGAAACTGCCTCTACCAATTCAGATGAACACTTTGTAGCTTACAGAGAATTACCTTAGGGCACTAAAAGGGTAAATGACTTCACTTGCATCACACAGCTAGTACGTGTCAGAGGCAGGACTTGAATCCAGCTCTTCTGAATTTCAAGGTCAGCTCCCTAAGCATTATGCAACACTGCTCCTCCCTTCAGAAATAACCTTAGTATAGAAGTGATGTAATCAACCGCTCTGACCCTGGGTGCACTGCCTTGGGATTCTGGGACTGGAGCAAAGACAGCAGCACCAAATTAGTCACTGAAATATTCCTCCTCTGTGTCTGCTGAAGGGTTGATGATTCGTCAACAAATATCAATCAAAGCTTTACTGTAGTTTGCTTTTCAAAAATAGTTGTCATAGGACAGTTGAGATTCAACAACAAAAACAACAAATTTGTAAATGAAAAGGTGGCACAAAATCCAAAATAACTTCTAATCCCCTCCTGGAATCAGGGGACGATAGATCTTGTTCATCAAATTTCAAGCCAGGCAAGCTTTTAGCTGGATTAAGGGAAAACTTGTTCCTGGCCATCCAGGGGCTTATCCCAACCAAACCATCAGGCAGTACCATAACCTCTGAGCCAGAAATTAAGTAAGGAAATGTGGGTGTCTTCTGTGTTACAGGGAGAGCCAAAATCTTGGTCATGAGTAAAACCAGTATATTTTAGACATACATGTAACCAAAGCTGGTACTTCGATGGAATCAGAAATGCGTCTAGTCCTAAGGCAAATGGACCTAAAACTACCCGCTATAGAATGAGTAGAATGATCATGTAGGTAACTCAGCTTGGATCCAGGTAGAATGATTATGGAAAAATAAAGCCCAAGGTACCAAGATTTCCAGGACCTTCATGATGAGACTACACGTTCTCCAAGGGCAGAGACTGTCTTTGTTTTTCATTGTAACCCCAGAGCTTAGCACAGTGCCTTGCACATAGCAGCTGTTTAATAAATGTTTCATTGACTATCTATGGCTGAAATATTTAATGGAAATAATGGTCAGGGTATTCTAAATCCCTCATGCACAATCTGAGCTTTAAGAAAACTCACCAGTGAATAAAATTTACTCAAACACCACTCTAGCCAAGGGTCCAAGAACATCTCCCCATCCTTGTTGCTATCATCTGCCAACCTCCAGAATATTCTATATTTTACAATAACTTTAATGTCTGGTTTATGGTCAATCTCCTCACTGTACCCTTTGCCATCATCTTAAGGGATGTCAACATTGATATTTATGATCTCTATGCTAATAATAATATTTATATAGCAGCTTAAAGTTTGGAAAGTGCTTTACAAGTAGATTCTGGATTTTTATTTGATCTTTATGACAATGCTGGGAGTTAGGTACTGTTGTTATCTCTTCCCATTTAAATATGAGAAAATGGAGGCAGACAGAGGTTAAATGGCTTATTCAGAGTCACACAGCTAGTAAGTATCTGAGACTAGATTGGAACTGAGGTCTTCCTGACTCCAGGTGGAATACCCTAACAAACTGTATTACTTATCTGCCTCCACCTGATCACCTAATTTTCCAGCTTCCTCAATGACAAGACCTTCTTCTCCACCTCATTTCAATGACATACTGGTACAGTCATACACCAGACTTCACCATCCTTCAGAAGTGCACAGTCTTCATGATCCTAACCATCACAAAATCCATTCTGTGACAACAATCTTATGTCCTTCAGTTCCTCATTCTCTAACACTCACACTTAGCCTATTTCCTAGTCAATATCCCCCATTCTAGCTTCTCCTCCCTTTAACCCTAGTTCTGACCGCTGTATTTCTCATGAACCTGAAAGGTAAGATGGTATAGTAAACTCAGAATCAAGAAGACCTGAGTTCAAGCACAAATGCAGATACTGTCTACATTTTACCTTTCTGGGTTTTGATTTCTTTATGGGTACAAAGATAGCATTGGACTCAATGATCTTTGAAGCCTAGTTCTCTAAGCTTTCAGTCCTATGGCCTTAGTTTTTCTCCATCTGCTAATACTTGCCCATGGAAATCACAACCATATGATTTTCTGCTCCCATTCCTACAGAATATTGCCAAAGAAAGTCATGAATTGGCCTGTATTTTACCCATCACCAATATGTCACATGAAACTCTAGCTGGATCTTTGCTATGGTTCAATAAATTTTCTACTCTGATCTTACTCACATCCTTTCTTATTCTAACCTCTTCCTTTCTTCTTCAGTCCCCACAAATATCCAAAGAACCACACTTAAAATCAATGATCTGGTCTTCCACTTCACCGAAAAGATGGAGGCCATCCAACACGAAATCCTTCAAATCTTTTCTGAAAAATTTCTCTTCATATTCACCCACTCTTTCTTTTTTCCTTGGGGTCAAAAAAGAAGTATCCCTATTTCTCACTAAGGCTAAGTGTCCCTTGAAGGTTTCCTAGGATCTTGCCTTTTCACTGACACCCACTCTCTCTCTGTCTCTCCATTGGTTTTTTTTCCTATCTGTGCACAAATAAGCTTAATCCTTTCCTGACACTAAGATACTATTCGTTGAGCCTTCCACTTCATCCAGTTACTGCCCTGCTTTTCTCTTCTTCTATGCAAAATTTTTGCAAAAAGTTTAAGGTTTACAACATACTTTAACATCTATCATCTCATTCAACACTTAGAACAACCTTGTGGAAAAGGTGCTATTATTATTTACATCGTACAGAAGGAGGAAACCAAGTGATACAGAGAGGCTAGTGACCTGTCCAGGGTCACAAAACTGGTAAGTGTCTGAATTAGGATTAGAACGTAGGCCTTCTTGAACCCATGTTCAGTGCTATATGAGGACCTGTTAAGGAACGGGGAGGGGGGGAGGATTAGAGGGAATGTGATACCTGAATTTAAACATTTGAATGGCTGTTATACAAAAGAAGTATTAGGCCTTGGAGTCAGAAGGACCTAAATTCAAAGCCTGCCTCAGACATTTGCTGGCTGCGTGATGCTGAGCAAGTCACTCAACCCTATGTGCCTCAGTTTTCTCATTTGTAAAATGAGCTGGAGAAGGAAAAGGCAAACCATTCCAGTATCTTTGCCAAAAACAATCCAAATGGGGTTATAAAGAGTGACATGAGGGGAACACAACTGAAAACAACTGAACAACAGTGAGGTTTCTTAACTTTGGCCCCAAAAATATGGAATAAAAGTGACAGAAGGACAAATTTAGGCTTGATATAAGAAAAAGAAGCTTTATAACAATTAGAGCTATATTTGAGGGGACTGATTTGCTTTGGGAGGCAGGATAGAAGTCTCCAAGCAAGGGTTAAGTAACCACTTGTCTGATATGCTATTAACAAGATTCTTATTCAAGTATACATTGGACTACTGAAGTCCCTTCAGACTCTGAAATTATGAGATGCTGGGACTCCCGATCCTGCTTTATAGCCATCCTGAAGCTCTCTTACGATCTTGAAATAATCAGGTGCTACCAGTATCTGTGAGTTTTCTTCACCTCCACCTTAGGCTTTCATTTCTCCAGTTTCCATCCTCTGTCCTCAGCCTTCTCTCTAGACTTTCTCTCTTAGGTCATCTCATTCCAGTCAATGACTTCAACTATGATCTTTATTAAGTTGATTCTCAAACTATTTCTATACTTAAATTCTCTTCTGATCTCTAGAACCATATGATATAGTGACAAGAAGTGTTCTTTTCTGAGTGTGAGCTTAGGTAAGTGACTTAATCTTCCTGGGACTTGATTTCCTCATCTATAAAATGAAAGGTTTTGACTAAACTATCTCTATGATCTGTTCCAATTCTAAATCTATGGTTCCATAACATTGGCACCTCAAAAATCAACATGCCCAATGTTGAACTTATGCTCTTTCCTCTTATACACACTTCTCCTTTTGATGTCAATATGTCTATCAGTGATTTGTCAATCAACCAGTCAATCAACAAGCATTTATTAAGCACCTATCATGTGCTAGGCAGTATGCTAAAGCACTGGAAATACAGAAAGGTGAAAGAGTCTTTCCTATCAGGAAACTTACATATTCTAATGAGGAGATAACATATGCACGTAGAATATACATAAAATTCATAAATAAAAAATCAATACCTTCTCTACTAAAACTGACATTCACTCAGGGTCTTAGGCTTGAGTCTATGGGGAAACCTCTAATTTCTCCCCCATCTCTCACATCTAAGCTGCCATGAATTTCTATCAGTTCGAAACCTATGACACCTCTGTCATCAATTCCCTTCTCTGAACTCTCACATTTGCCACTTTAGTGCACCTCTCATTATCCTCAATCTAGATTACTATAATGTTCTTGTCATCTCCACTCCTCCTTTAATTCATCTTTCATACTTCTACTCAGTTAAGTTTCTTAATCTATATACAAGAAAGATTACTATGCAGAATTGACAGAGGGGTAGGAAGAGCATTTAGAAGGCTTATACAACAGCAAAAGTGGAACATAGTCAAGGGTGTACACAGGCAGCTAGTTAGTACAATGGACAGAGTGCTGGATCTGCAGTCAAGAAAACCAAATTCAAATCTGGACTCATATTTATTAGTTGAATGATCCTGGGCAAATCACTTAACCTCTGTCTGCCTCAGTTTCCACATCTGCAAAACTAGGACAATAGTAGCACCAACCTCCCAGAGCTGTTGTGAGGATAAAAGCATGTGATGTTTGTAAAGTGCTTTCCAAGCATTTGATCTCTTTATAAATGCTAGGTATTGCTATTGTTACACAAAAGTGTTGGTAGTGGGAATGAAGGGGAAAGAAGAAATGTAGAACTGGAATATATAAGCCTGATTTCTGATTGGCAGGAAAGGTGAAAGAAAGGGAAGAGTCAAAGATAATCTCAAGGTTATAATATGCTTTTCTCTCTCATTGGTGAGAGTTTTAGTCTTCCTTGAAGTTCTAAGTAATTTTCTTTTCATGCTGGATTTCACCTAACACTTTGTGCTGGACCTCTTCTTTTGAGGGAGGATGGGGGAGGGAAGGAGTTTGCTATCGTTTTATCACTATCCTATTGAGGAAATTCCCTATACCAACGAAGATCAGCAGTTACTCTGTAGTGTGTAGTTTTGGCAAGCTGAATGAAGTACTGAGAATGGGACCTGAATCTAAGATTTACTGACTCTACTATACCATGCTGCTCCATACCCCTTTTACCTTGCAATACAGTTATCTTTTTATAAGTCTCGTACATGTACTAGATTACAAGTGCCATTAAATTAAGAAATGTTTTATCATATTGTCATTTTCCTATGCACCTAGCCCTGCGCTCTGTAGACAGTAGGTATTTGATAATTGTTTGTTCAAACAACGGTCAAGAGAAGGCTTATTTTTAGAACTGAGGAGACCTGAGCTTGTTTGTAGCCAATGGAAAGGTCAAAGAAGTAACAAAGATTGAAAACACATGAAAGAGAGGGGATCATTACCTGAGCAAGTTGGAATGTAAAATCAAGGCTGCAAGTAGAGGAATTTATATCATTGAGAATTAGGTAAGCTTCTTCTATGAAATGGGAAAGAGAAGAAAATGTATGATAAAGCACAGCAGTTTTAGGGTATGTTGAGTGGAATCTGAAAGAATTCACAAGTCACCTGTTGAAAATGTTGCAGGTAGTGGTCATGGGAAGATGTAGGGGAAAGGGGATTTAAGCTTCTTAATAAATATATCAAGTATAGGACAGGCTCTATTTAACCCCTCAAAAAGGTATAAAATGCAAGGGTTCACAAGAACCTGTAAATGAATGCAGAAAACACATAAATAAAGTTAAAATAGCTACAAATTCTCACCAGTCCAAGAAAGCTGAGATGAGAGTTCCCAATTAATTTGTATTTTTCTTGCTTAGTTGAATTTTTTGAGAAGTGCTTCTTAGAAACATCTACTTGGCCAGTATAGCTGAAAGATCAGTAATGACTAAAGACACAAAATGGGGAAGCTAAAGGCTTTTGTTATCCACTGTTCTCTCTCTCTCTCTCTCTCTCTCTCTCTCTCTCTCTCTCTCTCTCTCTCTCTCTCTCTCTCTCTTTCTTTCTCTCTCTCTTTCTCCTCCCCACCCTCTCTCCTTTCCAAATCCCACCACCCTCATCATGTCCTTCAAAGGAATCATCCCTAAAGTCAATATGTCTTCTCTAATTAAATTTAGATCTCCTTTTAGAGCAAAGAAAAAGTAATTTTCTCAGCAAGAAGCAAAAAGTGAGTAGGGTCCAATATAAAAGCATTAACTTTATAGGCAGGACCTAAGTGTTTGTTTTTTTTTTTTTTTTTTTTTTTCTGGAGGCAATAGGTTCTAATGGCTAGAATGCTGAATGAAGAATTTAGGAGTCTGGGCTTTGTACTTCATTCATACTCAATGACATTTATTAAGCACCTACTATGTGTCAGGCACTATGGCAAGCATTAGGGATAGAAAGAAGAAAAAAATAGTCTTTCGTTTCAAAGAGCCCATAATCTAATTGGGGAAGATGCTAAAAAGGTTGAGGGGATAGTACTAGGCAAGGTACAGTGGGTTGGTGGAGTCCAGTCCAAGGAAGGTAGCTGGTACAAAAGGAAGAATTGGTTGACCTGAGGATCCTCTTTAAATGAAGGTTTTGGAAGAAGTCCTTTCTCCACCCTTCAGCCCTCCAATCAGAAGGGCAAAGGATCCTTAATGAAGTATAAGTACCAAAGCTAATGCAGTCTCAAAGGATGACTGGTTGACCTGGGAGTTCTCTTTAAATGAAAGCTCATCCCAATTAACTCAATAATTCAGAAAATAATGGAAAATTCTATACATTGCTCGTCTGTTGTTATAGAGTCAGTCAGTCGATAAATATTTATTTATTGAGTGCCTACTCTATGTTAACCCACTAGAGAAGGTACTAGTAAGCTACTGCAGTATCTTTGCCAGGAAAACTCCATGAACAGTACTGTTGTGTTATGGTCCACAAAGAGTTGGACACAACTGAATGACTTTACAACAGTTATGTGCCAGGCACTATGTTAAGTGTTGGGGATACAAAATGAGGCAAAAGACAGTCCCTGCCCTCAAGGTGCTCCTAATTTAATGGAGGAGACTAGAAGCAAAAAACTTGTGCAAAAAAAGCTATATATAGGATAAAGGAAATAATTTAGAGAGGGAAAGCAGTAGGATTAAGAGCAGTTGAGAAAGCCTTCCTGTAGAAAGATTTTGTTGTTGTTGTTGTGTTCATCCTTCGTTGCCAAAGAAGACCATGCTATCAGAGAAATGACAAGATGACTTGCACTTGACTTTGTTTTGAGTGAAGGAGGGCTGTGCAGGTCACCAGCCTCACTTCTCCTCCACAGCCATCTGAATCCAGTGAGCAGATGTTCATCAGGATGACTGGAGATGACCCAGAATGCACTGGGAGACCTTAGGCCCTTTGGACCAAGGTCTATGCTGGTACTCATTTAGAGTGAGGTAAGGCCCTTTCATCAAATAGGTCTGTTTAAGAAGTAGCCAGGGCATGGCCCCTTTTATGAGGCAAAGAAAAAGAAAGACATCAAGCTGGGTAGGAAACAGCAACAATTACTATTGATAATCACTCTTAAGCCAGGAGGGTCCAGGAAGAGAGCCCTTAGGCAGGGGCCCATTGTTGCCAATGTATGAGCTTCAGAGAGCAGCAGGTTTAAGGGAAAGGGAAAGGGAAGGGAAGAAAATCTGAATGGCCAGAACATGCCCAGTTAACTTGGGTTTACTGGCTAGAGAAAGATTTTAGTTGGGACTTAAAGGAAGTCAGGAATTAGGCTGAAAAGATGAGGATGGAGAACATTCCAGACATGGCATATAGGCAGAGAAAACAGAGAGCCTTGCACATGCCACTTGAAACAAAATGCTAGGGAAGTACCAGGTGCTACATTTTAAAAATATATATATATTGACTACTACCAATACATGATGCTGGATTATAGCATCACCTAATTCACTCAAGGTTTTGTTTTCTTTCTGGAAATAATTCATACTTCCAGTGTCAAATGGGGTTCATAAAGTACTGAGAATTTGTGACATGCCTGCCCTAGTGCATTAAGTGCTATCAGATTCTGTGATGTAGCTTATCTTCAGTCTATTCATGAAGTTGCATCAAACACAAGGTTGCCAGAGTTTGAAAAAAAATGAATATGAAAATTTTTATTATTTCAAAAAATTCAAATGGAAACTTCATCTTTAATATTGGGTTCTGTCAAAATGACAACAGATACAGTTGAAAATGGGGACATTATGCCAGCCATTTATATGGTTCCAAAAGTCTAGATGTTTCATTGTTTTGCTCTTCTTCCACAAGTTTATTACCATAAAGACCTGACCTAAGATAACAGATAAAATCTTATTGGTCACTGGAAAGAGTGCTGAACTTGGAACCTGAAGACTTAGGTTTGGTCCTAGTTCCCCTTTTATTGCTATATGACTAGATAAGTCATTTAACTCCATTGAGCCTTAATTTTCTCATCTACAGTAGCCAAGGGGTTAAATTGATTATAGTGATGGTCCAAGGCAAGGTATATATGAACCAGAACTAGCATATGGACAAATGATGCTTCTGTGGAAAAGTCACAGATCCGAATCAACCTTACCGTATCAAGAAGATGTTAGATGAATGATAGAAAACGTTTAGAATCAGTGGCAAAGTTTTGTTCTGTGAAAAAGAAAAAGATGAAATTATCCTTACCCTCATAGAAGTAGTAGTAGTAGTAGTAGTAGTAGTAGTAGTAGTAATAGTAGTAGTAATAGTAGTAGTAGTAGTAGTAGTAGTAGTAGTAGTAGTAGTAGTAGTAGTAGTAGTAGTAGTAATAGGAGGAGGAGGAGGAGTGGTAGTGGTGGTGGTGGTGACAGCTGCAGTGGCAGTGGTAGTAGTAATAACTAGCATTTATATAGCACTTAAAAGTCTGCAAATTCCTTTTTGAATATAATCTTATTTTATCCTCACAACAACCCTAGGAGGTAGGTGTTATTATTATCCCAATTTTTTAAATGAGGAAACTGAGACAAATAGTGGTTAAAGTGACCTTCATATTTGATCACATTTGAACTCAAGTCTACCTGACCTCAGTTCCGTCACTCTGTCCCAGACCTGCACAAATTGGCAGTAAGTAGGGGCCAAAATTAAAATAAGATAAACTTCTTTGGGCTACAGATAGGTTTTTAGAGGCTCACTTTCCAAGTAATGGTATAATTAATAATTAAACTAGTTTGCAAACAAACCATATTTTTAAAAGGGAATTTTCAATTAATATCAATTAATTACACTTATTATTTAAGATTTTTATTTATCATGAAATCACATTAATGTTAAAAAATTACTTTGCTAAATGGTACAAGTTTTAATACATTTTTCATGTTTTCTTACTGTTTACATTTAGTTAATGGGACGTATTACATTTCTCGTCAGCAATCAGTTTATCATACTCCGGAATTATGTTTGACATCAATTTCTTTAGAAATCTGAAAATTAATTTTAGTAGCTGCTTCTTTTTCTGAGTTTACTTTCTTGAAAAACCATTGTTCCCCACTGAGACTTTTCAGCAATTTGTACTCCTTAATTTGTTTTTAGTTGGTGTCCAATTTACAGAAGTCAGGATGTTTTGATTCAAAATAGCAATGAAGATTGCATTCCTTCCACAGTTACTACTTCTTGGCAATCAAGGCACAATACTTTGTCTCTATATAAGTAAACAAGTATCTATTTGTCCACTCCAGATTTACACTCTATGTTATGATTCTGTCTTACATTTCTTTGTATCACCGATTTTACAGTCACACTAAAAACTTTAATGTTAGAATAAAAATAAAAAAATCTCCCCAGCAGCTGCTCACAAAGAAATACTGAACTAAATGTCTGACCTTGGAGAAAGCACCAGACACTCGCATAACTTGAAGGGCAGCTGCGCAGTGAGGGAAAAGAAAAAGCCCTCACGTCGCTGCTTCTCATTGTGTAGTGCTGCATTACACCTGGTTGCACTCACTTTGCTCCTGTTCAATGTCAGTAATGACTGAAAACAGCAAAAAGACATGACACTCGCTCCTCTCAGACTAGAGACAGACTGACAATGGTGGGGTCATGTGACAAAGAGGAGAGAGTGGGCAGTGGCAACCCACCTGCCTGACTGGCCACAATAGTGACCAGTGGAACGCGGGTTAAGCAGGATATGGACGAAGCACTTGTTACATCTTTCTTTACATCCCCTACATTTTTCATGGGCAGACCAAAATCCTTTGGTGGACCACAAGCAGCCCTCTGTCCATATGTTGTGCAAGCCTGCTCTATCCACTTCACAAGCCTTAAAGTTCAGTAAAGACAGGGACAAAAAAGGCAGAAGTATGACTATTGCTGTGCCCCGCACAACCCCTTGCCCCATTCTACACACAACCTTCAAGGAGTACCTCTGAGTAGGGCTTGCTAATATCAACATCTATGAATGAATATAAGCACTTCCCCCAGAAAAGTTCTGGGAGAGAAAGGATGGGCTTTATAAGATTGTGAATCCGGGGAGATTCAGTCCACCTAGATTCTGTACTATAGAACTTCAATCTCAGGTCCCAATTAGGAAAAAAAATGAATCCCATAAAATGGTCACGTGTGTGAACTCACACTCTCTGAAGCTATGATTATGTAAAATACAGTCATTTGTTCCAGGCCAATGGAAATAGGCAGTGCAAATTTGAATAATTCATCTACTTTTTAGGATTCCTTGCTCTCACTAATCAGGACTTAGCTGTGTTGTTGGATGAATGAATGAATTTTCCAAATCTAAATATTTCCTCTTACCCTGAACCTATTTCTCTGGGTTCATTATTTCTAACTGTGGAAACACCATTCATCTTGTCTCCCATTTTTAAACCTTGTGGTTAACTTTGATTTTTTTTTTCTTTCTCTGCTATATCGAATCAACTACTAAGTCCTGTGGATTCCACCTCTGTAAGATCTTTTCCATCTCTATTTCCAGTGTCCTCCCTCTATTAAGAGGAGGTTAGATTGATTTCTACTGTCCTTCCCAGGTCTAGATCAATGATTTTATAATACAAGTTCACATTCCCATCCCTATCCCCATCCAGTAATAGCTCCCATTTTCATCTTTCTACTTTTATTCTCTTTCCTCTTCATTCCATCTTTCAGGCTTATACATCTGGATGTCAGTCCTCTAGTTAAAAATAAATAAACAAATCAATCAAAGAATGACTAAACAAATAAATAGATTATGTATAATTAAATAAATAAGGAAAGAGAAATAAAAAGGAAGAAAGGAAGGGAGGAAGGAAACGGAAGAAAGAGGAAGGAAGGAAGGAAGGAAGGAAGGAAGGAAGGAAGGAAGGAAGGAAGGAAGGAAGGAAGGAAGGAAGGAAGGAAGGAAAGAGAGAGGAAAGAAAAAAGAAAGGAAGAGAGAAAGAAAGAGTATGAAATTTGTAGGTTTCCTGGTTCTTAATGAATTATCCTTTTCCTAGAACTCAGTGCCCCCAGGAATTTGGTACTGTCCTAGGTTTTCAATCTTAATTCATAGAATTCCATTCCACAGATTCTATGTCCCAGTCTAACTGATCTTTTCTCTCACCCCAGGATAGCTCTCTCCTTGTCTCTCATGCCTTTGTTCCTGATGTTCCCTGTGCCTAGAACACCTCCCTTTGCTCTGTACCTGTTGAATGCATACCTATATTTTAAAGATCACTGAAAAGCTGCTTCTTTTTTGAAACCTTCCATCTTCTCACCCCCAAACTAGATTGACTGCTGTGCTCCAACCTTACCTAGATAGTATGTTTTGCAAATCCTTTAGGCATTCACAATGTAAAGTTTTCTAGGACCATAGATTTAGACCTGAAAGGAATTTTTGAGGTCATCAAATCATAAGTTCATTGATACAAAGCTAGAAGGCACCTTAGAGATCATCTGATAGAGTGAGAAGAGCTTTGACTCAGGCATCAGAAAATGTGGATTCAAATCTGACTTCTGATGTTTGCTGTCTTTGGACTTTGGACAAGACACAAATTCCCTGAGCCTAAATCTTAAATAGAGTCAAACCCCTAATCAGTGTCAGAGTCCAGATTTGAAACCAGTTCCCCAAGTCCAGTTCAAGAACTCTCTACACCAGCCGCACTAAGTCTCTTTAGCTCTCTGTGCCTCAGTTGCTTTATCTTTAAGAAACTGGACCATAGATAAAGAGCTAGAAAGAACCTCATTGACCATCTAGTGGCATGCTGAAGTCATAACCTGTTGACTTTATACCTGTGTTTTAAAGACCACCTAAAGTGCTACTTCTTTCATGAAATCTTCCCTCTTCCCACTCCAAAAGTAGATTGACCTCCCTGCTCCAACACTGGAATCAGAAGGCTTGAATTCAAATACAGCCTCAAACACTTACTAGCTCTGTGACCCTAAGAAAGTCATTTAACCTCTGTCTCTCTGTTTCCTCATCTGTTAAATTGAGATAATAATACCTACCTCCCAGGATTGTCGTGAGGATCGAATGAGATAATATTTATAAAGCCCTTAGTACGATGCCTGGCACATTACAAGAGCTATTAATATTATTAATTCCCCTCATTTTACAGATGAGGAAACTCAGACCCAGGGAGGTTACATGGGCAAATTACTTAATCTCTCTGACCTTCACTTTCTTTACTTGTAAAATGGGGATGATAATAATTATATTCTTTACCTCATATAGTTGTTGTGAGGAAAGTGCTTGGTAAACTAAAACCCAAATCACCGTTATTATCATTATTATCTGTATTTGTATCCTATCCCTTTACTAATGTATAAACTCCTTGGGGACAGGGACATTTTATTTAAACTTTGAATTTCCCCCAGTGGTAGAAACAATATCCTAACCTCTCCCATTATGCAAGTTAGGATAATTTTTCCTTAAAAGATCAGGAGAAATTCTTCAAGCTTTGGTTATCTCCAGGGGCTCAGGGTTCAAACTACTCATATCACTCCCTCATTTTCTGAGTAGAGGGGAACTCAAATTCTTAGTTGGTGGATTGAGTTGGGAGCTTTACTGAGCCTCAGCCAAAAGAATTCAAAATGTCTTCCTATGCCTAATCTTGTTGAATAGCCTTCCTTTGTTATGACTAAGTAAATCTCCTTTTGTTAACTGTTGAATGGCTTATAAGTATCTCATTTTGTCCCAGCTTTGAACTTAAAGTACCAGGGGACTAGTCTTAGTCAGGTCAAGCGCATAACAATCCCAGAGCTCAATTTGCACACTGCGTGTTTAACCTATGGACTGCAAATCCAGCACTTGTTCCATATTTGTTTAGTGAATTTTCATTTATTCATTCTTAAATAATTAAATGAATTCAGGTAGAAAGAAGAAAATATTGCAAAATGCTTTGGTCATTGTAGATATTTCGCTTACTTTCACAAAGCCCTGATAATTAAAAATATGTGCACTTTGAGAGTTGTACTTGGACTACTCTTGTTATTGCCAAAGGGCTCTATGGTTGCAAAAGCTGTGAGGAGGTCATCACATAGAATGGATATTATATTTGAACTATACCACTCCTAATATGTCTGGTGATTTTTTTCTTTTCCCTAAGAAAAAGAAGTGGTGATTTTGACAAACCAATAAAAACAAGTTATGACAAGTTAAACTAACTTCTTTTTGCGCAGTCTTGTTCATCTGGTAGAAAAAGGTAGTTCAACAGTTGTATCATATATGTCTATCATCAAGGCATGGGACAAAATCTCTTGCAATATTTTTATGAACATGAGGGACTGATACAGACACTAGGCAGTGGTGTGGTTACATACCATTTGGACCTGGTAGAAAATCTAAATCCAAAGAGAAGCAATTAATCCATCAAGTCAACCTAGAGGGAAGTATGGAGTTGGAGTCTTCTTTCTCTTCTGTTGACCCTATATGGTTAAAATTATTGTAAGCATTCAAAGAAGACAGAGATGGCATTTTTGTCAGATTTGCAAGTGATATAAATTGAGGTAGAGCTCAAATATCAAAGGAGAGATTTGAGATCCCAAATGATCTCTAAATGCTGAAGAGATAGACCAAATCTAAAAATAATGTGATTGAATTTAATGGGGCTCAAATTCAATTGAGCGAAAATTAATGAAATGACTGCTATGTGCAAAATCCTGGACTAGGCACTAGGGAGAAAAAGTATGTCCCCTGCCCCCAATGGATTTACAACCTATTGGCAGGATCTGGGATTGAGGGGCTAAGCATAGCATCTACACAGATAGAATATTAGATAGAATTTAGTGGGACAAAGAGATTTAGATAAAATGCTTAAGAAAAAAATGGGGCTAAGGCAAACAAGTTCATTTGGAAGGAAATGTAAAATCCTGCAATTGGATTTTTTTGAAGTAAAAGTACACAAGTGCAGGAAAAGAGAGACTTTACTAGACAATAGCTTATATAAAAAGGACTAAGGAGTTTTAGTGTACTATAAAGCTCAAAAGGAGTCAACAGTAGGATGCAGTAGTTAACAAATTATTGCAACAACAATAATAATAATTTCCTTTTTTTAGTACCTTGTCCCTGAGGTCTTCAAGCAGCATCTGGATGACAATTTGCCAGGTAAGTTGTAGAGTCAATACGTAATTGACTTCAACATTTTACTAAGCGATTTCGGAATTCTCTTCCTGCTCTCAGATTCCATTGTTGCACTATTTATGGAAGTCTTTTGTAAATGAAGCAGTAAATTCAATGAGGCAAATGGGGTTCTATCCTAACAAAAATGGCCTGCCTCCTACCCAAGATGACCATAGTCTCTGCAGTTTGTCTTCTGGTCTTTGACCAGACTCTCTGGGGGACAAGACAGCCCGTTTCCCAGTGTAAAATCATCCACAGTCAGATTATCCTCTACAAGGTCCACCCACCTCTTCCTCTCCACTTCCCACTTCATCTTCCCTACTGACCATCATCTGTGTATCTCTTTATTGGGAAAAAAGTTCTAGTTACAATTTTGTTTATAATTGTTAAGTGTTATATGTTATTAATGATCATTTTTAATATGTTAAATCAAATTCTTTCTCCTATATTCCTACTGGTTTGGAAAGCATCATGTTTCGGTGGCACACAAGTATTGAATACCCATAATAAAAGAACTCAAACTCCTTTCTATGACATTCACAAAAACTTACTTCTAAGCATTCACTTCTCATTCTGTCTTATCATGAAAAGAATTTGAAATATGAAAGGTCAAAGAGAAAAAAATCTATATTAATCCCTGTTCAATTTACTGATTGTGACATTACCGAAAGCAAAATGATGGGGGGAAAGAGTGAAGGATTCAGAAAATGGATATTTTAATCCTTACAATAAAGATTGAAAGTTATAATTGACTGATTTTCAGTATCATGCCTTAGTTAACTTTAAATTTTTTTTTAACATTTAATTGATTTGCTGCTGACATCAGTTTGCCAGCTACTAAATCCAGGATTTCTTCTAAACCTCTTATGGTTTTGAATTTCCAGTGCCAGCTATTTTCTAGTATCTCAGAAACTGAAAGTAAGGACTTAAAGAATTTTAAAGCAGTAAAGGACCTTCAAGATCATGTAATCCAACTTTCATGTTTTATGTATAAGGAAAATGAGTGAGGTTAATTTACTAACTTAAGGTCACACAACAAGTGAGTGGCAAAATCTGGATGAGTACTGAGGTTTCTAGATTAAAAGTTTCCTATTATTCTCCTTGGGATAAAGCAGCTGCTGCCTCTAACTATAATAATCCATTTATTTAATTCAGCTACCTGTATAATAAATCTCCAGGTGCCTGTCCTCCTTACAAGTTATTTTCTTCCTTCTTGTGTAAGCTCTAAAAAGGGCAGGAGCAAGAATTTATTAACTTATTTTGTGTAGCACCCAGACACCTGGTTAAACACAGGTACCCTTAGAAGTACTTGGTGATAGGAATGATAATAGTGATGTTAATGTCCTTACTGGTGGTGGTGGTTGTGGTGGTGTCCTTGCCGATGGTGGTGATTATGAAGGTAAGGGTGAGGATGATGGAGATAAAAGAAAAGAAGGGGGGGTGGAGCCAAGATGATGGAGTAACAGTACTGACTTTCTAGAGTCCTCCCACCAAGCCCAGCTAAATACCTATAAAAAATGGCTCTAAACAAATTCTGAACCTGCAGAGCCCACAGAATGATGGAGTGAAGCAAATCTTCACCCCACGACAGCCTAGAAAGCTTCTGGGTAGTGTCTATTGCACCATGCTGGGAGCAGAGAACAGTCCAGTGTGGGATGCAAGTGCACAGAGGGGACCTGAGCAGGCCTTGGGGGGATTGAATATCTCACACTTACGGTAGTTCCAAACTTCATGACCCCAAAACGCTAAGGATAAATTGGAACGTCAGTGGGAAAAGCCTATGGGATCAGTGCAGGAGAGTGAAGTGGTCCAGCGCCAGCCCCAGGGCAGCAGAATGGGGAGGCAACGGAGGAACCTACAGTAGCCACAGCAGCATCAGGGGCAGTGGCAGCCACTGTTTCTGGAGCTCTAGGCCCACATATTGTGGGGGAATCAAGTGGCTGACTGTACACCTCTTACAAGCAGAGAACCTTGACAAAGAGTTCAAAAGTCAAGTAAATGGGTGGGGAAATAAGCAAAAACTAGAAAAAGAATCACACTATAGAATCTTACTTTGGTGACAAGGAAGACCAAAGCATGAAAACAGGAGAAAACAAAATCAAAGCTCCTCCATCCAAAGCCTCCAAGAAAAATATGAATTGGTCTCAGGCCATAGAACAGCTCAAAAAGGATATTGAAAATCAAGTAAGAGAAGTAGAGCAAAAACTGGGAAGACAAATGAGAGTGATGCAAGAAAATCATGAAAAATGAGTCAACTGCTTTCTAAAGGAGATCCCAAAAAATGCTGAAGAAAATAACACTTTAAAAAATAGACTAACCCAAGTGGCAAAAGATATCCAAAAAAGCCAATGAGGAGAAAAATACCCTAAAAAGAAGTATTGGCCAGATGCAAAAGGAGATCCAAAAACTCACTGAAGAAAATAATTCCCTAAAGATTACAATGGAGCAGATGTAAGCTGATGACTTTATGAAAAATCAAGAAATTATAAAACCAACCAAAGGAATGAAAAAATAGCAATGAGAAATATCTCATTGGATAAACAACTGACTTGGTAAATAGATCAAGGAGAGACAATTTAAAGATTATGGGACTGCTTGAAAGCCATGATCAAAAAAAGAGCCTAGACATCATCTTTCATGAAATTATCAAGGAAAATTGCCCTGATATTCTAGAACCAGAGGGTAAAATAAATATTGAAAGAATTCACTGATCACCTCCTGAAAAAGATCTGAAAAGAAAAACTCCTAGGAATATTGTAGCCAAATTCCAGAGTTCTCGGGTCAAGGAGAAAATATTGTAAGCAGCCAGAAAGAAACAACTAGAGCATTGAGGAAATACAATCAGGATAACATAAGATCTAGCAGCTTCTACATTAAGGGATTGAAGGGCTTCAAATATGATATTCCAGAAGTCTGAGGAACTAGGATTAAAACCAAGAATCACCTATCCAGCAAAACTGAATATAATACTCCAGGGAAAAAATGGTCATTCAATGAAATAAAGGACTTTCCAGCATTCTTGATGAAAAGATCAGAGCTGAATAGAAAATTTGACTTTCAAACACAAGAATTAAAAGAAGTATGAAAAGGTAAACAGGAAAGAGAAATCATAAGGGACTTACTAAAGTTGAACTGTTTACATTCCTACATCAAAAGATAATATTTGTAACCCTTGAGCTGTTTCTCAGTATTTGGGTAGTTGGAGGAATTATATACATATAGACAAAGGGCACAGGGTGAGTTGAATAGGAAGGGATGATATCTAAAAAGTAAAATTAAGGGGTGAGAGAGGAATATATTGAGAGGAGAAAGGGAGAAATGGAATGGGGCAAATTATCTCTCATAAAAGAGGCAAGAAAAAACTTTTTCAGTGGAGGAGAAAAGAAGGGAGGTGAGAAGTGAAGCTTACTTTCATCACATTTGGCTTAAGGAAGGAATAACATGCACACTCAATTTGGTATGAAAACCTATCTTACACTACAGGAAAGTAGGGGAGAAGGAGAGAAGTGGGGTATGAGGGTACGATAGAAGGGATGGCAAATGGGAGGAGGGAGTAATTAGAAGTAAACACATTAGGGGAGGGATAAGGTCAAAAGAGAGAATAGAATAAATGGGGGGTAGGATAGGATGGAGGGAAATATAGTTAGTCTTTCACAACATGACTTTTATGGAAGTCTTCTGCATATCTACACATGTATAACCTACATTGAATTACTTGCCTTCTCAGTGGGCATGGGTGTGGAGGGATGAAGGGAGAGAAGTTGGAACTCAAAGTTTTAAAAACAAATGTTAAAAATTGTTTTTACATGCAACTGGGAAATAAGAAATACAGGTAATGGGGTATAGAAATCTATCTTGCCCTACAAGAAAATAGAAGAGATGGGGATAGGGGAAGGGAGGGGTGTGATAGAAAGGAGGGCAGACTCAGAGAAGTGGTAATCAGAATGCACAATGTCTTGGAGTGGTAGAGGGAAGAGATGAGGGGAAATTTTGGAACTCAAAATCTTGTGAAAATGAATGTTAAAAACTAAAAATAAATCAATTTAAAAAAAAAAAGAAAAGAAAGAGAAAGAACAAGAATCTTGGGCCTTAAGATCTGGATACAGTCATAGTGAATGTTTTTAAATGTTGATTTCCTTTTTGTTTCCTCAATAGTCTGAATTCCTAGACTTACAATGGCAAGAATTCCAAATATCGTTACAATAAATGAAGTCAGTCATTCAATCAAAAACATTTATTAAGCACCTACTAAACACCAAGCACTCTGTTAAGCACTAGATAAAGACTGAGAAGGAATAGGAGGAGGAGTCAGAAAAAACACAGCCCAATCTTTATTAATTTTCTTTTGTTCAGCTTATATTTCTTCCCAAAATGTGATCTAATAGTGTCTCCTAAAAGGACGCATTCCAGCTGATTCCAGACTCTTAAAAGCACATGAAAAAACCTTTAGATTTATTTATGACAGCACCTTTTACATCCATATGGGAATGTTCATTTGCCTTGAACTTCCTTTTAGACACTGATGAGGCTGTTGTTGATTTAGTAGTCTACCAGAATACAAACCCAAGAAGCCTGGAACACGGGAAAAGCTAATTATGGTAATAAGAATCAGGCATGCATAATCCCATTAAAAAAGTTAGCCATTTCTCTTCCTATATCATGATTCTTTTTTCTTTCTTTTTTTTTTTTTAGCAACTCCTCTGTTCATTAGGAGATAATTACCTTGTAGTGTGAAACAGACTACAAACTCACTGTTTACACTGTAGGAAGAAAAAAATAGCGTTACATTTCTTGTCAAAATGATTCTTCCTATTGATGTAGTCTTACTGTATGACAACAAAAATGGGATGCTTGATACAGGAACAGAATGAGACCCAAGCAGTACTTCCACTTCACACATTCTTGGGATTTAGAAGGATCCCTTGTCTCAGGTTAATGGAGCAGATGCTGACTTAACAAGAAATAAGCTTCCCTCTACACCGTGCTTTGCTATGCACACCGTTTCTAAGATGCAACTGTTTTCTAACCATTTGAACACAACAATTTTTAATTTTGCCCCCTTTTTTTCTATTTGTCCACATTGTAAATTAGGAAACAATAGGGAATGCTTTGATCAAATAAAAATAACATATTTTATAGCATTTTCTTCACAACAGTAATAATAGGTAGTATCTTTATATCACTTTTGGAGAAGAAAATGGCAAACTAGTCTGGTGTCTCTACCAAGAAAAGCCCAAACGGGGTTATGAAAAGTCAGACATGACTAAAACAACTAACCAACAATATATAACACTTTAAGGTTTACGAAGCACTTTACAAATATTACCTCATTTTATCCTAAACAACCCTGGGAGATAGATGCTATTATTACCCCCATTTCTACAGATGAGAAAACTGAGACAGAGAAAAGCTAATGACTTGCCCAGGGTCACTTAGCTAGTCAGCACAGAAGGCAAGATTGGAACTAAGACTGCTTCTAAGGCCAACACTCTATTTACCAGGCCACCTAGCTGCCTACAACAACTCTCTGAAATAGGCAGCAAAAGTGTTATTATCCCTATTTTACAGATGAGGAAATCAAGGTCCAATCAAATGACCTGGTGTCTGTATAAAGGTTCAAATCCAGGTGTCTTGTGAATCCAAACCTGACACTTTCCTCTCTCTATATATTATCTTTTAGAGAGGAGTGGTACAAAGAGATGTCATTATTACTCAAAATAAATAAATATCCCCTTACCACATTGCACCTGGCCTGCACCGGACCTTCGCCTAGAAGCTTACCTCTCCTGTAAGTCACCCGCTATACCAGTCTTCCAGTGGTTCCGGCCCCCTCCTGTGGGGGAGGGGAATGACCAAACAGTACACCCAAGGAGGCTGCTTACTGCACTTTATTGCTTACCCCAGTCCTCCCGACCTTCCCTTGTACCCCATTATATACCCTGCTGTATCTCCTCCCATGTTCCGCCCTGGAGGCAGAGCTCAGCTCTGTAAGGGGCGTTCCCAGCACCCGAAGGCAGGTTCTCACCCCAGGGCGTCTCCGGGCTCACCAGGGGGCCACGGTCCACAGCTCGGCCCTCTACACCACATAAAGATAATCTCAAGACACAGAATTTTAGAGATTTTGGAGATTATCTAATCCAATTCCTTTATCTGACAGATAAAGGATCTTCAGTACAGTAGTAAGAAAGAGAGTTGCCTTAATGGTAGAATGGGAATTAAATTTATTCTACTTGGTTCAAGAGGGTAGAGCTAGAAATGATATATAAAATAAAGAGGTAGATTTGGGGCTAATATAATAGGGAAACTGCCTAAAATTTAAAGCTGTCCCAAAATTGAATGGGTTGCCTTATTAAGATGAGTTTTCTCCATCACTGAAAGTCTTCCAGGGAAGCAACCAGATTACCACTTTCCAAGTATATTATAGAGGAGACTTGGTTCAGGTATAGACTGAGGATGAGATTATATGATTTTATGGTAACTGAATTACTCAAGGTCATACCCCTAGAGAGCAAAAGAACCCAGGTTTACTCTTTTCCAACCTCCACTATGGACAAACTGTAAATTAAGTACCCACTATAAACCAAGGACTGTGTTAAGCATTGGATAAAGACTAAGAAGGAATAGGAGAGGGATAGGAAAAACAATAGCCAAATTGTATTAATTTTCTCTTGTTCAGCTACTATTTCTTTGCCAAAAAGGCAATGGTAGACCAATTGACATTGCTTCCAGACTGGGTTTCTCCAGCTGTATGTGGGCAAAGGGAGGAGAAAGCATTCTGGGAAAGAGAAGCTAAAGCAACAAGCCAGAAAATAACTACAGTTATACTAGTCCTGGTTCAAGGTATGACCTGAGTTAATAGACAGTCCATAAAGCCAAGTTGACCTACTTCAGTCACCTGAAGGTCTGATCTCAGATCTTCTAGAGGTAGTTTTTGAGGAATTGGCAAAAGAACATCCCCGAAATCCAATACTGGATTTGTGGTCAGTTCTCAAGCCCTATTCTGAATCCCCTTCCTCAAAAACTCAATCTCTGTCTCATGCTAAGCAGTATGTACACAGAATTAACACCAATCTTCTCAAGAGCATATCTCTGTTAGATCTTCAATGTATTACATAATCCCTGACAACACTACCCTCCCTTTCAGCTTCTCCTTCCCCATTTTTACTTTTCATAAAGGAAAAAATACAGAGAATCCTACAAAAGATTTCAAGGATATAAGAAATTAAGGTCATCTTGTGGAGAAAAGAATTGACTTTCAAAATTTGATTTATTATTCTCATTTTATATGTGCAACTAAAAGGATAAAATAATCCACACCTGGTCATATGTCAAGTCATGCCAACAAGCATACCATATGCCAGGCACTATACTAAAGTATAGGGATAGAAAGATAAGTAAAAAAAAAAAATCAGTCCCTACCCCCAAAGAGATAATGTGTAAACAACTATGCACAAGACGAATATAGATGATGAAGATGGGAGATACTAGCTTACAGAAGGTGAGATAATTTGAAGGAAGCCAGAAGATATTTTTAAATATTTTAGTCAGAAATAAAAAGCAAGTACTCTAATTCCAAGTCCAGTATTCTTTCCATACAGAATACTGTTTCTTTACTCCCATTTTATACCCCTGACAAAAGTGCCCATGTCTGAAACATGTTCCAGGGCCATCACATCCTCCCCTCCAGACAATTTAAGGTGTTTATTGCAGCCCTTAACCCAAAACTTTGGGTGGCTACAAGTATGAAAGAATGTCTGGCACTGAACAGATACCTGGGAGACGTGCGCCCTGACCAAGAATGGTCAAATCTAAAACATTCCCTCACCCTATTAGAAGAGACCACAGATTAATCCAATTTAAGTTAACACAATTCACTTTGGGACTCTCACTTTGGAGCTGAGCTATCTTAATTGGTGAGCACAAACTCACCTAAACAATTGCATCCAATGACCTCAGATATCACATCTAGTCATTGACCTATTTTGTTATCTGCCCTGTACACCTCCCCTGCCTCTCTGTCTCTGTCTCTGTCTCTGTCTCCCTCCCTCCCTCCCTCCCTCTCTGTCTCTGTCTCTCTCTGTCTCTGTCTCTGTCTCTTTCTCTGTCTCTCTCTCTCTGTCTCTCTCTCTCTCTGTCTCTGTCTCTCTCTCTCTCTGTCTCATAATCAAATCAGTGCTACCATTGCTTCCAGAAAGGATATGACATTTGGTTGCCCTATAGATCAGGCCAACATTCTTGTGAATTCCTAATCCAAACTCTTCTCCTTGAGCCACTATTTTCCTAGACTGTGTTGTCTCCACTGTTAACATGTCCTTACAGGTAGACTCTACCTTACCTTGTGTTGTGTTCCCAATACTTAACACAATGCCAGGTGTTTAGCAAGTTACTTAATTATTTTATCTTTCACTCATTCATTCATTCCTAAAACACAATCTGATATTTCATTACTAACATTCCCATCTATCAACAGACCAGCAAAATTTTTGTGAATGTGGTTGTACTCATGAACACAGCACATTTCCTCCCCTGCCAAGGGACCACCAAGTGGTCACTGCAATTCCTATGGATGCCCAGGATATTTTTAGCCTTCGTGGGCTCCCCAGTCAGATAAAGTCAGCCCATACATCTCAATTCCTGTTGCACATCTTTCTTGAATGAATGAGTAAAACCACATTTATTAAGCACTTAGTATGTGCCAAGCTCCATGTATATAAATACGTAAGCAAGCATAGTCTGTGTACTCAGCGAGCTCATATTCTAATATGGTAGATGACACAAATAGGAGAATGGGACAGGAAATAATGGAAGAATCAAATTGATCATTATTCATGGCCCCAGAAGTAGAGAGGGCAGGAAGAGGAGGAAACAATATTCAAGTCAGCAAGATGGTTGATAAGACTCTTTAGAAGATGACCAGAGAAAAGGGAATGAAATAAAACATGGTTAGGGCTCTCCTGAAATAGTGGTCTGAGAGAGTGGCCTGAGCAGGCAGGTGGCACAGTGGATAGAGCACCAGGGCTGTAGTCAGGAAGACTGAGTTCAAATCTGGTCTCACACACTTCCTAGTTGTGTGACCCTGGGCAAGTCACTTATCCCTGTTTGCCTCTGTTTCCTCATTTATAAAATGAGCTAGAGAAGGAAATGGCAAACCAGTCCAGTATCTTTGCCAAGAAAATTCCAAATGGGGTCACAAAGAGCCAGATACAACTAAAATGGTTGAATGACAACAAAGAGAGGCAGTCATCAATCAGGGCCCCAGAACAAAAGCTCCTTAAGGCATGATCTCTGGTATGAGTGGGTGGCAAGGATCTTGGCAAAACTGTGGAAATCAAAATCCACTCATCCTTTAGACACCACCCCTGATGGACATCCAGAAAGAACACCTAAGTAGGTAGATGAAACAGTGGATAGAGCCTGGGACTTGGGGTCAAGAACCCCTGAGTTCAAATCCTGTCTCAGACACTGTATGACCATGGGTTACACTTAATCTTTGTCAGTTTTTAGTTCCTCATCTGTGAAGTGGGAATAATAATGACTGCCTCACAGGGTTTCTCACAGGATCAAATGAGATAACATTCATAAAGCATTTGTCAAAACCCTAAAGCACTACGCCTGTGCATTATTTCCTTTATATAACAAACAACACCCTAGGAAACATTTCTCTAAAACTACATCATGTATGACCAGTACAACTGAGCTTAATTGCTGGTTATTATTAGATTCTTATATAATTAAACTGTCCACTCGTTTACAGAGATAGTCCCTTTCTGCACAAACTGTGACTTTCCTATAAGAAGTTTCCTCATCCTCTACCCAATATCTCCCCACCTTTACTTGTGCTGACTATGAAGAAATACTGTAGGGGGAGTCAAACTTCTTAGTCCAATCCAACAAAACAAAAACACTCTTCCAACAATCCAAAGAATCCTATGAGGCCCAGGCAGATAAATGGTGGTTTCCAAGGGATCTTGCATAGCTCCCTATCCAATACATTACCATACATCCTGTTGCCACAGCTGCACATGTGTATAAGTTGTCTAAGGATAAGAGCTCAATATGTTTGCAATTACCTCATACTGGTTGTTGCAATCTCTCCCCTCCATATCATGCTCTTTACTTTGTGCTGATTTTTCTTTGGACCCTGGATTAAAATTCCCTGGTGATCATTCCTGGGTCTTTCCCTTGCTTCTTCTTGATAGATCTCCATAGTAACAACCAGATCTGAATTGAACTTGGATACCAATGTATCCCATCAGGCCCAACCAAGGATATTCAAATCATCATGGATATTTTTATTTCTTTACATGTGTCTTCCTCCTCCCCAATGGAATATATAAGCCTGTTGAGGGCATGGCGCCATTTTTTAAAATTTGTCTTTGTCAGTCTAATATCCAGCACAGTAGACATTACTTGATAAACACTTTGGATTGCATTTCATTGGACTGGATGTTCATCTGTAGTGGTCCTGTTATACAGTCCTGGCTCAAACGCAATACACAAAATCTGATTCCCTCTTGGGAGAAAAAACTGAAAACCTTTTTTAGATCCCTTCTTATCAGCAAATTATTATCCTCTCAGCATGAAAACTTCAGTTACCTAAAAACCTATATCTTTCTAACTCCACTGAATTTGTTCCAGCAATACACCTGCTTCCTATCTACATGAATGATTGTTGTCTGGGGTTTTGTTTTCGTTGGATTTTTTGTGGGGGAGTTGGAACATTCATAGTTTAAGCCATGTTGGGCTCCTGGCTTTCTACATAGGAAGACTAAACCTAAGCATCCAGTAGACCTCCATCCATGCTTCTCTTGTAGCACACAGAATTACACTGCTCTCACCCCTTCAGCCTGATCCTCACCCACAAGTTGTAGGGTGACTGGAAAAGAAGATATTACCAGAGAACTGACTGATCAAAATCCAGCTATCAGAAACCCAGCTCCAGACCTAGGGGAAGAGTCTAGGAAAGAAACGCTTAGGGAAATAGAAGAACTAACCTCTACCTTTCCCCGGATATGTCCCCAATTCAACCAGAAGAGATATACTGGGAGGAATGATTTTAATGGCCTGAGGTTTCTTAGGGAATGTAAGAGATAAATCGAGATGGAACCACCAAGAGAAATTCTGATCTATCCATACAGATGAAGGTCACATTGAAGTACAAATTCCCACAGGCCCAGTACTGAGAAGTGATCCCATGACTGTCCAGCCTTGATCTCTGTTTGTGGATCACACCTCCACCTACCCTATCCACTTCACTGACTCTGACACCCAGCCCATGATCATAGCCTGCCTGCTTAAGTGCTAAATATTCAAAGCTCTAGCTCACTTAATAAAGTCACAGAATAAATTCTTCACAACAGTATGCTCTGATTAAGAGTCCTGGCCCTGCAGTACAGTTATATTCCTCCTTAGGCCAAATCATGTCACAACTAGTGAAAGCAGCCTTAGAATTTTAAGATGATGCTAATGTGCATGACTAAATTATGGTTAATTATGCTGCGTGGACTGATGGTCTACAGATTGTTTAGTTTGTGATTTGATCACATTTAACGGTCATCATAGTGACTGGAGCATGTTAAAGTGACATCTTACTACAAGAAACCTTCAGGCACCAGCCCCACCTAAATTATAAATACTGATTTCAAATTAGAAAGCACAAATTGCTGGGGACAATGGGCCAAATGTTCTGTCATCAGGTCATCTTATACAAGAAAAAGCCCACATGCATTACTTTAAAAGGAATGTTCATAAAATACAGTTTTAAAAAAAAATCAATACAAGCAAAACTGAAGGAGTAGAAAATTGTTCCACAGTATTAATGATGATTCGTAATAACCCAGGGGGACAAAGAGACATCTACTCAATGTAGGGAGTGAAGATATATTATGTGAAAGCAATAGACTATGCTGAACTAATGACAAGGTCCATGATGTAAGTCATGGGCAATAAGGAACATTCATATAGTCTGGTGCTACTTAACACACGCTAACTTGGTTATTTATGCATGTGGTCTTAGTGCAAAACGACCGACTGTGGAAGAGTTCATAAAGGAGAACAGGTGTGCCCCACATTAAAGCATATGATCTTGGAAAATCCAAATATGTGAGGTAGGTGAATTGAGATGTTATAGCTTTTTGACACTACAGGGTCAGCTCTGAGATGCTCTTTTGGTTCTTACAGATGATTTGATTGGGAAGGGAAGGTGGAGGGCATGGAAATCTAAACAAAAGTAGAAAGGGCAAAGAAGGGTGGAGGAGAATTAGAGGCAAAGGAAAAGTAAATGAGTCACAAAGGATAGGTGCAGAAAGGGAAAAGAATGAGGAGGAATTTTTTTAAAGGAAGTAATGGAGACAAGAAGAGAAAAGTAATGGATGAGTGAATGCCAGTCTTGCCCAAGTCGTGCTGCCTGAAGGATTCTCAAGGCAAAATTTACTACTCAGAGATGGCTCTGGACAAGGAAAAGAAGTGAAGTTTGTCTTCACTGTTCCCTAGAACACACCCTCCTTTAACTCATCATCCTTCACCCAGGATTCACCCATCCTAACCCAGGGCCTCAAAATGTCTTGTCTCTTTTATGCTTCCGTATTTGGAAATTTGCCTGTGTTATAACACATTTCCTTAGGGTCAAACTCTCTTCTTTTGAGGTGATAACTCTCTAATCTTATCAACTAAAGTCTACTAACATGCAGAGGTCAAGGAGGTTAGAGGTGATCAGCAGAACCCACTTTGGCACATCTTAACAAACTCTCACAAACACAGAGCTCTGATGTTCTTCTCTCCCACTTTGTTGTCTAATCTAGTAACCACTATAATGGTGGGTGTTAAACAAGGGAAAGTGACATATTAGGTACTCATGGTATGCAGATAGAGGCAGGAGGGCATTATTGAGAGTAGAAGGTATTTGTATGTTGCCCATGTCAGTTATGTATGTCTGTGGCTCCCAGGGATATAGGAACAGATATCTCTAGAGTTTCCTCTAACCACACTTCTTCAAGGCATACACTGATTCCTTTTAGGAGTAATACAGGAGATTGGAGCCATGAAGATGGACACTGCTCTCCTTGGAAAGAGGGTACTAGGATAAAATTATGTCTATACTTTTCTTAAGTATTGTTAGTCTAGGGAAAGTAATTTTTAAGTTCAAGCTGCACTGTTGGTCACTCTCTCTTGGTGGTTGTTGTCCTTTGTGCCAAAGAGGACCAAAATGACATCACTATGTCAGGGTCAAGACATAGTGTACCCAACTGTGGCTGATCAAAGCAATATGAGCTCAGAAGGCTCTACCACACATTGGGCACGAGCAGTCCATATGAACATTTGGAATGGAGATGTCTCTAAATCTGCACATCCAATGTTTCTTTTGAGCTACTGCAACTCTGCTTCATTCATGGAGCACAATGCCTTCTTTGATGCAGGCACATCATGCTGGGTGGTCCTGTACCAGTGCCTCCCATGTCTCACAAACAATTCCAAAGTTCTTCAGAGATGACATGACAGTGTCTTTGTGATGCTTCTGACCTCCACGTGAGAGCTTTCCTTGTATGAGTTCTCCATAAAAATGGTCTTTTAGGCAAATATACATTTGGCATTCAAACATGTCCAGCCCATCAGAGTTGCATTCTCTACTGGAGAGTTTGAATGCTTGGCAGTTCAGATTGAGAAAGGACCACAGCATCTGGTACTTTATCTGGGCAGGTGATCTTCAGAATCTTCCTAAGACGATTCAAATAGAAGTGATTTAATTTCTTGGTATAGCACTGGCATATCGTCTAGGTTTCACAGGCCTCACAATGAGGTCAACACAATGACTTTGTAGACCTTCAATTTGATAGGCAACCTAATAGCTCTTCTGTCCCACACTTTCCCTCAGTGCCTCTCAAACCCTGAGCTACCTCTAGCAATGCATTCACCAACCCCATCATCTTTGAGTAGGTCTCTGGAAAGTATACTGCTAAGGTAAGTGAACCTATCCACAGCATTCAAAATTTCTCCATTTGCTGTAACCAATGGTTCCAGGTATAGAGGGTCTGGGGCTGGCTGGTGGAGGATTTCTGTTTCCTTGGTGTTCATTGTCAAGCCAAAATTAGCACAAATAGTAAAGAATCAATCCATAGTTTGTTGCATATCAGCTTCAGAGACTGCATTGAGTGCATAATCATTGGCAAACAAAAAACCATGTACCAACTCTCCCTCCACTTTAGTCTTGCTTTATAACCTTCTCAAGTTGAATAATTTACCGTCAGTGTGATAGTCGATCTTGATACCATATTCAAGGCATCTGGTAAGACAGATGAAAACATCATGCTAAAACTATGAGAACAAGCAGCACACAGTCCTGATTCACTCCACTGGTGACTGGGAAAGCATGAGAGTATCATCCATTGCCCAGAACCTATACAAGCATGCCATCATGCTTACTGGCATACAACACTGATGAACGTCTCTAGGCAACCAGATTTTGCCATGATCTTTCACAAGTCCTCATGACTGACAGTATCAAAGGCCTTAGTCATATCAAATGTTTATGTGTAGACCTCTGCTCAACTCCTTGCATTTCACCTGGAGATGTTGGGCACTAAACATCATGTCTAGCATTCTTTGGTCCTTTCTGAAGTCACACTGGTTCTCAGGTAGATCAGCACCTGCCAGGTGAAGAATCAGCCTATCAAGGAGGATTCTGGCAAGAATCTTGTCAAAAATAGCTAAGAGAGAGAACACCCTGTGATTGCCACTAGACAACCTACTTCCTTTTTCTTTATAGAGATGGACAATGGAGGCACAAATGGACAATTTGAATTCCTGGGGGATAACCTTCTCTTGCGATATAACGTGGAAAATTCTTAATTAGTTTATACATGAGCAGTAGACCCCTGGCCTTGTAAATCTCAGCTGGATGAGAATCAGTAACAGGTGTTTTGCCACAGAAGAGGAGCCTAATTTCATTCTAAATCTCTTCTTCAGTTGGAAATTTGGCTAGAGAGGGATTGACTTCAACCTGAGTTACATGGTCAATGACTTCAGCATTGGTTGGTGACAATATGTTGAGAATGCTATGGAAGTAAGTGTTCAACCCATCTTTCAAGGATCATGCCTTTGTCACTAATTAATATGGTTCCTTCAGCCCTGAGGAGCTGAGATGCGCTGTAGGTCTTTGGCCCATAAATAGCCTTCAGGGCATCACAAAAGTGCTTTGGATTGTTGCTATCAGCATAAAAATGAATTTCATCTGCCTTCTTACTGAGCCAAGAATTCTGCATCTCTCTAATCTTTGCTTGAACTTTACTTTTGATGGAATTAAACACTGCCTTCTTAGAGATGGGTGAACTGTCCTGCCGATAAGTCCTGTGGAGTTCTTATATTTTGTTTCATACTTTTTTGAATTTCCCCATCATTTTCATGAAACCAGTGTTGATATTTTCAATTTACTCTAGATGAGTAAATACAGTGCTATACACCAAACCTCTGAAAGTCAACCACTCCCTTTTTGCTCCACCACTGCCATAGGTGTGTTGACAAGTTAGCAACAAACTGTTCATGTACAGAAAACAGTGCTCTAATCTACTGACACCAAGTCTTCTGGTAGCCATCTTGCCTTGGTGCTACTACTTTTGTTAAATGTGAATGTTTAACTTGGAGAAGATTAATCTATGATCAGTTCAGCTCTCTGCGCCACACATTGTCTTTGTCACTCTCACATCCTGTCTGTCTCTTCTCCTTACAATGACAGTCTATGAAATGTCAATGTTTGCTATAGGGTACATTCATGAAGTTTTTTTGCATCTAAATAAATACAAGACAGTGTTGGTGAAGACAAGGTCATGAGACGCACGTCTTCAGTAGCAAATGACCATTGTTGCTGCTGTTGTGTTTTCCAAATCCATTTCTCCCAAGGACTCCTTGCCATGTCTGATGCCTATGTCTATGCCTACTCTGGCATGAAAGTCACCCAGAATAACAAGCTTATCCTCTTTCTGCATACTGATGATAAAGATCTCCAGGTCTTCATAAAATTTTGTCTTATCAAGGTTTGTCATAGTGAGATCACATTCACTGCTGACAGTGGTGTGGAGCTTTGCTGCAAGTGGCATTGTCATGAGCCTGTTGGTTGATCCTTTGGCAAGGCATGCAAGCTTGTTGACTAGATCATTTTTTATTGTGAAACCTGCACAAGCTTCATAGCATTCCTCACTACTGCAGTTACTCTGGAAAAAAACACATATCCAAGTCCTGACTTTGATAAGCTAGCCTTCATTTGTCAGCCTTATGTCACTCAGGGCTGCTATTTGGAAGCAATAGCTGCTGAGCTCTCCTGCAACAAACACTGTTAATCTTTTGGGTCTACTGAAGTTCACATTGTCCATAAGTATTCCTACATTCCATGTACCAATGGTGAGTGGAATGATCTTCACAAAAGTTTTTGTACATTTGTGTACGTGTGTATATGTGTATGTATACGTGTTTTGACCACAGGGTAGGAGCCCCACCGACTGGGGTACACAGGCTAAGGTATGGTGAAGCAGACAGTTTTTAGGGCACCTTTTCTGGCCCCTTCCTCACACCAGGAGGTGAGCAGTGTAGTCCTCTAAAAAGGCTGTTCAGACACCCAGAGGACTTCTGCATCCCACTTGCTTCTTCAGTACACTGAGAAGACAACCCTACAGCCTAGGCTGTCTGTGTGCAGGGTTGTGACTATAGATCCCAATGTATCCATACCTTCTGTTTTGTCATTTGCCCATTGCCACAGGACTTTGATGGTACAATGATATAGGTAATGCCTTTTGACTCACAAATGAATTGGATTATGTGGGGCAATGTTGGGTGAAATTTTCAGCCGCACTTTCTTTTCCAGAGTCAGTGGCAGAAGAAGTACAGTGGCAGAAGAAAAGTCAAGATGACTGACTTTGGCCTGGGATGCAGTGGATGACCTTGGTGTCTTCAATGTCTAACCAAACTCTAAGTGCTATTGCAATAAAATGGCCATCTTACCAAGGGAAGTTTTCTTGGGGTAGGTGCCTTCTTAACTCACTGATGAGTTTGAGGCCCCTCAGTTACCCATTTACTGAAATGGTCTATACCATTTCATGCTACAGCATGTTATAGACACAGATGAGAGTTGGGTGATAGGTGGACACCAAAGGTGTCCTCAAAAGGACTTATCAGTCCTCACACAAGATATGTTACTCTTCCAATGGGGAAAGAATACCCTAAGCTATCTATTCAAGGCTTAACTCTCTTCCCACCAAATTCTAATTACACAAAGACTACCCATGGCAAATATCAAACAAACCCATTTATCCAAGTAAACAGAAATCAGAGAGATCATACAGATGAGAATATACTAGATAATACATATAGTAAATGAGTGAGATATCTTACATCAACCAAGAGAATCCCAGATCTCAACTAAGGGGAAATACCCCATAGTTTCTAATGTAGTATATGAGGAACAGGGACACAATTGAGGTGCTAGCTCTTTTACATGTAGGTTTCTTCCTAGAGTCTTTCTCTCTCTTCAAAGACTTCTGCTTAAAGAGAATCTGGAAACTTGTATATTTTCTCTTGAAGCTAGAAATCAGAAGACCAGGTCTCTTCTCTCCCAAAGTCTGGCCAATTCTGCCCCTCACACATACATGGACCAATGAGTAAATTAAGCTTTACCAGTCGGGAGAGTCTTATACAAATGGGCTTGTGTCCCAGGTTATAGGAAGAGCATAGGACCCTCTAAAAATATTCCACAAAGGCATCTTCTATATACACATAGGTAGGCCTATTTTATAGGAGCCTAACAGCTTGTTGGGAGAGCAAAACCTATAGAAATTTTGGGTGTTGGCCCCACCAAGAGTCAACACAGTGTAGTATAAAAAGCATTAGAGAAATGTTGTTCTAGCCCTGGTTCTGCTACTAAGTAACTGTGTAACCTTGAATAAGTCAGCCTCTCTGATCTTGGCATGTTGTAACTACAAAATGAGAAAGCTGGACTAGATAATGCCAAAGGTTTAACTCTAAATTATTCAACTCTAAAATTCTATGCCTCTAGAGTTAGTTTTCTTTTTATACATTCTCACTTCTAATTAATTTATCCTAGAGTAAGAGGTCTCCATCCTGTATGCTAAGGACCCCAGAGTATTGTAGATTTATTGCAAAAAATCCAAGAATCTATATGCAAATTGATGATAAGCAAACATGCCTTCTATAGATTGAATAAATTTTTCAATATGTTCTACTGTTTTTCAAATGCATTTAGAGGTTGTTATGTTTAATAAAATGCAAATTAAAAGTACTGAGTTAACAGCAGCTTTTTTTCCCACATAATATTTTCTCCAATGGATACTAATTATGCAACTACTATTAAAGGAATGGAGGAGGGGGGAAATAAACATTTATTAAGCACCTACTATGTGTTGTCCACTATGCTAAGTACTTTATAAATATACCTTTCCATATACCCCAGAGGTGCTGTTATTGTCCCCATTTTACAGTTGAGGAAGCTGAGGCAGGCAGAGGTCAAGTGACTTGCCCAGAATCACATGGCTAATAAGTTCTGAGACCAGAATTGTAATCAGGTATTTCTGACTCTAGGCCCAGAACTATCCACTGTGTCACCTAGCTTCTTCTATGATTAAAGGGACAGTCTGAGAAAATTTTTGGTGTTAAAAAAAGGCCTTCATATTCAAAAAACTTGAAAACTACTAAACCACACCATACTACAAATATACCCTATGTAGCCATCAGGTAAAGACATAGCTACCAGCTATAATCTTTAGAACTAAATGTTAGTGAACAGCCCATATGTTTATGTAGCAGGATTTTAGAGAATAAAAAGTAAGGTCAGAAATCAAGTGCACAAGACAACGACTATTAGCCATATAACACTGAAATCCGTACTGAACAAAGACCTATTTTAAGACTGAAGAATTTAGAGCAAGAAGAGACTTTAGAGATCATCTAAACCAAGGGAATCTTAACTGGGAGCCATGAACTGTTTTAAAATATATTTTTATAATGCTATTTCAGTGTGACTGGCTTTCTTTGAAATCCTTTGGGTTTGATTCTATGTATTTTAAAACAGTGTTCTTAGAATATGTCTAGAAACTTTACCAGTCTGCCAAAGGGGACCGTAAAGCAAAGAAAAAGTTTTAGAACCTCTGTTATAATCAGATCCCTTATGTTTTATAGATGAGAAAATTTGGACCTAGAGAGGGTAAGTGATTTACCCAAGGCCACACAAGAAGTAAGTGTCAGAGCTGGCATTCCAAAGCAGATCCTCTGACTCCCAATCCATCAGAAACACTTTCTTTCAAGATTCCTATATTCTCCACCATCGCAAATGCTGTCACTTCCTCTGCTGTGTGGTCATGTCCAGCAAGAAGCTGAGAAATTCTTGTTTTAATCAAATAGTTTTCCTTGCATGCTAGCAGGAGCTCATGGAAACAGAGAGAAGTGTTTCTCACCATGTGAACTTTCAGGATGTTTTATAAAGCAAAATGGCCACAGCTTTCTATTAATGGAGTTATCCTTCCTGGATGGAACTGCTTCATTTAGATTTAATAAGACTTTTCAGCATGAACTGCACATACAAATGTGTATTTTCTTCCTTCCTTATGTTTACAGCATGAGATAAGCTGTAGGCCAATTTTATGTACCTATTTTATATGCAAATCAGATTTTATTTTTGCATGTTTGGGGGTTTATAAGAGACAGGCAGCAGCATTTCAAATATTGCTTCTTCTTCATAGTATTTGGGGAATTGTATTTTCAATTTGGTGCATTCTCCTTTGAGTACGGAGCTGGATCTCTTCATTGCTGATATTAAAAAAAGATTTTGTACACAAAGCCTTACACTTATTAGGTACTTATGGTTGTAGAGTGGAGGGCTTGAAATCAGGAAGACATAGGCAGGAATCAGTCGCTTACTGGCTGCCCTTGGGCAAGTCACTTAACCACGCTGAGTCTTCAGTTTTCTCATCTACAGAATGGAGATGACGATAATTCCTACCTCACAGAACTGTTGTTTATATGTGTATGGAGACAATGTGTATTGTTTTGCAAACCTTAAAGTACTTTATAGATACCAACTGTGGATGAAGATGATGGTGATAAAGATGACTAAAATATTTGTTGAATTTGAATTTGAAACACATCATGTAAACATATAAGCAGTTGGGAAATTAATCCAACTCTACAAATTGAAATATGTTCACTTTGATGTTACTGGTTTGCTGAAATTTAGTTCAGCAAGTCAGTACAACCTCATCTCTCATTCAGACAACATATAACATCCACACAAATTCTAAGTATTTTGGTGAGTGGGTAGAATGGTGCCATACCCTCCAGTTAGGATAGATATGGTCCCTTCAGAATAAATCTGTCTCCATGAGATGAACAAAAGAGCCATGATGTACTGACGTAATTAATTTCTAGTTCCCCATAGAAACGAAGATTGCTCTTTCCACAAACATAGGCTATGGGTACAAAGCAACAGCTTCTTGTGTCCCCAGGAGAATAGCTGCCAAAGGGAATACAGTCAGAAGCATGGAAGAGACAGGAAAATGCTACCCTTGGTCTCCTGGATACTGTTAGATTCCTCAGAGTTCATGTGTAAATTACTCTATTTCCTGGCTTCCATTTGCCAAAGAGGTCAACTGTGAGCAGCAATGGGGCTATTTATGCCTTGATCCATAAGTTCTGTCACTAATATCCTGTGGTGTGTGAAAGCTCACTGCAACCAGTTCAACCAAGAGAGCCAATTGTTAAATTTTCAACGTGAGCGTTTACACCTTGGAAATTGGCAACTACAAATCAGGGCTCCATTTATCGTTTTGAGAATTGACTAGACTTAAGAAAGTCATGGAAAAAACATTAAGAATGCAGATTTAACTTAAAAGTCTGTCCTGTATAACTTTTGTTGCCTTAGAGAGCCCATCATTATACCCTTGACTTATACCCATACAGCTTGTATGCTAGAATTTTGCATATCAAATAGTTTTCCATAATTTGAAAGACAGCTTCCCAAGGTGTCTAATTTCATAGGATTTTAAATGATATGTCATCAACAAAAGGAAACAAGAAAACAAATCATTCTCCAAACTGCAGTGTCAGTAGGTATATGTAACTATGAAAAATATACATTTGAAAGGGTGTACATGTACAGAGAATTTCTGGAAACTGAATATATTTCTTGTAGAGCAATATAACTTTTTTTCTGAAAGACAACTAAAATTAATTCTTTTGTAAAGTATCGAATCCTTTTCAAATCATCTCTACTTTATCAGGGTATATATTAAGACTCTTGCATATGTATTGGTGAATTTTTTTTAACAACACACCTGTGCTATATTTTTACCCTTTCTATTTCAGGATGATAATGCTTTGTTTTATTTAGCTTGGTGTTGTTTTTTTCCAGCTTAGATTTGGATCCTGACCTACCTATGGCCATTTCCAATATCATTTTAATTTCACTGCTGAGAAACAATAGGGCCTAATGGATAGAGCATTGAACTTCTAATCAGAAAGACCTAGATTCAGCTCCACCCTCAGTGACTTACTAGCTGTATAACCCTGGCAAGACACCTGTAGAATAGAAATAAATAATAATAAACAAAGAATAAACACAGAAAATAAACAAATGTGATAGGGCATAAATAAACAAACAATAATGCCTCTCTTCCATGGCTGATATGAAGATCAAATGAATATAGGTTGTCCCAAAAGTCTTAGTGTGGTTTTAAGATATCCTGTATAAGTAAAACGCTTGAAGTATTTACATGAATGTGAGCTGCTGCTGCTACTGCTTTCTCTATCAATATCACTATTCTCTCCATCAGTGGCACTGGTCTTCCTGGAGCCATCTTATCTCTTTCCAGTGTTTCCCTCTCTAAGACTTTGTCACCTTCCCACGAGCTAGCTGCTCTCTAACTGTGAGATCAATGATTCTTGTAACTCAGACAATTTCCTCTAAAAAATATGAGGACTATTTTTTAGATCAGAGAATAATTTAGCCTACTAGAAAACATAAATATATTTGCTGCTACTCCTCATAATTGTGATATATTTCCCAATGCATGCAATGGGAATGGAGGAATAGGTACCAGACTTGTGATTTCATTGGAATAGTGATGATACCAATGTAGATAAGCATCTTCTCTGCAACTTAGCATTTCAGAGAGCTGCCTGGGACACTGAGAGGTTACACAGGGTCACACACCAGTATATGTCAAAGACAGGTCTGGAACCCAGGTTTTCCAGGCCCCAAGTTTGTTTCCCTAGCCACTATGATATAGTGATTTGATTTGATTTGAATGTGGAAGTTTTCAAAGTAACAGTTAAGAATTCCAGGTGCAATTCCAGGTCACTAACAAGATGCCATGTGCCCTGACATCAACAAACCATGAACTTGCAAGGGATCTTGGGGGAGAATTGCTAGGGTGTTCATACGTGGGCTTCTATTGGTGTCATTGAAAGGAGGGCCTACACCTATGAGCTCACAGATTTAATGGCATATTGGAGTTAGGGTAGATCCACAATGTCCCCAGGGTAAAGTCTTAGCAACTTCATCATCTATTCATTATTCCATCACCATCTCAGCAGTGTCAGTCTACCAAAAGTCAGACATCAAAGCTGTCCCCATAGGGATGGGATTTTTTTCCCATAGAAGAATCTGCTCATTACAGTAGTTAACAACCACTCAGTTAGTAAACTGGCCCTAAGACAAAGCAGAGGACAAGTTAATGGTGTAACAAATCAGTCGTTAAGTTAAATGGTCAGTTTGCACAGTACAGTATTACTGCTTTATTGAACCTAACTTGAAGATTTACAGCAGCACCATTTTATCCCAGGTACAAAGACACACAGATGAAATACAGGAGGGGGCAGTTTTCTTTTATGCTACTTTCATTAGGAACCCAATTGCACGGCAAGATCAGCGAGTATATATCTTGCTCCATGTGACAGTCAATTTTCCACTGAGATTGGAAGCTCCCGGGCATTTTAAATCCTTGATCAGAGTTAAGGAGTACTAGGCAAAGGAGCTATGCCATGTTGTTACATTGGTTAAAAACAAAGAATCTGTGATAACAAGCACTTACAGCAGACTAAACATCTGGGCAATGAGACTATCCTGTGCAAGCCATAGCCATCAACCTTCACAACTACAAAACTAAGCAGGCTTCGCATGCAGATGCATCCTGTGATGCTGATCAGTGTGACCATGGTTCCACAGAATCAAAGAGCTAGAGATGGAAGGGACCCTAGATATCATTATAATCTGACTCTTTCATTTTGCTAATGAAGAAACTGATGCCCAGATAGCTTAAGAGACTTAAGTGACTAAGATCACCTAGGTGGCAAGTGACAAGCCAGGTTCTTTGACTCTAAATCCACCATTCTTTTCACTAAATCATTAAGGAGATTAGCATTTGTTTCAACAAGATTAACTTCAGAGAGGGCTGGTACATTTAAGACTGTACAGGTGCCATAAGCCCTAGATTCTGAGTCAGAAGTCCTGGGTTCAAATCTTACCATTAGTAAATACTGCCTGTATGAAATCAGAAAAATCACTCCCCCTCCCTGGGCCTTAGCTTCCTCATCTGTAAAATGCGGGAGATGAAGTATATTACCCCCAAGTCCCTTGTAGCAATAATTCTATTATCCTAGGAATGAATTTCTATGTCATCAAAATAGTTATACTGAGGTAGAATCAGCACAGCTAATTTGACATCCAAATGGACAACTCAAATTTTTATATGATAATATAATTTGCATTCGTCTATTATTTTACAGCTACAGAGAACTTTATAGATATTTTTATTTGATCCTATGGTGTAAAAAGTTTGCATAGTAATATTTCTGCTTTACAAATGAGGAAACTTGGTCTATGAGATCTTAAGTGACTTGCCTAATATCATATGACTGGTCAACATCAGGTTTCGTACTCAAATCCGGATATTTTGACTCCAAGTTCAGTGCTTTTCCCACTAACCTAGGTTGTCTCTCTATGCCAAGCTGCAAATCACTCGAGTGGATATTAACTGCTACCATTGGGATAGGAAACTTTTTTTGTGTAGAGAGCTAGTAACCTACAGGAAAATCAATGGGGAGTCAATAAGCAAAAGGAGCAATGAACTTGGAATCTTTATGAGACAGTGTAAACCATTCCTTCTTTCACCTTTTAAGCATTATTCACGAGTCTGAAGCTATCTGCTCATTTCTATCCTTCTGTTTTTCTTTGAATGGAAGAGCCAAAATAGCCCATCATGCTGTACTAGGCTACAGTGGTATAGAAAGAGACCAAATCTCCTAAGAGCACAAAATAGATCTTTTAGGCCGGGACCCCCTTGGGCACAATGAAGCACTCCAATTCTAAGTATACAGACAAGAGGATGCTTTACTGAGAAATAAAAAATATATTTATGTATATATAATTTCTATAAAATTTATTCTATGTATAGTTTATAATCAATATATAAATAATAATTTAATTATGCAAATTAAAATATAAATTATATATCCTGTGATATATAAATTTTATATATAAATTTCATGGTTTATATATAATTTACAATTGATATGTGATTAAATTTTTTACTTGTTATATGACTTGAGAAATAGACATCTCATATATCTCAAAGATATATATCTATATATAATATATAGAGACATTTATAGACAGAGAGAGGGAGAGAGAGGAGAGATAAAAGGAAAGAGAAAGGGAGAGAGGAAAGGAGAGACAGTAGAAGAGAGACTGAAAGGAGGAAGAAGAAGATGAAGGAGGAGGAGGGAAAGAAGAAGGAAAAGGAGGAGAAGGATGAGAAGGAGAATGAGAAGGAGGAAGAGAGAGAAAGGAGGAGAAGGAAGAAGAGGGAGAGAAAAGAGAAGGAAGAGAGAAGGAAAGAGAAAAAAGAGAGAGAGAAAAAAGAAAGAGAGAGAGAGAAAGAAAGAGAGAGAGAGAGAGAGAGACCCCTCCAGAAACAACACAAAAACAAATAAGTATAGTTTCTCTTTGTCTTCCCTTATCGTATCTTCTCATCCTGTCCTATTGTCCCAATTACACTCCAAGCAGAGCCTTCAGAGGTCTTAATATCAGATATATTTACTTAAATGGAGTTTCTCATAGTGGAAGATCATTGGTAGGGGAACTGCTAGATTAATTGTGGTACATGAGTGGAATTAAATATTTTTACCCTGTCAGAAACAATAAGAAGAATTCAGAAAGTCATGGGATGATTGACGTGCAGTGACGTAGAGTGAAATCGAACCAAGAGAACAATATAAACAACGTCTATGATGTAAATGAAAAGAGTGACAAAAAAGAAAATTGAATGATTTGCCCCAAAGAGGAGATGAGAAAATGCACTATTTTCCTTTCTTTGCAGAGCTGGGAACTCTAAGCACGGAATATTGCATGTACTGTCACGCTCCCTTAATGTGTTGGTTTTACTGGAATTTTTTTTCTTTCTTCTTTATTGTTACACAAGATAAATTGTTGAGCATAAGAGAATGGAGAGAGGGAGTTAAATCTGGAAGGAGAGGTGATGTGAAAAAAAAGGGGATAAATAACAGGAGTTTACAGTCAATCATTACATACTACTTATCTAAATGGTGTGCACTTCAAGTTTTCTCAGGTACACTGAGGATTAACCTTCTATGCAAATAATCAGTTCTTAGATAATCGAGGAATATCGTATTATCTATTTTCTATTCATGGTCCTCCTCACTGAAAACCCCACTTAACCACAGAGGCCATGGTCCCAGCTTCATCACAAAACTGAGGGCAAGGAGAAAAATAGCATAGACCAAGCTCTAATTAAGTCATCCAAGCACAGGACTCTTCTTTAACTTTCACAGGCAGAACACCAAAGGCAGAACCAAAAATTATGGCTCTTATCCAGCCTCTCAAAGCAGGCTTATTTACCCTGGACACGTCCACATCTCTGAATTAGCCTAGCCTAGATCTTCAGAACATCTCAGCACTTTCAATACCCTATCTTGCTTTTACCTCTGTGATTAGAGGTCAGAGATTACCCTTCAGCTTGAATAGTGGAGGTAAGATCCCAGGAAGGAACAAAGAAAGGAACTCCTTTTCCCTGCCCCTCTCTTCACACAGATAGCTGTCCCCATAGCTGCAAAGTGCCCTCCTCAGTCTCTCTGTCTCAACGTCTTTCTCTGTCCCTTTTTCTCTCCCTCTCTCTCCCTCTCTCCCTCTCCCTTTCCTTCTCCCACGCCCCCTACCTCAACCCCTACTCCCTCTTTCTCACACACATACACACACACTGTATTGGGTTATATGGAGCCCCTTCCCCCAGTGCCTCATACATGCTCATAGACCTGCATCATTGCAGACTTCTTCCCCTCCCACTCATTCATCTTTCCACACAGTCCATTCCTCCTAACCAATACTGGATCATTGCCCTAACTTAGAGCTCTGCTTCTGAGTTGATCCCTTCTATGTAAATACCAGTGGAATATAACTCCATATCAAATGAATGCCATGGCTAAGTTCTCCTTTTAGAAATTATCTCCACTGTACTCACTCTAATTTCTTATTGCTGGTCAACTCTATTACATTCTAACTTGTATTAGTCAACTGGTGTTCATGTCTTATCACTCTACTGTAGTGGAAGATTCACAAAAGAGGTCTGTCTCGTATTCTTTCTTCCTACTCCTAGTCTTGTGCATTGTAGGTGATGAATAAATGTATCCCAAGATAACTGAATTCCTGGTCACCAGCCTCTAGCTTTCCTGTTCTAACCAATTTGGGCAACTTCTCTCAATATCTTTTCCTATTCAATCAAACTCATGTTTTCTTAGCCTTCCGACCTTGCCTGTTCTCTTAGCACAGTGTGTGGCACATAGCAGCTACTTACTAAATGTTAATTGACTGACTGGTTTACTCAGAAATTTGGCATTTCCTGGTTCACAAGATCATGGATCATAGATTCAAAGTTAGAAGGAACCTTGGAGGTCATTGAGTCCACTCTAGAATAGTTAAATGACATGTCCAGGATTGTTGTCGTTGTTGTGTTCATCCTTCATTGCCAAAGACCATGCCATCAGAGAAATGATGACATGACTTGCACTTGACTTTGTTTTGAGGGAGAGAGGGCTGTGCAGGGATACCAGGATGAGGTCTTCTTGACCACAAGGTCTAATTAATGCTCTGTCTATCAGACCTCCTACTTCCCTTCCTTATCTCTGGATCTCCTTTGTGACTGAGATGCACCCACTGACCTTCACAGGACCCTGATCCCAGGCTGTACCTACATCTTCTTCACTTTTTAACTTTCCTGGCTGTCTCAGAACTTTGACATTTAAAACCAATTGTCACAGGGTATTGTGGTGAGTCCTGGAAAAAAGATCATAGATTTACAGCTGGAAGGGACTTTAAAGATTATTTAATCTAAGCTCTTCTTCATCTTATAGATGATGAAATTAAGATTAAAAATAATTAATGACTTTTCCATGGTCACACAGTTAGTAAGTAATAGAGGTGAGATTTCAACCTAGTCTTTCCTGACTTCAGGTCTATCCTCACTGACAAACTAACAATTTGAGAAACCAGGAATCAAATATATTCCCTGCCCTGGTCCATTCTGTCCTGAAAAAGCAACTGAAAAATGGTATTTTGCCATTTTCTTTTCCTCATTGAAATGTATCTGGGGAAAGGAGATAACCGTATTACATGGGATCATAAAGTTGTACCTAGAGATAGCTACAGCATTTTTAAAAATTGTATGGTGTGTTTATTTTTACAAATATTTATTAACTCTCCCTTGCACTGATCCCTCACTAAGTATTTTTTTAAAAGAAAACCCTCATTAAAATATCCATAGTTTAGCAAAACAAATTTCCTTATGGGCCATATAAAAAAATGGATTTTCTACATTTTAAGGTCATTACCTCTTTGGCAAGAGATGGATAATATGTTTCATCTTCAATTCCCTGGACTCATGATTTATCATTGCATTGATCAGATTTCTACAGTCTTTCAAAGTTTTTCTCTATTATGTTGTTAGCATTGAATAAATTGTTCTCTTTTTGTCTACTCACCTTCCTCTACATCAGTTCATGAAGTTCTTCCCAGTTTCCTCTGAATCTGTCCATTTCATCATTTATTACAATACAATAATATCCCACCACATTTAAACATCATAATTTGTTTTACCATTCTTCATTTGATGTCCTCATTGTGCTCTCTCCCCCAATTTCATTTTCTAGTTTTGGGTTACAAGGAAAAGTAGCTATAGCATTTTAAAGTTAGACAGGATCTTAAGGAAACACAATTCCTGAATTTTATTTTTAATATTATTTCATTTTTAATTTATGAATAAAACAAGCCTTTCCATAACATAATACAATAAAAAAAGAAGTTTGCATGTGAAACTACAAATCTACTGTGCACATGTTATTCTTTTCAAATATACAACAAAATTATCATGTAAAATCCTCTTTTCTTCTTTTTGTTCATCCCTTCTCCCAGTTCCCTCCATTCTAGAGATGGCTACTATTAGACACAAATAGATATATCTGTAAAATTATTCTATAGATACTTCTATTTATCAGTTCTTTCTCTGGATGCAGATAGCATCTTCCTTAAGAAACTGAAGCTCAGAGAGGCTCCCTCAGCAAGTAAGTGGCAATTGGGACTGGACCTCAGTCCTTCTGATGTCCTGCACACTGGGCTTCCAGCAGCCACTTCTTACTCTTGGCAATGTTAATACAACCAATCGCAACATCTCAGCCAGAACAACATCCCGATGATGATTGATTCCTACTATATTGGATCAAATAAAAGTCCTAAAAAACAGAAGATAAATTTAACTCTCAGTGACTTGTGTAAATCCCTAGGATGGGGGAGAAATGTGAAATATCACTAACAAAATCAATATCCCAATTGATTAATCAAGCCTTGATGATTTATTGGGTGCTCGCTCATTTGTTTGTTACAGTCCCTGCGCGCACAGCCTCTGGCTGAGATCAATAGTCAGACATTCTCCTTGGGAAAAATGTCAGGCTGTTTGGCAGGTGTGTGATTTCTTCTTGGGTGACCCAAATGCTTCCAGTTTTAGTCTTATAGAAAAATGGAGCTTCTGAATATAAGTTAAATGTAGCCTTGAAAAGATATGATTCCCAGAATTGGTGAAGCCACATGATATCGTCCATGGAGAAGTTCAACATCGCAGTCAGGCGTCTCCACCTGCAGTTGCAGTCTCACAGACTACAGGAATAAGTGCCAGCTAGACCCCCACAACAACCTGTTATGGACCCTATATAATGTCATTCACATAGTTAGAAGTCCATATTACTTGCTGAATCAAGTAGTTTCCAGTGTAGGTTTTTTCATTAGCATGCCTCATTGCTTTCCTTATTCTAAGGGGGAAGGAGAGGGAGATTGCAGGATGGGGGGGGGGGGGGGCGGTAGAGTAAGGGTTCTCTTTTAAATTTGGATGACTGTAGCCTTTATAGAGAGGCAGTATAGACTAGTGGAAAGATTAATGACCTGGGGGGGAAAAGGAGCCCAGGATCCCAGCTCCACCTCTGCCACTGACATCCTGTATGACCTTGTGCAAGTCATTTCATTTACAAAATGAGAGGGCTAAACCAGAAGATCTTTAAAATCCTATTTGGCTCTAATACCTAGTCCTTATGACTTCAAGTTAGGAATTCATTTCTAAAAACCAGGAATGATACACTCAGGGGTCACATGAGCTTTCCTTTGCCAGTATTCATTGGTCCTGGGTTGTAGTGGGATTTGTTCTTGAGAGGAAGGATGATATAGTGGAAAGTAAGTTGAAATTGGAGTCAGGAAGACCGAGGTTCAATTAAAACCCTTTTCTGACTCTTTGAAGTTGGGTGACTATGGACATGTTGGTTAACTTTTCTGTGCTTCTGTTTCCTCATCTGTAAAACAGAGACAACAATACTGAACAGAATTACTTCTCAAGGCTTTTGTGAGACTCAGAGAATGTATCTAAAAGGCTTTACCATCCTCAAAGCTTACATAAATGTCACTTACTAGCACAATGGAATGGAAGAGAGTCGCGATATCCTGCGTTCAAATTCTGCCTCTGACACATAACTACATGGCTCTAAGAATTCACTTAACCTCGAAATGCCTCAGGCAAATCTCTAGGACTACTCTCCTAAGACACAGACTCAGCTGGTGACTGTATTGATACAGGGAGTTGTTACATGGAGAGCTCCTCATTCTAACAGAAAGAACACTGACGAAATCATAGATTTTTCTATAAAATTATCAACTGCTCTTCTTAATAGTGGTGGAGCTATTTCTTCCATGATTCTCAGAAATTCTAAACAATTTCAGAATTTTCCTGGATTTAAAGACTTATGAAGTTTGGGATGAGAGTATCAATTCATTTGCACTAAAAAAGGAGATTTTATATATAATAATATATTTACTAGATATCTTATTTACATATTTTATGTTTATATTATATCTTATATGTACTATACATGAGAACATATATTATATTTTATATATTTTGTTTATATTTTACAATATTTATATATTATACATTACAATATATTTATATAGTTTATAATATAAATACATATCAATATATTTCATATTTATAACACACTGTTTTATAATATGTAATGTTATATAATATTTTATTATACATTATACTATTTATATTATGTGTAATATATTATATTAATATACAATTTTATATTTTATTTTTAGTAAATTTTTATTTTTAATATATATTAATAATATGTAAATTTTTATATATAAATATTATATAAAAATAAAATATTTTAATAAAGATTAAAATAAAAGATATTTTATATATCTTGCTTATATTATATATTTGTTATATTATATGTATATATAGTATATATGCACACCTATATGGATATGTGGGTATTTATCTGCATATTTATTTACTTATTTTTATTAATATATATTATTTATATATACTGCCTCCCTAACTAGTAATTCTGTGCTACAGTCCAATTCAATTCAAAAAATATTTTTAAGTGTGCAAAGTTTGCAACAGGTTGTGAGTGAATTACAAAATATAGGCAAGATGTTGTCTCTTCCCCCAGAGATCCCACAGTATAGTAGAGGAATGGTGTGCCCGCAAATTATTCTAGTTTTAAAGTTATAAAGGATGGCACACAAGGACCTTGGAAGCCATCCAGTCCAACTCCCTCATTTTAAAGATAAAGAGACCCAGGGCAGTAATTTGTTCAAAATCCCACATGTATCCATCCATCCCCAAATCTAGCATTCTTACCATGGTATTATATAATGTATAACAGGACTACTAGAAAGTTAGGAAACAACACATTATTCAAGGTCCTCGGAGGGAAAAATCACATATGACAGAGGGCTTAGAGGAGGCTCTGTAAAAGAAGAGGTCTTTAGGTTGGTCTTCAAAGATTCAATAGGAATTAAACAAGAAAAGACATTGAGCGAGTACATTCCAGGCAAAGAAAACAAGTTAAGCAAGAGCAGAGGACAGCGCACACAATGGTGTTTGTCCTTTGTTCTCCAAGAAGACCAGTGACATGAGGAGGGTGAAGCAGAGCTGTGTAAAGTCATCAGCCTTACTCTCTCCTCCAATCATCCAAGTCCAGTGGCAAGACATAGGTGAAGATGACTAGTGACGGCCCCCAGAACGTACACTTTGCCTTGAGGGGATGACGGGGAAGGAGAGAGAGAGAATGTGGACGAATTGACAGTATGAGACAAGCCTGAAATTAAGCATATACAAATAAACAAATGAAACAACACATAACCTCAGGGAGCACACATTCTATGTGTCGTGGAGGTGGAGTGTGATGAAAGGAAGAGGGCAGGGGGAGACAGGAACATATAAAAGTACCCAGAAATAAGGACCACATCTGTGATTTCACTGATATGCAGAACTTCAGGGTGAGGAAATATACTATATCAATTTATCTTAGCACCAGGTCTGAAACTTTGGTCTTAGAGACTTGGCTAGAGAACTGAGGGGTTCAATGAGTTGCCCAAGGTCATACTGTCAGTATGCATCAGAGGCAGGTCTTGAACCCAGGCCTTTCTGGCTCTGGCTCTCTATCTGCTCTTTTATGTGTGTATATATACACATAATATAAAGAGAATAAATACAAACAAATACAAATTGGTTAAATACAAAGTAATTTGAAAGTGAAGGCCACTGAGAGGGTAAGGTAAGACTTTATAGAAAAGGGGCTGGTGCCATCTGTGCCAGTGTGGTCATCAAGTGAAGTGGGCATCCAGAGTTCTACGGGATTTGCATTCTCACTCGTTTGCATGAGATATACCCTGCCTGGAATAATGTCATCTTGTCTCCTCCCCTTCCCAGGCAGAAAATGGATCACTTTGGTCTCTGGGGAAGACATCTTCACATCTGACTCAGTCTTTCAAAGATCCACCTTCTCTCCTCCAAGAAACCTACTTACTGCAGATCACCAACTAACTGCTTATGTATTGCAGTTCTTAGCTTCTTCAAGCAAAAAAAAAGCAATAAATCCAGCAAAACATTTTTATTGCATTGGAATTTTACTGTTCATCCCTTATTTTAAAAAAATCTTTTCAGTTTATTTTATAAGGAAAGGGAAGAATAAGTAAATAAGTATAAAGAGACAAGTTTAGTGGATTGTCTATGCCCCAAGGAATAAAGGCCGTATTCCTTTTTTCCCCTCTTAGCCATGCCCTCGTCCTACTAGCATCATCAAATAGACTTGCCTCTGTCCATGGTTCTCTTCACCTAAAGGACTGCTTTGCATGAAAGGTCAACAGCTCAAAGCCTAAAGACAGTTCCTGGGAAACCAGGGGAGTTTCAAATTATTCAAAAGAAAAGGTTTTCAATTTTTCATCATTGGCCAAATGCTATATATGACATCTTTAAAAAATGTCAGCAATTGCTCTCTCTTCTCTCTACTTACAGGATATGTGTGTTGTCCATGTAGGTTGTGTATATATTCATATGGATTGGTCTAAATACATATTGTGCCCCAAACTTAAAGGCAAAAGTTTGGCCCCTTCCCACTAAATGCTAGTTACACAAAAAGGCCATCACAAATAGTGAATCAAGGAAATTCATTGATCTAAGGAGATAGCAAACAGAAATCAGAAGTCACACAGATCTGAATATACTAATATATAACATATGTGTATACATACACATATGTATCGATATAGATATACATACAGATACATACAGAGTAAATGAAAACTCACTTTTGGGTGAGATATCTTGGCTCAATCAAGAGAAATTCCCTAGCCAAAGGGAAAATTCCTCAAAGTCTCTAAGGAGATAAGCTAGAAATTAGGGGACATATGGAGGCACCAGTTTCTCTGCATGTCTGCCTCTTTGCAAAATCTTTCCCCTTTCTGCATGATTCTGAAGGTTATGACCCCACACATGTTCTGTCTTGAACAAGGAAGGAATAAGAATATTTCTCCTCTCCCAAGCCCTTGAACCAACTCTATTTTTTACACAGGTGTGTAGTGTGGAATCATCATTCTCTCTCCAAGGAAAGTCATATGAAAGTACTATAGGCTTCAGTCCAGGGTTACATACTCCTTTTTTCCTCTCTTTCAATCTATCCATTTTTATGTAAAAGCACATGAAGGATAAATAGCCCATCAAATGTCTGCTGTCATACTCTCAGTTGTGTAGCAAACTAGGGAAAACCGACTTATGTGTCCTTTAAAATTTAAGGATATAGAGCTGAAAAGGACCTTTAAAAACTCAGGATTCATAATGACTGGTCATAGTTCATTCTATCAGAAATCTAGACTCATGCAGACTATGTCCTAACCTGGGAGCTGACCTCTAAAGGGTCATTTCTTCTCTTTAACTTAACACACACACCTCTACCTCAAGTTACTCCAGGAAAAAAATCTCCTAATTTGGTAAAGCTCATATCTAGTTTTTCTAATAAGTGGGTAAAATGATTCCCAGCTCTTATACAATCATTTAAATTTGCATGTGCAAATCAAATATGGGATAAACTTTATTTTTCCCCCAATGAAATAGATTCACATGAGCCTGTGAATAGATGCAGACATAAACCATGCAAAGAGAACATCAGCTCCCCCTAGGAAGGAACTGAAGTTAGGGTTCTAACTGAGCTTATTCTTTGACATTCCACTGAGTCTCTCTTGGCCAAAGAGTCCTCCACAATCCTCCCTCCCTAGAAGTCGTGCCACTCTGTTTGTGTTTTAGACTTTCCATACAAAGCAAGTACTTTAAGGGCTGCTGAACATGCAATCCCCTTGCCATAGAACCAACCTACACTACCTAGATAAGTCACTGGCTTTGTTCTCCAAACAGAATGCTACTTGGGATGTGTGATGGTGATGCACATCTTTCTCCAGTGACCATGTTGGGTCAACCCTCTTCTCTCTCTAGAAGATCCAGTCCTCAAACTCTCAAACTAAGGAACTTTTGAACTTGAGTTTCCTCCTGAAGTAACTCCCAAAACTAGAGTTGCTCGGGCAATCAACAAATCAATCAACAAGCATTTGTTTTATGTAGAAGACATTGTTCAAAGTGCTGGAATCTCCTAAAAGCTAGATTCCAGGATCACATTACCAAGGAAACTCAAAATTCTTCTTCCTCCACATACCAAATATGGTGCATGAACTACCCTCTCAATTACTTGCAAATGCATAAACTCCCACATGCTCCTCCTACCTCAAAGCGTTCATTGCAAATCTTAGGAAAGGAGACTAGACACAAGCACAAATCCAAGAGACTCAGCTAGTTAGTTAACTTGCTTTTATGGACCACAGAGAGGGGCAGCTATGCTGCCAAGAGCTCATTCTCCTGAATCTCAGTCAAACTGAGGAAACTCCTGTATCCCCTCAGCAAGGAACCAGTGGACATGCCCACAAGCCTCCAAACAAAGGCCTAAACCCTGAATTCTTATTCCATTGACTTAGGGCCTCCCCTGAGCAATGCCCGTTATAGTGGCATGGCAGTGATCCAGATTCTTGAATATTCTATCAGCAAAATGAAAACTATGAACAATTTTACCTAGTTGTAGAGGCCTCCATTAAATGCATGCAATAAGATGGTCTGCTGTTCAAGAACTAACCTAGCTTGGGTGGTGCAGCAATGAGAGTGCTGGACTTGGAGTCAGGAAGACCTCAGTTTAAATCTTGTCTAAGGTACCTACTCCAATGTGATCTGGGCAAGTCACTTTTTCTCTGTCTGCCTCATTTCCCTCATTTGCTAAATAGGGATAATAATAACATGTGCCATTCAGAATGGTTGTGAAGATTAAATGAGATAATAAATGGACTTTGCAAATCTTAAAGAGCTATTTAAATGTTGGCTCTCATTATTAGAATGAGACCCATTCCCAAAAGGGGAGAGCAAGGTGGCTCAGTAGATAGTGCTGAGTCTAGAGTCAGGAAGACCTGAGTTCAAATCTTGCCTCAGACACTTCCTAGTTGTAAGACCTTGTGCAAGTCATTTAGCCCTATTTGCCTCAGTTTCCTTGTCTGTAAAATGAGCTGGGAAAGAAAATGGCAAATTATTCCCATGTCTTTGCCAAGAAAAACCGAAAAGGGCTGCATATGACTGAACAACAACAACAACAAACATCTCTAAAAGGTAAGGAGACCAGGACAAGATGAATCATGGAATACATCCCAGATATGTGGTGTGCTGGATGATGTTTATTTAATAGGCCCCTCAGAATCACCATGGGGCCATGGAGAATGATGGCTTTCACATGGTTAGATCACAAGCATGCTTGTGTGTAATGTTAATGTAAGGTTAATGGTGGGTGGGAGGAAGAGTTAAAGATCTTTCCTGCCCATTAATAGGCCCCAATACCTTTTATTAATTTCTAATGAAGGTCATGCTCTCCTGCTCTGAAAAGTATATAAGCACTCTGAGGTAAGGTTTTACTTTGGGGCTTACTCATGGGAAGTATTTGTTTGGCTAGATGAGACTCTGGGTAGCCACTAAGGAGCCCCATGGCTTTGAAAACCCATATGTTGGTGCTTCTCTCCCTGATAATTGTATATGTATGGTCAGACAGTTGGATCTGTCTGTTTATCTGTGATGTATGTATTGCTTATGCTCAGACAGTTGGAAGCCCTGTCTTTATTTCTCTGCTTGTATTTTCTCTGTTGGTATACATGCTTAATTAAAGTGAGTGTTGACCCCTCAAACGTTGCTTTCCTTTTAGAAAAGCAGATCTAAGAACCTGTACAGCAGGCCCTCCTGTGTATGTCAGGGTCCTTGCTGTTACACTGTAATAAATCAGGGTGCCAGAGGCCATGTCTAAATAGAAGACTCATCAGCCATGTTCCACCAATATTTGGTTTGGTAATTTTCCACTGCTATTAGCCAAGGTATCAAGAGAGATTTCTCTTCTAAACAACAGATGAATGAAATTCAGTTTTTCCACTATCATTACTACTAAGGCACCCAACTCCAATCATGTTGATAAGGTATAGCACATACAAACCACCATTTAAACATGCACAAAGAATTTTGCCGTGATGTGATAAAATATTAAAGCTGGGAAATAACAGATCTTGGAGATTAGACAATATACACAATAGGTAAGTTGACATATAATCTCATGCTACTCAGCTAGACTAATTAAATAATAAAGCATGAATTAGTTTTTTATAGGCCTTGCCTGATTCCCTTTCTTATAATTGTCAGTTTCATATGCACAAAAATATTGGTAACAACTCTTTCTGTTGGCAAAAAACTAGAAATTGAGGGAATGCCAATCAAATGGGAATGGCTAAATAAGTTGTGATATATGATGGTGATGGAATATTATTATGCAATAAAAAATGATGATCTATAAGCTCTCAGAAAAATTTGGAAAGACATGAACTGATGCAAAGTAAAACGAGCAGAACCAGGAGAAAATCGTGTATAGTAACAGCAATATTGGAAGATAATCAGCTGTGAAAGATTTAGTTATACAATGATCCAAGACAACTCTGAAGGACTTATGATGAAAAGTGTTCTCCAACCCCAGAGAAAGAACTTATGGATTCTAAATACAGATTGAAGCATTTTTAATTTTATATTTCTTGGATTTTTTTTATTTTGGTCTATTCTCTTTCACAACATGAATAATATGGAAATATGTTTTGCTTGACTACACATGTATAACCTATGTCAAATTTCTTGCCTTCTAAATGAGGGAAGGTAGGGAGAGAGAGGGAGAATTTGGGACTCGGTTTTAAAAATGAATGTCGAAAACTGTTTTTACATGTAATTGGGGGAAAATAAAATACTAAATTAAAAATAAATGATAATAATAATTGTCGGTGCCATTTGGGCCACTGTCCTTCCTTGCTAGTTGTATACCTACCGAACCCAAAGTTGAGCTATTTAATTCATGTCGCCTGGTCACTGGAAAATCAAGGTGTTTTTCCATCTGGATCCCGTACAGATACTACAGTTTCTGATTGAAACTTTTCTCCCTGAATTAGTCCATGCTAGAACTCAACAGTAATTCCTGAACTCTGCTCAATGTAACTTTCTGAATTAATTTCTTCAGTGTTCTAGTGTGACAGCCTGCTTAAGGACATTCATGACTGTGTCTCTCCAACTTTCATCATTTGTTTCTGATTTTAATGTTTGTTTGCTTGTTTTTTCTAATGAGCTAAGAAACCTCCACATTCCTATGCAAAGACCTGCCAATATGGAACAACTTATCCTAACTTCTCAAGGTTTATTTAAGTAATTTTCCCTTCACTTAATAATAAACATAAGATAATCAGGTAGTAATTTAGATCTCTCTTCCTACCATTGTAATGGAAAACTGATACTAGAAAGACTCTGCCTACACAGTACCAACCATCTGGATGTGTTCAAATGAGTCAGTAGGGCAAAGAAGAAATGCTTAATAATGAAAGGTTAAAAACCTAAGGCATGAAGACCCACTACAGTATAACATTGTCTAGACTCATAGGTCGGTATAAAAAGGAGAATAAAACCCAATATGGCCAAAAAAGAGTATATACCTGAATGCAGGAGATTCCCCTGGGATACATAGCACAATCCTGGTAAAGCAGAAAATAGTTGGAACAATTGACAGTTTCACTGTGATATTTAAAGGAGCAAATTAATAGAGGGGACTTAGTATATCTTTGATCAAATTAGTCTCTACCTGATGGTAAGAATGTAGGGGCTTATTTCAGTGGAATGAGCACAGTGAAAAGAAGAATTAAGACTGGTAGCTATGATCAACTATGGCACTCATGTCATATGCTAGTGTCTAGGGACAGCTCTTCCTCATTTGCAGTACGTGGTAAGGATTCAGAAAGGGTCAAGGAACAGTCAATATAGTGTTTGCTGCCCAACAACTCCAGGAGAAATGCCAGGAGCAGAACAGAGGTCTGTACACAATGCTTGTAGATCTGACCAAGCAAGGCCTTTGACACTGTTAGTCATGAGAGTTTATGGAAAATTGTGTCAAAATTTGGTTGCCCAGAGAAGTTCATCAGTATTGTACGTCAGTTTCATGATGGTATGTTTGCCTGGGTTCTGGTTAGTGGACAATGCTCTTGTGCCTTCCCAGTCACCAATGGAGTGAAACAGGGCTGTGCGCTTGCTCCCATGCTTTTTAGCATGATGTTTTCAGTCATGTTGTCAAATGCTTTCAATGAGGATGAACACAAGATCAAGGTCAACTACCATACTGATGGTAAGTTCATCAATTTGAAAAGGCTACAAGTCAAGACCAAAGTGGATGGAGTACTGGTGCATGATTTTCTGTTTGCTGATGATTGTGCACTCAATGCAGCCTCTGAAGCTGAGAAGCAACAAAGTTTGCATCAGTTCTCTGCTGCCTGTGCTAGTTTTGGCCTAATAATTAACACCAAGAAAACACAGGTGCTCCATCAGCCACCACCACACCATCCATATGTGGAACCATCGATTACAACAAATGAAGAAGTTTTGAAAGCTGTGGATAAGTTCACCTTTCTTGGTAGTGTACTTTCCAGGGATGTATACATTGACAATGAGGTTGATGCACACATTGCCAGAGCTAGCTCAGTATTTGAGAGGCTCCGAAGAAAAGTTTGGGGGAGTAAAGGTATTAGACTGACTACCAAACTGAAGGTGTACAGAGCTGTTGTGCTGACCTCATTGTTGTATGCTTGTGAAACATGGACAGTCTACCAGTGCCATGCCAAGAAACTGAATCACTTCCATTTGAACCGTCTTAGGAAGATTCTGACGATCACTTGGCAGGATAAGATGCCAGACACTGAAGTCCTTGCTCAAGCTGAACTGTCAAGCATTCAAACTATGCTTCAGAGAGTGTAACTCCGATGGGCTGGCCACATTGTTTGAATGCAAAATATATGCTTGCCAAATAGACTATTTTATGGACAACTCACATGGGGCTGGCGATCACATGGTGGTCAGAAGAAGTGATACAAAGACACTCTCAAGCTCTCTCTCAAGAACTTTGCAACATGGGAGACATTGGCACAGGACTGCTCAGCATGGTGTGCCCACATCAGAAAGGGTGCTGCACTCTATGAGCAAAGCAGAATTGAGACAGCACAAAGTAAAAGTAGAATGTGCAAATTTGGAGTATCCACCTCAAATATGCATACAGACTATCCGTGCCCAACTTGTCATAGAGCATTCCAAGCTCATATTGATCTGATCAGCCACAGTGGGACACACTGAAACTTTACTTTACCATGGTGATGTCATTTTGATCCTTTTCAAAATGAAGGACAAAAACCAACCAACATGGTAAGGAGTAGGGAAAGAAGGAGAGAAGAAGAGCTCATAGGCATTTTTATTATTTTAGGGTTGTGCTCTATGCTTCTCCAGAATCTACATACAGTATGTGTCAGAATTGGTGGAGGAAGCAATGATTAAAACTATAGTCAGATCCAACTTAGCATTACCTAGCAGAATTGTACCAGCTAAGTACAATTTCCTGATTTCCCAACAAAAGAGGTAGAACCATCCACAAAATCCTTTTCAAATGCTTCATTGTGGCATGGATGTGACTCTAGGTTCTCAAAAGCCAGATCAGCAAAGCAGAAATTCTAGCAGTTTCTAATTTACTGAAAAGAGTGATGCCATGGAGGACATGATGGATTTAAAGTCAAAGGACCTGGATTCAGATTCCAGCTCTCTTACTTATAACCTGTGAAACTTTGGGCAAGTCACTCCCTTGGCCTCAGTTTCCTCATCTTCAAAATGAAAGGTTTAGAATAAATAGTCTTTAAAACTCCTTCCAACTCTTAACTAATGATTCTATGAAATGCCTTTGAGTACTGGTCCGGCAGCTCTTATGACCGATAGACAAGCCATTGGACAATTCATTCTTTAGTGGATGTAGCCATGAAACAAAGAAAAATACAAAATGGTACTCAGTTATGCATAGTCCCCTCCTCCTTTTTCTGTGACAGTGGCAGAAGCAGAAAAAAGGGATAGAAAGTCCTAAGAGTCATTGCTTTTAGACTGTCAATAAACATTAACTTAGATATCAGTAGTCTAAACATGAACTCCTTATCTAGTGATCAGTCAGTGTTAATCTTGCATTCATGTGATAAATAGAACCAAAAACCTAAATGAAGTTGAAGCTAAAGGGAAGGACAGCTCACAAGTTCTCCTTGAAGGGACTAGTAGAGGAAGTTAGTCGAGTTGGTTTAATAATACATCCAAAGGCAATAAGAAATATTGTTTCATGGGACATTTGATTATAATCATGTCACAGTATTCAGGATAAGTATTTTTCCCCAAAAAACCAACCAACCAACAAAAAAAAAAAAACCACCATTAAAATTACTGCAGCTTCTGTGCCAACATCTGTCATGGAGGATTAGTAGGAAGAGACATTCTATGAAATATTTGATTGGACTCTCTAACTTAAATGACTATATACTCTCCTTCTTAGTGATTTTAATCCAAAAGTGGGCATAAGGCAGAATAGTTTTGGAAAACATGATCCAAAGTCTTATGCACTGTGTTCTGTCTTTGACTATAGTTGTCAACTGATACATCTCACAGACTAAACACCTTGATATATGAAGTACTCAACTAAATTCTGCATAACTTGTTGTATAGATATATCCATCCATCCGTTCATCTATCTGCATATGTGTATATATATATATATATATATGGATGGATGGGTGTGAGCATGGATGGATAGATACATCTTTTACGTGTTAACCCTGGATAGAAACTGAGACCTGCTATCAGGGTCACAAAGCTAGACTTCCAGGTAATAAGTAAATAAAAAGTCTCCCAACTTAATCCACTTTTTCAGAATTAGCTCCAAGTTACTAGATCAATAGTATAATCTCCTCTTCTCCCATTCTACACCTATACATAGAATTGTACTTTCCCTTGGGCAGAGCACCCCAGGCAAGGAGGGAAAAGGGAGGGGAAGGGAGGGAGTAGGGTAAGAAGGAGAGAAGAATAGCTTCTTCCCCTCACAGTAAGAATTTCTTTTCATTAAAGGGGTCATTCCTTCAGTAACTACTTCAAGAGGCCTAGTTATTGAATGGGTATATCTCACTCAAAGTGAGAATCTGATAAGACCTTAGCCTAAAATGGGTAGGGTCTCCTATTGCATTCTGGGCCATCTCCAGTCATCCTTATCTGGTCACTGGATCCAGATGGCTCTGGAGAAGAAACTAAGGTTGGTGACCTTGCACAGTCCTCCCTCATGCAAATCAAAGTCAACTGCAACTCATGTCATCATCTTGATGTCATGGTCTTCTTCGAGAATGAAGGACAAACACAATAACTATATAATTTCTATCATAATCAACCTCTTTTCCTAAGAGCCAAAGTGAAAAGCAAATGTTTCCATCTTTCATATTAAATTTTCAGTGGCTGAGGAGTGGTTTTTAGATGTCATTTTCTCTCCTCTAAGACAATAATTTGTAGGGAAAGTCATTCCATTTTGTCCTTCTGATATATACCTCACCACTGCACCAAGAAGGCTCCTGAGGAGAAAGCGAGGCAGGTGACTTTGCACAGCTCTCCCTCACTGAAATTCATTGGTGTGTCATGACATCACCTCCCTGGTCCTGGTTCTCTTTGAGAACAAAGGACAAATAGCAACAGCCCTTCATGTTGAGCTTTGTGTCACTTCCTCGTAAAAGTAAAAAAGGGATATTTGTTCAAATGCACGTCTGCAATATCCCAGCTTCTGAGAAAAGTATGTCTATGAGCTCTTGCTGATTAAACACATTATACTGTACTTAGTTACTAACAGTATAGTCTGTAAGTATTGTACTAATTAAATTTATGCTTTCTCATTTGAAAAGTTTTACTCAGAAAGTCTGTTGTATTGGAATGCAATAAGATTAGACAGACAAAGAGAATGTGCATGCAGTTCTGTCCTAGTTTTGTTTAAATATGCCAGAGTATATTTCTTGGTTGTCCTTGACCTTGAATTACAACATCTTATCCAATCTCTACCTATCCCATTGCTGGCAGCAACTATGAGCTCATAGATAAAACATTCATCTGGAAAAAAAAAAACTTTCATCTTGAGCCAGTGGGTTGATAAGAATGTCTCTTCACATATTCAGGCCCTTTTAATTAATTTAACATTTTAAAATGAAGTTAAATGTTAAATGTGGCTTCTGACCCCAGGACTCAACCCACAACACAAGTATGAAAGTTAGGGCTAAAGAAAACTGATTAAAAACATTGTAAACTACACAGGAAAACAAAATTTGTTAACAATTTCTTTCTTTATATACACAAACAAAGCCTACCCTAATCTACTGCTTTCTTCAAAGATCTGCCTCCCTACCATTGGCACTTATTCCAGGGGCATCAGCAGTAGTTCCAGTGCCAGGGACATGCAGGTCTGGCTGAACATATGCCTATTGAAAGTGCCTATGGACAAGGTCAATGAATGTAAAACTGAACACTATCCAATGGCACCTCAAAGTTTTATGCCAATAAATTTGGCTTGTGATTTACATGTTTTATGAATTGATTTCATTCCATTTCTCTGGCATGGCTATTGACTTACTACAAAATCCATCCCTTTAGATAACACTTGCTTCTTAGAGACAGAGGAAACCAATAAGCACCCCAAACCCCAGTTTAATGACCAGAACCTTCATCTATATAATTGATTACCATCATCTTTAAAGAAATAGTTAAGAGGCCCTGGATGCAGCAAATAATCTAATTTTTAAAAATTGATTATATTTTAACTAATGAAAAATAATTTGTTATAATATGGGAGTCATTCCCAAATCAGCCATTTGTTGTCACTCACCCCTTGAACTTGTTAGATCTGGTGATCTTCTGCATTGCTGCTTTTGCTGTGTATTGCTGCCAACAGCAAAATCTCTGGCACACTACAGTGTACTAACCAGAACTAAACACAAGTTCCCAGATCTGTTCTGATCAGGATAGACTACAGGGTGACTGTCATCTCTCTCAATCTCGATACTGTTAACACCTTTTGAGCTTCAGTTCACTAATACACCCATAACTTTTTTCAAAAAACTGCTTACTAGCCATCACCCATCCCATTCTTGTGAAATATATTTTCTTAATCAATGGAGAACTGAATTAAATTTTATCTTATTTCATTCAACCCAGTGTTCTAATTTGTCAAGATCTTTGGGGAATCTTTACTTTTTCATCTGACATGTTAGCTAACCCATCACTTAGAATGAAATCTCCGTATGATCAGGGATTCTTTATGCTTTTGCCTTTGAATTCCTACAACCTAGAACAGTGTTTTTCACATAGTAGGCACTTCACAAATTGAAATAAATTAAATTGAAATTTAATAAGAAGGTCATTTTTGTCTTCATCCAAATCACTGATCAATAATGGTGTATAGCAGTAGAAATGGGGCCACTAAATCATACCCTACGGGGACGTGCAGGCTGTATATTGATTTAGAAAACCATATATTATTAACATTATCTATGTCCTATTGTATTTTTATTTACGTTGTTAAATAGTTCCCAATTACATTTTAGTCTGGTTCAGGCTACTCTCTAGAGAGTTTTGTGGACCAATGGTGTTTACTATCTCTGCTGTATACTAAGAACCAAGCCCTGATTCCTGGAGTACTCCCCTAGTGACCTCCTTCTAAATTTATATCAATGAGCCTCATTTAATTTTTTGTGAAAAAGTCCTTAGTAAAACCTTGCAGCACCATAAAATTGGAGCTCTTACTATTACCTAAACCTCAGAGTTGTTGTGAGAAAAGTGTTTTGTAAACTATAAAACATGATAGACAAGTCAACCACAATTTTTTTGACTCTGGCATTAGCCCAGTTTTGCACACACTACTCTCCCTGTTCCATAGTCATTCCTTCAGGTAAAATAATTGCCAAGCAATGACCTCACTAAACCCTGAGTAGTTTGTAATAAATATTGATTGAATTAGAAGATTGAGGTCTGAGAATGCAGATTTGTTTGCTTTTTTCAAAGGCACCTAAATTTGGATGGATATAGTTCCTTCTTAGAATACATTTTCCACTGATTTCATTCCATTCATGAAGCCCCACTGAGTACCAAGATACAGACATCCTGTGCTCTGCACATTTTCATAAACTCCAAACTGTTTATTAGGCATTTCTTTCCAACACTGGCAAAATTTATGCGATTTTTGTTTTCCCTGAAAGCCCCAAGAAGGACCATTTTATGACTAAAACCCATGAAAATGAGAAAAGTGGAATCTTACAAAGACACATACAGAAAAATAGAAAAACAGTTGGCTTAATGTCCTGAAGCACCTGAAGCAGAGGAACCCAAAGGCATAGCTTTGGTCATCTGACAGAGAAGGAAACAGAATTGGGGGTGGGGAAGGGCAAGACATTAGTATCATCATATCAGCAGAGGAGGGATAGGGATAGGGCCTAGAAGAAAAACCTTGAAAATAGAAAAAGACTTTCTAATATTGAACACCTTTCAAATAAAAAAAAATTCCTACTTCTTTTTATTCTTTTCCTCTACTTTCCTCCCTTTTCATTCTTTCACTGAGGTTAGAGGGAGTCGATCTCTGATATTTATTTGAATATTGATTAATTTTGTGTCAAGGCTTGTCAAAGCTATAGGAGTAGCCCACTCTAGTCTGAGCTGAATTTTATGGAGAGAGATCTTTACTTCTCCATTTTTGGCTTTGAGAGGTACTACTTTCCTTTGGTGGATCGATTAGGTGGCAAGTGATCTATAGCAGATGGTGTAATAACATTGGCTTCATCTGAAGAATTCTGTGTGTATCTGAAAAATCATCTCGAAAGAAATTTTTTTTCAGTCCAGCTCTAGCCAAGGACTGACAGATTTGCCCAAGACTCTGAGGTTAGTGGCCACTCACATGCCTAAACTGTTCAGAAACTACCCCATCCTTGTGACTAACACTAACACCAAGGTAGAGGGATAAGAATGTCATACTGCCTACATAGACTTTGAGTTTCTTGGAAAAGGGCATCATTTATATTTGAAATTGAGCTGGAATCTTGCCAGTAGTTCTAGGAGTCCACTCAAAATTCTCCATCTGCTCTCCTGCTCCCCTACCTCAAACTCCTGATTCTACCCACATAAACTGTGATGGGGTCCAGAGTTTCACACCCCTGTCTAAAGATCATCATCATCATCATCATCACTATCACCATCACCATCATCATCATCATCACCATCATCACCATCACTATCATCATCATCACCATCATCATCACCATCACCATCATCATCATCATCATCATCATCACCATCATCATCATCATCATCACCATCATCATCATCATCATCATCACCATCATCATCATCATCACCATCATCACCATCACTATCATCATCATCACCATCATCATCACCATCACCATCATCATCATCATCACCATCATCATCATCATCACCATCATCATCACCATCATCATTATTATTATTATCATTATCATCACCATCATCACCTTCATCACCACCATCATCATCATCATTCTCACCATCATCGTATCTCCCATTCATAGAGCACTTGATGGTTTGCAAAGCACCTTACAATATCTCATTGGATTCATACAACAACCCTGTGAAGGAAGAGCTGTTTTACAGATGGTAAAACCATCTGAGAAACATCCAGAGATTAAGCAATTTGCCAGGGGTAATACGCCTAGGAAGTCTCTCAGGTAGGATTTGAACCCAGATTTTCTTCATCAAATCCAACACTCTATTTTCTATGACATAATGCTTTTCACTAGATCATAGATAGACTACAGAAAGATTTTTCTTAGCAAAATGATCCAGTGTATACGAGACAACTATTTAACGTCTCCTGTCAGAATACCCTCAGTTTCTCAGCTGTTAGTTAAGTTTCTCTCTACATAATTTACACTGGGATTATGCTTGATCAGTAACAACAGCCACATCTAGGATTTATACAGTGCTTTAAGGTTTGTGAAACACTTCATGTGTGGCAGCTGATTTGATTACAATAACCTTGGAATTTAGGTGCTATTATTTCCCCATTTTACAGATAAGGAAATTGAGACCCAGAGAGCCTTCTTTATTGTCACACAGTTACTAAGCATCAGAGGTAGCAGTTGAACTCAGGTCTTTCTGACTCCCAATTTAGCACTCAAACTGTTGGGTTTCATTAATAATACTGATAATGCAGATCAAAAAACTTGTGTTAAATGAGAAGTCAACTCATCCTAGAGGGTATGACCCAAAATTCCTATTTAATCCTACCAGCCTAGCTTATCTAAAAGTCTGGAAGAATTTTATATCAGTCATAAAGAACAGTGTATTATGGGGGAGCAAGCATGCTCAGAACTCAGTTCAAATCTTGACTCTACTGGGTATTTATTACCCTTAGCAGATAATTTCTACATTTCAGGTCTCAGTTTCCTTTCCTGTAAGTTTATACTTTTGAAAAATTTATTGGAATTTCATTGTGATCATAAACTTATGATTGCATCATTTTAAGGCATTCCACTTGAGAAATTACATCTAGAAATTCAGGTTAGGACTTGTTCTGCAGCTTATCTTTGAATTTTTGGTGGATTTACTAAGTGACTTGCTCAGGGTAACTCAGCCAAGACCTCAAACTCAGTTCTTGCCTGATTTCAAGGACAACTCTCTCCCCATTGTGCTGTTGGTTGTCCCAATTCTTAAATTTTAACTCAAATTAGGTGATGCTTTCTAGGCAGAGGAGTTCATAATCCAAACAGGAACACAAGCTACCAAAATCAATAAGTTGGCAGAAATGACATCATACAAAGCATGAAATAGTCATTCTACAGAGAAACATTAATTAACATACAACAAAAATCATACAATCACGAAATCACAGACTTAGGACCTAAGACCTCATCTGATCCAGCCTTCTCCTGGAGCGTTATTGCCCTCTTACAACACCCTTTCCCCAAGCATCCAGCTTCTTTTTAATGCCTCACCCCAATCTCTGATGGAAGAGTCCATTCAGCTTTTATTTTAAAATTATTGCTTATATTAAGCTAACGTCTGTTTTCTCCTAATATCTTTTATTGATCTTAGTCCTACTATAAAGCCAAACAGCATAAATTAATCCCTCTTACAAGTGATAATCATTTCAGTTTTTGAAGACAAATCTCATGTTTCCATACTCTCTTCTCCAAGCCAAACAGCCATCTAAATCCAATTCCATTCAGTCAGTCATTAAGCTTTATTCAACTTGCTATGCGCCAGGTTGGAAGGAAATGGCAAACCACTCCAGAATTTTTGCCGAGAAAACCCTAAATGTGGTCATGAAGTGTCAGACGTGACTGAAAGCAACTGAACAACATTCAAAGCTAGTTCTTTCTCCCCATCACTGGTACTGTGCCAAGTACTGGATATACATAGAAGGGCAAAAAACAATCTCTACCCCCAAGAAGCTCACATTCTAACGGAGAAGACAATATGCAAATAACTATAAACAGTGAAGTGGGAGTTATCTTGAAAGAAAAGCAGGAGTGTTAAGGAGGGCCAGGACAATCTCTTGAAGGAGATTTCAACAGGTATCAATTAATACATGTAATATACTGTCTTAGGCACTGAAAATGCAAAAATGAAAACTAGGTCCTCAAAGAGTCTGTGCTCTACTGCAATGAACAATATGCATATAAATAAACAAAAATGCATATAAAGTAAATATAAAATAGTTGGGGTGAGAAGGGACAGGATTAAAAACTGGAGGAATCAGGAAAGGTTCTGTATAGAATTATGCCTTGAAGGAAGAGTGAGGGATTCCAAAAGAAGGCAAGAAAGAAGAAAGTTTATTCCAGGCTTGGAACAAGGTCAATTATGAAAATCAATTTCCTCAACCAGGAATATTTAGGGATATATTGAGATAGGTTGATGCAGGGGTGGGGAACCTGTGACCTCAAGGTTACATGTGGTCCTCTAGATGCTCAAGTGCTGCCCTTTCACTGAATCCAAATTACAAGAACAAATCCCCTTAATAAAAGGATCATTAGACAGACCCTGAAGGTCCTTTCCTCTGAGAGTCAGTATTTTTGCCTTTACACCATCCCTATTATATAATAGGTAATATATAAGAATAGTCTCTCTGAATTTTTGAGAACACCATGGATTTCATGGACAAATATTTTTAATTCCAGGAAATTCTACTTTCCCTGCACATGGCACATGATAATTTATTTTGTGCTAAGTCATATATGTTACCACGAAGGCTCAAAGCTTCCAGAGTACATTAACACTAAGGGGAGCACAATTTTCAAACCTACATAGGATACCCAAATGCTTTATGACATCTCTATGCCCACACCATGACATTACCCAATGGATTTCTTGGAGAAAGAAATTATGAAGGTGATTTTTACATTAAAAAAAATTGATTTTTTTTTTTCCTCTTATAGTAAGAGAACTCCCATGAATATAATTCTATCAGGTGTCCACATAAAAAGGGTCTCTTTCTTTAATGAAAAAAGTTTTGCACAAAGGCTGAACACATCCTTCCTTCTTTAAAGGCAATCTCACCAGGACTGGGTGGAGTCAGGATAATACAATGGAAACCAAAAACAAAAGTAGATGAAGACCATTACTTATGCAAGATGTATGTCATTAGCAGAAATCACATTGCTGCAATTCCTGCACATGGAATACATTCAAAGCTAGTTCTTTCTCTCCATCACTGGGTCCTCTCTGGCTCATGATGTGCTCACAGTGCCCTCCACTGTCCCTAACCATCTCAACACTTCTACATTTGGCACAATAAAAGCAAAGGAGGGGCAAGTCCATGTAGGGTCTACGCATGTCCTGCCCACTGGGGTCCCAGGATCTTTACAACTGGTCAGGCAAATAGCCACCAGCTGGCTTTACTTAGCCTTCCAAGTGCCCCTGGGGTTTTAGGTTCCAGCTCAGGAAATTTCAGAAAACCTTTGTCTTTGGTCACATCCGGAGCCTTGATTGATCACCCACACCACAAATGAGCCTTTTTGTTCAGGCCATTGCTGGGTTTTTGCCTCATTCTGATATTTACATACCTATTAATTCAGATGACAAAAAGCACGGCCGAGGACACCAAATTAAGTGTTGTTCAATTAGTTTCATTTCATTAGATTTCTTTTCAGAACTGTCCCTGTTATATATTCCAGAGACTCCTGCCTTTAGCCTAGTCAAGGGCCTAATAAACACACATTCTGCTTTAATAGTCTGTGAACAAGATGGATAAATCTGCTCTCAACTTCAGTCCTGGCATCAGTTCAAACTCTGTTCATCGGAAGACTTATGTAGTTTGGCTAGCTGTACTTACCGTCTGCCCTTCATAAAACCCTGCAGTGATTGTTTCCATGTATGGCATTACATCTGTATGGACAAAACATAGTTTCCAAAATGCTGTTCTAACATTCTCTCAAATAAGCCACTGGACTGGACTGGTCTGAATGACTTTAGGCTTCCATGCACAGACTAGCTACCCTTGTACAACTGCAACTCAAACAATGCTGAAACTGGGAACCCTTGACTTCTCCCCCACAGAAACAAAAGATGCCTTCCTTGAACTGTGAATTTTACTTCATTTAATAAGCCTCTGTGGCACCACAGTGATTAGATTTCTTTTAAAGGAGTACCTGCCATGGCGAATCCAACATAATGGATGGTTGACATGTGATACAAGAGGTAGCCAACAGAACAAGTTTCTGAAGAATTGCACTGAATGCTTTCTACAATGATTATCTACAATGTCAATTGACAACTTGACCTGTAATTCCATTGGATAGCTAGTCATTAGGGCATGATGTTAGCCTGTGGGGGTACTGAGGTGAAGATGGTAAGGCATGCTATAGACTGAAGACCAGTGTAGCTTAGCAAGCTGAGATTTTTGCCCATGTATTCCAAACTTAAAATGTGATAACTTTAAATATCTCACCCAGCCAATACTAGACTGCTTATTTCAGGGCTCCAGCATAATATAATAGAAACAACACTAAACCAAAGTAAAAGAACAAGATTTTAAGTACCAGCTCTACCACATAATAGATTTTGGATGAGTCACTTTCCATTTCTTCATTTCAATTTCTCCAACTGTAAAGGAGTTGGGCTGGATAATTTATAAGGTCCCTTCTAGGTCTGAATCAATGATCCTTTGAATTCACACACACACACACACACACACACACACACACACACAGATATATATATATCTATATATATAGATATAGATATATAGATATATATATACATACACACATACATATATACACACATATTGTGTGTGTATATACACATACACACATATATACATAAGATATACATATATACACATATATGTATATGTATATGCATGTTTACATATATTTCATCCACTGATACAGATTACAACCATTCTATAGCTAGCTAGATGGTTTTCACAAGTTGCTAAAGTCCAAAAATTCATCAATCTGATCCAACTCACTGGTGGTGAATTGTTCCAAATTTAGATAGTCAGGTCCTTAATCAGCAGATATTCATTCAGCTTGTGGTGGCAGCCTTTATGGGTTGGTGGGACCTGAGAGAGTTTATGCTCCACCAACATGGCGTTCTAGAAGTCAAGGCCACCATGATGCCAACCAGACATCAGAGTAGGACTTTAGTGGAAGGCTACAAGAAAAGACAGGAACTAATTTTCTCTGAAAGCTGAACATATGAATACTTCATGAATACCTCAAATGCAACATGTCTCCAGCTACACTCATTGTCTTCCATCTCAAAAACTGATCTAATGCTTGACTTCCCTTGGCAACCCTATTTACCTGGTACAAGTCACCTTTGAGTTCAACTCCTTCCTTATCCTTCATATTATATGTCACCAAGTTTTATCAGTTCTTTCCTACCTTCCCCCCCTTTTTTTTTCCATTTCCTCTACTAGTGACCTAATTCATGGGTTCTAACCACCTAGATTGTTTGCCATATCCTCCTAACTTGGTTTCCCAAATCCAGCCTCTCAGATCTCCAATTTAGCTTGCCCACCTACCTACCAGATCAGTGCCAACAAATTGTCACAACCCTTCTCAAAAACATTTAATGGCCCCTCAGTACCTTCAGGATAAAATCCAAACTTTTTATCCAGAGTTTCAATGTCTTACCCAATCTGGCTCCAACTTATTTTAATCTCCTATTGCTATCTTGGTGTACTCTATACCACACTCAAGTTAAACTAATCGAGAGACAGAGACAGAGACAGAGAAGAGAGAGACAGAGAGACAGAGACAGACAAAGACAGAGATACAGCTCTATCCATTCTTGCTTATCCCATTCTTCTTCCTCCCCTTTTTCATGCTGTCTCTAGCCACTGAAAATCACTCATTCCAAATTCTGCCTCCTCTGCAAAGCCCTCCCTGATTTCCACAGCTGGAAATGACCTCTTCCTCCAGATTCCTATAATACTTAGTACATATCTCTCACATGGTACTTATCCTTGTGTAGAGAAAAGAACACTGGGTTTAAAGGCAGGAAACCTGGATTCTAGACCTGGCTCTGAAACTAGCTAAGTGAAGGTCACCAAAGAAGTCATTAACCTCTGAGTAACAATTTACTTGTGTGTAAAATGAGGAAAGCAATATTGCACTCCCGACCCATCCTGGGGTTATTGTGAAGAAAGGGTTTTGCCATCCTTAAAGTACTATGATTAGTACTTGATGCTTTATATTTAAGTTATTAATGTAACTATCTTACCTGTCTCTCTTTTTTTTAGACCAGACCTTTGATTACATAGGTGCTGATATTGCCCTATAAAGAGACTCCCTCTGTGTTGTGTTTATCCTTTGTTGCCAAAGAAGACCATGCCATCAGAGAAGTGATGACATGACTTGCACTTGACTTTGTTTTGAGTGAGGGAGGGCTGTGCAGGTCACCAGCCTCACTTCTCCTCCAGAGCCATCTGAATCCAGAGACTTGATATTCCTCAGGATGACTGGAGATGACCCAGGATGCACTGGGAGACTTGGCCCCTTTAGGCCAAGGTCTTTGCAGGTAGTCACTTAGGGTGAGGGAATACCCATTCATTGAATAGACCTTTTTAAGAAGTAGCCAGGGCATGGCCCTTTAATGAGATCAAGAAAAAGAAAGACATCAGGCTGGGTGGGAAACAGCAACAGTTACTATTGATAATCACTGTAAAGCTAGGAGGGTCCAGAAGAGGCCTTAGGCAGGGGCCCATTGGCATCCCAGTCTCACTCCCTTTATGAACTCAGATAAGCACTAGTCTACAACTTGAGGTCTTAAAGAGCTGCCTAGGGCACCAAGAAGTTAAATGGTCTTAAAGTCAGTATAGTCAGAGGTGGAATTGGAATCCAGGTCTTCCCACTCCAAGGAAGCTTCTCACTTCATTATGCCATGCTGCGCATCATTACCTCTCATGCTGGACTATAAAAGATGCCAATGATGACACTTAAAAAACAGTCCTGCATCTTGTACATAGGAGGCCCCTAACAAATATCTGTGGGACGAATGATTTGCTGATGCCAGTGTTCCCAAAAGACTCCACACGCCATAAGGTATTTATCTTCTAGGAGAAAGAGGTGAATTACACAAAGATTACAACGTCCTTCGGTGTCATACCCCATCATTTGAATCGTGCTACTTTCACTATTCATTTGCATTTCTTATATGCTCATAGAACAATTTGTTTTATCATGGCATCTTATCTAGGTCTTATCTTCTCTTATAAGGAAGCCCCATGATTCAGAAGGTAATAAACAACAGCTAACATGGATTACTTGTTAAAAGGATGATGTCAAGCTAAGACAAATTCCTACTTTGACCAGAAAATGGGCTTAGTTGTTAAGGGAAATAATGATGAAATAAAGAAGGACTGCAGTCTCCTCTTTGGTGCCCAGATGATGTGGAAGAAAAAAACATAAGCCCAATTTCTACTCCTTTGCCTCTTATAGCTCATCACCTCTAACAAGTGGTTGGAGAGCCCATGCACTCTCAGCAAAGGCTTCTGGGATATAGAAATAGCTAAGATTTTAAAGTGCCTCATCTCTATGGCAAACAAGGATCACTGAAAAAAGTGGGACAGGATCCTTACCACACTGACCTCCCAATGTACAGATCTACTACCCTGACTTCTTCCTCCTCCCCTCTCCCCAAGCAAGCCACAACCTGGGAATTGTGCCAGTGAGCATCCAACCACCTCTCCCTTGCTGTGCCTCTCCCCTCCTTTTGCAGCCAACCTTTCAATGCCTTAAGCTAAGTCTATACAATGCCAACTGACCTGTTAAAAACTGAAACAATCATTTAAAACATTTTTTTTTAATTTAGAACTTTCACATCATATGAGAGAGAGAGAAAACTAGACCTTTTAATTTTCACCTGAATGTGTGACATTATGGAGATATCATTTTACACTTTGACCAAAGCTTTCAACAGTCCTTACGGTCTCCAAATCAATTGACAACAAGATACCAACTCTGATTATAAAGCTCACACTATTTATAAATAACATTTGAAAACGTTTAAAATCATTCTCCCTACCACAAAAAACACTCAAGGTAGTATTTTTCTTTAACATCCAGTCTTGTTTTTCCAAAGCTTCTACTGAGAATATGAAGGAGGGGAAAGAAAGAATGAAATTTGAAGGGAAAGGCAAAACAGCAGCTAAGGAGAGTACTACATATTTATTCTCTAAGGATATTTTAGTTTTGGAAATATTCCACTTTGAAAGTAGCAGAATGGTAGCGAGAAAGAGGTCAGACAGTGTAAAAAAAAAAATCACTTAATGTTTACACCATTGATAAAACCTAATTTGATTGTACTCAGAATGTTAGATCCTTGTTCACTGACAAGACACATTGCTGAAGAAGATGCATCATATCAGTGTTGATGTTCCTAAAATAAACAAAACAAGAAAACCAAGGAATTTACATCTAAATGGAAGGATGGTTCACAGGTTCACTCTAGAGAGGCAAAGAAAGGAGGTAACAGAATGGGCTTTATCATATAGCCAGAAGTAAACGAGAAAAATTATTTTGGCCTGAATATTAAAGATTATAAAATAAAAAATAGAGGAGAAGCAGATCATATACCTTTCAGAGCTGAGTCTGAGATAAATTCTGAACCAAATAAGGAATAAAACTGATTATAAAACATAAAATATATCATTATGATAATATAAAATTTAAAAGCTTTTTCACAAACAAAATTAATGCATCTAAGATAAGAAGAAAATGGTCAAATGGGTGGGGGAGGGGAGGAAATTTGCGTATCAAATATCTCTGATCTCTATATCCAAGATACATAGACAATAGAAATATCTAAGACCAAAGCCATTTCCTGCAAGATGAAACATCAAAAGGTACAAACAAATATTTTTTAAAAGAACATTTGCAAGCTATTAACAATCATATGAAAGAATGTTCCCTAAGGTTTTGCCTCATACCTAACAAACTGACAAAGATGACAGAAGATGGGAATAGTCAATGTTAAAGGGATTATGGGAAAACAGGAAAACTAATGCATTGTTGGTGAAGTTGTAAATTAGTACAAAAAATCTGGAAACCAATTTGAAATTATGAAAATAAAGTGGCTAAAATGTCCAAACTCTTTGACCAAGAGATTTCACTGCTAGGCATTCCAAAGAGATAACTGAGAAGACTACATATATATCAAAATATTAATAGCAACATTTTTATGCTTGTGGTAGAAAAGTGCAGGAAACAGATTAGATACCTCTCGATTGGAAATGGTTAAACAAATTATGATATACAAATTATTGAATTATTATTATATTGGAAGAAACCCCAAATATGATGAATATAGAGGAGAGAGGGATTTATATGAACTGATACAGAGTGAATTAAGCAGGGCCAGGAAAACAATGTGTTCAATAACTACATCAACGTAAATTGAAAGAAATATTATCATAAAGTAATCAAATGTCAACACTGTGAAAGTATGAGCAAACTGGCTCCAAAAAGGAGATATAAGGAAATAGCTTCTCCATGCTCCTTTGCAGAACTATAGGGTCAAGCGGTATGAAACATATCCAATAATATTAGATTTTTAAACATATTCATAAATTTTGCTTTTTTCCTTCTTTTTTCTTTAAAAGACTCTTTGCTATAAAGCACAACCCTCTCGACAGAAGGAAAGGCAAGAATTCAGGGGGAAATCTGACAATATCAAACAAAAACATATTAATAAAATCTATTTTTAAAGTTATTTCATAAGACATTTGGTCACCATATATTTCAGTAGTAATGATAAGTATTTGTAAAAAGACAGTCATAGACATAATTACAGCTTACACACCAACAATAGTTGCTGAGGACAAAGTGATAGAGAAATTCCAAGAGGAACTTGACAAGATTTTCCAGATAAAAGAAATACATGCTTTAATACTTGATGACTTCAAAACAAAAGCTGGAAAAGGTAAGGATGGGGAAAAATCTATGAGATCTATTTCATGAAATTTCAAAGGACAGAAAAATTATACATAAAGCTCTTGCCTTTATATCATAAATGCTTTCTTCAAAAAATAAAATAAAGATTGTTTAGGTGCTAGACATGGTAAGCACCAACAACGTGATAAAGAATGAAACTAATTATATTTTAACAAACAATAGAAGATTTGTGGAAATAAGTCCTTACTGAATTAGCTATCTGTACAGTCAGATCATTGACTCATCAGAGTTACAATCATGATTTATAATACATTATTATAAAGAGGAAAGAATAGTAATTTTAAAATATATGGTATTCGATTAAGAATATTTAACCTTGAATTGTTTAAGCAAGTTATTGAAAATCAAAAATGAATAACAGGAATTCCATTGACACAACTGTAATAATTTCAACCAGAAGTTTATCTAACATAAATTAATTGTACAAGAGAAGAAAATTCCCTTATCAAACATTTGAATTCCTTGCCAAGGAAAGAGACAGAGACAGAGACAGAGACATCTACCAAGGCAGTACCAGGCTGGAATATAAACTCTTCTGTAAAATTTGACAAAGATTGGTGGGCAGTTTTGAGTTATATAATCTCATAAAGCAAAAAGCAGTGAGATGGCTAGAATCTAAAGAAATCCTGGCAAAATATCCAAGATAATGGATCAAAATAGGTACCTAAAAGAGAGGCAGATGCTAAGGGCATGGGGAAAAAAAACTTGTACCTTGTTGATACCAAAAAAAGGTAAACATGAAAATATTAAGAACTACTGGCAGGCAGGCAGGCAAACAGGTAGACAGACAGACAGACAGACAGACAGACGGACAGACTGATAGATATATAGATAGATAGATAGATAGATAGATAGATAGATAGATAGATAGATAGATAGATAGATAGATAGATAGATAGATAGATAGACAGACAGATAGATAGATAATCTGCTTACTCTCCCAACTAACTCTACAAAGCCACTTTGAGAGTCAACCATGTACATATTGAATTTTTCCTTGATGAAGAAATTAGTAGGGAACAAATAGTTTCACAAACGATATTCAGCTATTATCACCTTGTTACCATTTCATAATTACATAAAAGACATAGAGAATAAAAGATCTCGTATTTATTGTTCACTTGTTACTAAAAAAAAAAAAAGCACTCATCTCAATATAACAAAACTCCATTTTACAGACTCTTTTATAACAAGGTATCTTTCATCTATATATGTCAAGATCATTCAAAATTCCTTAAAAATTTTAACAACAGAAGTAACACTGTTCAATAACCCTCTGATAATAAAAATGAGGCCATACATAAAAGTCTCTATATTCACCAAAAGTATTTGCTACTCTGATAGAGAAGATTCAGTGTAGAGTTCAGATTAAGGAAGAATTTCCTGTGGATGATGGGGTCCTTCAGATGCTCCTGTTTGTACATGACATTGTGTTTATTGCATCAAGTGACAAGAAACCAAAGAACCTTCTGAAAGAGATATGGGATGTTCCTTACTGGTTATATGATGTAACTTGCTCATATCCACCATGGTAACTCAATAATAAGTTAATTCCATAATAAAACCAAATTAGGTGTTTATTTCAAAGTTACAAAAACTTAAAAGTGACTCAAATTATATTTCTCACATCAAATTATTTTACAAAAGTAAAAAATAAATAACTAAAAAGCATAGGAATTATGACAGGAGTTATGACATCAATATGACACTAATTGAGGTCATGCTAATGCTATAAAATATATACTAAGAGTTTGTCCATCTATACTGGAAAGATCAAATGGATGAAAAATGTTTATTGTCCAGATATCCACATGCATCTGAAAGGACACTATAGAGCTTGTCCAATAATATGAACATCTGGGAAAACAATACAAAAGGATAGTTGTTTGGGTACATAAGTCTAAAGGAGGAAAAGAATATACTGGATTGCTTTTAAGAAATTGCAAAGCATTTTTTAAACTAACCTCAAGCTTCTCAGAACAGTGAAGATCCATTGTTTCAGCACAAATATTTAACATTCATTCAGTTGTTATATGGCAATGAGAATTGGAATGGCACTGCCTCACTGCCTCACTGCCTCTGAAGAAAGGCAATGGAAATTCCATTATGGGTATAAGCAAGCTGCATCATGTAACCAGTAAGAAACATCAAAGAATAGGAGTAAAGGATGTCTTCAAAGAATAGTAGCACAGAAATTGAACTGGTTATGTTGTAGTGAGAATAGAAGGTAACACAAATGACCAGAGGGTTCACTGTACTCTTGTGACATCAGGAGAGAGTCATGGCCCTCAGCACATTAGGGGGGGACTCCCTGAGGTAAACATTAGGGAATCCATGGAGGAGGTTCCACAGAATTGGCTTCTGATCTGCAGCATTGGAAGGAACCCCCAAATCAATAAGTTTACAGATCAATTTGATAGAGTATTGATGTTTGTAGGATTATAAAAGCTTAGAGGTCATCTATTCTGGCCTCTTCATAAAGTGCCAGAACTGGGGCCAAGAAATTTCAAATCTGGTCTCAGACACTTATAAGCTATGTGACCCTGGGAAGGTCACTTAATCCTGTTTGCCTCAGTTTCCTCATCTGTAAAATGAGCTAAAGAAGGTATTGGCAAACCACTCTAGAATCTTTGCCAAGAAAACCCCAAATGGAGTGACAAAAAATCAGACATGACTTAAAAACAACTGAGTACGAACATCATTTTACAGGAACTGAAAATGTGACTTTAAATACTTGTCACTAATCCATAAATTATCAATCAACAATAACAAAAAAAATTAGTATCTACCAACCTGTAAAGTACAGTCCTGGGTACTGTGGAGGGATAAACTGAAGTACAAGTCCTGGTCCCTAGCTTCAAGGAGGCAAGTAGAATCAAGGTAGAGTTAAATAAAGTTAAATTAAAAGCACAAGAGATTTCAACGGCAATGCACAATTAACTGCCAAATGAGTGAAAGAGACAATATGTTCCATATGAACTCAGAGGGAAGGAGGATCACTATGGGCTGCTTCAAGCCAAGATTATCTCTTCCATCCATCCTTTCCTTTCTACTCCCACTGCAATGACCAGAATTCAGGCCTTCATTACCCCTCTCTTGGATTACTGCCATAAACTACTCATTTGGATTCTTGCTTCTGGTCTATCCCTTCTCAAATCTGTCCTTAGCACAATTGTCCAAGTAAACTCCCTAAAGCATGCCTCTGATCATATCACTCCTCCCCTCAAAAGCCTTCAATGGCTCCCCATTGTCTACTAAATTAACTATAAACTCCTGATACTGGCATTCAAAACCCGCCACAATCTGGCTTCAATTTACCTTTCCTGCTTTACCTCCTACTGTTCCTTTCGCATATTCACATTACCGTTAAACTGGATTACTCTGCAGCCCCTTCTCTTCCTCTATCCTCTCTGTCTTGGTATAAACTCTACCCTCACTGTCTCTATTTCCATCTGCTGAACTCTCTTCAGAAAAGGTTCAGCTCTGATGCCACTTCCCTCCATTTAATCCTCCAAAGTAAAAGTGTCCTTAAATTCCTCAGTTACTTCCTTGAATTTCTTGCCTTTCCCCTCCACTGGATGGTAAGTTCCTTGGGGCCAACGCCTACAAATCCTTAGAACCTAGCAGACAGTGCCTAGCATATAACAGAGGTTGAATGGATGAATATTATTGTACTGAAAACCCTAAAGATGTGTTTAAAAAGTTATTAGAATATACATCTATATATTTTAACATATATATGGAATGTATTAGTTATTATATATTATTTAAATTATTATAAAATAAATAAATAATATATTAATTATATAATATATTATTAGAATATACACATATATATTCTAATAATATATTAAATAAATAATATATTAAATATATAATATATTATTAGAATATACACATATATATTCTACATATGTAGTATATAATATATAATAATATATGTACATATATGTCTGTGCATATGATATATATGTATATGTATAGGAGATACACACATATATGCCTTTGAAAGACTTTCCCTCTCCAACAATCATAACAGCCTATAATCATTTTTGACCAAGTTTCACTCAGTTCTTACCCACAGCCTAATTGCTTTAAGTTTTGATTGAATTCCTTCAAACACAAACTAAGATAAATGCTAATTTGCAAGGCTGCCTAATCTCTTGGCACATGGTAGGTGCTTAATAAGTGACTCCTGATGGATTGACTTCCCTAGGAAGGTTAGAAGCTGCCAGCTCATTTGCCTCCTACAACCTCTTTACCAATAAGGCTTATGTCACCTTTGACAATGTTTGCCAACCTGCCCAGAGGCATTGGGAGAAGAAGGTGCTGTTGAAGGCATCCATTTAACAGGGTCAATGAGCAACTAACAAAATGACCTCATTAAGCACATATCCTGTCCCTTCCAAACCGTACCTACTCTGTCTTGTCTTGCTCCAGGGTTGTTTTCTCCAACTGGGGGCTGGCTGATGAATCACACAGTATATGCGAGTATCAGTGCATGTGACAAAGGAGAGACATCTCCATTCAGTTCCTAGGCAACTCGGTGACCCAGTAGATAGAGCACTGTGCCTGGAGGCAAGAGAACCTGAGTTCAAATCTAACCTCATTTACTAGCTGTGTGACCCTGGACAAGTTCAAGAAAGGATATGATGATCAACTTTACATCTACTGTATGAGGACCAGCTCAGTTAAGTCCAACCAGGCTTATCATCAGCCTCCTCACTTAAGTTCTGTTTGCCTCAATTTCCCCAATAAAAAATGAGGATAGTCAATGATATTATATTTATCTAGAATGTGGTAAGCATTATATTAATGTTAAGTCCCTTCCTCCATCGTTTGGGTTTGCTTTTACTATTGGGCTTCTGAGCATGAAGATTATAGGCTTCTTATGAATATAACAGTGAAGGACATTGCTTGTCTATGCCTATGCATTGTTCACCCAGAGTGCACAAATTCCTTTCTTCCTTCATTGAATAACCCTCTGCACACAGGAGTTTGCCCTTTTAGTAGAGGCTCTTTTTCGTCGTAAACTTCTTCCATTTATTGACTTTCCATGCCAGAAATGCAAATTTGCTTTTGCCCTATTCTGTCCTCAGTCTGCACCCAGCACAACTGAGAGAATCTTTAATCCTTGGAATATATTTAATTCTATGATTTTTTTGTGCTAAATCAGTAAATACTCCAGGGGTGAACATTGAGTAAGACAGTGGGACAAAAGGCTTTGACATATTCCTTTCAATTTTTTATCCAAATTTACAATTGAGTTTTTGTAAGTGATGGACATGCCCTGGTGAATCACCTTCACCCCATTGTAAGTCATGAATCCAGCAATAGTCTAACTTGCTTCACAAATTCAAGCAGTTCAGTTGTTTTTACCTACCCCAATTTTGAGGTGCTGACATTCCAAACCTATGTAGTAAGCTGTCTGGAGCATTCACTTCAGTCTTCAGTACAATGGTGTACCCACCAAAGTAGACCAAAGGTAATGGCAACTGTTCTGCTCTTTCTTTTAATCTTGTTCCATTTTTAATCCCTTCTGCCCAATAACAAAACAAGGGTAGCAAATGTGCCTTTTCAACATTCTCTACTCAAAGTCATTTAGTGTGATAAGAACTGAAGTATCTATTATCTAAATGGCAGAGGTGTATCTGGCAGTGAGAATGCAGACTTCAAAGACAGTATCCTAGGATGCCATTGCAAACATAGTTTCATGGAATTCTTCAGGATGAAAGGAGCTTTAATATGTTGAGTCAGGAAATCATGTGCTTCTGTGCTTCCCTAACTGAACAACTATATGTTGAGTGCTGAAGGAGAAGGGTCTTACAGATATGAAAAAATGCATACAGTGTCAGATTATTTCAGTATCGATCAGTTTTGCTTAATTTTTTCTCTTTCTTTTCATTTTTTCTAATTTTAAAAATTATTATAAAGGATGGCTTCCTGGGAATAGGGATGGGGAAAGACATAGGGGAAAATCTAGACAATGTAAAAATAAAAGATAACAATAAAAATCTGTTTTGAAATAACACATATACTACAGAACATAATGAAGTTGACTTAATGTATTATGATTCTTTAACAAAATTTGGTGGACAGAATAAAGTTTTAAAAAAATTAATAATGAATAACATTGTACAAGTGAAGATTAGACTTGAGAAAAGTATGTGTAGCTGTTTATGTTATCAAATGTCATAGCTCTGCAGGGTTCTTCCTTGTGATCCACATTTTCACACACATAAAAGGGGCTTTTCTCAGCTCTCACGAGGCTGGTAGCCCAAATGAGTAGCCAGCTAAGTCTTCAAAAACCAGGTCTAGACAACAGGTGATTGTCATGAACCTCCGAGGACTAGATTTGAACCTAGTTAACCCAATACTAAATACAGCTTCTTTTCCTCTCTTGAAGAAGGCAGATTATTTTCACTACCATCGCCATTCCAAACTGGAAGAAAAGGGCTCAGGCTCAAAATTAATGTTGCTTGATGCAAGTGGTTTTCTCTTCCTTGGTTTTAATAGCATCTTTTAAACTTCCACCTCACCATGATAGCCAAGGGGAAAAATAGTAGATGAACATGTGGAAGCACAGATAGAAAAGATGAGGCAGAGGGCCCAGTGGTCTGACTGTGTTGGAAGTAGAGGCCACACAAATATATGGACTTCCATCTCGTTATTGTGATGGTGGTGGCAGTGGTGGTGGTGATCAGTCATTTCAGTTGTGTCCAACTCTTCATGAACTCATTTGGGGGTTTTTTGGCAAAGATACTAGACTGGTTTGCCATTCCCTTCTCTAGCTCATTTTACAGATGAGGAAACTGAGGTAAATGGAGTTAAGTGACTTGCCCAGGATCACACAGCTAATAAGTGTCTGAAACCACATTTGAACTCATGAAGATGAGTCTTCCTGACTCCAGGCTCAGTATGTGTATCACCAAGGCAATATTCACAGCACTGGTGGTGACTATGAATTTGCCAGCATGGGTTCTCAGTTGCAAAGTATGACAGACTCTCCATATGGAAAGTAGAAGAAAAACATTTTTCAAACACCAGAAAGCCAAATCCCCAAACCATAAAGTCAAATCCATCATAGTAGCCAAGTACACATTAGCACTGCAGGGGACAAAGCCATTCTCAAGCCTCTGTCCCCTGCTGAGGTCTTCCCACAAACAAACAAACACTCAGAAGCCTAGCAGTCTGCTTGCCTGTGTCTTCTCTCTCTCCACCCTAACTGTTCTTAATAACTTCCTCCCAGTTCTGCTCTGTTCCACCCATTCAGCAAGCTCTTCCCACCACATGTGACTTAGGCTTCCATGTGATTAAAGAAGGTCACATGGGCCTATTAATGAATGGGAAAGGTCTTTCCATTTAAATTACAATTACAGTATGCTATCCACTACATCATTTCACTGCCCCTGGTTACATCCAGTGAAAGTAATCAGTGATGTCACACTGTCTAGGATTGTACCAGGTTTCTACCAGCTCAGGACCCTTATCTACTACTTGGTATAGGAATCTAATCAGGATCTGAATCATCATGATACAGGACATTCCATCTTCCAATGCAAGGTCTACCTGCCTGCAATCAATTCCCTTAGCTGTGCCCATGAACTGTCTTAATATTCTTGCAAACATCTCTCCTTGATCGGTTGAAAAAATAGAGTTATTGATCATGACTAGACAACAACCAACATTTAAATCTAGTTAATATTCATTTCCCTGGATGGGAAAAGGGAAAGGGAAAAGTATTTCTACACCTGAACCTTGAGTACAGAAATTAGCTCTTTCCATATATCATTTTTTTGATAAATGGAGTGTGATATGCTGTACACATTTGACTGATTCATTCATCATAATGTTCAATGACCATCCCAATGATGCTTGCTAATGTTGGAGTGGATTTTCCTATTTCTGTTCCTTATTTCCAACATTTCATTCCTGAGGCTACCAGAGCAGGAAAGACACCACTGTGCTTGAGCAGGACTGTGACCAGTTGGACTGTTTTGACTGAAGTAAAGCAGACAGTTAAGACAACCTGTCAATTCAGTCAGAACTATTGTGACATTCTCATTTTTCCTCTAAAAGTGACCAAAATGACCATCTATATGATGGAATTGACCTAGTTAACTGCTAGCTTTGGTGTCATTTGGACAAACCCTCCTTGTTATCACAAAGGGTGCAAAACACATTCTTCTCCCTTCCTGAACAAAGCAAATATGACTACAAAGACCTCATTCTGGCTCCTTGAGATTATTTTAAAGTCTTCCTTGATTCTAGCTTCTTATTTGTAGAAATTCCTGATATTCTACTATTTTAAAAATTAGACTAAATTTTTGTCTAAGTTTGCCTTAGCTAAATTTAGAGGAAATTAGTGAAAATATTAACCCCTCCATAACCCTCTCATACTAAGGTATAGGGGACATATCTGTTCCTGAGGATATAATCAATAATCAATCAATCAATATTTATTAAGCACCTACTATGTACCAGACCCTGTGTTAAGCACTGGATACAGGACTGGTTTATATCTATCTATGTTAATGTGCTTCAAAACCACTAAAATTCTTCAAATGTATCACAGCATCTCCCTCTCCACTTGAAGCATGTAAACTCAAATATTCAAATGGATCTGTGAGTTCATCTATGCAAATGTTCCTTCTTGTAATCCTGATTGCAAACCATATGTTCCTGGCCATCATATATAACTCCACCTTGTCCTCCCATAGGTTTGCCTTAGGCAGTCCACCCAAATGGCTAAGGATCTTTCTCACTTTCACCTATTGTCACTAGTATACTAATGGAACACAAGGGCTATCTACCAATTAACCTTCACTTTCACCAGCTGATCAGTCCATCTTCTCTTTGAATCACATATTTCTTTGATGACATCCTTTGCACCCGTTCTACTTTACATTCCCTTATTTGTTACCTGTTGCAACCTTCTCACACCTACATGAACCTGTGTACTGCCCTCTGAGTGAGACACATTCTGAATTCTTCAGAAACCATAGCATTCCATCACTTCTCACCATTCAATACCACTAATACAATAATGGCATTTTTTAAAACAGGCATTTGTTTCTCAGAGAAGATTGGGACCATTAAAGAATTCCCAATGGCAATCTAGCCTGTTTTCCTCCTCCATTTAAATTTTGTGTTTACCTAGTCAGTTTGTAGTATTTGCCTAATGTATGAATACTTATGGACAAATGCTATGGCTTCTACACATTTGGACATATCTGGACATAATTGAGATAATATATATTCTTCATATGCTTTTTTTCCTGCCTAGCTTAAGGGAAAAAAGTCTATTGCATGGGTACAGGTTTCTTCCAGGAGCTTCTTCATTGTTACAGGACTTGATGAAACCAGTACATTGTCCTCACAAACACGAACAGGAACTTTTGGAGGACTTCATCTTCTTTAGAGAATTCCTCTTCAATTTAGACTCTGCACTGGATTTCCTGTGTGACAGAGGCAAGCACCTGTGAATCCTGAGCCTTGATCCTCAAAACCTATAATGTGTTTGACTGAATCTGAACCAATGGACTCTCTTATAAACACCTATGGAAAGCATATGTTTCCCAGTTTTGTACCTTACCTAATACTAATGATCTGAAAATTGGCAAACAACGTTACCTATGTTGTTGCACCTTTCTGGAAATCTTGAATAATTCTGTATGAAAACACATATGGGCAGCAGATGGTGCAGTGGATAGAGTGATGGGGATGGAATCACAAAAACCTGAGTTCAAATGTGACCTCAGATGCTTATTAGCTGTGTGACCCTGGGCAAATCACTTAACCCTGTTTGCCTCAGTTTCTTCATCTGTAAAATGAGCAGGAGAAGGAATGTCAGACCACACCAGTGTCTTTGTCAAGAAAACCCAAATGGGGTCTTAAAGAGTCAGACACAACTGAAAAACAACTGAAGAAAAATGACATGAGAAACATCTTGGAAGATAACCTACAAGTAGATTTTTTTGTCCTAGCAAATGAATACCTTTTTATCTAAAAAAAGGATAATGAGATCTTGTACTCTTTTGTCTCTCTTAGTCAATAGTGTGATAATAAGAACATTATCTATGAGAGAATATTTCTTTTGAAAATCAATTTGTTCCTTACAAATTCCCTCATGAAGGACAGCCTCAATGCAATATATATATATATATATATATACGTATATATATACGTATATATATTTATACGTATGTATATATTATTCTCATTAAGAAATAACTGAAGAGGACGGAGTTGGCATTTCAGTTGGTAGATGTTAATAACCTCTTTGTTGTCTTTTTTGTTATTAATAAGTTCAAGTGAGGTGATTCCACCGTCACTGACATTGAAAATATTTTTTCCATTTGTTTATTGCACTCCCATTTCCATCTTTTCATGCCGTTGGGGTGACTTTTCTTAGTTGAGTCTCTCCCCAAACTTTATTTTTCTGGTTTTTACATTCCATTGCTTTACAAAGTAATCTTGTTCATAAGATTCCATCATCTTTCTTTTTTTTTTTTATTTTTTATTTTTTTATTTATTTAACTTTTAACATTCATTTTCACAAAATTTTGCGTTCCAAATTTTCTCCCCTTTTGTCCCCTCCCCCCGTCCCAAAACACCAAGCATTCTAATTGCCCCTATGACCAATCTGCTCTCTCTTCTATCATCCCTCTCTGCCCTTGTCTCCATCTTCTCTTTTGTCCTGTAGGGTGAGATAACTTTTTAAATCATCATCTTTCTTCTTAAGAGTTTGTTAACAAGATTATGTACTAACCCAATATCCCCATTGTTTACTGTAGCTCTCTATATTTGGCAAGGAAGTCAAATATTTGGCAACTCAGGCACTACTTGGGTTCTATTGGTGTCCTCGTTATGGCCAGTCATTTAACTCAACCTCTGCAAAAATCTATTGTAGTCATGGTTATGGTCTTTTTCTTTTCATTTCTCACTTTAACCATCCCATTTTCCTGGACACAATATATGATTTCATTGACACAGGAAAATTAGTAGCTCCATTTGAATACCGATGGGCTTTATCAAAGTCTAGTTTTTCAGAGCTATATTTCAAGAAATCATAAAAACTACATGAGACAAAAGAGTCCATTGTTCCAGTTTAAAAAAAACAATGAAAGAATAAATAAGTAGGGAAGAAAAAAAATCCAACTCCCAAACTCTAAGCATTTAACATTTATATTCCTTTGGACAGAGTACTCACATGTGCACAGATTGGAGAGGTGGGGAGAGGAGGAGGAGAAGATAGAAATGGCAGCATTACACAACTGGAAGTGGTGCCTTAGGTCCCCAGAGGGGCAGCTACTATGGCTCCACTACTATTATTCAATCTTCATTCTTGAAGAGAACTGATAATATCAGGAAAATGATGTCTTGACTTGCAAGTGAACTGGATTTAAGTGAGGTAGAGGTGTGCAAAGTTATCAGCCTCATTCTCTCCTCCAGAGTGGGTTGGGATCTACCAACAAGATGTACATTAGTACAACTGGCAATGGCCCAGATACAGTGGGAGACCTTGGCCTTTTCAAGCTAAAATTTCAGAACAATCTGTGAAGATTTGTACGAAGTAATGCAAAGTGAAATGAATAGAACCGAGAGAACAATTTATACAATAACAACATTATCATAAAGATAATCAGCTTTGAAAAACTTCAGAAATCTGATCAACACCATGACCATAACAGCTCCAAAGAACTCACGATGAAACAATCTGTCCATCACCAAACACAGAACTGATACACAAAGAGTGCAAACTGAAGTGTATTTTCTTTTCTCTTTCTTTTTTCTTTCGACATACCTAATGTGGGAATTTGTCGTGCATGCTTATACATATTTGTAATGAGTTTTATTTTTCCTTCTCAATGGGAGAGGGGGAAGAAAAGGGAGGGAGAGAAATGAGAGCTGAAAATAAAATTTAATATATATTTTTTAAAAAGTATACTGGGCTTGGAGTCAGAAGATCTACATCTCTGAGAAAATAACTAACATACAACACAATAAACATACATTGCTTCCTAGTTCTCAAGTCAACAAGCATTTTTTAAGTACCTCATGTTTGTTAGGACTTTAGCTAATAACTAGAATACAAAGGAAGGCAAAACCTAGCCCTTACTTTCAAGGAACTCGCAATCTAGTGGTGCAACTAATTTAGTTTACTATACGCAGAGCATTTAGTAGCCATGTGTTCTTAGACTAATTACCAATTAACATCTCTGAGCCTCAGTTTTCTCATCTGTAAAACAAATATTACTACTCATACTACTTATTTCAGAGGGTTATTTACAGTGTGGAAAATGAACTATAAGCATACGAATTATTATATGATAATTGGTATTTAAGAGTCAATCATGTACAAAAATCAATTATCACCGTTTCATCAAATAAGGCACATAATTGAGCTCAGTTGTAAATTTCATGGCAAGTAAAAAATGGAAATCAAAAATCCTATTCAGTATAGATGGGATATATGTGTGCATTTATCTATATACACACACATATATATGTGCATATGTATATATACATATTGTACACGTATGTGTGCATGTACATAATCTCTTTTTGTCTCTTGCTCTTCCCAGTTTTAAGAAGTCAAATAAACAGTGGCAGGTAGAATTTAACATAATTTACACCAAAAGCTTTGGGTGACAGAGACCTATTTTCTCTATACACACATGGCTTGTTTCTTAAAAGCACTTATAATCTTTCCGTCATCTTGCAGTGCTGCCACCATGGTGTGCATGAATGTCCTGGCAGATGTGCTCAAAAGCACCAGCAACACAGAAAAGCAAGAAAAATGCCAGATTCTCATTAGGTCGTGTTCTATAGTAACTGTCCAGTTCTGAACTGTGATGATGGAGCATGATCACATTGGCGAATTTGAGATTATCTCATTTGATGATGACCGCAGAGCAGGAAAAATTGTGGTGAACCTCACAGGCAGATTAAACAAGTGTGGTGCAATCAGTCCCAGATTTGATATTCATTGGAAAAATCTGAGAAAGTGACAGAATAATCTGTTACCATCCCATCACTTTGGGGTTATTGTGCTTACAACCTCAGCTGGTATCATGGACCATGAGGAAGCAAGGCAAAAATACACAGGAGGAAAAATCCTGGGATTCTTTTTCTAAGACGTGTAAAACATACATATAAATAAAATATTCCAATGGAAACAAAAAACACTTATAGCTGCTTATATCTGTGTAACACAGGTTCACAATATAAAAAACTGAGAGCCAGTCACTGAAAGCATTTGACAAAAGGACATGCCAACTCTGTCTTACTCCAAAACAGGTGAGTTTGATCTTGCTGTGTTGTTCAGGAGGAAGAGATATGAGCACTCTGCATGTCATCCACCTTCAGAATTCATTCTCCTTGCAGGAGGAGTATTTTGCCATCTTAATTGTTTTGCATGTCCTACATAGATGGAAAGGCCATTGTGTACAGATCAAGCCTCTCTTTATGCTCTATGTAGGATCGACTGCCCTGCCAACCTTCAATAAATAATTCCTTAGGAATAACTTATGTGTGCATAGCAACTGCCAGCTAGGACCTGTGGTTGTGCAGTAATAGGATTTCTGCACAGTTAAAGTAATCCTAAATCTTATCATGGCAATATCTGTGTTCTATTAAGGCTATGATTATTTAAATCTTAACCTGAATCACTGTGAGTCAATTTCTCCTTGCTGCTCTAAGCAACGTTAAGAGGGTGGATAGATGATCCACACAGCTAAATTGTACAGTACCCAAATGTCGTAGAAGTGTCTGGGCTGCGAAATTTCAGGAAGAGGAGAATATCTCAGGGACGCCTGGACTTTTTCTTCATTGCACTGCTTATCCTTAAATCTCATTTAAGTCAGAAAATGAAATCTTCTGGAGGCATCTGCCCAACTGCTGCATTATGTCTATCTCAAAGAAAAGTCACTTTTTTTTAAATCAAGACCAGTTGCCAATTCAAAAAGTGTTCATAATCCTCTTCATTACTTCCACTAACCAGGGCAGGTTTCCAGCTGTATTAGTAGAATCAATGTAATAGCATTTTCTGTATTTCTTTTGAATATTAGAAACATATTTTACAAATTGAAACTAATTCCATGGTTATGGGAAATGATACTTGATTTACTTCAGAAGTCAGAGAATTTTTAAAATAAAGGGGACCTTTGGAGATCATCAAATCAGCTCAATTCACCGAAGATTTATTAAATGCCAACTGCAAACAGAGAACCATGTTAGGGGCTGGAGTACATACAAAGTTAAGATAAGGTCTGGTCTTTGTCCTCATGGTGCTTATAATCTAATAACACAAATGCACAAATAGTGCATACTTTGATTATGTCTTATGATATTTTGATGGATCTTTAATCTCCTCAGTGTTACTATTTTCCTCCTTCTTCCATGCTTTATCAGCCTAAGATGCTTACTTATGTCCTTGCACAAATCCTTCACATTAAAATCCAACATATGAAAGACCTCCTTCATGATAAGTAACGGTTAGGACAGTGTCACTGGATTGCAGAGTTCATGTAGGACACAAAGGTATAAGAAGACTAGAAAGATAGGGAGGGGAAGGGTTATGAAGAATTTTAAAAGCCAAACAGAAGATTTTATATTTAATCCTGGAGGATTTAGAGAGACATCAAGGAATTCATTGAATGGATAGGGAAAAGAGGGTGACATGGTAATGTTTGACATTTGACGGCTAAATGGAAGATGGATGGGAGGCAGGAATATCAACCAGAGGGCTATTTCAGTCGTACAAGTGTGACATGATGAGGGCCTTCAATCCTCCTCATGGTGACTGTGTCAAAGGAGAAAATGGAGACCTGGAGAATGATGGGAAGATGGTAGAAGATGGTAGAATAAGATGGTGGAAACAACAGGATTTGACAGCTGAGTGGAAATGTTTCTCATTCAAAGCCCTTCATAATCTAGGCCCCTTCTACCCTTCCAATCGTTTACACATTACTCTCCAATACATGCTTTAATCCAATGACACTAGCCTCTTGACCGTTCCAAGAATGAGATGGTACATCTCTCAGCTCCTGACATTCTCTTCAGCTGTCTCCTAGGCCTCTAGCTCTTCCTACTCCACTCTGACTACTGACCTCTCTGGCTTCCTTCATATCCCAACTCAAATCCCATCTTCTCCAGGAAGACTTCCCTAACCCCTCTGAATCTTAGTGTTTCCCTCTTTTAATTATTTCCTATTTATCCTGTATATAGCTTGCTTAGTATATATATATATTTGCATTATGTCTCCCTCATTAAATTATAAGCTCCTTGAGGACAGGAACTATCTTTTTGCCTATTTGGTATTCTCAACACTTAACAAAGTGACTAGCACAGAGTAGTTACTTAATAAATATTGATTGATTAATTGATTTTTCTATTAAATTCTGGATCCAGCTCACTGCTTATCTATAGTATCTATCTAAAGTAATATGTACTGATCAACTAACTCAGTGGGCTGTCCAAATAATAATACACTATAAATTGAGAAAAATGTATTCTTCATTCCCTTGGGTTTTCCTGTGTCAATTGCTAGGCTGATCTCTTCTTAGGACAGAGGTGTTAAACATATGACCCACAGCCCTCAGTGCTCTTGAGTACTGCCAAATTAGATTAAAATGAAATCAAGAAATATTTGACAAAACATAATAAAAATACAATAAAACATAGATAATGTTAATCTGTGGTTTTCAGGATCCTTATGCACAATTTAATGGTCCTTGTTTTTATTTAAGTTTATCTCTGTTGTACTATTATCAAGTGTCAAATCTCCTCATTGAGATATATAGATACTCCCAGATTTGAAGCAATAAGAATAATGACATTTACAAATGTGAATCACTAGAACATATTATTATCTAGAATAGGGTTTGTTAATATTGTTTGTGTCAACAACCCCTTCATCAGTATGGTTAAATCTATGGACCCTTTACCAGAATAATGTATAAATTGTTGTTAAATTATAAAACATAACATTTAATGTTGTTAAATGTATAAAACATAATACATCAGAATATGAAAGAAATAAATTGTATTCAAATATAATCATTAAACTATTTTTCTTTTAAATCAAGTTGACAAATCCCTGTTTAAGAGGTTATCCTTCTATTTAGATTCTGGGTGGAACATCTTCCATGAGACTTTTGACAAACATGTCTGCCCACTTCATGCTTTACTTGGTACCAATACTTAGAAGAAACTTCTCTCAGTAATCATATTTATCTAGGAATCTTCTAAAAGCTTACCATATGTATTCAAAACACATCATTTGAGTAACTCCTTTAAATTTGAAGTTTCTTCTAAATCAATACTTTTTTGTCATCAATAAACAAATACACCCAGATCTTTTATTTCCTAATCCTCTCAGACAATTATGAGACTATATAGATGTGACCTATTGTAGAAAATTGTCTGAAAAATTCTGTTTCCTTTTCATATTTCCATCTGACATCCTCAAAACATGTGTAGATCGTTCTCATAAAGATTTTTAATTTTAGTTATATTGCCTGGTTTTATATCACATTCATTTCTGGATGTATTTTTTTCCTTCTGCTTATGACCCCAATGACCCTGATCATGTTTTTAAAAAGGTGGGGGAGAGAAAGGGAGAAAATAACTCCCACATCAACCATGTTTGATAGCATATGAACTCTCTGTCCCCATAATCCCTACTCTCTATTAAAGAAGAGAAAAGTTCATCTGAGGCCAAGATTGGCCATTATAATTATATAGCATGTGGTTTAATTTTATTAATTTATTCACATTGTTGAAACATTGCGTATTTTTTATGTTCTGATTAACTCATTCCGCATCCATTCAAGCAATTCTTCACATTTTTCTCTGAATATCCCATTAATCATTTCTTAATACTATATTTCTTTGTAAGGCAATTCTTCAAGGCATTCTCCAATTGATCTGCACCCATTTTGTTTCCAGTGCTTTGATAACGTAGAAAGTGTTGCTGTGAATATCTGGGTATATGTGGGCCTTTCCATTTATCTTCAACCTTTATCAAAAATAATGTACAATTTAGTCACTTTGTTTTGTACTGTTCCGATTATTTTCCTGAATAGCTGAGCCAATTCACTGTTCCACAGACAATGTAGGACTAAAGCAAAACTTTACATTTATTTTAATATGTATTTGTTTTATTATTAATAACATTGAACAATATTTCCTATCATTGTTAAGAGTTTGAACTTTCTTCTTGGGCATTCTGGCTGGCTGTCTGTCTCAACCTTTCCCCTGTCCAGACTCCATTCAGTCACCAAAGTGATTTCCCTAAAACTTGAGCCTGATCAAGTTATCTCCACCCCTCCACCTTCCCCTACTAAACTCCAACGGCTTCTGGTTGCTTCTAGGAGGAAATACAAAATGTTTTATTTGGCATTCAAAGCCCTTCATAATGCAGCCCTCTCCTACCTTTCCAGTCTTCTTACTCCTTACATCCCAACATATTCTCTTCCATCCAGTGACACTGATCTCCTAGTTCTACAAGCAAAATACTCCATCCCTTGGCTCCAGGCATTCTCCCTGTCCACCTTCCATTCCTGGAACCTCTCCCTCCTTTGCCTTAACTATTGACCTCCCTGGCTTCCTTTAGGTCTCAACTTAAATCCCACTTTATATCAGAAGCTTTCCCCAATTTCTTTTCATCTTAATCAATTATTTCCTATTCACCCTGTATTTAGCTTGCTTTGTATATGATTCCATGTCTTCTCCAATTAGATTGTAAGCTCTTTGAAGATAGAGACTGCTTTTTGTCTCATTTTTTTATTCCCAGTGCTTAGCACAGTTCTCTTTGTCACTCTTTGTGAACCCAATTGGGGTTTTCTTGGCAGAGATACTGGAGTGGTTTGCCATTTTCTTCTCCAGCTATTTTACAGATAAAGAAACTGAGGCAAACAAGGTAAAGTGACTTGCCCTGGGTCACATAGCTAGTAAGTGTCTGAGGCCATATTTGATCTGAGGAAGATGATGAGTCTTTTTGATGCCAGGCCTGGCACTCTATCCACTGTACCACCGAGTAATCTAACTTGCCACATAGTAGGCAATTAATAAATATTGGTTGATAGTATCTTTTTACCATAAAGATTTAACAGAGATGATAAAGTAATCCTATGGACCAGTAGTTGCTTATGGCTTCTCTATAAACTTTATCATTGTTAATCATCATTTTCATTTTTTGAGTTCTTGAGATATCTTAAAATCCAGGTCCCTGAGTATATTTTAAATAACACAACAAAAGTATGAATTACTTTTGTGCATTTAATCAATCCAGTCAGTCTTCCTCATATCATCTTCACATAGGATTTTGGGTACCAAGATGACTGGATCCAAATATGGCAGCCCTGTTGTCATCAATGTTAAAAACAAGCTCCTAAGGAAACACTGACAGATCTGTTCCATTTCACATTTATTTTTTTGTCCTTCTAATTTCATCTATAAATGTTCTCAGAAGAATCTAACTTTGCTCAATCTTACGTCAATCTCTCTACAGGACTGTTTTATCCTCAACTGCTTTTCATTGGTCTTTTTTTTACATTGTTTATAATCTTCCATCGTTCTTGTGAAAAACATTTACCAAATAATGTAGTATTATAAACTGGCATTGCCCTTAGTTGCAAAGTCTCTCTACTTAGCAAAGAGATCAACCATTCGTTGGTTAAGTTTCTAGGCTCTTTTTGTCTCCTACTTTTGAACAACTATTTTACATTGACTAAAATTCTATGAGGAAAGACTATAATCATACTCAACGTCTTTATAATACCTTAACTCACTTTCCATTTTTGAGTCAATAGCTTGTTTAAATAGATTGGATTTCCTCAAAATGGGAAAGATGATTAAAAAAGAAATAGCTGACTATACTGTTGGTGGAGCTGTAGATTGGAAAAACAGGAACTATTCAAGAAATGTCATTAGATGCTTTAAGCCATTTGGCTCAGCATTTCCATAAACCCCTGGGGGGGGGGCGGATTTTTTGGCCCTGAGGTGCCAAAAGAGGAAAAGGGCCCATATATAAAAAAATATTCATAGAAGCACATTCGTAGAATCCAAAAAAAAACCCACCATGGAAACAAAGTGAGCACCCATCATTTGAGGAATGATTGAACAAATTGTGATACAGAAATAAACAATAATGGAAAATTATTGTGTTGCAAGAAATAATGAATTCAGAAAAAATATGAGAATTATTTGTGCGAACTAATGCATTCCCAAGCAAGCAGGACCAGAACAATACACACAGAATGACAGTAACAATGCAAATGAAAACCATTTTAAAAAGAAAGATGAATTCAGATTAAATTCAGTGACATTTTAATCCCAGAAGCTCAGATGCTAAAATAAACTATCCTCCAGTCAGTAGAGAAGTGAAGGATTGTGGGCATCAGCCATCACACACACTGTCACATAGAGTTGCTATATCAATTTTGCACAACAGTCTTTCCTTTTTTCACAGTAGAAGGTCTACATCAGGACAAGTTGGTGGTATCAAAAGCAAAGTCATCAATTAAACTTTCTAAAGCATAAAGTGATGTGAAAGAGGGCCCATATGGATAGAGTTTTGAATATCTGATAGAAAAATCAAAAGGCAGAGACAGAAGGAGGGAATTTACGCATAAGAAATAATAGTTTGAGCAAAGTCACAGCACTTGAAAAGTGGACAGGAATGTATAAAGGAACAGCAAATAATTTAGTTTGCCTGTAGCACAGAGAACAAGGAAACGAGTCATGTGAGATAAGACTGAAAGGATAGACAGAGGCCAGATTTGGGAGGGCTTTTAATGTCAGGCTAAGAAATTGGAACAAGCAATCATGAAGCCATTAAAGGGGTTATGAATCGAGGAGTGGCATGACCCAATCAATGTACTAGAAAAATAAATATTTCAGAGAAGTGCAAAGTCAGGATCCCAAAAGTCCTTGGGCTAGAACATTGGGCTGAATGTAGGAAGATTAAATTTAATATGGATATATGCGAAGTCTTACAATTGGTTTCATGAAATCAACTTCCCACAAATTGAGAGAGGCATATCTAGACACAAATTTGTCTGGAAAATAAATATAGGGTGTTTAATAGAATACATGTTCTGGATGAGTTAACAGTGTGATATGTATGGAGAGCAAAAAAGAGGATGTAATCTTGGGTGGTACTGAGGGACACAATTTCTAAAAATGAGTAATTGATAATCCTATTGTACTCTGTCCTAGCAGGACCACACTTTGTGTGTGTGTGTGTGTGTGTGTGTGTGTGTGTGTGTGTGTGTGTGTGTGCGTGTGAGTGCATGTGTATACATACATATACAATATGCATATAAATATATATACATGTGTATATATATTCCCATGCAGGTACCTTTTCCTCCCTCTTTCAGCTTTCCTTTTGTGTGTTATCTTCCCCATTAGACTGGAAGCTCTTTGAGGGTAGGGACTATCTTTATTTTCCCTACATGTATCTCTAGTACTTACCACAATGGCTGGCACACAATAAGCGCTAAATAAATGGTTATTGATTATATTATGCTTGGTTCTAGGTACTACAAGTTCCAAGGACATTGATATGTTGGAGAATGTACAGATAAAGGCATTCATAATAGTGAATAGCTGCTGGTCCATGCTATAGGAGGCTTCATTGAAAGATCTGAGAATGTTTAGCCTACAGAATAAAAAAATTCAGAATGGATGTCACAACTCTATTCAAGTACCTAAAGGGCTATCATGAGGAAGAAAAATTAAAGTTAATCCATTTGGCTGTAGAGGACAGCACTTGAAGCAATGGGTAGACATTATAAAGTGGTGATTTTAATGCTTAAGATTTTATATCAGATAAAACTTCGTAACAATTAGAGCTATCCAAAAGTGGGTTTGGGCTGCCTTGCTTGTTTATAAGAATCTCCTCCTTGGATATCATTAAATAAAAATTGGATATGCATTTAACTAGATGGTTACTAAGGTGCTTTCCAACTCAGAAATTCTGTGAATCTTTCTGGAGGAAAAATACAGTGGAGGCAAAAATATTAACATGGCTAATGCAATAGTCAGATCTCTCATTTTACAAGTGAGGAAACTGAGGCTAAAATGAAAGCATAAAAGAGAAACATATAATCCTCCTTCCCACCACCCAAACACTCATATATTTTCTGTGTCTCCCATTTTAAGAAATTCCATCTCTACCTTTGATTTAAACAGACTTCGTAACCTCGCCACAAAGTTTGTCAAAAAAAGAAATGACATCATGGAATAAATATAATAAGGTATGACTAGTCTTTTTACTTTGTAGTCTTTGGCTTGCTCATAATAAGAACACCACCATAGACTGAAACATCGAACCAAGTCAATCATTCAAAAGTTTTATTTACACAGAACCAAGTAATTAATCTGAATAGATACCTGGCTAACATGGTGAGACCCCTTCATATTTTGTAGATTACTGGAAGTCATAACTACATAAAGAAGAGTAAGAGAAGAGAAAAATTCTTCTATTACAATCATCACTCCATTGAGTTGACTCAGTGTTTATTAATGCCTACTTTATATGAAAACTGTATGTGTCCTTTCTAACTCAGAAAAAACACAATCACTCCTGGGAGAAATAATTCCCAATTAAAAGTATTACTAAGGAAATGAGTATTTATATGAATTATTTCACATATAAATGAAGTATTTCCTTCAGTTGTTTAGTTCCATGAAAGACAATTGACTGCCCAAAGTTTCTTGCATAATGTTCCTTGAACTTCACATTTGCAAGCTGAAGACCCATTCAGAGAAGGATAAAGTAAATGATGACAAATGTGGGGATTAAGTTGTCCAACCTATAATAAAAGAGACTGAGGCAGAGCTCTGAGTCAATGGTACTTTATTAAAGGATCCATGGCCCCCTCTAATGAAGTGGACCTCAGATTTTCTTCATGGTCTGAGATACCCCTTCTTCTGGAACCTTGCTTTTATAGTGTTTGATACCCAAATATGCAAAAGATGCATGGTGAAATACAGAATTTCATCAGATGTTGCTCTTGAGAGCCAAAAATGACACATCAGCAAGGGGGTCACAGGTTGGGTGAAGCATGGTGCATCTCCACTAAGTGGTCCTGAGATGGTCACCTGCTCATATTGGATGAGAGAGGACTGGAGATACAAAAATAAACTGGAGGACTTTCCAAAGTATCAAGGTATTCCACCCATGCTGGCTTTGGATGTGGAATTTGAGTAAAACAGCATGGAGATATCTTTGTCAATATTTTTGTAGCTGCAAAATTGAGCCTCATAACTTGATAAACAAGTAGTAAATATTACATTAAAGTATGAGGTTCACTATAAGAACCTTTCTACCCCTATCTGATTTATGTAGAATAGTAATTTTTACTGCTATTATAATAGCAATCTGATTAATACTGATTGGAATAAAGTAGGGGTTCAAATGAATCATTTCTCACACAAGCAGGAAGTCTACATCATACAAGAGTTGGTTGAAGGAACTAGAGATATTTAACATAGAGAAGAGAAGTCTCAGGTAGGACCTGGTAGCTATCTTTAAATATCTGAAGGGCTATCTTGAGGCAGAAGAATTGGACTTATTCTGTTTACACCCAGAAGGTAAAATTTAGAACAACAGGTAGAAGTTGAAAAGAATCATATTTAGGCTTGATTTCAGGGAGAATTACTAAATATTAGAAAACAGAATGTTCAAAAGTTGAATGAGCTTTCTCAACAAGTGGTATATATCCATCATTAGCAGTCTTCCAGAGACTAGATGATAACTTGTCTGATGTGTTAGGGTGTGAAATCTTGTCAGATATAGAATGAAGACAGCTTCAGATGTTCTTAAAATTGTATGATTCTATGATAGAATCTAGTTCAGATTTGGGACATCTATATTTTTTTTACAACTTTCCGCATTGCAGATTGGAGCTTAGCAAACATTTGTTTCATATTTATTATAGTATTACCTTGCTGGGCAAGTATTGATTAGCTCAAAGTAGTGAGTAATCTGAGACAATTGCTGTTCCCTGCTGATTAATGCCATATTGTTACTTAATGAAAATACTGGATACTCTATACCCAGCTTATTCAAAGTCCTTCTTGATAGTTGTTCTGGATCTTTACCTTACAAATCAACCAGACTTTATAATATGCCCAACTGCAATGAACTTCATAAACTGCCAAAATGTATCTTGAAAGACAATTGTCTGGGCTATAAATTGAATCTGTTTTTATAAGAGATATTGAATCCAATTCTTACCTTTGTGAAAAAAGTAGAAGGTGTATGTAACTGGTACTTCACCTGTACAGAGACAATATGGTTGTGCTATAGGTGGCCAGAATGTCTTGTCATTCACAAGAATAGACCTCAAAATCTGAAAAAGTTTTAGGAAGAAATCTGTTAGGTCATTTGGTAGATGAGAGCAAGCTGGAAAAAAGGTGCGGCCCCTCTTATCTAGGCTCTGAGAGTTTCACGTTATATAATATTTAGACAACAGTACCTGCATATAGACTTCCAGAAAGGGCAACTTGAAAGCAACATAGATTAAGATAGATCTCAATAAATATAAACATTCAATAAAATTTGGGTAAAGCAAAACCACAAGTGAACTCAAAACACAAACTTGAGGGGTCCTAAAACAAAAATGTTTTTAGATGGATCCAGGACCTAGAAGCATCCAAAATTCCTTGTATGAATCTTCAGCATTCCAGGAAAGCTACTGACATCAGGGCAACATTCTAGGTTCAAATAATCTCTAGTCACATAAAGTAAGATTTAAGCAGTATAATAATTAAGTTTTCTGAACAATATAAAATAGCATTTTCTACACTATATAAAAGTAAAAGCAACCAAAAGGTCGAGGAGAGAAAACAATTGCACCGAGAGCAAGACCTAATCAATCAGTCAATTAGACAACAATATTTATGAAGTGCTATGCTAGGCACTAGGAATAGAAAAACAAAAAATTAAACAGTTCCTACTCTCAGGGATCATATTGGCAGAAAGGAACTAGTAGCTGGAGAGAATCAGGTCCTAAGATGAACTTTGAAAGAAACTAAGACAACTTCCAAGGGAGGTGAAGAGTTAGCAAAATCCACATGTCATTCCATCTCCCATTTCTATAGCCTGTACCAAGTTACAGAAATGGGAGATGGAAGTGATGGGGTGCTTGGGTGCCTGTGCCTGGATCCCAATTCTAAAATCATTTCTCTTTAAAAATCACATTTCTCCCTAGCCGCAAAACACTGTCCCAGGCAGCTTCTCCCCAGCCCAAGGACAACCTGCCCTAGCAACAACTGTTATCTCTCTTCCTGATACAGCAGCCAGCTGCACCTATAGAGCTTATTAGTCTGAATCAGCTGTGCACTGACTGAACTGGCTGTGCACTGGGTCATAACAATATTTACTACTCACTGACCAATCCTATGTATCCTAGACTTAAATATACGTATACTCCCTTACATTTATCTTGTCTAACAAGATATTGATGAGAGCAGCCTGGCATTCTCTAGTCAGTCCTGACATTTCAGGTCTAAAACCACACCTCCATGTAGCCCCTCTTTTGGGCTATTTCCCGATGAATTCTGTATAAAATACCTGTGCAGTAGATACCAAAAGTGCATGTTCCTTTAAGAACTAGCTACTCCTTAACCACTCCCTAATCTTACCCTAAATCATCTAATTAGCATATTTGTCACATGTTTTACTATACAATATCCTATATAAGCTCTACCTGTACCCCTCTAAGATTTCAAGTTCCCTAAGAACTCTTGCCTGCTGAAAAGCGTAATTAATCTTTACCTTGATCTCAACAATGCTTCCATCCGTGAATTCTTCTCCAGATGACCCATGCAGGGAATTCCCGTCTTGGAGTTCCTGTACACCTCCCTTCCAGCCCTCATCAAAATGACATGCATGAGAAACACAAAGGTCAGTTTAGTTGCACCATAACAGTATGTAAAGGGAAATAAGGTGTAAGAAGGCTAGAAAGGTAGGTGGAACCTAGGCTGTAAAGAATTTCAAATTCCATGCAGAGGTTCTATTTGATCTTAAAGATAAAAGGAAGCCTCTGGAATTTTTTCAGTTTGTATGGGGTGGAGGTCAGAACATGATCAGACCTGTGCTTTAAGTATGTCACTTTTGTTGGATACAACACTTTGTTCCTGCTGGTCTTACTTTGTTTCCTAGTGAAGAGGAAAGACAATTTAAAGGTATTCCCATTCTAGGATTATCTACAGCACATAAAATGAAGTAAAACCAAAGCAGAACAATTAAGTGGTTAATTGGATCAATACAAGCATTGAAAGGAAAGAAAGAAGACCTAAGGCTAAGCTTCATCTCTTTTTTATTTTATTTTTTAAGGTAGACCTTCCCACATCCAATTATCAGATGGGGGGGGGCAGTCCAGGGACCTCAGGTATACACAGCTTTCTACCCTTAATACAGGGATCTGTTGGTTCCTAGTATATTAGCCCAAAGTCTAAAGCTCTTTTAGAACACAAACTAGCCAGTTAGCTAATTAGAATGCACAGGGATTTCGTCTGGCTGAACACCATTTCCTTTTTATTATGAAGATTGAGGTCCCCGTTCCCATCACATTGAATGATGGAAAACCTCCTTCAACTCTAGTCATTTCCTAACTGTCAAACTGAATTCCTCCTTAAACTATTAGAGGAGGGAATTTCATTCCAACATACCACAAATGGGAAGGTTGTATCTGAGGAAATGGAGTTTTCCTCCACTCTAGCTCTCCTAAGCAAATGAATATGTGGGGAAACTCAAGAATAAAAAGTTTCTGTAGAGCTGAAAGGTCTTCACCTTATAAATAATTTTTAAATAAATAAATAAAGTCTTTTTAAAATCAAGTCTTGCTTTTCACATCCAATTATGGCAGTCCTCAAGTACTGTCAGGGTTTGAGAGGACTGACTCCAATTTTGAAAGAAAGTGTACTCTGGGTAAAACGTTATCAAACCGCATTGTATGTTACAGAAAAAAACTCTGTTGCAAAAGACAGAATCAATGATGCAGCAAACGTCATTATTGTGTTATTTTAAGAAATTGTCATAGCCACACTAACCATCAGTATCCTGATCAGTCAGTCACCATTAGCATGGAGGCAAGACCATCCACCAACAAAATGATTTCTACTTGCTGAAGGCACAAATGGTTAGCATTCTTTTAGCAAAAGCTTTTTAATTACAGTATATAATTTTTTTAGATATAAGACTATTGGAAACTTGATAGACTACCATACAGGGTAGACATTACTTTTATATGCACTGGGAAGCCAAAGAGCTCATGTGACTTTATTCACTTTGCTATGGTGGACTAAAACTGAAGTTGCAATATCTCTGAGGTCTGCCTATATTTTTCAAATTGCTGTCTTGGCAAGTCTCACCCCTCCCCAAATCATGACATCCCATCTTATACTTGTGAAGTCAATTTCTGAAATCCAAGTGTTAAGACTTTACATTTATTCTCATTCAAGTTCATTTTCTTAGATTCAGTATAATGTTCTAGTTTATTGAGGTCTTTCTGATCAACCATCATGCTGACTGTGTTTCCTAACTCTGGGTCATGGGCATATCTGATAGATATTCAATGTATTCAAGTTATTAATGACATTGACATAGACACTGATAAAACTGCTACAGGTCAAGCACAATACCTGAGGCACTCCATTGAACACTTCCTTCCAAGTTGTTGCTGAAAACTTAATGACTATTCTTTAAGTCACTTAAATCCATTAAATCTTGCATTTTAATCTATTTGATTCTATTATCATATAGCCCAATCTTTTTGTGGACAAGGGCTTCAGATCGAAGGCTGAGTGGAACTGATACACGTTTCCACTGAAATGTTACACAATAACCATGTTCCTCTCTAAATGAGTAGTTTCATTCATTATTTCATCTTAGTTGTAGATTTATTTAACATCCTCTATACACCATGACTACTAATGTAAATATATCATCAGGCAAATAATTTTATTTTCTATATCCTTTGCTTAGCTATCTGTCGCTTTCTTTCCTTTTGTTAAGCATAAGATCTGATTCTTACTTTATGAACAGTTTGTGAATTGTCCCTCCCCAACCTTTCTCTCCTCTCTCTGTCCAGCTAGCACTTCTTACAGGACGTCGGTATTCCTTCTGGGTCAGCAGAGGAGAAGGCTGGTGTCTCTAAAAAGCACATGTTATTAAAACGTTTCCTCTGCTGGTTGCAACTCAAGCACAAATGAGCCAAACTAGAAGTGCTAGTCTTTCAAATAATGAGATAGCGAACAAAATGATAACTGAACTAATTTAAAACCTTCTGCTTCTCTAGAGCTGATAACCAGATCAGCCTTGTCAATGAGTAACCCTGATTGGTTTTACAAATTCTTGGAGAATCTCTGGAATTTGTTCTTGTAGAGGGTACAATTTTCAAAGTTTTTTACAAATTTTCTTGTGGTAGGTATTGTTGATGTGATTTAAAACAGAGCAATTCCCTCTAAAAATAAATAAATAAATAAAATGGATTATGTTGGAACAGCTCAAATAGATTTCAGTAGGAAGCTGTAGCTGAGTATTCTGCCTGAACAATCCTCTGCTGGATGGCACTCATAAACCTCAGATGCCAAGTTGTGGACAACTGTCTTCAAGCAATACCATCTGCTTCCATGGGAATCTCCCCAGGCAGTTGAGTTGGCAGCTTTAGGGTGGCCTTGAGGTCTGCCATGTGGCTAGGATGCTGACAGGCTGTCTGGACTTTCTCACCAACTTTGGAAGCTGCCTTCCTGTCATTCTCCTTAGCTTAGATTTTCTGCTTGGTGTTTAAAAGGAAAAAAAGTCTTATTGATGAGATTTTCTCTCTAGGAAGACAACAGTATGATGGCTAAATTCTACTTAACAGAAACTTGTACAAAAGAAACAGAATTACAAGGAGGGTAGAGAAACATGCCCCCAATGTCTCAGAGCACATTTATACAAGTAGGGTATCTTTGTTTCGAACATTTTGGTTCAGATCCCATCGCTGCCACTTATGAACTATGTAACCCTGGGCAAACAACATGGTTTCTTTGAACCTGAGTACCAGCCCTTGTAAAATAACAATAATGATAATTGTATTACCTACCTCATAGAATGTTCTATAAAAAGAAAATAAAAATCAACTATAGTAACAAATATGCACACTCAGAAAAAGCAAATTCCCACACTGAACGTGCCCAAAAAAGTGTGTATTTATCACGTCATAAGACCTTAGCCTAAATGGGCCAGAGGATCCCATTGCATCCTGGGACATCTCCAGTCATCCTGATGAATATCTGATCACTGGACCCAGATGGCTCAGGAGGAGAAGGTGAGGCTGGTGACCTGCACAGCCCTCCCTCACTCAACACAAAGTCAACTGCAAGTCATAACACCATCTCTCTGATGTCATGGTCCTCTTTGAGAAGAAAGGACAAAACACAAGGTTGCTGAAGTTGACTAAGAGGGAAAATGACAAAAGTTCAAGGGGTCTATTGGGAAATAGGAATACTATTGTTTTGTTGCATTGTTGGTGGAGCTATGGATTTATTCAGGCATTCTGGAAAGCAATTTGAAACTATGTCCCAGAAGTTACTACATGATACGTGCCCTTTGACCCAGAGATACCAGTACTAGGGCTACAATCCAAAGTGATTATGAGAGTCCTATTTTCAAAATTAAATATTCATCTATCAGATTTTAATACTAGTACTCATATTTCATCCATACCATACTTCCCAGGAAATTCGTTGGGAAATTATTATTCATACTTGTGCTTTGGAAGATTGGTTCCTCCAGATCAATCAAATGCCTCAATTCAAATCTAACTTCATTGAAACCAATTAGTTTGTAAGTATCTCTTTGATGTTCCCTTTTGACATTTATTGAGCACTTTTTATTTCCAAAATGTGGCTATCAGCATTTATTAAATCCACCCATGTTAACTCTGCCTTTATAGCTATGCAAGTCTAGGTGACAATTTGAATGCTCAGCAGGGATACTGACTATGTAAATGTCCTAAATTGAAAACTGAGCTCATTAGCTACACAGACAATACTCTGAATGCATATAATATACATCAGTAAATTTTCTAAGCCTGCATCCTCTCCAGTCTCTTCTAGCTCCCCATACACACACATTCCCTAGGGTTTAAATAGGAGACAAAATTTATAGCCAATTCAATCAACAAGTTGTCAGCTACTGCCTCTCAGCAATTCACTTTCATTTAATCTATTGGGATCTCTATTTTCTGGTCCTTGCAACCTGGTCTTTTTCTTAGCCTCTGACTGATGCTAAGCATCCAATCTCATAATCTATATTTTTTTGTAGGCACAAAATATAAGAACAGTGAATAAGTCAGGTATATTGCACTTTTAGTGAATTCTTTACCTTGCTATCCCTTTCACCTTCATTAAACAGCAGTGAGTCTCCTTCACAGAGCATTCTAATGAGAGTATTTACTCTGCATATATCCTAGAAGATTGTCCTGTTTGTAATAAATGTTCTACTCTGAGATATGCCTGAGAGGGCAGCCTTTACAGCAGTTAAAGGAATTAACCTTTTAACAAGTTCCCTATTCCTAGAAACAGCTTTTCTAACTCTAGTTTTTGATATTTAGGAATGCCACAAAAATAGAGGCTGCTTTTAGCACATCATAGAGATAGATCAGCCCCAAAATAACTATGTACCAATTATTTTTCCTGAGGACTTAGTAAAGAATGTTGATTGTGGTTTTTTTTTTGGTTAACACCTCTGAATCTTTCCTTAATAATGGGAGGACGTAAGTAGTAGGAATAACTTGAACTATGCAGATTTCTAAGTATTCAAAGCAAACAAGAAACTGGTTGGTTTGAGTTTCATTTTTGGTTTAAAGTGTTAATGAACAGTCAAATAGCCAAAAGTCCAGCAGCAAAAGAAAGAGGAATAAAGGCCCTGGGTGATTCATGGACTAGATTATCAAAGAACTAAGCATACCTAAAAGAAGCCTATGGCTGATCATGTTTTCCATATTCCTTTATATGACTATAAAGATCATGGAGCTGAGAGTTTCCCCCTGTAACCTAGTAGAATATTCTAAACCTGAGTTCAAATTCTAGCTTATGACTCATCCTGTGAACCTAAGCAAGTTGCTTAACTTCTTCCAGACTCAGTTTCTTCATTTACAAAATTAAGAAAGTGAAATAAATGATTTCCAAGTTCCCTTCTAGCTCTAAATCCATAGATTCTATTATCGAAAGTTATGCTGACACAGTGACCCATTGTTCCCAGACCTGCTTGTCAATCAATATGGGGAGGAGGCATCACCCAGTCCCCTGCTATTTGTCACAGAATCGAGTCACCCCCTACTTGTTTGTATCTGGAAATTGTCACTTACTCCTTCCTTGGGGAAGAACTGAGATTGCCTTTATCACAACATGAAAGTTATCAATAAAGGCTAACCCCATTCTTAAGCATCCTTATCTCCACTGATCGGTCTGTCAATTTGTTGTTACCTTGATGTACATATAATAAACTCCTTTTAATTCTCTTTGTCCTGAGATTTACTCATTAATCAGGGTGAAAGCCTAAACAAAGAATTTTTCCTTTCAACACTATGATCCTAACCCTTCCTGAGTCCTCTTAGGAGATTTTCTATAGCTTACTTTTAAACCCAATATAAAGCACAAACCCTTTTTTGGGGGGAGGATTGGTTTGGTAAAACCTGGACTTTAAGGAGAACAAAATCTAATCCAGGTTATTTCTGATAAATTAAGAATTTTCTTCTTAGCAATATTGACATTATGTTGCTGCTGCACATCATGTCAGTTGTGTCTAACTCTTCATGATTTCCTTTGGGGTTTTCTTGGCAAAGATACTGGAATGGTTTGCCATTTCCTTCTCAAGCTTATGTTTTTACAGATGAGAAACTGAGGTAAATAGGGGTGAGTGACTTGCCCAGGGTCACACACCTAGTAAGTGTCTGGGTCCACATTTGAACTCTTCCGGTCTTCAGACTGGTACTTTATTTTGCCACCTAGCCACCCCTATTGATACTGTATAGAGCCTCGAAACATCTGGACCAGTCTCCTGTGCAATGACTGACGTCACCATGTTCTTAGCCATAGTTATCAGGAAGTAGATAGCAAACTGCTGTCAGTGCTATAAGTACTTAGTACACACTGTATGTGTCCCACTCCCACCTCTAACCCCATCACACATTCAGGAACCCAGAGCTCATGGCACATCACAGAGTGATGGATTTATAAGCAGATAAATTGACAACTACAGAAATTCCTGACTGATTTTTATGGAGGAATCAATACTGATTTTTTGTAAAAGAAAATTGAACCCTGACTTGAAAATGCCCTGTGAAAAGCACCTGAAAAGGCCATCTATAGCCAGGGAACTGGCTCAGTGACCTCTTAGCTCCATCCCTGACTCTGAGGTCTTAGACTGTGTGAGACTATTCTCCAGCTCCTTAACAGCTCGTTATCTCAGATGACAAAGTGCCAGGCCTTACCTGTATAAACAATTGCTTGGAGAATGGAATAAAATGGGGGTGGACTGGGTGGAGCGGGAGGGCTAGCTTTTATTTGTATCTGGAGACTCTGAAAGGATTAGTAAATAAAAGCCCTGCTGATCTGTCAAGAGCACTGACATAAACACACACAATGGCGCCTCCAAGACACTTTACAAAGGAGGGACTGATGAGAAGTACCATGGAATCACACTTTTTCCCCCTTCACATTTGTGACTGTACACATTTATCTAACACATCTCCTTGGGCCACAAAATTGCTATTTTCAAGAGAGGTACTGGACAAGTCAGTCAGAAAATTCCAAGGACTTTTCAACTGTTTGCTATCTCCCAAACTGACACACTGAAGCAAAGAAAGAAAAAAAAGAGCTTGATCGCTTGATCAACGTGCAATCTAAATCTAGCTTCACAAATTGATGCCTGAGTTATTATTAGGGCTTCATGCAACACAAGGGATGGAGTTTTCTTTTGGCTGGAAAACCATCAGTTCCCTGCTTTGCTGGGTGAGAAAATAATGTGCACGTAGATAAATAGGAGGGAGAAAGTATTACTCTAGTATATTGGTCTCCAAAGTGACCTTGTGAGGCAAAACTCCACAAGGATGGGATCAGCTAATCAGGATAATAGGAAGAGGGGCCATATCCCACCCTTCCTACTATGGCGAGGTGTGGGGCTCATCTCCAAAACAACCATGACTTTCTTTCCCTTTCACCTTCACTCTAACACTTTGTTACTTTGCCCCCTTCCTGCCTCCGTGTAAGTTTCTAAAGCTCTACACACACACACATACACACACACACACACACACACACACACACACACACTTTTTGCATGTTATTAACACTTCAGAGCAGTTATCATTTAATCAGTACCTAGCCCACCCCCACCCTACTCACATGAGAATCCATTCAAGGACCCTCTCAAGGTCTCTCTGAAGAGCTTTAGAATCCATTATGAAATATGAGAGACATTGGCATAGGACCACCCAGCATGGCATGCCCCATCAATGACAGTGCTGTGTTCTATGAGCAAAACAGAATTGTAATAGCTCAAAAAGAAACGTAAGATGCAAAAATTTAGAGACATCTCCATTCCAAATGTTCATATGGACTATTTGTGCCAACCTGTAGTAGAACCTTCTGAACTCATCTCGGTCTGATCGCCAGAGTCAGACACACTATACTTTTGACCCCAATATAGTGATGCCATTTTGGTCCCCTTCAACAACAAAGTACAACAACCAACCAACTAGCCAACCCCCTTCTCCAACTCTAACCACCCTACTGATACCAATTCACCCCATGGTTGCAGTAAGGAGCTGCTAAGAAGGGCATACTCTATATTCAAGGGCAGTAAGAGAGCTCTCACTATTTGCTTTGAGCAGGATAGAGGGAATCCCACAAACCAAGCAGGTCTACATGGGTTATGACCTGTACTAAAGATTGCATCACATTCTCTTTTCCCCAAAAGTCATCCCTGTTCCCAAACCTTCCATTTTTGTAAAGGATATTACCATCCTTCCAGTCACCACAATGTCCTCTTTGATCCATCCATCTTACCTAGCAAAGCAATGACCAAATTATGTCTTTCCTCTCTCCACATCTCTCACAACCATCCCCCTCTCTCCATTCATAGTCACTACCTTAGTTCAGGCCCTTATCACCTCTTACCTAGACTACTGCAAAATCTCTCCCCAGCCTCCAGATGGGTTGTCAAAGTGCAGATCTGTGCATGCCCCTCTCCTACACAATAAACACCAGTGGCTCCCTATCACCTCTTAGATAAAATATAAATTCTTTTATTTTGCATTGAAATCCTATAACTACCGGGCCCCAACCTACCTTATTAAACATTATTCTCCTTCCTGCACTCTACAGTGATGTCTTGCTCCTAGCCTGTTTGCTATTCTGCACACTCATGGGAAAACATAACTAAAATATCAGAACATGAATAGGAAATTAAGGTATGATATCATCTATTAAGCAGAACCATGTAAAGAATGAAGAATGCCTTTATATTAAAATTGTTCTGAGATAGCTTATTTTTCCAAGTTTTTTTGCCAGATATATATATTGAATAAACTAACACATAGAGAAGTGTGACACCTGCTGAAAAGCTGTTACATTCACTGACTGTTATGGCTGTTACTTGCTTGTTTTATTGTGTATCTTTCACTGCAAAAATATTTTTTTAAAATTCATCAGTGGTTACCAATATTGACCAATGTAATTTTTTTATGAAGAAAAATAATTATTATTCATAAAACCACACTATTTCCTGAGCATATGTTGGGATTTATTTAATAACCAAGCAACAATCATTTATTAAATACCCACTATGTACCATGCACTATACTAAATAAGAAAATTCAATCATAATAAAATTGTGAAAAATTTTTATACAGCTAATAAAATAAAAATGTTATATATTCCATCCTAATCACATCTTTTAAAAATATCTATTTTATACTTTTATAATGAACATAATATAATAGCATAATAGCATCAGACAGCTGGGTGACACAGGGAATACAGTGCTAGGGTCTGGAGTCTGGAAAACTCATCTTCCTGAGTTCAAATCTGACTTCAGACACTAGCTGTATGACCCTGGGCAAGTCACTTAACCCTATTTGCTTCTGTTTCCTCATCTATAAAATGAGTCGGAGAAGGAAATGACAAACTACTGCAATAACTTTGCAAAGAAAATTCCAAGTGAGATCACAGAGGTAGATACAACTGAAAAATGACTGAACAAAAATAGCAAAAGGTACACACACACACATATATACATATACCCACATGTATCATTTATAAATATGTATATATAAAAGGGGTACTGACTATTTTTCTAATGGTTAGAATTAGTCTACTGCTCTGATGGTCCTTGAGACAGCTAAAGAGAAAGAGACCCTTTTTATTAACAATTCTGTTTATATCACAAATATACACAACTTTTTTTTCTAAACCAGTGATTTTATCAAACAAATCCCTTTTAATTTATAGTCTTCAAAAGTTGTTTAGAGCTTTGAGATATTAAGTTACTTCCCATAGTCATGGATGGAGGATATGTCAGTAAAGTACATTAATTAACCCAATCCTGCTCACTCCAAAATCAGTCCTTTATCCACAACACTGGTGGGAAGTAAAACAGAAAGAAAGAAAAGTAAGTACAGAAAGAAAATAATGTATAGTGATATCCTGAATGCGTATAGGAATATCCTGAATGGGATAGTCTGGGAGATTCCTTAGAAAAATCGGGGCGGGGGGGGGGGCGGAGCCGGCTCACCCTGCTGTCTGGGCACTTCTCGTCTCAAGCAGAACCCCAGACTAAAACAAGTGGACTAAGTAGTACAAAGAAAATGTTCAGTGCTTTTAATTATCTGAAACTATTCACTGAGACAAAATCCCATCTCTCAAATAACAATATTCTTGGGGTGATACGGTGAGAATTGTAGAACAATGAGCTTTCACAACAGTTACAATTACCGTGGAAATGTGCATGGTAGGCTTGAGCAAACTGCAACATTTCCAATTATAATGGGTGCACAGAAGTAGCTTTCAAAAAATTACACAGTTTTCTTTCACAACTTGGCGAATATGGAAATACGTTTTGCATGAGTACACATGTATAACCTATATCAAACTGCTCACCATCTCAGGGAGGGAGGGATGAAAATAATTTGGAACACAATTTCTTTAAATGATAAAAATTGTTTTTACATGTAATTGGGGAAAAACAAAACGTTCAAAAAAATTACAGAAGACACGTATGACCAGAAAAGAAAATTGACTAGTCATTTGGTAAGAATGAGAAACAGAAGACAGGTTTCGTTCAGTCTTTTTTCAGTCATGTCTGCCTCTTCATTACCTCATTTGGGGTTTTCTTGGCAAAGATACTGGAGTGGTTTGCCATTTCCTTCTCCAGATCATTTTACAGATGAGGAAACCAAGTCAGACAAGATTAAGTAATTTGCCCAGTTAATAAGTGTCTGAGGCCAGATTTGAACTCAGGAAGATGACTCCAGGCCTAGCATTCTCTTCACTATGCCACCACACTGTCTGGTACGCTGATACCCCAAAGACATTAATAGAAGAAGGCTACCAGCACATTGAATAGGTCCGGACTCGGAAAAAAAATCATGAGGAAAAGTGGCTAGACTGTCTTTGAGATATCATACAATGCTTTTTAATAATTCTAAGCTTCTTCCTGAAACAAATGCCCATCTTATTTTTATTCATAGTTTTCCAATGATTATGCAAGTAATGGAATACCACATGCACTTACCATATCATATTTTGCATTGTGATTACTTCTATATGTATCTGCAAAGCCTACAGTCCAAGGGTTCCTAATGCGCAACCTCAGCTTTGGATTCCTGTAGACTGGGTTTAGTCCTGCGGTAATCTGACCCCTAAGGAAGAGGAGACAGGTTCCTTTCACACTCCCTACCTAATTCTATCCCATCCTCATGATGGAGTCCTGAACAAAATTTCTTAAAGTTTGGAAAATAATGTATAGTGGTGCCCTAGGCATAGATACGTTTAGGTTTAGATAATTTCTAGGACCTCCCCAAAAGTCATTAACAGGGTGCCTTCTAGAAAGATATTCAATATACAATACTGATCAGGTATAGGATTCCTATTTGATTCCTTGACCATAAAAGAAATCCTTAAAAACAGAAAAATTCATTAGGCCAAGTGATAAATATTTATAACATAATACACTAACCCATCACTCTCCTGGGAGAAAATATAACAATTTTGATAACTTTTAGCTCCCTTACAACATATTCTGTATTGCTACACCAGTGATTCTTCAGGAAATATATAAATTTATGATACCAAAATGTATGTATATGTGCACATGTAGAGTTCAAACATATTCATAGTTCATAGGAAGCAGCTATTTAAAATATTAAAAGATGTGGTGTTGTTACTGTTTATCCTTGTTCCCATAGAAGACCATGACATCAGGGAGGTGATGTCATGACACGCAGTGAATTAGATTTAAGTGAGGGAGGGCTGTGCAAAGTTACCAGTTTCACTTTGTCCTCTGGAGCCATCTTGGTCCAGTGGCAAGATATGTATCAGGACAACTGGCCCAGGATACAGGATACAGTATAAACTAAGTTCTCTAACAAGTCTCAGTTTGAGGCAACCCTCATTTAGTGATTAAGGCTCAGTCGCCCTAATCTATATCTTGTCACTAGACCCAAATGGCTGCAGAGGAGAAAATGAAGCTGGTGACTTTGCACAGCCCTCCCTCACTTAAATTCAAATTACTTGCATAAAATATGAAGCATTTTGTGGAATGGTACACCAAGTGTTTCACCTCCATCTCAGTGGTTAGATAGCTATTCTGTCCAAGTAATTCATTCAATGTCCATTTCTTCTGGCAAGATAGGGAATGGATTAGATTCATCTTCCTGATAGTGGTGATCCTTTCCTCTGAAAAGCTGTTTCAGACTTCTGCTGAGCAAACAGCACTTGAATCCAGGAACTCTCAACCTCCGGCAGTCACCAGATTGCCACTAAGACTAGGAAATAACGATCTCAGAATCAATGTTCAGTCACCTGTGCTCAGGAAATCAAAAAGAACAAGAGACAGCCAGAGACTTGAAATCCAGTCTCAGGCCCACAAGAACAACACATATATTTGCTGCAATGGATTGCAGAACAGTGTGAAAGGGGGAGAAACCTCTCCACCTTTGAGAGAAATTTTAGGGAACACAACTGGAGTTTCAAGCACACCTTCAGAAGATAGGGGAAAAAAAAAGTTTACTGAATGGGAGGCTTTTCCTGCTCAGTGGCCAATCTTCTTCAACAGAGATGCACCATGCAAAGAGGAAGGCCATACAGAGATCAATCAAAAGCTTTTGGTTGTGGATATCTTTTAGAAAGGAACTGAAATCCCATCCCACTGCCCAAGAGACCAAAGAACATATTTCAATAGGATTGCTTGTGTTACATATGATATCTTCCTACCAGACTAAGACTTCCATGAAGGCAGAAGCTATATCTTATCCAATCCTTTATTGAGGATTGGTATATCTATACCTATCGTAGCAAATACTTGTTTGTTGAATTAAACTAAAATGTCCAAAAGGCACATAGGAAGAAATATAAGAGGAAATCTTATGAGGAACTGATTCAAATCTATAAGCATAGTTTAAGGATATGAACAGACAGTTCTCAAGGGAAGAAACTCAAGCTATCTCTAGCCATTTTTTTAAACACCTCAAATCTAATTAGAGAAACTAGAAATTACTAATTAGAGAAATACACATACAAAATGCAGATTCCACTTCATAACCATCAGAGTGGCAAATGTTACAAAATGCTACAAAAAAGAAAAAAATGATAAATGTTGGAGTAGCTATGGGAAAACAGAGGTGTTGATGTAGTTTTTATTGTACTTATTTTTGAGGAATCTTTGAATGGGTATCAACATTCTGGGAGGTGATTTGGTATTACGCCCCAAAAGTTACTAAAAACTAACTTTTGACCCAGTTATACTAATGCTAGGATGATTCTAGCAATACAAGAAAGAAAAGGTCCTTTATGTACAAAAATATTTGTAGCAGCTTGTTTTTGTGGTAGCAGCAGATTGGAAACTAAGGAGATATCCATCAGTTGAAGAATAGGGGAATATGTTATGGCATATGAATGTGAGAGGTATTATAATGCTATAAGAAATGAAATAGATCATTTCAAAAAAGATATGAAAAGACATATGAACTGGTGCAGAGTGAAGTGAGAAGAAAGACGAACAGAAGATTCAACATCAATATTATAAAAATGAATAAATTGAGAATTTTATAAATTAATGAAGAATGAAATTAGCAGTCAGGTGAACAATATATACAATAATACTATAAAAACAAACAATTTTAAAAGCTATAAGAAGCATGATTGAGACAATGACCATGATTTTTAAAAAATATGCTATTGCAGAAAGGTGATTCATTTTGTTGTTTTTTCCTTTAAGTCATTTCTGACTTTTCATGACCTCATTTGGGGTTTTCTTGGCAAAGATGCTACAGTGGTTGCCATTTCCTTCTCCAGTTCATTTTATAGATGAGGAAATTGAGGCAAATTGGGTTAAATGACTTGTCCAGGGTCCCAGAGCTAGTAAATGTCTGAGGCCAGATCTGAACTGGCACTCTATCCACTATGCCATGTAGCTGCCCCTGGTGATGGATTTAGGGAGGAGAATAAAACATAAGTATTTCTTCATGCAGCTGCTAAGGGAATTTGCTTTGCTTGACTCTGTATGTTTGTTAAAAGGAATTGTTTTTCTTTTCTTTTTCTCCCTTCCTTCTTTTTTTAATGGCATGGGAAATGGAAGGAGTTTCCGCTTCATATTTTGGATAGCAGTGGGAGGATGATACAGATATGAAATGCGGCACTTACTCTCACTGCATTATAAGTTTTCTTAAATTATTTTACTTCATTATAAGAGATCTCTCATGAAATAGTGGTATCTGTCCATGTTTGTAATATTGCAAATAAAATATATCAAAACAACTTTTTTAAAAAGTAAAGATGTAAGATGAAAAAGAAGGAATTCATAACACCCAAATCAACCCTTCGATAATTTAGAATGTCTATAATTACTTGCATTATTTTGAGAGTATAACTTCCTTACAGTGTATTGAGGAAGCACACGCATATACACGTATATTAACTCTTCTAATATCTGTTAGTAGCAAGAACAAATCCCAAAACCTGAGATAGTTTTAGAAAAAATTGTACTAGGTCATTCAGCATGGGAGGTTGGAGGGAAGGTATGCCACGCTCCCTAGTCTTTGTGAGATTATATTATATAGAATTCAGAGAAGGGTGGAAGGACTTTTGCCTTATTGGCTATTCATAAGCATCAGGCAGTTTCCAGAGAAGGACAATTAGAGATGTATATCAGCAACTAAGTATAAATATTCAGATTTGGGGAACCCAAAACACAAGCTTTGATTAGACCCAAAACCAGAGTGGGGATTTACAGATTGTCTGTAGCCATTCACTTTCCCTGGAGAGTCTCTGAGGTCAGCCTGACCTCTACTATAAGCTTTTGGTTTAGGCAATTTCTAACCACATAAAGCTAGATTCAAGTACTATAATAATTAATGAGGTTTTCTGAACAATAACACAAAATATTTTCCCACATATCCAATATATCATAGTGCCATAATCATCTATTACCTACCAAACAGCAATAATAATTTGGATTACTGATGTAAGTTCCTTGACTGTAGGAATAGTTTAATTATTTGAATTTATGCCTAGTACCTAGTATAGAGTACGGCATTTAAAAATGCTTTCTGAATGATTGATTACAACCATGAATGATGGCCCACAGAAAGCCTGCCATCACCTTCAGCCTCCATGTCTCATTTGGGAAATACATATTTAAGTACTTGATGTGTATACAGAACTGTGCTATATACTGTTTTTTTTTTAATGACAATTCATGTAGTCTGGCAGATAGAATAGACTTGGAGTCAAAAAGACCTAGATTCCAATTCTGCCACTGACACTTACTGAGACATGAATGAAGAAAATCACTAAACCTCTCTAAGGTTCAGTTTTCTCATCTGTAAAATGGGGTAATCCTACTTGTAGTCAAGGTTGTTGTAAAGTTTAAATAAGATGGTATATGTAAAGCAGAGTGCAAACTTCAAATGTTATATGTTATTCATTCTTATTCTTTATGGAGAATTTGTGGGAAAATGGACAACAACCATGTCATGGGAATCAAAATGTGAGTAGTGGATGTGATCTGAATTGGTGGAGGGAATGCCTACACCAAAAATATCATAAAGTCAATGAGTGCCAAAGTAAAAAAAAAAAAAATTACACGGGGAGATTTAACAAGCACTCACAGTTTTGAACTCTGAGTAATTTCTATCTATACACATTTGTTCAAAGTCTCAATGAAAATGTAGCAAGTTTTTCATTTCTCTGATTGTTTTCTATCTCTCATTTCCACTTACCTGCTCCCCTTAAATTGTATTCCAAATAAATTAAGAAAGGGTGGTACTTCCTCATAATACTCATTTTTCAGTAAATGGTTTCCAAGTGCTTTGAAAATGAAAAATTGCATTATCCATTGACAATATGAACTATTTCATTCTCTGACAGCCCCTTAGACAAAGCCTTCTAGAAAAAAATGTCTGAAATATCCAGAAAGCTGTAATAAAACCATTTTCAAAGGAAGCTAACTTTGCTCTTTTCTTTCTCCTTATCTTCTGAAGCGTTCAAAAGGGAATTCACAACGTCAGGATTTATCAAAATAATGTTGGACAACAGGGACAGCTCTATTTTCTGTGTAACATGAATCAAAAATTATCTGAGTGAGCGTAAATGAGTCGTAAACACCATATCCATATATCCATGCTCATTATGAGCTAAGATATCCCACAAGTTTGGAAAATTGGTCTGCACAATAATATTTCAAGAGATTCTCTTTTTTTCTACTTAATCCTTTACTACACAGACTTTTATTACTTGTTTGCACATGATATGGCCGGTAAATCCAATTAAAATATCATCTTCACTGCTGAAGGTTTTGTACTAAACATGGATTTCAAAGTTAGGAAACTGTATGAAGGTGGGAAGGGAGAGAGAACACTAGCAATTCTACAAGGACATCTTTGCTTTTATGAAACACTGAGAATGTCAAAGCTGTCTACTCTTGTCATACCTACTCACAGGTAATTTGATTTCTCCATTCAAGTTTAAATGAATTGAATAACTGAGCACCTGAATGTTTTCCATCTTATTAAACCAATTAGTAGGGAGTCAGTGGAGTGCAGTAGATTTAGCTTGGACTTGTAGTCAGAACATCTGGGTTCAATGCCCACTTCTGACATATACTGGCTATGTGACCCATGGCAAGTAAATTAACCTCTCAGTGCCCCCAGACAATTCTATAAGATTAAAAATTGCAGAGAAGGTGCTGATCTGCTCTGGTAAGGAGATTTTCTTCACTGGCCTTTTATTATGCTAAAAAAAAATTAGACATCGTCCCTTTGCGCGTAAGCCTTTCAATCATCATGGTTAAGTTTTGCCCACATGGTGCAAGGTCTGTCATAGTAAGACTTAATAACGATCATTGCCAGTTGATGCCTTTCAGGAAGCAACTACATGGTAAACTGAGTCAACCTATGAACATTTCCAGAAATGCCTGCTATGTATTCCTCTGAAGCCCATAGAATAACTACGTACAGCTGGTGTCTGACTCCACCTGACAATCTACAACCATAACCAAAGTTTCAAGACTATGCATCTGCAACTTCATACATGTAGTATAGTCCTGGTTGCAGAAAAGTTAACCACACAAAGAAAAGAATAATTCATACCCTTGGGTATGCCCTTACAAGAGACAGCATTATTCATATTCTCCCACTTTTTGTGGTCAAGTAACCTATACTCAGTGATTTACTATTTATACTTTTTAAACACAGATACTATTGCAGAGGCTTTCCAAAAGCCACAGACTCACAGAGGAGGCAAGTATCTCAAAGACAGATGGATGGATGGATGGATGAATGAATGAATGAATGAAGCATTGAATGAGTACTTATTATGTGCAAGTTACTGTGCTTAGCACTAAGGATATTAATGAAAAAGCATGAAAGCCTCTGCTCTCAAGAGACTCCACATTCTAAGGAAGGAGACAACCATACATGGAAGGTTGCAGCTGCAAATCAGATGGAAGAGGCCCATGGCATTTAAGGTGCAGCAGCAAAGCAGATGATAATGTCTCTTCATTGTCATTGCCACTGATAAAATGGTATTTGTTTTTAATGTTGAAGCTTTTGACAGTGCCAAGAATTTGGGTGGCAAAGACTTTCTTTATGGGTCTTCAGTAAATGAAGACCAGCTCAGAGACCAAGCAACAGAATACAAAAAAAGGAAAAAGAAAAAAAATTATATAAGTTAATTATATATTTAAATGGAAGAGCAAGTTGTATACAATAGATTTGCAGTTTCATGCGCAGTCATCTTTTTACCATACTATATTATGGAATTGCTTATTTTATTCCATAAATTAAAAATAAATAAAAAAATTTAAAAATAGTTGGTAGTGTAAATGAGTGATTCTTTATTCTCAAAAGACTTCCAAATTTTAACTCAAAATAATTATTACATATGTTTAATTTATTTTGGGTAAAATTGAAAAGAGAAATGTTAAGTGAGAATTGGCTGAAGAAGAAAAAATACAGAATGGAAAGGGAAACATTCAGAATTTTCTTTTGACTCCCTCATGTAACACACAGGAAAACTAAAACCCAGAGACACTGAGTATGACCCTCCAGGTCACACTGCTAGCGTGTGGCAGAGCTAATGCTAGAACACTGGTCTCTTGACGTCCTATCTAGGGCATTTTATTCTGTCCTATGCTGCAAGTCCCTCTGAAAAAGTAGGAGTTATCGTAGGATAGTAATTGGAAAGGGCAATTGAAAAACTAGTAGAGGGTAGAATCTATTTTACTCACTTTTCCACCTCCCCCTAAGCATCAAGCACAGAGTTTTGAACAAAATAATTGCCTGATAAATGTTTGTTGGATGAAGAAATGAATATAACTGAACTCATCATATATTTAAAAGGTTTATGTCTCACTGTGGAGAAAGGAAATGAAAATAATCCATGCTGTTATTCCAACAGCTAAAGGACAAAATGGTCCACCTGGACTTTTGAATATTGCAGTCTCCATCCTGGGAGCACAATTCCTATAATAACCCATACTCAACCGCCTTTTTATTCTGTCCCTTCTCAGTGGCCAAAACCAATGGAGACAACTCTTTGGGAACCTTATTATCCCCAGAGCTGAAGAAGCCAGATATCCATCAGTCCAATCTGACATTCAGTTATTAAGTGCCTGATAAGGTGAGCCAGGCAACATGCTAGGAGCTGGGGATACCACAATGAACAAAAAATATTTCCCATCCTTGAGGATTTTACAATTTCCTGAGGACATACATAGGAAGAAGGAAGAAAGCTGAGTGCTGGTTATGAAAGGATGCAGTTCCCTAGGATCCATATATCATAAAATTAATTTTGAGGATTTTTTTAGTTACAGTAATTATTGATACAAATGAAGAATCTTACTTTATGAACCCAAGAAGGGATGGAGACATTGAAAGCTTCCTATTATGGCATCTTCTATGAGGTGACCCCCAAAGAAAGATTTCCTTTGGATATTTTATCTTGCTGGTTTTATTTCTGTAAACACTGATAATTAACCTATAATGAAACAATGATTACATGTTTAAATTGGAATAAACCAGTTTGAACAAATCTCAAAGTCTGATTATTTTGTGTCAGACCTTCGTTCATGTAGTAAAGGGAAGCATTCCTAAAGAGACTGTCTAAATAAGGCCCATTACCTTCAGTCAATCCCGGAGCGTTTGTACCTGAACATGAACGGAAGCTCACCACCTACTATAGGAATTCATTTGCACTTGCTCAGCAAGGTTGCCTTTCCAGGGAGCCTAGGTTGAGAGAGGGGCTTTAGATAAATCTTCTCTGCCTTCTTTAATCAATCACAATAACTGTGGTGTTTACAGTCATTGTCTAAGGTCAGAGTTTGTAAGCTTAGCATTCTAGTGACTATTTCTTCCCAGTTACCTTGCATCCAGTTTTTAATATCTGTTACCCTCAAGTGAGCAGTAGTACCTTATCTATGTTCTCATGGATGATATACTCAATATTCCCCCTGTCATGACTGAAAGATTAACACATTTCCCCACTATACCCTTCTTTTGGAGAAACCATGTGGCCCTGCAGAAACATTGCTAAGACTAAAAGAAGCATTGTGTTTGAATCCTATCTGATACATTGTGTGATTGCTGTCTGGTGTTGGACAAATCACTGATCCTCTCTTAGCCTCAGTTTATATTCTCTGTAAAATGGGGATAGTATCTGCAGTACCTAGCTCACAGAGTTGTTGTAATAATCAAATGAGATCATATGTATAAAGCAAATTGCAGGCCTTAAAAAGCACCACAGAGATTGTACGTTAAGATGTAATGCAGTGGCCTGATCTAGTGATTTCACTGGTATATAGGAACCAGATAAGGAAACTCTCTTTACTAGGGCAGGTCAGTGCCTTCTTGCCAATTTACGCCAAGTAGTCAAAAGTCCTGAGAGGAGCTCTCGTGAAAGGGGCTCAAGGTCATATGATACATATGTATCAGAGATGAAGCTTGAAACTAGGTCTTCCTGGCTCCAAAGTCAGGACTTTATCCATTACTACACCAAGCTACCTCTCATAATCTGCTATTATTTTAAGAAATAAAAATATTAAGATGGCTAAACAGAAAGATCAAAAGGTGAAACAAACATTCTTAAAGATCAAGTCTTTCGGGAAAACAATCATTAAACTACAACATTGAGTAGACTTACAAGCATTTGACTACTTGCCTTGAATTATATTCACATTGAGAATCTGGCTCTATTTGTTTATTCTCTCCCACCTACCCTTATCTCCCCCTGCCCAGGTGTTCTCTTTTCCAACCAAAATACTACAGGATGGTAGGAAGATAGACACACATTGAATTACTGGTGGAACTATGAATCAGGACAAACAGTTTGGAAAACAATTTGGAATTATGAAAACAAAATGACTAACATGCCCCATACCTTTTGATCTATATACATCAAACTATTCATACTTGGTGATTTTTGTGATAGCAAAAAAATAAACACCATGTAGATTAACATCAATTAAGAATGGTCAAATAAATTGTGGCACGATGAATATAATGAAATATGACTGTGCTATAAGGAAAGTTAAATTTAACAAATACAAAGAAACACAGAAAGATTTACATGAACTGATGCAATGTGAAGTCAGTAAAGCCAAGAAATAATATACAATGGAAAGGAGGGGGGTGGAGGTTGCAAAATTGGAAAGAATAAACATGGTTCAAAAGTAGAGATAGGAGAAGACATCTCCACCTTTGGGAGAGGTGAGAGGCCCACAAGGTTACACAATGTACAGATTTTCAAACTTTTTCAATGTATTGATCTTTGATAGTAATTCTTCCTTCTTTTCCTTTTTTTGTCCCTAAAATATTCCTTCATTTATATTTTGCATCTACTTATATGAATACACGTTATTTCCTCTCATGAAATATAAATTCCTTGATTGTAGGGATTTCTTTGTTTTTTACTTTTTATCACCATATTGTTCCTAAAGACTACTTCTAGGAATAAATGGAATAAGTCTTATCACCAATAGACATGACAACTCTTCTTGAAGAAAGCTTATCATGGTCCACTTAGTCTTACTTTCTTTAGTTTAATGTCTCCAGTCCCTTCAGTCAATCCTCACATAGCATATTCCCCTACCACTCTGATCACCTTCTTCTGAACATGCTCCCGTTTGCTCATGTCTTTCCTAAAATATGGCACCAGGAAGTGACCAGAGTAGCCTTCATTTGACCTATGACACCACATAGCAATACTATGAATTCTATCATTCTGCATACTAAACCAATTGGTCTCATACCAACTTTAAGGATTGTTTCCACATCCAGGAAATTGGCAAAGCTGAACAAAAAATGGAAATGATTCACATTGAAGAGATTAGAGGATGACAATTACACTAATACATTGCCCCTGGAGCCGTGACTTGAGCTAACCATTCTGGAAAATTATTTGGAATTATGCCAAAAAAGCAACTAAAAATCCACATCTTTTGACTCAGAGATCTTACTGCTAAGGTATACACTCAAAGAGGTTAAAGTTAGAAAGCCAGGTCCTATGTACACCAAAATAATTACAAAAGTACTTTCTGAAGTTGCAAAGAATTTTACGAATCGAAGTAGGTGCCCATTAATTAGGGAATGGCTATACAAATTGTAGCATAATGGATGCTATAAGAAATGATTGAACACCTGGGTGGCACAGTGGATAGAGTACCAGGCTTGGAGTCAGGAAGCCCTAAGTTCAAATCCAGCCTCAAGCACTTACCAGTCATATGACCCTGGATACATCACTTAATCCTGTTTGCCTCAGTTTCCTCATCTGTGACATGAACCAGAGAAAGAAATGGCAAACCACTCCAGTATCTTTCCTAAGAAAACCCTAAATGGGGTCACAAAGAGTCAGACAAAACTGAAACAATTGAACAAAAACAAAAATAAGAAGCGATCAATATTTAAATTGTTGAGAAGCACAGGAAGATAGGAATTGGTGTAAAGTAAGCAAAAAAAGTAAAATATACACAATGATTAAAACAATATAATTTAAAGAAATGATAACAGCAATAAAAATCTGAATGATGTGTAATTATAATTATTCCTTAACTATCCCTTAAGAAGAGATGGGGAAATGTTCCTTCCTCCCGCATCTGATGCTGACAATTTGTGTGACCTTGGGCAAACAGATTGTCCTATCCCTCTTTCTTCCTCTTCAGGTCTCAGTTTCCTCATATATAAAATCAGTGGTCTTACTAGATGATTTCTGAGATTCCTTTTAGCTCTACATATGATTCCATAATACTCTTTTCTTTGTAGAGATTAAGGTGCAGAGGGAAAAGCAAGGCATAGGTGTAGAACTTTGCATATGCTGTCAAACGCAGTTGGTGCTTTGATTAGTTTTACTGAGCTGTTTTTTCTCTTTTTTATTTTTTATCTTTTTTTGTAAAGAAAGCCTCTGGGGAGGGAATGATGGCAGGATAAATTTAAAAATGAAAGCAACACCAGTGCTTTAAGATTTGTAAAACACCTTACCTGTACCCCCTCATTTGATGCTCAAAACAACCCCATGTAAAAGGTGCTATTGTAATCATCTGCCAGAAGAGGAAACTGAGGCTGAGAGACAGCTAATAGGTGTCTGAAAAATCCAGCTTAAGTCTTCTGGACTGACAGTTCAGTGCTATAGCCACTATGTCACCCAACTGGCAACTTCAATAATAATAGCTAGCATTTATAAAAATAAAAAAAAACAACTTTAAGGTTTGAGAAAAGCTTAACGTGTTGTCTCATTTGATTCTCACGCTGTCAGGTAAGTGCTGTTATTATACCAAACAGATGAAGGAACTGAGCCTGAGAGTGAGGTTAAGGTGAGATGAGGTTAACTAAGGTTAAGTGACTTTCACAGTGTCACAGAGCTAGTAAGTATCTTAGACATGATTTGAACTCAGATTTTCCGGACTTGAAGTAATGCTCCATCTACTGAGTTATTTACAATAATGTATGAACAAAAGATATCACAATTTTAGATAAACAAATAAAAGAAATATGTCCCTGGAGTACAGGCACATGTAAAACTAAACATCTACAAAAAATTTGACATAAAAAATGCAATTTTCCAACTCCAGCGTGAAACTTAAAAATAAAGAACAAGAAGAAATTTGATTACAAGTCTCTCCAACATGGGTTTTGGAAACTGTATATAAAAGCATGAATAATTGGGATGGTTTCTAGAAGATACTTGTGCAGTTCACGTGATACCAAGTTTCTGTATTATTCATGAAGCAGACGTTGCAGAGGGCCAGGGGTATTCCAACAGTATTATTAAAAGCGATGAGTTTTTGAGACTATCACTGAAATGGTGTATACCTTCCATTTTTAAGAAGGTATAAGCTAGTCTTTGGGTCACAAGACATTTAAATTGATGTGGTGCTAATATGACTTAGGAAGGAAAATTAAGAAGCTCGAATATGTTAGAAAAAAAGCTACTTAAAAAACAATCAAATATGCAGGCATATCAATTTTTTTAAACCAGTTTGGCTATTTAAGGGTAGGAACAGAGCTGATAATGCTTCAAGGTTTTAAAATTCTCTACTAGAATTGACTATTAATCTATTACTAACACTGCTTTGATAAGAAAGCATAACTGATTTCCCTTCCCATTCAGCAACATTCAGAATCTTTTAGTAAGTACTAATTATATCACTGGACTATATGAATCTTACTCAATATAACAGTCAAGATTTCTGTTATGAACACTTGGAAGACAGGAGAAAATTATATAATTAAGATTAGAGCAAATAAATACATTTTGAGAAAATGTTCTTGCTCAGTAAACTACATACATTTATTAAAATTACTTCTTTAAAGTGAGAATCTAATTCTTAAAAATAAAAACCCTTAAAAACAGAGACACAGAAGTACCCCACAAATATAAAGGAATTTGATATCTTCAGATGCTCGGTCCTGTGCTTTCTACCATAAAAGAAGACCAGTCATCTTAAAAAGAGAGCTGTAATTTTGGGCATGGCATCAGAGTAAGTGGAGAACTACATCTAGGTGTTATTCTTTCTCACTAATTCCAGTTTCTTTAGCTTGTATGTAATGACCTTCCTTCTTCGAAGGGTCTCTATAGCATACTATAGCTTCCCCTGAGGATTCAAGACAAAATTATACCTTTACAGTCAAAGACTTAAGATGATCTGTCCAGCACAGCTGTGGAGAAAAGTTCCACATGACTACATTTCCCATGATGATCAAGTCCCAGATGCCATCACACATGCGGAGACTTGCCTAGTACTGCATTTCTCAAAAAAAACCTCTATGAAATTTGATTGATGGGAGCTTTCTTGGAGTTAGGGGGTTTAAAAAAGTGGGACTGAGGTGGAGTCAAGATGGAGAAGTAAAAGCAGGAACTCCATTGAGCTCTCCCTCCATCCTTTCCAAATATCTGTGAAAAATGACTCTAGACAAATTCTAGAGCAGCATAACCCACAAAAACAAGAGAGTGAAACAATTTTCCAGCCCAAGAAAATCTGGAAGACTGACAAGAAGGGTCTGTTGCACCAGGTTAAGTGCAACAGCGCAAGTCATGCCAGCACATACTGGACCTCAGCGAACTCAGAGCAGGAACCAATGCGGAGAAGAATGTCTTAAAAAGCAGAATCAGCCAAATGGAAAAGGAAGTCCAAAAGCACACTGAAGAAAATAATTCCTCAAATATTAGAGTGAAAGCTAATTACTCTATGAGAAATTAAGAAATTATAACACAAAACCAAAAGAATGAAAAAAGAGAAGACAATGTGAAATATCTCATTGGAAAAACAACTAAATTGGAAAATAGATCCAGAAGAGATCATTTAAAAATTACTGAACTACCTGAAAAACATGATCAAAGAAAAAGCCTAGACATTATCATTCAAGAAATTATCAAGAAAAACTGCGCTGATATTCTAGAACCAGAGGGCAAAATAGAAATTGAAAGAGTCCATCAATCATCTCCTGAAAGAGGTCCCCCCCCCAAAAAAAACCTCCTAGGAATATTATAGCCAAATTCCAGAGTTTCCAGGTCAAGGAGATAATATTGCAAGCAGCCAGAAAGAAACAATTCAAGTATACAACCAGGATAACATAAGATTTAGCATCTTCTACGTTAAGGGATCAGAGGGTTTGGAAAATTATATTCTAGAAGTCAAAGGAGCTAGAATTAAAACCAAGAATCACCTACCAAGCAAAATTGAGTATGGATGTTCAATGAAATAGAGGACTTTCAAGAATTCTCAATGAAAAGACCAGAGATGAATAGAAAATTTGACTTTCAAATACAAGGATCAAGAGAAGCATGATAAGAGAGATCATAAGGGATTTATTAAAGTTGAACTGTTTACATTCCTACGTAGAAAAATGACATTTGTAACTCATGAGACCTTTCTCAGTATTAGAGTAGTTGGAGAGAATATATGCAGATAGAGGGCACAGAGTGAGTTTAATAAGAAGGGATGGTATCCAAAAAATAAAACTAAGGGGTGAGAGAGGAATGTGCTGGGAGGAGAAGGGGAGAGGTAGAATAGGGTAAATTATCTCACATAGAAGATATAAGAAAAAGCTTTTACAATGGGGTGGAAGATGGGGCAGGTAAGAGGGAATGAGTGAACCTTATTCTCATCAGATTTTGTTTAAGGAGGAAATAAAATACATACTTAACTGGGTATAGAAATCTATCTTGCCTTACAGGAAAATAGAGATGAAGGGAATAAGAGGGAGGAGGAGGACAGAAGGGAGAGAAGATTGGGGGAGGAGGCAATCAGAGGCAAACATTTTTGAGGAGAGATAGGGTCAAAGGAGAGAATAGAATATATGGGGGGGCTGGGATAGGATGGAGGGAAATACAGTTAGTCTTTCACAACATGACTATTATGGAAGTATTTTCTATGACTACACATGTATAACCTATATCGAATTGCTTGCCTTCTCAGTGAGGGTGGGTGGGGAAGAAGGAAGGGAGAGAATTTGGAACTCAACGTTTTAAATACGAATGCTTAAAACTGTGTTTATATGTAACTGGGAAATAAGATACACAGGCAATGGTGTACAGAAATCTATTTTTAGCCTACATGAAAATAGAAGGGGACAGGCATAAGAGAAAGGGGTGGGGAGGTAGAAGGGAGGGTAGATTGGGGATGGGGTATTAGAATGCATGCCGTCCTGGAGTGGGGGGAGGGGAGAAATGCGGAGAAAATTTGGAACTCAAATTTTGTGGAAGTGAATGCTGAAAACTAAAAATAAATAAATAAAAATTGAAAATGGGGCTGTCTGTGTGTTGCACTCACCAGGAATCAAGCTTTGATTTGCACAACTGAAGATGCAAAGTATCCTAAAGTGAATCTTAAAAGTAACAGAGTCAGAGATGTCAGCCTAACTAAATGTTATGGTCATTTTGGGGAGATGTTAACCCTTTTAATTGACTGATATTTAATGGATTAAATCAAGAAAACCCTGTCAGACAGAGACATTTGACTCTTCCATTTACTCACTTAATCCATTATTTCACTCTTTTCCAAGAACTCTCGTTCAATTAAGAGAGGCAGTCAGGTGGTGCCATGGATAGATCACTAGACTGGAGTCAGGAAGACCTGAGTTCAAATTCGGGTTATTAGCTATGTTTCCCTAGGCAAATCAATTGACCTGTCTGCCTCAGTTTCTTCATCTGTAAAATGAGTACCTACCTCTCAGCATTGTTGCGTGGATAAAATGAGATAAATTTGTAAAGAGCTTTGCAAACTTTAAAGTGCTATATAAATGCTAGCTACAAATTAGGCGGAGTTAAATGACAATGGAACTTTTGCTAAGGACAGTTAAACAGTCAGATTCCTAATAAATAAAGAAAACCAGATCAAGCTCCAAATGAAGACTTTATTTATGCAAGTTATTCTTAGCAGAAAAAGTCAACCAGAAAAATGGAACAAAATGAAGCAAAGATATTACAATTATCTGTTTACTTTTATAAATGTAGACCACAAAACTGAATAATTCAGATTCTAAGTAGATTAATTTTAGCCCAAACTATCTGACTGAATTAGGATTGGCATGCATTGTCTAGTTGAATTGGATTAAACTTACCAAAAAACTGACTAATTTTCATTTTATTCTGTGCTTTGTAGACAAAGATCCAAAGAGGAGAATTGAACCAGTACATTCCCTGTGTTTATTTGCTCTTATATGGGGGAAGGGAAAGGAATAAATAATTAGGTAGTGTCTATTATGTGCCAGGCAATGTGCTAAGCACTTTAAAAATGCTACTTCATTTGATAAAAGTTGTTTAACAGTTCAAATAACTGAGATTTTCTAAAACTTCCACTGTATTTAGTCTCTAAATAATAGTATTGTTAAGAAAACCTGGGCTTTGAATCTACTCCTCTGACACTTATTAGCTATGAAATTCTGGTTCCGCCCCTTAAAGTCTCTGCCCAACTAAGTCAACTCTCTGAAACTTATGTAGAAAGTCATTGACAGTTGTAAGTTTCGCTAAATGACATTTCTTTTTAACCTAATGAACTATATTTTTAGCTGGCATTTTTCCTGGAAATGTTTAATCTGAAACATCTGCAACTCTGTGGAACACATTCTTTCTATACTTGACATCCAGATTACTACAGATAGTCATTTTCTTACAGATTCTTGGACATGTCTTTGATCATGCTGAAAAAAACATCAGACATGCCTGTGTATTGAATACTGTCATTCTGAACTGAAAAGTATATCATCTTTATTAATATCCTTACTAAAGACTTTCTAATGAATCTGCCAATACTGTCACAAGTCTATCTATACATTGTTGTCTGCTGATTTAGAAGTGAGAGCTAGATATGCACATTTCATTCCACTATTTACCAAAAATCATTGAATTTGGAGCTGAAATGAATCCTAGATATCAGATAATCATGAGGAATTAAATTTACAAAGAAGGAAACTAAGACCCAGAAAGATTAAATGTCTCTGACTAAGCACTACACAAATGTCATGTTTCCCAGGCTGGGCTTCTTAAATAGCTTTGACATTAGCAAATGACAATTAATTGTATCAATTGTTTGCAGTTCTTTTTTACAGTTTTACACTAGAATTGTGTTTCTTGCACTCTTGCACAGCCTGAGTGCTATTGCTTTTTGATTCACCCTGGGACAGAGGACCCAAGTATGCCATGCAACATACTGGGGATAAAGTAATGGCTTATGAAATGTTATGATGTTACATGCTAATTATTTAATATCTCTATAATATCAGTTAGGTGGCACAGTGGATAAAATGTCCACCCTGAAGTTAGGAAGAGTCATCTTCCCGAATTCAAATCTGGCCTCAGACAATTATTAGCTGTGTGACCATGGGCAAGTCACTTAACCCTGTTTGCCTCAATTTCCTCCTTTGAAAAATGAGCAAGAGAAGAAAATGGCCAAGCACTCGAATATCTTTGCCAGGGAAGGGGAGGGGAGAGAAGTAGATGTTTACTGAATGCCTGATGGCCTACATCATCCCTTTCAGAGGAGTTGAAAAAGGTGGAAGACTCACCAAAAGAGACCATTGAGGGGTAATGAGAAAAAAAAATAGCAGCCATAAAATTTACAGTAGGAACAGGAAAACTATAGTTAAATCAGTCTATACATGCTCAGTTCAGCCTTGGTAGAGCAAGATCTTAAAGGCTCAAAACAGGCTTCTACTGAACCACCAGTGAATTTATTCAAATGGATATTTATTAGTTGCCTATATGTGCAAGATACCATTCTAGACATTAGGATTACAAAAAGCAAAATAGGCCCTGCTCTCAAGGAGCTTAAATTCTGCTGGGGGATAAAATGTGTTTACAGAAAAGTGAATTTACGGTAATTTGGGGAGGAGAACACAAAGAACTTGTGGGGGTTGGCGGGGGGAAAGGTAACTGAATCAAGGATGACTCTGAGGTTACCACCTGGGTGATAGAGAATTATGACATCCTCAACATAAGTAGAGAAGTTTGGATGACAAGTAGGCTTAGGGGAAAAGATAACGAATTGCACGTCTAACATACAGGAGATAGTCAGCAGGCAGTTCATTATGAGAGATGTGAAAATAATTTCAGTGCTCCATATTCCATGAAGGCCCTCTACTGCAAACTTCAGAATTTGCCAAAACTCTCTCTATTGCTCTTTCTCAACTACAGAATGGGAACCATCCCCATCTGTATACCCCTTTCAAAAAAAGTATAAATCATTTTAAATACAAATTGAAATTGCAGACCAACAGCAAATCTATTTTTCTATTGAGTTGTGTTGGGTATTAATATAATGCACAAGAGGAAGGAAGGTTTTCAAGCACTTTTGTACAAAACACCAAGTGGAATTCAAAAGTGAATTTGTGCTATAATACTCTACATGCTTCAAAATGTATTCCTCTACTCCCACCACCAATATTCTTCTCTTTTAGTGAGGCAGATTCATTGAAAAAGATTTATTTATTCCACATTTGAGCAAGTCGTTCCATGATGATTGGCAGGAATTGAGAGTTAATTAATTGCAACGTCAACATTTCCTGCTTAACATTCTGCTCCATGAGATCGTGAAACAAGGTATACGTCATGATTTCAATGGAGCCTGTAGAAAAATAGAATTTGAAGGGTCAGAGGCTATGGTCACATGTTGAGCATATCAGCACTGGTAGCCACTATTTGAGAGTGCACCTTTATCAGGCTTGATTATCTAGCTTTGGAGGGAAAATCTTTCAAACCAAACGATCACACAGATGGAATTCTTTTTTTTTCTGCAACCTGGTTAAAAGCTGAGGAGGAAAGAAGTAAGGGAAGGAGGGCAAGAACTGTGGCAGGCTATTGGAAGAATTCTAGGTACCATCTATCTTAAAAATAAAATAAAACAAGAACAAATCATATTCCACCTTTCTTTCTGGTGCACTGTGTTTGAAAATCAAAAACAGTTTCAATTCTGAACCAGGCTAAAATTATGCTGCCCCTAAAAAAAGTTGTTAAAAAATTGATATCCAAACCATTGGTGCACATCTAATTATAATATATGCTATTTAGTGCTGTGATAGTAACCATTTTAAAGAGATGATGATTCTCTTGCACAGTAGGGGAAGGATAAAAAGGTCTGATTTTCAGGAAAATACAGATTGCCAAATGAATGTGACTTGAAATAAAATTCAGCTTTAACGCTGCTGGAAACTGACCCTCTGACCTCCTGTTTCCCAGTCCTCCACCACTACACCCACAGGCCTCCATTTCATGTTTCACCCTAGCCAGTCCCCAGGATACCACAGCTACAGAGCTCCCGCCCATTAGCTGCAGGAATCCAGAATATCCATGGCAACCGGTCTCTAACCCCAGGGAGAAGGCAGCAGAACTGAAAGACTCCATTCTGTTCCTACATCTCCAGCTCAGAGAATTGACAGCCTAGTGGTTTCCCTAGCTCCATTAGATTAGGATGTACTTACCTCTCTTTCTTTGTATCTGTCTTTTAGCTGGTGTAGCTCTTAGTAGAGGTGAAGGAATTCTTCATTTAAGTGTGTGTGCATGTGTGTGTGTGTGTGTGTGTGTGTGTGTGAGTGTGTGTGTGTGTGAGTGTGTATGTGTGCATCTTTCCCTCCAAAACATATGCCTTAGTCTTTCTTGGTCACTTTATACCATTAACCTAAATAGAACAAAGCACACTTTTCTGTTGTTACTTGATTTTTTTCAACCCTTTTTCAAAAATCTCTACTTGGTGGGCATGTCCTCTAAGTAACTGGCAAATAGAGTGGCTTCTACCACACCAGGTCTTTTGTTGTATTTGTTCTCAGAAGTCAGGCAGATAGATCATAAATACATACGGTTTTATCACACAATTAAATTGCAGGATCAAATAACTATAATCATTTTAAAGTGGCTGTTTGTGCCACAGATATTTAGCCCGAATAACAGATTGCACATGGCTTTCTCTGTTTGCCAATAGAGCCTGAATAGCTAATTTGCACTCTATGGCCCTACAGAATGGCAGCTGATCCCCCGGTGGATCTGCAGCAAACCCGTCAGAAGCAGACTATTTAGTCCATAGACTCAAAGCACAGATATTATCTTTTGCACACAATTTGGGGTCATGCATTATATCTATGACTGCCTAACAACAGGGCTGCCAAAGGAAATCAACCTCTCTCCATATTAGAATAATTTTTTCTTTTTCTTCATTTGTGGCTTTTGGAGATATCACATCAAGGTGAACACATTACAGAGTTCTATTCCTATATATCTTCATATTGTACAAATTGAGCTTTTTACTTTCCCTCTAAAATGGTCTTTGTGGAATAGAAAAGCTTTATGAATGGCCACATGTCTTCAGAATTGTCCTTATTAACTTGAGTCCACGAGTGTGACAAAATGGGCCATAGCACCCCATACCATCAACTCAGTGGACTTTAGATTCACTCTAATGGGTGCCATCTTCCAAGGATAAAAAAGGTAAAATTTCTCTATAAAAGACTTTGACCCTCGGCCCCAATCTCTTCCCACTACCTCTTCTTCAGTGTTACCTTTTTTCTCTGAATAGTCACTTCAAACACAATTAAACTTTGCTAAAGTATAAAGGAATTTGAGGATAAAAACTATATTTAGTTGAGTTTTTTCAAAAGCACAGTTTCATATTATTCTGTTAGCTTTGTCCAGGTTAAAGCACTGAACAATCTTTTATAGGAACTCTCTGTCTTTGCTCTCATCTAGTCTCAATTTCCTCCTCTATATCCTAATCTTAGGGGTTAGAGTTCATAGGATCATAGGAATCAGAGCTTTCAGGGACAGTACAACCCCCTCATTTCATAGATGAGTTCTTCTGACTTATCCACTTTACTTTCACCCTCCAGTTCTGACTCAATTCTTTGCTTTAGTCTCTTTGAAAGATTAAGTCCCTTTCCGACCTGGAATCTAAATATACTGGTCAAAATCATATTAATTTCCAGTTACCTCTTTCACTAACTAGCCTGGGGTCTCAAACCCATTTCATAGAAAATTCTGTTTTCTTTGTTTTCCCTACAGCCTAGGATAAGAGTTTCTAAGATCACTACTAGCTCTATGGTATTGTTCAACACTACATAAAACAAGTTCTGACTCCAGTTACCTGTATACACCATAGATCATAAACTCAGAGTGAGAAGATCTGGGTTTCAGTCTCAGATCTGCCTCTTACTATCTATTTGGGTCTCTTTGAGTCTCAATTTCCATCTGTTAGATGAAGTGGTTAAACTAACGATAGCTAAGATTTGTTTCAGATCTATGCATAAAACAGAATGTACTCTAAAGAACTAACAACAATTTTCCTCTCTACAGAAGTCTTTGTCCAATTGTGATAGACTTGGTTCTTCTAAGATAATTCCAAAAGACTCATGATGGAAAATGCTATCCTCATTTAGAGAAAGAACTGTGGAGTCTGAACGCAGATCAAAGCAGACCATTTTCTCTTTTGTTGTTTTTTCTTTCTTGTGGTTTTTCCCTTTTCTGATTTTGATTTCACAACATTATTAATGTGGAAATGTTCAATATGATTATACATGTATAGCCTATATAAGATTGCTTGCCATCTTGGGGAGAGGGAAGGGAGGGAAAGAGGGAGAAAAAAAGTTGGAATTCAAAATCTTGTAAGAGTGAATGTTGAAAACTATCTGTACATGTAATTGCAAAAATTAAAATACTATTAAGTGAAAAAATGTTAAAAAAAAAAAAAAAGTGGTTTTCACAACCTTTAAAGCATTATACAAATGTGAGTGATGGTAAGAATGAGCTAGAGTTGCCGAATAATAACGCTAGCTAGCGTTTACGTGGCATTTTAAGGTTCGGCAAGCACTTTACAAATATTATCTCATTTCACCCTCCCAACAATCCTGAGAAGTAGTTGCCAATTGGCAGACCCACCAAGCAGTCAACTGTAATACCCTAGGCATGAGGAGATGAAGCCCTGCACCAGGGTGGTGGGAGTATCAGAAAAGAGAAGGGGGAATATTTGAGAGATGATACAAAGGGGACAACAAATTGGCTATGAGAGAGAATAAGGAGATGAGGGTGATGTCTAGGTTGTGAGCCCAAGGGATGGTGGTGCCCTTGAGAGCAATTGTTGTTCATCCTTCATTCTGGAAGAAGACTAATGACATCAAGAGGATAAAGTCTTGACTTGCCAGTGAATTGGATTTAAGAGAGGCAGGGTTGGGCAAGGCCACCAGCCTCATTCTCTCCTCCAGTCATCAGAATCCAGTGACAGGACATAGGTCAAGATTACTGGCAATGACCCCTACCCATCCCCCTCTTGACAGTAATAGGGAAATTTGAAACAGGGGAAGGTTTAGGAGAAGAGGGGAGGAGGTAGAATGAGCCTAGTTTGAGGCATACTCAACCTAAGATGTCTATAGGACATTCAGTTTGAGATGTCTTATGAGTAGTTAGAGACATGAGACTGGAGATCAGCAGAAATTTTAGGGCTAGGTAAGTATCTTTGAGACTCATCAGTATAAAGATGATTGATTCCATGGATTCTGATGACATTGCCAAGTGAAATAATATAGAGGGAGAAGAGAAGAGATCTCAGGACAGAGTTCTGTGGGACCCTCAAGATTAGCGACCATGACTTGGATGAAGATTCAACAAAGATGGAGAAAAAGTGGTCAGATAAGGAGGAGGAGAACCAGAAGAGAGTAGCATCCTGAAAATATAAATAGAAGAGACTATTGAGGAGAAGAGGGGGGTCAACAGTTTCAAAGTCTACAGAGAAGCTAAGTAAAATTAGAATTGAGAAAAAGTTATTGAATTTGATGATTAGGAGTTCATTGGTAACTTTGGATGGAGTAGCTGAATGATGAGGTCAGAAGCTAGATGGTTGAGGTAAGAAGAGAATGAGAAAAAAAATAGCGGAGGTTACTATCATAGATAGCCTGACCTAATTCTTGGGAAGTCTCTATGATTATTGGTTCCAGAGAAGGTGCCAACCTGCAATAGTAGAGGGACTATCCTCACTAGGAAGTTCCCTATACCAGTGAAATAACAGATTCAGTTTCTATCTTTATGCTAATCATTATTATTATTATTATTATTATTATTATTGAGATCTATGTCCAACAAGATTAGAAACATTACATAAAGAATTTCTCACTTACAGGGAGAAAAACAACAATTTTATCCCCACAACAATTGAGTGAGGCAAATGCTGAGGTGTATTTTACAGATAAGGAAACTAAGGCTCATAAAATCAAGTGACTTGCCATGGTCATACAGGCAAGGAGTGTTCAAGGCAGGATTTTAACTGATGTCACTCCCAACTCTAAATCTAACATTTTTCCTACTATGCTATGATAACTATCAATGCTCCAGTCCTTTAGGAAATACTTTTTTCTGACTTCAAATATCATTAAGAATGTTGGCAAAACTAAGACTGATTTTCAAGAGCTGTCTTCTTAAAGACTTCAAGTAAAAGAAAGACATTTTAAATGCTTTAGAAGCCACTTTAAAAGAATTTCTGCATGTTGATTGGAGCCATCATCCGTCATAAAGCAGGAATAAGGAATCTGTTGTCCAGAGGCCAGTCTGACTCAAGTTCACGTAGGCATACCCCTCATAACAATGTCCCAGCAAACATTAATTTGAAGTCACAAAATAATATGCTGTCCACAACTTTACCATCAAAAAACTTTGCTGTAACAATATTGATTAAACTCCAGAGACACAAATCTGAGGGTCTACAACCTAAACACTGTTTTGTCTAGGAGTATATTTCATGGCAACCAATTAGAAATGTCAGGTTGGATATATTTATCCAACAAAATTGTTGCCATGTTAGGAGGAGGGTACTAATTATTTTGACAAAGGATGTTTACTTCAATAGCCTATTGCTTCTGTGATCAGATCAGGGCAGATACTCTCTCCTTTGGCACAGATCACAACTCAACTACACGTTTCATTCTATGTAATTCTTGTTCATTTCTTCCATAGATTCCCCTACTAAATCTCTGCTCAATATACTAGAAACCTTCCTCTAGGTCTTTTTCTACTTTATGAGCACCAATACATTGGGCCATCCATTTCTTATCTGTTACTCTCAAGGTATATAACCAAAACACTTCCCTTTCCAATCATACATTTCCTGAATAATATACCTTTTGCCATTTCTTGCATCATGGGAAATATGCTACAGCCTTCTTTCAGTCACATTTTATTTTTCCAGGGTCTCACTAATTCAATTTTTACAAAATTGCAGCATTCCAATATTTACAAACAAAACAGCATTACAAGAAGAACATTGGTGCTTAAAAAGGTAAGTTTTGGTGTCAGGAAGCAGTTTGGGATCAAAGAGGTAGTTTTGTAGTATGGACAGAATTTCAACAAATAAAACAAGGAAAGGCATATGGAAAAAGGTATGGATATAATGGATGACAGGTCAGTTAGTTTGCCTTGAACACAGAGCATATGGAGAGGAATATTTTGAGAATAGAAAGGAAGGAAGAGATATTTTGGTGGTAAAATCAACTTGACTTGGAGACAGCATAAGAGCAAGAACCCTGACATACACAAGACAGCCTGATATCACAGGTTCTTAGATCTGCTTTTGTAAAAGGAAAAGCAATTTCTGAGGGGTCAAAACAATCACTTTAATCAAGCACAGGTATCATTCGTTTAGTTTAGGGTAAAAAGTCAGCACCCTGAACTTCAGAGAAAATGCAGAGAAACAGAAATCAACAGACAGTGCTTCCAACTGTCTGACAAAAGCAATACAGACATAATAGATTGACAGATCCAACTATCTGACCATTAATACATACATAGCTACCAGAGACAGAAGCACCAACATCTGGGTTTTCAAAGCCAGGGGTCTGCTTAGCAGCTTCCTAGAGTCTCATCTGGCACACAAACTTTCTTCCAAAAACTAAGCCCCAAAGTAAAACCATACCTCAGAGTCTTAATACACTTTTTAGAGACAGAGGGCATTACAACCCTTGAGAACCAGTACCTCATTAACAAAAGGTGTGGTCCTTCCTACAAATCTTCCCAAGCACATTAATGGGTGAGGAGGATCTTCTTTGATAACATTATTCAATCAGAGGCACTTGACTGTACTAAAACAAAAACAGCACAAGATCCTACTTTGCTTGCCATTATAGACAAATATGATGCTTTGGATGATGGAGAATTTTTCCTTATGTTGAACCATAACTTTCTGTAACTTCCATCCATTGGTCCTGATCCTCAACTCTAGAACTAAGTAGAAGTCTAAAAATCTCTCCCAAATGACTGCTCTTTAAATACCTGAAAACATACTTTGAGCCCCAAACTACATTTTCCCTTCTTCTGGTTAAACATTCCCAATTCCTGCAAATGATTCTCATATGACACAGTTTCAAGCACTATTAGCACTTTGTTTGTCTTCTTGATGAATTCTAGTTTGTCAACATCCCTCCTTAAACGTAATGTTCAAAATTGAAAGCAGTCCTCCAGATGAAGGAGAGAGAATCTGAACAATACACAATAAAATATAACTATTAATTAAATTAAGTTTGACAAACATCTACGAAGTGTTTAATCTAGGCATAGCTAAGACATCATCCCTGCCTTCATGAAGTCTACAGTCTGGATAGGGAAGGGGGGGGGGAAATAATCACAGAAAATTATAATACAAAATATAGAATAAATGAATCAGGAAAATGTGAAAATGAATCAAATAATTCCTACATAGGATCTGGTTATTATTCACAGGGGATATCATGGAAGAGACAGAATTTGAGTTGGATTGTAAACAATGGGTAGGAATTAATTAGGCAAAAAGAAAAATACGACTATTTCAGAGGATAGAAATGGTAGGAACAAAGGTGTTCAAGACAAAATTTACAGGGAGCATTCAAGAGAACAGGCCACATTGACTGAAACATTGAATGCGTGTTTGGAATTATGTGATGTAAGGACGGAAACTCTTGGGGCACCAGAGCCTTGAGTGCCATGTAAACGATTTTGAACTTTACTCAGTGAGAAAAAACTAAACTACGGAAGACTTTTCAACATAGGAATGATATGATCTATTTGAAGGAAGAAAAGTCTGGAAGAAAGACGAAAGATGGAGGGAAAGGAGAAAGGATAGTCAGACCTCTTAAAAAGGTGGATGGTAATGAGGGAAAAATACCACAGTGCTTGTGGGGGAACTAAAATAGAGAGCAATGGTGAGAATGAGAGTGTGAGAAAGAGGGGAGAGAGAGAGAGAGAGAGAGAGAGAGAGAGAGAGAGAGAGAGAGAGAGAGAGAGAGAGAGAGAGAGAGAGAGAGAGAGAACTGACAGAAATTGGTGAGGTCATTTCCTGTCATTACTTACATCCCACCCTCCACTGCTATAGCCTCGACTTCAAGATTACCTTCCAACAGCTCTGAGTAAATCTTGCCTGCACATGGCTAGTTCCATGCTACTTAAAGAATGTGAGCACTTTGAGGGCAGGAACAGTGTTTTCACCTTTCTTTGTATCCCTAGCACTTAATGCAGTTCCTGGAACATAGGAGCACTTCATAAATACTTGTTGATTGGCTGACTGATTACATAGAAGTGAAAGAGAAGGAAATGTCAAAGATGACAACAAGATGTCAGAGACAGGAGACTAAGTGAATGATTATGGGCTGAAGGAAATACTGAAGACAGGAAGAAAAGCAGAATTTAGGTTAAATATAATCAGTTTTCTTCCTAATTATTAGAGCTACACAAAATAAATTTTCAAGCAATGTCTGGATAGCTACCTCTTGTTGATTAGGTAGCTAGGTGGTTCACTGGATAAAGCCCTGGGCTTGGAGTCAGGAAGACCTGAATTCAAATCCTGTTTCAGAAACTTATTTAACTTTTAGTCAGCTTAGTCACTTACCCTCTGCTTCAGTTTCCTCAACTGTAAAAATGGGATATTAATAGCATCTAAATCCCAGAGCAGTTGTAAGGATCAAATAAGAGAATATTTGTAAAGCCCTTAGGACAGTACCTGACCCATAGCAGGTCTTGTTTAAATGTTAGTTTATTATTATTACTTACTGAAAATGTAAATTTTACCTTAGTGCAAACTATAATCATCTTCTCCGTAGCTTCCACAAAGATGTTTCTAGATATCTATCATATAATCAAACAGAACATGCCTGGCCCTTTTTCTATATAAAAACCCTTCAAATATTTGAAGAGAGCTAGGTCTTCTCTCATCCAAGCAAAACATCCCCACTGCCTTTTACTAATCTTCAAAAGGAATACTCTCCATTCCACTCACCACCATGCTTAATCTCCTCTGGACATGTTCCATTTAGTCATTGTCCTTCCTAAAATATGGTACCCAGAAATAAACACAAATATGTTCTGATCACAGCAGAGTACAGCAGTACTATCACCTCTTTTGTAGTGGACACTCATCCTATTTTAATGCAGCGTAAGAAAAAACCATTAGCTTTTTTGATTCCCATGCCATATTATCGGTTCATTGACCTTATAGTCCACTAAAAGATCCAGATCTTCTTTCTTATGAATCAAACAGCTTATCTAGACTAAATTCTCCCATCTTACACCTCTAAAGTTGATATTTTGGACCCATGGAAAAAACTTTTACATTTATTAAATTTCATCTCATTAAATTTGGTTCAATGTACCTGTCAAAATTCTTTTTTTTTAATCCTGCCATACAATGTGTCACCTACCTCTTCCAGCTTTGGGTCATCCGTAAGCATGATAAGTAAGATATCCATAAACAAACTCTACCAGGGCCAAGAAATGTTTCCTAGGGCATTCTACTCCAAAGAAGAGAGCTATAGTTGATTCAACACATTAATGGCTACCATTTGAAATCAATTATTGAACCAGTCATGATACCATACTCCCCAGTTATCTAGACCACAACTCTTCATCTCACCCACAAGTATATCATGAGATTTTGTCAAATACTTCACTGAAATGCAAATAAATATCTATGGTCTTCTCCTCTCCTGCCAATCTTCTGACTCCATCACATAAGGAAATAAAGTTAATTTGGCATGAACCAATCCTGATGAATTTATGTAAAATCTCAGGGATCATTTCAATTAAAAAAAAACTCTTTCAATATTAGACATAAAATTTTTAAAGGAAGATATGTGAAATTCACTAGTGTATAGCTCACAGAATCCATCTTTTTTTTTTTTTTTTTTTGCCAGATCAGGACATTGGCCCTTCTCTCACTCTGTCATATCATTCCAATTTACAATTTTTCCACGATTGCTGATGGCTAGCTACTCAGAAGATCTTTCAATACTTTGTCACATGGTACATTCAGATCTCCTGTCCTTAATCTTCTGCCTCACAGAGACGGATAAAAATGCAAACTTGCACTGGGCAAGAAGGCTCTCTCTGGCCACCTTAGTATTTGCATATCTATCCCTCTTGACCATTTTTTCCTTGGCAAATAGAAACAAACAAAATGATTTGATAAGATCTCTTTCTCCCATCGTCTATCATTCTCTCATCTTATTCATACAGTGGTCCTCTTTACTGTGATCTTTTGCTCGGAATACACAGCTTACAAATCTCTTTTTGCTGTTGCTGTCTTTAGCATCCATCATCAGCCTGGGATCATTCTAAACTTAAGACACATGACATATTTTTGCAGGACTAAGACGGGGACATTAAAACACCAGATTGTAGCCAAGTTCTGTGGTCTAGGTGCCATAGAACTGGTAATGGATATTTAGTAGTGTTCTCTACATCACATCATGCCATACCTCTGGTGCAATCAATTTCTCAGAAGTTACATCAGTTGACATTTAGGCTACAATTATGTAGCTAGCAGACTAATAGGTCAAGGTATTTTGTTTTGTTTTCTTAACTCTACAGAATGCTGTACATCATCATGAGGGGCTAGGCAAAAATAGAAACCTGAGTAATTTATTCTATTTATCCAAATTGTGAAATGTTTTAGTTATTTTTTATTATTAATTTAACAAACATAAGATAAAATGGGATTTTTTAATAAATAGAATTGCTGAAGAATGCTATTGCGCATGAAACTGCAGTTCTCTGCTAGGTACAGTTTGCTTTTCTTTTAAATAAGTAATAAATTCAGCATGCAACTTTCAAAGCTATTCTACTTTTCTTTGATTATTTCTGTCCTTTCTGTTATTTTCTTCTGTGTGTTTTTAAAGTTATTTTAATGACCCTCTTTTCTTTCTTTTCCTTTTCTTTTTTCTTCCCTTTTTTTTGCTACCCTATTCCTCTCCTCTCTCACCCTATCCCTAATTGAAAAATAAGGAGAATAATAAAGGAAAAACAAACCAATGCAACCAATATGCATAGTGAAACAAAACAAATTCTACATCAGCTGCATCTGAAAATGCATGTCATATTCTGTAATTTGTATCTGTCATCTTTATGCCAGAAGGTGCATTCTTCTGTCAGGGCAGCATTCTTCATCACCACTCCTCTGGAATTGTGATTGGTCTTGTCATTCATCTGAGTTTTCAAATCTTCTAATTTTTTTTTTATAAGTTGTATAAATTGTTCTCCTGGCTTCTGCTTGTTACAATGTTTGTGTTTTCTTTATATTTCTGTTGTTACTGGATAAATTGTTCTCATGGCTCTGTTCACTTCACTGAATTAGTTCACACAAATCTTTCTAGCTTCCTCTCTTTAAAAAAAAGTCAATTGTCAGTGGAGCTAAGATGGTGGAGTAGAAAGATGCACATACGCTAGCTCTTCCCCCACAACCCATAAAATACCTATAAAGAAAGACTCTCAACAAGTTCTAGAGCAGCAGAAGCCAGCAAACAATGGAGTGGAGGAGATTTCCAGCCCAAGGTGACCTGAAAGGCTGACAGGAAAGGTCTGTCGCACTGGACACAGAGAGGAACCCAGCCCAGTCTTGGCCCGCTGAACACCACCGGGAGGAGCACCCAAGTAGGCCTTGGGGGCAGAATCCCCAGCAGCAGTACCAGTAGTTTGCAGATCCCTCAAACCACAGGTGCCAAAGATCAGTGAGAGGGTTTTTTCAGTGGGCTGAGAAGAGAGCAGGGTCTTCCCATAGCTCTGGCCTCAGACCACAACAGTATAGGCCGCATCAGGCAACAACAGCCACTCAGGAGCCCACATCCATTGTTGGATCATAAAACCCCTGGGAGAAGAACAGCTGATCCTTACCTCAGCCCTGAGTGGTGGCCCTGTCCCCACCTAATGCTCCTGGGGGCATTGAGTAGCTGATCTTTATCTCACCCTGATTGGTGACCCTTCCCCTGCCTAAAGTCCCTGGGGGAATTGAGCAGTTTATCTGAATCTCAGCCCACAGTGCTGGCTTGGTGGAACTGGAGGCCAGGTGGTGGTGGAGAGGAAACTCTACTACTCACAGATTCTGGACACAAAAGTTTCTGGTTGCTCCCAGACCAGTGTACATGCTTGATTGTGCCACCCTGGAGAAACTGAAATCTTACAGATTCCAAGAGTATACCCTACTCTTGACAAAGGACCCAAAAGTCAAGTAACTGGTTGGGAAAATGCTCAAAAAAGGGAAAATATAAGCCTATAGAAGGTTATTTTCTTGGTGAACAGATATCTCCTCCCATCCTTTCAGATGAGAAAGAACAATGAATCAGGGAAAGACATAAAAGTTAAGGCTTCTTTGTTCCAAACATCCAAAATAAGTATTCAATGGGCTCAGGCCATGGAAGAGCTCAAAAGGGATTTTGAAAATCAAGCAAGAGAGATGGAGGAAAAATTGGGAAAAGAAACGAGAGAGATGCAAGAAAATCACGAAAAGCAAGTCAATAACTTTCTAAAGGAGATCTAAAAAAATGCTGAAGAAAATAACACCTTTAAAAATAGGCTAATTCAAATGGCAAAAGAGGTTCAAAAAGCCAATGAGGAGAAGAATGCTTTAAAAAGCAGAATTAGACAAATGGAAAAGGAGATTCAAAAGCTCACTGAAGAAAATAGTTCTTTAAATATTAGAATGGAACACATGGAGGCTAATGACTTTATGAGGAACCAAGAAATCACAAAACAAAACCAAAAGAATGAAAAAATGGAAGATAATTTGAAATATCTCATCAGAAGAACAGCTGATCTGGAGAATAGATCCAGGAGAGACAATTTGGAAATTGTGGGACTACCTGAAAGCCATGACCAAGAAGAGAGCCTGGACATCATCTTTCACGAAATTATCAAGAAGGGCTGCCCTGATGTTCTAGAACCAGAGGGCAAAGTAAATGTTGAAGGAATCCACCAATTACCTCCTAAAAGAGATCCAAAAGGAGAAACTCCTAGGAACATTGTAGCCAAATTCCAGAGTTACCAGGTCAAGGAGAGAATATTGCAAGCAGCTAGAAAGAAATAATTTGAGTGTTGTGGAAATACAATTAGGATAACACAAGATCTAGCAGCTTCTGCATTAGGGATCAAAAGGCATGGAATACAATGTTCCAGAAGTCAAAGGAACTAGAACTGGAACCAGGAATCACCTACCCATCAAAACTGAGTATAATACTTCAGGGGAAAAAATGGTCTTACAATGAAGTAGAGGATTTTCAAGCATTCTTGATGAAAGGACCAGAGCTGAAAAGAAAATTTGACTTTCAAACATAAGAATCAAGAGAAGCATGAAAAGATGAGGAAACTGAGGCCCAGAGAGGTCCAGTCACCTGACCAAGACAACACAGGAAACAAGAATAAGTGAGAAATTACTTTGTGTTTTCCCAACAAGGCTTGGCTTGGCTTCTATAACCAGAAAAATTTTATACTAAATATACGGTTCCTACTTTGTAAATATCTTTGGAGTTAATGCACTCGCTCCTCACTTTTGCATCTCAGAATTACTTGTGTCTTTCAAGCCTCAATTCCAGACTTGCAAATACAAGAATCAAGAGAAGAATAAAACGATAAACAGGAAAGAGAAACCATAAAAGACTTACTAAAGTTGAATTATTTACATTCCTAAATGGAAAGATGATATTTGTGACTCATGAGACCTTTCTCAGTATTAGAGTAGTTAGAGGGACTAGATAGATAGTCAGACAGACAGACAGACAGACAGACAGACAGACAGACATAGATAGATAGATAGATAGATACATAGATACATAGATACATAGATAGATAGATTGCATAGGGTGAATTGAATATGAAGGGATGATATTTCAAAAAATTAAGGGGTGAGAGAGGAATATATTGGGAGGAGAAAGAAAGAGATAGATGAGGTAAATTATTTCACATAAAAGAGTCAAGATAAATGTTTCACAAAGGAGAGGAAGAGGGGGGAAGTGAGAAGGAATGATTGAATCTTACTCTCATCAGATTTGGCTTAAGGAGGGAATAACATACACTCTCAATTGGGTATCTTACCCTACAGGAAGGTAAGGGAGAAGGGGATAAGAATGGGAGATGATAGAAGGGAAGGCAGATTGGGGGAGAGGGTAGTCAGAAACAAACACTTTAGAAAAGGGACAGGGTCAAAGGAGAAAATAGAATAATTGGGAGGCAGGATAGGATGGAGGGAAATATAGTTAGTCTTTTACAACATGACTATTATAGAAGTGTTTTGCATAACTACACATGTATAACCAGTATTGAATTGCTTGCCTTCTCAATAGGGGTGGGTGGGGAGGGAAGAAGGGAGAGAATTTGAACTCAAAGTTTTAAAAACAAATGTTAAAAAATTGTTTTTACATGAAACTGGGAAATAAGATGTATAGGCAAAGGGTTATACAAATGGATCTTGCCCTTCAAAAAAGTAAAGGGGAAGGGGATAAGCGGAGTGTGGATGATAAAAAGGAAAGCATACTAGGGGAAGGGGTAATCAGAATGCATGCCATCTGGGGTGGGGGGAAGAAAGAGATGGGGAGAAAATTTGGAACTCAAAATCTTGTGTAAGTGATGTAAGTGATGATGACAAAATAACTAATTCTTCAAAAAAAGTCAATTTTCATTTCTTCTAGCATAATAATAATATTCTATTATATTCATACTCTATAATTTGTTTAGCTGCTTCTCAAATAGTGAGCACTCCCTTGTTTCCAGTTCTTTCTTATAAAAAGAGCTGCAATAAAATTTTTTGTACATATTGGAAACTTATTGGTTTCTAGCTATACTTGCTAAATATATGATGACAGGGAAAGGGGAGAATGAGAGAGTAGTAAAGACACAAGGGAGAGAGGAGTAAAGATACAAAGAGGGAGGGAAAGCAAGAAACTAACATGTGGAGAAAGGGAGTGTGGGGGAAAGAGAGAAGAGGGAGGAAGAGAGAGATGTGGAGAGAAGAGATGAGGAAAGGGAGGACCAGATCTTTGCAATCAATGAAGCACTATTTATGTGATCTATTCATTTAGTGAAATTTAGTTCCAGTCTTTTCTTCAACATGAAACAAATATAAAACTTTCTAAGTTATACAAAAGAAATCAATAAACATTATTACCCTTCCAACTTTCAAATGTAGCATAATTTCCAGATTCCAGAAATGTGACAAAATGCTTTTGTGCACTTTTTCAAATATTGGTCAAGCCAGGAAATAATGAAAAGTCCTACACATAAATCAATTTTGCAGAGTTTCCAACATCATGTAAGTTTCAATAGCTAGACATACGTGATCAGACATATCCAAGACCTGACACAAATCCTTCAGGGGCGCTTACAACATGAGCATAGTTGACAGAAGCATTTATATGACAAGTTATTTTACATTGGCAGTAATTTTCTATGTTTTCTCCTGCTGTTATCAAAGCTATTTGTGTCTGAAAAAGAGCTTTCCCCACACAGAACCCAGCTTCTCCTTTTGCTTGATCCTGCAGTGAAGTCATCATAATCTTGTTTTTATGATGCCACAGTCTGTTGCCATGAAAATGATTGCGATGTCATAAATTCAGCATTTCAACTTTACTGCTAGATCAAGGAGGGAAAGATGACAAGGCTGTTAGAAGGGAGTGATACAAGTGTCTTTGGTAATTAGCCGGAGGAACATGGATGTGATGAAATACATGGAGGTGAAGGTGAATGAATTTGTGTGGTAAAGCCCTCAGATTTTAATGTATGTACGTCACAAAGAAGTCTCAGGTCCATGAAAGGTTTCACATATGGACCTTTTTAAGCAATTAATTAGGGCACACCCATGGCAGGGCCAGCATACTTAGATCCAGTTCATTTCCAAAATATTCTCTTTAGCCCAAACATCTGCTGTTTGAATCCAGGACCAAAACTCAACAAGCTCCTTGGCAGAAGTAGAAATTAAACCTCTTGGTTTTTTCCCACATAAGCTGGGAGAGGGAGAGGGAGCACATTCATAGAAACAGAAGCAGTTAGAACAACTTTCTCAAAACTGAGAATGGATTGAATACACCATTAGGTCTCATTTGTAACAGTTACTCAAGAATATCATTGTGGCTGAGTGAGTAAAGAACAATAATGAGCAGTTGTAGGCAGTCATATTTTCCAAAATTCATTTAAAAATTTTACTTTATAAGAAACTGTAAAAATAGATTCACAAATTCTCAGAAATGTGAGCTCATGGGGCTACAATTAGTTCCCTGTGATGTGTATCATCAGATCCTGCTGATTAGAAAATCATTTGGATTTCTTAAATACTCTTCTACTGTTTTTTTCTATTTTGACCTTTCTTAATTTGTTCAAGAAATACTGTGTCTGATACAAACAAGGAAGGCCCTGTGGTAGGTGGTTATGGTGGTTGTTGTTTATATCTTTCAGTCATATCACACTCTTGGTGACCCCATTTAGAGTTTTCTTGGCAGAGATACTGGAGTGGTTTGTCATTTTCTTCTCCAGCTCATTTTTACAGATGAAGAAACTGAGGCAAACAGAGTTAAGTGACTTGCCCAGGATCACACAGCTACTAAGCATGGGGCCAGATTGAAACTCAGGAAGATGATTCTTCCTGACCAGATCCAGGACTCTCTAACCACTGTATCACCTAGCTGCCTTGCTTTATTGCCATTCAAAGAATCAAACAAACTGTTATACAAAGGACATTTCATTTCAAAGCAATGCAAATTCCATTGCACACTGAAAGGTGGACTTTCCATGAAAGTTCAAAATCATGAACAAGTATTTACAAGACAGAGAACCATAGAATTCATTAGTCCAATGGCATGAGAAAATCAGTTATGGAGAATAACTAGTCCAGGGCTAAGAAGACAGGTTCAAGGTACAGCTCTGCCTTCTGCTTACACATTATATCACCTTGGTCAAGTCACTTCTCTCAAACTCAATTTCTCCATTTGTAAAATGAGAGAACTGAATTAAATCAGTGGTCCTTAACCTTGTTTATGGTTTAGAAGTTCTGTGAAGACTATGATCTCCTTAGTATAATGCTTCTAAATGCATAAAATAGATGCCTAGGATTACAAAGGCAACCAATCATATTGCAATCCAGTTACCTATATCTACAGATATATTTATCTCAATTTAGAGAGAGATAGGGCTGGATTGTTGTTCATCTTTCATTCTCAAAGAAGACCAGTGGCATCAGGAGGGTGATGTCTTGACTTGCAAGTCAATGGAATTTAAGCAAGGCAGAGCTGTGTGAAGTCGTCAGCCTTATTTTCTCCTCCAGAATCATCAGAGTCCAATGGCAAGACATAATGGCAAGACATAGATCAGGACAACTGGTGATGGCCCTGGATGCAGTAGAAGACCTTAACCTTTTTTAAGCTAAGATCTTCCCAGGTCTCAGTTTATCTGAGGCAATACCCATTCAGTAATTAAAGGCTAGGTAAGAACTGAGGTAAAAGATGGCCTTGTTTACCTTCAGAAAAGAATAAATCTGGGAGGAGAAGACCCTCAGAGTTTCTGGCCAGAGCAGAAACAATTGCTATTTATACTTACTCTGAGCCTTCAAAACCCAAAACTAGATAGAGCTACATAGCTATATAATATGTATATGTAAACAGATATAGATATATCTATATGTATAGATATATCTACATATACTTTTATTTTTTTCACATATAGATATATCATATACATATATATAGAAAGAGCTGCATAGGTATAGGTGAATCTATCAATATAGATATATCTATATATCTTTATATCTATCTAGACAAATCTACTTCTCTCTATATATATATATATAACTATATGGATAGAAATAACTACATATAGATAGCTCTAGATCTATCTCTATATCAAAATATATATAATATATATACACACAAGCATATATATACAAGGTACATGCACACGCACATACACACTGCTATTACTCTTAGCTACATCTTTATATCTCTACATAGAGATATAAAGATATAGATAGAGATTGATACAAATGTAGATATATCTATCTAGATCGATATCGATATAAAAAGTTCATGGACTGGTTAAGAACTTCTGAATTAAATTATCTCTGAGATCACCTCTAGCTCTAAAATTCTCTGAATCTAAGAAAACCCTAGCCCATAGTCTGAATTATTCAGAAGAAAAGGGCTCAAAATAAGATGGTCAGAAGAATTTTCTAACTATAAAAAGGTATTTACCTTCCTATATCCAAGCAGGAACTCAGAAGTCCCTGGGATCTCCTTGATCAAAAAGGCATTATAAAATAGCCCCACCACTCCTCCTCTAGTCTTAAAGTGATGGCAGACACATTCAAGCATTTCACCATCAGAGTATTATTCACCAGATACCATTAGTAAACATCATGATTTTCCTACCAGAAAATAAACAAATAATCTGTCATCACCATGAAAATAAGCATTGTCTCATATATCCATCACTGAAAACCTAATGAAAATCAAACAAGTCTAATGAAAAACAAATTTTCACAATAATAACAATACTAACCTTCCTTGTTGTTTTAATTTCCTTTTTGCTTTTTTTTTATATCTGTTTTCTATATCTGTTCAGGAACTTGGAGCATTTGCTTTCGATAAACTCTTATATCTTTGTCCAGTAAGATGAAGAAGGTGGTCACTGCAACTTCTCTAGGCTAAATAGAACATACTGGGTCTGATCCTTTCTGGATTATTGGCAAGTCTTATTTAAGATAACAGTGCCAAAGCAATAATCAGGGAAGGTATAAAAATGTTAGAAAGCAATCTTCTGAGAGGGAATCCTTTCTAGAAGAGTCCTCAGAAATGTCCATCCTTAAGAAATCAGGTTTAAGATTCGAGAAAAAAGCAATCTGGCTCTTGGTCACTTTGTAAACAATGTCACTTGTACAAATACCTGGTATAAATTGTCTGGGTATTTTACTAATTTCATCTATACGAAGACTTTATTTGTAGAAATTACACATGGTTGGGAAGGATTAGTGTCTAATATTCATAGAACAAAATATATATTCTTTATTATAATTCAAGTAAAAGCTTTCTTTTCTGACTCCACACATCATATCACATCCATGAATCACTGCAGCTACCTTTGTACAACGGGGAGAAAAAAGATATAATGCAATCCAATTCAATAAGCATGTATTAAGAATCTAGGGATTTAGAAAAGAGAAGCTAATTTTAGATTTGGATGCTCATAGACAGATAGCTCTGCATCAAAGATCATTGATCAGAATGAACAAAGTGGCCTGTGCTTACTGCCACCGAGAGCTCTCCAGGGTAATTTTCAAGGTTTGATAAACTTAACCTAGTGCACCTAGGAAACCATTCACCCAGATCTCCATCCCAACCTCCACTCCAATTCCAGCAACAGAAGCAATTCTATTGATGCGTCTGGCACATCACACTGTATTCTATGATGCTGTAGACTTTGATTATCAGGGCTTTTTGGTCCAGTAGATGGATACAAAGATGGATTTGAAGTCATGAAACCCAGGTTTGAATTCCTCTGTGCCTATATTTCTTTACCTCTAAAAGAAGGGGATGAGGGCCTGGGGGTGGGGGTCTCTAAGTCATTTTCAGCTCCAAATCTATGATCCTAAGGTTCAGCTCAAACAGAATCAATACTTGACTCAGGTAGTTTATTGGTGAACAACAACAAAATCATATACATAATACATGAATATGATATTGGTGAGGAATTGCTTTGGTATGGTGAGATCTAAGGACCTGATTGGATCCTTCCAGAGTTCAATCTTTTTACTGGGGTAAAAGAAACATGAGAAACTAAAGCCCAAAATGAAAGGAGGAAAGAATGAGCATTTATTAAACTGTGGATCATGTCCCCATATGGGGTCACATAACTGAATGGGGGGGGTCACAAAAATTTGGCAAGAGTAGAATGTGTCTGAATGTGTAATGACTAAAAATTATTTCAAAAGCAAATGTGTAATGAATCTGAGGTATTTCTGGCAGTGCTTGCCCGTGTTGCATCACACAACTTCACCACAGCCTTGGTTCTGAACACACAGCGTGCACACTTTGCCCTTCCCATGCCTTCACGCTGCGCAATTTCAAGGAATGCTGCCAGAAACATCCTGGCTTAGATTCGAACCTATTTTATATCATGAATTGCAGTATTTTTACTGTACATACAAAATCATTAAATGAATTTTAGCTTGGGATTAGGACAAAATTTTCAACAATTTCTGAAATGGCCCTAGACATACTTCTACCATTTTGTACTACATATTTATGTAAAGTGGTGTTCTCAGAACTGATGATTATAAAATTAAAATATTGATCTATTCGGAAAAGCATTGAAGATGCTCTACAGCCTGTAGTATCAAATATTCTGTCAAGACTTAATTCTTTATGCAAAAGTAAAAAAGCACCTCCATTTCATTAGTGTGCAAATTTGCTTCTGTCTTTAATAAATGGTAAAATTATAATATACCAAAGAAATGTTTTAAAATAAATTTCTTTATGATTTATTATCAGTAAATATTAGATTTGTATATGTACACACCTGGGGTCACATAAAAATTTCTTGGGTGAAAAGGGGTCACAGATGGAAAAAGTTTAAGAAGCCCTGGTGTAGACCAACAGAGAAGTTGTAAGTTCACAACTAGAGGTTGGAATCAAATATGGAGGAACGTGAGTTTAATACCCTGAAAGCCATGTTATATGAAGGAGAATCCCTTTACAGTTTCATGTTTGGTTCAAGTCTCAGAACAGTTTGAAACTAAATTTCATTCAGAGACAGAAAACAAGACAACTTATTTCAAAAGACTTTCAGAAAATCACCTCCCACAGTCTTCTTCAACAACCACCTCAAGAAATGTCTAATTTAGTTCTATAATGCTTAAGCCTCTGGGGGGGAGGGTTCCCTCTCAGTGGAGAAAAAGAGCTAGCCCACACATTTGAAAACCATCCTTTATCCTTCCTTTTTCTGTTTGCAATCCAGTGAGCTGATCCCTGAGTCACAATTTTCCTGTGAGTCCTTTTCACATTCTCAAAGTCTCTCTTTAGGTGTGAAGTCGGAAGAGAGGCTGGCTCCCACCGGGTCAACAGGAAGATGACCTTGTAATTTCTCCATGTTATATTTCTATAATGCCATGACAGATTTATTTTTTTTTTAAATTAACATTCTCCTACTAACATTTCCATGCTGTTACTTATGGACTTACAAAAGGAAAGCTTAGTGGCTGGTCTATTGAGGACAAGAAGATGCTGGCTTTGTACAAAAGTGCTTTTTTCTAACCCAGGGGTGGGTAAACTGAAGCCTCAAGGCCACATGTGGATTTGTTCTCCGAATTTGTTCTGTGAAACTTGGATTCAGTCAAAGAGCTGCACTTGAGGACCTAGAGGGACTCATGTGACCTCAAGGCCACAGGTTTCTCACCCCTGTTCTAGCCTCTTCTCTCTTTCCTCAATCCATCTGATCTTGTTCCTGACTAAGCCAGAGAATTGTCAATCTGGTTCACAGTCTAAGAAAAGAAATAAATTCTGTTGATCTACTGGGAAGTGCTGAGTACCAGCTTTAAATGTGAAGAGTTCTTTCCAAATTCTTAAAGTTTGACTTTGAAAAGAGTTTGCAGCAAAACTAACATGGGCCATCAAGAACTTTCACATGGAAGGATCACTAAAAGCCTGTTCTTCCCTGACCAGTTTTTGCTGATAACAAAAACCACAGTTTCACTTAAGCAGCTAATATAACAACAAATATGTATTTACACTGCTTAGCCTTCCCAGGGAGAACAAAGCCTCAGTGCTTATTAATTAAGGGAGTAGATCTTAATTGGATCATAGATTGAGAGTTAGAAGGGACCTCTGAGGACAAGTCCAACTCCTTCATTTCATAGATGAGAAAATTAAGGTCCAGAGATGTCAGTTGGTTTGTCCACAGTCACACAACTAGTAAGTGAATGAGGCAAGATTTGAATTCAGGTCTTACTGACTTCAAGGCCAGCACTCTATCCACTTCAATACATGCACACACACATACAGAGAGAGAGAGAGAGAGAGAGAGAGAGACAGAGAGAGAGACAGAGAGAGAGACAGAGAGACAGAGACAGAGAGAGAGGGAGGGAGGGAGGGAGGGAGGGAGGGAGGAAGGGAGGGAGGGAGAGCGGGAGGGAGGGAGGGGGAGACAGAGAGAGAGGGAGGGAGGGAGAGAGAGAGAGAGAGAGAGAGAGAGAGAGAGAGAGAGAGAGAGAGAGAGAGAGAGCGCTACACTGACTACTAAAAATTTGGCTTGGTAGACTTCAGAGGACAGGTTGGCCATATTGTCACATTAGCAAATGAAATGAAATCTCAGAGCAGCAGCATCAGTAGGTATGCAGTTGAGTCTATAGTCAGTCTTCAAGGCTCACAAAGAGCTTGCTTTTGTCACATCAGGACAGACTGGAAGGTCACTTCTATATTCATGCCAAAGCACTTCTCATTACATTTTCAAGAGTTTTGGCAACTTGAGTAAAGATTCAGCTCTCTGAAAACAAGGCCCACTGCTGCGAAGGGAGTCCAAATACAGATTGTTTCTTTCTTTCCAGATAATGTTGTTCCAATCCCAGGCAACTAGAGGTTTTTCCCAATAGTAAAACAAAACTCACTGTCTTCTCATCAAGGTAGAAAGTTTCGTGAACAGTGACAGAAGGCCAAAGTGGAAGTTGACTGTGATTGTGGAGATTACGAGTTTTCAGACTTTTGTGGATGCCTTGGGTAGCTTAACCCTTTCTGATCCTTGCTTCAGTAGCTGTCATACTAACAAACACAATTAAAAGCAAAATATCCAATTGGTTGTTGTCCTTCAATCTCAAAGAGGAACAAAATGGCATCACTATGATAGAGGCTAGTTACAGTGTGTCCAACTATGGTTGATCAGACCAATGCAAGCTCGGAATGTTCCACCACAGATTAGGTACAAATAGTCAAAGAGAATATTTGGGGTTGATACTCTAAATTTGTTCATCTTGTGTCTCTTTTGAGCTACTTCAATTCTGCTTTGCTTACAGAGCACAGCACCTTTAAGGAGGAGGGCACATCATGTTGGACAGTCCTGTGCCAGTGTCTCCCATGTCACACAATCAATTCCAGAGTTCTTAAGAGAGATGTTGAGAGTAACCTTATATGGCTTTTTCTGGCCACCATGTGAGTACCTGCCCTGTGTGAGTTCTCCATAAAACAGCCTTTTGGGGAAGCATACATTTGGCATTTGAACAACATGGCCAGTCCATCACAGTTGCATTGTCTGCAGTACAATTTGAAGGCTTGGCAGTTTAATTTAAGAAAGGACCTCAGTGTCTGGTGTCTTATCCTGGCAGATGATCTTCAGAATCTTCCTAAGACAATTCAAATGAAAGGGATTTGGTTTATTGGTGTGGTAAGCTGTCCAGGTTTCACAGACATGCAACAATGAGGTCAGCACAACAACTCTGTAGATCTTCAGTTTGGTAGGAATTCTAATATGTCTTCTCTCCCATACTTTCCTTTGTAGCCTCCCAAACACTGAGCTAACTCTGGTAATGTGTATGTTGACCTCATAATCAATGTGTACATCCCTGGAAAGTATACTGCCAAGGTAAGTGAACTTATCCACAGTATTCAAAGCTTCTCCATTTGCTGTAATCAATGGTTCTACATATGGATGATGTGCTGCTGATGAAGTACCTGGGTTTTCTCGGTGTTGATTGTTAGGACAAAATTAGCACAAGCAGCAGAGAATTGATGCATGCTTTGTTGCATCTCAGCTTCAGAGGCTGCATTGAGTACACAATCATTTGCAAACAAAAAATCATCTACCAACTGTCCCTCCATTTTAGTCCTGGTTTGTAGTTCTTTTTAAGTTAAATCATTTATCTTAAGTGTGGTAGCTGACCTTGATGTTATGTTTCTCCTCATTGAAGACATCTGGAAACATGACTGAAAACATCATGCTAAAAGCATGGAAGCAAACACACAGCCTTGTTTTACTCCATTAGTGACTGGGAAGACACGAGAGCATTGTCCATTATCCAGAAACCAGGCAAGAATATTGTCATGAAGTGGATGTAAAATACTGATGAACTTCTCCAAACAATCAAATTTTGACATAATTTTCCATATGCCATCATGACTGACAGTGTCAAAGGCCTCAGTTAGATCAATGAATGTTGTATACAGAACTCTGTTCTGCTGCTCACATTTCTCCTTGAGTTGTTGGGTAGCAAACACTGTATCAACTGTTCCTCAGCCCTTTTAAAAGCCACACTGGCTCTCAGGGAGATGATGTAGATCAGGTAAATGGTAAATGATTCAGATGAAGGATCAGACTATTAAAGGGAACTCTGGCAAGAACCTTGTCAACAATGAATAAGAGAGAAATACCTCTGTGATTGTCACAGGACAATCTGTTTACTTTACTTGTATAGAGATGGACAATGGAGGCATCCTTGAGCTCCTGGGGGATAACCTCATCTTGCCATATAACCTGGAAAATATCAGTCGGCTCTTGTATGAGCAATGGACCAAAACACACCCCTTGCAATTCTTAGCTGGAAGAGAATCAATACCAGGTGCTTTGCCACAGGAGAGGAGCCTAATGGTCCTCAAAACCTCTTCTTCAATTGGAAATTTGGCTAGAGAAGTATTGATTTCAACCTGAGGTAGATGGTCATTGGCTTCAGCATTGATTGATGACAGTCTTTTAAGAACACTATGGAAGTATTCAGCACTTCTCTCCAAAATTATGTCCTTACCACCAATCAATGTGGCTCCTTCACCACTAAGTAGTTCAGATGCACCATATATCTTTGGCCCATGAATAGCCTTTAGGGCATTATAAAAGCATTCTGAATTGTTATTCTTAGCATAAAACTGAATTTCATCTACCTTCTTAGTGAGCCAAGAATCCTGCATCTCTCTAGGCTTCACTTGTACTTCCTTTTGATGGAGTTAAATGCTGCTTCTTAGAGAAGGATGAACTATCCAGCTGGTAAACCCTATGGAACTCTTGTTTTTCTTTTAGCAGCTTCTGAATTTCCCTATAATTTCCTTCAAACTAGTCTTGATGATGCAAGTGTTCTGATGCAGATGAGTAAATGCAGTGCTGTACACACAGTCTTTAAAAGCTGCCCACTCCTTTTCTGCTCCACTGTTGTCAACAATATGTTGGTTTACCTTTCCCTCCAAATTAGCAACAAACTGTTCCCTCTCAGAGAAACACTAATCTGTTGGCATTGTCTTCTTGTAGTCATCTTGACTTGGTGCCACAGCTTTTGTTGCATGTCCATAATCAGTCCAGAACTCTGCACCATACATTGCTTTCACTGTTCTCACATCCTGCCTGTCTCTTCTCCTTCTAATCACATTGTCTACTAAATGTCAATGCTTGTTACAAGGGTGCATCCACGAAGTTTTATTGTGTTTAGATAAACAAAGACAGTGTTGGTGATGAGAAAGTCATGAGATGCACTAGTCTTCGGTACTAAGTGACCATTGCTGTTCTGCCATGTCTGGTAATCTGAGCCCACTCTAGCATGAAAGTCACCCAGAATCATAAGCTTATCCTCTTTTGGCACATTAATTATGAAGGTTTCCTGGTCTAAATAAAATTTTTCTTTGACTTTATCAGGGTTTGTCATGGTGGGAGCATAGGCACTGATGATGGTGGCATGGGGTTTTCCTGCAACTAGCAATAGCATTATCATGAACCTGTCACTCACTCCTGTCATTCACTGTATTTATTTATTTATTTTTAGATTTCAACATTCATTTCCACAAAATTGTGAGTTCCAGTTTTTCCCCCTCTCTCCCCCCAACCCCATAATACCTTGAATTCTGATTACCCCTTCCCTCAATGCATCCTCCCTTCTATCACATGCTACACTTCCCTTATCCAATCTTTTCTCTTTTCTTGTAGGGCAAGATAAATTTCTATACCTCATTACCTGTATTTCTTATTTCTCCATTACATGCAATAATAATTCTCAACATTTGTTTCTAATACTTTGAATTCCAACTTCTCTCTTTCCCTTCCTCCCTATCTGTCCCCACTGAGAAGGCAAGCAATTCAATACAGGCTATATATGTGTCATTTTGCAAAAGACTTCCATAATAGTCATGTTGTATAAGACTAACTATATTCCCCTCCATCCTACTCTTTCCTCCCCTTTTTCTTCTATTCTCTCATTTGACTTTGTCCCTTCCCAAAAGTGTTTACTTCTAGTTGCTCCCTTTTCCCATTTGCCATCCCTTCTGTCATCTCCCTCACCCCACTTGCCCCTTTCTCTCCTACTTTACTGTAGTAAGATAGATTTTCATACTAAATTTAGTGAGCATGTTATTCCCTCCTTAAGCTATATATGAAGAGAGTAAGCTTCACTTTTCCCCTCTTATCTCCTCCCTTTTCCCCTCCATTGAACAAGATTTTTCTTATCTCTTTTATGAGTGATAGCTTGCTCCATTCCATTTCTCCCTTTCTCCTCCCAATATTTTCCTCTCTCAGTGCTTAATTTTATTGTTTTTTATGGATACCATCTCTTCTGATTCAACTCAATCTGTACTCTCTATCTATACATGTGTATGTATATGTGTGTGTGTGTGTGTGTATAATCCCTCCACCTACCCATATACTGATAAAAGTCTCAAGACTTACAAAGATTATCTTTTCATGTAGGATTGTAAATATTTCAGCTTTAGAAAGTCCTTTTTGATTTCTCTTTCCTGTTTATCTTTTCATGCTTCCCTTGATTCTTATGTTTGAAAGTCAAATTTTCTATTCGGTTCTGGTTTTTTCATCATGAATGCTTGAAAATCCTCTATATCATTGAATGACTATTTATTCCCTTGAAGTATTATACTCAGTCTTGCTGGGCAGATGATTCTTAGTTTTAATCCCAGTTCCTTTGACTTTTGGAACATCCTATTCTAAGCCCTTTGATCCCTTAATGTAGAGCTGCTGGATCCTGTGTTATCCTATACTTGAATTATTTCTTTCTAGCTCATTGCAGTATTTTCTCCTTTACTTGGGAACTTTGAAATTTGGCCACAATATTCCTAGGAGTTTCTCTTTTCAGGTCTTGTTCAGGAGGTGATGGGTGGATTCTTTCAATATTTATTTTGCCCTCTGGTTCTAGAATAATACGGCAGTTTTCCTTGATAATTCCATGAAAGATAATATCTAGGCTCTTTTTTTGATCATGGCTTTCAGGTAGTCCCATAATTTTTAAATTGTCTCTCGTGGATCTATTTTCCAGGGCAGTTGTTTTTCCAATGAAATGTTTCACATTATCTTCTGTTTTTTTCAGTCTTTTGGTTTTGTTTTTTAACTTCTTGATTTATCTCCTAGTCATTAGCTTCCCTGAACTCTAGATTTTTTTTTTAAAGAACTCTTTTGTTCAGTGAGCTTTTGAACCTTCTTTTCTATCTGGTTAATTCTGCTTTTGTTTGTTTGGGTTTTTTTCCTTTTATTTTATTTTCTTTTTTTGAAATTTATTTATTTAGCTTTTAACATTCATTTTCACAAAATTTTGGGTTCCAAATTTTCTCCCCATTTGTCCCCTCCCCACACCCAAAAACACTGAGCATTCTAATTGCCCCTATCACCAATCTGCCGTCTCTTCTATCATCCCTCCCTTCCCTTGTCCCCATCTTCTGTTTTGTCCTGTAGGGCCAGATAACTTTCTATACCCCTTTACCTGTATTTCTTATTTCCTAGTAGCAAGAACAGAACTCAACAGTTGTTCCTAAAACTTTGAGTTCCAACTTCTCTTCATCCCTCCCTCCCCACCTATTCCCTTTGGAAGGCAAGCAATTCAATATAGGCCATATCTGTGTAGTTTTGCAAATGACTTCCATAATAGTCATGTTGTATAAGACTAACTATATTTCCCTCCATCCCATCTTGCCCACCATTGCTTCTATTCTCTCTTTTGATCCTGTCCCTCCCCACGAGTGTTGACTTCAAATTGCTCCCTCCTCCCATTGCCCTCCCTTCCATCATCCCCCCCACCCTGCTTATCCCCTTATACCCCACTTTCCTGCATTGTAAGATAGGTTTTCATACCAAAATGAGTGTGCATTTTATTCCTTCTTTAGTGGAATGTGATGAGAGTAAACTTCATGTTTTTCTCTCACCTCTCCTCTTTTTCCCTCCACTAAAAAGTTTTTTGCTTGCCTCTTTTATGAGAGATAATTTGCCCCATTCCATTTCTCCCTTTCTCCTCCCAATATATTTCTCTCTCACTGCTTGATTTCATTTTTTAAAGATATGATCCCATCCTGTTCAATTCACTCTGTGCTCGGTGTGTGTGTGTGTGTGTGTGTGTGTATGTGTGTAATCCCACCAACTACCCAGATACTGAAAAGTTTCAAGAGTTACAAATATTGTCTTTCCATGTAGGAATGTAAACAGTTCAACTTTTGTAAGTCCCTTATGACTTCTTTTTGCTGTTTACCTTTTCATGCTTCTCTTCATTCTTGCGTTTGAAGGTCAAATTTTCTTTTCAGCTCTGGTCTTTTCATCAAGAATGCTTGGAAGTCCTCTATTTCATTGAAAGACCATTTTTTCCCCTGAAGTATTATACTCAGTTTTGCTGGGTCGGTGATTCTTGGTTTTAGTCCTAGTTCCTTTGACTTCTGGAATATCCTATTCCATGCCCTTCTATCCCTTAATGTAGAAGCTGCTAGATCTTGTGTTATCCTGATTGTATTTCCACAGTACTTGAATTGCTTCTTTCTAGCTGCTTGCAGTAATTTCTCCTTGACCAGGGAACTCTGGAATTTGGCCACAATGTTCCTAGGAGTTTCTCTTTTTGGATCTCTTTCAGGCAGTGATCGGTGGATTCCTTGAATACTTATTTTGCCTTCTGGTTCTAGAATCTCAGGGCAGTTTTCCTTGATAATTTCATGAAAGATAATGTCTAGGCTCTTTTTTTGATCATGGCTTTCAGGGAGTCCCATAATTTTTAAATTGTCTCTCCTGGATCTATTTTCCAGGTCAGTTGTTTTTCCAATGAGATATTTCACATTATCTTCCATTTTTTCATTCTTTTGGTTTTGTTTTGTGATTTCTTGGTTTCTCATAAAGTCATTAGCCTCCATCTGTTCCATTCTAATATTGAAAGAACTATTTTCTTCAGTGAGCTTTTGAACCTCCTTTTCCATTTGGCTAATTCTGCTTTTGAAAGCATTCTTCTCCTCATTGGCTTTTTGAACCTCTTTTGCCAATTGAGCTAGCCTATTTTTCAAGGTGTTATTTTCTTCAGCATTTTTTTGGGTCTCCTTTAGCAAGGTGTTGACCTGCTTTTCATGCTTTTCTTGCATCTCTCTCATTTCTCTTCCCAGTTTTTCCTCCACCTCTCTAACTTGATTTTCAAAATCCTTTTTGAGCTCTTCCATGGCCTGAGCCCATTGAATATTTATTTTGGATGTTTGGGATATAGAAGCCTTCTGTGTCTTTCCCTGATGGTAAGCATTGTTCTTCCTCATCTGAAAGGATGGGAGGAGATATCTGTTCACCAAGAAAGTAACCTTCTATGGTCTTATTTTTTTTCCCCCTTTTCTGGGCATTTTCCCAGCCAGTTACTTGACTTCTGAGTATCCTCTCCACACCCACCTCACCTCCAGATCTGCCCAGCTAGCACTTGGGGGCCGAGATTCAAATGCTGCTTCCTAGCCTCAGGGCTTTGGGGTGGGAGCAGGGCTACTATTCAGTGTGAGATTAAGTTCAGCTTCTTGGGTAGGGGCAGGGCCACCACAAGGGGCTCAGTTCCCTCAGGGGGTTTATGTGGAGACCTTCAACAATGGATCCAAGCTCCTGCCTGCTTTGGGAGCTGCTGTCTGCTGCTGCCTCCACTGCTGCCTCCCGAGGGGGCCTGAGTTATGGGGACACCCCGCTCCCCTCTTGGCAAGCTGACAAGACCCTCTCACCAACCTTTGGCATCTGTGGGTGGAGGCATCTGCATGGCCACTCGAGATTCTGTCCCCGAAGCCTGCTCAGATCCGCTCCCCTAGATGCCACGGCCAAGCCAGGGCTGGGCTCTGCTCTGGGTCCAGTGCACAACCCACCTTTCATGTCAGTTTTTCAGGTCTCTCTGGAACAGAAATCTCCTCTGCTCCATTGTTCTGTGGCTTCTGCTGCTCCAGATTTTGCTGCGAGTTCTTCTTTACAGGTATTTTATGGGCTGTGGGTTTGGAGCTAGCATATGTGTATCTTTCTACTCTGCCATCTTGTCTCCTCCTCCTTATTCTGCTTTTTAAAGCCTCCTTCTCCTCATTGGTTTTTTGGACCTCTTTTTCCAATTGAGTTAGCCTATTTTTAAGGGCGTTATTTTCCTCAGCATTTTTTTGGTTCTCCTTTAGCAAGATGCTGACTCACTTTTCAAACTCTTCTATGACTTGAACCTATTTCATATTCATTTTGAAGGTACTAGAGTCAGAATCCTTGACTTCCTCTGATAGTATGCCTTGTTCTTCCTCATCTGAAAGGATAGGAGGAGACACCTGTTCAGCAAGAAAATAACCTTCTGTGGTCTTATTTTTTTCCCTTTTGGGGGCATTTTCCCAGCCAGTTATTTGACTTCTGCATCCTTTGTCAAGAGGAGGGTTCCTAGTGTTCCTCCTCCCCCAGTACCATGTTCAAACCTGAGATTCAGATCATCTGCTCAATTCCCCCTGGGACTTTGGGTGGGGGCAGGGCCACCACTGAGGGCTGAGGTTCACATCAGGTGCTCAGTTCCCCCAGAGGCTTTAAGCTGACCTGCCTGGACAATGGACTCAGGCTGCTTCTGCAGCCACCGTAGCCACCAGCAGTTGCTGCTGTTGCTCCTGTCGACTCTGCTGGGGGGACCCTGCTCCCCTCTCACCCAGCTGGGAAAGCCCTCCCACAATGACCTTTGGAGCTTTCTTTGTAGCTTGTGGGTTGAGGGATCTGGGACCCTCCCTGCTGGGAATTCTGCCCCAGAGGTCATGCTCAGGTCCTGTTCCTCCCAGTTCTGAGTGGCCAGGGCTGGGCTCTGCTCTGCTCAGCATCCCCTGAGATAGACCTTTCCTGTTAGCCTTTCAGGTTACCTTTGGCTGGAAACCTCTTTCACTCTGTTGTTCTCTGGCTTCTGCTGCTCTAGAATTTGTTGAGAGTCATTTTTTAGAGGTATTTTGTGGGCTGAGGGGAAAACGCTAGAGTATATGTGTCTTTCTACTCCACTATCTTGGCTCCACCCCCCCCCCCATTTACTCCTTTTGGTAGGCACACAAGCTACTGCGCAGATTAGTTTTGATTGCAAAACCTACACCAGCTTCACAGTGCTCCCCTTCACTGTAACCATTCTAGAAAAACATGTATCCAGCTCCAATTTCAGTAAGCTGGTCTTTATTTGCCAGCTTTGTTTCATTCAGGAGTGCTATTTGGATATTATATCTGCTAAGTTTTTTAACAAGAGCTGCTTGTCTTTCAGGTCTACTGGATTTTGTGGTTTCTATAAGTGTATACACATCCCATGTACTGATGGTGACTATAATCATCTTTGCAGAGGTTTTTGTACATTTTTTTTTGCATGTGTTTCAACTGCAGGTGGGATCCTCTCCCACTTCAGTAACCAGGCCAGGGCTCGGTAAGCAGACAATTTTTAGAGCACCTTTTCTAGCCTCTTCCTCACAGTGGGAGGTAAGCAGTGTGGTCTTTAAAAGACTGCTCAGATAGCCAACGGGCTCCCGAATCCCACTGCTGCTTCCAATGAGAAGACAACCCTGTGGACCAGGCCACCTGTGTGCAAGGTTGTGACTAGAGGTCCCAGTGTATGTCTACACCTTCTGTTTCATCACTTGCCTATCACCACTGGACTTTGAGATAAGTAAAAATGATAAAGTGATATGGGTGATGTATTTTGATCCATGCATAAATTGGATTTAAGTGAGGCAGAGTTGCATGAAGTCATCAGCCTCACTCTCTCTTCTAGAGTTTTCACAGTCCAGTGGCAGGACAGAGTCAAGAAGACTGGTGATGGCTGAAGATGCAGTAGGTGACCTTGGCATCCTCGATATCTAACCATATTCTAAGAACTCCACATCTCCTGCTTCAGTTGTCTTCATGGTTGTTGGAACAAATTGTTCTCATCCACCCATTCTACCAGGGAAAGTCTTCACATGTTTGGGGTAGACACCCTCCTAAGTCACCTACAGATTTGAGATCCCTCAGCTGCCCTCAATCTGGTTTAGCCCATCTGCCAAAATGGTTTACTGGTGTGTGACCATTGCATATGCTACAGTTTCTTGGAGCCACAGGGAAAAGAAACTAAAGGTGGAAAGCAGCCCTCACACCAGAAAGTCTAGTCTTCCCTGAATAAACCCCTATACCTCAGATCATCCAATTATAAGTAATTAGAAAGAAGGGTTTTCTTTTTCCTTTTAGAACTGGGCTTAAACTCATTGTTATTTTTGAAGCATTATTGAGACTATTAATTTCTAATCAGCAAACATTTTGTTTAGTATTCACATCACAGTATACTCCTAAGCAGAGGAGAACCAAAAAAAAAGCATCTGTGATGACTTGATCCTCACCCTCCCACCTACCCTTTTATGACCCTCATCACACTCTTTCCTCATCAATGCATCACATGTTCTGGTAACACTTGTGCTTGTTGGAGTCCAACTCCTTTATAGGTCAGGCAGGGTCAAATAGGCCATCTGACCTCCTCCTCCCTGCTCCCAAGAGGACCCCAACCAACAACCCCAATACTAGCAGGGACAGCAGAAAAGTCAAGGAAAAATCAATTAGTTATTTTTCCCCATTAACTCCTCTGGCCACTTTGTTTTCCACAGCGAAGCTTGCTGGTATTCTGCTTTGATATGGGCATGGGAGGCCAAAAACATGACCCTTTAAATTGTAAAAGATAATCCTCTGGTCATCAGTCTCTAAACTCCATCACAGGCCTTTCATAACAATGCTCATGTCTAGGAGAGAGGGTTCAGTCAAAAACAGGTTTAGGGGTTGCTGTTGTCATTTAAGTTAAAAAGATACAACAGTGTAAGATCATTGATTCTAGTGCCACTCTCTCAGGTCCAGGCTTGTTATATCTTTCTCCTCAGGGTTCTAGGGTACCCTAGGTGTTGGGAATCCCTTTTTTCCCACTGGTTCAAGTGTGCACCGGCTACGTTTTCTCGATTTAGTGAGGAGATGAGGAAACTAGAATTCTGATTCCATTTAACCACTTGACATGAGACGGTTTTTACAAAGGCATGTGAATTTCAAAGATACAGCAAAAACAAAAGGGCAAAGGGAGGAGTAAGTCCCATCCCCACCACCCTCTCCTAGACAAACTCAAGGGAAGTAGGGAGCGATCCCAAATTTAATTCAGTTCCTCAGTGTCTTTGGTCCCACCAAGCTCATGTCCAGATACAGGATGATGGTTGGCATGGGCTATAGTCTCAAATCCTGTTGGGCTAGAATCTCAAAGATTGTTCTCAAAGATCTCAAAGATCTCTCCTTGCCTCTCGGGCCACACTGGACTGGGTGCCAATTCACATCTTCCTATGGCTCATTCTCCCTACCTTTCAAAACTCTAATTCCTTCTGGGCACAACATGAGCAAAAGAGCCACCAAAATTCCACAGAAGAAAATGAGGTAAAAATACCATATTTTAAGTTGACAAGTTTTTCTAAATGTCTCTGCAGCCAATCAAAATGCTTCTCCTTCAACACGTAGTTCACTGATTTGAACTAGTTAGGAAATATCCACATGCCTGTTCAAATCTATCACTTTTCTCCTGTAAGCAGCTTCTTATCATGATGAATCTGCACATTTGCAAGAGCTCCATATCACAGTAGAAAAGGTTATTTTTTATTTAGAATAAAGGGAAGGGAAGTTTGATTAAAAGGAAAGCTTTGGGAAAGTTTGTATTTTTTAAGTAAAACAGGTGTTAATTTTTTTTAAATCAAGTACATTCAAGTTTTAGGGGTTTTTTTCATTTTGAGACTAAAAATAATATCCTTTAAAATTAAGTATTCTAGTAGTATTCACCTTTAATAAATAAAATTTTCTGGGTACATACCCTTTTAAAATATGCTCCATACACCTATGTAATAGGAGGCTATTATAATAGTCAAGGAAAGAAATTGTGAGAACATGAATAAGTGGTTTCAGTGACAGAGGAGAGGAAGGGTAATATGCAAGGTTTATTTATCAGGGAGGAAAAGACCCTGAAATATAAATGGAAAACTACTGAATTTTTTTGATTGGTTGAATTGGTACTTCTGGCAATATGAAATTATTCTTTATCACATATTCTTTAATAGACCAGTCAACCTGCTTTTAAAACAAGGGCAATCTTGGTTGGACTCTTCTATCTTAAAACAGGGGGCTCCATTTTCCTTTCATGCCTAAGTAACTTCCTAATAGTAAGTTAGTACCTTTGGTGGAGACATATTGCTTCAGCAGATAAGCCCCACTTAAACAATCTTGCCATAAGAGGAAAATGATATGCTATGTTTTTTCTCTCTCTCTTTTCCCTCCCCTTTCTCTTCTCTCCCTCCCTCCCTCAATTAAAAACATGAAATTTAGAAAAGTTCTAACAATGCCTTTAACTGTAGTAGTCTGAGTCATAAATGAATGTGACAACCTCTGGATTCTTCTCAATGAATGAACAAATTCATTAAGCATAGATGATGCCAAGTATTGTCAAAGCGAGCCAATTTCTACTCTCCATGAGCTCATATTCTAATTGGGAGAGATAACATATACAAGCAGTTGGAAAGGTCCAAAGGTTTTTAAGTTCCATCAGCAAGGAATATGGCAAGGCCCAGAGATCCTTAGGTACATGGGCAGGTGAGAAGGATTATGGAATTAGGTGATGCAAAGGTGTCATGATGGACATAACTCCTGATGGATTCAAGAGCTAAAAACTAGCCATTTCTTATCACTTTGTTTTCAGTGTTTTCTAGTGATAAGAGCACTAGATTTAGAATCAGAGAATTTGGGTACACCTTCCAGATTTGCTCCTTACTGTAAGACCTTGGATAAGTCAGTAGTCAATTCTTGGACTTCTTCAGCTTTCCAGTCTCATCATATAACATCCTGCCCTTTCACACTCTTCAATCAAGCCATCCTGGCCTTCTCTCTGTTCCTCATTTATGACATTCCATCTCATGCCTCTCTGCCTTTGTTTCGATTGTTCTCCATGACTAAAATGTACTCCCTACTTTCATATAAAGAGTTTCTTTCTTCCTTTAACATGCAACTAAGACATAATTTTCTGCATCAACTTGAATTGTTAATGTTCTCCCTTCCATAGTACTTTCAGTTTAACTACTGCGTGTGTATTTGTGCTATGTGCATTTTTCTACATACTCATAAAGTACAAGCTAATTGAAAGGAGGGAGTCAGATCATTCTTTGTCACTTGTATCCTTGTAATTACTAATTACATTATTATTTTATATAATCATATATTACATATAATTATATAATTAAATATTATATGTACTATGTATCATATATAATAAAATATATATGATATATAATGTGCATTATATATCATATATAATATATATTATGTCATATATAATATTAAGATATATAATATAAATAAACATTATATAAAATTACATAATTTAAAATTAAATATACTTGTGACATGCTCTTAGCACAGTGCCTAGCACATACCAGGTGATTAATAAATATTTGTTAATTGATTGATTGATCTGTAAATTTCAGGTTTAGACTAGATGATCCCTGAGCTCTCTTCTGGGTCTAAACACTTAAATCATTGTAATTGAATTGGTACAATTTTATGATCAATAGTTTCAAAGGCTATTGCTGTAGTTAATAATATGGATGTTTGATGAATTCTATATTGATCTAATGCGTACAATCAAACCACTCTTCTCCCCTTCCTAACTGCCTTGTCATTCTATGCTCCTGAAGGGTATTGTGTAAGGTTAAAGATCATATACATTCAATTATCCTCAGAACCTCCTATAAGAAGCAAGAAGAACAAGAAATAAACTCAATTGGAAAAGATAGTACTTGGTTGTGTCTGTATAGAGACCTATAAAAAGAAATTTAGCGATTTTACTAGCAAATGAAAAAAGAAACACACACACAGGCAAAGCACAGAAATGTCAAATCTCACTTAACAAATAAATCTGAGGCACTTTGATTTGTAAAACTTTTCTGCTGGGTTCATACCTCTTATAATCACACTGTGATCCATCAGAGACACTGTCACTCAGCGACCAATAAGGCCCCACAGCCAAGATTAAATCTGAATGAAACTCAGGATCTCCTCTACATTCCATTTGTTTGAGTAACTTTACCAGCACTATACTGTCTAGCCAATTCTCTTAGAAACAAGCAATTATAACCACATTCACAGCTCCCTAAAAGGGTGAGCACATTCTAGCAACAATTCCTCATGAAAGAAAAACAGTAATTGAGGGATTGGCAAAACTATTGCAACAGTCTGAGACCTCTGGAAAGATATCTAATAGCCAAGCCACACACACAGACACAAGACTTGTTTCTCAGCAGAGGATTTTCCCCTTTTTCATCCAAAATCTACTGAATCCTCTCTAGGAAAAAACATCTTCAGATAGTAGGAAAGACAATAGACTAGTCAGAACCTACCACCTAAAGTTGTTATTGCATTGTGAATTCTAATGCTGCTTCTGATTTTTCCAAACTCCACTTTCTCAGTATGAATATAATATGTAGAGCCTCTATCAGTTCACATGCCATCTTGGGGAGGGTCAATAGGAGGGAGGGGGAGAAAACTTGGAACTCAAAAGCTTGTGGAACTGAAAGTTGGAAACTAAAAATAAATAAATTTTAAAAAATAAAAGAAATCAGTTATAGTATGTCCTAATTAGGGAATGTCCTAATATTAGAGCTACAGGGAACTTTGAGGTCTTCCAGTCCAAATCCCCTTCCCCATCTTCATCCCCTCATTTCTCCAATGAGGAAATAAAGGCAGAAAAAAGCAGAGTGATTTGACTAAGGCCTCAGAGGTAGTTAGTAGATATAAAACTAGAACCTAGATCACCTGCTTCCTAGTCTAATGCTCTTACTTTTCTGCCACTGCCTTCCTCTACTCACACGGAAAGGTACCCTTCTGACCAGACCTCCAAAGACTGGGGAGTTAATTCACTCAGATTTGGAACCCTGCTCTAGCTCTATGTAGTGTAACTAGACAAATGGATAAGTTTCAGAATCACTAGGTCCACTATACCTAGCCAGCATCAGGTCATAATGTCAAATCCCATCTGTCTCGGACATTTTGCATTCTTCCCTGTTGCTACATGCAAACTCTGTCCCTCACCTGTCCCCCTCTACCTCTGTCTTGGAAACATTAAGCAGACTGACACTACTATTGCTTCTGGAAAGAGTTACAGCAACTAGCTTCACTTCTGAATTTGTATCCATAGTGCCAGGTAGAACGCTCAGGATCCAGGAGATGCTTCAAGGATGCTTTTTCACTCATTTCATTTCATTCACAGATACCTTCCCCCTAGGGGATGAGGATAACTGTTGGTCTGCCACTTGAATGGATAAAAAAATAAAGAACAACACAGGCTCAGATGGTTAAAGGTAACTCAAAAAAGCACAAAAGACAAAATGTCCATTTATGCTTTTTTTTGTGCAAATACACTTTGAAGAAAAACATAGGGGGAAAAATCCTCAAGTTCCTATCGATTTTACAGAATTTTCAGAGAAGTGTTCAGTGGGATGGGCAAGGACAGAAAATTCCAAGTTTGATGAAATGGAGAAGATGGATAAGGTATAGCATGACAAAGAAAAGAAGAATTATGGACCAGCTAAAGAAGTGGGGGAGGGGAGGGATCCTAATGATCCCAAACAACACCCAATGGCTTCTTCCTGTTCTGTTCAGAATTTTGCCCTGAGATAAAATCTACAAATTCTAGGGTGCCCATCAAACGTGTGTGTACTATATAAACATGAGTGTGTATTGTATATATGTATGTATGTATATGTATATATGCACATATTGTGCATGTCTGCATACATATACATATTTATGTATGTATATATGACCAAGAAAAAAAAAGATGAAATAAATAGCAATAATGAGAAGCAGGAATATAACAGAAGGTAGCCAAGCAAAAGGGAAAGGGTATTATAGATTAAAAATCTAAATCTTCCAGAAAAAAATTTTTTTGTCAACTGCTATCAATGGACAGGTTAACCCAAGAGCCCTAAGAATAGTGGCATGCCCAAAGTTACCAGCCACCATCCAGAGGAACAATTTCCATAGAGAAAGGCTCTGCCACTCCCATCACCACTACCACCACCAATGGTTGAGCAACCACCCTGCTAAGTCAGGACGCAAGCTAGCCTAGCCAAGGTAGCAAGGCATCATGAGGGTAACAGGAGGTGGTATAATACAGACAGTTCAATCCATGGTCAATACCTCTACCCCCTTCTATGCCAGTGGAGATAGCCCAGGACCTTTCAACTAAGAGCTACAGGAATAGCAGCACTTTCAGACCACCACATGAAAAGAAGACCTTTATCACCACCAATAGCACTAAGGATCAACCAACCAATTGCCAGCAATGAGCAAGAGGCTGGAAAATAGAAACGTTCCTCAGACAACCAACATTGATTCTAGCCCAACACCACCTGCCTTACTCCCTTCAATCGTTGTCTAGGCAAGTAACCCTTGTGGAGACACAATTTTGCAACAGCCACTACATGTGCCGACTCCTTAAGCAACAAGAGCTACTTACAGTCCAAGAAAGGAAGTTCTTAATGCCTGAATCCTTGGCATCAAATGGTTTCAACATCAGAAACAGACAAGGTCTTATCAACGGAAATGGCGCTAAAGAAGATGCATTACATCTACTTTGCTTCATCCCTAAAGGCTATGAGGACTTTCAATCTGCTAAAAGCTAGAATCTCCTGTATATGTTGTCTCCCTCTATTAGAAAGTAAGATCTTTGAGATCCAGGATTACCTTGCTTTTTTATTTCTATTTCCAGTACTTATTATAGTGCTTTGCAGATTGTAACCATTTTAATAAATGGTTTTTTATTCATTCATATTCCACTAACACTCCCAGTGACTCCCCAGATGAAAACTCCATTCCCTGGGCACTCATTCCCATGCACTGGACATAGCCTTGAGCACTATATCCCCATATGTGAATATTACTCAAAGGAAATGCATAAATGCTATACCTCTTAAGGAGCACAATTCAATGACCATTAGGGATATTGCAGGATCTGTTGGCATGGAAAAGTCAAGCATTTCAAAGGCCATTCAAACCCACAATGAAACAAGATCAGTCATACTGAAACACAAAGGAAAACAATGAAAAATGTCAAGAATTGACAAGCTATCATTAAAAAGTGGCCTAATTCATTCTCAGAAAATAATCAAATATATTCAAAGGGATGAATCTCTAAGGGACCCTTATCTCTAAGGATTTTTGTTGATTCTTATACAGTGTATCATAGGTTACTAATCATTGCTATGAAGAAAAAAATGCTTTTCATAGGCAAGACAATACAAAATGAGAGCATTAAAAATTGGAGAAAGTAATTTTTGCTGATAAAATCCACTTTTTTATTCAAAGTATACCAAAACTGTCATCAGAAGAAATCCAAGTAAGTCTGTAAGATCTGGGCATCTTCATCAGACTGTAAGAGATCCACCCAAAAATGTTTGGGCTTTTTTAAAATTCCAGTCCTATCCCCATTGAGGGAATGATGACATGATAGATATGTTGATATCCTGAGAATCAGGATTGTCCCAGAATTACAACAATTCCCAAGAGATAGAGATGGAATACAGAAACATGGTCTTCCAATATGTCACATATCACAAAAGGTTAAGACATTCACCTAAGAGATAACGTTAAACATGCTTCAGTAGCCTAGAAACTTGCTTTATTCAAAATTTATTAAGAACCTATAGTCTATAACCAAGGCTAGACCTGGAAAAAATCAAAATCTTGTGACCTCATTGTCAAATTGTGTAAAATAAGGGACTGAAGTAAAAGAAGGACATACTACATATTAACATTTTTCTAAAGATGCAAAGAGTTATAAGGTTATTGTATGCCAGTAAATTTAATTATGTTACTTTGTCCCAAGTAATTTGCATACCATTAGAGTTCCTAAGAACAATAGTAAATATGTGTAAGTGCCCAAATGATGCTATAATGAGGTTTGGAAGACTATACGGTGAAGTTTAATTATATACTAATAATGTAAATCTATTAATATAAATTTGTAGTATAACACATTCTAGTTTAAAACAATCGTATATACTGTTTCAATAAGGTTATTGCAACAGGGTTAAGGAAACCTTACGGGGGCTCTGGCTACACACAATTTCTTGTGAAGACAAAGAGATGAGAGTTACATGGATAGACAGAAAGATAGATGATATATAATATGGATGAACAAATAAATAGTCTACAAGATGGATAATAAGGTCACAAATTAAAAGCTGGAAGGGCCTTCAAAAATAATCTATTCTAGCCCTCTCATTTTATAGATGTGAAAACTGAGACCCAGGGAAGCTAAATTACTTGCTCAAGGTCACACAGATAGTAATCATCAGTGACAAAAGATGAACCCAAGTTTTCTGATTCCAGAGTCAGTATTCATCCATAAATTATACAATTCATATATATATACATATACACACATACGTATACATTTATCAGATATATATACACATATATATACGTATATATATATACACACATATTGTGTGTTTATACATATTTGCATAGAGACCTCCCTCCCAATTACAAATTTACCATGCTAGTTTTTCAAGTCTTTAGTCTCTGAAATGATATGTAACCTTATGCTTTGTGTATGACTAGAGAAAAATTGCCCTCATAGGACTATCTTTTCCCCCACAGGAGTAGATATTCAAAGAAAAAAATAAAATATTATAGGTACAATTAAATCAATGTTCTATTTGATCCAGTAAATAATGGGCAAAGAAGTCACTGGGGAGGTTTGGGGAGAGGACATTAAGGGGAGGGGAGAAAGCTGCTGTATCTTTGTTTTTCAGACCACCATTCAGTTGGCATTAGAAGTCAGAGGAGACAAAGGTAAATGAGCTGAGATTTTTGTAGTACCTTTTGCTGAGTGAATGAAAGGTTACAATGATAAGTTCAGTAGAAGAGGGAGTTTCCAAAGAAGTCTCTGGAGTATCAGGATTGAGCCTTAGTAAGAAAGCCCTGCTCTTTCAAAATGCATAAAATGTTTTGTTTCATATTTACATTCTCCCTGAGCAGTAACATAGGTAGCCAGGCTGCTCGTGCAATGGGGAGAAAGAGGGAAGGGGGGAAGCTGACTTTCCCTTGTTTGTTGGTGGCAGAGGCAAAACTGAAGGAATCGAGTGCCATCTACCGCAAAAAGCTGAAATGAAGCCAACCAGGTCCCTGCGCTAGGTCTCCTTGGAAGTTGTCTCACAGCAAAGCTTAGCTCATCTCTTAAAGAGGTTAGCTGGACGCCAGGCGTTTCAAACAAGGCAGGCTGAAAATAGAAATGCCTGACTATTTCTTGTTCCCCACCTCTATAGCCAACCTTCCTCCCTCCTCAGGCCAACACACACACACACACACACACACACACACACACACACACACACACACACACACACACACACACACACACACACACACACACACACCACACACCACACACACACACACCACACACATTCTCTCTCTCTCTCTCTCTCTCTCTCTCTCTCTCTCTCTCTCTCTCTCTCTCTCTCTCTCTCTCTCTCCTTCTCTCTTTCTTTCTCTCTCTCTCTATCTAGTGTCCTTATGTTGTATAGAAATTACTAAGAAACCAAAAATATTCTTTTAAGGGTACAATCAGATTTTGGAGTGAAAGAGGGGGCTACTTATCTACTTCTGCCTTCCTAAACCATGAAACACAAAAGTCTGTATAATTCTGCTGAGCTCCCAGGGCCCACCCATCCACCGTAGGAAAAGAAGCATTCAGGTTAAGTCCTAGGAGAGAAATAGAAGTAGGGGACCAGACAGAGAGGGGCCAGCAGCCTCATGACCCTAAGGCAGAGAAGGAAGAAAGTCAATCTCTGAGCTGCCAAGTATGTGTAGCTCCACCCAATCAGAGAACAAAAGCTTTACCTAGGCCTTTGTGTCTTAGCTTTCTGCTGGAATGCAAGCCAGCTCCTAGGTGCGGCAGGAATTCTGAGGGGCTAGCCAGCGTCCCTGAGGCTACCCCCCAGAGAGTGACCTATTTTAAGCACATCTGCAAACGACTCCCCTTGCATTGGCCGTACTTCTGGAGCAGAATAATTTAATCTTCATTGACATAATTAATTTCTGACTGGGAGAAAGGGAAAAAGACAATCTATTTTCAATCAATCAACAAAAATTAATTAAACACCTACTATGTGACAGACTCTGTGTTCGATGCTGAGAATATTTTTTTAAAAATTGAAACAATCCTTGTTTTTAAACTTTCAGCCCACTAAATCTCTCTCCCAAAATTTCCACTTTCAGGAAAAGGTACAGACTGAAAAACTAGGCTAACTTGCACTCCTACATTTCTGCTCAAACTCTGCCATGCCATACATTTTATTTAAATAATGATAATAGCTAACACTCACCTAGCACTTTTTAAGGTTTGCCAAGAGCTTTACACATGCCATTTGTTTGATCTTGCAACAACCCTATGAGGTAAGTGCTAGTATTAATCCTATTTTACAGATGAGAAAAAGGAGGTTGGATCAAAGTTTAAGAAATTTCCATGACGAGAAAGGGGGAAGGGAACAATCATTTATTACATACCTACTATGTGCCAGGCACTGTGTAATGTACTTTACAAATATTGTCACACAGCTAACTATCTGAGATAGGATTCAAACTCAGGTCTTCCTGATTCCTAGTCTAACACTAGCCATTATGGCACCCACATGATGTATAAGCCAAAGGTCACAAGAGGATCTAAGTCAGATCCCTGATCTGACTATAGTATATTCTGGTTCTTGGGAAGATGCATAGTAGGTACAATGGAAAGAAAAGTGGCCCAGGATATAGAGCACCTCAGTTCAAGTACTCCTTCTGAGAGGGAGCTTGCCATGGTGGAGACCTTACTGGACTTGGAGTCATTAACACCTGGGTACAAATCCTGTGTCTGAAATTTACTAGCTACATGATCCTAGGTAAATAATAACTTTTCTGTGCCTCAATTTCAACTAAAAAGTGAAGGGTGTTGTACTCAGCGGCCTTCTGAGTTTGCTTTCAACTCTATATCTATGATCTTATACGACCCATGAATCTTAGTGACCTTGGGCCTCAGCATCTTCTTTTGTAAATTAAGGGCATTGGACTGAAAAGTCTCTGAAGTCCCCTTCATCTTGGAAGCTATGCTACTACGATTACACATCTCTTAGGTCCCTTGGTACATACATAAGTCAGTTGGGCTATTCAACCAGAACGGAACCTTAAATTGTGAGGCATAATTATACCATTTCAGGGTACATGTGGCTAACAAGGTAGTTTGCATCATTTTTTCCATTCTCTCTTCCTCTCCCCTCTCCCCCTTACTCCTCACCCCACCTCACCCTTAGCCAATTCTATTCCAATGCATTTTTTTTAAGGTCTAAAGTCAGTCCCATTACCAACCCTCCCCACCCATAAAATCTCCATTAATAGCTTTGGAAGGTTGGCATCATGGACTGCTTATTTGACTCCACAGACTTGGGACAGCCAAGAGTAGTGGTTATTTAGATGCAAATCCCCAAAAAGAGAATAGGAGAACACATGTTTAAAAGGATATAAAGACTATTTTTCTGTAAATGAGGCAGGGGAGACTGAATAAAATTGATCCCAGGTAAAACCTGCATTTTGCCAAATACACTTAAATGAGAAGAGAATACCAAGAAATAAACAAAGCCAACACACTGCTGCTTGTTTTTAGACTCATGGAACTTAACAAAGGGGCAGCACAAGCTCTAATTGCCAAGCTTTGGGTTTTAAATTACTTATTTGCCCAGAAAAACTGAATCAGAACAGGAAGGCAGGTTGTACACTGGACTCACAGAGAAAAAAGAAGGGGCATTAACAACAGAAAACTTCCACCTTCCTTATCAGTTTTGCTTTGCTATGCCATGGTGGGTCTCACCTTTCTTTCCAAGAACATTAAGACCATTCTTGCAGCACTAATTAACCTTGCTCAGTTCTAATTACTTTAGTTCCATGTCCTTGCTATATGTATATATGATTTTATATAGCTGTAATGGGTTGAGTTTTTGTTTCTGATTTTTATTCTTGTTTATACTCATTTCTTCTGTCTAATAAAATAAGATCATTTTTATAAAAGTATTTTACACAACATTCAGAAGGATGCAGAAGTGGACAGACCAGGGAATGACGAACAGGAAAGAGAAGATGATGGGTGATGAGGAGAGCTGAGGTCCTGAGTGTGCGGCTCCCCTCCTCTGCCCAGCTCTGGGTTTGAATTCCTTCATTAAATTATATAGTAGATGATGTACAGGGTTTGCTCCCCTCCCATCTCTAGACTCCCGTGAAAGCTGAGAACTTTGGAGAGATGCTGTGCTCTTCAGTTAAGCACAGTTGTATTTGTCCCTTTGGATTTTTTCTCCCTCCCCTAATTTCTGTGTTATCAAAACAACATAAAATGAATATAAAGGATTTTTAATGAAAAAAATAAATAAAAAGCACTTTACAAACCTTCAAGTGCTATATAAATTTTAGCCATTATTATTATCTTCATCTTCATCGTTGATTACTAGTATTATTTTCCCTTAGAATTTAAACTGTTGCATGGCAGAGGCCTATCTGCTAGAATGATAGATTTCAAGCTGGAAGAAACCTTAGAGATCACATAGTCCAGTACTTTCTTTTTGTCAGTGGAGGAAACAGAGAAGTAGAGATATTGAAAAACTAGACCAGTCATACAGGGAGGAAGCAGCAGAGCCAGGAATCAGACATTGGTTTCCTAACTCCATATCTGGTACTCTCCACTGTACTACACTACCCTTAGAAATCCCTGTAATGATCCATTCAGTGCCACATGGACTTGTTGAGTGCTGGCTGACTTATTCAGAACCTATGCCAAAGACTATATACCAAATAAAAATAAATGTGTTATGATAAAAAGGATCCCATGCATGTCCTGCAGGAAAAAAAAAAAAAACCAATGAAAGCAGTAGAAACAAAACAAAAACAACCAATCAGTGATGTCATTAGTAATCTTTCTGTTTTGTCTGTTCCCGACTAGCATTAATGTATTTCATAGGCTAATTTATAACTATTATAGTTAAGACTCTTTTTGAAATCAATAGAAAAACTAGTTGGTATCTTCAGAAATTACAGGAGACAACAGAGCCAGGATGGTGAAGCAAAGGCTGGGATTCAATTGAGCTATCCCAAATTCCCCTCCAAAAAATGTTAAAATCACACTTGAAACAAATTCTGGAGTGGCAGAACCAACATAAAACGGGGTGAAATAATTTTCCAGCTCAAGACAATTTAGAAGGTTGGCAGCAAAGGTCCATGTCACTAGGGTAAGAGTAGAGCACAGTCCAGCACAGCCTGTGCCTGGCAAGCCAGCAGGAACAGCAGTGGTGGTTTCCAGAGTGAGAGTCTCAGCCCACAGATGGTAAGGTGGTAAGACAATTAGTCAGAAGATTACAGGGGACTCTTTGCTGGCTATAGATGCAGAATTCTATTGCACTGCCCACACACAATTCTGGGATGCAGTCCCAGGGCAAGAAGGAGCACTAGCAGGAGCACGGATCACAGTCAAAATTCCAAGGCATAAAAGAGTATTTGTGGTCACTCACAAACCACAGCACAGGCCAGGAGAACAATGAATACACCTCCACTCTGATCACATCACCTTGAAAGAAGTGAAAACTTACAGACTCTCAGAACTATTTCTGAACATAGCAACACCAAAAACCTGAATCTTGGAACAGTGGTCCCTCCAGAATGAGAGCAGAACCAAACTTTAATATAAAGTTAAAAGTCAAGAAATAGGCTGGGGAAATGAGCAAACAAGAACAACAGAAAGAACCTGACTATAGAAAATGACCATGGTGACGCAGAAGATCAAAACACAATAAAATCAAAATAGCTACATCCAAAACCTAAAAAAAAAAACTGTGAACTGGTTTCAGGCCCTAGAAAAACCCAAAAAATGATTTTGAATGAGAGAGGTAATGAAAAAATGGGAAAAGAAATGAGAATGAAGCTTTCTGAAAAAAAAGAGAATAGTCTGGAAAAGGAGGCACAAAAAATTAGAGGTATAAAAATCCAATGAGGAAAAGAATGCCTTGAAAAGCAGAACTGGCCAAATAGAAAGGGATGTCCAAAAATTTGCTTGAAGAGAACCAATTAAAAAGTAGAATTGGCAAATGAGAGGGGGGGGGGAGTACAAAAATTTACTGAAGAATTCCTTAAAAAATGGAACTGACCAAATGGAAAAGGAGGTACAAAAGCTCACTGGAGAAAATAATTCCTTAAAAATTAGAATTGGGTAATTGGAAGCTATTGACTCCATAAGACATCAAGAAACAACAACACAAATCAAAAGTTTGAGATAATAGAAGTAAATGTTAAATATGTCATTGGAAAAACAACTGACCTGAAAAATAGATCAAGGAGAAATAATTTAAAGATTATTAGCTTCCATCATATCCTAGAACAACAGAGTTAAATGGAAATTGAAATTCATCAATCACCTCCTGAGAGAGATCCCCACATGAAAACTCCTAGGAATATTATAATCAAATTCCAGAGCTCCCAGGACAAGGAGAAACTCTTGCAAGTAGCCAAAAAGCGACAATTCAAATATCACAGAGTTATAGGAAGGATAACACAAGATTTAGCAGCTTGTACATTAAGGATTGCAGGGCTCGGAATATGATATTCCAAAGGGCAGAGGAGTAAGGATTATAAGCAAGAATCACCTCCTCAGAAAAATGGTATAATCCTTCAAAGGAAAAAATGCACATTCATTGAAATAGAGTGTTCTATCTGACATATTTAATCAAGCACTCCTGATAAAAAGATCAAAGCTTAATAGGAAATTTGATTTTCAAATACAAGACTCAAGAGAAATATACAAAGGTAAACCTGAAAGAGAAATCATAAGGGATTCAATAAGGTTAAAATGTTTACATTCCTACTTGGGAAGATGATATTTGTATATCCTAAGAACTTTATCATTATTAGAACAATTGGGAGTATACATAGAAGGCATGGGTGTGAGCTGACTATAAGATATTTTTTTAAAATGAAGGAGTAAAATGGAATGTGCTGAGAGAAAGAAAAGGGAGAGGTAGAATGGGATAAATTATCTCACATAAAAGAGGCGCAAAAGAGCTTCTAAAGTGCAGGTGGAAATGTAAGAGTGGGTAATGTTTGAACCTTACTCACATAGAAAATGGCTCAAAGAGGCAATAACAGGTACACTCAGTTGGGTATAGAAATCTATCTTACCCACAGGGAAGTAGAAGGGGAGGAAGAGAAAATGAAGGCACTTATAGAACAGAAGGTGTATTGGGGGAAGGCAGTGGTTAGAAGAAAAACACTTTTGCGGAGGGATAGGATGAAAGGAGAGAAATAAGGGTAAACAGGGGGAAAATAGGATGGATGGAAACACACAGTAATCATAACTGTGGGATGGACTCAACCATAAAACTGAAGCAGATATTAGAATGGATTAAAAAACAGAACCCTACAATATGTTGTTTATAAGAAACACACTTAGAGAGATACACAGAGTAAAGGTAAGGGGCTGGAGCAGAATCAATTGTGCTTCAGCTGAAGTAAAAAAAAAAAAAAAGTAGGGGTAGCAATCACGATTTTAGACAAAGCAAAAGATAGACAGACAGATGGATGGATGGATGGATGGATGGATGGATGGATGGATGGATGGATGGATGGATGGCTATAATTAAATATATATATGTGTGTATATATATATATATATGTATATATATATATGTAATTAAAAGAGATAAATAGGGAACCTATACTTTGCTTCAAGTTACCATAGTCCATAAAGTGATATCAATACTAAGCATATATGCACCAAATATTATAGCATCCAAATTCTTAAAGGAAAAGTTAAATGAGTTACAGGAGGAAATAGATGGTAAAAACTATAGTAGTGGGGGACCTCAGCTTTCTCTTCTCAGAGCTAGATAAATCTAACCAAAAAATAAATAAGAAGGATGTTAAGGAGATAAATAGAATTTTAGAAAAGTTAGATATGATAGATCTCTGGAGAAATCTGAATGGGAATAGAAAAGAATATACCTTTTTATTCAATGGCACATGGCACCTACACAAAATTGACTATGTTTTAGGGCATAAAACCTTTACACTCAAATGCAAAAAAGTAGAAATATTAAATGCATACTTTTCAGATCATAATGCAACAAAAATTACATTCAATTATGAACTGTGGAAAGATAGATTAAAATTAATCAGAGACTAAATAATCTAATTTTAAAGAATGAGTGAGTCAAAGAACAAATTGTAGAAACAGTCAATAATTTCACCAAAGAGAACGACAAAAATGAAACAACATACTAAAATTTATGGGATGCAGCCAAAGCAGTAGGTAGGGGGAAATTTGTACTATTATATGCTTACATTGATAAAATAAAGAGCACATCAATGAATTGAGCACACAACTAAAAGAAGAACTAAAAAAAGAACAAATTAAAACTACCCAAACAAATACCAAGTGGGAAATCCTGAAAATCAGAGAAGAGATTGATAAAACTGAAAGTAAGAAAACCTCTGAACCAATAAATAAAACTGGTTTTATGAAAAAGAAAATAAAGTAGATAAACCACTGGTTAATTTGATTTTTTTAAAGAAGGAAACTAAATTATCAGAACTAAAAATGAAAACGAATTCTCCACCAAAGAAAACAAAATTAAAAGAATTAGAAGCTATTTTATCCATTCATGTTCCAACAAATCTAACAATCTAAGTGAAATGAATGAATGTCTTGCCCAGATTAATTGAAGAGTAAATAAAATACTTAATCCCATCTTACAAAAAAACTTGAACAAACCATCAAATGAGTTCCTTAAGAAAAAAATCCTGGATTCAAAAGTGAATTCTGTTAAATATTTGAAGAACAATTAATTCCAATACTATATAAACTATTTGGAAAAATAGGCAATGAAGGAGTCCTATCAAATTCTTTTTAAAACTCAAATATGGTGCTGATCCCTAAACAAGAACAAGAAAAACCAAAGAAAGCCGTAGACCAATTTCTCTAATGAATATTGCTGAAAATTTTTAAAATTTTTAATTTTAAAATATTTTCTCTATTTTATTTGATGTAAACATATAAAGATAAAAAAATTTTCCTCCAAGTACTGCTTTGTACATACTAAATTTTAGTATGTTGTCTCATTATTGTCATTCTCTCTGATGAAATTACTGATTTGTTCTTTGACCCACTCATTCTTTAGAATTAGATTATTTAGTTTCCACTTAATTTTAATCTATCTTTCCACAGCACTTTATTGAATGTAATTTTTGTTGTATTATGATCTGAAAAGGATGCATTTAATATTTCTACTTTTCTACATTTGGTTGAGTTTTATGCCATAAAACATAGTCAATTTTTGTGTAGGTGCCATGTACCACTGATAAAAAATGTACATTGCTTTCTATTCTCATTCAATTTTCTCCAGAGGCCTATCATATGTTCCTCTTCTAAAATTATATTCACCTCCTTAACTTCCTTCATATTTATCTGTTGGTTAGATTTATCTAGCTCTGAGTAGGGAAAGTTAAGATCCCCCACATATATAGATTACAACAATATATTACAAAGACCATACACTCTGACCAGGTGGGATGTATACCAGGAATGCAAGACTGCTTCAATACTAGGAAAACTAGCAGCATAATTGACCCCATCAATAATAAAAGCAACAAAAATCATATGATGACCTCAATAGATGCAGAAAAAGCTTTTGACAAAATTAAACACTAGAAATCATAGGAATAAATGGAGTTTTCCTTAAAGTGATAATATGTATTATCTATCTAAAGTCATCAGCAAGCATTATCTGCTATAAGGATAATCTAGAAGGTTTCGCAGTAAGCTCAGGAGTGAAGCAAGGGTGTCCATTATCTCCATTGGTAGTCAATATTTTTATTAGAAATGCTAGCCTATAGCAATAAGAGAAGAAAAAGAAAATGAAGACAATAGAAAAGGCAATGAAGAAACAAAACTATCACTCTCTACAGACAGTATGATGTATTTGGAGCATTAGAGAGAATCAATTTTTTTTAAAACTAGTTGAAATAATTAACAATTTCAGAAGGGTTGCAAGATATAAAATAAACATACATAAATCATCAGTATTTCTATATATTGCCAATCAAGTCCACCAGCAAGAGATAGAAAGAGCAATTCCATTTAAAATAATTGTAGACAACATAAAATATTTGCGAGTCTACCTATCATGACAGACCCAGGCATCATATGATCACAATTACAAAACACTTTTCGCACAAATAAAGTCAGATCTAAACAATTAGAAAAATATTAATTGTGGAGCCAAGATGGTGGAGTAGAAAGACAGACTTGTAGAAGCTCTCTCCCCCCACAGGTCATAAAATACCTGTAAAAAATGACTTGAGACAAATTCTAGAGCAGCAGAAGCCACAAAACAACAGAACAAAAGAGATTTCCAACCCAAGACAGCCTGGAAGGCAGACAAGAAAGGTGTATTGCACCAGTCTAGGAGTGAGAGCAGCCCACAGAGCATAGACCAGCCTTGGACTTGTGGTGACACAGATAGGACTAGAGCAGCCTTCAGAGCATGGAATCACACAGATTTCTCATCCCACAAATGCCAAAGACATCTTCAAAGGTTGGTGAGAAAGCTCTTTCACATGGGTGAAAAGATAATGTGATCTGGCCCAGGGGTCCTTTTCCATTTGACTAATTCTGCTCTTTAAAGCATTCTTCTCCTCATTGGTTTTTTGGATCTCTTTTGCCACTTGAGTTAACCTATTTTTAAAGACGTTATTTTCTTCAGCATTTTTTTGGGTCTCCTTTAGCAAGCTGTTGATTGACTTTTCATGATTTTCTTGCATCGTTCTCATTTCTCTTCCCAATTTTTCCTCCACCTTTCTTACTTGATTTTCAAAATCCTTTTTGAACTCTTCAATGGACTGAGACCATTGTATATTTATTTTGGAGGTTTGGATGCAGAAATCTTGACTTTTATGTCTTCCCCTAATGGTAAGCATTGTTCTTCCTCATCTGAAAGGATCAAAGAAAATACCTGTTCACCAAGAAAGTAACCTATAGTCTTATTTTTTTCCCTTTTTTGGGCATTTTACCAGTCTGTTACTTGACTTTTGAGTCCTTTGTCAAGAGGGGGGGTATAATCTGGGGACCTGTAGGTTCTCAGTTCCTCCAATATGGGACAGTCAAGGGAGAGGAGTTTACTCTTTTTCTGCTCAGGATCTTTAAGTAAAATTCCCTTTCCAGAGCCTCAGCTAGCTCCACCACACCAGCCAGCACTCTACTTCACCCCACACCTCACATCCCATGGCTGCACTCAGGGCTGAGACTCAGATCACCAGCTCAATTCCCCCAGGGGCTTTAGGCAGAGGGCTCCAAAGATGGATGTTGCTGCTGCTGCCGCCACTGGCACCTGGGGCCAGGGTTAAGGAAGGTCCCTTCTCCCTTCTCACCTAGGTGAAAAAGCTTTCTAACTGATCTTTGAGACTATCTTTGGCATTTGTGGGTTGAGGGATTTGAGAACCACAGCTGCTGCCAGGGATTCCACCCATGAGGCCTGTTCAGGTCTTGTTCCTGCTGGTGCCACATGACCAAGGCTGGGCTGGGCTCTGTGAGCTGTACTCTGCTCTATACTCTGTGTGATATACCTTTCTTGTTGGCCTTCCAGGATACCTTGGGCTGGAAATCTCTTTCCCTCTGTCATTTTGTGGCTTCTGCTGCTCTAGAATTTGTTTAGTCATTTTTTACAGATATTTTGTGAGCTGTGGGGGAAAAGTTAGAGTAGCTGTGTCTTTCTACTCCACCATCTTGATTCTGCCCCAAGAATGCTATAAAAAGCAGAAATAATCAAATGGAAATGGAGGTTCAAAAGCTCACTGAAGAAAATAGCTATTTAAAAATTAGAATGGAGCAGAGGGAAGCTAATGGCTTTATGAGAAACCAAGAAATTACAGAACAAAACCAAAATAATGAAAAAATAGAAAACAATGTGAAATATTTCATAAGAAAAACAGCTAATCTGGAAAATAGATTTAGGAGACACAATTTAAAAATTATGGGACTATCTGAAATTCATGATGATCAAAAGAGCCTAGACATCATCTTTCATGAAATTGTCAAGGAAAACTGCCCTGATATTCTAGAACGAGCAGGCAAAATAAATATTGAAAGAATCCACCGATCACCTCCTGAAAGGGGTCCGAAAATAAAAACTTCTAGAAATATTGTAGCTAATTTTCAGAGTTCTCAGATCAAGGAGAAAATATTGTAAGCAGCTAGAAAGAAACAATTCGAGTATTGTGGAAATACAATCAGGATAACACAAGATCTATCAGGTGCTACACTAAGGGATCACAGGGCTTGGAACATGATATTCCAGAAGTCAAAGGAACTAGAATTAAAACCCAGAATCACCTACCCAGCAAACCTGAGTATAATACTTCAGGGGAAAAAATGATCATTCAATGAAATAAAGGACTTTCAAACATTCTTGATGAAAAGACCAAAACTGAAAGAAAATTTGACGTTCAAACACAAAAATCAAGAGAAGCATGAAAAGGTAAACAGGAAAGAGAAATCATAAGGGACTTACTAAAATTGAACTGTTTATATTCCTACATGGAAAGATCATATTTGTAACTCTTGAAACTTTTCTCAGTATTTGGGAAGTTGGAGGGATTACACACACACACACACACACACACACACACACACACATACACACGCACACACATGCACATGCACACACACATATAGACAGAGGGCACAGCATGAGTTGAATAGGAAGGGATGATATCTAAAAAAATAAAATTAAGGGTCAAGAGAGGAATATATTGGGAGGAGAAATGGAAAAATGGAATAGGGTAAATTATCTCTCATAAAAGAGGCAAGAAAAAGCTTTTTCAATGAAGGGGAAAGGGGGAGAAGTGAGAGGGAAAAAGTGAAGCTTACTCTCATCACATTTGGCTTAAGGAGGGAATAACAAGCACACTCAATTTGGTATGAAAATCTATCTTACACTACAGGCAAGTAGAAGTAGGGGAGAAGGGGATAAGTGGGGGTAGGGGGATGATAGAAGGGAGGGCAAATGGGAGGAGGGAGTAATTAGAAGTAAGCACTTTAGGGGAGGGACAAGGTCAAAAGAGAGAATAGAATAAATGGGGGATAGGATAGAATGGAGGGAAATATAGTTATTCTTTCACAACATGACTATTATGGAAGTCTTTTGCAAAACTACAATAGCCTATACGGAACTCCTTGCCTTTTCAGTGAGGATGGGTGGAGAGAGAGGGAGGGCAAGAAGTTGGAACTCAAAGTTTTAGGAACTTAAGTTGAAAATTGTTTTTGCATGCAATTGGGAAATAAGAAATCCAGGTAATGGGGTATAAAAATCTATCTTACCCTACAATAAATGAGAGAAGATTGGTATAAGAGAAGGGAAGCATGTGATAGAAGGGAAGGAAGATTAGGGGAAGGGGTAATCAGAATGCACAGTGTTTTGGGGTGGGAGGAAGGGAGAGATGGGGAGAAAATTTAGAACTCAAAATCTTGTGGAAATGCATGTTGAAAAATAAAAATAAATAAATAAAATGTTTAAAAAAGAAAAGAAAAAATATATTAATTATACGTTGGTAGACTGAGTCAATATAATAAAATGACAATTCTACCTAAATTAATTTACTTATTCAGTGCCATATCAGATTATTAAAAATTATTTTTAGAGCTAGGAAAAAATAATAACAAAATTCATCTGAAAAAAACAAAAGATCAGGAATATCAAGGGAAGTAAGGAAAAAAATGAACCAAATGGCTCAGCCATACCAGATCTCAAACTGTATTACAAAGCAGTAATCTTCAAAACAATTTGGTACAAGCTAAGAAATACAGTGGTGGATCAGTAAGATAAATTAGGTACACAATACACAGTAGCAAATAATCATAATAATCTCATGTTTGATAAATGCAAAGATCCAAGCTTTGGGGAATAGAGCTCACTCTTTGACAAAAATTGCTAAGAATATTGAAAAGCAGTCTGGCAGAAACTAATCATAGACCAACATCTCACACTGTGTCCCCAAACAAGGTCAACCATTTAGACATAAAGAGCAATATCATAAGCAAATTAGGAGAGCATGGAATAATTTACCTGTCAGAGCCATGGATAAGGAAAGAATTTATGTCTAAATAAGAGATAAAGATCAGTACTGGATATAAAATGGATAATTTTTATTACATAAAATTGAAAAAAGTTTTCCACAAACAAAATCACTGAAGCCAAGATTATAAGGAAAGTAGAAAATTGAGGGAAAAGATTTTACAGTAAGTTTCTCTGATAAAGGCTTCATTTCTCAAACATAGAGAGAATGGGGCCAAATTTATAAGAATACAAGTCTTTCCTCAATTGGCAAATAGTCAAAATATGTGAATAGGCAGTTTTCAGATGAAGAAATTAAACTGATCTATAGTCATATGAAAAAATATTCTAAATCACTACTGATTAAAGAAACGCAATTTAAAACAACTCTGAGGTACCACCTCACACTTATCAAATTGGCTAATATGACAGAAAAAGGAAAATGACAAATGGTGGAGAGGCTGTAGGAATAATTAGGACACTACTACATTGTTGGTGGAATTGTGAACTGATCAAAAGATTCTGGAGAGCAATTTGGAGCTATGCCCAGCAGGTTATAAAACTGCATACCCTTTATACTACACTACTAGATCTGTATCCCAAAGATATTTTTTGAAAAGGAAAAGGACCTGTATGTACAAAAATATTTATAGCAGCTCTTTTTGTGGTGGCAAAGAATTGAAAATTGTGGGGAAGCCCATCAACTGGGGAGTGGCTAAACGAGTTGTGATATATTATTCTGATGGAATACAATTGTGCTATAAGAAATGATGAGCAGAATGCTTTCAGAAAAACCTGGAAAGACTTATATGAACTGATGCAAAGTGAAGCAAGCACATCCAAGAAAACATTGTACACGGTAACAGCAATATCATATGATGATGAAATGTTAATGACTTAACGTTCTCAGCAACACAGTGATCAAAAATGCCATCCATCTCCAGAGAGAGAAATGATGGAGTGTAAATGCAGAACGAAGCATTTTTTAACTTTTTCTTGTTGTTGGGTTTTATTGGTGTGTCTTCTTTCACAGCATGACTAATGCAGAAATATGTTTTTGCATGTGTATAATCTACATCCAATTGCTTTCCTTCTTAGTGAGGGAGAGAGGAGAGAATTTGGAACTCAAAATTTTAAAAAAACAAAACGTTAATAATTTTTAATATAATTGGAAAAAATAAAATATGTAAAAGTTTAAAAAATGAAAGAAATTACAGGAAAGAGAATAGACCAAACAAAACAAATGCAATGAAAAATCAAGAGGAAAGATCATGTCAAGTGGTTTTATCATTCAATGCCTGGATGACTTAGAGAAGTTACTTACCTTTATAAAACATGAAAAGGAACTGGGATAGCTTGAGTAATGCAAGAAATACAGAAGCATGACCTTTTACCCAAATATGAGATAATAAATAAGTCAAGAAGCCAGAAAGAACTTCTCTGTGGCCCACTGACATTTAGGGTATTTCTCTATTTTAGGAATTCTTAACTTGGGATCCACAGCACCTCTACCCCAAGGCATTCATGGATAGATTTCAGGGGGTAAGTGAAGTTAGATCGAAGCAAAAATTCCATTTTTATTTTCATTAACCTTTGGTTTCCTTTGTAAGCCCATGTATTTTACACACTTAAAAAATACTGTTCTGGGAAAGAATCCATAGGATTCATCAGATTGCCAAAAAAGTGTATAATGCAAAAAAGGTAACGAATCCTTCGTTTATTCCCTGCCTCCAGCCAAAATTGCATGAACTTTTATTAACTTGAAAAATAATTTTAAAGCTTTCTAAGACCCACAGAAATTTCCTCTGGCTTGAAAATATTACCTGTAAGAACTGCATAACACTGTTCTCACCCTAATAAGCTATCTCATACATTTTCATGATCTTTCATAGTTTCAGATACTCAAATTTATCTGTATGAATTTTTAGTCACACTCTAATAATCAGTCGCATGAATTCACTTTGTCATTCACACACCAATTCACAACCTTGACTCCTCCCATAAATCCACTCTTCACTATTGTTTCCAAAGGAAATTCATCTAAACAAAATAGCTACATTTCCTTTCTAAGAAAAAAGGAAAAGGGAACTCTTTGACTTCAGGGATAACTAGGAGAGTTTGGCTTCACTAGTAGTTGAAGTAGGTAACTGCCTACATGATGTTATTTGAGAACTGCCAAATATCTCCACCCCAGCCAAAAATATCTCCCTGGCCAACTGTTATGGTGTCTAACATTCCTTTGAGTCTTAAAGATTAATTTGTATTCAAAAGGCCACTACTACCAGGCAAATTCTCCTGTGAAGGCTAAAAACCTTAATCAATTATCAGCTTATATCTTAAAATCCTGGAATCATAGACAGAAGGAACACAAAGTTCATCTAGCTGAACTCAAAACAATAGTATAAGATAAGGTTGCACCTCAACAGAGAGGAAGACAGCAGGCATGTAGTAAGAGGCATAAGAATAGATCAGAATAATTAATAATGTTTGTAGTGGGCCAGATCAGTATGTTTTGAAATTTTTCTCCATTTCTACGTATCTCATGAATAAAACCCAAAGGAGGTTTGTCAAGACACGATGAGCAATAGGACAAGGCAACAGCAAGGGATCTGAATGTGGAAAATAGTGTAGAGATGAACTGGCTCACCAAAATGTAGAGATAGGGAAAAGTGGAGAGAATAGTCAGTGCAGAAGTGATGGCCTTGGAATAAACTAAGAGGTGATAAGAATGCTGAGGAAAAAGAATAGGGTTAAGTCACAAGATGAAATCATTAAAAGATTATGGTGAAATAAAGGAATTTCAGAGTTCACAAACATGGAAGTGAAAAAACTGTGGATGATGACAAGATCACGGGTACGACTATCTATGTGTAGCTGAGGAATAGAGGAACTGGTCATGGGAACAGAGTAGATTGAGGACCTAAGAAGTTAGCATGTTTGAGAAAACATTCATATGGCTACTTGGACATGGAATGGATGAACAAGTTGGGGTGTACGAAGTTGGTGGATTCTACTATGTTACGGGAAATGATGAGTTCATTGATTTAGAAAAACCTGAAAAGACTTGCATGAAATAATGAAGAGTAAAATGAGCAGAGCCAAGAAAACATTGTATACATTAATGGTAACACTGTTTTAATAGACAAAATTATTTTGTCTATTATAAATACTCAAATTAACTGTAAAGGACATAGGAAGAAAGACGCTATCTGCATCTAAAAATGATAAATAGATGTGTAGAATAATTTTACATATATAATACCTTTATGTATATGTATACATATAGGTATATACATATATACCTATATGTACACACACATATATATGTGTGTGTGTGTGTGTATATATATATATATATATATAAAAATTTGTGTCTAATAGTAGCCATCTCTAGGATGGGAAGGGAAGGGAAGAAAAAAGAAAAAAAGAAATTTACATGATAATTTTGTTGTATATTTGAAAGGAAGAGCAAGTAAATTTGGAGTTTCATGTGAAATCATCTTTTTTACTATACTATATTTTTATTTTTTTATTTTATTTTATTTATTTTATTATATTTACTATACTATATATTTTACTTTTAATATACTATTATGCTATATTATGTTGTATAACTATATTATATTATACTATAGTATATTTTACTTTTACTATACTATGTTATGGAAATGCTTGTTTTATTCCATAGGTTATAAATAAAATACATTTTAAAAAATAACAAAGTTCCTAGTAAGAGGGTAGAAGTTGAGATGGAAAGACTTGAGTCAGACAATAAACTCATTGAAGAAGAAAGGATATTTCCCTGAGGTTCAATATATGATGGCCACTAGGATCTAGATTGAGAATTGGGACAACATGATCCTTAAAGGAAGAGAAGTTGCTGAGTGATGGTGGTAGAGGCTAAGTCTGGAACTAGTAGTGGGAATCAAGGAACATTTTGACTCTCCTACCTCAATCAATGAGACAGAGAGTAGGAGAGAATGTAGCCAGTGTAGGGCTATGAGGCAAGAAGGGTCATCAGGAGAGTGCCAGGTCTTAGTGAGTGTCAGAAACTGGAAGGGTGGAGAAAAGAACAGGTTTAAAATGAAAAGAAATTTGTTTATTATGAAACAGGTGTTTCAGAGGGGTCTGAGGATCGACATTGTGGGGATAGTGATGAGGTTGACCCCCTCTTCCTCATGAGAGCCTTTCACATATTTGGATACAGTTATAACAGTACCTCATCATTCTCATCTCCATGCTACATCTCTACAGGTTCCTAAATGACATGATTTCAAGTTTCTTTATCTTCCTTTGCACATAATCTAGTTTGTCAATATTTGCCTATGCTTTGTTTGCATTGTTTGATATGGTACCCAACACTCACCAAGGTAATATCCATTCAGACTGTCATCTCCCTTATTCTGGATACCACAATCCTTTTAATGCAATTTAAAATTAAATTAGCTTTTTTTCTTTTCTTTTTTACAAAGCCACATTATGCTCTTCTTCCTTTTTTCCAGGTTTACAACTTCAGATACATTTTTGACTCTTTCATTTCCTTTACCTCAATAACCAATCAGTGGCCACATCTTATTTCTACTACTACCTCCTTATCTCTTGTATTTATCTCTTCCTCACCACATATGTCTCCCTGTTCTATGCCCTAATTACTCCTCAGCTGACTATTGTGATACCTCCTAGCTGGACTCCCTACCTCCAGTCTCTTCCTTCTCTGATTCATGTTCCACACAGCTGCCGAAGTGATATCGCAAAGCACAGGTCAGACCACATCAAACCTGTGATCAAACCAGTGGTTCTCTATGGTTTCCAGAATAAAAAAAATTGTTGTTTGGCATTTAAAAGCCTTCACACAATTTGATTCCAGCTTAACTTTCTAAAATTAGAACGTATTACTTCTCTTCACATATTCAACATGCCAGATAAACTGGCCTAATTGCTATTTCCATTCATAATAATCTATCTCTAGTTTACATGTAGCCTTTGCACAAACTATACTCCACGCCTAGAATGTCCGTGCTCCTCAACTTTGCCTCTTAAAATTCCTAGCTTCCTTCAGAACTCATCTCTGATATGAAGCATATCCTGATTCTTAAATGCTAATGCCTCCATCCCCCAGAATTGCATTGGGGGAAATTAATGTATTTTGTATTTATTTCTATGTGTACATGTGAGTTCTTCCAATAAAATATAAGCTCCTTGAGGGTAGAGATTATTTTGTTTTTGTCGTACCTCTAGTACCTAGCATAGTACATGTGATGAAAGTACTTTATAAATGCTTGTCAACATCTATTGAATCTGAAGTTAAAAACTAAGTCTTTTTCACATGTACTGTGTTCAGATATATCTTTCTTATTTTATGCATATGAGGTTGATCTTTTGAACTCAAGTACAAGACCACATTTATTCCTATTAAATTTCATTTTGTTAGATTTGACTCACTCCTCTGGGTTCCCAAGATCTATTTTGATCTAGATTTTGTGATGCAAGATACTAGTACAATGTCATCTACAAATAGATAAGCATTCCATTTTTATCATTCTCTGGGTCAGTGATAAAAAGGTTGACAACAAAAGGACCACATAGAGAATTTTACAGAATGTCGCTAGAGATCTCACTTTATCGATGCTCTTTGGATCTTATTGTTCTATCTGTTATAAATCAACCTAACTCTGCTAAAATCAATGAGCTCAAGTCTCTCTACCTTGTCTACTAGGATACTGTGAGAGACTTTGTTAAATATCTTACTGAAATCCGGATAAATTACATTTCCATCACTCTCCTCATCAACCATTCTAGTCACCCCATCAAAGAAGGGAATGAGATTGGTCTTGCATGATTTCTCAAACTCCTATGAGAACTAGAATGAGCCCATGCTGGCCCTGGTGGCAATGATTTCTCTTTCTAAAGGCCCACAAACTATCAGTTTTAGACATTTGTTGGAATAAATATCAAGTTCAGGAATCTACACTTTGATGAATTGACCTTCCCCCTCCCATTCTCCCACATTCCTCACAGATTACCCATAGTAACTGGGCAATTCATCTACAAAGGTCTTCCAGAAAAGCCATGAGACCTATTGAATATTTTTATTCTGATTAACCCTGAGATTTTGTCTATTTGAGGTAAATTACTTGAACAAGTTTAGGGTCTGAATCCTACTTCTAACACTTATTGGGAGTATAACCATGGACTGATCATGTAAGCTCAGTTTCCTCATCTGTAACATCAGAAGAACATCTGCAATACCTGCCTCACAGACTTCTTGTGAAGATCAAATGAGAAACCTCAAAGTGCATTATCAATGTCTCCTATGATTGCTATTAGTTATATTTCTACAGACAAGTCATTTAATCAATTTATCATGTGAGAGTAATGACACTTGCAATACTTCCCAAAATCATTGTGAGGAAAGGGTTTTGTGAACCTTAAATGCTCTAACTAGGAAATTTCTTTGTCATTATTATTGTAATATTTGCCTGGATCCTGGATCCACAGACATATCTGCTTGTGTCAAGTCAGTTCTGATTTTTCTAAGCCTGAGGAATGAATTACAAACTGGCCTAAGCTCTCCCTGACAAATGGACTCCAATTCAATTATTATAGATTCTATCTTCTAACAATAACAGTGTCTAGGGAAAGTCTAAGTTAAAAGATGCCATGCTAAGTCAATCAGGCATCTGCACTAAGTTTAGCATTAACTTGGTGAGGGAAGGAAGAACCCATCTGCCTATGTCAGAAACAGAGAAGATCAAGGATATTGCACTAATTAAAGTGGAACCAAGCACACGAGTAGCCCCTATACTTACAGCCTAGGTGAGATAGGGAGACTTAGTCTTAAAAAAAGATGCCCTATTAGGACAAGGGGTAAGCCAACCCTGTAAGCCATCTCACAGAAAAGAAAAAACCATTCACAAGTGGAGAGAATTTTAAGGAGTGGGTGGGCAAAAGTAAAAACAGATGCAAGAGAGAGGTCCAAAAAGGGGGCTGAGGAAAACCCACTGGATTAAAAAATAATGTTATTTGTGATGCTTCCAGAGCATAGTTTCAGTAGAGCAGGAGGGTAAAAAATAAAATAAAGTGAACTACAATAGTTGAGGAGTCTATGGACAACAAGGAAAGGAAAGGGGGAGTATAGAGTACTCTTCTGAGATCTTTGATGGTGAAGAAGATAAATAGAAGAGATACTTTGAGGCAGGAAAGAGAGAAGATGAGGAAATTCACATATCAGTAAAGTAGATAGACCCCAGAACTGAGTGAATGAGGATTGGGGACTTGAGAAGAGTAGTAAAGGTATAGAATGTAGCAACTGGGAATGTGATAAGGAATCAATGAGACCTAATCAAAAGGACTGCTGAGCTGCATTGAGGGTCCAGGTAAGGTTAGATGGCATGGGCTTTCAGTAGAATCAGCTGCCTAGATTTCCTGTCTTCTTTCCACAAGAATAATAAGAGAAAGAGGACAGTGGTATTTAGCAGGACATTACATGGGTAAGGAAAGCATGCAAGAAAGCCAAGAGGTAGATCAGATTTAAGATGTGAGTAAAAAAAAATATCTCTGACATAAGTGATCATGGAACCTAGACTAGGTAAGGAAGAAAGTGAAACCAGGAACAAGCTGATAAATTAGAGAAATAAATAATAATTAAGGGACTGAAGAACAAAAAAGGACAAAAAGTAAATTCAGCAAAAAAAAAAAAAAAAAGGAGATTGGGGGAATTGTAGGGACAGGAGATTGACAAGGGGGCTATCAAAATTCTGGAAGCAGGACGATCCTGAGTGATGATGCTTGTGGCTGGTTGATATTCATATGGTGCTTATTACGGGAATTGAAAAATGCTGGGAATTGTGTGAAGTCAAAGGGTTTATCACTGTGTATAATTATAAAGGTTGATGGTAGGAAACAAAGTGGTCCAGGGCATCAAAGCATGGAAGAGAATAGGAGAGATTGGCAGATGACAGTGACAAAGATGGGGAGAGAGTGTATAAGTGAATTTCATTGTTCAAAAGAGAAGTTAATGGCAGAGGAAAAGAAGTAGCAGAGGAAAAAAGTCTCATATATGAAGAAAAATATCCATTCATAATTGTGAAGAATTGTAAAAAAAGTGGGTGCCCATCAATTGAGGAAAGGCTGACCAAATTGTGGCATGTGAAAGTAACGAAATGCTATTGCACCATAAGAAATGATGAATTTGGAGAAGGCAGATGAACTTGGGGAGACGTTCGTGAACTGAGGCTGAGTGAACTCTGATCAATGCAGTGGACAGTAATGAGGTCAGAAGACTGGCAGCGAAATATGCTTCCTACCTTTTGGCAGAGAAGTGGTGGACCGGAGGAAAAGAATTAGACCTACATTTTAGACATGGACAACGAGCATGTGGAGCAGGGGGAGGTGTGAGTGTGGGGGGGTGTAGGTGTGGGTGTTTAACTCCACTGATTTCTTATAATGGAGGGTTCTTCTGGAAGGAGCTAATCAGAAGGGAGAGTGGTATTTTTTAATCAATAAGATATTTTAAGAGAAGCAGTGTGAAATAGTGAAGGAGTAACAAAAAATAGCATTTATATAGAGAATCAAAGCTTTGAAAGCATTTTCCATGTACTGTCTCATTAGAGCTTTACAATCACCCTGAGAGTGAAGGCGGGGAGTTTCTCCACAATGGATCATGATATTTTCCTAATTTTAGACTTACTATATATTTGTCATTTCAAATAAACTCAACATTATTTTGTTCCAGTTTTAAATTATTTACATTATGAATGCTGATTCACACGGACATATACCACCCCCAAAAAATGTTTCTAAATCACATGCAAAATGTTTCTGAAGGAAACAAAAAGGCATTTAGAGAGAAAGCATTAGAAGGTAAGCTACTCTTTGTGGCTACATCAGATATTCAGTATTTCAAATGAATCTGCAGGAGGGCAACAGGGAGTGGAAAGCCTGCATTAGAATGAACAAGAGGGCTCTCACCAGAAGCCATCCCTCAGCTTCACATGAAACAAGAGGTATAGAAATGATGCCTGCCATCCTGTGAGGCCCTGTGATTAGTTCAGGAAGAAATCTCCTCACATTCATTGTGAGGAGTAAACAGGACAGATGCTAAGAGGCCAGAAATACCCACAGCCTGGCAAGGGACTCTGAGTTACCACTAGCTTGGCACATCCCCTAATTCAAAAGGAGTTAGCCAGGAGTGAAACAAAGGCCATGTGACCCATCGTGCACAGCGCTCCCAATTTCTTTGGGTTTTCGTGTCATGTGTGGATAGGTCGCTTTTCCCTTTAGTGTTTCTCTACTTCCTCTCTCCTTCTGAGGAGCAAACCTTTACCTTTATGTTGCAACATACCCTCTGTGTTTCAGGGAATGAACAGAAATGTAGCCTATTTAGAAGAAAAGAATTTTTTTTCCCATTTCAAAATCCTAGGAATGTAACGAGCAGCCAGCTGTGTCAGGTAGAGGTGGTATCAGTTTCTGTGAGGTCCCAGCATGATGGCACAGGCTGACCAAGGGGAAATTCATTAACCAATAAGAGAAGGAACACCCAGCTCCAATTTGCAAGTGCTTTACATGGGTGGTTTTCATTCTTTTTTTTTCTTTCTTTAAAGTCTAATTGTGAGAAAGAGTTTCAGGCAGGGATCACAACACTGAGTCACAAATGTGGCTACAAACTGAGGTTATTCTGAAGGAGCTTGAATCTCCCCTCCCCTCCCTAGCCCCTCTCCAGCTATGCAGCAAAAACCCCTGAGGCCCAAGGAGCAGCTGGCTGAAAAAAAGAGAAGAAAAAAAGGGGAATAAAGCCTAGTCCAATTCCCAATTCCTCGATCATGGCCAAAGGACAAAGAAGTGATAGAAACGTCTGGCAGAAAAGTCTAGGGAGTCTAAAGTGAAATGTTTTGTTTTGTTTTGTTTTTTAAAGAGGATATTGAGAGAAAAATCTTGTTCAAAATTGTAAAAATGTGCATTCATTCATTTAAAAGATATTTATTCAATGTCTTTGTGAGGCCCCAGGAACCTCCTCATACGAAATCTCTCTACTAGTGGCTCTGTGCAGCTCCCCAGGATACAATTGTGCCCTCTGGCATATCTGTCCCCCTAACTGCAACCTTCTCTAAGGGGTATCGGCAAACTTGCCTTCTCTTCTGGTTTGAAAACCCCCCCGTATCCCTGTTGGACTCCCTCTGAAGATGTCATAGCTCACAGGTAAGAAATCTTGTCAATGCACTTACAAATTGGAGCTGGGTGTTTCTTGCAAACAGCCAGCTCTTTCTATTCATTCATGAGTTTCTTGTTGGTCAGGACTTGCACCTATCTGGGCTCCAATTGCCAGGGATGCCCACTCTTACAACCTTGATTCCTCCTTCCCTATATGGTCACCACTGGAGTCTCTGAGCAACCCTGGAATTATTTATTGCGTCTCTACTACTCTCTCTAAAGAGATGTGGAACAAGCCTCCTGTACAGACATAGTCTAAGCCCCTTACTCAATATATATATATGTATGTATGTATGTATGTATGTATGTATGTATGTATATGTATATATGTATACATATATATGTATGTATATATACACACATCTACATATATATGTATATATCTATACACATACATGTTACTTTTAACTTTTTTTCCCCTCTGAATGGCTCCCTTGGGAGGGGAGAGGTATCAAATATATTAGAAAATGTATATTTTAAATATTTTGTTAAAACAAAAAATGATCACCCAAATTTTATTTTTAAAAAATAACATATAATAAATATAATGTAAAAAGCTGTTAGGTAGGACAGATTAGGCAGGTTTCAGCAAACTCTGAGTGACCAATACTCCTGCACCCATTTTTGTACAGCCTTGGAGCTAAGAATGGTTTTTACATGTTTAAATGCAATAAACCTTAAAAAAAATTAGCTCAAAAACAAACCCCTAGATTAAAGGAAGAAGTAAATGAAAGCAGGGAAATGCATTAGAAAACTATTGCAATAGGTAACAAGGATCTTATTTAATAACATACATGTGAATATATACATGCATATACATATATGTACATATGGGTATACACACACACATATGTGACCCAGGATTCCTCCCTCTCCTCTGTCCTTCAAGGACCCTAAGAACATATGGACTTGGTTTTATCATGGAGGTCTAATTTCAAAGGGGTAATTTTCTCTTTGACCTGTTGTGCCTCCAATCTGAATTTCTACTGAAAAAAACTCTATCAAATAAAATTTAGGCATAGTTCCTAGGTAGATTTTCTAACGTATAAGTGATTCCTACCTAGGAATTCAATTACAATAGAGGCATTCGATATAGTATGACCTTTTTATTTCATCCACATGAGAAAGTGCATGAGATGTAAAGGACAAACAGGAACTCATAAACAAATACAGTATTATAAGACATTCAACGCATTACACTCATATTCCCTCAAAAGGAAAAAGCCCTTTCTGGGACTACTAAACAAACATTTCTCATTCATCTTGGTTTTGAACAGTTCACAGCAATATCAACAGAACTGCGAAGGCCCTTGACTGGTAAACCACTTGCCACGACTCGGATACCTTAAGAATTTTCCATTAGGGATCCTCTTCTCTTAAAAATACACTGTTAAGGAAATCTCCCTCTGGGAGATGAGGTCCAACTTTTGAATTCAGGAACTTTTCAATTCTTGCTACCGCTAGCACTCCTGATAACTTATGAGGCAATCCCTAAAATGGATCCACTCACTACAGCAAATACAATAAGGGTTCCCTGAATTTGAGGAATTTGAAAATAAAGAGGCTACTTAGTCAGTTTCTTCTCATTTAAATTTCCTTATTTGCTCTCTAAATGAGTAAACTATGAGAAACTGTAATTTCCAAGACTCAGGTGTTTTTCATGCTACTGTATATGCAGAAGACTCCTAATTGATAGAAAAAAATATTAGCACCAAGTTGTATTCCTGCTTGAAGGATAGAGTTGTTGCCAGAGTTACTCATCAAAAAAAGACATGTTCCAGACGATCTTTGAGACTAACTCCAGGAAGGAGATGGAGAAAGACTTCAGAAACTAAAGAAATGTAGGGGAAACTGACTTCTCAGAATGTACCTGACTTTCAGTTTGCCTTTCTCCAAGTCTTTGGAGATAAGAGAGATCAGGGCCTCTCTCTTGGTTGGAGGAAAGACTTTTTCTTGCTCCCAACAAAGAGTTCATTTGCTCTTATATATTTTCTAAATATTCAAATTTGTAGAACTTCTCCAATTTCTTTTTGCTATTTCGCTTGGATAAACAGGTTTACTCATTATTCACAATTTATGATAGTCTTTTACAAAACTAGCATTTGGTAAGAAGAGTCTTAGCCAGAGGGTATAAGCTTGGAGCTATCCTTCCCCCAAGTGACTAGAGAAGTAGCTTTGTTTTGAACCCAAAAAAATTGTACACTCTAGATCAGCAATGTAGACAGACATAATTCTAGTCCTTTGGAATTAATGCTGTTCAGAGAATCAATGACATCAGGAGGGAATGTCTTGACTTGTGCATGAATTGGATTTAAGTGAGGCAGAGTTACACAAAGCCATCTCTCTCTTCCTGAGTCATCAAAGTCCAGTAGCAAGACAAAAGTCAGGACAACTGGCAATGACCCAGAATGCAGTAGGTGACCTTGGTATCTTTGATGCCTGACCATGCTCTAAGCCATCCACAGCACTTGCTTCAGCCTTCTTCATGGCCATTGGAGATGGGCAAGGGAAAGAACAAGTACCTAGACATGTCCTCATTCAGCTTTCTTCATGGTAAAAACCACTATCTTCCCCTGGAAAAGAGTACACCAGACTCTGAAAATATCTATTCACGCCTCAACACGGGTGATATGTCTACATACACATGCAATCCATGTGCTAAAAACTGGGGATACAAAGGAAGGTAAAATATATAGTCTCTCCCTCATGGAACTCACATTATAATAGGGAGACATTACACAAACAACAGTGCAGGCATAAGAGATATCCAGTGTAAATGGGAGATGATGTCAAAGGGAAGGCACTAATAGATGGGGATCAAGGGGAAGGGGTAGATAGGAAAAGCCTGTTACAGAAGATGGGATTTGAGCTGAGTCTTGAAGGAAGTCAGGGAAGCCAGGAGGCAGAAGTCAAGGGGGAAATTATTCCATATATGGGGGACGTCAGAGAAAAGAAGCACTATAGAGAGATGGGGTGTCATGAGCAAGGAGCAGCAAAGAGGCCAGTGTTGCTGAGTCATAGAGTTTGTGGAGGAGGGGAAAGAGTAAGAAGATGTGAAAGACAGAAAGAACTGGATTGTAAAGGATGCACATATCGAGTATACATAATAGGGTTCTGCTGCTATCTTTGTTATCTTTCATTATCTTTGATGAAGAAGAAAAGGAAACACATAAATAAGACTTTATGGGCCCCAAAGAGATTTCTTAGATGATATTCTCTCTAGCCAGTAGAGACTGAAGTGGAATGATATGCACCTCCACTTCTGTGTCCAGAGTGGGGCAGTAGTATGGAATCTCCAGTTTGAGAGGGTATAACATTTCCAAAGAAGACTTCCCAGATTTCTAAATTTTACAGATGAAAAAGTCTCATTTCTGATATGAATTAAGGAATGCTCCCTCTTTTTTTGGAAATTCCAGGATAGTGATTGTTTGGGAGCAAAATTGGCTACCTCTACCTCTAGATTTGTGCTTTGGGATCTTTGAGCTCAGCAGCTGGTTTAAGGGGATAAGAGTGTGGGAGCAGAATGTTCCCTGATTTAATTAGGTATAAGTCAACTCGAGGGAACTGAGGAGTTAGGGTGGGAGTTCTGGGGCTTTCTCAATTCAGAATGACACTTTATCTTTGAGATTATTATTGAACAAAAACGGTAAAACCTTACCTAGTTCTAGGGCTGAAAACAAAAACAAGGGATAATTAACACTTGTGGGAGGGAGGGAAGTAGCAAGCATTTATTAAGAACCTACAATGTGTCAGGCACTAGACTAAGCACTTTACACATTTTAATCTATTTTGATCTTCACAAGTATCCTGGGAGATAGGCACTATTATTATCTCCAATTCACAGTTGGGGAAACTGAAGCAGAGGTTAAATGACTTTCTCTGGGTCACACAGTCATTATCTGAGTGGATGAACTCTGGCTTTCTTTACTCCACACCCTATCCAGATTCTATTATCTGGCAAATGACAAGAAAATGACCTTGGATTGTTCCCTCAAGTGAGAAATCCAAGGTCTTACAGAGATGCTTACCTGTTCCTGCCCCCCACCCTTGCTTTGGGATGCTACAAGTGAAATGGTGGTTCTCATGCTGTAAAGAAAGGAGGAATAAATTTTCCATGTGCAAAAGAGTCCAAGAGGGCTCTTCTTACTAAGTAATAAAGCTTGTATACATGAATCTATGTATTTTATAGCTAGCAATAGTAACTCATTTCATTTTTCTCAGGGAGGAAGGAAAGCATTATCAGTTATAAAATCCTCAGAAACAAAAGCACACCCTTATATTTTTTTCAGTCATGTCTAGCTCTTTATCATCCCATTTGGGATTTTCTTGGCAATGATACTGAAGTAGTTTGCCATTTCCTTCTCCAGCTCATTTTTTACAGGTAAGAAAACTGAGGCAAACAGTTAAGTGACTCACCCAGGGTCACACAGCTAGTAAGTGTCCAAGGTTGGATTTGAACTCATAAAGATGTTTTCCTGACCAAGCCTAACATTATCACCATCTAGTTGTCCACCTTTATACACATAGTGAGTAGGGAGTCATAGAAACTACAGAGATCAGACATTTTAGAAGGCATCTACAACAGTTAAAGTTTTATTGGCCTTGTTAAAATCTCCACAACTGCAACGGTCCATTCTTAGGATTTCTAGTCTCTGGTTTGTGTTCAGGAACAGGAACTGAATGGCAGAAGACAATACTCAGCAGCTCCAAGCCCAATAGTCTCCCTTGCATGTTTCTCCTAGAAGTCAACACTTGAGGGTAGGGTTGAATCCACTTCGTGTCCTTCCTCCACATCCTTTCCTTGCTACATTGTGGTCTAAAAGCCAAGGAAGGAAAAGTAAAGAAAAATAAAGAGTAGGCTGTTTCACAGCTGATTTTATAGATCATAGAAGGACATAAACTCCTCTGAAGGAGAGTCTATTCCCCTGAGTCTCAATCTTCAATCATCTTGGAGAGAACTCAAGTCACTAGTGATCCACCATGTACAAGTCTCCATTCGTGACATGTTTCCCTTCCTTCAGAAGTCTACATCCTGTAATCTCATCAAACTGATTGCGGGGTTTATTAAACCAATTAGTGCTCTCCTGATCAATTTTCATTACATATATAATATTTTATCACTTTCAAAATGTTTTAAGATACTCTGATTTATTTGATCCTCACAACAATATTGTGAATCGCAAGATGGCGGAGTAGAAAGACGCACATACACATAGCTCCGAACCCACAACTCACAGAACAGCTAGAGGGGACCAACTCACCATGAATTCTGCACCCAGAGGCCACGGAATATTGGAGCGAGGGAGATTTCTGTTCCGGAGAGACCTGCAAACCTCTCGCGGGGGGTCCTTCGCGCTGTGGACTGGGCGCCGGGACTGGGAGCTGAGTGCAGCCCTGCCGCGGCCACGGCACCGAGAGGAAAAGATCCGAGCGGGCTTCAGGGATGGGATCTCCAGCGGCCACGCGGATCCCTACACCCACAGAGGGACCTGCAAACCTCTCGCAAAAGGTCCGTTGCACTGCAGATGCGGAGCCCAGCCCAGACCTGCTGCGGCCACGGCACCGAGAGAAACAGATCCGACCAGGCTTCAGGGATGGGATCACCAGCAGCCGCACAAGTACCTCCACCCACAGGTGACGGGGGTCGGTGAGAGAGTCTCTTTGGCGGGTCGAGAGGGGAGTGGGGTGCCCCCATAATTCAGGCCCCCCCGGGAGGCAGAAGCTGAGAGGCAGCTGCAGACAGGGGCTCCCCAAGCGGGCGGGAGCCTGAATCCATTGTGGAAGGTCTGTGCATAAACCCCCTGAGGGAACTGAGCCTGAGAGGCGGCCCTGCCCCAACCTGACCACCTGAACTTAATCTCACACTGAATAACAGCCCTGCCCCCTCCAAAAGCCCTAAGGCTGGAAGCAGCATTTGAATCTCAGACCCCAAACGCTGGCTGGGAGGATCAGGAGGTGAGGTGGGTGTGAGGAGAATATTCAGAGGTCAAGTCACTGGCTGGGAAAATGCCCAGAAAAGGGAAAAGAAATAAGACAATAGAAGGTTACTTTCTTGGAGAACAGACATTTCCTCCCTTCCTTTCTGATGAGGAAGAACAATGCTTACCATCAGGCAAAGACACAAAAATCAAGGCTTCTGTGTCCCAGTCCACCCAATGGGCTCAGGCCATGGAAGAGCTCAAAAAGAATTTTGAAAATCAAGTTAGAGAGGTGGAGGAAAAACTGGGAAGAGAAATGAGAGAAATGAAAGAAAAGCATGAAAAGCAGATCAGCTCCCTGCTAAAGGAGACCCAGAAAAATGTTGAAGAAATTAACACCTTGAAAACTAGCCTAACTCAATTGGCAAAAGAGATTCAAAAAGCCAATGAGGAGAAGAATGCTTTCAAAAGCAGAATTAGCCAAATGGAAAAGGAGATTCAAAAGCTCACTGAAGAAAATAGATCTTTCAAAACTGGAATGGCACGGATGGACGCTAAGGACTTCATGAGAAAGACAGATATCACAGAACATAGCGTGAAGATTCGAAAAATGGAAGATAATGTGAAATATCTTATTGGAAAAACAACTGACCTGGAAAATAGAATCAGGAGAGACAATGTAAAAATTCTGGGACTACCTGAAAACCATGATCAAAAGAAGAGCCTAGACATCATCTTCCATGAAATTATCAAGGAAAACTGCCCTGAGATTCTAGAACCAGAGGGCAAAATAAATATTCAAGGAATCCGCAGAGCACCGCATGAAAGAGATCCAAAAAGAGAAACTCCTAGGAGCATTGTGGCCAAATTCCAGAATTCCCAGGTGAAAGAGAAAATATTGCAAGCAGCTAGAAAGAAACAATTCAAGTATTGTGGAAATACAATCAGGATAACACAAGATCTAGCACCCTCTACATTAAGGGATCGAAGGGAATGGAATAGGATATTCCAGAAGTCAAAGGAACTAGGACTAAAACCAAGAATCACCTACCCAGCAAAACTGAGTATAATACTTCAGGAGAAAAAATGGTCTTTCAATGAAATAGAGGATTTTCAAATTTTCTTGATGAAAAGACCAGAGCTGAAAAGAAAATTTGACTTTCTAACACAAGAATGAAGAGAACCATGAAAAGGTGAACAGCAAAGAGAAGTCATAAGGGACTTACTAAAGTTGAACTGTTTACATTCCTACATGGAAAGACAATATTTGTAACTCTTGAAACATTTCAGTATCTGGGTACTGGGTGGGAGTACACATACACACACATGCACACACGCACACATACATAGAAACAGAGTGCACAGAGGGAACTGAAGAGGATGGGATCATATCTTAAAAAAAAAAAATGAAATCAAGCAGTGAGAGAGAAATATTGGGAGGAGAAAGGGAGAAGTTGAATGGGGCAAATTATCTCTCATAAAAGAGGCAAGCAAAAGACTTATTAGTGGAGGGATAAAGAGGGGAGGCAAGAGAAAAACATGAGGTCTACTCTCATCACATTCCACCAAAGGAAAGAATAAAATGCACACTCATTTTGATAGGAAAACCTATCTCATAATACAGGAGAGTGGGGGACAGGGGCACAAGCAGGGTGGGGGGGAGGATGGAGGGGAGGGCATGGGGAGGAGAATGCAATCCGAGGTCGACACTCATGGGGAGGGAAAGGATCATAAGAGAATAGAAGTAATGGGGGACAGGATAGGATGGAGGGAAATATAGTTAGTCCTATACAATACAACTAGTATGGAAATCTTTTGCAAAACTACACAGATTTGGCCTATATTGAATTGCTTGCCTTCCAAAGGGAAGGGGTGGGGAGGGAGGGAGCTAAAGAAGTTGGAACTCAAAGTGTTGGGATCAAATGTAATGTTCTTACCACTGGGAAATAAGAAATACAGGTCAAGGGGTCAAGAAAGCTATCTGGCCCTACAGGACAAAAGAGAAGACGGAGACAAGGGCAGGGAGGGAGGATAGAGGGGAGAGCAGATTGGTCACAGGGGCAATTAGAATGCTTGGGTTTGGGGTGGGGAGGGGATAAAAGGGGAGAAAATTTGTAACCCAAAATTTTGTGAAAATAAATGTTAAAAGTTAAATAAAAAAAAATAAAAAAATAAAAAAAATAAAATTAAAAAAAAAAAACAATATTGTGAATCAACAGTCCAAGAATTATTCTCTCTGCTATAGATTATCAAACTGAGATTCAGAAGGTTAAGTCAACACTTAAAGGATCACAGACTTAGAGCTGAAAATGATGTAAGGGTTATCAAATACAACTTATACTCTATAAATGAGGTAACTTGCCCCACATTATACAGCCAGTATGTGTATGAGGTAGGATGTGACCTCAGATTTTCTTCTAAGGCCAGCACTTGTATTCAGTATAGCCAGTGCTATGCTGGATAATATTTTTAACTATTGACTTTCTAGAAAAATATAATGTACACATTATCTACTTTTAAATTTGATCTATTTTTAATCTACATTTTCTCCATCACTTTCTTAAGTGTTGTAGCATTTGCAGATTTTCAAATGCCAAATGAACTGAAGATTGGACAATCAGCTCTCTTGAACTAGTTTGAGCTAGCTCCAGCATACTGCTTCTCAGTGTGACATGACTAGTAAATTGGCAGAACCAGGACTGGAACCCTAGTTCCCTGATTCCTAGTCCAGTTGTAGAGCGGTGACAGTGAAAATGGAAAGGTATAGACAGCTAGGAAAAGAGATCATGACTGAAGAAGTGAAGAAACTCAGATACAGAAGAATAAAACATGACTTTGTATCCATCCCTTTTGTGTTCACTTTCCTTAACAGAGACAGAGACATCAGGAAGAATATGTTAGTCAGGGGTGGAAATGGCAAGTTCAGTTTTAGATATCCAAACCTCAAGGACAGAAGGTACAGTAAAAGAAATGATCTACCTGTGGGAGAAGGAGAAAAAGAAATGGGAATTAACCCTGAGGGTTATTTAAAAAAAAAAAGCTAAAGGTGGTACTGCTGTACTAGTGCTCCTCCCCTTTCTGTCCTGGGTTTACCTTCAGATGAAAGTCTGGTGCTGTGAGAAGGACAACAGAAATGATGAAGAAAATACTATACAGTTTTTCAAAGATAAAGAAAAATGGGGAAATGAAAAGAGAAAAAGGCACAAAGGAAAGACTACAGTTGTGAGTGATGGGATGAAGGAGAGGCAAGACAGAGGGGCAAGGAATACAGCTAAGGAAAGGACTGATCGAAAAGGAAAATTTCCCTCAATATAGGAAAAGATGACAACATGTAAACAGACAAATTTTAAAGTTCATTGTTTGCACTTTTGTTTTAAGGTTATATTTTCTTATTTTATTTATAAAAATGACCCTAAACTACAAGTGAGGGGGAGGAGGAAAAGAGAGTTTTCAAAAATTGCATGCTTCAGGCTTGTAGAAATCTATTGTCTGCCAGCTTCAGACACGGTATTTACTTCAGGCCATATTCAGTCATGTACAGTATTTCAAAACTGCCACCTAGTAATTTAAAATGACAAGAAAAATAATATAATGGATGCATGTCTGATTTCTTCTTCTCCCATCCCACAATAAAGGTGTGGAGTCTGGACGTTCTTGATTATTCTCTCATCAGAAATGGCAAAGACTCTGAAAATGTAAAAGTTTGCTTTGATGACAATTCTGTAAATGATGCAAAACTCCTCCTTTTATTTTTCTGTAAGAGATAATTAAATGTAGGTAAGAAATTAGCTATGGAGAAATGTCATAAGATATGCCAGTCATCCTGTCCTTCTCCTTCCTCAATCTCCCCCTCTCCAATAATTACTTTTCCTATGCCTCCTAGAAGGACTCAGGTCTTCCCTATCCCAAACTGACCTTCCCTTGACATAGGGGATAGTTTGTACTAAACCTAGAGTCAGGAATACCTGCATTTAAACCCAGCCTCAGACATTTACTAGCTACAAATCACTTAAGCTCTGTCTGCTTCAGTTTTCTTTACTGTAAAATGGAGATAATAATAGCACCTCCTTCTCAAGGTTGTTGTGAGGATGAAAAGAGATAAGTGTAAAACACTTAGCAAACCTTAAAGCACTATTTAAATGCTAGCTATTGTTATTACATCATCTCATTCCTCTTCCCCAACAAACTTTTAGACAACTCAGTAGCACGCTGGATAGAGCACCAGACCCGGAGTCAGGAAGACCTGAGTTAAAAATCCCTTCAGACATGTATTAGCTACGTGATCTTGGACAAGTCATGGTGTTTGCCTCAATTTCCTCATCTGTAAAATAGGATTCATAATAGCATCTAGCTACCAAGGTTGTTGTGAGGATCTATCTTACATGTGGTAAAGACCTATATAAATGTTGGCTACTATTATTATTCTCCAAAGAGCAATCTACACTATCCCTCTACTTACTGTGTCTCACTCTTAAAAGTGCTTCCGTCTGACCCATCTAAATTAGAGAGCACTCACTTCAATTAAGGGCTTTCTGCCTAAGTTCCTACCTGTGTCAGCAAATGAGTCATTATACGGTAACTCAGTGTCTGCCTCAGGGAGAAAGGAAAAAGACCTTCATAAAACTTATGAGTTCAATAAAAGATATTTCAAATTAGAAAAGTATTTGGGAAGAAATAGAGACAATTCTGAGAGAACCTGAGAAAAAAACAACCCTCAGAGATTAAAAAAAGCCTACTTACTGAAAGTAAATAGAGCCATTGTCATTTCCTAACAGCTAATTTGCATGTGACTATTATGAGGCAGGAAACCCTGATAATTAGAACTTTTGGGTGACTATGAGTTGCATGTTGCTAATTTGTGACATGTCTGACAGAAATGTGAATTTTGGTTTACCACCCAAAAATAGAGGTGAGTCACTTCACACAAAAAGATCCTTCTTTGAAGCAGAAATCAAGTCAGAAGCCACAGAAGAGTGAAAATAGAAGTGAAGAAGATAGAAAAAGCTAAGGAGAAAAAAAATGATACTGCTGCCTATTACTTGAAAGGAGCTAAGTCCAGCTGTGTCCAGCTGAGCAGATGGCTTATAGAAAAGCAAACAAACTGAGAGCTGAGAGGACATTCTGGACTTAGACTCTAACTTTCATTGCTTCTCTGCTGCTGGGGAAACTGACTAGAGAAAGATAGGCTTTGCATCTGCTGCTGGGAGCTGAGCTGACCAGAGAAGCTTTGTTACTGGTTGTTGATTTGAGCTTAACAGAGTTGATTAGCAAAAGAAAAGACTTACCTATCTTTTCTTTCACTACCACCTAAAACTTGAGAGAGAGAAACCCCTTAGAGCACAAGAGACCTGGTCTGAATAGCTCTGCACATTCCACGCTTGGGGGAATTGCTTTTACTGAAAGAGTATATTACTACCTTAGAGTCCAATCAAAGAGCAGTTTGAGTAGAAAAGGCAGAAAAGAAGAGGCCATGCTCAAGTGGCCTTTGGTACAGATTTTTCCTAAGTATTTCAAGTTCAGAGCTGTGAAAGCTTTTATGTGTGTGGCTTTCCTTATTCACCTACCTCCCTGTTAGGTTTCTGTAATTTGTACCCATTCTTCCTCCACAGATACTATGTGCATTGGTGGGAGAGTGTGGCCTAACATTATGGGTTTATTATTTTTGCTTTCTATTCCATTTAGTAAATGTTTCTTGATTATGGGTGAATGGTGTCCTATTCAGTGATTTGCAAATGGGAAGCTGTAATGGTAATTTAAATGGGAAGATCTTTCCCATTCAGGAATAGGCCCATGTGACATGCTTAAATCACATGGAAGCTTAAGTCACATGCAGTGGCAGGAGCTTGTTGAACAGGTAAAACAGAAAGGGTGGAGTAGAACTGGAAGGAAGTTGGTCCAGCTAGTCAGAGATGGACCCTGGGTTTGGGTGGAGAAGAGTAGGGAAGACTTGGAAATGCCTTTGTCCCCAGCACTACTAATGTTTATTGACTTCTTGGTCACTATGACAAATTTGACTTTCTGGTGTTGGGATTTGGCTTTCTGGTATCTGAATAAATGTTTTTCTTCTGTCTTCTATATGGAGAGTCTGTTATACTTTGTGATTCAGAACTGCACTGGCATATTCATAGTCACCTCCAGTGCTGTGAATAATGCCTTGGAGAGAAAAAGAAGAGTTAGGTGCTCTGGGTGTTCATACTAGGCCCAAATACTATGAAAGTTTGTTCTGTTAGGGCCTCACTAAAAAGCTGAAGACAAAAGCCAGATTGCTACTATCCTCTAACTCCACAACCGGATTGATGTGTTGGTATGATAGCTCCAAAGGTGCCTCTCCAGCTTTCTTATTGTGTGTGTGTGTGAGTGTGTGTATGTGTGTGTGTAAAGAAAAGGTCCCATCTATGATATTTTAGCAATGCTTTTTGCTTTTCAGGAGTTCCAAGACAATACAATTGATGGAGTTAAGGAATTATCAGCTACTTCTGATTTGAAGACCTACAAAGATCCACTTTGGGGATCTTTGAGCACATTAACTGGTTAAGGGTGATAAGAGTATGGAAATAAAATGTTCCCTGTGAAAGGTCTTAGGAAGTCAGGTCTATAGAGCTTTCTGAGCACAAATTAATACGTTACCAATGGAGTTATTATTGGGAAAGGAAGGGGAGACCTTTTGGCTGGTTTCATGGGTAAATACAAAAAGGCACGGACAATTAATACATACAGGAAAGACACTAAGTAATATGGGCTTAAATCTTCCTAGGGAGTCCTGTTCCTTAAATTATCTAGTAAATGCCAGATAGTCTTGGCATGGCCTTGGTTTATTCTTCCAAGTGAGGGATGAAAAGCCTTATTGAGGAGCTTGTAGATTTTTTTCTTTGTGATTCTACATGTGAAATGCTATCAGATTCTTCCAAGGGAGGGGAATGCACACCTAAAACATAAAATTCCCAACAGTGAAGGCCTTACTGATTAATATAGCTACATATAAATGTGAATATATAAGCAATGTTGATCATTTACATTTCTCAGAATGTGGAAAAAATGGCACTTGAAGCTACAAAATCTAAAAAAGCAAAACCTTAGACAAATAATAAGCAGGTGTCATAGGGACTACAAGTCAGCCAATTCATCATGGCAGAGTATAAAAAGCCCTACAATGATCCCCAAAATGAGGGGTGAGTAGGAGTGTCAGACTTTTCTCTACATATTTCCTTATTTTTCCTTTATTTCAAGGAGGACTCTCCTCCACTTTCCCAACTCCATCTTCACCTCTACCTGTTGAAACCTTACCTATCCTTTGAGGCCCAACCCAGATATGTCACCTTGTCCATGAAGCACCCACTAAGCCAACCCTCCCCCTGTCAGGGATAATTTCTCTTCAGATCTCTCACAGTATTTTATCTGTACCTCTCTTACATGCTTGTCATACTCAGTTTTGAATTAGAGTTGTTTACACAAGTACTAGCTTATAAGTCCTCAAGGGCATGAATTATGTCTTAAATACCCCTCTCACTGACTCAGGCATAATAGGTACTTAATAAATGTTGACCTAAGCTGAACTGAACTGGTGCTGACTAGGTTCCCTTTCTCTTATAGACCCTTTGGGACTGAGTATCCAGAGCTATCTATGGTACTGTAATCAGGCAAACAAACACCTGGTGCACATTCTTGGAGGAAGGGAAAAAAAATTGAGACAAATATCCATTCTCTCATCCTCTCTTTCTCTGATATCAATCAATCAAATACATTTATTAAACACCTACTGTGTATCAGGCACTGGAAATAACATAATGACATTGTAAATTCCATCACGTATTTATACAAGCAGAGAAGGAGGTTATAGCAGAGTAAGAGTCATCTAGCAAGGTGTTTTGTTTTACTTTGTTTTGTTTTCAAATGAATTAAGTAGGAAAGCATTGTGCTGTTGGGTGATATTATCTCATCTATCCTAACTCTCCGTAGAATCCAATAGGCATTATTATTCCCATTTTACAGGGAGGCAAATGGGAAACACAAGAAAAATAGATGACTTGCAAAAGATTTATGATGACTTAGGGAGTTATTGATAAAGATTAGAAACCAGGCCTCCTGAGCCACAGTTCAAAGCTCTTCCCACTAAATAAACCATACCACTAACCTGTGGGGAGGACATAGCTCATAAAGCACAAAGAATAGGAATAGGGAGAAGATTTGATGAGGAATACGGTGGCTGAGCTATGGTGGATGGGGAGTGGCTTTGTCTAAATGCATTTTTTACTACTTTTTTAAGAGTCAAAATGTGACTCTAAATGTAAATAAATAAAAAAATCTTAAGGAAATAAAATCATTTGAAGGGTGGGGGCTATGAGTCAAAGATTCCAGAGAAATGTCCATTTTCTCAGAATTTAATTGCTTTTAGTAATGGGAATAGTGGAGAAAGATTATCATTGTTCCCTAAACCAGGTATCTTTTGATGTCACCTTAGAAACAACAATTTCAGTTAGAGAGAAGATATGTCTCTGTAAATAAAGATGCTTCCTATATTCTTGGTTCTTTTTATTTTTCTGAATGTATGGACTTTGAGTCAGTGCTGGAACCCTTCTATGTGGAAAGTAGGAGCTTGATATTTATTAGTCTGACCTACCAGAACTGATAATAGCTAACATTTATATATCACTTGTATATAGATGAGTGCATATGTATGTACAGACACATGTATACATGTTCACATATATAATTTAAATAGCACCCTAAGATTTACAAAGTACTTTACATGTATTCTTTCCTTTGATCTTCAGTCCCAGGAGGTAGGTGTTTCAGGCATTATTGTCCCTGTTTTACAGACTTAGAGAGATTAAACGTCTTGTCTATGGTCACATAGCTAACACGTGCCAGATGCAAGATCTGAGCAGTTTTTACTGACTCCAAATCCAAATCTAGCACTCTTTCCACTATAGCATGCTCTGTCTCTATAATAGATCTATTTATGAAACATGCAAAAGTTCCCAACATCTTCCCCATGGATGATCCACCTCCACATTTTATAAGAGGAACAGCAATAGACTAGAAACATTTGATTCCGTCATCTCTATTTTTTTTAGTAGAGAGTTCAAATAGAAAAAGAAGTCATGGCCATGCTATTTTGTACTCTCTGACAAAGGACAAGGGGACCAAATGGATAGTTCTCATCTGAGGCAGGCATACCGTTTACAGGCAGTTGGGTGGTACAATGGATAGAGTACTGCCCTTGGAATGAGGAAGACTTCTCTTCATGAGTTCAAATACAGCCTCAGTAACTTCCTAGCTCTATGACCCTGGACAAATCACTGTCTCCCTTAGTTTCCTCATCTGTAAAATGAGCTGAAGAAGGAAACGGCAAACCATTCAGTATCTTTGCCAAGAAAACAACTGAACCACAATGACAATGTACCATTAATTCATAACAATGGACTGTTAAGACTAGGGTGGCAATACATTGGTTTAGGTAAGATATCTGTCTAAAACTCTGAGTGATCTTTGCTACAACAGGTACCTCTCGGTGCTCTCATCTACTATATACCAGATCTCTTAAGGCTGACAAGCTAAGAAAAGTTCTAATAAATGGACATCGAGATGGGGAAGGGGAGTCCTGGGCAGAAGTGTTGGAAACATGTACTTTTGGTCTCAAGAAACCTACTTATAAGCATAAGCCATCCCCACTGGACATGAGCTGGGTGACAATTGCGGTGTTTTGACAATTCCTGGAAATAAGGCTATTGGGGAGGAGGGGGAAGAGAGAGAGTAGTTAGTTTTAATAGAATTATCCAGAATTCACTTGAATAGCCCAAAGACCCTACCACAATCAAGTGATTGGTTTCTAAAATACTTTATTTAAGTATATATTATTTCCAGTTTCTTAAAGGAGAAGATACCTGATCCTATCTGAGGAGGTCAGAATGATACACCAGGATGGGGAATGTGGATTTAATTAGCCTACTGAATATATTAGTGAAAATGATCCCCATTTACCCTGAAATGGATGCATGGGATCCTGAGTAGGACCTGAGGACTTCAACTGAGAGTACACCGATGGTATTGGTCTGAAAGTAAACTTGGTAGAGGTAGGCCTGGTCTTGAAAGGCGGAAAGCAAGAAACAAGTTTCATAAAGTATGATGACAGGCTTTAAGAGCAGTGAGCATGAAGTGAAAGCAACTGCAAATCTAAGATAGCAGCCGTGTTTGGGATAAAGAAAGCAAGGTTTTCAAATGCGTATCAATGAAACTCAAAGGCCAGGCTCAATAATTCAACAATACTTGAGTTTGAACCAAGAAAGTTCATATGCAACTTTACAAATGAGAAAACTGAGGCCCAGGGAAATGAAATGTGTTGCCCAGTTACACAGCTAATTACTGACGGAACCAGAACTCAAACCTAGGTCTCCTGACTCCGACTACAGCACTGCCTGTCACCCAAAGAGGATGCTCACTGGGAGAAGCTTATCCAGGTTTTTAAGTGGTGGCTCCAGCCAAAAGATATGACACCTCTGAAAAAAATGGTTTTCTTCCTGTGATTGGTCCATCCAATATTAAAGGTTACAATTAACTTTTGGCAGCCACTGCTTCTTGCTGGGCCAGCCAGGCTTCCCAGTTCTATCATTATTCAGCATGACCCTCTGTTCTTCGCAAGCCACGGAAAACAATAAATGTTTGCATGACTATGCTGGAAGAGGAAGGCAAAGGATAAGAATAGTTCACATTGCCATAGCATTTTGTCATCTACTCCACGTTTTTCTCTACAACTGAGGTGGGTAGTACCATGCTGTAACTGCCCTGATTTTACACTGAAAGTAAGAGAGCTTAAGAGAGCTTGGGATTTGCCCAAGGTCACATACCTAGCCAATAACTGAACCCACCACAGGTATAACTTTCAGACCAATGCTCTTTCCACAACACTGTGGCATATGGCACGCATTTTAGGCAGGTACATTGAGACAGGATTCTCTCTTCCAGCCTTACTGATTCCTCTAATGCTATGAAGTCCTCATTTAGGGATTTCTCTGCTCAGCTTCTGAAAAGATACAGAATAGCTTCTCTGTGCTCTCTAATGCTAATTATGCAAGACTGCCTACAAATCAGACCAATTCTCTTCATGACCAAACAAAGCTAGAAGACAATCTAAGAAGGAAATAAAAGAAAGGTTTTTCTCCCTTCTTGCCTAGGAATGCATATTTTACCAATCTCTTGCATGTAAAGGGGAAGGAGATGATTATTCTAATGACATAAATAAAATCTAGCAATTCAATTAGTGATCAGATGATCAGTTAGCTCATTTTATAGATGAGGAAACTGACTTGTGACTTGTCAATAGTCTCACAGTCATCAGAGGTGGGATTTGAAACCAGGTTCTCCAACCGACTAGGTTCTTTCTGCTGTACCATACTGCTTCTCTAGACCAACAATCTCTAAACTTTTTTTGATAGTATAACCTAGCAGTTAAAAAAAAAATGTTGAGCACATATTCCCAATGCAATACCTATTTATAAATTATATATAAATACTACTGTAGCAGTAATGTATATATTAAAAACATGAAATTAAACATTTTAAAGTGATGAGATAAACATGAAATGGTACTTTTTAATAAAGCAAATAGGGAGTCATTGGAGTTTGAGTAGGAAAGTGACAGCCAGTATTACACTTCAGGAAAATAACTTTGACAGCTTTATGGAGGATAGATTGGAATTAGGAGACACTTGAGACATGGAAACCAATTAGGATATTATTGCAATAATCCGGGCACGAGGACCTGAACCATAGGGTGGTGGCTCTGTGAGTAGAAAGGACAGATGGAGGAGGTATGGACATGGAACTGAGGGCTTGACTACTGTTTGGGTAAATGGATGTGATGTGGGGGAAAATGAAGATAAGAAGGTGACACGTATATAGAACCCATCTGGAAAGGCACTAAGAAATAGCAATGGCTATTAGTACATTTACTATCTATTGTACTGCATGTCTACCATCTTTGGACCAGCCAAGCTAAGTATAGGAGGCTCATCACCAGGTGGTAAATTTTTCAGCCCAGAGAAAAGATAATCTCAGAAGATTGTCAGAAGAAGATTCTCAGAAGACAACCTATTAAGTCCCAGATGGTTCAGAATGATCTCAGTGGGGATGGAGAGAGCACTTATGGTGGTAAAATTACAGATTCTACAAATATCAAAGTAAAAACAATGTGTTTTCATGAGCTTCATTTAGCCTCAGGTGAACAAGTATTTTTATTCTCACTTCATTGAAGAGTCCAAAGATTAGCAAAGTCAAATGGTCTACCCATGGCCACATAGCTATAGAATAACATCCTAAAGGGTTAGAATGGGGAAAGGAGATTATTTCTTTCTTACTCTTCTCACTCTCAAGATATTTGCTCTAACTCCTTCCAGCTTCTCATTTCCCAAAGAGGTATTTTAGTGACTTAAAAGCAGGAAAAGAGGCTTCCTTGCTTAGAACTACACATGCTCACAATCTCAGAAATTACTTGATGGGCACTTTCACTCATCTAAATTTACCTGGGCATGATGGCAGCTGCCCACTCAATTTTCCTTTAAAAATTACGAATGTATGTGATAATTGTAGGTCTGCTGGCAGCTCATCCATTTTTACAAAGTGCAGGAATAGTCATCTAAAACCTATAAAATGTCACAGCCTGTCATCACTGCAAAGACGCTGCCATTATTTAAATTAGGCCATGAGTGATGTTTTTTTTTTTCACCAGGATGGCTTTTCAGATGGTGATATGCTGCCAGCAAGCCACAATAAACTGGCTTTAAGCATCCTCAACCCATTAGTCCCATCCCTAATTTGGTGCTTTCAGGAAAGCAAACAGATAATAAAAAAAGATGTTCTCTTTGTTTATGCCCCAAGAAGCCCTTGGGGAAACATTTATGCCCTAATTACCTGAATATGAGTTGAGCATTATGGCTTCAGCAGGTAGATGAAATAAATTGTTCTCCTTCATTGTCCAGGTCCAAGAACACCCTTGGTCAGAGGGCTCTTTCTGAATCAGAAAGACTGATTTTAAATCTTTTCTCTTTCTAACTATAGGTCTTTATTTGCTGCTGCTTGCACAACATCCACTTATCCAGACTAAATTTATATTCAGGTATCTCAAAGAGATGTGTTGCATTCAGAGTGAAAGGCCAGTTGGAGCTGTGGGAAAAATAAGCAAAGCATCCAAGTCAATTCAATTCAACAAACATTTATTAAGCGTCTGCTACATGCAAAGCACTTTGCTAGAGGTTGAGGAGTAAGACGGGGCTCAATGCTCATGTTAAAATGGAAATGGTCAGCAAAATACACACAAATCACAACTGGGAAGAACCTTTTAGCCAATAAGGCAGAATCTCCTAGATAGTGGTATCACTAAGGCAGAAACACCAGAGACCTTTAATTCTTGAATCAGTCTTCCAGAGGGAAACTGTACCTTCCGATTTCTTCCTTCTGTAGAGAGATTACAACTCTTAGAAGTGCAATTCCTGGGAATCTTGATAATCTTGTATCATTTGACCACCCGTTCAAATGTTGTCATAGGTCTCTCATTAAGAAAGAAATCAAATTGTCAAGCAATTTGGTTCTCCTGTCGCCTACCACATCCCCCAAAAAATTTAACTCCATCCATGAACTTAACCCCATCATGAGGACCCAAGAGTTCATCTACTAACCACAAATTAGCTTAATTAATAAGTTAATTAGTCTACTATCCATGAAGAACTGTCTTAAGAGCTGAACTCTACTGCTAGACAATCTGGTAGATTTCAGCTCTTAAGATCATTCCACATGGGTACAAGAAGGGCAAATGTCAGAACTGATGGAGATTTGTACACTGTTGCCCATTATTAACAAAACAAAGTTGTATAATTAGACTAATTTTCCCTGCCATTGTTTATGTGGTTTTCTTAAAACCTGATCCCATATGTCACTGTGGTATAGAGTTGACTCTGGATTCTTAAAGGCAAGCAAGCTACAACATCACAAGACAAGCTCTAGTAAGTCCAATCCAGCTGAGAAGGCTTTGAATATGAGCCCCACAATGGACTCTATATCTGCCATCCAAGGAACATTCAAGCTAAATGTTGAAGAGATTCATCACTAGATGGTTGGTCACCAAGTGATTTTTTCAAAAACATTTTTACATTATGGGGACCCATGAAGACCATCTACTAAGACAATGAGGGGGTGTTAATATAGTTAATGACTGAGATCTGCTGAATTGATGCTTCACAGATGAATTCCTGCACCTCTGTGGTATTAAAGTACTTTACACAACTTGTTTGAGGATACAGAAAGTACTTATCAATCAGTGTTAGGTTAGGTTTTTGATACTCCTAGAAATGCTTCCAAGACTACAACATGAGAAAAATTAAAGGAAGTTAGGAATCTAAAGGACCTCAATAAACTTAAGAAGTAATAATGTTTATTGTAATAATAACAACTGACATTTACATACCACTCCATAGTTAAATATTCTTTACATAACATGGTTTATCTAAGTGTCCCAACAACCCTGTGAAGTAGTCTATTATGATCTCTATTTTATAGACAGGGAAACTGAGATAAGAAAAGTAAAGTAACTTGCCTAAAGGCACTCCTAGTTAGTAGTGAAGCTGGGACTCAAAGTCAATTTCAATTACAGTACCCCCATGCCTCCAAGACCTCATTAATTAAGTAGAATAAAGATCATAGGATTACCTATTAGAGGTGAAAGGGGAGCTCGGAATGTTTTGGAACAAGGGAATGACATGGTAGGACCTGAGCCTCAGGAAGAATATTCTGGCAACTTTGTAGAGGATGGATTGGAGAGGGGAGTAACTGGAAGTAGGTAGATCAATTAGGGAGACAATCTTAATAGGTGAAAGGTGATAACGGCCTAAACTAAATGACAGGTATATAAGTGGGAAAATGTGAGGTTTCAATTGAGTGGTGGAGCCAGAAGCAAGATTGCAGTGTCTGGAGGAGTGGATGGGTGGCATGAAAGATGGATAGAAGTCACAGACAATTATTTCTAGTGTTTGTAAGTGAAAGGAAGTAAAAACTTAGGATGATATCTGGAGAGGAAGGGAGGATCAAATGAGGCTTTAAAAATTAGACAGAACTAAGCAAATTTGTAGGAAATTGATACAAGGAGAGAATGAAGATGGTAAATGAAGGAGATGAAGTGGGTTGAGGAGCAAGCTTCTGAAAAAGACAGAAATAAATGGATGGGGTCAAGGGCATATGTAGAGAGATTGGGCATGGCTAGGAGAAAGGCAACCCCTTTCTCAGCATCAAAAATAAAATATCAAATAAGGGAAAATGTAGAGGAAATTTGTGTTATGGGCCAGGGAAGAAAAGAGAGCTCATGGATGACATCTATTTTTTGTTAATCAAGGAAAGATAAGGACATCTACTGTGGGGAAGGGGAAATAGAAGAGGCACTAGGAATTTGAGAGAGGTTTGGAAAAACAACTGAGAATAATGTGATAGTCTACAAAGGAAAAATGAAAACTTTTCCAGGAAGCATTGAGGACCCAGTTAAGACTGGACAATATGAATCTCTAGTAGACATCCTTTATCCACGACTCAGAAATGAATGGAAAAGGCAGATGGAGAAGGTAATCCATGGGGGAAGATTTGATTCGGATATGAGGAATACAGCAAGACAAAGAAGGAAGGAAGTCATGCAATTCAACAGTATAGTTAAACTGATCAACCACAGAGTCAAGAAGTAAACGAAAAGAAGAAATTAAAGCCAGACTAGAGGTGATGGAATAAAACAGGGAGAGACTAAGGGTTATGGTCCAGACAAAGAATAAATGTAACAGAGTAAGAAGGGATGAAAGAAGAGGGAGAAGTAGAAGAACAGGAGACAGTGACCAGGGAGGGGGAGTCTCTGAGATCAAAATAAGGGATGTGGTATAGTTATAGGTGACAATGAAATCTAGGGCATGACCATCCCTCTGTGTGGGTAAGGTAGAGTCAAGCCATAAGTAAGTCACTGAGGAAGTTAATTAACTGGTAGGGCAGAGCATTTGAAAGAGCACCAACTTGAATGTTTCATGTCCCCAACTATAAGGGCAGAGTTTGGACAAGAGAGAAAGTAGACCAAGTACTGATCTCCTTGCATATGAAGAATCCTAGAGAAAAAAATATTTATGGTTCCCTCCTTTCTCTGTCTTTACTGAGAACAGAGGGAAGAGTGAGCTTAAACGTCAGTACCAAAGAGTTAGATTTGATGCAGGGAAAAATTTCCTGAGAGTGAAATTTTTGTTAAATTGTAACAAGGGTAACAACTGATTCTTTCTCCAGAGGCATTTATAAATTTGACTAACTTCTCATACATGTAGCACAGTCTAGCTATACTCCTCCACCGGGAAGCCAAAGAATGAACTACAACATCTCTTTGGTGCCATATGATTTTTCCAAAAAAACCAAAAATCATTCCAAAGAAAAACATCATTGACAAATGCAAATAAATTGAAACAACAGTGACATCTAGTGTAAGATTTCACAATAACAACCGACCCTGCCAACACAGACCCTGAATAAATTCCTACATACTTGAGTCAGATTAAAACTAATTAATTTTTTTAAACCTAGATGCAAACTTGTTACAAGATTTCCCCCCCATACACATCTGAGTTATGTATACTTAAGGGAAAAGGAATTCTAGAATCATCAGGCTGACTGATCACTGAGCCCACTAGAGGGAACTACAATATTACAATTTAAGTACTTGGATAGTCACAGTTTAAAGGCTAAAACCCTACAGAATTAGCAGCTGCTTAATTAAATTTGTAACAGCCACATTGCTTATGCATGTCTTAGGTTTTCCAGATCTGCCATTAGGTACAAAGTGCAAGGGCCAAGACAGTCTAGCAGCTGACCCTGCCAGCAATTTGGACAATTTGGAAAGCAAATAAAGTTTATCCTTGAAGTCTTCCTTCTGGTGCCTTTTAAAATGCTCTTCACCCTGGATTCCCAGGCTCCTGAGGCTGCGCATCCCCCTTGGCTCTCTACAATTTCAAAGAAAGACAATTATTTGCTCCAAATCTTTCCTAACCTCCATATGCTCAGACAAATTTTACCCGATCATCAGAGACAAGTGCTAAGTAACTGGCTTACTAATGTGATAGACAAATTGGTTCTAATTTATAAAAGGGGTTATATTCTTTTCAGATGTGCGGCGTAACAGGGACCTTTAACACCTTCACTAAGAGTAAATGATGATCATGAAAATTTCAGACACCATTTGAACAGAAGGCCATTTTGCTGCTACTCATAATATATCATAAAGATAGTTGAAAGAGACATCTCTGACTTGGAAAGGGTGACTATTGGGGGTTTTATAATTAGTCTACATAGTTGCTAATTAGAGGTATTCAATAACTCAGGACAGGTAAGTGACACAATAGATAGAGTACTGCGCTTAAAGTCAGGAAGACCTGAGTTGAAATCCAGTGACCCTGAGTGTCTCAGTTTCCTGAACTATGACATGGGGATAAATAATTGCACCTACTTCCAAGCATTGTTGTGAGGATCAAATAAGATAATTGCTAAGTACTTAGCACAGGACATATTAAGTACACAGTAAGCACTCCATAAAAGTTAACTGTTATTATTATTAATACAAAAACCCATGCTATATCACAAAATTAATGTATCAAACCTTTATGAAGTGCTAGGTGAAATTTTTAAATATCCAAAGGCCTAAGATTTACAGATCAACAAAAATGAATCTAAGAAAAAGGGGAAGTCAGAAAATCCAAAGTGAGAGCAAAAAATCCTTGGCAATGGTCATCATTCAAATGGTTTTTTATCACCAATGAATCCTTTAATAGCTTCTGTCTACCTAATGTTCCCACTTCTCTGTCAACGTCATTCACACTTCTGTTTTAAAGGATTACATTTTAACTGTCTGGACTGCTAAATAAAGTATAGTACAGAAATATAATGGAATAAAATTCTGCCATAAGAAATAATGAATTTTGGGGTGGAGCCAAGATGGCAGGCTAGAAAGACACATATACTCTAGCACTTCCCCCACAGCCCACAAAATACCTGTAAAAAATGATTCTCAACTTCTGCTTCTAGAGCAGCAGAAGCCACAGAACGACAGAGTGAAAGAGGTTTCCAGCCAAATGTAACCTGGAAGGATAATAGGAAAGGTCTATCTCATGGGATGCTGAGTGGAGTGGAGCCCAGCCCTGACCCCATGGCATTGGGAGGAACAGGACCTGAACAGACCTCTAGGGCAGTATTCCAAGCAGGGAGAGTCCCACATCCCTCAAACCACAAGTGACAAAGAAAGTTCCAAAGGTCAGTGTAGGAGGGATTTCCCAGCTGGGAGAGAGGGGAACAGAGTTCCTCCAGCACTGGTCCCAGGCAGCAGCAGCAGTGGGTGGCTGGTAGCTACGTGGAAGCAGCTTAGGTCCATTGTCCAGGCAGCTCAGCTTAAAGCCTCTGGGGAAATTGAGCAGCTGATCTGAACCTCAACCCTCAGTGGTGGCCCTGCCCCCACCCAAAGCCCCTGGGGGAGTTGAGCAGCTGATCTGAATCTCATCCTTGAACATGGTACTGAGGAGAGGAGGAACACTAGGACCCTCCTTTTGACAAAGGATTCAGAAGTCAAGTAACTGGCTGGGAAAATGCCCAAAAAAGGGGAAAAAAATAAGACCATAGAAGGTTACTTTCTTGGTGAACAAATGTCTCCTTCCATCCTTTTGGATGAGGAAGAACAAGGCATACTGTCAGAGGAAGTCAAGGCCTCTGCCTCCAATATCTCCAAAATGAATATGAAATGGACTCAGGCCATAGAAGGGTTTGAAAAGCATGTCAGCAGCCTGCTAAAGGAGAGCCACAAAAATGCTGAGGAAAATAACACCTTTAAAAGGAGGCTAACTCAATTGGGAAAAGAGGTCCAAAAAGCCAATGAGGAGAAGGAGGCTTTAAAAAGCAGAATTAGCCAAATGGAAAAGAAGGTTCAAAAGTTCACTGAACAAAATAGTTCTTTAAAAGAGAGAGTGGAGTTCAGGGAAGCTAATGACTATGAGATAAACCAAGAAGTTAGAAAACAAAATCAAAAGTTTGAAAAAAATTGAAGATAATATGAAACATCTCACTGAAAAAATAACTGACCTGGAAAATAGATCCAGAGGAGACAATTTAAAAATTATGGGACTACCTGAAAGCCATGATCAAAAAAAAGAGCCTAGACATTAACTTCCTCGAAATTATCAAGGAAAGCTGCCTTGATGTTCTAGAACCACAGGGTAAAATAAATATTGAAAAAATCCACCAATCACCTCCTGAAAGAGATTCAAAAAGAGAAACTCCTATTGTAGCCAAATTTCAAAGTTCCCAGGTCAAGGAGAAAATACTGCAAGCAGCTAGAAAGAAACAATTGGAGTATTGTGGAAATACAATCAGGATAACACAGGATCCGGCAGCTCTACAATAAGGGATCAAAGGGCTTGGAATAGGATATTCCAGAAGTCAAAGGAACTAGGATTAAAACCAAGAATCACCTACCCAGCAAAAGTGAGTATAATACTTCAAAGAGAATAAATGGCCATTCAGTGATATGTAGGACTTTCAAGTATTCATGATGAAAAGACCAGAACTGTATAGAAAATTTGACTTTCAAACACAAGAATCAAGAGAAGCATGAAAAGGTAAACAGGAAATAGAAATCATAAAAGACTTTCTAAAGCTGAACTGTTTATACTCCTACATGGAAAGATAATATTTGTAACTCTTGAGATTTTCCTCAGTATTTGGGTAGGTGGAGGGATTATACACACACACACACACACAAGCACACACACACACATAGACAGAGTATAGGTTGAGTTGAATCAGAAGAGATGATATCCACAAAAATAAAATAAAATAAAAATTAATGGGTGAGGGAGGAAAATACTGGGAGGAGAAAGGGAGAAATGGAATGGGGCAGGCTATAACTCATAAAAGAGATAAGAAAAATCTTGTTCAATGGAGGAAAAAAGGGAAAAAGGGGAAAAGTGAAGCTTATCCTCTTCACATATGGCTTAAAGAGGAAATAACATGCTCACTAAATTTGGTATGAAAATCTATCTTACACTACAGGAAAGTAGGGAAGAAGGTGACAAGTGGGGTGAGGAGAATGATTGAAGGGAGGGGAAATGGGAGAAGGGAGTAACCAGAAATAAACACTTTTGGGAAGGGACAAGGTCAAATGAGGGAATAAAAAAAGGGGAAGATAGGGTAGGATAGAGGACAATATAGCTAGTATTATACAACATGACTATCACAGAAGTCTTTTGCAAAATGACACATACATAGCCTGTATTGAATTGCTTGCCTTCTCAGTGGGGATGGCGAGGGAGGGAGGGAGGGAGAGAAGTTGGAATTCAAAGTATTAGAAACGAATGTTGAGAATTTTTATTGTATATAACTGGGAAATAAGAAACACAGGTAATGAGGTATAGAAATTTATCTTGCCCTACAAGAAAAGAGAGAAGATGATGATAAGGAAAGGGTGGGGTATGATAGAAGAGAGGGTTCTTTGAGGGAAGGGGTAATTAGAATGCAAGGTATTGTGGGGTCAGGGAGGGGAAAGATGGGGAGAAAAATTGGACCTCAAAATTTTGTGGAAATGAATGTTGAAATCTAAAAATAAATAAATAAATGCAATGAAAAATGTTTAAAAATAAAAAAAGAAATAATGAATTTTAAGAATTCAGGTTCGTGTAAAAAGATAGGCAAGCTGATGCAGAGTGAAGTAAACAAAACTACAAACAAATACACAATGAACACAACAAAGTAAATGAAATGACCCAAAATTAAACTGAAAATTGTAATTATAATGACCAAGTCTGGCCTCAAAAAAGAAAAAAAGAAATGCACCTCATTCCCTTCTTCACAAAAGGGCATAGAACTTTGCATGTTATGTGTCTAAGTTAATGTGGAATAGCTTATTCTCCTCTGTTATTTTTTATTTCTTTATATAAAAATTGCTCACTGTAGGAGAAAGGAAGTATGTACTCAGAAATGAAGGAGACACAAAAAAGATATCAACAAAAATTTGAAAACAAAAATTAAAATATGGCTTTTTTAGTGAAGAAATATGGCCTTTAAAAAAGCAATCACATTAATTCTCCACTCTCAGTTTTGTTTTCAAAATAGAAACTGAATAAATTTGGACTTCCCTTGACAACTCTAACTTAGAAATTGTCAAGAACTTTTCTGACATTAATTCCTTATCAGTTTATCAAAAATCACAGTGCTTATACCTAAAGATTGTATTTTATTGTCCATTCAGTTGGTGCTCTGTAAGGGTAATAGTAGCTTAAATTCCCATATCCCTCAACCTTTTTCAAAATAGGAGGCCCACATACCCACATTTTAAAGTTCTCCTTGATTCTCCAGATAGTATTAACTGGCTTAATATTGTGTAGCCAAATATTCTTATAGATATCACTTCAACTTAAAAACCACTTAAATGCCTACTATGTAGAAGGATTATAAGGTGATGGTAAACATTTATGTCTGCACACTAACCACAGCTATGAGAAATCATTCTAGCCTCCGCTAGAATGAATACCTTTAGGATGTTTCAAAGCTCCCCCTGCCCCAATTCTAAATTAGATTTTCCTTTCCCTGAAGTAAACACATTTGCAGTCAGGACCTAGAGGTAGAATTGGGAAACAAGTCATAGAAAACATGAGCCCTAAGAATTGAACCACAGTATAGTCTGCATTGCAATTCCAAGAAAGCTTATAATAACTTGTACAGGAGAGATATGTACAGAAATGTTCTCCTAATTTTTTCAATTTTCAAAGCCATCAGGATCAGTTTGGTTGAGATCCTTTGGGGAAGAACTGAATTCATGTCATTTTTGAACAGTCCTTTTGGGAAAATAGCAAACATTACAGGAAACTTTACCTAATTAATGTCATCCAGCTCCAGCAATTCCTTTTGCTCTCATTTTAGAAAATTTTCTGAACCATATTTCAACTCAATGGGTAACAAGTCCTTTTTCTCTCTCAAAAATCCCAAGATGCCAACCATCATGGAGCCACATATACAGTATTTACAAAAAAAAAAACCTCTGGCACACTAATATCTGCAAGGTGGTAGGAAAGCATAAGACAATGAAAGGTCAGGAATAACATTAAGATAAAGCACTTCATACTTATCACAATTACATTTAATAAGGTTACATTTATGAGTAGAAAACTGCATCAATTGAGTACATTTTCAAGTCATTATTATATAGGAAACAATAAGCTCAACACATTTAATAAGATTCTTTTACCACTTCTGAGTAATTATTTGAAGCAGTAACATGGCTAAGGAAGCTAGGTACAGTTATGGGGTTTAGAATCTAACAATAGCATCTGATCACCAAAGGAGTCAGTTCATTTTCTACACCAAAAAGCTCAGTGTCATCTTTCAAAATTCAGGTCACATTTCCTTGAGATTACAAAATTTAGAGTTGGAAGGGATCTTAGAAGTCATCTAGTTCAATTCTAGAAGCTGGAGAAGTTAAACAATATGCCTACAGCTATACGAGTAATAATAGAATTTTTAAAATAGGTAATAACAAAATTCAAAATCAGATCAGGTCCTGACACCAAGCCACGCACTCCACACCACATTGCTTTTAAGAAATTGCCACATTGGTAATTAGGAAATCAGATCATTAGGAACTTTGGAGAGAGTAGTTTGAGTTGAGTGATTATGTTGGATACCAAGACTGTCTGACGAATAAATGAGAAAGTAGAAACAAATGCTGAAGACTTTTTCTAGGAGTTCGGGGTTAATGGAGATGAGAGATGTAGGATAATATCTTGAGGGGATGGTAGGGCCTAGTAAAGAATGTTTTTCAGGATGGGGTTGATTTGGGCATGTTTGAAAACAATAGGGAAGGAACTAGTAGATAGGGAGATGATGACGATTCAAGAGAAAGTGTTTGATCGAATTTACAATCTACTGCAGAAGACAGGAGGGATCAAATCAAGGGTATTTGTAGGGTGGTTATCCTTTGGCAAGTAGAAGGGCTGCCTCCTTATCAAGGACTGAGAGGAAAGGAAGAGAAAGTTGGGAAATTATCAAAGAGTTTTGAGGTAAAGAGGATAAGAAAAGAGAAAGGAAACTGAACAGTCTCAATTTTCTTAGTAAATTAAGAGGCAGAATCTTCAACTCAGAGAGAGAGAGGGAGGGAAGGGGAAGGAGAAGCTGTAGGAGACTAGAGGAGACACAAGAGTGACAGAACTGAAATCTAAATACAGGGCCTTTGACTCCAAATCCAGTGTCACTTCTGCTAGACCATAGTGTCTCCTTTAATTAGCTTAAATCTTTTCCTGATGATGTCATTAAGTGAGCAAAATCAGAAAAAGTGGTCATAGGCTCTACTTTCCTCATGGGGTGGCCAGTCATTTAAACTATTTATCAACTTGAGTCTTTCAATGTCAGCACTTATTAGGCACCTACTTGTAACAGGCACCATGCCAGGGGATGGAGATAAAAAGACAAAATAGTCCACTACCCTCAAAGATTTTTTTTTTAAATTTCCTGGGGAAAAACAACATTCACAGAGATAAGAAAATACCAAATAAGGACAAAGCTATTGTCTTGTGAGACTCAAACATTAAAAACTGGGAGAATCAGGAAAAGCATCATTAGAGATAGCCCTTGGGCCTTATAAGTCACAAAGGGAACTTGGAGTTCTCAGACATCTATCCATGCTACAAATATATCAGAATGAGATCTTACTACAGCCATTACTTTGACTGATTAATACGAAACGGCAGGAAGAGAAACCAGTTATTCCAGGTGAATGGCTTATACACAAACAAGTTTGAACTGGTTAATACAATGCAGCAACTACTAAATTAAATTTACTTGTTCATGATGTTTTGACTATCACAAGGCAAATAGGTCTGCGTTGTAACTTACAAATCACAGCTGTCACATCTTTTACTGGAGTTAAAATGGAAAGGATCCTAGAGTTGAGTTTGAACACTGGCTCTTCTGTTTATTACCGAATGTGAGCATGGTCAAGTCAGTTCCCTTCTGAGATTTCACTTCATCTATAAAATGGGGGGTTAGACTATTTGATCACTAAGGCCCCTTGTAGTTACTGATTCTATGATCCTATAATCTATAAACCAATAAATTTATTATAATGTCAAATATTATTGTCAGTGATTTGATTTAAATATCCATGATGCACCTACTTTGTTAAAGACACTGTGCTAAGTGGTGAGTTATGCAAGATGAAAATCAACACAGTCCCTACTCTCAAAGGGCTGTGACAGACATAAAAGGGAAATCAAGGCAAAGCACTATATGAAAATTTGCATAGGGAGAAATTGCTTTCAGTTGGGAAATAAGTGAAGGCTTAATAGAAAAGGTAGTATTTAAGGTGGTCCTTGAAGGAAAAGGAGGATTTCAGAGTAACTTCAAGGCATGAGTTGTGAGAATATGCAAGGACATTGTGGCCAAATTCCTGAGTTCCCTGGTCAAGGAGAAAATATTGCAAGTAGCTAGAAAGAAACAACTCAAGTATTGGGGAAATGCAATCAGGATAACACAAGATCTAGCAGCTTCTACATTAAGGGATCGATGGGCATGGAATATGATATTCCAGAAGTCAAAGGAACTAGGACCAAAACCAAGAATCACCTACCCAGCAAAACTGAGTATAATACTTCAGGAGAATATGCGAGGACAGAGGCAAAGGAGTGTAGTTCCATTTGGCTAGGATGTATCACAGACTTAAAAGCTGGAAAGGAACACAAGAGACTATCTAGTCTGACTCCATTCATCCTTTTACAAATGGAGTTTATGAATGTCAATAGTCTGTAGAAATACAAACTGCAGCTAGACTTTTCCAAATCTTAAGTTCCAAGCTTAGAAATTTTTCACTGGCAATAAAAAGTCATTGAAGATTTTTGAACAAGGGAGCAATATTGTTCCCAAGTCTTTCATGGATAGTCTTCCTGAAAGCCCTAGAGGCCTTCCTCTGCTTCTCCCCACCAAAACAGAACATGAATATCAGACATACAGCTAAAAGGGATAAAAATGAAATTGTCCCTGCCCTCAAGGAGCCAATATTCTACATTTCTACATCAGTACATTTTCAAAATGTGTACACATATACTGTCTTAAAAAAAAACCATATGCAAGATATTTGAAGTGAGATCACCTCTCCTTAAATAATTTCCTAAAAATAAGTAAGACATTTAGGGAATGGAAAAAGAATAGGAATATTAATTCTTTCAGACTATTGGGACATCATTTATTGCTCTGTGATATTACATAAAAGTTGGTGCTTATTACAAATAGAGCAAAGGGTATCTCATGAATATTCTAAACACTTAAGTAGTAGCAGTAATTAGGTATCACGAAGAACAGAAACATGCTAGAAAAAACATTACAACAGTATGTTGAGAAAATTTAATAAACCTAAGTGTACAAAATACAAATTACACCTATTTCATTTCGCATAAATCTTCTGAGACTTCTCCATGAACAAAGTAGAAGTTGTATGCCTAATTGAAATGATAATTTCTGAACATCATGAATAACATGTATGAATTCACAATTCTTGTTAAATTTAAAAGAAAAGCAACATTGAAGCACATGAAATAAACTTTATATAGGAACAAGCAACGTTTGAGCAACATGATGAGAAACGTAATTTTTGTGTTTGCTAAAAAAACAGCTCGCATTTTTAGGACAGGCACTGGACTTGTGACTTCACAAGGACACTCTCTGTGGACGAGGACATCCTCACTACTAATCCAGGTTACCACCCTTTCTGCAACTTATAGAATTGCCTAGAGCACTAAGAGGTTGCCTGACTTGCCATTGGTCACAGGGTCAAAGTGTGTTAGAGGTGTTCCTGGCTCTCTATTATGCTAGGTTCATGTCTTTTTAAGAAAAGCATTTGAAGTACTAATTTCAAGTCTTTTTCTTATAATGTTATGTTCTAAAAGTCAGGATGACTCAGAACCTGTCTTCTCATATCTGTCTTCTTCATATCAGTACTTACCTTCTCCAGATCACTATATGATACGTTTGGTTTTGAAATATGGTATTAGTCACAAAACAAGCTGGTTGTGGCTCAATCTGGTTTACCTAGCACACAGAAATATGATAATAGCTGACATGTTTATTGATTCTCAGTTTGCAAAATGCTTTACCTAAGTTATCTCACTTGATCTATCTAACTCTGCAGGAGCAGTAGAGCTAAGGGTATCATTCTTATTTTACAGATGAGGGAACTCAACCTCAATAAACTATGAAGACTTTCCTGAGATCACACAGCTTGTGGTATGGGAGCTACTATTTGAACCCAGATCATCTTATTCCAAATCCAGTGTCTTTTTTCAACATCTCCCAGGTGCCTGATAGTACAAGTACCTGCTTTTAGAGGAAGAAGAAAATTTTATCCTAATTTTACTATGTTTCCACAAAGAAAGGGTTATCAGTCTTCATAGGAAAAATGAAAAGTACATTTCAAATCTGTTAAAGGCTTCCACATTAGTTTTTGCACATGGTTTAATACGAAAGGATACATATGTAGCAAATGAAATGTTCATTTTCTAACAAAAATTCTCTTTCCCTCTTCTTCCGGCTGTCTCTGAAGCAGGGATCAGTTATCACCTCCCCATGGTACAGTTAAGCAATGTCCACGGAAGCTACTAGCAAGTCCACAATATAGACAGGGTCCCAGGAGAAAAAGGAAAGGCTGCCAGTTAGTTATGCAGCAATGTATTTATTGGAAATTAATCAGACATTACATTAACTTGATGGAGATAAAACAAAAGAGCAAAGTACAACGGGTGCAACCTAAAAATCACAGAGAAGAAAACATGTTCATTTTCATAGAATATCTGAGTTGCTTTAATCTCCGAACGCTATGCTGACTACAGGTTCCCAAAGGCTTTTTATCCTTTAGGTTTGTTGGTACAGGATGGTACAAGTATAGGTAGGAACAAGAGGCTGCACCAGGTCATGCAATTCCAAAGTTCAGTGTTCTTCCCACTACAGCACACTCCTTGCTGTTATTCAGACTCAAATCATAGGTTTATTCCCACTCCAGATGTTTCATTACTCGATACGGTATTACACATTTAAAGCCTTTAGTCCCAGAAATGAAGAGAGAATGAATAGCACATGTTTATTAAAAAATGAGGGGTATGTTTCACAATTTTCTGAAAGAGATACATTACAAAAACATATCACATATTACTACCAACAACAGGCTTGACACTCAAGCTTTGATTACACGGAAGCTGATTTAATTTGAGAATCATCCAACCCGCTCCCTTCCCACCTTTTCTGCTACTCTGCAAGTTTGATCACTTCATTCTCCTCCTTTGTATCTCAGTACAGAGATTTAGGAAAACTGAAAAAAGTTAAGCCTAAATCAGTTGAAATGGTTCCCTTTTAAAACATTCTTTTTTGTTTTGCTTTTCTAACTTCAGCCTGAAGTACGATGGATAAGAGAGAATTAACTAGGTTGATTCAAAGTAGTAAATTCCTTTCTTTGAAGACCTTTTAACTATGAACTCCCCTGTCCCAAAATGAAAATCAGATACAACAGGCCATGGAAAGAAATTGCAGCAATGCATTTATTGGAAATTACAGACATTACATTAACTTGATGGAGATAAAACAAAAGAGCAAAGTACAACTGGTGCAACCTAAAAATCACAGAGAAGAAAATGTGTTCATTTTCACAGAATATCTGAGTTGCTTTAATCTCTGCACACTGTGCTGACTGCAGGCTCCCAAAGGCTTTTTATCTTTTAGGCATGTTGACTAAAATTCATTTTAAATAAAACTAGAGAGTATCCTTTTCCGCAGCTTACACCTATGCGTGATTCAGCCCAGTCAAAATATGATGTCCATGTCCATACACATGAGATAAATCCTGGTACCAGGGCATAGCAGAAACATAGAAATATATACATAAATGTAGCCTTTCGATGCATTTATTAAATTCAAGATAGGAAGAAAATCTTTCTACTGTCAGAGAAATAATTCTGTTACAATAAAATATTCCATAGAGGACAATCAGTTAGTTGCCCAGATTTCATAAGGTACCTAGACTTTCCATCTAATGAAAGAGAACTTTAACTTACATAACTTTATTTATAAGACTTTTCTTCAGAAACACAAAAACAATGTCAGTTATTACAGCCAGCACAGGTACTACCGTTACGGGATTCACGACTGTAGTGCACAAACAAGATTCAGAGGTGGTCACGTTCCAGCACTTTTCTCTCTTAGTATTCTACCGTCCACTGCAAAGTAAACTTCTCACTGAAGAGAGGCAGTCCAGACAATGAGTCAGCAATTACATAAAATTATTTTAAAAAAACAGGGATGCTAAGTACTGCTGAAAAGCAAAAACTGCTTCATCATTTACTTTTCTGCGTCTCCTTTTATAGATGTTATTTAAGAATTGATTCTTTATATGGCAAAAATGTATGGGGAGGGCAGAGTTTGTAACTGAAGTCTGACTAACATCCTTCCAAACAACCTGACTGGCTGAAGATCTAAGTAGTTTATTTGTGCTTGGATAAAACGCTGGGAGTCAGAATTTAGACTGTAGTCCTGGGATGGGTATGAGGCTACATTTTCCATTTCCCATTAAGAGACTTTAAAAAATAATTTTGTTCTAATTCAGTTCACAGTTTTGCTAAATTTTACATGGAAAAAGGAAGGATATCATAGTCTATTTCTGTCAACTGTGAAGAGAAATATCTTATTATTACAACATGGCATTTGTAGAAAGCCAAGTATTGCTGGCAGAGAAAAATCTGAGTTTACTTCTCAGACCTTCTTCAAAACAATTAGAACAAAAATTGGAATTTTGAAATGTGTTTGGAGAGGAAGAAAGTAAATCCTTGTGTTTTACAGAGTATCAAGTAAAAGGGAAGTTCACAATTACCAGGTCATTTTGAGTAACAAATGTAGACAGGCTAGACATTTAAGTTCCAAAGTGGGGGCTATTTTGTGGCCTAATTGATCCAGCTTGGCTGTCAACATTGGTCCAGTTAACGATATAATTACAAACTCCTCCCCTTACTTAGGGTATTCCAGGCAAAACATCTTTGTAATCTATTTAGCCACACTGCTAAAAAATGATGCTTACCCCGAGTGAACATGCATGTGGAAGCAACATGCTAAAGATGGCACATAACAGGTAGGGACGGATATGTACCACATTCCCTGAAAAGTCACATGAAAGTGATTGTCAGTCACAGTCATAATCCTCCCATAAACAAGTCAGTAGAATTTATGACAGGCACATATGCATTTACACAGATTTTCAACAAAAAAAAGTGAAACATGCTGTTTTCTTTGGAGAAAAAATACATTCATTTCTTCAAGTATTATTCAATACATAAAGACACAACTTTATTTCACTACAAAGACAAAAAAGATTTCACATGTGTACAGGGAAGTTTTGCTTTTTCTTCCCTCTGGCAAAGTTTACTCTCTTTTTATTTGCTCTAAATATACATCTCTTTGTCTTTTCTGAAAGCATGAATTTCTTGTTAAATTTCCCTTTATGTCTATGTACACAATCAAGAGAAACAAAACACTCAACATGAATGCTTTTAACAGTTTGAGATTTGCAGATTGGAATTACAAGCCCATTTGATACTACTGGAGATTCCAAACTAGTGGTAGGTGATTCCATTCCATTGAGTCTCCTGAGACTGTCCAGAAACATGCATATGACTCCTTTCCTTTTAGCATCTTAAACTGCACTGCCTGCTCAGGTAGCACTCCTTAAATTATGGCTTATTTGCTATTCTTGCTTTATTATTTGGGTTACAGTTTACTTCCCTCAACAGCAGTTCACAATCAACTAGGGCATCTGCTGGCAAGTGCTTCCTGATTTGTTCCACAGTCTTTTGGTAGGTCAATTTCTCCTGTTCCAGGGATCGGATTAAGGACTTCATTTTGGTCTCTCGAGTCAAAAGATTTTCAAGGTTGGATTCTAAGCTCTGGATTTTAGCATGAGCCACCTGTTTAAAAATTTTAAAAATATATACACACACATATTATGTAAACTGTGTATACACATATACACACATATATTTTAAATTTCTATTCTAAATTTTATTATCATTTGATAATGACACTTGCCACCACAGAATGTTAGAAATGGAAAAAGACTCAGAAATCATCTAACCCAACCCATTCATTTAGTAACGTAATTTCATCAAGGAACAAAATCTTAAATTCATTATTATGTGTAATGCCTCTATGAAGTACTACACATCAGGGTCTTTAGAACCGGAAGTCCTAAACATTGGAAAGCTCAAGAGGCCCTAGGGGACTTAGACCTTAGAAACAATGAAAAGTCTAAGTCTCTAGGAGCCAGAAGCACTAGAAGCCCTGGACAAAGTCTAAGTCTCTAGGAGCCAGAAGCACTAGAAGCCCTGGACAACATCGGAACCAACAGAGGCAAGGAGCCAAGTATATATTCCATGTCTAAGTTCTCTTCTAGCTGTACCTCATTTCCTATCATTTTGTTATAAAAAGTCCAAGTTGGCTCTAAAGGAAAGGTTCGGTCTAACCCTGGGGATCCAATCTCAATTGCCCTGCTGGGATTGAGATTCCTTTCAGAAAACAGACTGACATTAGAAATCAGAGAACCCAGAAGGATGTGGACACATATAAACTTGTACTTTCCCCACTCTGCAGCTAGCAATTCCAACCTCTTTTTCCTCTAATCCCTGAGAAAACCTCTTTCCCCTGTTTTCTCATCTCCACCCACTTCAGCCATACTCTTCATCAATCCCTATACTCTTCCTTTCCCCTACTGTTAACAAATTTCCCTACCTCCTAAAGATTTAACATTCACAAAACCCCGACTTTCTCCAGAAAGTAAGCATGGTGGCCCTCTGCAGCACAGGTGGCTCCTTCTCCCACATGTCTGAAACACTATGCCAGAGAAAGAGCAGGCATATTCTTTCGTCCTCACCGCTCCAGATTCTGCCTCTGCCTCTGTCACTCAGCAATTTCCCTGTTTTTGAGGTTTTCTTCATTCATCTTTATTACCTGGTCCAAAGTCTTGTCAAAAATCATCCACCAGATTCCAATTCATTCTTTCTCATTCCTCAAACTGCCTATCTGGCTCAGTCTCCTAGTGATCCCCAACCCCATAGGATAACTGATGATTCTGATTTTGCAGAGGTATTTGAACTATTTGACTTGTCATGCACACCCTCTATTGAACGTGTTCTGGGATTCCAGAAAGGATTGTTAAAGTTCTTCTAAATTTCATTTCTGATATAATTACACCCTTGTGTAAGTTTAAGCAACATGAAGTAAATCATGCCCGGTTCCTCTCTCAGAGGGACACTTTTATCACTTTAATTGTACTTGGGTGTAGTACGACTAGTATGTTCTTGAAGATACTGCATGGGCTACATTATCTACAGCACTGCACAATAACAATTCTAGAAAAAGCAGCATACTTTACTGATACCTGTCTGGTAATCACGTCTATCTTATAACAGAAGGTTTTTAGTGATAAATGAAACGTGAGGTTTTTGGTATATGAGCACAATTTAGACTAATGTTATGGTAATACCTGTTTTCCTCTATAAATAGTTAAGCATGTACATAGGTCTAATTTTAAGACTGTCTTCTTTTTTTCTATTTGAACTATGTTGACTGAGTCCATATAAATTTATGCTAATTACCAATGAGTCCTCACAATTTCAAGGCAATCCTCTTACTCTTTCCTGATTCATATTCATTTTCTATTATACTCTCCACAGAAACTGTTCAAAGCTTTCTCTTCTCTCAAGCTTCCCACATGACTTTCTTCCTCTAACCTCTCAGAAAAGACTCTCATCTCTACTTCTATTCTACTAAGAAAACTGAGGTAATCTTGCCACAACTGCTTTACTCCTAGTCATCTTCTCCACTTCCTCGTCAACCACTTTGATGCCCAAACCATAGACTATAACTTTTAGTCCTTTCATCTTCAAAGTTTCTGACCATGGGACCTTGCTGTCCTCATTGGTGACTCCCTAAAGGTGAACTATTTCAGGAAGACCCCATTTATACTTCACTCTCTGCTCCTTGGCCACCTTCTCCACAGTCTCTCAGGAAAAGTCTCCACAGTCTCTACAGGACAGGCAAGCCAGCCTAAATGCAGCAGCAAGGCAACCTGACAGGGAGACAGGAAGCAACTTGAGCCAGACAACTCAAAACCCCTTCCCTTAGATCTTGATATGGTTACCCCAGGACACTGACCAAAGAGCCTTGGGACCAGCAATATCCTTCAGATCGCTTGTTCTTCTTCCATTCCAGGGCCATCAGCCATAACTGAGAGGAACCATCACCATGGGAAAGAGGTTGCTCCCTTCCCCACCGATATATCAACTGTTGATTAATTGTCACAAACTGATAAAGCCAAGAGCTCTGGGAGCAACAGAATCCCCAGACTGGTGGTGCTGCCAATCCATCTCAAGTCACCATACAGGGAAGCAATCCCCACAGATTTCAACCTGGAACTGCTTTTGCAGGAGTACTGCAGGCCCTACCTCAACCACAGAAGATATACACACACATAAAAAAAAAAACAAAAACCAAAGTTCTTGACACCAAAGTCCTTGCCAATGTCAAATGTTTAAACTTCAGAAAAGGATATGATATGACAGGATCTATGGAAATAACCCCAATGAAAATACTTTCTCTATTTTGCTGTTGTATCTAAGGATCATGACCTTTTCCCATTGGACTTGCAGTTAAAACTTCCTCTATGTGTTGTCTACCCTATGAGAAAGCTTCTTGAGGACAGAGACTATCTTGATTTTTCTACCTGTATCCCCAATGCTTACTATATCGTAAATACTTTTCATTCATTTACTTTGCCACTGTGTATGTACCTTTTCCAGCACCTACATCTCATATCCTATCTCTATTTCTGGAATCATGTTCAAATCAACTTTGATCAATCTCTCTGTTTCTTAACCAAGACTAAATTGTGTTAATAACTTCATTCCCCTTCTTTCAATTATTTTTCTTGATTTTTATTATCTTTTTCCCCTCCATGTGACTTCTAGTATTATTTTTTCTAATGCTATAGAGTAATTCTTTATTAGGGAAGCTAAGTGGTACTGTGGAAAGAGTAGCTGGCCTGGAATCTGGAAGTCATGAGTTCCAATCTAGCCTCAAACACATACTAGCTGTGCAACTCTGGACAAGTCACTTAATCCTGTTTGCCTCAGTTTCCTGATCTATAAAATGAGCTGAAGAAGGAATGGCAAACCACTCCAATATCTTTGCCAAAAAAACCTCAAATGGGGTCACAAAGAGTCAGACATGACTGAAAAAAATGTTTAAACAACAAAATTCTCTGGTAGTCTGACTGGTATGGTAGGCAAATTAATTTAGGTAATTTTTATTACCTGTCATTTTTATTATATTGGCTAGTCACAGCCATGAACAGTTAATATTTTCCCAATTATTTAGGTTTGTTTCTATAAATAGTTGTTTGCAATTGTATTTATGTCATTCTTGTGTATATATTAGAAGGTAGACCCCCTAGTATTTAATATATTCTATAGGGTTTTTAAATGAAATTTCTTTTATTTCTGGGCTTCACTGCTTTTACAGATAGATAGATAGATAGATAGATAGATAGATAGATAGATAGATAGATAGATAGACAGACAGACAGACAGACAGATAGATATAGACAGACAGAAAGACAGACAGAGAAATGTGTGTGTTTTTTATTTTTGTCGATTTATTTTACATCTTGTAAATTTGTTGAAGTTTTTGTTCCAATTAATTTTAGTTGACTCTTACGGGTTATTTAAGTATAACATCTACAAAAGTGGTCATTTTGTTTCTTCTTTATCTATACTTAGTTCCTTAATTTCTTTTTCTTACCTACTGTTTTAGCAAGCATTTTAGTTCGATGACAAAAAGAAATGGTAGCAAAGGATATCCTTGTTTCACTCCTGATTTTATTGGGAAGAATTCCATTCTAACTCTGTTACAAATAATAGTAGTAGATGATGACAAATGAGAATGCTGTAAAAAACAGGAAGTAATAAGATCCAAGTGTATGTATGGTGAGGCTAGTCTTGGCAAATACAACGGCCCACTCTTTGTCAGAGAAGGGGAAGAATCTCTCTTCTCTGTAGGTTCCCATTACACTGCTCTCTCAGTTCTTACCCCTTCCCAGTCTCCCTTCTTAGAGCTTCAAATAGGTCATGCCTATCAACAGTGGATATCCCCCAGAACTCTGTCCAGAATCCTTCTCCCTCTGTACTATTTCACTTGGTGATCACATCTGCTACAATGGATTTAATTATCATCTCTGTGCTGTCGATTCTCAGATCTAATTATTCAACCCTAACCTCTCTTCTAGTGTCCAGATTCACTCTCCAGTTGCCTATTAGACAGCTAAAAACAAGATGTTCCACAGACATCTTAAACTCAACATGTCTGCAACTGATCTCATTATCTTTCTCTTCACAGACCATCCCCTCTTCTTAACTTGTTTATTATTGTTGAAGATACCATCATTCTTTCAGTCACCCAAGCTTGCAGCCTAGGTGTCATCTTCAACTCTTCATTCAGTTAGTATTTACCAAGGGCATACAATGTTCTGGGCACTGTGCCAAGCACTGTGCGCACAAAGAAAGGCAGAATACAGTCCCTGCTCTCAAGATGCTTACAGTCTAATGGAGCAAACAGCATTCAAAAAGCTATGTACGTACACGTTAGAGAGAATAAGTTAGAGATGGTTAACAGAGAACATGCACCAGCACTACGGGCAAGGGTTTAGAAAGGCTTCTTGTAGAAGAGGAGACTTTAGCTGAGATTTGAGAAAGCCAGGAGGCAGAAACAAAGAGGGAGAGCACCCCAAGCATGAGAGGTGGTCAGTGAAAATGCCCAGAGTTGGGAGATGAACTATCTTGTTCGAAGAACAGCAAAGAGAGAATTGTCACCGGACTGCAGCGTACATGGCGGGCTGAGGGGGAGAGCAGGGTTGAGGGAAGGTGAGTCATCCAAGATAAAGAAGGCTGGAAAGGAAGAAAGGGGCCAGCTTATAGGAGACTTTAAAAGACAAAGGACTTTATATTTGATCTTAGAGGAAATAGGAAACCACTGGAATTTACTGCATAAGGAATGATTATGATCAGATTTATGCTTTAGGAAGATGAATTTGATAATTAAGTGAAAGATGGACTATTGTGGGGAGGGACAAGAGGCAAAGAAATTAATTAACAGGCTACTTATGAAATAATCCAGGTATCAGGTGATGAGAATATGCATCAGGGTCACATAATGTCAGAGCAGAGAAGGTGACATATATAAGAGATGCTGAGAAGATAGAAATGACAGGGCTTGACAAATAATTGGTTACAGGGAGTGAGTGAGGAGGTGAAGATGACTCTTAGGTTGCAAGCCTAGGTGACTGTGAATAGGTGGGACCTTGGACAGTTAAAGGGAACTTAGGAAGATGGGATTTTTGATGTGAAAAAATGAATTTAGTTTTGGAAATACTGAGTTTAAGATGTCTGTAGAACATCCTGTTTGAGGTATCTACTAGGCAGCTGGAGATAAGGGTACCATTGCATCCTGGGCCATCTCCAGTCATCCTGATGCTACACAGTGGACTCATATGGTTCTGGAGGAGAAATCAAAGTCAACTGCTAGTCATGCCATCACCCCCTGATGTCATGGTCTTCTTCAAGAATGAAGGGAGAACACAACCAATATCAGCAAAGAGGTCAGGGCTGAACAGATCTGAGAGTCAATTGCATAGGGATGATGACAGGAAACCACAGGAGCTGATGAGATCACCAAGTGAAACAGTACAGCTGGAGAAGAGATGATGGCTCAGGACAAAGCCCTGGAGGTTATTCACAGTTAACAGACATGACCTGCATAAATATCCAGCAAAGGAGAGTGAGAAGGCAGGTAGGAGGAGAACCAGCAGAGAATACTGTCTCAGAAACCTAAAGAAAAGAGATTACCAAGGAGAGAAGATGCTTCACTGGGCCAATGGCTGCAGAGAGGTAAAGAAGGATTAGATTTGGTGATCTACATATATCACTACTTTGAAGAGACTAGTTTCAGCTGAATGATGAGGTCATGAGCCAGCCTGAAGAGAGTGAAGAAGGAAGCAAGAGGAAAGGAAGCAAAGGCATCAATTGCAGAGAGCCTTTTCAAAGAGTTTAGACAAAAAAGGGACAAGAGACATAGGACAATAGCTAGGAGACAGGGATGGATCAAGTGAGGGTTTTTTAAAGTTAGGGAGGCACAGGACTGTAAGCAATAGGGAATCAGCCAGGAGACAGAGAAATTATCTACAGGAATAGTCTACAAGAAAACAATACTGAAAGCCTTCATAACTCTGACCAATGCAGCAACTAATCACGACTTTAAAAACATAAATTAAATATATTTTCCCCTCATTCTTTCCCTCTAGCCATATCGTACTCATTGTTCTAAGTCATGTTCAATGCCTATTTCCTCTCCAAATGTTCCAGTCACTACTGACCTCTACCACTTCTGAACTGTTACAGCACTTCCTGTTAGCACCACTCATTCAAGCTCTTACTCATGTAATGCCTTGTATTCTTATTTCACTGGTCTGCCTCAATATACCTTTTTCACCAAGGAGAAACGAAGATCCCAAAGACAAGAGATCACTCACACCATATTAGCTTCTCTGTATCTTCCACAAAGTTTAGTAAAGTCCTGTGCACGTGTATAAGCATTTGTTGAAATGAGTTCATTTGTATCTCTCCAAAGTTCTCAGAGAGCTGTGCACTGAGTAGGCCAGGGATGGGGAACCTGTGGCCTCAATCCACATGTACCCTTCTAGGTCCTGTAAATTTGCTCTGTAAAACTTGGACTCAGTACAAGGGCCACACCTGAGGACCTAGAGGGTACATGTGGATTGAGGCCACAAGCTCCCCACCCCTGGGGTAGGCTATAAATAAATGATTGTTAAATTAATCTCTATTTACCTGCAGTTTTTCCAACAAGTCCATGTTCTGTCTCTTCAGCTGATTGTTAGCCTTCTCTAGCTTTTCCAGAGGTTCACTCTCCTCACAGGAATGGGGGGAGGACTCCTGCAGTTCGTCTTGTAGTACATGGTACTCAACCTCATAGGCATGAAGCTGCTTAGAAATGTCCATCTCAAAAACCTGTGATAAAAATACTGTGAGTTAACACTGGCTACATGCTATGAATTTCACACAGTTCATAGGATTTAGAGATCATATAACTGCAAAATGTATAAAATATCTGGGAGTCAATCTGCCAAGGTATAGTCAAGACTTCTAGAAATACAATTACAAATTGCAATTAAAATATAATTTGTAACTATTTCTTTTCAATTACAATTAAAGAAATAAGGAATGCAAATAATTGGAGGAACATTAATTGCTCATGGTTGAACCATATAAACATAATAAAAATGGCATTACTACCTAAAATAATATGAATTTAGTGCTATATCACTCAAATTACCAAAAGGGCATTTTATAAAGTTAAACAAAAGAAAAATAAAATTTATTTGGAAGAACAAAACATCTAAAACCTCAAGGGAAGTAATGAAAAAGTAGGAATAAAAAGCAGGAATTGTCTCCCAACTGTTAGACACCTCAGCCCATGGTTCACTTCTCCAGGACTCTGCTCTTTCATATACAGAAAAGTCATAGTGCTACCCTCTTCTCATGGTCTTTCTTGACAGGGACTACCTGGGCTCATGGCTCCTCACTTTCCAAAGGTAAACCATTTTTCCTAACACTGTCACTGTCACAACCCATTATCACTTTATTCCTAGAACCAAATCACAGGAGATCAAGCTTTTTCTCTGTAGAGGAGCTCATCACAATGTGGGTATTGACCCAAGTTGGTTTATAGATTCTTTACTCTATATTTAGTTAGGGTGATCTATATCTTGCCTCTGTCTAGATCTCCTTATATACCTAACTGGATAAACTTTAAGGTGTCCTTCCCAAAAGGACCACACTCATGCTCTCTTAACCATTTTACTTGGGCTCTGTGATTCACTCTTATGAAGTACAATCATGCAAATAAATAAAAAAATTATTATTACATTATGCAAATTAAGCATAAACAGAAAATTTATCCTTATTTTTTAACCACATCAAAATTCTGCAGGAACTACAAATTAAATTATCATGATCTTTTAATACAAATGGTGGTACATAAAATCCTGTATCATCTATATTCACCCTTAATACATCTATGCATAATCCATTTGTATTTTTTCCTCCAGGAAAATGGATGTGGCCATGCATCCTTCATCCAGGGCACTTACTATTGTAACATTTGTGGTTTCTGAATTCATGAGAGCCAAAGTTATTTCCTAGAGTCCTCAATGTAGTAGAAAGAGCACTGGATAATTTTGAGAAAGATTTCCAGCTCTAAAAATATATCTGGGGGGTGGGGGGAGAGGAGGTTCTGCTGGACCTGACTTTTCTACAACATTTGCTAAACCCCTGAAAGCAAAGTGACAATTAGGAGAACTTGAGGGAAAGAACCTTGGGTGCCAGCAGTTGGGCAGGTGGAGAAAGGGCCTCTTCCAAGAGTCAACGAGATATTGTTTCAAGAAAAGCAAAAATCCAACTTATAAGTTCTCCAGGGCTTGAATGGGTGAACAATGGAGTATATGCTCCTTAGGATTACTCTGACTTCAGATCAAAGATAAGACATTATATAATTATAGTAAGTTTGTTTAATTAATTAAATATCTAGGTTCCACACTCTTATAGATCCATCAGCAAAGAAACCTTTATACAAATTACCAATTTGTATTTTTCTAGAGCCAGGAAGACCCTAGTTCAAGTGCCGTCTCTGACACATACTGACTGTGTGACCCTGGAGAAGTCACTTAATCTACCAAACTCCCAGTCAACTGTTTTAAGGCTCTAAGTTATAAAACAGTTGCTGATCTGCATTGATGCATTAATAGTAGGGCTAGCTAACTTCTTCACTGGGAGTTCCCAACATCAATAAAATCACAGATCTAGTTTTAAAAAAAACACCCTGATATGAGTATTTTTTAAAAATTACATCTTACCTGGGTAATAATTTTCTCCATTTCAGATGTATTCATATCTGGCATTGTGTTTTTAAGAAATTCTACTATGTTTTCAAAATTTTCACATTCCATTATGAGGGTTTCTTGGCTGCTTAGTAGACTGAGTGCCACCTTAAATATAACATCAGTTCCCTGAAGAAAAATAATATCTAAAAAAAAACAAGAAAATCATTTTAATTACACCTTTAATGATGATAAGACTAATACTCTCTGGTAAAATACTATTTGATATTATCACAGCAGGACAGGCGAAGGAACACTTCAGATGTTTATTTTAAAGAAATTGAACTGTTAATTTATAGGAACTAAGCAAAGATTTTTCAAAATGACTTAGACTTAAATGTTTCTGAATTTTTTATTTAACCTTTGAAACCAAATATTTTCATTTTAATCTGGCCCAATAAAAACTGTCAATAAAGCCACAATGAAAATTCAAATTACAGACACATTTATATATACTTATATCTGTGTCTGTATATACTTGCTTACAAATTCATGACATATTTTAAAAATAAAAACCCCCAAAGTCAATGCAACACACTAGAAAGAAAGAAAAGTACATAACACCACCTGAAGGTATTTTTCTTCACAGCAGGAAATGCAAAAAGTAATGACCAGTTACAACTCAATGATTATCACCATTATTAAAATAAATAAATGAACTAAACAATAATTTACTACACCGACATCACAATGGGAAATAAAAAAAGACTTTTTCCCTCCTATTAATCAAGATAAAGATGTATGCTAAATAGAAGGATAAAGAAAAGTAAATATTACCTAACGTAACACAGGAAAAATGATGAGAATAAAACAGCTCGTCTATCATCTAATATGGTGCTCTTCAATACAACAAAACTCAAATTCATGCAGTGTTTTAAGGTTTACCAAATACTTTCTCCACAATGACCCAACGCCACAGGCAATACAAGGATTATTCACTGAGTCAGTGAAAGTCAGTGATGTGCTAAAAGTCATATAGCTAATTAAAGAAAGCCAGGATTCTAACTAACGCAGATCCTCACAAAAGTCCTACAAAAGCAAGCAGCAAAGGAAACACATCTTATAACAGAAAAACTGAGGTGGCACAACTAAGGCTAGAACCTTAAGTCTTCTGGCTCCAAATTCAGGATTCTTTCATTCTATTAGAGAAGATCAGCACTTGAGCTGCTGTGATTAACCTGTATCAGCATTCCAGAACCCATGATACTTGATCCGTGTGAGTGCTCCCACCACCAGTGAAGTCCATAACCCCTTCGGACCTTAGTGGGCTGCTCCCCTGATTAGTTGCTTGAGCCAAAAGAAATGTCAAGTTATTACCTTCTGGCAATCAAGCTCTCTGAATTTAGCTAGGCTATTCCTCTGACAGGTGGCACAAAAGTCTCTAATGCTCAATCAGTACTTCAAATTTTTCCAGTTTTTAAGGACCAACCTGTTAAAACTAATATTCTGTTGACAAAGCCTTCAGAATACTTTCCATTACGTAATGAGAGTAAGACTTTAATGGAAACTGACTACTAAAAAGTAATTACCTCCATTTCCAAATCTCCCCATCTAGATCAGGGATTCACAAAGTGCTACCTACTCTGTAGCCTGTATTTGTCAGAGAGCTAAAAATGGTTTTTACACTTTCAAGTTTTTTTGTGCTTAGAAATGTAAGAATTATTCTTGGTTCATAGGCCACATCAAAACAGGTGGTGAATGTCTACCTGACCCCTGTCCGAAATAGCTGTGGAAGAGGAGAAAGAGGAAGAGAGAAAGGATTCCAGACTGATGGTTTTACCTACATAGGAAACTCCCTGGGATCTAAGTCTCCTGCAATATTAACAGATCAATAACACTGAATCAACAACAAGACCATAACTTAATGTTACATGCCCCAGGTCATAGAGTTATAATGTGTCCCAGGAAGGACTTGAACCCAGCTCTTCCTGACTCCAAGGCCAGTTCTCTATCTACTGTGTCATGCTGTCTCTAGATATTTCAATGTGCCGTGGCAAAACAAGGAACCTCAGATAAGAACAGACGATGACAAAATCAGTAATAATTAGGTAAAATACTCATTACTAAACATGCTTTTCCCATCCTCAGCCACAAAAGCTTATGAAAATTCAAAGAAGGAAACAGCAACTGGCATCATAACAAAGCTCACAGTGACATTTGTGGGAGGGCATCCTTCAGACTTTCAAATCTAGAAGTGAGGGAAAGTGTTCTCTGCAGAAGTATAATATCAGCTTTTTGAGGTGAGCCATAAGACACTTACCCAATGAAAACAGTACAGTGATCTAAGTGAACTCTTTCTGGAAAGAGACAGACTAGATTTTCTTTAAGGAAAAGAGAAGTGAAACATGAAAGAATTCACAAAAAGACATATTAAGGGAAACTGAACCTCCACAGGAAATTTCTTTAGAGATATTATGTCAATGAAAAAAGAAGTCTTCCAGGAAAGCCTGATTTAGTGATTCTCAGGCTTAATCTATGAATTCTACTTTATTCTGATGAGAACCTCCAGAGAGTGTTTGCAAAAACAGATACAAACATTGTCTTTACTAATTATCAACATGGACAGCTAAGCACAAGAAAAAATGAGCCTTCCCTGAAACCAGAAAGTTACTGAGAAATAATAATAATGACTATACCTTAAATTCAGCAAAAATGTATCAAGTACCTCTCTATTGTGTAAAGGCATGAGGAGAAATTCAGAATTTAAGCACGACATGGTCCATGACTTCACAGAGCTTAAAATCTAATAGAAGGAAAAGTTCCATATATAGAGAACTTTAATTTATAAAAATACATGATACATACATTAGAAAGGGGCTAAACAACAGGCAATAGGGGGCAGAGCCAACCAAGATGGTAGAGTAGAAGCAGGGATCTGTTTGAGCTCTCCCCCCATACCCCACAAAAAACTGTAAAGAATGACTATAAATGAATTCTAGAGAAACACAAGCAACAAAATGACAGAGTGAAGCAAATATCCAGCCCAAGACAATCTGGGCTGGGAGTAGAGCACAGTTTGGCATGTGCCATGCCTGCAAGGATGGAGCTGGAGCAGGCCACTGCTTGGGCAGTGTCTCCTTCTGGAGTCCTTCACTTAACAAAGAGTTCAAAAGTCAAGTAATTGGCTAGGAAAATGAGCAAATGAGAGGAAAAAACAGACTACAGAGTCTTACTTTCTCAGTGACAAGGTATTTTCTTACATCACTGGTGACAAGGAATATCAAAACATACAACCAGAAGAAGACAACAAAGTCAAAGTTCCTGCATCAAAGGCCCCTAAGAAAAATATGAATTGATTTCAGGCCACAGAAGAGCTCAAAAGGGATTTGAAAATCAAGTAAGAGAAGTAGAGAAAAAACTGGAAAGAGAAATGAGAGTGATGCAAGAAAGTCATGAAAAACAATTCAACAGTTTGCTCAAGGAGACCCCAAAAATACTGAAAAAAATAATACCTTTAAAATTAGACTAACCCAAATGGCAAATGAGATCCAAAAGCACACTGAAGAAAATAATTCCTTAAAAATTACAATGGAGCAAATGGAAACTAATTACTTTATGAGAAATCAAGAAATTATTTTTTAAAAAAAACCAAAAGAATGAAAAAACAGAAGACAATGTGAAATATCTCAATGGAAAAAGAACTGATCTGGAAAATGGATTCAGGAGAGATAATTTTAAAATTGTTGGTCTACCTGAAAGCCATAATCAAAAAAAAGCCTAGACATTATCTTTCAAGAAATTACCAAAGAAAACTGTCCTCATATTCTAGAACCAGTGGGTAAAATAGAAATTGAAAGGATTCATCAATCACCTCCTGAAAGAGATCCCAAAAGGAAAACTCCTAGGAATATTGTAGACAAATTCCAGAGTTCCCAGGTCAAGGAGAAAATATTATAAGCAGCAAGAAAGAAACAATTCAAGTACATGAAAACACAATCACGATAACACAAGATTTGACTGCTTCCAGACTAAGGGACAAGAGGACATGGAATATGATATTCCAGAGGTCAAAGGAGATAGGATTAAAACCAAGAATCACCTACCCAGCAAAACTGAGCATAATACTTTGGGGGAAAACATGGAATTTTAATGAAGTAGAGGACTTCCAAGAATTCTTGTTGAAAAGATCAGAACTGAACAGAAAGTTTGACTTTCAAATACAAGAATCAAGAGAAGCATGAAAAGGTAAACAAGAAAGAGAAGCCATAAAGGACTTATTAAAGTTGAACTTTTTATATAAAGTTGGACATTCCTACATGGAAAGATGACATTTTTAACTCATGAGACCTTTCTCAGTATTAGGATAGTTGGAGGGAATATATATATGTATATGTGTATGTGTGTGTGTATATAGATAGAGATACAGATATATATACATATATGTGTGCATATGTGTGTGTATATACGTGTGTATGTATATGTATGGAGAGAGAGAGAGAGAAAGACAGAGGGCACATAGTGAGCTGAATATGAAGGGATGATATCTAAAAAATAAAATTAAGTGTTGAGAGGAATATACTGGGAGAAAGAGAGAGGTAGAATGTAGTAAATCTTCTCACATAAAAGAGACAAGAAAGAGCTTTTACAAGTGGAGGGGAAGAAAGGGAAGATGAGAAGGATCAAGTGAGCCTTCCTTTCATCAGATTTGGCTTCAGGAGGGAATAACATATACACTCAATTGGGTATGGAAGCTTATCTTACCCTACAGGAAAGCAGGGGGGGAGGTCATAAGAGAGAGGAGATAATAGAAAGGATGGCAGATTGGGGGAAGTGGTAATCAGAAGCACTTTTGTGGAGGGACAAGTCAAAGAAGAGAATAGAATAAATGGAGGGTGGGACAGAATAGAGGAAAATATAGTTAGTCTTTCACAACATGGAAGTATTTTACATGACTACACATGTATAACCTATATCAAACTGCTTGCCTTCTCAATGAGGGTGGGTGAGGAAGGGGGAAGGGAGAGAATGTGGAACTCAAAGCTTTAAAAATCAATGTTAAAAAATGCAAGTAGGAAATAAGATATATAGGTAATGGGGTATATAAATCTATCTTGCCCTACAGAAAAACAGAAGGGAAAGGAATGGAGGGAGGGGGGTGATAGAAGTGAGGGCAGAATGGAGGAAGGGGTAATCAGAATACACACTGTCCTGGGGTGGGGAGAGAGGGGAGATGGGGAGAAAATTTGAAATTCAAAATTTTGTGGAAGTGAATGTTGAAAACTGAAAATAAATTTAATTATAGGGGGGAAAAGGGCTATATCAGGCCTGAGAGAAAGTTATCACCAACAGGGAAGATAAGGCAGTGCTTCATAGAAACAAACACAAAAGCAGAAAAAGCACTAGCGTCACAAGACAGATTTGAGTCCTCACTCCAATACTTACTAACTATGAGACCATGGCTAAGCCACTGAATCACTGTGAGGCTCAGTTTCCTCACCTGTAAAATGGAAATAATAATAGTTGTACTATTTACTACACATAGTTTTTGTGTGGAAAGAACTTGGCAAATCTATCATACAAAAATACTGGATGATGCGTGGCTGTAAGTATAGTGTCCATGTGAATTATGGGGAAGTAGCATTTCAGCTGGACCTCAAAGGATGGGTAAGAATTCAATAGGAAAAGAAAAGAAGGGGGGAAAAAGAAAAGAAAAAAGGGTTGGAAAACATTTGCTTTAAAGTTCATAATGTTCTTTACATATGTTGTATCACTTGATCTTCACACAATCTTATCATGGTCTAAATTCTAATATTTTTTTTTTTGTCTAGGAGTCACTGGGTACAGAGACAATAAGTGAACAATTTGGGGAAAACAGATAAAGTAAACCACATTAATAACCTTGGAAGGGAAATGGAGGCTTATATTAAAGAGTCCTAGATGTGGATAAACCTAAGTACTATATTCCTCTTAACTCACTATTTTTCTCAGGATTTGGGTTATTCTAAATCTTTGAATATAAAACTATATATAAAATTTCATCTGTGTATTACTTTTTAAATAAAGAATCTAAATCCCAGAGAAAAATCTATGGAATTCAATCGCAGAATGTAGTAGATTGTTTTTTGTGTGTGTATTGTGTTTTGGTTTGTTAGATGATTTCTCCCATTCATTTTAATTCTTCTACACAGCATGACTATAGTGAAAGTGTATTTAATAGGAATGTATGTGTAGAACCTATATAGGATTGTATGCCATCTCGGGGAGGGAGAGGGAGGGAGGGAAAAATAACCATCTAAGTTGTAAGGTAGTGATTGTGTGACGCTGAAAATAAATAAAATTAATTTAAAAAAAAAGAATCTAAACTAATTAAGTACTATAAAAAGACTGTGTTTACCTGCTTCTTATTTCTCCCAAAACAAGAGGAGAACCTGATTTTGAATCTTGACTCTTGACATTGGTCACTTTTGTGACTGTCAGCAAGTCATTCGAATCTTCCTGGGCTTCAGTGTCCTCAACAGTAAAATAAGACTGATACTAGAGGAATGCTAAGATCATTTCCAGCTCTACTTGTGATCATATGATCCTATCCCTTGAAAAGAATTAGACCGATCCTTTCAGAATCCAAAAAGGATAGTACAAGGTGGACAGTGCTGTAAATAAAGCAAGGCCTTCTATGGAACTGAAGTTCATATTGTTATTCAATTCCTTTGAAATTATATTCAATCCCTTTACTCCAAAGGAATCTAAGGCTAGAGTGGAAAAGAAAAGCCTAAAAAGGTTTGTTTGTTTCTGGGTTTGTTTTTGCTTTTTCCATTATAAGGACAAGTGATGCAGCACAGGCTACTACAAACAGTAGTGGCTCTGGAGTCAGAGGACCCATGAATCTTACTATCCTGGGCAATCTTAGGCAAATCATTTTAACCTGCCTCACCCACAGTTTTCTCATCTGTAAATTGATGGGGCTGGACCAGAAATGTGACCTCTGAGGTTCCTTCCAACTACAGGTCTAAGATCCTATGCATAGAACTCCAGAGACATGCAAGTACTGATAGATGATCAAACAGTGGGTCCATAGAAAGAAGAAGGGTTTAACCACATATATTCACATCTAATTTGTGCAGATCCTCAGCAGACAAAGTGCTACCCCTAAGTAAGTAGTTGATGAGACAACTGTACCAAAGAAAAGAAATACATGTATTCACTGACAAGTACAGAAAAAAAAAAGAGAGAAAGTCATAACCCACGCTTTCTGAGGTGGTGAGTGAAGAACTTCGGTACTGGCCTGACACAGTTAGGCCCGGGCAATCAACATCTGGATTTCCCCTAAAAATTTCATTCTCTTCCTATACTGTGGGAGTCCTGTTGAAAGTTCCTCATTCCCCTGGGCAGCCTCCAAGGCCAAAGGCCTTTCAGATTTTTGTCTTGGCATCAGTACTGCAGAATGCAGCATCCAATATACTGAAGGCAGGCATTTAGTAAACATGATGAATTTGAGGGTTCTGGCTCTCTGGGCCACTTCTGTATTTCTTTACTTCTGATTACAGACTCCCTGGCTAAAAAGCTGAATCTTGGAAAGGGCAGACTAGTAAGTTTTTAATTTTTAACAAGATGGCTGACAAATAATCCAGAGGATAGATGGTGCTTGACAACTGTCACAATCCAAAATGCTAGTGCTGACCAAATAATATTGAGCTGTAATGTGGAAACTAAGTCATGACTCTCTAGGAAGTGCTCTGAGTTCCTTGAAACTGCCACAAACAAATAGCTGAACCTCTTTAAAATGATACTTGGAAACTAGGTCACTGCCCACCCTTCAGGAACACAAGCATCCCAACTCGAGTTATGTAAGGCTGTTCAGTCATACATCCATGACTCAGACATCTGAGCACTCTTTCAACCTGTCTCTTAGCCAAGATGGGGGGTGGGGAAGGGGAACCAATGGCTAATATCACTAAAAGAGAAGCCAGGACAAGCAACAAAAAGGAGGAATTAAAATTATTGCTCCAATAACAATAAAGAGATAATTAAAAAAATATTTACAAAGATACTTAGGTAGATAATCTCATTAGAAAAGTGTTTGTTACATGGAAAGAGATGTCTACTGGGCAAAGGAAAAGCAGAGCAAAGTCAGGGCTAAAGACCCATGCAGAAATCAGTACTGTGAGAATGCCTGGCTCAGATCCAAGAAAAATAAGACATTGATTTCTCTTTTAAGAACATATGAAAATAAGAGTTCTATTGCTTCCTGTCCAACGGCAGTGGCTCAATTGTTGGGGTTTCTCATTTCAACTCTATTTAAGACTCATATGGTTTCAAATTATTATCAAGCTAGATACAAGGATCAGATTCCAATAACAATTTGCCACTGTTAACACAAGATGTAAAAAATGGGGTACCATATGGCTAGGTAGTGTTTTGTTTCTGCAACAAATAAAAATGCTCAATTGACTATAGTTCATATCTTACCAAAAACTCTGGCTACAAATCCTAGTGGAAATTGGGAGGCAAACAATGTGAGGAACCAGGGGGCAGCATAAAGACTGGGGCTGATTTCATTCTCTTCAAGATGATTGTAGAGATCTCGATGATAGTCATGAAGGAGCCTGGAGAGCTGATACATCTGAATCTAAAGTTAATTTTAAGAGGAAGAATGTTATATGCTTGTTTTGATGTTTCCAAAATATACAATTTACACTTCATTAAAGGTTTTGTAACTCTTTAAACTTCATATAAACTTTCTCAAAGCAATTCTATTAATATTATGAGTTAAAGGGTGATCCAGAAGTCTAAGTCTATTTATATCAGAGAGGGTCATTAAAAACCTATGCATCAATGTCAAACAAGTCCCAGACATTTATTTGCATTAATGGAAGTACACATCACACACAGGTACTCTTCATGATTCAAGATAACTACCTGTTTATTCCTATCCATCCTTCCAGGTGTAGCTCAAATACAACTCTTGACATTTCTATCCCTAAAGTTCAAGTAAGATATTCTGTCTTTGATTTGAGGTATCATCCGTGCCCTGATGTGAAATTCAAATATATACTTAGGAAATCCAGTTTATTTTCTTATTAATCATAATTAGTCTTACAAACAAAAATTTAAACAACAATTTATGAATTTGCTAACCGTTTTGCCCTGCTCAGACTTTAGCTAGGTATTTGATCTTTAAGTATAATATACATTTGTTTGTTTGTTTTGGTACCAAGAATCCCTATCTCAACCACACTAGAAGTGAAGGGTCACTTTCTGGCCATATCCCACTTCTGGCATGGGAAATTTTGCTTTATTTCTAAATTGGGCTGGTTCACTCCTCCTTAGGCAGCCTGGCTGATCCCCACCTTACCCCCCACGCCTAGGGGCTCACCACATTAGTACTAATATCCAAAAGGCTTAGCACACTGCAACTGAGAACTCCCAAGTCCAGTGATACACCAATCCCCCGCCCCCCTCCCCAGTAGCAAGATCCTTAGGCCTGCCCACTACCACTGTCCAACTAAAATTATACACTCAGAAACTTAAGCTGCTGCTAATTCCAATTCCTTCATAACACTGTTTTCCATGATCATGTAAAAGTACAGTTATAAAACAAAGGAGCTTATCGTGACTGAAATATAAATGGTTAGAAGAATAATTATTTCAGTAAATCCTACTAGAAAAATATATTGCTTTCATGTGTACTTCAACAGCAGATTCAAGTTCTAGAAATTGGAAATTCCAGCTTTAAATCAACCTAACAATTAATTCAGTATAACAAATTTTATAGGAAGCCAACAGGTAGGTAAAATCAAAAGAGATCATACTTAATTTTGAGTTACTTAATCCAAAATATTCTGCTGTTCTTATCCAGGAAAATAATGGTTATAACACAAAAATCACATTTTTATGACTTCTCTACAGCTTAAGCCAGGAATTCAAAGAAAATATAAACATCAGGATCAATCACACAAAGAAATAAAGTATATTTACCTGACCAAAAAAGATTTTAATCTGTATAATATAAAGAGCACTGAACTGGCTAATGGGGAAGACAAAGTTTAATTTAAATACAAATCCAAGTCAATTCAATAAATATTTCTTAAATGCCTATTAGGTATTACGCACTAGGTAAACACAGACAAAAAGAAAAAGTCCCAGCCTTCAAGAAGGTTACCTAAAGAAGGATGAAAAATACAATACTTATCCAAACAAGTAAATATATAACAACATAGGGAAAGAAAGAACACTATCAACTAAGACAATCAAGACAGATTTCCTCTAGAATGTCACATCTGAGTTGAACCTCAATGAAGGGTCAAAGTAATTAGAGGCTGAGTAGGGAGGACGGTCCATGGCAGAGGAAATGAAGGAAAGGCAAAGATGAAGAGACAATGCTGAGTTCAGGGGACAGCAAGGAGCACTGTCTGGATGGACACAGTGCATGAAAGAGAACAATATGAAATAAATCTGCAAGGATGGGATTTAAATGCCAAGTTGAGGAATTTATATTTTTTGTAGCAGCAACAGGGAAACACTGAAGCTTCTTGAGTTTTCTGACCATCTCAGTATGTAACTAATACGGAATGAAAACGGAGAGCACCAGAGTTGAGGAAGCTGGTAAATTTGGAGGCAACGATGTTTAAAAAGAACTAAACACATACTGAATTTCCTACATGTTGAAAGGGCTAATGAGGAGGGGAAGCCTAAGTCAATATTGAACTCCATGAAAAAGGAAGGAGATAGACCTGGGAGTCCAGAGGTAACTGCAGTAAGAATCTGGGTAGGGTGATATAGGGGAGGGTTGTTAAATGATTTTCCTACATGAAGGGATTAAAGAGGGATGTGAGTAGCAAGAGAATATGCCTACTTGGCTCTCATAGGGCAGGATGGGCATCAGACAATATAAACAGGTACTAAAGACAGCAGTCTCCATGCTAATGAAGTTTACAGCCTAGTAAGGGGATACAAGATCACAGATGGAGAGTCTGAAGTGACCTTAAACATCATCTAGTCCAACCTATTCACTTTACAAATGAGAAAACTGTGGCACAGAGAGGTTAACGGACCTGCCCTAGATCACATGGGTATTAAGCGACAAAGTGAAGATGGGAAACCAGATCCCCTGACCCCAAATTCATCACTCTTTCCAAGAGAACACACAAAGTACAAAATAATGGAGAACTGAACTTAAAAGAGTAATCAGTGTTGAAGTGTGAAATGTGTCATCATTACCAGTTGGGGGAATTGAAAGAGACTTCTTGGAGAAAATAGTATTTGTTTGTTTGTTTCTTTGTTTTAAAGACAGGTAAGGGCAGAGACTCAGGCTGATGGATCCCTTGATTTTGGTAGGTCTGAGCTGCAGTTGGGCTAAAGTCATTTAAGTACTAATACAGTGAGCCTCCAGAGCCAAAGTCCACAAAGCTGTCTAAAGAGGCATCAAAAGAAACCAGGTAGGAAAAATGGAGCAAACTTCTAAATCAATCAGCACTGGGCCCTGTGAGGGGCTGTTGCGATAAGAAGACAAAAAGAAAAGGGAAGGGGAAAAGGGAAAAGGAGGATAATTCAATGTGTGCCACTGGAGGAAGGAGTCAGATAAAGATACCCCTTCTCATTATAGTGCCTGCCAACTATAAAAAAAGTCCTTTCACAAAAAAAATGTAAACTGTTTTATTTACCTTTTTAATCAAAACTAGAGAAGAAATATGTATTCATTTATGTATGCATATAGTTTATGTGTGTGTGTGTGTGTGTGTGTGTGTGTGTGTGTGTGTCTCATGGAAGAGAAAAGGAAATGGTGAGGTTAACGGGAAGACCACAAACAGGCTTGATACTCTGCCAAACTCCTAAAAGGCAAAAGCTACCATTTACTAAGTGCCATTCTTTCTTAAACAATTTTTAAAAAGTTAATAGTTAGATTACAAATATTGCCAGGGTTTTTAAATTCCTCTCTAAAAAGCTATTCTGAGAGTCCTCTGTTCCTCATTTTCAATAAAAGAAAATTCTAACTCATTGTTCTGTGATGTGGGAAGTGTTGAGTCTCATTTTGCTAAGGGAAACATCCTATTCACATATTTTACAAACTACTAGAATATTGTCATTCAAGATTTTTGAAATTCAGTTATAGTTTCACAAATACAGGTATAAATGGAACCATCTCTGGGTGATCACCAGTTAAATTAAGTTGATTTATATACATAACATGTATATTTCATAGACACCTAAGTGATTTATTTCTAAGTGAATTTTGTAGCATGTCTACCTTTAACTATAGGAAACAAAAAAACTTCTTTTAAGTTTTTTGGAAGAAATTACCCTATATATAAAAAGATTTTAATTCCTGTATCTATAGGCAAAATCTGTTTGTCAGATTAAAAAAAATTTAAAGAAATGATAATGGAAGTGATTTCTGTCTTTGTAGGTATCAACTCACACATTTCTACAAGCAGCAAATACTAAATAGCAGCTATATATAGATGTATCTTCAGAATTCATAACTGTTCAATTCAGGTGACCTGCCTGGGAACAAAGATATATGAACCTAATATGAGGTAATATCTGAAAAAAATTTTCTACAGTCACTTTGGCAATAATTTGACATGCTACCAAAAAGTACCTCCATCTACTTACTGAATTCCAACTCTGGCACCTCTTCAAGTAGTGACCATACCTTGAAGGTGACCATACATTCTCACACACAATCTATACTAGACTGTTTACTATTGGGGGGGGGGGGGGGCGGAGAAGAGAGAAGGGAGAGGGAGAGTGGAAAGGACAGAATTTGGAACTCAAAACTTTAAAAAATTGTTACAAACTGTTTTAACATGTAATGGGGGGGTGGGGTTGAGGCAGAAAGGTGAACAGGATAGGACTGTCCAGAGCACCAGGTTAGTTAGGTGTAAAGAGGCTCAGCATCAGAAGTTTATCTAAAGATTCTCAGACTCTCGAACAAGATGAACAAGGTTAGATTCTTTCCATACTTAAGTAGAGGGAAAATCCACATTGATGATATAACAGTTCTTTTGAAATTCCAAGGTATTTAATTCTTGCCCAAAGTTAGGACAAGCATGAGAATTCTGAGAATTCTCTCTACATCTCGCTTTTCTGAGGAGAAAAATCCTGACCACTCCCTACCTCAATCACATTTTTCAAGAAACAGACAAATAAGTTAAAATGAAAAGGAGCATCTCTAATTTTACCCCACATTTTCAAGGACTAAACAAAAGAAAATAAATTCTCTTTCTCAAAGGCAAAATCTGAGAACCATTTTATTTTTTGGTTTCATGTGGGTTAGTTTCTAACGAGGCTTTCATGTTAAGTTCAAAAAAGATAAATTAATCAAGAAGATTGCTATTTCAATACCCAAGAGAAAGGAAAAAAAACTTTCAGCAATGATCTGTGATCCTACCCAAATAATGAACTGGAAGAAAGTAAGAAATTCTAAGAGCACACATTCTCTCTATGTAGTCTGTACTTGTACTATCACAGTCATAGACTTCGAATGTAAAATGACATTAGAGGTCATCGAGTATTGATTTTTAAAGTCAAGGTTTAAACTCAGGACTCCCTCTGTTCTGTCTTTCTAAATGCTTAATTATTTCAAGCCCTTTGTTTAAAAAGTATAGTATAAAAATGGAATGTTATCTATAATTATTCCTAAAGACTTAGTATATCTCCAAGTTCTAAGAAAATCCAGTAAAACAATAGGAAATGGTGCATTTACCTACATTCCAATACTTATTTTCATTCCAAGATTTTTAATAGAGGTGTCTGAACTATGTTACATCCGAATGGAATTATTACCAAGATATCTGCTATCAAGATTTTGCTTTCTTTATCACAAAGCACTGACTCACCTGGAGTGACATCATGTCTGGTCTGTACTGTTTCCGGAATCCGAGGTCATACATGAGGAACTTGAGCATTTCAAAAGCTTGCTCTTCACTCATATGCAGAAGCAGTACTCCAGCCACAAAACTAATCCCCTGGCAGTAACCCACTTCTTTATCCAGCAAAGAATAGGCCTTCAAAAGGTTAAAGAGGGATAGCTGCCCAGATCCCAGCTGTACAGAAAAGTAAGGATGAGTGGGAAAGGTCCTTCCTGTTAGAGTGAGAGAAAAAAAATTACATGGGTGTATATGTGTGTGTGTGTGTGTATACATATGCATAAACACACACACACACACACACATATTCTCTTGTGGTTAAGTACATGTTTGGATGTAAAAGAAAACTTGAGCTAAGCAACATTTAACTCAGGGGTGGGGAACCTTCAGCCTCAAGGCCGTACGTGGCCCTCTAGGTCCTCCAATGTAGCTCTTTAACTGAATCCAAACTTCAGAGAATTTTTTATTCAGATCCTTTCATTATGGGGATTTGTTCTGTGAAGTATGGATTCAGTCAAGGGACCTCACTTGAGGACCTAGAGGGTCACATGTGGCCTCAAGGCCCCAGTTTCCCCACCCCTGATTTAGCTAATCCAGATCATTCTGTTCCAAGACTAACATTCTTCTAATCACTATACCAACCCACCCATCCACCCAGTTCATTTCAGGAAACATTGTGAAACAACTTTCTTCTGTAGAAGAGCAGATTAATTTGGGGAGGAAAATAGTCTGGTGTTAAAGTGAAGTCTTGACACAAAGCAACCCAAGGATTCAAATTTGTCACCAAGTCAAATAATTCCAGTAGAGCTCATGTTTTAACTTAATAAAACAGAATTCTTAAACAGTGTAATCATCATCTAATTTGAAGGAAAAAATCCAGTCAGTCACATACAGACTTCCTACTCCTTTTCTAGGAATTTGACACTGGAAGCAGTTTTTCCATTTATCTTCATATTTAGGAAATGTTTTCTCCCCAGAATTGCCTGAATAACTGTCACTTCTATGAATGTTTTAAAAAAAGAAAAAGAAAGGAAGAAAAAAAAGGAAAGAGAAAAATAACAAAAATTTTAAAATATTTCCCTCCTACTTGGGGGCATGAAATTAACGTGAAACAGCTTCAGCGTGGAGCAATTGAGTCAGAAATCTCCCAATGGTAACAACTAAGTACTGTAACAAACGCATCTCCACTACCCAAACTGTAAGTGTTGGCGTGACATTTCTTCATTCAAAAGAAAATGAGGTCTTACACTAGCTTCTCAGATTTTATGCCTTTGCTGAACAAGTACTTTCTATCAGAACTCGAAGAGATGCCTATCGAAAATTTTTTTGCTTTCTTTCCCACATACATACGTAAATAATTTTTCCAGAAATTAGTAATAATAATCTACAGTGTAAACAAGTGAAAAGGCTGAAAGGACACAGATGGTTGCAGTATCAATTTCCCCCTTTATAAGGAAAAGCATAATCTCTATTACATTGTTACTTCAGTTTAAAAAAATGAACCAAAATAAAAAAGAACACAAATACACACCTTTATGTGCCCTTTTTTCTCACTAAACCTTAGTCTTAAAAAATTACTTCCTTTGTCATTATTTCTCAATTTTCCTTGAAATTTGCTCTCCTCATTTTTCACTCTCATATGCATGGAATCTACTGCCTGAATAGCTATCCTCTAAAATCCCTCTCTCTCAGCCTAGTTCACAGTCTTTGCCATCATTCTTTCCAGGCCTGCCCATTGTTTCCTAGATTCATTAAATAAACAGTTACTGAATGCCTACTCCATAGGACTCTCGAAGAAGTCTTCTGTTCTGATAACATAACCCAATGGAGAAAAAGAGAAGTAAGAACTAAGTTAGGCAAACAGAAATACCTTCAAAAACGTTTTGTTACAAAATTGTCTAGACGCCACAGAAAGGAGAATGGAACTGGATATATGCATGTCCTTTCTCCCAAAAAGAAAGGGCCATTAATAACTTCAACAAAAGGACAGGATATGCGCTTTAGTAAGCTATTTATCAATATGGCAACCATACCTAAATCTACAAGGATAGCATGTTGCTGAGCTGTGAGCTGCTTCAAAAGCTCTTTATAGGAAATGTCAGGAGGTTGTTGTTTACTTGGCAATCGGTGCCTCAAACGATACTGTAGAGCTAAAAACTGCCAAATTTCTCCTCTACGACTTTTAGGCACCCCTAAGAACAAAGAGAAAAACCAACAAGAATTTAAACACTTGAATTAACTTGCAAAATTGCATTAGGAGTACTGTATGCAATGCTGACAGTAGCAGCATTAAGCCATACCACCCACTAAGATTAAGTAATGCATTAAATAGTGACAGAACGGTAATTTAAACAAGTTTAATCCTGTGGCTGCCTTTATCTTTGGAACAGAAAACATTCCAAGACAATCAATCACTTTAATCTCACACAGAAATCTCTAAATTTATAATGCAAATATACTTCATCTTCTAGTTGAAGTTTTTGAATAAATCTTCATATATGTGCAAAATGAGAGAGCTAATATTAAGATTTCTTCGGCTCTGTCAATTTATGACTATGCATTACATATCATATTTTTAAGTTAAAAGTCTCAAGGTAACCCATACAACACATCCGCAGGGTTTTTCACATAGAATATTTACCTATTCAAAGGAGGAAAAAAATGAGAAAATAAGAGTTGAACTGAGTCACATAGGGGTAGAACTAGAGAAAAACTCCCAGTTCTCTGGCCAGCTCAAAATAATGGCATTCAGTCGTTGGCGGTGGAGATAAGAACAGTGGTTAGCATCTTAGGAGCTATAGGAAAATGTTTTATCAGTATAATGACTGACTTTTCACTGGGCAGGGACTGGGTCTAAAATTTGTATCTCCTATATGGCAACCACTACAGTATCTTTTACCAAGAAAACCACAGAAAGGGTCACAAGAGTCAGACACAACTGAAACTACTGAACAACAACAGTGTCTAGCACCAAGTACCATAGACAGTGGGCATTTAATGTTTGATGGATTGAATATATTTTTGGGTCACCAGAAAAATAAAGTAGTTAATATGAGTACTTTTAATATTTTTGTAAAGAAGGGATGTGAGACTTGTAACTGCTTCCTGAATTCCTTACTGCTTAAGTCAATATCAATTACTGTATTCTCAGTTGGTTGTACTGCCAGGGTAGTAAATGATCTATCCAGAGGCACCTTAAAATTAACTGTTAAATGAAATCTTGACACCTGAATTTGTTCTTAATTATGCATCCCATACCCCAAATTTTTTTTAAAAAATAAATTTTTCCAAAATAGCTTTGAAAGTCCTTTAAAATTATGCATTTACCAGTCTGAATCTCACCTTCATTTTGTTCAATATATTTTTTCCTTAAAAGTTTATTCTATTAATTTTTCCTAAAATTTCCAGATGATCAAAGAAAAAGATATATTTATGTTGTTTCTATTAAAATTTAAAATGAATCATTAATGTAGCCAGTAAACAAAAGCATCAATTTTTGTAGAATTCTAGAATATTTTCAGGCTCTTCTTGGAGTTTTAATAATAGTTTAATGTATTAAATCAATAGACAACCATTCATTTATTCAACAAACTCTTTCAAAAGGCTACAAAGGTGTAGCCACAAAGGAGACACTATAGTCCCTGTTCTCTTGGAGTTTACAACTTAGGAGGAGAATAACTGAAATACATTACACAGGAAATGCATTATTTTTAGCACTGAGTTTTAAAGACTGAAGGAGAATCTCATTAAGTTAGAGAGGGAAGAGAGGGTAGAATCAGGAAAGCTTCATGAAGGAAAATGTTAAACTTTGGAGGACAGTTGGACAGAATTTCTGTTTAACAGAATGAATTCAGGTTCAAAATTTGGTATTACATTTTTTAAAATTCTGAATATAGTTTGATTCACAGAAAAAATTTTAAAATACCACATATCTCGAAGCAGCTAGATGGAACAGTGAATAAAGTACTGACCCTGGGGTCAGGAGGACTTCAGCTCAAATCCAGCCTCAGGCACTTGATATTTACTAGCTGTGTAACCTTGGGCAAGTCACTTAACTCCGACTGCCTTACCTCCTGCCTCTTTCCACCCACAAAAAAAGAGCAAAAAAATAAAAAAAAAACAAACAAAACCACCACATATCTCAAAGGCAAAAAACAAGAATCAAACAACTAAGAATAGGCTGTTCTATCAAATCTGAGGTCCCTTCCAACTCTGAGATGCTATGATTCTATGTACCATGTGGCCAAGGAATATTTTATGCACACATACACACACATTCTCCCCATAACCTCCTTAAATAGGTAAAAATATATATATTTAAGTGAACTATAAAAAAGCTACTATGGTCAGATGTTGGTAATGAATTTTCTTTTGTACATGTAGGATATGCTACCAATCCATCATGAGGAGGGCTTATGCTCTGAATATCTTTTATTATCCTCAAGTGATGGGGGCCACCCTCTTCCCCTTGTGATCAATACCACACAGTCCATAGCACAGATGAATGACTAGGGCAAAGGTGAAATCTGTTGCTTTAGCTTTATTATCATTGCACTCTTAGTGACTGCCAAACTGGTCAGAGACAGGCAAAAACTTTTGTTATCTACCAAGTGTGACAGCTATCAAGGTCAAAGTTAAAACCCTGCCATAAGGGACCTCTAAGAAGAGCCAGTGCGATACTCCCCAATACCTTCTTTAAGAGTCATATGAATGTCTTCCATATCACATCTGATTTTCGTTCTGTAGTTTAATAACTTCTTATCCCATGTCAGTAAGGTTTCCTTTTGGCATACACCAACTTGGTCATAGTCTAATTTAACTTTTCTGGACTGGAGTTCATCTCGGCTCGCTAAAAGAAAGCAAGAAAAAGGTTGTAAGATCAAAGTTGATGATTTTTTTTGTTCTGAATTTATAGTGAAATCATCATAACAGCCTTTAAGGAAGTGGCCACTGAAAACTTCTCAAAGAGAAAACTTCTTAAAAGGAAATGTAAAAATTATACATATACAAAGAGGCCCTCACATTATAAATGTCTTATACAAAAAATTGTCAAGAATTTCCTAAGCATATTTTATTCTTTATTATATAAACAACATGACTATTTGGTGCAAAAAAAGGCAAATTGCTATTAGTATTATTATTATTATACAAAAGACTTCAACCCCTGAATCAAAGTGGAAAGTCCTAAGTGCCATATGTGACATTCTTAAAAGTCTAAATAATTTATATTTGACATACATGAAAAAATATCCCCATCTACTCCACTATTTCTTCTCTAAACTATGAACGTTAACAAGAACATGAGAACTATATACAATCTGAAATATTCAACAACTACTAATGGGCCTTTACGACTTTCAGAAAGCTAGCATTCCACTCTATTGCAATGAAAACTTAAAAGTGAAAACACTGAATGTGTCTCCATTTTTTCAGAGAATAAACCTAATCCACATAATGTGGACATGCTTTTAGTGAGGTTTTAAAGGGGAAAAAATACAATTAAAATGAAGCTTAAAATATTCTGGCTTTTAAAAAGCTGCAAGAGTCCCTATTCTTCCTTATCTCACCTGACAGGGTAGCGTAGAACAGGGAAAGGGGTCTTGAGTTGAAATACTGCTTCTGACACTAAACTATGCATCTTTAGACAAGTCACTTATCCCTGAAGGGCCTCAGTTACCTCCTCTGTAAGATGAGGGGTGTGGATTAGATAATGACTGAGGTCCCTTCTAGATCTAATATTCCTATGAAACGCAAATATTTACCACAAAATAAAAACCTTCCCAATTTTTTTTTAAATTAAGCAATGTGTACACTTTGTTTCTTTCCTGAAGAGGAACTGCCTGACTTTTAAAACGGAATAGAAAACACTTTAGGCTTATTTTTGTTTTCATTTATTAAGGTCAGCTGGGTTTTTTTTTTTTTTTTACTGAAAGGACTCGACAGAAAAATCTGCATTTACTCAAGCATATGTTACTTAAGTAATCTTACCTTCTGCAAAACAAATCTCTATCAAAAATAAGAGTCCTCGACAGCAGAAAAAACAACAACAGGACAGAGTGTTATTTTTCATGCCAGCATGTTTATAACAGAAAACAACAATAACTATACTGACAGCACTGCAGAAAGCTTGTGTCCGACAACAGCTGCCACTAGATGGCTTTTAAACATAGACTGGTTCCCACTTTAGTTAATTCTTATATTCTAACACATTTACCATGTACTTTTTAGGTAAAGAGCACTTTAAAAAAAATAATTACAGCAAATAATTTGGCTCCATGTTAAGTTTTATTAGGGAGATCCTTCAAAAGAGATCTGTTTAAATTTTCTCCACTAAATTCAGTGTTCTTAAGATGTTTTTTCTCCCTCTCCTCTTTTCTGGGTCATTTTCACCAGGTTAAGAATAAATCAGGAGCTAGAGCTTTCATCGGCTAGAATTCTACCATGTTCAACTAGAACGCCATGGAGCCCACTGTCCTCCCTAACAGGGCACCTGCACTGCATGGAATAATAAATACATTTGTCGTGTACCAAAGTATTTAGCTAGCAAGCAAACTGGAGTAATGAAAAATAACAGTAGGTTAAAAGTTAAGAAACTCTGCCCCTGGTCTCTTCATGATATTGTAATCCCCAACCCCCCAAGAACCTTAGTTTCCTCTCCCCTATAAAATGAAAGTGTTGCTTTCTAATTCCATAATGAAAAAATTTACTATTTGAATTTAGAATTTTTAATAGTAAACAATAACAAAAATTAACATTTATGTAGCATTCTGAAGCTGGCAAACTGTTTTATATATTTTAAATCATTTGAAAGTAATGTGAAGTATATATTAAAGCATTATTATCCCTACTTTATATTTGGGAAGATTAAGGTGCAGGAAAATTAAATAACCTTCCTGTATGCACACAGGTGAAGGAGCAGGGATGTGAGTAAACTGCAGTCTTTCTGAGTCGGACCACACTACATCACACTGTTCCTGAGGAAATCACCTCTCTTGTTAATGGGATACAATTTCATGACTAATTACTTAAAGAGAATTCTACCAACTTTTCTTGACTCTTCACAGGTTTATGTTAAACCAAAGTGTATTCAAGAACTATGACTTAAGGCCAGATGTTACATTTCATAGTTTAAAAAACATATGATCATTTTAAATCTCTGCAGATTAAAGTGGTTTTTATAATATCAATTTCTTCATCTGCAAAACCTGGGTAGCAATAATTTTAATGCCTAGGTCATGTAGGCACTCTGTAAAGCACTGTGAAACAAGGTGCTACATAAAGGGGAGTTATTATTATTTGACCTATTTTAGAAGAAAGAGGGTCATTCTATCTGGGGGCAGGTTTATACTCATATGCACATGTAGTCAAATAATAACAGCCCTGTTGTGAGGTTTACAAAACACTTTCCTCTTGTTATCTCATCTGATCCTCACAATGCTGTAAAAAAATGCTAATATTATCCCCATTTTATAGGAGAGGAAACTGAAGCTGACAGAGGCTAAAAGGCTTGCCCAGGGTCACACACAACCTTAAGGTGTGTAAGACAGGACTTAAATTCAAGTGTTCCTGATTCCAAGCCCAGCATTCTATCCATTATATCTCTGAGATGCCTCTATAAATCAGAGCTAACATGGAGAGAGAGGAGAAGCAAAGGTATAAGGTTTTAACAAAGGTAAAAGTGACAAATTGCTTCCATGTTGCTTTTCTTAATGGACAAATTATCACAAAGAGAGGAATTTCTAATAAGAAGCTACTAATGCTCTTACATTATACCTATAAAAGGAATCTATTAAAATACTCAAACTAATCCTTTGTAGAATTTTAATAAGCCTGATAATATTGAATCATATTTAAACAGTAGTTTGTCTCAAAATTAAACATATCTTGCATTGCTCTTAAAATCATTAAGAGTTAAACTCATACTTTTATTTTACTTTTTGATATTTTAAATTCTATAGTTAAAACTAAATCTCTTATCACAATTCAAGCAAAAATCAAATTCTTAAGTTACCTCAAGCCAGCCTTTTCTTACATACTGACTACCCAACAAAAACATATCACTAAAAAAAAAGACGCAAATCTATTCAAGGTGAGTGTTTAAATGGCATCCTTAAATTACAAGATCATCTTCTCTGGCTCTGTTTCTCTGAGTGGCTAACCTTCCAGTTTCTGATTTTCTTTTTCCATTCGAAGCAACAAAATCTGTTGGTGGATAGCTTTTTTCCACAAACTCCGTAGTTCCTCAGATTTTCTTCTGCCATCAACCTTCTCTGGTTCATCCTCACCAGGCAAGAACAAGACAAGAGGCTCCTCTTCCATAGTTGGAGCAAGAGGAGACAAAGGAAGCAGCTCGTTTCTGTCAAGTCCATCTACAAAGAAATAAGACAATGATATGCACTTCTTATTTGCAAAGTGCATTTCAGATTTTTTTTCTTCTGCTGTTGGGAATCTCTCATGTTCCACAAGTGGGTGTTTTCAGAAAAGTCAACTTACTTCTCTGGTAACATTTCAGACTGTTATTTGAAGCAATGACTTAGATGAACCAGCTGAATTCCCCGACTATACTTCCTTCTTATAACGAAACAAAAAAACACATAATTGTACCACTTCCTCTTTATGCATAGTGTCTTCTTTTATAATACCTTCAGAATAGGTGCTTCCAACCAAATTAGCTTTCTCCTAATAGTATTACTTCTGCAATACATCTGTTTATGACACTACAATAAATAACACTGACGTGGGTTAGAAATAAACCATCCCTTAAGGCTTAAATATTATTATTAAATATTATTTAATATTTCTTCTTCTTAAATTCACCCTTAGAACTAAGCAGGTCAACTATTAATGTCAATTCAGTCTATCAAGAAACATAAATTATGCACTTAACTACTGGCTACACACTGTCCTAAATGTTAAGGATACAAAGGTAAAAACACGGTCCTTGCCCTCAAGGAGTTCACATTCTAATGGGGGAGACAATATGTGTATGTATTACGTCAATACAAGATAAAGAGAGAGGTAATTTTAGAGGGCTGGCACTAGGAATGGTGGAGACCTCCCCGCAGAAGATGGAATTTAGGCTGAGACTTGAAGGAAGGCTGGGAAGTCAAGAGGCAGAGGTAAGTAAGGAGAGAGTATTCCAGACATGGGAGACAGAGAAAAATCGCAGAGCTGAGATGAAGCATTGTGTACAAGGAATAGCAAGTAGGTCAATGTTGCTGAATCAAAGAATATCTGAAGGAGAACAAAGTGTAAGAAGACTAGAAAGAAAAGAAGGGGGCCAGGATGTAAAAGGTTTTAAAATCCAGAGGATTTTATATTTGATCCTGAAAGTAAAAGGAGTTTTTGGAATGTACTGGAGGCTGGGGGTACAGGAGGAGGTGTAATATGGTCAGAACTGTGCTTAAAGAAATCTTTCATTTAAGTAGACTTGAAAAATGAATATACAAAACATACCCACCATTGTACCCTTAGGACTGGGAGACTTTTCCATCTGCCTTGTAGCTAAATATTCTTCTATGTATGGTCTTGCCCTTGATTAGGGGGTGAGCTCTTTTAGAATAGAGACTATCTCACCTTTTCTACGTGTACTAAGTACTTAATAAGTGTTTTTTCATTCACTAATTCATCAAATTCATCAAAGCAAGATGTACTTCTATACACCCAGTGAATTACATACTTTAACATCTCCTCTCAATTTTAGATGATCAAGTGCTTGAAGCCTATTTCTCAAGCACTTAGTATGACTCAATGCACCCTATGAGTTCATAATAAATATTTGCTAAATGATGTAATTACATAATGGGATATTATCAATAACAAGCTATTTATTCATTTTCTTCGGCTTATAAAAACATAAGAAGTGGAGGTAAATTTTCTATTAACCATAAAGAATCCATCAATCAAAACCATACTCCATAAAGTTGCCAAAGTGATATTCTTCAAGCATAAGTCTGACCATGTCATCCTCTCTTTTTCAATAACCTCCTGGGTCTCCCTTTTGCCTCTAAGACCAAATACAATTTCTTCTGTTTGGCATTTAAAGCCCTTCAACATTTGGCTCCAGATTACCTTTGCAGACTTATTACACATTACTTTTCTTCACACACTGTTCAGTATAACCAAATGGTACTTTTTTCTGTCCCTCACATCAATCAATGAGTATTTATTAAGCATCTACTAACATAAAAGATACAAATAATGCTTAGAAGAGATTCTCACTAATATACAAACCTTGATGCTGCATTGCTGAGGGAGATTTATTCATAGGCGAAGCAACTCGAAGGAAAATGCGCTGCCTCCAAGAGACACGTCGAGGAGTGACAGAGATCCCTCCAACATTTAAAGAGTCACTGCTACAGGTGGATGAAGTTCTTTTCCTTCCCTCCCCATCACTGTGGGAAACAAACATTCAGATCAGAAAGATACTTGATACTTGAAACTGATGTCATTAAGGACATCATTCACAGTCTGTATGTTAAGCAAACAAAAATTTGGATATATATGAGCCACAGGCAACATGGAATGATGCACAACCTGGGTTGTCTTCCCTCTGCCCAAGGACCCTGCACAACTGGCCGAATAATGAAGAGAATTAGCTAGATCTGAGCTCAGTAATAAAAGGCTCATTCTCTGTTTCTACTCATTCAACAGAATGCACAAACCTCTCTTCAATACTCATAAGATGAGAAAAATACATTTACAAACAGCTATCAACTACTCGCCTTGTGAATCTCTGGAACATGAGTTGTTATAATTCAGCAAAGCAATTTGCTAACATTAAAAATGAATAGCAGAAAAAGCAGCTGTGAAAATCTCCTAGAGGTATGATAGTTGAAAATAAAAGTTCAACAACTTAGCAGGCATTTACTGTACACTGACTACATATGACAGCAGTTAATCCTGGAAGCACTTTTTAGAGGCCAACTGCATCAACTGTGAGAAACACACAGCCCTTAGGTTTTACAAAAACAGCAAGAAGTGAAATAGTATTTCAAAGATCAGGTGATACAGATCTCAGGATAACAGGAACATCTGGATAAGAGGAATATCATGGATAAAAAATACCAATGAGAAGAGTATCATCCTTTCAAAACTTGATAATGTTAACTTTTACCTCCACAACACTTCTCACACTCCTTCCCTTCACTCAATCTCTCAACTACCCAATCCACCTGGGTTCATGTCACCTATTGCCCAGACCATTGATATAGGAGAATGCCTCCATAGTCATTCTACTTTTCCTCTCTAATCTTCAACCTCTACACCCTTTCCTCCTGCCTAAAAAACAGGCTTATATCTTCTCAATCCTTAAAATCCCTTGCTAAACTCTACCAAACCTGTACACCATCATTCTTTATTTCTCCTCTGTTAGAAAATTTGTCTACATTCATTGCCTCCACCTCCTCTACTCTTACCCATGTCTCAACCTTGCCAAATCTGATGTCTGACCTAATCATCTGAATCAAACTGCTCACTCCAATATTACCAATGGTCTTTCGTCAAATCCACTAGTTTTTCTCGGTCTTTCACCATCATCTCTACTGGATTACCAGCCCCTCTCTGGGTCATCATGGCACTGTCTCTCTCGTTTCTCCTCCTATTTATCTGATCACTTCTTAGTCTCCTTCTCTGGACCATCATCCCTATCATGCCCCATCATGTACCCCACGACTCTGTCCTGGGTCTTCCCATCTTTTTTCCCCTACAGTCCCTCTTGGTGATTTCATTAGCCTACATAGGTTTCACAAAAACAGATATAGATATATGCCTCATTTCTTTAGTAAGTACTAATCAAGTACTACTCATTGGACATTTCAAATTAGATGTCCTACAAATATCTTTAACACAACATGTGCAAAACAAAATTGATTATCTTTTCCCCAAAATCCATCCCTTTTCCAAACCTCTCCAATACTGTCAAAGGCAACACAAACCTTTTCCGGTTATCAAGGGTCATAATCTCAGCATCATTCCCAGCTCCTCATTCTCTTTCACCTCACATATTCAACTGGTAATTACAAAGTCTTTGGAATACATTCCCTTTTCTTGAGTCACAAAACTACAACCCTGCCTGGGAAGTGGCAATAACCTCCTGTTTTCCTGCCTCAGATCTTTTCCTTCAATTCATTTCTGATTATGTCATTTCCTTGCTCAAACTTCAGTGGTTCCCTATTATTCTAAGAGCAAAGAGAAACTCCTTTGTTTGGCATTGAAGACCTTTCAAAACCTTGCCCCAACCTACCTTTCAGGTCTTATTAATCATGATTCCCGTTCACACACTGCATGATCCAGTCAAGCTGGCCTTCTTAATCAATCAGCAAATATATATCAAGTCACTTACAAAGTGCCAGGCACTACGCTGGGGATACAGAAAGGAAAAAACAGGTCCTGTCCTCAAGTAGCTTACTTTCTAATGGGGAAAATAGCACTGTGTAAAAGTTACTTACAATATGCACATGAAGTAGACAGAAGGTAATCTTAGAGAGAGAAACATTAGCAGCTAGGGGGATAGAAAACAGTCTCCTGAAAATGGTGGAACTTTAACTGAATCATGAAGGAAGCCCTGGATTCTAAAGGCACAAAAAGAGAGAAGAGCATAGGAAATAGTCAGTAAAAAGGAATGAAAAAGAGGAGATGGAGAGTTCTGTATGAGGAACAGCACACAGGCCAGTGTGGCTGAATCATACAGTAGCAGTAGAGACAGGAGAAATGCGCCCAGAGGCTGGAAAGACAGGAGGAGACTGGTTATGAGGAACTCTAAAAGCAAAACAGAAGAGTTTATATCTGAACCTAGAAGTAATAGAGCCACTGGACTTTTCATGGTCAGATCTGTATCTAAGGAAAATCACTGGCAACATAAGGAGGAGGGATTGAAGAAGGGAGAGACCCGTTTAGAGGCTACAATAGTAGTTTAGGGTCTGACCTGGGGTGGTAGTCATGTGAACAAAGAGAAGTGGTCTTATGGGAGATATCTTGTCAAAGTAGAAATAGCTAATTTGGCAATAGAATGGATATGTGAGGAGTCTACATGAAAGTTGTGAAGCTAAGTGATGGGAGTCAGAATGAGGGTGGAAATTGGTGGTATTCTTGAAAAGTAATCAGTAAGTTTAGAAGAAGGATGGGTTTGGGAGAAAAATAATGACTCTTCTTTTGTTAGAAAGTCACATTGCCATCAACTACTCTCTCTTACTCACCTCATATCCGTTCCAGATGAGATGCCAGATGAGGCATTTTTATTTTGATAAGATCTCTTATACAAATTCATTTCTCTCTCTTCACATACCACCCTTCTAATTTAGGCTCTCATCATCCCTCACCTGGATTATTATAATACCCTTCTAAATGGGCTCCCTGGCTTGTCTCACTACAATACAATCCTCCAAACACCTGCTAAAGCAATTTAGCTGAACTGTAGGTCTGACCATGTCACCTTCCTACTCAATAAACTCTAGTGGCTCTTTCCTACCTCCAGGATCAAATAAAAAGTTTGGGCATTTTAAGTTTTTCATAACCAAGCTCTTTCTTCTTCTTCTCTATTTCTTCCACATTCTCAACAAAGCTGCTATTACACTGACCTATGACTATTCCCACACAGGCCCTCCATCTCCCTTCTCACACCTTTCCATTGGCTCCTCTCTCTCACCTTTATTTTGCTTGCTCAGATCCCACTTTCTGCAGGAGGCCTTCCCAGGTCCCCTCAGCCATCAATGTCTTCTATCTTGAAATGACTTTCCATCTCTACTGTATATATCTTGAAGGTATCTAGATGGTTTTGGTTCCCCCTGCCCCATATACATGCACACATGTATATGAATATAAGCTCCTTGACAGTAAGGACTATTTTTGTCTTTATTTGTATCCCTAATAACTAGAATAGTGCCTGGAAGAGTAAACACTTAATAAAAGCTTGCTGACGGACTGCCACCATGAAAGCCCTTCACAGTCTGGTTCCAGTTTATTGTTCTAGACTTACTGCATATTTCCAACCTGTGCTTACTCTAAACTGGCCTATCAATCTGATATTTCATCTCTTGACTCCATGCTTCACTCAAAAGGTAATCTCCTTAAGAGCAGGAACTTCAGTTTTATCTTTCTCTAGCACCAAGCATTGTCCCATAACACAGTATTTGCTAATTGACTGATCTCCCATCCACAGAATGTACACCCATCTCTTAGAATTCTAACTTTATTTCAATTCAGGGGCTACCTATTAAGGGAAGCAACTGTTGATTCGCCATGTTGTTAGTGATCTCCCTCTTAACATTATCTTGCATTACTCATATGTTTACTTGTATTACCCAAGAGAATAATAAGCTCTCCAGGTTGGGGACTACTGGTCTTTTTTTGGGTACATGTATCTTTGGTACCACCATTTTTTTCTTTGATGCCTATTGACTAATACAGTGCCTAGAATGTGGTAGTTGCTTAGAAATGTTTCTTGAAGTGAACTGCTAAAATAAACTGAATAAATGTTGTTTTTTCCTCTATCAAAGTTCTACTTCAATGCTGGATCATGCAATGCAAGTGAAGCAGGGCTGTCAAATAGATTATACCAGTAGATCTCAACTTCTCACCAGCTGTAAGAAGATGAAAAGCTTTAGGCTGCTAATGACCAAACCTAAAGCTGTTATAAAAGGACTACCAGTCTAACTGTTCATTGGAGAATGCAGGGGTTTTTTTTATTTTTTGCCACAGGAATTAACAAAACACCCAAGGGTTGTGATATGCGTCACTGGTCACATTGACGTAATCATGTATTCTTAAATAACTGATGTAAGTATGTTATTCTTCACTTCTTCTTTTGAGAGCACTGGCACTTACACTGTCCTTTTAGGGACTGCTGAAGTTACCCTTTACTAGGTTGCCTGTGGTATGACTCAGGGTCCAAACACCTAATCTGATAGTAATGAACTACATTCGCTATACATTAGCAGAAGTGTCATTAAAAATGTTTCCTGAGATGAACAGGTAAAACAACAAAAAAGGACCTGTTTGCCTTTTCAGCTGATATAAGAACAGGAATGTATCAAGATAATACTTCTAAGAATCATACCACTGAAAGTTTTGAAAGTTTTTTTTGTTTACTATTCAACAACCATTAATTAATAAGTTTTATTAGATGCAAAGCATTGAATAATAGAAGTTTAACACATGGTTCCCATCTTCAAGAATCTTACTGAGTACAGGAAGACACATAAACAGGTAAGTAAACTAGATAATAACGGAGGCTAAATGCAATTGAAGGTAATTATCAACAGAAGGTATTAGAGAAGGGGTCATGAAGGAGATGCACTTTAATTGGGCCTTAAAACATGGGTAGAAATTTAACAGGCAAAAAGGGGAAATGTAACGTTATCTGACATCCTTGCTTCTAAAACCAGTAGACAAGACAGCAATTTCAAGAATCAAAACTATCTGAATTATTCTTGATCCAACTGTGTTTATACTCAAATTCCTTCATTCCAACTTATCCAGGAATAGGTTATTATAAAACCTATTCATGGCAAGACATGGAGGAGTAAGACTGGGGGTAATATTGGAATGTAGTGGGGTGTTTTCTAAACTCTGATACTGGTTTTCACTTCTCCTTCAATTAAATCAAGTTAGGAATCTGGTATACAAAATAGCTTGTAAAACAACAAGAAAACTACATATGATTCTAATACTACTTAGCACTCCATTTTAAAAATCTTGGACACCTAGGTAGAATGAAATTTACCATATTTACAAATAAAGATATCTTTCCTTATAGCCCTTCTACAGATCTAGCAGGAAAAACAATTATAAATTCTTTAAGTTATTTTATTTCCTGCCATTCCTTTCTTTACGCTGAAATATCATTTTGCTTCTCTCTTTATACAATCTTGTTTCCTTTCCCTCCAGAGCAATACCATTTGACAAGGTATGCAACTGATTTTTCTAAGAGGACTAGTGTGTTAACACGTCAGAAGTTCCATATAAAAGTGCTGAATAACCAAAAACAATATTCACTTTACACACACACACACACACAAACACACACACACGCACACACACACACCCTCCTCTATCAACTTTTCTCCCCCTCTTCTATTTTAGTTTCCAAAAATGAATAACATTTCCCCCAGTAAAAATGTCTATAAAAATATTCTATGCTAAAAGCTTATCTACCAGAAACGGAAAAACAATCAACAGAAAGAAGAAAGCATGAATTCTTCTTAAAATGGATCATAATAATACAAGTTATCTACAGAAGACAAATGCAATCCTTTTTCACAGTTATCTGGAAGGGACAAAAAGAGTCCCAGATTCCTTCTCCCATTATACAAGGTAGGGGAAATCCTTCTTTCTATATCCAATCAATCAAAACGAGGTGTTTCATGCTATAAATAAGATATGAACTAATTAAGTTCCAAGATCACCGTGAACATACAATTGGGCAAAAAAGCACAAAATTTCCCCATTAAAACTATCAAATTAATATGATCTGCCCCAACAAAATATAATAATGCATCTGTCAGATTCAAGATGCTTTAGTAACCATCCACCAGGAATCAAAGGTCACAGTGTTTCCAATTCTGTAAATTGCTAACACTACTACACAACACAACAATTCTTTTCCAATTTGAGGACCAATGAGAGACAAGGCAATCTGTAGAGCACCACAAATCAACACAGACAAGGTAGAAACTCTGATACTACATAATGTCAGAACTGGCTTAGCATGTTTTTGTGTTGTTCCCTGAAAAGAACTTAATATGCCATTTCTCTAAAAAGGATTTCTATGGATATTAAAGAGTGTACCATATCAGAATGGAACATTTACTGTGACAATCTTGGTAGCTAAGAAAGATTAAATGAAAGCTACACATTTTAGTTGAAATTAAAACTTAAACAGGACAAGATGACAAAATTAAATCTGTAAAATGGAGATGAACAAGGAACTGTTTACAAAAGGAACAAAGAAAGTATTTCTCTTTCAAAATATTTCAAGATAGGTTTCATCAATGTGCTGAAACGCATGATGATTCATTAAACTGTGTATCATCTACATGAGTTTTGCTACTCTAAAGAAAACCTTTAGTTACTAAATAAATGCAGATGTGACCTACTGTATGCACACGATGATACAAAGCATAGAGGTTATATTAAGTCAACGGAAAGATGAAAAATATGAATACTACAAATAACCAAAGTAGTAAACTTCCTTTTCTAAACCCCAGACTAAATACAGATTTCTCAGTTTGAGTAAGTAAAACAGATAACAGCACAGCAAAACTATTTATACAAAACCTTCTTACAACGAAAGGTCAAGAAGTAGATTAGTAAAATTGCAAAATTAATTTTACTATGTTTTCAAAAATCATATTATTATAATATCTACACGAAATCTGGGAAACAATTCTGAGGTAGTACAGATATAGTTAACCTATCATCGATTATAGACTTTTATCCACAAAGCATTTGTAAGGGTCAAGAGAAAAGGAAGATACTTTCTTTTGAGTTAATGAAGATGTAGTCAAATTCTTAGATGAGAAGTTAAACAGACCTGATGAATAAGAACGCAAGATCCAAGTGCTAGCCTTACTTTTCTATAAAGTTAGCTTGCAGGGACCTGAAAGTCCTTAGTGGGTCTAACTTGATCCACTGATGAGTACTGAAATGGTCAGAAATACTCTATTAGTCTCATCTCATAACCATTATAAAATACATGAAAAACAAACATCATGTTAAATAGGCACGTTTCTTTACAGGTAACTGCAGTATTCATTATTTCCAGTTGTGCATTAAGCTCCCCCACAAAAGGGTTTTATTCTTGATGCTACCAGACTTGGGTGGAGGCCACTGTAGTTTTCTAGAAATGTCAAGATGGAAAAGAGTAGAAACAGAGTTCTCATTAGAATTACTTAGAAAAGACTCATAAAGGAAACCTCTTGAGAACAGGGAACACATCCCTTAATGATATAACTCCCAGAGCACCCAAATCAATGTCATGCACCCAACAGATACCCAATAAAGTGTTTTAAAAATAATAAAGATGGGAATGTTAAATTGAAAAAAAAAGTTATGTAGGAAAAAGGGGATTAATGACAACAGGAACTAAATAAGATTAATGAGTCTTCTTCCTTCATGACACATAAGCATACTTAAACTTGTAATAACCTTGATTCTGAAGCAGAGTCCTTCATTCTAGTGCAACAGGGAAACAAGGAAGGGCATTAGTATAACAATAAAGATGTAGGTCTAAAATCATGGTAAATCACTGAGAAGGTTTGTTTTAAGACCCTATGATGATTTACCAAGATAATCCAAACAATTATGACACATAATTAAAGTTTTCACTATTTTTGTCAATGAGTGTGGGAAAACTGATAATCTCAGGACAAGTTTCCTATGATACCTCATTTTCCCATCATAAAGCAGTAAAGATGAATATAAAAATGATGTGAAAAGGAATAACTATTATTTACTTTGGATTTATGAACTTTGTTAGCAACAAATTTTTTAAAAATTATTCTAGAAGCTTTTAGATAAAATTTTAAGAATTATTGTAACAGGTTGACATAAAATGTATTTGGTAAACTGGCCATTATGCCACCATTTTCACTATAGAAATGAAATAAAACAGAATATTTATTCTCCTTTACTTTTTACTTCCAATGAAATATGCATGATATGGATAACACTAAATCAGGACATTAAAATATCTTAAAACACCCAAGGTTCAAGATAATTTTTCTGGAGAAATATACCTATTATGAACAACAAATCTTTATAAATTCATCTACTTTGTAAAGGCACTGTGCATTATCATCCTATGGCTTTCCATCTGGGCATCTTGCTTGGTCCCAAATACTCAAACCCATGAAGTATGCTTTCTCAGAAAAATGATATCCAACTAAAATAAAAATTATTTATTAAAATTTCATTTTTTCCTTGCTCTCACACATCACGGGAAAGCTAAGGTAAGATAAAGATCAAGATGAAGCCAACTGTATGTGGGATACAAATCTGAGGAATCACTCGATCCCAGATTCTTTTCTGGTCAGTTTAAACAAAGTATGTTCCCAAAGTTTTAAAGCAGTTTTAACTTAATAAAGCTTAAAACTGCACTGGGAATTTTAAGATACCCAGTATACATGATCTATGGAACAGAAAGTCTTCATACTGCTTGGTCAAAAAGGTACAGAGCTCTTTGATTTGGGGTGCTAAGTCACACCACAACTACAGGAAAATAAAGTTTTTAATTCCACAAAAATGATTCCAAAACTACCAGAGTACTCCACTGTAAACATGGCCTTTGAAGAAAATCGACAGAACTATAATTTCCAATAAATTTTAGTGTGTACCTCTGGATTCAATATCTCTTCATTAAAACCAGTCTAGGGAGAATATGCAAATGTGAATATTAGAATCTAATTCTAAAGAAAAATAAATATGCCCACATTTAAAATGGCATATGGTAGCAATTTTTTAAAGGCAAAATAATTGTTTTTATTCTCTCCATTCCCCTATCCAAATTTAACCTATAATATTAACAGACTTTCTCATTTGGAGGCACAACATTTTTACAAAATGGGATTCTCCCTGCCATTTCTCTTACTTTTCCTCCCACTAAACAAACAAAAACTAATTTATCCAATACTGTCCTTAGATGTCTCATGGCTTCATCCCATGTCTTACAATCAATGGCTAGAAGTGTGGATAGATGAGAGAAGAGGTTACTGTGCAAACAAAGCCTATATTTAATATCTGTGAATACAAAATAGATTATTCTAAACTCATATTTCACAGGGATCCATCTGATTAAATATAATTTTACACATCAAGTTAATATAATCTCAAATTGAATTATTTTGAGAAAATTGGTAACACCACTCTTTCCCCAATTTTGCTCATTAGAAATCAAATTCTGTTCTTAGCTTATAGCAAACTTCAAAACTACATAGATTAAAAACTATTATCTCTTAATCCAATGCACAGGAAAACATACTTGGAGAGCAGACATTTGGTATACAGATCTCTAGAAATGGAGCCAGATTTCAAAGTTTATGAAATACTTAATTTTTTTGTTAACACATGGCTACCACATGAAGCACACCTGACAAAAATGTCACATGGGTTCACTTTAAGTGTCATGTAACCTAGTTATTACTCCCTCTCTCCTGATAAGCCATATCCATATATGTATGAATACACAAATGCAAATATATTTGTAAAATAGTTACCATCCTCAAAACTACCACTGCTATGGGAGAATGCACAATTAGTACAGCATCTCACAGCCAAGTCAACAGAGTCACCACCTCCTCTTCTCCATACTAGATGAACACCTCCTACACTAAAAGCTCCTTGCTCACCCTGAAGCAGAACCTCTCAGAGACCATGATGGTTAAGCATAAAGCTTAATGTGTAAGCATAAACAAAAAATGCATGTCTCTAGAATGTCTTGTGTCATCTTCTCTTTTCTCTCTAAGCTATTTTACTCGGTGATCCCATATGCTCCCATAGTTTTAAATATTATCTCTATGCTGCATTCTAAAATCTACTTATTCTGCCCTAGCTGACCTCCAGTGTCACATATCCAACTGCCTAATAGAAATCTTTAAACTAGATGTCCCATAGAAATCTTAAACTCAACATGGCAAAAAAAAAAAATGACCTTATTTTCATCCTACTTCAAACACTCCTCTTATCAAAATTTTCTTATTACTATCCAGGGAACAAACTATTCACTCAGGCTCAAAATCTAGCTGCCATCCTCAGCTTCTCACTCTCTTTCACCTCCCATATTTAATTTGTTGCCAAGGCCTGTGGATTTTATCTGTTATTTCGTAACATCTCTCACAAACACCCCCTTCTCTCCTCTGACACCGCTATCACTGTGTTACAGGCCTTCATCACCTCACACCTGGACTACTGCAATACCCTGCTGGTCAGCCCCACTGTCTCCAGTCTATCTCCATCCATTTAGTCCATTTTTCACTCAGATGTTAGTGATTTCCTAAAGTACACATCTGACTATGTCACTCCCCTACTCAGGAAAACTGGAGTAACCTTCTATCTTCTCAGAGATTAAATATCAAGCCTTCTGAGTTCAAGGCCCTTTATAACCTAGCTCCCTCTACCTTTCCAGTCTTCTTACCTCTTACTGCCCACTGTAAATATGGCCTTTGAAGTAAGTCAATAGAACTACAATTTCCAATGATATTTAGTGTGTACCTCTGGATTCACTATTTCCTCATTAAAACCAGTCTAGGGAGAATATGCAAATGTGAATATTAGAATCCAATTCTGAAGAAAAATAATAATACACACGAAAAGCAAGCAATGAGATTGTGTTGTAAAACAACATATGTAACATTTTACACTCAGAAACATTTATTAATCTAACCATCACAATGAGTGAGCAATTTTTAAAATCCCCTTTTTTAGAATTCAAAATCACCATCAAACCTCTCCCCTACCTCCTCACTCCATCCATTCCCCAACTGTTATTTAGAATTGTGGGTTCTGGATCCTATATCCATTTAAACACAGAAAATTAAATCCAAGTCAAAGAAAATTAGTCAGATAAACATTTAATTTCTTGAAGCATTCAAAAAAAGGACTAACATGCATCAATCACCTTTCTCAGGCAGAGTCATTTATCAGTAGCTTTCAAACATTGTTCTAAGGAATTATGGCATTCCAAGAGGCAAGTCTGGGGATTCATGGAAAGAAGTTAGTATTTAATATTATCAGTTCCAGATCTCTTTCTACCATCACATCTAAGTTTAGGATTCTGAGATCTGGGAAAAAAATTAAGATAGGGTCCACACTAGAAAAAAAGTGTGAAAACTACCAATTTCAAATAACGGTTCTTCACTTTGGTTAATTTTCTACTTTCAAAACTCTCTCTCATTAGGATACTCAACCAGAAACAAATCAAATATTTAGAAAAACAAACTAGAAATTAGCACAAAGCAGGATACGTAGATGTCACTTCAAAATTTATTAATTTTTATTAGCATATCAGCACACCAGAAGCACTCTTTGCCAAAAGAGGCTACTGCTCTCACCTTATTTCATTTTCATACTGTGGGGACAGTCTACCTGAACTCTGGTAAAAGCTTTTCAGGAAAGAGGGGGCAGAGAAGGAAGGGGCAGACATGGAAGTATGAAGACTTGGAAGACTGGAAGAAGAAGATTTACTCTCCTTGTGAATGCGTCGACCTGATGGAAGAATGCTAAGCACAGAAAATACAGCAGATTTGTTTTAATTTATGGTATAACAGTTAAGGTTTTTATTCATTAAGAAAAAAAATCTTCTATACAGACTCTTGATATCAATTAATTATGTGAGAAAAATGAAAGTATGGAATCAGACCTGAGAAAGCTAACATATCACTCTCTCTATGCAATACCTCATTTCACAACCTAATGTAATGCTTTCTAATTTATGCAGTATCCCTTACATCATGCATTTGTCTTTAAGGATTCTAACAGAAATTTGGGGACAAAGTGTTATTTGTTTTCACATGTAAGAGAAATTTCATGGGAAATAATCACAGGAAACAAGTCCACAAGGAAAAGCAGGTTGTCAGTACTTCAAAAGCCCGATTATTTTAAATAAAGTAGTAAGCTTTTCTAAAAATAGAGGAATAGCATGCTTTGCTTTTAGAAATCAGTGTCTATATTTCAGTTTTATAACACCAGTTTTCATGTTCATTGACTTGATTTTATTCATCCAAGGTCCTTATAGATGTAGTCCACATAGCATTTGGGAAACTAAATCTGCTAACCTGCACTACATTGCCACAAACAGCATCTTCGTGCACTAGCTTAACCTCAAAGTGATCCCTTATTTTCTTCGTTTTAGAAAGATAAATTGATAATTATTTTAACTGACATATTCTGAAGGGTATTTTGTCTGCTTGTTTGAGGAAAGAAAAAAGCCCCTCAGTAAGAGTGTTCATTTAAACTCCTGAACAGAGCTTATGAGACTTCAACCTGGGAAAGAAAAGATTGACTGTCTTAGGTAAATACAAATGTAATTTTTGTTTTACTTTTCTTCATATTATCTATTATATTAATATTAAAATAATTTCATTTTTATTAAGATATTACAAAATATGAGGCAGAGATATCTTTATATGGGAAGAAAAGGAGGTTTTGCCTCAATTCATTTACTTTCTTCTATATTCCTTTAAAACATTTTTGCCATCTTTAGTCCTAATAACTTCTAGAAATTTAGAACACTAGTAAAGCTGACAACAATCACTATAAGAGTTAATGTCATCCTCCCTATGGTGTCTACTCTTTATTTTCTAAGTAACTTCTTATATATAATAAAGAGAAAGAATGTGAGTTCTGGGAAACAAATTTTTTTTTCGGTTATAACATTAAGAAAAGAAGAAAGTATTAAGTATGCACATTATTCTACAACTCCAGAACAAAATTTTAACACTTATCATATCATGATAAAGATGACATAATAAACTTAATTCTGAAATACCATGTCATATAAGTTCTTGAGAGTGGTTTTTTCAGCTTGCTATACTTCCTGTCAACTATGGTATGCATTGTCTTCATTGGTTAGGCTACTTATTTCATTCTAGAGGGAAATCCAAAAGAATCATCTCTTACATGTTATTTTGCATAACAAAATTACTATTCCAATTTGAAAATTAATTTAGTATATGTCATATCTAGCCATTTGATTTTGTGTGAACAGGAAGTTCTAGTGATTAGTTATTCTAAAACTCACTAAGTTCATTTCTTTGTAGCCACTAACTTGTATAGTCAGCGAATTTCAGTCACAATAAGTCTATGATAACCCCCTTCCATCCTTTCCCTTTATTAAACATAAATAGATTGCTGATGTATCTTAAACCTCTGCCTGCAGTTTTCTGTAAGTTGGGGTTTTGTCATTTTTTTCCAAGCAATATGCATACTGCACAACTTGGACTAACCAATAATACTATGTTAGCACTGATAAATCGACACAGCTCCTTTCTCCTCTTTCTACAGAAAATAGGGCTCTAATTTTGTATGCTTTTTATGTGACAGCATTTCCCTCCCAGCACAACTCTCATCAAAATCAGCACTGCCAAGTCCAATAGGAAGGAAAGTTCAGACTCACCTGCACTGTTCAATGGAACTCTGTCTCAGGAGAGGGGACCGAACACCATGAGATCGCCCATCCTGTAAGGCGATCTTTCTCTTTGTACTTGAAGGGGGATGGCTGAACGTGTGTGCCCGCCTTCGAAACTGAGGGGAGTCCGAGTCCTCTTCGGGGAATGTCTGCCAGGCTGAGTACAGTGGGGAGGCTGGCGGGGTGCCTGGTGGAGAGTCACCTGGTGAACAGTCCTGAGAAGAAATCAAAAGGGAATGAAGCCTTGCTTTCTCACAGAAAGCATGGCAGGCCTGACCAGATAAAAAAGCTCAAAAGAGAGGGGATGTCTCTTCTTCTTCCTGGACCATGACCAAATTACCTTTTTTACTGACCAACTTCTTTTGATAAACTTGCTCTGGAACAAAAGCATCCGAAAGACAGACCAAAATGAGAAAGTGGTGACAAGGTATTCTTTCCTCTGACAATCTGTGGCAGTAAAATGCTGTAGCTACTATACTTCTGACTGTTGGCACAAAGATGAAAAAAGATCATGACCAAAAGCGGGTGGGGTTTGTGTACATGTGTCTGCTAATTTCCTTGACATATCAGTCGCATACTTCCTGTACTGTCAAAACAATATAACACAGTCTGAGTGTCCAGTGTTAGCAGCAGCAGGAAAATTAAATAATAAAATCTGTTATGCATCCTTGTCCCCTATTGTCCAACTACGTGTTGCCTGGGGCAAACTGAAAAACATGAACAACAGGAAATAAAGGAAAAGTGAGTTATGCCGGAATGTGTCTCATATTGTATGGACAAGCCTAATAAATCTTCCAATTCAGACAGGTACACTGTTTATATGTTATAGAATGGTCATGATATAATTCATGGTTCTTAGACTGCTAAGACCAATAAGGTTTGTAATAAAACCTCTGGGATACTCCACAAATAAAAAGTTTATTAAAATTATTTTTATAGGTTTAAAAAGAAATTAGTTTGAATAGGTTTCAAATTGCAATATATATTTTAAAAGGAATTAACATGATTATGCTTTAATTTTCAGGATTACTAAGAACCAGGAGTAAAAACAAGAAGGTTATTTTCTAAAAGAAACATGTGAGTATGAAGTTGCAATTAAGAGAAACAAGTGAAAGGAGAAAGAACAAAAACGAAATTAGTTCTGAAGTACAGCAAAACTGTACTATAACAACAGCTCATTACTATATGAATTTGTATGTACTGAGGATCAAACTGCATCATCAAAAAGAAAAACCCCACATGGTGAAAAGCTTGTTACAACACAGCTAGCCTAGAAAAGGGGAGATATTTGTTGTCCCCAAGCACCAATGGAGTCCAACTGAACTCCTCAAAATACATACAAAAAATCCACGTTTATGTACAAAATACTACATAAACGTTACCATCCAGTCAATTTTAACAAGGTTTAATAGATATTAGAAATATAAAATACATACTGAAAACTCAAATAGTAGCAAACGTATCTGGGGTATAAGTGGACAATGCCAAGCAAGTCACAATATATTAGTTTATATGTCCCTGAAACCTGCAGCAAACTATCAAGTCCTAAGACAGTAGCATTTATTTAGCTTTCATTTGGTACCTTCTCCGAAGCAAGACTGTTAGACCGTTCAAAGCTGTCCATGCTTCCTAGACGGCCTCTCATTCTGTTAGCTCCCTGTGGGAAGACAAGAATTAAATACTTTGGTTCTATATCTCCTGAATCCCAAAAGCCAATCTGGGAATGTCATCTCATGTTGCTGCTCGAACTGACAATCTTATTTCTATACACCATAACAGTACTTTTATATTAGAAATAAAATAGATATCCTTAAATTGTGAAATGAATACAAAATGTGTTGGTGAATAAATGTAACAGAATATTACTGAGTGGTAAGAAAACATGAATATGAAGATGTGAAAGAATCACAGAAGATGTATATGAAATGATATCAAGAGCCGTAAGCAGAACAAAGAAAACAACGTGTACGATGACTATAACAGTATATGAAAAGACCTATAAAACAAAGCCTGATACTGTGTAATTATAATGACCAAGCAAGGACCCAGAGGTAAGGAGCTACTGGTGCAGAATCACACGCTTGTCATCAGAGAGGTCTGATGTAAAGACTGGCCTTGCTAAGCTATTTAGTCTTTCATTTATCTTGCAATTTGTTCAAAGAGATGGTTCACTCTGCCAGGGGAAGAGAATAAGAAATGAATGTGATTTAACAGGAAAAACGCCTATGATAATTTTTCATCACTGAAACTGACATAGTGGATAGAATGCTGGGCCTGGAGTCAGGAAGTCCTGAGTTCAAAGCTACCCTCAGACACTTGTTTGACCCTAAGCAAGTTGGTTAATCTCTGTCTGCCTCAGTTTCCTCAACTGTAAAGTAGGAGTCATAATAGTATCTACCTTACAAGGTTGTTGTGAGAATCAAATAAGATGAAATTTGTAAAGTTCTTAGCATAGGGCTTGGAATATAAGTAGGCAGTTAATAAATGTGTGTTCCTTTCCTCAGACCTAATTTTATAGATGAATAAACAAGGACTTATGCAGTTTACCTAAGTGGGATTAAAACCCACATTACCTATTTCACATATTTTTTCAATATTCAATATTTCAATTTCAATATTCAATTATTTCAGTATTCCTCCTACTATACTATAGCATTTATATACAAGAAATTTGGCTTTTGTTTTTTCTCAGATAAAATAAAATATAAATAAGGACAAACGAATATCCCAAAGAGTCATTTTAGACCAATTCAAGTCCCTCCCACTCTGTGGGCTGCAGCATGGCACAAAGCAGGGAATGAACTCTCAAGCTCCTCAGTAAATTTATGGATGATTCTTTTTCATTCACCAAACTTACACCATGCATTGTTAGAATCTTAGGATTCAGAATTATAAGGGGTCTTAGGGAATCCACCTAGTTCAATATTCTAATCATACAGATAAGGAAACTGATGAGTAATCTTGTCCAAGGTCACATACATAGTATATGGAAAAGGCTTTAATCTACTAATTCCACTTCCATATTAATGCTTTGGGGTCTCTGGACATTATAATTTGTTGAGATGTCAAAGTAGAGGATAAAGGAAGCAGATAAAGAGCCTGGCTCACCCATGGCTCTTCGTAATAGAGGCCTGAGTTGGGCTGTGAGAAACTTTCTCAGAGCCCAGAAGCTCATCCCTTCCTTACACATTAGCTCATAATGGGCCTCCTATCAAAACAATGAACAAAAGTGCCATTCATTTACTTTGTCTTGGTCTGAATTTCTAATTAAACTCCACTCTCCTGGGACATTCTCCAGACTACAAAGTATGCTATAAATACAGTAAACAGGTTAATATCAACTGAGGGCATTCTGATCAATACTTCGGTACTTCTTAAAGTGGGCAATCTTAGCCTGGAGAAGAAAAGACATCCTGGGGACAAAATAGCTGTCTTTGAGTGTTGGAAGGGTGGTCCTGGAGGAGAGATTAGATTTGTTCTGTGTAGCCCTCAAGGACAGAGTCAGGAAAAACGGATAGGAGTTTCATCATTTAGGCTTGATGTCATAGAAAACTTGCTAGGGGTTAAAATTGTCCAAAGTGGCATGGACAGCCTCCAGAGGTAGTGAGGTCTTTCAGCAAAGGCTGGATGACTACTTACAAGTTACGTTACAGTGGGAGTGCCTTTCATTAATGGATTGGACTAGATGGCACTGAGGATCCTTCCAACTCAGAAATTCTGTGATTCTTCATATGAAGCTTCAGAAGGACAGACTTAGGATGTTTTTTCTTATATCAAGCCTAACAATTTAGCACAGCTCCAAAATAGGATAAGTTTCCTTCACAGGCAGCTAATCCCCCACCAATGACATCTTCAAGTAGAAATTGTCCAGTCACTTCTTTTTCTTTTTTTTCTTTTTGCTGGTTAAATTTATAGTTTTATTCTTTTAAAAAATATATTAATTTATTTTAGTCAACAGTTATTTCTACAAGATTTTGAGTTCCAAATTTTCTCCACATCTCTTCCCTCCCCCCACCCCAAGACAGCTTGCATTCTGATTATCCCTTCACCCAGTCTGTCTTCCCCCTATCACTCCATTCCCCCTCCAATCACCCTTCCCTTCATTTTCTTGTAGGGCAAGACAGATTTCTGTACCTCACTGCCTGTACATCTTATTTCCCAGTTGCATGTAAAAACATTTTTTAACATTTATTTTTAAAACTTTGGGTTCCAGAGGGGAGGAGCCAAGATGCCAGAGTAGAAAGATACACATATGCTAGCTCCAAACCCACAGCTCATAAAATAACTGTAAAGAAGAACTCCCTACAAATTCTGGAGCAGCAGAAGCCACAGAACAACAGAGTGGAGGAGATTTCTGTTCCAGAGAGACCTGAAAAACCGACGCGAAGGGTCTGTTGTGCACCAGACCTGGAGCACAGCACAGCCCTGCCTTGGCCATGCAGCACTGAGAGGAGTAGATCCCAGCAGGCTAAAGGGACAGAATCTCCAGCAGCCAAGCAGGTCCCTCCACCCCACAGGCACCAAAGGTCAGAGAGAGAGTCTTTTTGGCTCGCCTAGAGGGGAGCAGGGTGTCCCCATAACTCAGGCCCCCTCGGGAGGCAGCAGCAGAGGAAGCAGCAGACAAGGGTTCCCAAAGCAGGCAGGAGCTTGGATCCATTGTTGAAGGTCTCCACATAAAACCCCTGAGGGAACTGAGCCCCTTGTGGCAGCCCTGCCCCCACCTGAGCACCTAAACTTAATCTCACACTGAATAGCAGCCCCGCCCCGCCAAAGCCCTGAGGCTGGGGAGCAGCATTTGAATCTCAGCCCCTAAGTGCTGGCTAGGCAGATCTGGAGGCCAGGTGCGTGTGGAAAGGAAACTCAGAAGTCAAGTAACTGGCTGGGAAAATGCCCAGAAAAGGGAAAAAAAATAAGACCATAGAAGGTTACTTTCTTGGTGAACAGATATCTCCTCCCATCCTTTTCTGATGAGGAAGAACAATGCTTACCATCAGGGAAAGACATAAACATCAAGGATTCTGTATCCCAAACATCCATAATTAATATTCAGTGGGCTCAGGCCATGGAAGAGCTCAAAAAGGATTTTGAAAATCAAGTTATAAAGGTGGAGGAAAAACTGGGAAGATAAATGAGAGAGATGCAAGAAAAGCATGAAAAGAAGGTCAACACCCTGCTAAAGGAGCCCCTAACTCAATTGGCAAAAGAGGTTCAAAAAAGCCAATGAGGGGAAGAATGATTTCAAAAGCAGAATTAGACAAATGGAAAAGGAGGTTCAAAAGCTCACTGAAGAAAATAGTTCTTTCAAAATTAGAATGGAACAGATAAAGGTTGATGACTTTATGAGAAACCAAGAAATCACAAAACAAAACCAAAAGAATGAAAAAATAGAAGATAATGTGAAATATCTCACTGGAAAAACAACTGACCTGGAAAACAGATCCAGGAGAGACAATCCAAAAATTATGGGACTACCTGAAAGCCATGATCAAAAAAAGGGCCTAGACATCATCTTTCATGAAATTATCCAGGAAAGCTGCCCTGATATTCTAGAACCAGAGGGCAAAATAAGTATTCAAGGAATCCACAGATCATCACCTGAAAGAGATCCAAAAAGAGAAACTCCTAGGAACATTGTGGCCAAATTCCAGAGTTCCCTGGTCAAGGAGAAAATATTGCAAGCAGCTAGAAAGAAACAATTCAAGTACTGTGGAAATACAATAAGGATAACACAAGATCTAGCAGCTTCTACATTAAGGGTTCGAAGGGCATGGAATATGATATTCCAGAAGTCAAAGGAACTAGACTAAAACCAAGAATCACCTACCCAGCAAAACTGAGTATAATACTTCAGGGGAAAAAAATAGTCTTTCAATGAAATAGAGGACTTTTAAGCATTCTTTATGAAAAGACCAGGGCTGATAAGAAAATTTGACTTTCAAACACAAGAATGAAGAGAAATATGAAAAGGTAAACAGCAAAGAGAAGTCATAAGGGACTTACTAAAGTTGAACTGTTTACATTCCTACATGGAAAGACAATATTTGTAACTCTTGAAAATTTTCAGTATATGGGTAGTTGGTGGGATTATACACACACACACACACATGCACACGCACACACACGCACACACACAGAGCGACAGCACAGAGTGAATTGAATAGGATGGGATCATATTTTAAAAAATGAAATTAAGCAGTGAGAGAGAAATATATTGGGAGGAGAAAGGGAGAAATGGAATGGGGCAAATTATCTCTCATAAGACAGGCAAACAAAAGACTTTTTAGTGGAGGGAAAAAGAGGGAAGGTGAGAGAAAAATATGAAATTTACTCATCACATTCGACTAAAGGAAGGAATAAAATGCACACTCATTGTGGTATGAAAACCTATCTTACAATACAGGAAAGTGGGGGAGAAGGGGATAAGCAGGGTGGGGAGGGATGATGGAAGGGAGGGCAATGGGAGGAGGGAGCAATTTGAAGTCAACACTCTTGGGGAGGGACAGCATCAAAAGAGAGAATAGAAGCAATGGGGGGCAGGATAGGATGGAGGGAAATATAGTTAGTCTTACACAACACGACTATTATGGAAGTCATTTGCAAAACTACACAGATATGGCCTATATTGAATTGCTTGCCTTACCAAAGGGAATGGGTGGGGAGGGAGGGATGAAGAGAAGTTGGATCTCAAAGTTTTAGGTATAACTGTCGAATACTGTTCTTGCTACTAGGAAATAAGAAATACGGGTAATGGAGTATAGAAAGTTATCTGGCCCTACAGGACAAAAGAAAAGATAGGGACAAGGGAAGGGAAGGATGATAGAAGAGAGGGCAGATTGGTAACAGGGGCAATTAGAATGTTCGGTGTTTTGGGGTGGGGGGAGAGGACAAATGGGGAGAAAATTTGGAACCCAAAATTTTGTGAAAATGAATTTTAAAGTTAAATAAATTAATTAAATTAAAAAAAACTTTGAGTTCCAAATTCCCTCCCTTCTTCCCTCCACACTCACTCTCGTTGAGAAAGCAAGCAATTCAACATAGGTTATACATGGGCAGTTGTGCAAAACACTTCCATAACAGTCATATTGTGAAGGACTATATTTTCCTCCATCCTATCCCACCACCCCCTATTTATTCTATTCTCTCCTTTGAGCTTGTTCCTTTCCAAAAGTGTTTACTTCCAGCTACCCCCTCCCCCAATCTGTCCTCCATTCTGTCACCTCCCCTCTTATCCCCTTCCCCCACTTCCTGTAAGGTAAGACACACAATTAAGTGTGTATGTTATTCCCTCCTTAAACCAAATACAATGAGAGTAACATTCACTCATTCCCTCTCACCTCCCTCCTCTTCCCCTCCATTATAAAAGCTTCTTGCCTCTTTCAGGGGAGATAATTTACACCATTCTATCTCTACCTTTCTCTTTCTCCCAATATTTTCATCTCTTACCCCTTAATTTTACATTTTAGATATCATTCCTTCATCTTCATCTCACCCTGTGCCATCTATCTATCTATCTATCTATCTATCTATCTATCTATCTATCTATCTGTCTGTCCGTCCGTCCGTCCGTCCGTCCGTCCGTCCATCCATCTATCTATCTATCTATCTATCTATCTATCTATCTATCTATCTTCCCTCCAACTACCCTAATACTGAGTTACAAATATCATCTTTCCGTGTAGGAATGTAAACAATTCAGCTTTAATAAGTCCCTTATGATTTATCTTTACTGTTTACTTTTTCATGCTTCTTTTGATTCTTGTGTTTGAAAGTCAAATTTTCTATTCAGCTCTCATCTTTTCATCAAGAATGCTTTAAAGTCTTCTATTTCATTGAACATCCATTTTTTCCCCAGAAGTATTATACTCAGTTTTGCTGAGCAAGTGATTCTTGGTTTTAATCCTATCTCCTTTGAGCCTTTGAAATATCATATTTCAAACCCTCTGATTCCTTATGTAGAAGCTGCTAGATCTTGTGCTATCCTGATTGTGTATCCATACTACTTGAACTGTTTCTCTCTGGCTGCTTGCAATAGTTTCTCCTTGACCTAGGAACTCTGAAATGTGGTTATAACACTTCTGGAAGTTTTCTTTTTGGGATCTCTTTCCAGAAGTGATCAGTGGATTCTTTCAATTTCTATTTTACCTTCTGGTTCTAGAATATCAGGGCAGTTTTCCTTGATAATCTCTTGAAAGACGATGTCTAAGGTTCTTTTTTTTTGGTCATGGCTTTCAGGTAGTCCAATGAGTTTTAAATTATATCTCCTGGATTTATTTTCCAAGTCAGTGGTTTTTCCAATGAGATATTTCACATTGTGCTCTCTTTTTTCATTCTTTTGGTTCTATTTTATACTTTCTTGATTTCCCATGAAGTCATTAGTTTCCATTTGCTCCATTCTAATTTTTAAGGAATTATTTTCTTCAGTGAGTTTTTGGATCTCCTTTTCCATCTGGCCAGTTCTGCTTTTGAAAGCATTCTTCACCTCATTGACTTTCTAGATCTCTTTTGTCATTTAGGTTAGTCTATTTTTTAAGGTGTTATTTTCTTCAGTATCTTTGGGGGTCTGGCTCATATTTCATGATTTTCTTGCATCACTCTCATTCTTCTTCCAAATTTTTCCTCTACTTCTCGTACTTGACTTTCAAAATCCTTTTTGAGCTCTTCCACAGACTGAGACTAATTCACATTTTTCTTGGAGGCTTTAGATGTAAGAGCTTTGACTTTGTTGTCTTCTTCTGATTGTACATTTTCATCTTCTTTGTCACCAAAGTAAGATCCTATAGTCTGAGTTTTTTTATGCCATCTGCTCATTTTCTCAGTCAAATATTCGACTTTCAAATTCTTTCTAATTCCACTGCTTCCAATGGAGGAGGGGTGGTGTACTATCCCAAACTTCAGGGGGGTTTTTTTGGCAGATGTTTTCAGAGCTAATTCTAAGGGCCTGTAAATTTTCAGTTCTTCTAAGACGGTATGAGCAAAAGAGAAGTGTTTACTCGTTTCCTGACCAGTGCCCTGGTTTCTGAGTGACCACAAGCACTCTTTTCTGCTTTAGAACAGTGAAGAGGATTCCCTCTCCACCACACCACAATCTCCATCAAAGCAGAGCTCCTCCTCATCCCAAGACTGCAACCCTGATCCAAACAGGACAAAGCAAGAGAATCCTGCCTCTGCACCAGCAAAGAGATCCCTGCAATTGCCCTCTGATCAGTCACCAGATCTCCACACAGTCTATGGGCCAGGAGCTCCAGAAGGAGCCACTTCTGCTGCTGGTGCTACCACTTTTGCCCTGGGGCTGGGGTCAGATTGCATCCCTCCCCCACTCAGGTCCCACAGAGTACTCCCACTGATCTTCTATGCTATCTTTGATGTTTGTGGGCCAAGAAGTCTGGAAACCACCACAGCTGCCAGTGATTCAGTCCCCTGAGGCCTGTTCTGGCCCTGTCTGTGATGGCACAGCCCATGTAGTACTGTCCTCTGCTCCCAGCCCATTGCAACTGACCTTTCCTGTCAACCTTCCACACTTTCTTGGGCTGGAGATTTGTTTCCCTTGTCATTTTGTGAGTTTTACAACTCTAGAATTTGCTTAGAGTAGTTTCTTACAGGAATTTGGAGGGATTTGGGGAAGAGCTTAAGTAAGTCTGTGCTTTTACTACACAATCTCAGCTCCCTGGACAGTCACTTTTTTTGGATGTTGCAGAGGGAATTCTTACTAAGTTAGGGTTAGAAGAGAAGAGGTATGGGATTCACTAAAATTCCAAAGTTCTGCAATTTTAGTGTTTCAAGGAATTAAAGTAGGAATGAGAGACAATAATAGAGTAATAGAGGAATAAGAGTACAGTGGATAGGGCCCAGAGTCAGGAAGACGAGTTCAAATCTGGCCTCAACTATGTGATCCATGGCAAGTCATTTAATCTTTGTCTGCCTCAGTTTCCTCATTTTTATATAAAATGAGGATAACAATATCATCTACCTCACAGGTTTGTCCTGAGGACCAAATGGGTTAATATTTGTAAAGAGATTTACAAAGTTTAACATACTATAATAGATGCTAGCTATTAGTAGCTAGTTTCCATAAAAAGGGTGCTATTAGAATCTACAATGAAAAAGTAAAAGCTACAAATACTTAAAATGTAGAAAAGAAAAGAATGATTCTAGAAACTATAAGAGAAGTTTTTATAAGAATATACTTGTAGTATATATTTTTCAGGAGAGAGAGAGGAACAGGGTCCTGAATTTGTGATTTTATCAATGTACAGAATTCTCAGTATTCCTCACACAAGATAGTGTCTCCCACCTCCATATCTTGCACTGACTGTCCCCCATGCCTGAAATGCTAATGTCCCCCATCTCCATGTCTTAGCTTCCTTGGCTTCCTTCAACATTCAACTCAAATTCTACCTTCTGCAAAGGTCTTTCCTGATCCTATCAGTGGCTGGTGCCATCCCCTCTGAGATTACTTTTGATCTACTCTGTATAAATCTTGTACGTACCTACTTCTCTGTATGCTGTTTCATTAGAATGTAAGCTCCTTGGAGGGAAGGGCTGTTTTTCTGCTTTATTTTTACCTCTAGTGCTAAGTAGAGTGCCTGGGACACAGTAATTACCTAGAAAATGTTTACAGATCAGCAAACTTTGGTAACTGAGAATCTTAGAGAGTGCCTAGAGCACTGAAATGTTAAATGACTTGCTCAGGATCACAAAATTAATGAGTTTCAGAGGCAGGACTTGAACCCAGGTCTTTCCATCTCAGGGGCAGCTAGGTAGCACACTGGAAAAACTGTCAGGCTCAGAAAGTCAGAAAGACTCATCTTCCTGAGTTCAAATCTGGCCTCAGACGCTTATCAGCTGTGGGATCCTGGGCATATCACTTAACCCTGTTTGCCTCAGTATCCTCAAATCAAATGAGCTGGAGAAGAAAATGGCAAACCACTCCAGTATTTTTGCCAAGAAAACCCCAAATAGGGTCAATAATGAGTTGAATACAAGTGAAAACAACTCAACAACAACTTTCCATCTCTAAAGCTGCTGTTCTCACAAATACATAGGCATAAAAACACAAATGCAACACATACATACACATACATGCATACATACACACACACACACACACACACATACACACTCAAGAAAAGCGAAGGCTTTCTCCAAGAAAACAAAGTTTTCTTCAATAAACTTTAAATAATCAAATGTCTAACTTCTCCAACCCTACCTTGGGGGTTGGAGGGAAGGAAAGGAAAGAAGTAAACATTTATTAAGCATCTATGGCACTATATGCTTTTATTATGTGCTGGGCACTAAGCGCCTTACAAATATTACCTCATTTGATCCTCCCTACTCAGACGTAGGTGCTACTATTATCGTCGTTTGGCAGTTTAGAAAACTGAGGCAGACTGAGATTAAATGACTTGTTCAGGGTCATACAGCTACTAAGTATCTGAGCCTGCTCTTGAACTCAGATCTTCCTGGCTTTAGGCCTGATGTTCTATTGGTTATATAAGAATGTTTAATTTAAAAGAAAACTTAAAATTGTAGACTCCTATTTCTCAACATAAGCAAGGAATGGGTACAGGGGAAATTACAGATTAGCTTTTCCCAAGTATTTTGGTCATAGGTATAATTATAGTCTCCTCAATACAATGAGCCAACAATAGGGAAATGAACCCAAGACATCAGACATTACATCCATGACACTAAGGAGAGAAGAACTCAAATGAATCACAATTCTATAAAATTTTGAAGATTTGCAAAGTGATTTTTTTCACAATAATCCTATGAGGAAGGTATATGAAATATTATCATTTGAGTAACAATAAGAGAATAGGCAGAAAATATAACGCTTCATAGATTCTGGGTGCCTATTACTAACTAGGAAATCTTCAGCAGTCTACCTACCTTGCTTTATTGGCAAAGAAAAGTCTTGTCCCCAATATTCAAATAAGACCTTGAATTTGCAAAAATGTATTAAGTCTAGATCTTTATGAAATATGAGCTTAGGATTCATAACATATTATATACACATATAAACTAAAGGTATCTTCAGAAAGCTAATATTCTGTAAATCATCTACTTTTGCACATAGAAAAATAATAGAAAAGGAAAATCTGAGTTTTCAAAATAAGATAACCTAAAAAAAGTACCTGAATGAACAATGGGCCAGTCAGATATATGTCTACTTCTCATATCTATGTAGATATCCTTCTGTGTAGGTAAAAGGGAAAATTTAATGGCTTTTTTTTAATAAACTCATACATCTCGCCAGAATTTCTATTTTTCCTGAGTCAGCAATATAGTGCTTTAGTTAAAAATACAAGGATTATACTGGAATAAGTAAATAGAAGCAGAGCACATGAGAAATATTATATTTTTCTTCCAATATACTTAACTCTGGGAAGGCCCTTACTAGAACAGTAGAAAATATCCAGGTTTACAACTAGAAAAGCTATCAGTGAACCTACATGCAATTCAAAAGAGAGCTATGAAGTTACATAAAGGATAGACAAATAAAACTTCGACGGAAAGCTCAAGGGGAAGGAGGGGGCACAATTTAGTAACAGTTTTCAAATAAATGAAAAGCTTTTTATATAGAAAACTGGGGACTATTATTTATTTTCTATTTCTATCAAAATTAAAAGCAAAAATCTGGCACATAGTAGGTAGGAGCTCAATAAATGACTATTGAATTGAACTTGTTAATGTGCATGCAACACTTTCAGAAATGCCTTGTACCCCCTGTAATAAATTCAACTTGGATCTCAAAATAAAATGTCAGTGTGCTAACATTAGGTCACCTGCTTCTGGTCTCTTTGATTCAGTCCTTCTAAGGAGTCTTATATCAGCCCCAAATCCAGATTACTGGCTTCTGGTTTCTTCTCTCCAGAGACTTCCTAGGAAGCCCTGCTTTAGTCCCAGGGTCAGCACACCAACTTCTAGCCTCTTTTTGTCTCTGATAAAGCCTTCTCCATTGGTTGGAAGGTCATTTCTGGACCAAATCCAAATCAAAGTGATAGTTCCTGCCTTCGGCTAGTTTTTCCCTTTGCCTGTTCTACCTGCTCTCTTCTGGGATTCACAGGACAGAACATCACCATATGCAACATATGAGGGAAGACTATGAATAGTTTCATTTCCTGCATTCCTTACAAAAACTCTTTCTAGTCACTTTCTAGTCACTTTGCCAGGGCTCATTCAAAATCTCATACTCCCACGCCCTCATACTCTCCTCATTTAAGTGATTCTGAACCTACAGCTGTCACTGAACACAACACCATTTCCTACTACCTGATTTTTTACTCTCACTCCCTTCAAACCTACCTCTCAAATGGCCCACTTCAGATTTACTCATTCCACTGTGCTCTCTGAAATGCTTGTTCTGTAGTTAACAAACTTGCTTCCATCTTAAATAGTTCCTTTTTCACTCCTTCCATTTTCTGGAGATTCGGCTGCCCCTGCCTCCCTGGCCATCCTTTCCAATATTAGCTGTACTTTCACTTCTGCCCTCTTCCCCACTCACTGGTTATGGTGGGAGAACTGGAATACTCCTTGTTTCCAATTACTCCTTCTAGACTTTCCTTCTACCACCATCACTCAGTAAAATGTCCTCCCAAAGTTCAGTCAATCCATATTTATTATCCCATCAAGATTCTGGTAGCTGTTTTCTAGGTCTCAATGTACTCATTTTCTATGGTTTACTCTTCCACTTCTCCACAGCTACATATAAATGGTTGTCATTTATGCCATCAGTTGTCATCACTCAGAAGTGTTACATTTTCATATTCATGAACTCTGAAGTTCCTTTACATAATAATAATCTTTTATTTTTCCATCTTTTCCTCCATGCTGTTCTTCCTTATCATTGTAACCTGGGGTATAGGGTATATTCAGGGAGGACCAGTACCAGTACCTTTGGTGTGATGGCTGCCGAGCCCTTTTCAGGGCTCTTCCACCTCTGGAGTCCACCTGTTCCACCTAACTCTTACCTGTGGCTCCAAGAAGCTATAGCATACACAGCGGCCACACCCTGGTAAACCATTTCGGCAGATGGGCCAAACCAGGTTGAGGGTAACCAAGGGTTCTCAAACCCATTGGTGAGTTAGGGGGGTGTCTACCCCAAGCATGTGAAGAATTCCTCTGGTGGAATGGGCAAATGAGAACAATTTGTTCCAATGGTCATGAAGGCAGATGAAGCACATGATGTGGAGCACTTAGAGCTTGGTTAAACATCAAAGACACCAAGGTCATCCACTGCATCCTGAGCCATCCCCAGCCATCTTGACTCTGTCCTGCCACTGGACTATGATGGCTCTGGAGGACAGAGTGCGGCTGACAACTTTGTGCAATTTTGCCTCACTTAAATCCAATTTATGCATGAATCAAAAGACATCACCCATACCATTTCACTATTATTCCTCAAAGTCCTGTGGCGATAGACAAGTGATGAAGCAGCAGGTGTGGATACACTGGGAGCTGTAGTCACAACCCTGCACACAGGAGGCCCAGGCCATAGGGTCATTTCTCACTGCAAGCAGCAGTGGGACCCGGCAGCCTGCTGGGTGTCTGAGAAGCCTCTTAAGGACTGCCCTGCTCACCTCCTGGTGTGAGAAAGGGGGCTAGAAATGATGCCCTAAACACTGCCTGCTTACCCAAGCCTGGCCTGATTACCGCAGCAGGTAGGGAATCCCATTATATGGTCGAAACACAAAAAAAATGTACGAAAACATCTGCAAAGATGATTCCACTCATAAATGGCACACTAATAGACAACACAAAATCCAGTAGACATGAAAGAATTGCTCCTGTTGCAAGAGAACTCAATAGGTATCACATCTAAATAGCAGCCCTGAGTGAAACAAGGTTGGCAAATGAAGGCCAGCGTACTGTGGATGGAGCTAGATACATCTTTTTCTAGAGTGGGCACAGTGAAGGGGAGCACTGTGAAGCTGGTGTAGGTTTTGCAATCAAAACCAATCTAATCAGCAAGCTGGCATACCTGCCAAAAGGAGTGAATGACAGGCTCATGACAATGCATTGCCACTCACAGGAAAACGCCATGCCACCATCATCAGTGCCTATGCTCCCACAATGACAAACCCTGATGAAGTTAAAGAAAAAATTTACGAACACCTAGAGCCCCTTATCGTCAATGTGTCAAAAGAGGAAAAGCTTATAATTCTGGGTGACTTTAATGCTAGAGTAGGCTCAGACTACCAGACGTGGCAGGGAGTCCTAGGGAGGAGTGGAGTTGGAAAACTGCAACAGCAACGCTCACTTACTGCTGAAGACTTGTGCATCACGTGACCTTCTCATGTCATCACATGACTAAATTTTTCAGATTATATGGCAAGAGGAGATTATCCCCCAGGGGTTCAAGGATGTCTCCATTGTCCTTCTCTATAAGGGTAAAGGGAATAGATTGTCCTGTGACAATCACAGGGGGATCTCTCTCTTAGTCATTGATGGTAAAATTCTTGCTAGAGTCCTCCTTAATAAGCTGATCCTTCACTAGGAAGATGGTCATATACCTGAGAGCCATTGTGCCTTCAGAAAGGGGTGAGGAGCAGTCGATATGGTGCTTGCTGACTGACAACTCCAGGAGAAATGCCAGGAACAGAACGGAGGTCTGTACACAATGTTTGTAGATCTGATCAAGGCCTTTGACACTGTTATTCGTGAGGGCTTATGGAAAATTATGTCAAAATTTGGTTGCCTGGAGAAGCTCATCAATATTGTACGTCAATTTCATGATGGCACGTTTGCCTGGGTTCTGGATAATGTACAAAGGTCTTGTGCCTTCCCAGTCATCAATGGAGGGAAATAGGGTTGTGTGCTTGTTCCCATGCTTTTTAGCATGATGTTTCCAGCCATGTTGATAAATGCTTTCAATGAGGATGAAGATGGCATCAAGGTCAACTACTGTACTGATGGTAAGTTCTTCAATTTGAAAAGGCCACAAGCCAAGACCAAAGTGGAGGGAGTCTTGGTGCATGATTTTCCATTTGCAGATGATTGTGCACTCAGTGCTGCCTCTGAAGCTGAGATGCAACAAAGTATGGATCAATTCTCTGCTGCCTATGCTAATTTTGGCCTAATAATTAACACCAAGAAAACATCAGCCACCACCACACCATCCATACATGGAACCATCAATTACAACAAATGGAGAAGTTTTGAATGCTGTGGATAAGTTCACTTACCTTGGTAGTATATTTCCCAGGGACGTACACATTGACAATGAGGTTGATGTACACATTGCCAAAGTTAGCTCAGCGTTTGGGAGACTCCAAAGGAAAGTTTGGGAGAGAAGAGGTATTAGACTGACTACCAAATTGAAGGTCTACAGAGCTGTTGTGTTGACCTCATTGTTGCATGCCTGTGAAACATGGACAGTCTACCAAGCGCCATGCCAGGAAACTGAACCGTTTCTATTTGAATTGTCTTAGGAAGATTCTGAGGATCACCTGGCAGGATAAGGTACCAGACACTGTAGTCCTTGCTCGAGCTGAACTGCCAAGTATTCAAATATGTTTCAGAGAGCTCAACTCTGATGGGCTGGCTACGCTGTTCAAATGCCAAATGTCCACTTGCCAAAAAGACTATTTTATGGAGAATTTGCATGTGGCAGGCAATCACATAGCAGCCAGAAGAAACGATACAAGGACACTCTCAAGGTCTCTCTCAAGAACTTTGGATTTGACTGTGCAACATGGGAGACACTGGCACAGGACCGCTCAGCATGACGTGCCCACATAAGAAAAGATGCTGTGCTCTTTGAGCAAAAGACAGCACAAAGTAAATCCAGGATGCACAAATTTGGGATATTCACCCCAAATATTCACACAGACTCTCTGAGCCCAACCTGTGGTAGAACATTCCGAGCTCATATTTGGTCTAATCAGCCACAGTTGGAAATTTTACTTTACAATGGTGGTGTCATTTTGGTCCTCTTTGAAGACGAAGGACAACAACCAACTAACCAACCATTGTAACCTCCAATCCTTCATCCCTCAGCTTTTTCCCAAGTCATCAACTCTGCACTGGCTACATTTTCATCCCTTCTCTAACTCAATGTCTTAGTGAAACAATTCAAATATTAAAATCTCCTCTACACTCAAGTACCTTTACTTACCTCTTTATCCTATCACTAATTATGCCTTACAAAATTACATCCTTGGATTATTCCCACTGTTCCTATTCCTCTGTTACTAAGTAGAGCTGGAAAATATCATAAAACCAAAATGCCAGGGTCCACTGCAAATTCATTTTAGCTTAAAATGGCCCTTCCTGCAGTAAATCAATTGTTTTATACCACCTGAATTAATTCCCTAACCCACTAACCACATTGGTTGTTTCAAATCTTTTTATCTCTCCTCAAACTCCATACTGCACTCTAAGTTGAGGATCTTGTCACCAACTTTGCCAAAAAAAAAATAAATAAAGGTCATTCACCAAAAGTTTTTGTCTGCTTCTCCTCGTCTTTACATCACTCAGATGACTTTACCTCAGTCTCTTTTCCTTCATTTCACACACAGATTTGGCCCTACTCCTCATCCAGGCTAATCCCTCTAAATGCACCTTGGATCCTGTTTCATCCCATTGTCTCCAGCAGATCTGCTCTCTATTATCCCCACACTAATCTTCAATATCTTCCTTATCTACTTGTCTACAAACATGCCCACATATTCCCCCAATCTTAGAAAAACCTCATTTATCTTCCTACCTCTAATGCCTATCATTCTTTATTTCTCCTCTCTTTCATGGCAAAACTTCTTGAAAAATGGCATCTACAGTCAGTACCTTTACTTTCTCTCCCCTTTTACTCTCTTCTAAACATTGTGCAATCTGCTTTCTGAACTCATCATCCAACTGAAACTGCTTTCTGCAAGTTACCAATGATCTTTTAATTGCCAAACCTAAAGACACATTCCTAAGCCTCGTCTTTCTTGACCTCTCTGCAGACTTTGACACTGCCCATCACTTACTTCTCATGAATATTCTCTAAATTTATTTGACTCCTCTCTGACAGTTCTCTTCCTACCTGTCTGACCACTCTTCCTCAGTCTTCTTGGCTGGATCTTCCTTTAGGTCAAGATCACTAACACCAATATTCTCCAAGTCTCTGTCTTCGGCCTTCTTTTCTCCCTCCCAAAGGTTCCTTTGTAATCCTGTGTATTTTATTTTATGCATTTGAAAATATTATTGTGAGAAAGGGTCTATGGACTTTACCAGACTAGCAAAGAGATACATGACACAAAAAGGGTAAGAACTTTTCCTCTACACTTTCTCTCCCAGCAATCTCATCAGCTTCTTTGGGTTCAAATATCTTCTCTTTGCTAATGACTCTCAGATAGAAATATCCAGCCCTTATCACTCTCCTGACCTCTAATTTCCCAATCACAGATCTGCCTTTCACGAATCTCAAACAGGATGTCCCTTAGACATCTCAAGCTCAACATGTCCAAAATAAAACTCATTATCTTTCCCCCCCAAACTCTCCCCTTTTCCTAACTTTCCTGTTGTTGTCAAGGGCACCACCATTGTCCTAGTTACTCACACTTGAAACTTTTGATGTCACTTTTGACTGCTCACTGCTGCCACATCTTATTTCTGCCTTTATAACAGGTCTGATAGATCTTCCCTTCTCTTTACTCACACAACTACCACCCAAGTACTGATCCTTAAACACTTAAGAAATGTTTGTTGGCTAACTGATACGACATCGTGAGGTTTTATAGGTTATTTGGGATGAATTATATATAAGTCTACAAGGATCATTTTATTGAGTTCTTGAAAGATACCTTATCTCTATTATTAATATTAAAGTATATGTAATATTCTAATTAATCTTGTTCTCACAATATACACTCTTTTACACCCCAGACAAGTACAAAAGAGGAGGTTTGTAACAATTTTATGTAGTAAAATACACTGAGTTTTTCAAGCATTAAGATTTATATACCCTGTTTCCATTTTTCTGTGCATATGTCTCTGCTACTCAGACTCTATAGATCATTCAGGTATTAGAATCAGCATAACAATACCAGATATAAAAGATCATTTTTACAATTTTCTTTAAACTAGAGTTCACTTAAATAAAGGTATTAATTTTGTTGATGACAAGAGTCTGCTACCCTTTTTGAAAGAAAATGAAACTATGTGTGTTTACAGTCAATATTACATAGAAAACTACTTGACTTACTCTTGAGAAGATATTTTCCAGAGAGCTGGTCAAGGATCTTTTAGCTTTGTTTTTCAAAATGTCAAGTTTGAACCTGCCACTGCTGCCCACATTTTCAGGAACTGTATTAGTAGGAAGAGTCTATAAAAGAACAAAGATGAGTTTTAATTTTGAAACAATCAGAGAAACAAATAAATGAAACGACCTTAGGCTACCTCGAGTCTTGACGCCCCATCCCCCAATACTTATCAAGACACTAAAGTCTGAAGTGGTGAAGCAAACTGCGTCTGGTAACTTAACAAGGAAAGGAAGGTTTAGAGACTTGGTATCCTAATTCCCAACACAATGTTCTTTTTATTACATCAAACTGTCACATTTAATCATGCTTGTCTTCTTTCTTTCAGGTTACTGTACATCTTAAGCAACCCAAGAATCATACTGTACCTAAATAAATGGTATATTTCAGTGGTTCAAATTGTGTACAAGTGGCATATAGAGAACATGGCTTCAGGTAAGAGCAAAAATAAAGAAGGCTTTAAGATAAAAAGATCAAGTCTGTAAGGTGTATTTCTTCAAAAAGTAATGGGAAATTATTAAATGTGATAGGATGAGACCAATGCTGTTTGGATTACCATTACAATGTCTTTTTTACAAACTGCATGATTTTATACCAAGTAGGCTGAGGAAAACAGCAGCAGGACATTCTAATGCACAAAGTACCAGTTGGAGAATAAGTAGAGCTATATTCTATTTCTAAAGGTTCCTGTATAGGTACATTGAAAGTAGACAAGTAAAGCACCCAATCAGTCAATTAATTTATATGTGAGCAAGTTCCTTAATCTTTCTGTGCCTAGGTTTCCTTAGCTGTAAACTCTTTCAAATGAGGATATTGAACTGAATGCCTCAGTTTCCTCACCCATAAAAAGAAAGTATTGGACACTACAACCTTTAAGGTCTGCCTCTACCTATACTACTACAGAATACTAGCTACGTACAAGATACAGTCAATCCTCAATAGTTCTTAATTTTTGTAACTTCAAGCATTCATGTGATTTTATTAGTAACTTCATTTTCACTTCGGAAAAAAAAGAGAGGTCCAATGAGTACAAGTTTATATCCACAAAAAGAAGAAAAGTATTCATAAAAGTGTTTATGAATCTGCTCTAGGATGTATTCAAGTAGTCTTTTAAGTGCATAATGCTGGAACTGAAAAAATGGGTAAATGAGATGGTGGTCACCCTGCCCTGTCATTGATGCCAGGGCAGCCCATGCTGCTCCCAGAGTGGGGCCACGAGGAGAACCAGTCAGACTTCTGAGTTTGGAGTGGAGGTCAAGCTCTACGGCACCTGTTTTTTACGGTGAACGGTTCAACCATAGGGCCAAAAGGGAGATTAGAGATGGCAAGTTGGCTTTTTCTCTTTTTCACCTCCAGTTTCTTCTGACATCAATGTCCCCACCCCTTTCCTCCTGTCTGGTCCTGCCTCTCCTCTGCCTGTATTTATGAGTTTTTCCATGATTAGTGTGTTAGGAAAAGTACATATTATCAGAATTAATGTTTTATTATAAAGAATCATATGTAGAAAAGTGTATTTTCAAGAATCTCTAGCAAAAGATCACAATTTTTAGTGGTCATGTAAACCTAACGCCTTACTTCCCAAAGGTTCGATGTTTTTTACTTTCACATCATTTTTTTAAAAAAAGAGTATATGACTGATGTCATCCTCCACCTGAATGAGTACAGTTAACAAGGCTAAGCAGTGATTTAGCTGGTAGCAGGACCATGCCATCACACTCTCTTCTGCTGCTCACCTTTCCAGGTCCTGTTATTTGTTCAAATGACATTGCTCATGTTCACATTTGTACCTGCATGACAACTTTAAAAACAGTTTCCTCACCACAAAATCTAGTGAGGCAGGTAGTATAATTTTACAGATCAGAGAAAGAAGCCTCTGAGTTAAGGGACTTGCTTAAGGTCACAAAGTTACTACAAGGAAGATAAAGGGCTTAAACCTATGCCTTATGACTCCAAATCCAGTGGTCTTATCACTACCCTATACAATCTCTATTAGAAACATCAGAAAACAAAAAATAACGTGCCTAACAGCTTGTGTCCTTCATTAACTATACATGTGTGTGAGCTTCACCTTCTTAATCAATAAAGATAATGTTCTTTAAAATCATATTTCTAATGGAGTTTGTAATTTTCCTACAGAATCTCCAAATACTGACACAGTAAATAATATGGTTTCCAGGATTTTAGTCCAAAGGAATACTAGAGTTTAAGACAAGGAAAATTTTCATTCACCCCTTCTGCTACTTTGACTAAATCTGTGCAATTTTCAAAAGATCCCTCAATATTACAGTGATGGACTTTATATAGACACAGACCAACAAACAAGGGAAAAAATTTACCAACTGAGTTTCTCCAATATGAATATGGGTCTTTTGTTTATTTTCACACAACTGCCTCAAATGCAAAATTACAAGTTCATTTTCTTCTTGATCATTTACTGGTTTCATTTTCTGATGAAAAGAACAGAACAAAACAAAAACAATTTTTAGCAATGTAGCTTCTATTATTTTAGTTATTCTTACTCCTAATTTGTATGGAAAAAGAAATATCAATAATACTAAGCAACTAAAGTAATAACTATTTATAATAGTAAAATCAATGTTGACACTTTAGATATGACCTACTAAGTAACAAAAACATGATCCAAATATCTGCAAATTTATTTAAGAGAGTAAGAGTAAAATAATCTTTAAAAACACAGGGTCAGGTCCTGCCACTTATTATTATATATCTCCAACATTTACATTTTTGGATCTTGTTACCTGAACACGTTCAAAAATGTCAGCCTGTTCATTATCTGTCAATGATGAAAGATGTCTCTGTATTACTAGTTTGGCTCTTGGTGGATAAAGGCCTAAAAAAGAGTCAGAAGAAATATGAAATATATCATAGAACAAATTTAATTCACAAAATTTACTACTTCCCATCTTCACAGCTATGTGTGCAAAATAGCAGATTCTTACCAATAAGTTAGATAAATCTTCTATCTATGCCTATATTTGGGTCACTAAGTTAAATAGCAAACAGCAGCAGACGAAATACATATCTCCAATTGGAGCTCTTGCTCAAGGAAAACATCAAATTATTAATCAATGTGTTTTATACCCAGTAGTCCAATCAATTCTAAATCCACTTAATAGTAAATATTACTGACTAGTTGACAATGATCTACCTCATTCCCAAAGACATTGTGAAAAACCATCAAATATCTCACTAAAATCCAGAAATGAGGTTATCTGGAATAAGCTGCTCTTGATGCTTCCTGCCTCTTAGTGATCACTATTTCACTTTCCAAATGTTAACAAATCATATCTTTAGTGATATACTCTAAAAGTTTGCCAGGAACCAGAGTCAAGCTCACCAGTTTTATAGTCCGAAGATTTCACTCTCTTCCGTATTTTGTTTTTGAATATTTTAGGGACTGAGGGGACTAAGTCATCTGCCTGATTTTAGTCTTGAATCCTCTCTCCTCATCTACAGGACTATTCACAGATTACAGATGAGAACACTTTTTCAATACTCTAAGATGTAGTAGCTGTCCAGCCCTGATAGTATGAATTCATTTTGGTAGTATGAACTCTCGACCACCTTCTCACTTATTTTACATCTCAACTAAGCCAAGCATCTGGTAAAACCAAAAAACTTGTGCTCTTCTGAAACTGCTTTTGAGAAGGCAGTGTCATCTCCAAGCCATGATGAGGCAACCATTGTATGAGACTGTCCAGTGCACTCCTCCCACGATTAGCACTCTCCAGAAAACTGAGGGCAAATTCAGCTGTTCCTTTGATTGAGCTAAGTTGCACTAAATGCTACAATTCTCTTTATTTGTTCCACACCATTACATATTTTATGGAGTTACTAGTAACAAGACTGTGATCTTAACTCCAGCACATGAAGTCAAGTTCTTGGACAACACGGCTTCTCAGTCACTAGTCACTGCACCCTACAAACTCACCACCACAGATTAGAATTTCCAGTTGTCAGTCCCAGTTCCACACACTCCCTGTTCTCTCCCATCAGCCTAACAAACTCCCCTCTCACCTCTGCACACACGTTGTTCTCAGTCACTTCATACGTTTGTGACCCTGGACAAATCACTTAATCTCCGAGCCTCAGTTTCTTCACCTAGAAAATGAGTTGGATGAAATGATCTCCAAAGACCCTTCTGTCTCTAAACCTATCACTCCATGACATCCAGCCCAACCAGTAATTCTCCTGTTTCCATGCTCTTAAACTCAGTGTCCATGTTGGCTTCCAGCCACCAAAAAGCCACATATACTTGAACTCTGGCTGGTTCCTTCAGAATTACAATCTGTTCTCCTTTGCACCCAAATTCCTGACACATCAGAGTATTCTTCCTCCTTGAAAATACTTGAGGACTCAGCTCCTTCTAGGTGTTCTAGGATCTTGCTCTACTAATTATCCCTACTTTCACTCTCCTCTTCAATTATTCCCTCTATTGACTACTTCCTCTGCCTACAAGCATGCTGAGGCCTCCTCTACAACAATCATGCTGAGGCCTCGTCTACAACAATCATGCTGAGGCCTTCTCTACAGCATTTTAAAAAGCAGAAACACTCTCTTTGATTCTTTGGCCCAATTTTACATTACCATCCTATTTCAAGTACCATAATAATTTCTAAAAGTAAATGATGCTGGAAATATTTGCAATAGGATTACAGGCACACATGTAACAAAATCCCAGTGTAGTGATGCAAACAGGATGGCAATGTGTGAAAGGGCTAGAAGTCTCTCACTCTGCAAATATCCTCCTCACTGAATAAACTACTTAAAATGGAGGTAGGGATACAGGAATGTTCTGGGATGTGCCTCTCTCAGGCCAGGCCAGTGGCAGTTTAGTCCTGACATTGGAAAGAAATGAGATGCAAAAAGACCGATGAAGCCGTAGTAAAGGAAAGCCATTCAGCAAAGATGGACAGTGAGGACACAGAACACTGATGTAGCCCATCACAGACCCACTACCTCTAAGCTGCTTATCATGATAGACCAGGCAACCATCCTAGAGTAATTGAGGCAGTCTGTGTGTACTCAGGTGACAAGGAAGTGATGTCAAATGCCTGAGCCTTTATTTCTCTAGGATTGGTTTCTATACCTTTTGAGGAAAACTTCTTAGGAGGGAAAAACATTTGTGATATTGCTCCCAGCACAGGAAGCAACCAGATAGATAGACACTCTGAAACAAGAATCTAAAAGGAGATTCATGGGATGGAAACCTCACCTATGCCCATTGTCCTGAAGAAGTTCCTTTCTGCGTCCCATTACTTATCTTTTCTATACTTATCTTATCTTTTTTAAGTTGTTTTAGGTTCTATTATCTGTTTACACTATCTCCTGTAAATCAACTTCAATCTGGCTAATAAATATGATCACAGAGTGATGAAAAAGGTTTGTGATCTTCCAGGGAAGAAATAATTCCTTAGCAGCCCTCCTAAATGCCTTTTGCTAGAGTATAGATGTATCTCCCACGTTTTTCCAGAATGATCAGTATCCCAATCTCTATCTACAATGCTATCATGGATTATGTAACCAGGATCAGTGGCTACTAATTTCATTTATATAAAAGGGAAGGAAGAAAAGAATGAAGGAAGGGAGGAAAGAGGGAAGAAGGGAGAAAGAAGAAAGGAAGACAGGATGGAGGGAAGATTAGGATTTATTAAGTGCCTACTATGTGCCAAACATTGTGCTAAGTGTTTTACACATATTATTTCACTTGATGCTCCCAAGAACCCTGGGAAATGCTGTTATTATCCTCATTTCACAGTTAAGGAAACGGAGGCAGACTGAGATTAAATGACTTGAACTGTGTCACAATTAGTAAGTAAGTATATTTGAGGCTGACCTCAGGCCTAGTGCTCTGAGAGAGGAAGGGGAAATAGGTAATATTTCTAAGTCATACTTGTAATATTTTTACAATTATTCTTTGCAATTATCCTGAACAGCAGAGAAAATACCTTCGCTGACCTTGGCAGCTCCAACTCAGTAGTTCACATTGTCTCACTGAAGAGAAAAAGGGAACATGTAGGTACCCAACCTCTCCCTGCATTTCACCAAAATGGATGGTACTCCACGAGCTGTGAATCTCTTTTCTTCCTCTCCTCTTTCTGATACTATTACCCTAGAACTCTCTGAAAACCATAACACAGTTCCATTTCCAATATATCACTAGCTGAGAGACACTGAGAGTTGTCTCCAAGGCAACAAAAGCCTACATATTTTTAACCAAATTCCAAGTATATCCCATTTAAGATCATCCCAATCAACCTTACTTTTCTTCCTGGCTGTTTGCAACATTTTCTCCTTGACCTAGGAGTTCTAGAATTTGGCTATAATATTCCTGGGAGTTTTCTTAGAATCTTTCAGGAGGTGATCAGTGGATCTTTCCAATTTCTATTTTGCCCTCTGGTTGCAGAATATCAAGGCAGTTTTCCTGTATAATTTCTTGTAAATGATATCTAGGCTCTTTTTTTTTGGTCATGGCTTTCAGGTAGTCCAATAAGTTTTAAATTATCACTCCCCTGGATCTCTTTTCCAGGTCAGTTGTTTTTCCAAAATGATTTCACACTGTCTTCTATTTTTTTCATTCTTTTGTTTTTCTTTTGTTTCTTGATTTCTCATGAAGTCATTAGCTTCCATTTGCTCCATTCTAATTTTTAAGGAATTATTTTCTTCAGTGAGCATGTGAACCTCCTTTTCCATTTGGCCAATTCTGTTTTTTAATTTTCTCCTCTTTGGCTTTCTGTACCTCTTTTACCATTTGATGTAGTTTGTTTTTAAGGTGTCATTTTCTTCAGTATTTAGCGGGGGGAAGGGGAGTCTTCTTTACCAACCTATTGACTTGCTTTTCAGGATTTGCATCACTCTCATTTCTCTTCCCAATTTTTCCTCTACCTCTCTTACTTGATTTTCAAAATCTCTTTTAAGTTCTTCCAAGGTCTGAGACCAATTCATATATTTTGGGAGGCTTTGGTTGTAGAAGCCTTGACTTTGTGATCTTCTCAGTGTGTGTTTTAATATTCCTTGTCACCATGGTAACTTTCTATGGTCAGATTATTTTTCTGTTTGCTCATTTTCCCAGTCTATTTCTTAACTTTAACTCTTTGTTAAAGTGGGGCTCTGCTTACAGGGTGGAGAGAGCACTGTCCCAAACTTCAGTGGTTTTGCGTAGCTGTTTTAAGAGAGATTTCTAAGGACCTATAAGTTTTCAGTTCTTCCAAGGTGGTATGAGCTAAGGAGAGGTGTTTACTACTATTCTGGCCTGTGTTCTGGTATGTAAGTGACCCCAAGCACTCTTTTCTGCCCTAGAACTGTGAAGAAAGGTCCCCACTCCACTGCGGCCATAAGCTCTGATGTGCTAGAACTACTTCCCAGGACTGCAACTCAGATCTGAGTATGTGCAAAGCAACAGAGTCCTGCTTCAGTGCTAGCAAAGAGACTCTTGTAATCTCCGTTTGACCAGTTATTCGACACACACACCCCCACCATCTATGGGTTAAGAACTCCAGAAACAGCTGCTGCCACTGCTGATTCAGTGATTCCCAAGGCCTACTTATGATTTGCTGAGGCCAGGGCTGTGTTGGCACATCCTACAATGGACTGTACTCCACTCTCACTCAGGTGCAACAGGCCTTTCCTGCTGATCTTTTAGAATGTCTTCGGTGTCCATGGGCCAAGAGGTCTGGAAACTGGCAATGAAGCAACTGATTCAGTCACCTAAGGCCTACTCCAGTCTACACTGGCCCAGCCTGCATTGAACTGCCCTTCTCTCTCACTCTGGTGCAACAGACTCTTCCTGCCAAACTTTCAGGTTGTCTTGGGTTGGAAAATTGCTTCACTCCATCTTTTTGTGGGTTCTGCTGCACTAGAATTTGTTTAGCTGTTATTTAAAGGTATTTGGAGGGGTTTAGGGGAGAGTTCAGGCAAGTTCCTGTCTTTACTCCACCATTTTGGTTCCACCCTCAACCTCATTTTTCAAGAAGATCATTAAATACCTTCTAATCAAACTCTATTTGCCAACTCACAAAATCTTATTTTAACACTGTTTGTCAAGTCATTCACTGACTGACTGAACAATTTCTATGGAACTAACCCCCCACCCCCGCCAATCTCCTTTAATGATGTTCTACCTCTCATATTTTTGTGAATCTAATTAATAAGAATCTGGTGGGGGGGCAGGGGGATGGGCAGGGAAATATATTGTAGAATATCTAAAATAGGATATTCAATTTTTTGTGTTAACAATGTTTTACCCTTAAGATTTTATTTCCTTCTCCTAAACAGCAGTGCAAATTGACAAATGATTAAGGAATGTAAAGTCTGTGAGACCATGACCTCATGAAATTTCAAGTAATTCAAATTTGCATGGTTCTTAACTTGTTCCAGGAAACAAGTCTTAATCACTAAATCCATTTAAGAAATGTCATTATATTCAAAGTTCCATGAGATAAGAACAGAATCTTCTTCAAAAACTAAGGCTTAATCTACAACAATATGAGCTATTGAGTTTTCATAAAATCACTTTTTCCCATTCTTTTCCTGAAACCCTGGCCATGTTTTCTTCCTTAGAGAATTGATCAGTCACTCTTAAAAGTTCTGAATTTTTATTCAGAAAATAAATCAATCAATAACAAAAAGGAAATCACTGACCAAAAGCAACATTTTATGAGATTTTTGTCTTCCTTCCCTTCAACAAGTATTTGCTCAAATATTTGGGGCAGAGAACCTTGCTAAGTAAGGATGGATCTTCTCTATCTCCTCAACCCGAACAACCAGGGAACACAACATATGCTTCAATTAGAAACAAAGACTCATTTAATTTTTCTTAATTTTTCTTCTTGTTTAACAAATACAAGTCAAGTCAACAGGTTATCTGTTAACACCTCCTGTGTGACAGGCAAAAAATCAAAATTATTTTGTGGAGGCTAAGTCAATACATACCTTCAATTCTTTCACAGAGTTTGTGCAAAGAATGCATTGGACAGGCCTCACACAATTTAATCTGGGTTTTGGCACTCTGAAGAGCAGCCGCTGTGCTGAAGGCTTGTTTCAGGGTGAGCATTACCTCATCAACCTACAAGAAGAAACAAAACTCAAGTCTGTAAAAGATTGCTCTTGTGGTATCAAATGAAAAATGTATCCAGCAATATAAGACTGTACGAAAAGACAAAACAATGCCAATTGGAGGTAAGGCTGGATTACTGGTTGCCTGGATATAGTTTTCAGATCAGTCTAACTGAGTGTTCATTTGTTTACAGTTTAGTATGCTTTTTAAACTAAATATATTGACAGAGATCTCTGAAAATTAAAAAGATAATCTGCAACATCTTTCAGAAGTAGTCTGATTTCTGACTATGTCGCTGTTGTGTGGTAGTATCTACTCATATAATTGTACTTTTGATATGGTTTTTTAGGGGAGATGAAAGGAATGACTTAGGTAATCTATTCAATTCCGAAAAAAAATATTCTACGGTCAATGGTGTCTCCTCAGAGTGTCTAAATGAGCATCATGCCACTTTTGACTCAAGTCAAATACCAATGAAGCTGTGCATCCCACTACTGACCTGGCAGCATCTCAGGCCAACTCATTTCTTTTTTGTTCTTTCATTCAATTGGATCAGGAGATTTGAATGCAGCCTTCTAAATTCCCTGGCTGCTACACTTGAGGGCCAAGTAACAGCTCATCCGCAGGCATTGTTCAGTTGTGTAGCCTGTGCCCTTGCCTTCTCTGCAATACATCCACAAATATAGTAGGGTGGTTTTCCCACACCCCATGGACCTGAAAAAGGTCAAACTCTAGTTTTCCTACAGGCAATTAAGAGTGATAACTCCTCACCAGAAACACTTTAGATAATTCAAAACCGGAATCATATTTAGAACACAGTACTTTTTTTTTTTGAGAAACCAACTCCCACCCTTTGGTCTAGTTTAAGGATAAAGTGCTATTCAAAGTAATAGGTCAACTTACACATTTGTATGTACAAGGCATTGAATATACAGATTAGATTAAGAGTCTAATGTATCATTCTCATCCTCCTAAAATGGATACTTGGGAAGAACTTCATGTAAAATGGATTTACTTACAGGACCTTTGGGAGCAGCTACTTTATGTTCCATTTTCAAAAAATCAAGGGCTCCAAAACTTGTGAGTGGAAAGTATGATACACATTCTCTTGGCTTGTTTCCACTGTGCTCCATTTTCCAAAAAAAACTATTTGAATGGATGCTCACTGTGTTTGTTTGAGGAGGAGGCTACCCTTTACTAAATGCACTTAAGGATTAGTCCCCTGATTAATAACGTTAGTAGCTTCAAAATGGCTTTAACTTGTTTAATTTATTCATCTTACTGTAAAAGATTCTCTAAATAACTGACTATACTGAATAGATAGATCTAAGTATAAAATCTTCTTAGCCATTTTTACAACAAACAGAAATGGAACCCTTTCCAAAGGGTTCTCAAACTTATTTGCATGTTTCTACCAAATTCCAACAAAATACATGATCTGATTACTATTATTCTATAATTTTAAATATACCATTTTATTTTACATCTCCTACAGAGTTCCTAGAACATTAGCAGAATTTCTTAAGTATAAATTTAATAAACAAGGGTAATAATAAATAATATTTACATACAACTTATGATGCATCAGGCATTGTGCTAAGCACTTTACAATTATTATCTCATTTAATCTTAACAACAATCCTTGAAGATAGGTGTTATTATTATCCCCATTTTACCAATATGGAAACTGAGGCAAACAGAGGTGGTTTGTTCTGGGTCACACATTATCTAAGGCCGAAAGTGAATTCAGGTCTTCCTGACTTCAAGCCTGGTACTCTATCCAGTACGCTATAGCTATCTCAATAATTCAAGTTCTCGTAGGTTATAAAAGGATCTCAAGATGTTATCTTGTTCTGTCTCTTGCCTTTTGCAGTTGTACGTATCTAAAATGAATGGTTATCAATCCTAATTTTACAGAGTGACATTAACAAAATGGCAATTTGTTTCATTAATTCATCACCAAAAGAGTTAAAAATCTTTGAAGGCATAGGCTCTGTAGCATTTAGTACCTAGCACAATGTTCTACATACTCTAGGTGTTTAACAAATATCTGCTGAATGTATAAATTAAAGAATGCTCTCCTTTATTTCTTAGAGAGGCACATGAAGAAATAAAAAAACACTTTCTGGATGAAGTCCATGAATCCACAAATGTTCTAATGATCTAGTGGTATGGCTCTAGTTTGCTGCATACTAAGTCCATTTGCTTTATGTTTTTAACAAATCCTTACAGCTACCCTTAGTAAGTCATCCCTTCTGCATCTCTTTTTCTGGCTAAACAATCACAGATTTTTAAACTTTTCTTCCTATGAACTACTGTTCCATTCCTTCCAATCAATTTAATAAATATTTACGACCTCCTCTGTGCAAAGCACTGTACTGGGGATAAAAACACACAAAAGGTGCAGTCAGTCCCTGCCCACAAGGAGCTAAGATGAAGATAGGAGGAGGAGGAGGAGCTCACTGAAGAGAAAATATACCACCACACAGGGGGAATAATGAGAGCAAAGGAAAAATCCCAACAACGTGCTCTCTATTCCTACTGCTCTTCTCCAGACAGCTGCTGGCTTTTCCATCTCTCTACATATGCAGATCCAACAATGAATACAGGATTTTAACAAAGGGTCTAACTAATGCCAAGTACAAAAGAATAACTTCCCAAACTTAAAATATTGTTGTCCTGTCAATATATTCATGAAGTTCATGAATATTCACATGAGTCCACTGTCCCAAATTTTCTGTTTCTTTTTTTGCATGTCTACATTCTTAGAACTCTAACTACTCCAGTACCTATAATCAGCTGGAGGAAGTTGTAGTCAGGCATTATTAAGAGGCAATATAAGTGAAAATTTCCCAACAATGAGAACTGTTTAAAAGTAGAAAAAGGGAGACAGTGGGGTCACTGAGGGCTTTCAATCAGAAGATGGATTACCACGTGTCAACAAATGCTGGAAAAGGCATTTTCATTCAGGCAGGGGTTGGATTAGATGCCTCTGAGGTCCCTTTTAATTCTGAGGTTCTGTGAATTTCATCTACTTTTGGATAGGGAACATCTGGCAAAAATTCCAGTTGCTTTGAATCTCATGGTTTAGTTTCTCCAGCTTATGTACTATACTAATCTAGGAGTAGAATGTTCTGTTACTTTTGATTATTAGTTTATAAGTTCAAATATATTTCACTGAATAAATTACATTATGCTGCATAGGTGCAGAAAAAATGCTTCCTGTTTATTCTTTGTACTCCACAAAGATAAGACCCCCAGGAGTGATTATGTAATGCACAGTCTTACACAACTGCTAAGACTATATCCATGAGATTGCCACTTGAAATATACTGCTTAAATGACTTTGTTTTTGATCCTTGTATGTCAGTTGTTTCAGCTCTCCCTCATTATGTGGAAAATTTACACAGAACTGTTCTTCCATCTTATAGTTTTGATGCCTCTTCATCTTGTACTGTGTTTTACTAATATAATTATGGGGACTAGAGTTCCTGGTTTTGGGAATCATGTTGTTCTAAAAAACAATTGTGCTGAAACGGAGACTCCAAGATATTCTCAAAACAATGCTAATACATTCGCAGCCAATCCAGTCTGTTTCCTTAGTCACAGTGTTGCTGGGATATTAATGCTTCTGAAGGTAGCCAAGCTTCTTACACTGATTTCTCTCTGCCAAAACTATTCTATGCCTGAGAATTGACCAAAGCTAATGGAAATATTTAATCTCACTTGAAGTCACTAAAATACATTCAAGAAACAGACCAACCCTATAGGGTAACTTCTTTTTTTCCAGGTTGGTCAAAATGTACCAGAGTATTTTAGGATATTAGGAAAACTCCCTTCATTCCTTCACCACTCGCCCCAAAAAATTATGAAGAGAGAAATCATTGAGGAAAGTGGATCTAATTAACATCTTCAATTAACAATTCTTCCTTTCAGTACAGTCATAGAAAGGAGAGGTTTGTCAACACCTAAAAACTGATTGAGCACATGTTAGACATGAAAATAAGACCATAGCTATGAGCACAGCCTTCAATGGCTTTAGGAGAAGAGAGAAATTGCAAAACAAACACTGTCTCCCCTACAGTGAATGACACTGAGAAGTACAGACACTTCCTTCTATTCTCCCTCTACTTCTCCATTCAGCCTCTGTCACTGTCAAGTGATAATAAGCAAAGGCTGCAGTGGGGCTGGGGAGGAAGCAGGAGGAAGGGGTGTTGAACAACAGATCTGATGTCAAAGGTGACATGTGTAGCTTGCAAGGATGTACATATTCCTGAAGACAATGTCCAAGTTTTCTTGTTGTGTAAGCACAAGTGATACCTCTTGTATTTCACAGTTACTGTATTTGGGCAATAGTATGGTACTTACAGGTGTTGAAGAAAGAAGGAATTGGAATTAAATATATAATAGAGATGGTTTCAGTAGAGAACAGGTAAAAAGTATGGATGACTAAAAATACCTTAGTAATTTTTTAACTCTTATCTAAGGCTGTTTTCCTCAGTTGATTCCTGTATCCTAACCAACAAAACTGATTGTTTTGACATGGAGATAAATAAAAAAGGATGAGAAGAAGGAAAAAAACACAAAACATGGAAAATTCAGACCAGAAAATGAGGCAATGTAAAGATAATGGAAAATCTACTCTTTAAAGCCCAGAACAAACACCTGAAAACTGCGGACAAAAAGATAAAGATCAAAGTAAAGCATCACTTAGGAAACTGACCCAGATTTTTTTTTCTAGTCTTTCACTGTTTTTTGTTGTCTTACTCTGAAAGCAGATTAGAAGGAAAAATTAAGGAGTCAACCCTCTTCCTCATCTTACAGTGAAAAAGGAAAAAGAAAAGAGGTCTTCCTTTGTATTCGCACTGTTAAAACACACACACACAAAAAATTTTTAAATGATGGGATTTTTAAGGTCAGTGAAATGCATAAACTTAGGAAAGTGAACATACAATTTGGCTTTGGTGTTCCGATCTTCCACTGTTTTATGGGGTCTGAAACCCTCTCAGGTGAAGGTGATCTCTACCTTCTCAAACTGCCCATAAAATTTTGCCTGAATATCTCCTTTGCACTTACTATGCTATCTCTTACATTACAGTTGCTTATGTTAGCAAGTCAACAAGTATTTATTAAGCACCTAATATGTACCAGGCACTGTGTTAAGTACTGGGCCTTCAAAGAAAGCAGAAGACAGTCCTTGCCCCCAAGAAGTTCACAAGTGAATGGGGAAAAGAACAAACAGTAATGTGCAAACAAGCTACCTGGAGCACTAACTGGAGATATATGTGTTTTGGCCACCTTTAGATCGAAAGTTCTATAAAAGCAGGGTCTGTGTCAGATCTATTCTTGTACTTCCAAAGCCTTTTATTGATCTAGACCTGTGACATCATCAGTATGGGGAAATCCCTGTGGGGAAACTCTTCCATCTGTGCTGATGAGTCACTCATCTGTAACCTGTAGTTTTAGTGGGGCAGTCTTTCCAAGGACACAGAAAGGTTATTTTTTTTTCATGGTTAGTCAGTGTCAAAAACAGGAACTGAAGACAGGTTTTCGTAAAACAAAGGCCAGCTTTCCATCCACAATCCCCATGAGGCTGTTCACATAGTAGTAGATGCTTAATAAATGTTTAGCACATTCATTGAATTCAAATGTTTCCTCCATATTCCCTCTATTTTTTTATTGCTTCTTTAATTAGATTGAGAAAAAAAATCGCTTTTTAATAATTTATTTTGCCAGTATGAGAAATAAATAACAATAATGTCACTTACCAAAGATTCACTTGCACACTGGAACACATAACAAATATACTGACTCAACCCAGGTTCTGGAGATTCCCGACAGATAAATCCAAAGTGATCAACATGCTTTATACCCTGGAGAGGGAAAAGAAAGTGTGGTGTCCTTAGAAAATTATATACATACCCATACATATACCCTTTAAGAAGTCATTTAAGTCCCATATCAGCACACAGGGAAGGTTTATGTTTGTATGTGAGATCCATTTCACTTCTTCCAGTGGGATACAGATTTTGCATGATGCCTAGGCATATATCTAACTTCCTTGATAATTTACAGCAATAAGTCTGGTTTCCAAGTTGGTTATCAGCTATAAAGAGAACTCTTTTTCTTGGAAAAAATAAAGGAGCTTCTTCATTCACTCAACAACCATTTGTAAAGAGTCAACAATATACAAAAGCATTTTGCTAGGAACTGGGAAAAACATAAAAATCATTAAGATACAGTTCCTTCCTCAAAGAGTTTATATTAGTTGGGGAATGCCAGCATAGAAGAGCAGAAGTTATGACAGACAAATATGCAAAGTCATACAAGCTACAAGGCAGAAAAGAGTACAATTAGTATGAAGAAAGTTAGGAAACTAGAAAAAAATAAAGATAATTTCTGAGAGACTGAAGGTAGAGATAAAAAAAGTCATTAGCTTAGAGGTAAGAATGAAAACCATGGGAGTGGGTGAGATTCTGTAGCATAAAGAGGATTTTATTGTTCTGAGAGTTCAGTTTCCCAGGATCCATGGCCATAACAATTTCTTGTTATCCTATAAAGTATCACTTGTATAGATTATGAAGTTCACATATCATCTGTGTAGATTGTGAGGACTCTATAAAGCACATGGGTGGTGGTCAGGGAGTGGGGAACCCTTAGAGCTGAATGCACAAGCTGGAATGCTGTGTGTGCCCTTACTGGTCTCCGTTAAAGTTTGGGGAGAGAAGGGACCTCTGAGAGAGACAGAAGACCTCTGAGAGAAAGAGTGAAGAGGGAACCTTTAGGGTTGAATGCACAAGCTGGAATGCTGTGTGTGCTTTGACCGGCTTGAGGGGATTTAAAGGAGTGCACAAGTTGTGCCGGTCTTGACTGACCCCATCAAGATGTAGGGGTAGTTGCCCTCCACTTCTCACTGGCTCCTGGGAGAAGGGTGATCAGGGAGTGCTGCAGGAGTTAATGGTCACACTGTTAGCAACAAAGGTTGCTAACTCAAAAAAACTGAGTTGAATACAGGAATGCTGGACTAGAATAAAGTAAGATTATTAATCCCTCCAAAGGTGTCTGTGTCTGACCAGATCAAGAGCGAACCTATGCCAGCAGCCCTCAAGTGTGCTGTGTTTACTGGGGATACAGCTTCCCAAAACAAAGTATAAAAAGTATCTGAGGAAATAACCTTGGAGTACATCCCTTTTAAGGTCCAGGAAGAGACAACAAGAAAGAAATGATCAAAAACAAAGTAGGAAAATAATGATAGTAGGTTGTCACAAAAAATCAAAAAAGAATAGCAAAGAAGAAAGGAGAGGAATGGGGGAGTGGTGGGGAAGAGATCAACACAGATGCTACAGAGTAGTCAAAAAAGGAGAAGGAATGAGAAGAGGCTACTGGAATTGGTCATAAGGAGATTGTTAGTGACCTCTGAAGGAATGTTTTTATAGAATGCAGAGATAGAAGCCAAATTTCAAGGGGTAACGTCACAGCATCATAGGATTTAGAGACAATTTCATCTAAGCTCTAACCTTACAGATGAAAAAACTGAGGCCCAAAAGGTGACATGATTATATGGCATTGGATAAAAACTATTTTTTCAAAAAAAAACTGAGTAAGTAGAGTCTAGTGAAGAATTTTTTTCTGTAAAGAAGTAAGGGATCTAAACAGGCTCATAGTTCAGATGGGAAGAAAGCAAAAGAAAGGGAGAGACTGCAGATACATGGGAAAAGGCTTATTTCAATAAGCAAGATCCTAGAAAAGGCAGAGAAGATGAATTTCAGGACACAAAGTTGTGCTGGCATTAGTAAGGAGTAGAGAAACTTCTGAAACCAAGAAGAAGGAAAGATGACTAAAAATGCTAAGAAATGTTTCAATATGAAATTTATAGAATTCATGGTAGATGACCTTAGTTTTCTTAATAAAATAAGAAAGCAGAAGAAGGTAGTCTCATCTACATTGATGACAGTAAAGGGCAGGAGAGAAATTTAAAACTTTCACAGAGAGTCAGTAGGGTTATAGCAGTTAAAAGTACTAGGCCTGGAGTCAGAAGACCTGATGTCAAATCCCAACTCAGGCACTTACTGACCATAACAAAATCATATGTAATCTCTCTCACCTTCTGCTTCCTCTCTGTAAAATGGAATTAATGACACATGTGCTATTATTATTACCAGCCTCACAGCCTTGTTAATATTGAACATGTATCAGGTGTTGTTATTGTTGCAGCTGTTATATGCTTATTACATTTTGCTTTGTATCGCATGTGAAAAATATTAAACGTAAACAATGAAAAAGGAACAGAATTTTAGAGCTGGGAAGGGACTTTTCTTCTAATTTCATAAAGAACAAAACTAAGGCCCCAAATGGTTGATCCTATGATCAGAAATAACTTGTCCAAAGTCACACTGCTAGCTGATTAATGGCCTAACTCCACTCTTAACTTTCCCTCCCTCAAAAAAGAAAACAGAACAAGAGGCAGATCAGTCACTTACTTCTCAGGTCTTCTTATTATATTTGTTGTTTTAAGCTGAAGAATATGGCTTTAACATTTTTCTTCGAGAATATACATGCAGAATTTAATTTATATATTGGTTATGAAGCAGAAGACAAATCAGTACATAAAAAGCACAACTCGAAATTTTATTTTTTCTTGTTTATGAATAATATGGCATCTCCTTACAGCAAATTTCCATTAAAAAAACTTTGCTATGTTCAGGCATAGAAACAAAAATACTACCTGTCCAAATATTTGTTATTTATTCATCTTTGTATAGAGCAATCACTCACTTATGCTGCACTGATTCTGCTTTTACTATCTGAAATTAGTTGACATGGGGAATGCACTGGTAAGAAATCCATTAGATATCTGTTTAGGTCTTTTTAAAGTTGGTAAAGTGTTAGGACTAGAAACTAAGTTCTCTCTACCTCTCAACACAGTATTCTTGCCACAAAACCATGCAACCTCTGAGGCACAGAGGTTGTAAGATTAGGGATGTGGGTCCAAAACAATTTTAAAATGACTAAGAAAGGCATTCCATATTCTGACCAGCCTTCCTTACTTATCTAAACTTAATAATGCAGTTAAGAAAACTCTCCACTTTATCACTTAACAGAGATGTTTATCTTCAGGAAAAATACATATAATACCATAAAATAAAATTTTAAAAGCCCTCATACAATGACTTTGATATCCAGTGAAATGAAGACTGAGATCACCCAAGCAAACTTTATTTGTAACAAATACTATATTTGAGTCAAGGCTTCAGGAAAAGAAATATTAAAGGCATCAAGTCATCCATTTTACATATTCCACCTATCACTGAGGTTTTTTTTAATCTATTGTCATCAAATGATATACTGAACATAGAATAAATCTGAAAATTATTCAAATGCTACACAAATGAAAAGTGACAAGAAGTCTAATGAGTTAACTGGTTCTTTATGTGGAAGAACTTCAACAGGATCTAGATTGAGAGTTGGAAGGAATCTGAGAGGCATTATGATGACATAACCAGTATTTATAGAGCAATTTAAGGTTTGCCAAGTGTTTTATGTATTTTATCTCATTTAACCTTCACTGCAGTTTGAGGCAGATACTATCATTTTATAGATGAGAAAACCGGCTGAGAGAGGGTTACTGACTTGCCCAGACTCACACAGCTAGTAATTATCTGCAGCAGGATTCAGATTCAGGTCTTCCCCTTCAATTTGCAGATAAGGAAACTGAAGTTCAGAGAGATAAGAGATTTGTCCAACTTGTCCAGGATCACAGTTTCAAAGGCACGATATAACTCTATGTTTTCTTGATTCTAAGTCTACTATATCCAGTGTTATCAAATTCAAATAGAAACAGGGGCCCCTAAACTGTACATAAAGATTCCTGCAGGCCACAGACTGACTCAGAAAATCATACATTATCTATGTCTTATTGTATTTTTATTTATTCTATAAAATGTTTTCCAATTATACTTCAGTATGGTTCAGGCTGCACTCACAAGTGTTGAAGGCTACAAAGCAACATGCCATGTGTTTGTCACCTCTGCATTATGTCCCACTGCCTGCTCAGTTATCATCAAAAATGAACTGTCTGTGTAAAAAAATTACATACACTCTACAAACCACTACATAAAAGTGACACACAAATTACTGTGGCCAGCAGTTGTCCACCCTTTTCATTCAGTAGTGACTGCCATAGTACCTCAGGTACATCAGTCCATTCTACAAATCACCACACCTAACTGCAACGCCTCAACTATACACTAGATAATTTCCAAAATACCTTCTAGAGAATACTCTAGCCTTTGTTGAAATTTCCTCTAGCCAGGCAGCACTTTCACATATGCAACAATTGGCTAGAAAGGCTATACTATTTTAAAAGCAAATGTGATGCCAGCATAAAAATAGGAATGAGGCTTAAACTAAACCTTCAGATACCTAATGTGATTCCTAAGATGCTAAAGTTAGCCTAATGGCTACAGAAAGAGGAAACTGATGCTGTAGCATGGAGTGATCCAATAACTAAGAGGTAGGTCAAAGAACCACAAAGTGAAAGTAATCTGAATCTGACACAGTTCATTAGTGACTAAAAGAAATCTTTCATTAGATCCATAATGAATGGAGAGAAAAAACACACAAAACTTCTGTATTCAGAGAACATCATTAGCTCAGTGGGTCTTAAAACACTCATGTGTCTCAATAAAGAAAGCAGCCCTCTTTCCTGAACTTAGTAAAGCAGTACTTCTCACTCATAAAGGGACCCTCCACCATTCTCTTCCTAAAAGCTACTGTCTTCAACCAGGAAGCTAGAAAAGAGAACTGGATGAAAGAAGTTAAGGCTACGTAATCAGACAATGAAAATAAAGCAGACAACACCACATTTGTCCAGACAGGGTGATTTACTATGAAGTGTTACCATGCCTACCTTAAAATATTTTCAAAGTAAAACAAAGGTAAAAGTCACCAACTAATATATGTGAAATGGCTAGATTTTTTGTTTTCCAATTATTGGGGGGGGGGGGGTGGAATAAGAGGTAAAGAAGAGGCCGCTGACGGAAGGAGGGGGTAAAGGAATGAGAACTGAGACAGAACTGGTTAAAAACACTAGTTTTTTTTTTTTCTATCAGTTTTAGTTCAAAGGAATAAGCATGATCACATCTACGTAGGCCTCTCTACTTAGGATTTTGAGAAACACTATTTATTAAGTGAAAGAATAGGAGGGCATGCAGGTGGTAATCTAACATTACATGATATACACACATAAATTTAAAACAGCCTAAAGTATACAAAACTAAAACCTAGCTTTTTTTAATCTGGGTATTTTCAGGTCTATTTACATGCATTACATAGGCTCTTTGTTTAAATAATATCATCTCCTGTAATACATACCTGAGAACAAGAAGATATATCTTTAAAATTCTTTTCAAGAACAACTGACTTGGAATCTGGACTGATTAGATTAACTTCAAATCTCCCAACCTTGAAAATAAAGACATACTAATTATTTTCAATGCAAAAGTACTCAAATTTCACTTTACCAATAAAAATTCAATTATGCATATACACTAAATTAACCTGTCTCAAATATACCAACCATTCTCAATCTTTTAGCTATGAAATATCAATTGCCCAAAATAATTTCCCTACTTCTGAAAAAGTGTATTAATGTAGAAGTTTAACTATGTTAGCTTCTTGTGAGACAATGAGTTTGTAGCAGATCTCTGTTTTAATTCTGAATTGAAATAAAGTCATTACTACCAAGTTTAGTATTAGTGTAAGAATTTATAACATAAATGTAGACTGACCCAAAAGGGAAAGATAGCCCTTAAAATCTTATGAAAACTTACATGTTAGTCTGGACAAATCTAATCAATACGCATCCTCCTTATGAAAGGTGACCCTTGTGTGACATTTGAATGAGTCACCAAAGGAAATTCTGGTATTTTATCTCTAAAGGTCCTTAAAAATGAGCAAAGGTTCTCATCTGTATGTTGATAATTGAGGAATATCCCTAAAGTAGTGGGGATTGAGCAAATGGTCCCTCTGGTTCTACAACAGAAGGAACTTGAGCATTTCTCTATTTTATAACCCTAAGTTGTTTTGTTTTGGCAGGAGTAAGGGATGCAGTGAGAGCTGAAGGGGACAGTAGAAAAGACGCTGTTCTAATGCCCAGAGTACACCTTTCCCCAAATTCTTCTGAGGACAGAAAATACTCAATGACTAAATCAACTACTTCTTCAGTCTTCTTTTCTCATTGCCTGATGTTATATTACATATATAAAGTATACATATTATAGAACATATATGTGTATATACACATATATATAAAATACATCTGTGCGTGTATCCTCTGAAAACTCTAATTACTATCCAGACTTTCCTTTTATCATTAGGAAATTTCCTTCACTTCTCCCATGCCTGGTAAGAGTTGGTGACTTGCTCAAATATTCTCCCTCACCCCAGATCCCTTCAGGGGTCTTATATGCAGATATAAGTTAACAATATTTATTTATGGATTGATACTACACAATATTTTGGTAGGAGAGACCTAGAGCCACAAATGTAACCATTTTTCCCCATAAATTCATTCTGCTTTGCTGTTTTTAATCTATTCCTTTCATATTTGTTCCTTTCTTATGTCCCAGTATCCTTCCTTTCCAATTTCCTCAAATCCCTTCTCCTCTCTCTTGGCCCATAGGTCATTCAGATCTAAAACGGACCTAAGAAGTCATCCAGTCTAACTCTCTCCTTTTACATATGAGAATATTAAGGCCCAGAGAGGTCACAAGCAGCACAGCCAGGTTCTCTGGCTCAAACCCAGATGCTCTCTGACTCCAAATCATGGGCACTTTTGTTTTCTGCCTTGCCTATACTCTTCCTTGTTTGAGAGTAGGGATGACAAAGAGGGTTTAATTAGCCATTTGGAGGTGGTCGGTTTCGCTAAAGTCAGCTTGGCTCTGTCCGCCTTCAGGCTGCAATACAAGGTACTACAGACCATAAGCAAGGCTCTCACAGAATGACTGGCAAGTACCTGGAACAGCATTGTCCTGTTCTTCTCTGAGTCAGAGGGCTGGACGTGACTAGGGGCACTTGCATGTCTTCTTCGTGGCTGTACTTTTAGGGGGCCATCATGCACCTTCTTCTGTGAAACTGCAGTCACACTGCTACATCGAGACCGGAATTCTTGTTGTTCGTCAAAACCAGAATCTTCCAAAATCCTTTCAGGGAAGCAGACACGAGAGCTGGACAAACTTGGCTGTCCCACCACCATTGTTAGGCCAGAAGCAGGAGAGGTTATCTCATCAAGTTCCTCAGACTGACCATCTGCTGGTGAAATGGGTGCTTCTGACTCAAAGACCATCAGGTCATTACTGGAATCAGAACTGCGCTGCTCACTCAGGAGCCGGAGACGCTGTTGCTCATGTAGGCTGAACTTTTCAATGCAGTCATCAATGAGAGTTGATGGGGCCTTCTTACAGGTCACAGTTACCTTCCCACAATAAAGTACCTCAAACTTCTGAGAATTGTAAAAGGCATCCTCACTATCTTTATTAGGTTTGGCATCCTCTTTCAGGGCTGCTTTGGACACTTGCCTTATACTGCTAATAACATCAGGAACCTGCAGGGAAAAAAGAAAACAAAATCCTCATTTTGGTTGGAAATATTTCTATTTCACCTATATCCAACACACAGAATATACCTCTCAAAAATGTCTGATAAAATATACAACAATCAAAGGTCAATCTAGGTAAACAAGAAAAGTGAAATCATCAAAAGACTGATATTTACAATCTTTTTCAGGTAAAATTTAGGCTCTGACAGAAATTATTCTTATGAATTCATAAAGAGTTATATCTGTCACTATAATAAATACAACTGTAAAGTTTCTACGAAGCTGATATTGAGTAGGTAGAGCATCAGACTTAGAATCAGAAAGACATGGGTGCAAATCCAACTTGAGATACTACCTCTGTGAGCCTAGACAAGCCCCCTAGCCTTTCTGTGCCTTGGTTTCTTCAAGTATAAAATAAAAGAGGTGGGACTTCGAAGGGACTGCTTCAAAGGTCCCTTGCAGTTCTAAACTTATGACTCTATCATATTACTTTCAAAGATGTTATGAGTTTCCCTCCAAAAGTAATTACAGTCCTCTAAGCTTCCTGGTGACAAATAGAAAAACTACCGTGACATTCCAGAAAACTCACATGAAAACTCATGGTTAGTTGCTTGTTGTCACCTCCATTAGAGTATGAGCTCCTTGAGGGCAGGGACTGTCTTGTTTGCTTCTTTTCGCATCCTCGGTGCTTTGCATAGTGCCTGGCACACAGTGGGTACTTAATAAATCTTGATTAACTGGTAAGTGAACCTCTAGTTAAAATAGAAACTGATCCTTAGATTTTAAGTGTCCATGATATTATGCAAACCAGTGTTCCCTTCAACAAAACTATTACGAATATTCAAGAATATTCAAGTGTTAGACATAAGAATTCCAGTTTTAAAAAAACAGAAGACAGGACCAGGCAATTAGACACAATGTAATATATTCATATCCATCACTTCCTTTTAAAGAGTAATGGAAAAACTGTGTAATGTCTTTGAGATAAGGGACTCTACACATGACACAGCTTGCAAAAGAAGTCAGGTGTTACAGGTCAACATATGACCAAGTCAGCTTAACTCTGTATGGTCTTTTCCCCTTATCAGTTCAGTACTCTTGGTTCTCAAGCCACTGAGAATGGATTTGACAGATTCTCAAGTAATGGTGCTGGCTGGCAAAAGCACCAAGAGTTTTAAAATGCAATGATTTCTTTTCATCAAGCATCTCTGCTGAAGGACTAATATCTAAGATTATATATGAAATTAATAGAAATATATAAGATCAAGAGCCATTTCTCAATGTAAAGTCACAGAATATGAACAAACCTCAAAAATAATTGCAAATTGTTAACTTCACATTAAAGAGAAACGCAAATCAAAACAACCTTGAGGTTTCACCTCATACTTCTGCTAATCAACAAAGATAAGAAAAGATGGAATAGTCAATATCAAAGAGGTTTTTTAAAGATAGCCATGCTAAAACACTATTAGTGGAATATCAGTTGGTCCAACCACTATAAAAAGCAATTTGGAATTATGGTTAAAAAAATTAATAAAGGAGGCGGAGCCAAGATGGCGGAGTAGAAAGACGCACATACACATAGCTCTGAACCCACAGCCCACAGAACATCTGTAAAAAAGAACTCCTGGCGAATTCTGGAGCAGCAGAGGCCATACAACAGTGGAGCGGAGGAGATTTCTATTCCAGAGAGCCCTGCAAACCTCTAGCAAAAGGTCCGTCGTGCTGCGGACACAGAGTCCAGCCCAGCCCTGCCGTGGCTGCGCGGCACTGAGAGGAACAGATCTGAGCAGGCTTCGGGGACGGAGTCTCCAGCAGCCCCCTGGGTCCCTGCACCTACAGGTGATGGGGGTCGGTGAAAGGGTCTCTTTGGCGGGTTGAGAGGGGAGTGGGGTGCCCCCATAACTCAGGCCCCCTCGGGAGGCAACAGCAGAGGTGGGTGCAGACCTGGGCTCCCCAAGCAGGCAGGAGCCTGGATCCATTGTTGAAGGTCTCTGCATAAACCCCCTAAGGGAACTGAGCCTGAGAGGCGGCCCTGCCCCCACCTGAGCAGCTGAACTTAATCTCACACTGACTAGCAGCCCCACTCCCACCCTGAGGCTGGGAGGCAGCATTTGAATATCAGATCCCAAGTGCTGGCTGGGAGGATCCGCAGGCAGACTGGGTGTGAAGAGAATATTCAGAAGTCAAGTCACTGGATGGGAAAATGCCCAGAAAAGGGAAAAGAAATAAGACTATAGAAGGTTACTTTCTTGGTGAACAGGCATTTCCTCCCTTCCTTTCTGATGAGGAAGAACAATGCTTACCATCAGGAAAAGACTAAGAAGTCAAGGCTTCTGTATCCCAGCCCACCCAATGGGCTCAGGCCATGGAAGAGCTCAAAAAGGATTTTGAAAATCTAGTTAGAGAGGTGGAGGAAAAACTGGGAAGAGAAATGAGAGACATGCGGTCAAAGCATGAACAGCAGGTCAGCACCCTGCTAAAGGAGACCCAAAAAAAATGCTGAAGAAAATAACACCTTGAAAAATAGGCTAACTCAACTGGCAAAAGAGGTTCAAAAAGCCAATGAGGAAAAGAATGCTTTCAAAAGCAGAATTAGCCAAATGGAAAAAGAGGTTCAAAAGCTCACTGAAGAAAATAGTTCTTTCAAAATTAGAATGGAACAGATGAAAGCTAATGACTTTATGAGAAACCAAGAAATCACAAAACAAAACCAAAAGAATGAAAAAATAGAAGATAATGTGAAATATCTCATTGGAAAAACAACTGACCTGGAAAATAGATCCAGGAGAGACAATTTAAAAATTATGGGACTACCTGAAAGCCATGACCAAAAAAAAGAGCCTAGACATCATCTTTCATGAAATTATAAAGGAAAACTGCCCTGAGATTCTAGCACCAGGGGGCAAAATAAATATTGAAAGAATCCACCAATCACCTCCTGAAAGAGATCCAAAAAGAGACACTCCTAGGAACATTGTGGCCAAATTCCAGAGTTCCCAGGTCAAGGAGAAATTACTGCAAGCAGCTAGAAAGAAGCAATTCAAGTATTGTGGAAATACAATCAGGATAACACAAGATCTAGCAGCTTCTCCATTAAAGGATCGAAGGGCATGGAACAGGATATTCCAGAAGTCAAAGGAACTAGAACTAAAACCAAGAATCACCTACCCAGCAAAACTGAGTATAATACTTCAGGGGAAAAATTGGTCTTTCAACGAAATAGAGGACTTTCAAGCATTCTTGATGAAAAGACCAGAGCTGAAAAGAAAATTTGACTTTCAAACACAAGAATGAAGAGAAGCATGAAAAGGTGAACAGCAAAGAGAAGTCATAAGGGACTTACTAAAGTTGAACTGTTTACATTCCTACATGGAAAGACAATATTTGTAACTCTTGAAACTTTTCAGTATCTGGGTACTGGGTGGGATTACATACACACACACGCACACGCACACGCACATAGAGACAGAGTGCACAGAGTGAATTGAAGAGGATGGGATCATATCTTAAAAAAATGAAATCAAGCAGTGAGAGAGAAATATATTGGGAGGAGAAAGGGAGAAATGGAATGGGGCAAATTATCTCTCATAAAAGAGGCAAGCAAAAGACTTTTCAGTGGAGGGATAAAGAGGGGAGGTGAGAGAAAAACATGAAGTTTACTCTCATCACATTCCACTAAAGGAAGGAATAGAATGCACACTCATTTTGGTATGAAAACCTATCTTACAATACAGGAAAGTGGGGGATAAGGAGATAAACAGGGTGGGGGGGATGATGGAAGGGAGGGCATGGGGAGGACGGAGCAATTTGAGGTTGACACTCATGGGGAGAGACAGGATCAAAAGAGAGAATAGAAGTAATGGGGGACAGGATAGGGATGGAGGGAAATATAGTTAGTCTTATACAACACAACTATTATGGAAGTCATTTGCAAAACTACCCAGATTTGGCCTATATTGAATTGCTTGCCTTCCAAAGGGAAGGGGTGGGGAGGGAGGGATGAAGAGAAGTTGGAACTCAAAGTTTTAGGAACAACTGTCGAGTACTGTTCTTGCCACTAGGAGATGAGAAATACAGGTAAAGGGGTATAGACAGTTATCTGGCCCTACAGGACAAAAGAGAAGATGGAGACAAGGGCAGAGAGGGATGATAGAAGAGAGCGCAGATTGGTGATAGGGACAATTAGAATGCTTGGTGTTTGGGGGGGGAGGGGATAAAAGGGGAGAAAATTTGTAACCCAAAATTTTGTTAAAATGAATGTTAAAAGTTAAATAAAAAAAATTAATAAAATGCCCATATTCTTTTACCCAGATATTCCACTACTACACACATACCAAAGAGATTAAAGATAAAAGCCTCCATGCATCCAAAATACGTATAGCAGCACTTCTTAACAGTAGCAAAAAATGGAAATGAAATAGATTGTTGATTGGGGAATTAATAAAAAATGACACATGAAAGTAATGAAATTGTACCGTACTATAAGAACTATGAATAAGAACAATACTGAAAAGACTGACATGAACTGAGGTAAATGAAATCAACAAAACTAATATACACAATGTTTACCACTAGGATCAGAAAACACTGCACATGCTGTACTTGTCTGATACGCTGGTTAGTTTCACTGAATTTCCCATATGACCACTTTCTTCTTCTTCTTCTTCTCCTCTGACTGTCTCCGTCTCTCTCCCCCCCCCGCCCCCAGCCCTCTCTGAAGTGCCCCCTCCCTGGTCATCGCTCTCCTCTGTAACTTGTCTTCCCTGTCGTAATATAAGCTCTTTGGACAGAAGGAAGACCAGAAAGAACTGGAGATGAACAGGACAGCCTTGAACATTATATAGTGAAAAAGAAAGCAAAGTGTATATAACAGAGATTTGCAGCTTTATATACACTCTTTTTTTCTGATCTATTATTCATGTGCATTTTGCTTGGTATTTATTTAATTCAGAAGAAAAATAAACTTTTAAAAAGCATTTTAGCTCCTTAAGAGGAGTTATCTTTATATGTGAATCCCAAAGTGCTTAGAGCAGTGCTCAGCACATAGTAGGTGCTTTATATGTGATTTTTTTTTTTTTTTCCCATTAATTCATTCATTCTCTGTTATGGGGAATAGCTCTCTGGATAAAAAGTTGGGAAATGGTGCATTTAGAAATATAGGTAATACAAAACCAAAAAATGTTAACAAAAAAGCTTTTCAAAAATGATTCCTCTGGATCACAAATCCATTAGTCATCTAATTCAGTAAACTAGGTGTTCCTCAACTCACAAATACAATTCTAGGAATTTGGGGAGAAATGTTTTAATTCATGTGTTTTGGATACAGAATTTGGGAACCTCTTTTATGAGGCTGTCAATCTTTATATTATCCTACAATGACAATGTGATTTTGGACACAACATCAGTTAAGGATGGATTGGCAGGGATAACTGTTTAGAGAGATGGGGTGGGCGGTGTTTAAAAAGAGGAGAAAGTCGAAAACATATTGCGGTTTGTTTACGTGGTGATGCCATCTAACAGAAATAGGGAAGTCAAAAGATAGAATATGGCTTAGGTCATCTGCTATTCAAAAATTTCCATCATAAGCTCAGCTTTTTACATGATTACTTAAAATGATAATGGGTTATCCACGTAAAAATACTTGAAAGTTTTGCGCAGGTCTGCCACTAGGGAAATCACTTAATCCTTTGAATCTCAGTTCCTTTTCACTAGATCATTTTTAAGGTCCTTGCTAGCTCTAAAATTTCCCAGTCTATTACCTTACCAAAAAAAAAAAAAAAAAGCCACTTAATGTGGCATAATGTGGCATTGGCTATTAAAACATAAAAATGGTTATTTTTTTTTAAATTTTCTTCGCATAAATACACCATTAAGCCACAAAGGATAATTTGGAACTAACATAATATATTGAACCACTTATAACAAGGCTAATACCAAAATTCAAAATACAGTTGTGAGTCAGTTAGAATTTTAAAAGATAGACTTTACCTACTTTAAATGTTAATGGGAAGAGTCTTATGTTTTAAACAGGGTAAAAATCCTTCAGATGAACTATTGTAACCATATTTGAATGCTCTAAAAGCTAGAGGCAACAGCTACAAATCATTTCAGAGATCTTTAAAAGGAATAGTCTACAGAGGTGGTAAAAGACAACAAATGTACTAATTTCTAATATTTAATCAGAAATATTTTGATAAAGTTCTATTTTCTCAAATATAAAAAGATCAATTCATCCATATAAAATGACAAAGCATGTCTCACACAGCTTTAACTTTCAAGAGCCTCAAAATACTGAGAAACAGGACAGTATTGCTGAGAAGCAAAACAGTAATAGCCTTTATGATTAGCTTTTTCTTGTTATTGCTACAATGCCTTTACGAAGGGACTCAGATTGCCTAAATAAACAATCAAAAACCTCAAAGCCATCCTGGAGGAGTGCTGTTATGTTAGAATCCTGTACTATCAAACTTCATAGTATTTAATTAGTATATACGCTTAAATTAGCAACCACCAAAGAAACCTGGTAGTCTTAAGCACATTAATCCTTTTAACTTGAAGAAAATAATTTTAAATCTAAGACTGACATGTGATTTGAGTTCTAGTTAGCTCATCCATGCAAAAGAAAATTAAGAAAAAAGATTAGTGATAAAAACTACCTTTCCATCAGGAATCCAGCTGAAGAGGGGAGCCATTCCCAGGGAACACTAAATTTGATAAATGAATATTGTTCTTAGTAAGACCCTGTAGCCACATTTAGTAGGGAGTTTTCTCTCTTTCTGAATGAGCAATATTTCTTGAAGTTTACGTTAGTATGCTGTCACCAGTTAAAAGATCTCCTACTAGTAACCGTTACTGCTTCAAAAGTCAAGCATTTCCTGACACTGAATACAGGAAATACATGAATTGTTCAGGATTTGAAAGTCAAAGAAAGCCTCTGATTTCTTTCAAAAGGAATGCTCTAATTTCAATGACCTCTTTCTGCTGTTTAAAATTAACTGGGAATAGGAGTTTGACACTTATTAATTAGGGAGATACCAGAATATTAGTCACAGTTTGAAGAAATATCTAGACAATAATCATTTCTCCTATGTTCCCCTTATCTGACTATATTTCTGTAAACATCTGGAGAAGGAATTAAGGGAACTGAGTTCAGAATAAACTACTTAAAACTCCAAGTTTGAAATTAAAAATCAACTAGGCTAACGTGTAGGAGGAATAAAACAATATTCTACAGTATCAATACTGATATACCTGGTACTATGTTGTTTTTTAGTTTTATGTATAATATTTATGTAAATAAAAATGGTTAGGACATAAAATATATATTACAGTTAGATGGGGAGGTAGAGGAAATCAAGATAACGAGAACAAAAGATTGGGTTTCATCAGAAGGGTCAGAAAATCAGAAGAATACTCACACCACTCAACTACCCATAAAAATGGAGCACCAGAAGCAAAAGAAATAACACAGAATCACTTGGCTTCAGAATGAAATATTTGAGTTTTTAATGGATTTTCCTACCTAAATAGATTTTGCTTAGGTTGACATTCAGGTCAACACGCATTTCCTTCAAAAAACTGACTTCCAAAAGCTGTAGAGAAAGAAGCTAGAAAGTAAGCTCAGAGCCATTAGGAGGATCAAGGTATTCGGCCCATAAGGGTATAAAGTGATATAACCAAGATTCCAGTTCACACCCTTTGATTCTAACTGTTTTCACTTTTCAGTGCTCCTGAACTTATAAAGCATGTGCTAAACATTGTGCTAGTGTCAGAGATAAAAGAAGGAATAGGTAAAACAAAGCAGTCCCTTTCCTCAAGAACCTTGCATTCTAACATGGAAGGCAGCATGCCCATATATAGGTTTATATATAATTCCAGAAAAGAGAAGGTAACTGAGGGAGGTGGCATTAGCACCAACCAGGACCAGGAAGGGTTTTCATTTGGAAGATGGCATTTAGCCGAATTGTGAAGGAAAATAGAAATTCCAAAAGTTAGATGTGGGAAGACAATGCATTTCAGTCATGAAACACAACCTATGTAAAGGCAATGAAAGAGAAGACTCGTCATGTTCAAGGAATAGCTTTAAAAAAAAAAAAAAGACAAGTTTAGTTGGATGAATTTTAACATGCAACTTAAGTAGCACACTCTGCAGGAAGCCTTTTCTAATCTACCAACTACTAGTGCTCTCCCTTAACTACTCTGTATTTGTTTTTTATTTCTTTACTAAATATTTATTCTGTATGTACTTATCTTTGCACTAACTGTCTCCTTCACTAGATTGTAAGGCTCACTGTGAATCAGGATTGCACCTAGCACCATGCCTGGTGCATTACACGTTAGGAGTGACCCATTTAGGTGATTGATAGGTGGAGTGGGGCAATGTATAACAAAACTGGAAAAGTAGGATGGGCCCCCAATTATAAAGACCTTTACATGCCAATTAGAAGGGATAGGAAGCCACTGAGACAATATGGGGAAAGGGGCATGGAAGGAAGTTATATGAACAGACCTGCCCTTGAGGAAAACCATTCACAGTACATTAATTAGAGTGGACAGGAGCAGTGAGACCAATTACCAATCTCAGAGGCTGATAATACAGCAACTTCCTGCTCTCTTTTCTCCACTAGCCTTATCTTTTGAGACAAAAAGAATTTAGCCACAGATAGCTGTTTTGGACTCTCTGTTCCAGAAAGGTAGTGCTGGAATACACCATTTAACAGTAAAGCAGTAGTACACTGTACCCATAAATTGAATATCACTATTTCCATGCTGCTAGAAGGAACTAGAGCCTTTTGAAGATGAATAAGTAAATCAGGACCCTGAATAGTTTCAATTCTTACAATGTGAGGATTTTCATTTTCACCATAATTAAAATATTTTATTTTAAGTTTTTCTTCTTATGATCAGAAGTTTCTCCCATAATAAACAGCTAAAGACTGACAATGAGCAGTCCAACTTATAACTGGTTTAAAACAAAGGATTTCTCATTACAATTCTTCCTCCCCTCTTATCTAAGATCATTCCATCCATAATCACCTTCAAAGTCAAGATCATCAAGAGCATTATTCTACATTCAAGCTCTGTTCTACTCTTGCTATATCACACAACCCCATGAGAAATATCTTTTTTCCCTGATCACAGACTAGCTGGCAAATTTCACTAAGATGAAACACTGAAAGATAAGCATGTACTAAGTGAAAACAAAGAAAACGTGGATATTTTGATTCTCACATAATCATATCTCTGTGTATACAACTGTTTCTTAAATGCTGAAGAATAAAAATAGGCAAACTCAATTACTGTACATCAAGGGTAAGTAATTCAATATCTTAGAAATCAGCACCCTGATGCCAAAAACCAGCTGGAGAGACTCAAAATAATGTAATTCTACACAAACTGGGACAAGGATGACTTTGCTTCAGTTTTTTCATGACTATAAGGAATACCATAATTAAATAATGAAATAACAAAACATATTACTGAGGTTTTTAACATATAAACATTGAGCCCTGCTGATCTTTTAAAATTCACTCTACAAAGAATAGATCTAAAAAAAAAATTTACATGCTACTATACTTAATTCAATAATTCAAAGATCTATAACTGTATCAGAGTAGATCCTTTCTACTGATGCAAACAATAATTCTTTGATAACTCAGCAAATGGTTTAAGAGTCACTATGGCTAAAAAGTTCATCAGTGTAAGGCCAATCTGGTGATAGCTACTCTTCTCCAAAGTTAGCTAGGCTGGTCCTTGAACACAGTCAGTCTATCCCTAAGATCCGTTCCAGCTCAGCAGGGCCTTCCTGCCCTTCTACTCCTCCGGAGTAGCTCATGGGAATCTAGGATCACCTCCATGCTAGAACAGGACTTTAAAAGAGGATTTTTAGGCATACTTTTTAAAATTAGTTTCTATTTTAAAAAAATGAAAAGTGCTGCTAGAATCGAAAAGACACCAAAATAAAACATTTAATTTGCCAAAAAGAAGAGTAATTTTTTGGAACTAAAGATTACTGAAATTAATATTTGGCTTCATAAACACAGCCATGACACTATATGGGAGGCTATGACAAGATGAAGTGTGTGTGTGTGTGTGTGTGTGTGTGTGTGTGTGTGTGTGAGAGAGAGAGAGAGAGAGAGAGAGAGAGAGAGAGAGAGAGAGAGAGAGAGAGAGAGAGAGAGAGAGAATTACATATTTTATCCAACAAGCACTAGGGGGAGCTTTTCTCCCTAAGTTGTTTTTAGCTAGTCAAATAATAAATAATTCAATAAGGTTTCGACTAAACAATATTACTACAGAAATTCCATTATAAAGAACTAAAAGTCCAACTCTGAGAAAATTAACTGACTTTTTAAAGATAGTTAACCAAGTTCAGTAATAAAAATTAGCAAGTTGGTGAAATGAAAAAATTAGAGTATGTCTTAATGGCATTTTAATCTCCATAATGCTCATACATTTTCCACATTTAAACATACACTAAGTAGCATAATATTAAGCACAAATTCCATGAGGTAAATCCAACCACAAATCCTAAAGTTAGCTATTAACAAGAAGTTTAAACAATTGTTTCATTTCTTAATTATATTTCTCCTAACAGGTGGTATCACAGGATCAAACTGTATTAACAAAGTTAAGATGCGCAATGATATCCCTAGAAAAATGACAAGAGGATGAAGGGTGGATTCTGGAAAAATGTGATATAACTGGGAACATAAAGCTCCAAGATCAACAGACATCATCAACATTAAAAATGATATATAATATTCAGAAGACTGTTCTCTCCTGCACTTCTAGAATACTTAATGTTTATGCCAAAAATATACATATTTTTCATTTTGAGAAGGTAATTTTTAATCAGACACATCACACATTGCAAATATTCTTGCTATTGGCTTCTGCCTCCCCGCTTAGATGAAGAGAAGTGCTATTTTATCCAGGTTTCCAAAGAGTTACTGATAGAAGACATTACCATTTCATCCCTTCCAAGGCTATCACTAGATGGAGGAGAAAACTAGTCATCCAGAAGTCAATCTACATTTATGATTTCTAGGGGGATGCAAAAATGCATTTGTCTCTGGGAATTTGCAAAACACCTATACAAGTAAATCTCTCCTCACAAGCTCTGGCAGACGCTTTGCTTTTATTAGTAATATAAAGCTTAACCAAATAGTAAACATAAAAGGGTAGTGGTGTTTCTTGTGTGAGAAGGCAACAAAACGCTGTACTTAAGCAGGACACAGCACCTTGGTGTCCCATCCCTCTGTTGGCTCCATACAGAAGCAAGCCTCATTTGGCACAGGACCTGCTTAGATATGTTAGTCAGATTTTTCATCATGCCTTAAAGGTCAAAGCCATTCCTTTCCCTGGTGTGAAGTGCCTTCCATTCCACAGGGAATGTGGCAAACTTGTATAAAAGGACACCCCACCTGTGCACGGAAGGATCGTTTCTTACTATTTACACTATTTGATTAAAAGTCTTGCTTTGAACTGTTTCCTCTGGCTGGCAAAAGTAAATAAGTCTATTGGGATTTGCAGGCTGTAGTTTTCAGCGGACACTGACCCACAGAGTGCCCCAAAGCTGTACTACCTTTTCTGGGGGACCTACCTATAAGGGGTGTTATAAAAGAAAGTAAAAAAATGAAGCAAGGTCAGGAAAATCGGTTAACAAAATTGTGAAAAGCCCTTAAAACCATGCAAAAAAGTTTGTATTTTGTCCTTTGGACAACAGGGAGCCACTGAAGGTTCTGAATTATAAGTTCTCAATTTCTTCTACATGTGGATTGATTTATTGGAAGAAAAATAAAGATCAATGCCAGTAACAAAACTATCAAGCCATAATTCAGTATGGGGCAATTCTATGAGATACAGAATTTAGAGGCATCAAGACACATTACATTATTAAGAATTTGGCTACTTGCCTCACAAACTCATGAAAAAAAAACAAAGTATTTAAAGAAAACTAGAAAAAGAAACTAAGGGAAATAAATGTAAAACATTTAGTTTTTTTAAGGCTGTACAGCACTGGAAAATGAGTCTTGGACTTAAAATCAGAAGACAAAGGGACAAGCCCTACTCCATTATGAACTTAACTTTGATCTAAGTCTGATCTTCATCTACCAAAAAACATAGCATCTGCAACTGTCTAACTACCAGTACTGTTTGGAAAATTAATCAACAAGCATTTGTTAGGCATCTACAGTGTGCCAGGCAAAGTGCTAAGCATTGAGATTGTAACAAAAATGAAACAGTCCCTATCCTCATAGAGTTTATGGTCTACCAAATAATATTTGATAAGATATGAAAAGCAGTCTGTTAACTGTGAAGCACTATAAAAAATATAGCACTATTATTTAGAAGAGAGAAGGCTTAGTTAAGTACTTTACTTGGAAATTTATTAAGACAGAAGAATGTGAACTTTGATAGCATAATAAAAATTATCTGAGAATTCCAAAAATAATCAAAAATGATAAAACAGAAAACCACATGACTATTGAAGAGAACCACAGAAATAGGGCTTTGGAGGACGGCAGAGTGAAGATGGCAGAGTAGAACCAGGGACTCACTTGAGCCCTCCCCCAAACTCCTCCAAATATCTGTAAAAATGACTCTAAACAAATTCTAGAGTAGCAGAGCCCACAAAAAAGACAGAACGAAACAAACTTCCAGCCCAAGCCCTGGATGGTTGACAGGAAAGGTCTGTTGCACCAGGATGGGAGGGGAGTGCAGTCCAGTCCAGTATAGGTCAAGCAAGCACAGAATGGGCCCCACAACAAACCCAGCGTAGATCTCAGGAGACTGAATCATTGGCATGTGAGGTGGTTTCCAGACTTTTCAACCCATAAACTCCAAAGACAACTTAGAAGGTTAGTGAGAAAAGCCTTTTGTACCTAAGTGAGAAAGGAGTACAGACCATCCTAGCCCTAGTGTAGCTCCGGGGTGGCAGCAGCAGCAGCAGCTGCTTCCAGAGCTCAAAGACAGGTAGGGATAGAACTGATCAGAGGGAGATTACAGGGATCTCTTTGGGGACACTAGGCAGGATTCTGTTACTTTGTCCATACTTGAATTGGGGTTGCAGTTCTGGGGGGCAGTCCTGGGGCAAAGAAGAGCACTGGCCTAGCAGAGCTTGTGGCAGCAGTGCAGAGGGAACCCTCTTCACAGTTCCAGGACAGAAATTCTGCGTGCTTATGGTCACTCAATGAATGACCAGAGCACAGGCCAAGAGAATAATAAACACCTTTCCTTAGAGCACACACACACACACCTTAGAAGAACTGAAAACTTGCAGATCCCTAGAAGTATCTCTGAAAATAGCTGCACAAAACCTTTGAAGCTTGGGACAGCAGGCCTGGCTCCATATTGGAAACAGAATCCTCCCTTAACAAAGAGCTAAAAAGTCAAATAATTATCTGGGAAAATGAGCAAACAGTGGAAAAAGAAAGTCAGACCATAGAATTTTACTTCAGTGACAAGGAAGATCAAAATATACACTCAGAAGAAGACAACGAAGTCAAAGCTCCCATATCCAAAGTCCCCAAGAAAAATATGAATTGGTGTCAGGCAATGGAAGAGCTCAAGTAGGATTTTGAAAATCAAGCAAGAGATGTAGATGAAAAACTGGGAAGAGAAATGAGAGTGATACAAGAAAATCATGAAAAATGAGTAAATAGCTTGCTAAAGGAGACTCAAAAAAAAATATTGAAGAAAATAACACCTTAAAAAGTAGACTAGCCTAAATGGCAAAAGAGGTCCAAAAATCCAATGAAGAGAACAATGCTTTAAAAAGCAAAATTGGCCAAGTGGAAAAGGAGGTAAAAAAGCTCACTGAAGAAAATAATTCCTTAAAAATTAGAATGGAGCAGATGGAAGTTAATGACTTTATGAGAAATCAAGAAATTATAAAACAAAAACAAAAAAAGAGAAGACAATGTGAAGTATCTAATTGGAAAAACAATTGACCTGGAAAACAGATGCAAGAGAGATCATTTAAAAATTACTGGAGCACCTGAAACTCATGATCAAAAAAAAGGATCTAGACATCATCTTTCAAGAAATTATCGGGGAAAAGTGCCTTGATATTCCAGAGCCAGAGGGTAAAATAAAAATTGAAAGAATCCATCAACCACCTCCTGAAAGAGATCCCAAAAGGAAAACTCCCAGGAATATTATAGCCAAATTCCAGAGTTCTCAGATCAAAGGGAAAATATTGCAAGCAGTCAGAAAGAAACAATTCAAGTATTGCGGAAATCCAATCATGATAACACAAGATTTAGTAGCTTCAACATTACGGGTTCAGAGGGCTTGGAATATAATATTCCAGAGGTCAAAGGAGCTAGGATTAAAACCCAGAATCACCTATGCAGCATAACTGAGTGTAATCAATGAAGGGGGTGAGGGTGGAATTGGCATTCAATGATACAGAGGAATTTAATGCATTCTTGAGAAGCCAGAGCTAAAGAGAAAATTTTACTTTCAAATACAAGACTCAAGAGAAGCATGAAAAGGTAAACAGGAAAGAGAAATTATATACGACTTATTAAGAGTTACATTCCTACATGGAAAAATGACAACTGTAACTCATGAGACCTTTCTCATTATTGGAGTAGTTGGAGGGAATATATATAGACAGTGGAAACAGGTGTAAGTTAAATATGAATGGATGATATCTAAAAAATAAAATTAAGGGGTGAGAGAGGAAGGTACTGGAAAAAGAAGAAAGGGAGAGGTAGAATGAAGTAACTCATCTTGCATAAAGGAGGCAATAAAAAGCTTTAACAGTGGAGAGGGAAAGGGGGAAGGTGAGAGGGAATGTGTGAACCTTGTTAATCGCTTTTGCCTAAGGAGGGAATAACATACATACTGAATTGGGTATGGAAATCTATCTTACACTACAGGAAAGTAGGGGGAAGGGGATAAGAGGCGGGCAGTGATAGAATCAAGAGCAGATTGGGGGAGGTGATAGTCAGAAGCAAACACTTTTGAAAAGGGCCAGGGTCAAAGGAGAGAATAAAATAAAAGGGGACTGGAATAGGATGGAGGGAACTACAATTAGTCTTTCACAACATGACCATTATGGAAGTGTTCTGCACAACTATACATGTACAATCTATATTGAATTGCTTGCCCTCTCAATGAGAGTGTGAGGGGAAGGGGGAAGGAAGAGAATTTGGAACTCTACATTTTAAAAAATGAATGTCAAAAATTGTTTTTTTACATGCAACTGGAAAATAAGATACAAAGGCAATGGGGTACAGAAATCTATCTTACCCTACAGGAAAAGAGAAGGGAAAGGGTATGAGAGAAGGGGGAGGGGTGATAGAAGGTAGGGCAGAATCGGGGAGAGGATAATCATAATGCATGCTATCATGGAGTGGGAGAGGGGAGAAATTTTGGAACACAAAATCTTGTGGAAGTGAATGCTGAAAATTAAGATAAATAAACTGAAATGTGACCCAAAAAATAGGGCTTTGGTACACCTAAAGGTAATCTCTGCAAGCTATGTAAATATCATTATGATTTTTATAAAATATTTTCCAGGTGATTTTTAAAAGGGTCAATATTTAGATAAAATGCACTACTATCTATCTAGAAAACAAGACAAAGTACAGCAGGCCCAATGAATGAATGAATTACACAAATTACCAACTAAATCTAACCATCTGTTTGTTTCAATCTGAAAGTACAGTTTTGTTCTGCTCGTGAGGCCTCAACATAGGGGTTAACATAAGTAGTATGTCATGTAATCTAAAGGTTGTAGTAAAATGTAAGTTGACATAATCACCATCAGGTAACAGCTAGACCCTCTTTTAGTTCTCATAGCTTATCATTAGATTCTTCTAATGCTGCTTCCTTTTTTGTGACAGTCCCCAAGCTCTACTAACAATTAAGACGCAAATACTGAGCAGTTTGATTTTGGAAATTCACTGAAATCAGATAACACATAAGCTTCCCATAAAGAAAACTTTACATGCATCTTTTTAAAAAAAATGCAAACTTAAATGCAGGAATCTTCTGAAAAGTTAGAAGAAGAGGCACATCTCCCAACAAACTACAGATCTGTGGAGTAAAAAAATATGAACCTCAGTGCAAAAATCTAATTATCACTATTAATAAGGCAGTTTCCTGAGGAGACAGCAGTTTCAGGTTCACAAAAGTCTTTACATTTAACACTGCCAGTCTGACAAAGCTTAATTAACATCTAATCTACACAAAAAATTTCCAAGACAATCCCTTCCCTGAAACACTTGTAACCTAACTTACACTTCTGTGGGATTCCATTACAAACACATCCCACTGCCCACAACAAGCAGCAGCTGTGTATTGTGGACAAAAGATATTCAAAGACAGTGGGGCGGCTTCTCTCCAAAACAATAACTTACAATTTTCAACAGCGCTTCAAAGTTGCAGAGTCCTTTCCTTGAAACAACTCTGTAGAGGTAGTTAAAGAAAGTGTTACTTTTCCCCTCTGGGACTTCCACATAACTTAGCCAAAAACAGCACAAATACAATCAATGGTATCATGAGATTCTACACTCTGACAAGCCCAGTGTTCTGTCCACTATACTCTATTATCTGTACCACTCCCCTGAGCTGTCTGTCACTTAGTTAAAATAGATTTCTTGGTTGCCTTTCACTAATGAGCACAAGGTTCTCTACTGCTATCCTACTTCCTGCCATACCCTCCCACCAGCAGGAAGAATATCTTCTCATCTCTTCTCCCCACCCCTAACTTCTCATTTTCTGTCGCACTTGCCTACCATCAGTACCACCCTTCTCACCTCCCCCCAACCCTGATGCTTCAACCCACTCCACAGCCAAAGAGCACTTTCACCAGAAAGTCTTTATAATAATGCCCACCTGTCAATTTCAAGACAGAAGAAATCAAACATAAAAGGCTGGACCCTGATCTTGCACTTTAAAAATGATCAAAAGCAAAGCAAGCAAACCTTGAAACACTTAAGATATCCAGCATGCCACAAGCCTACATTATGGCAAAATAGCTTGTTTTCTTATGTCTCTGGATTACTGTAAAAATCAAATAAGAATCACATATATGCAGCATTCTGTATGGGTGTCAGATATAAATGACAGCTATTATATAAAAATAAAGAACCATCTATGCAACTATTAGAACTTGGTTTTTCAACAACTCATAAATACTAATCTCTACATATCACTTCTACAGTTTTTTCTTTGAAATCTTATATCACAATATAAATGCTCATTTGTATACCAGAACTTGCATGAAAGTAGATCCAAAGCATAGAGACACATGAGAAAGTTAGACTTAAATAACCTCTAAGGATTCACATCTGAACCTATTATCCTAAGGGGAGGAGAAAATGAGACTGATGACTTTGCATAGCCCTCCCTCATTTAAATCCAATTCATTTGCAAGTCATGGCATCACCTTCCTGAAGTCAGGGTCTTCTCCAAGAATGAAGGACAAACAACAACCTATAAGTATTCCAAGTTGCCCACTGGGGACCCAAATGACCAGTTCGAGTAGGGCAATGCAACTCCTTCCTTTCTCATTCTTCCTCTCCCTCTGTCCACATATGGTATCAGTTCTGCTCAAAGGAAGGTAAATTTTGATGGCTGAAAACTAGTATGATATCTTGGGATCGGAAGTTTATGGGCTAGATTTCTTTCTTAAACACCATGCCTTAAACCCAATTCGCTCAATGATTGGCTAACAATAGGTTCCAGCCCAAACCCTATTTAGTGGTCATTGTTTGGCTCCTGGTGGCTGGAAGTGAATGTATATAGTAACTGGTTCTGTTTTGGCCAGAAAGCTTGAGGATCCTTTCCTTCTAGATTGGATTTTTTTTTTAATTAGGTAAAAGAAGTTATATTTTTTACCTACCTTTAGTCACTGAATGAGTATTGCCTCAGTCAAAGTGAGAACTCAAAAAGACCTTTAAAAAGGCCAAGATCTCCTACTACATCAGGAGCCAACTCCAGTCTTACTGATCTATATCTTGCCACTGAACCTAGATGATGCCAAAGGAGAAAGTAAGTCTGGTCACTTTGTGCAGCCCTCCCTCACTCAATTCCAATTCACTTGCAAGTCACAGCATCATCTCACTGAAGTCACAGTCCTTTTTGAGAAAGAACAAAGGACAAACAACAACAATATTATCCTAAGAATGAGGGATTATGTGATCTCTTGATCACAGCTCACCAATATACTGAAATACCATATGAAAGCACCGTGCTAGGGTCTAAGAAAGATACAGAGATAAGTAAGAATATGGTACCTGCCCTCAAATGGGCAGGGGATGGCTCTGAGTAATGTGACTGAGAAAACACTGGCACATATGTATGAGCACATGGCATATCCAAAATAGAATCATACAAATAAGTATATACTCGTACACAGCTATATACAATATGGTACTCTTCCAAGTAAGAGAGCAGATTAAATCAGACCAACAGAGGAAAATACTTGCCAATATAAGCAAAAACTGGAATGACAAAATTATTTTAATGAAAAGAATTTTTAAGTGCCCATAGTAATTTAAATAAAGCTACCAAGAAATTGCCAACTAGACATTTTTGACAAAACTTTTATTTGTTTTTTCCCATGTGTCTAGCAGCTTTTTTTGATGTTTATTTATTTTTAGTTTTCAACATTCATTTCCACAAAATTTTGAGTTCCAAATTTTCTTCCCATCTCTCCCCTTCCCCCAATCTGCCCTCTCTTCTAACACCCCTCCCTTCCCTTATTCCCATCTTCTCTCTTTTCTTACAGGGCAAGATAAATTTCTATACTCCATTACCTGTATTTCTTATGTCCCAGTTGTATGCAAAAACAATTCTTAACATTTGTTCCTAAAACTTTGAGTTCTAACTTCTCTTCCTTTCTCCCTCCCCACCCATCCCCATTGTGAAGACAAGCAATTCAATATAGGCCATATCTGTGTAGTTTTGCAAATGACTTCCATAATGGTCATGTTGTGTAAGACTAACTATATTTCCCTCCATCTTATCCTGCCCCCCATTTCCTCTGTTTTCTCTTTTGACCTTGTCCCTCCCCAAGAGTGTTTACTTCTATTTACCCCTCCTCCCATTTGCCCTCCTTTCCATCATCCCCTCCCCCCTTGCTTATTCCCTTCTCCTCTACTTTCCTGTAGTGTAAGATAGGTTTTCAAACAAAACTGAGTGTGCATCTTATTTCTTCCTTAACCAAAATGGGATGAGAGTAAACTTCACTTTCTCCCTCTCACCTCCCCCCTTTTCCCCTCTATTGAATAAGCATTTTCTTGCCTCTTTTATGAGAGAGAATTTGCCCTATTTCATTTCTCCCTTTCTCCTCCCAATATATTCCTCTCCCACTCAATTTTAATTTTTAGATATGATTCCTTCCTATTCAACTCACCCTATGCTCTCTGCTTATATACATATATGACCATTGAATGACCATTTATATATACATGCTATATATATTATATACTGATTAATGTATTATATATTTATTTATATATATGTATATATATGTATGTGTACACACACACACACACACACACACATATACACATATATATGTGTATGACCACCGAATGACCATTTTTTCCCCTGAAGTATTATACTCAGTTTTGCTGGGTAGGTGATTCTTGGTTTTAATCCTAGTTCCTCTGACTTCTGGAATATCATATTCCAAGTCCTTCAATCTCTTAATGCAGAAGCTGCTAGATCTTGTGTTATCCTGATTGTATTTGCACAATATTCCAGTTGTTTCTTTCTAGCTGCTTGCAGTATTTTCTCCTTGACCTTGGAACTCTGGAATTTGTCTAGAATATTCCTAGGAGTTTCTCTTTCTGGATCTCTTTCAGGAGGTGATCGGTGGATTCTTTCAATATTTATTTTGTCCTCTGGTTCTAGAATATCAAGGCAGTTTTCCTTGATAATTTCATGAAAGATGATACCTAAGATCTTTTTTTGACCGTGGCTTTCAGACAGTCCCATAATTTTTAAATTATCTCTCTTGGACCTATTTTCTAGGTCAGTTCTTTTCCAATGAGATATTTCACATTATTTTCTATTTTTTCATTCTTTTGGTTTTGTTCTGTAATTTCTTGGTTTCTCATAAAGTCATTAGCTTCCATCTGCTCCATTCTAATTTTTAAAGAACTATTTTCTTCAGTGAGCTTCTGAACCTCCTTTTCCATTTGGCTAATTCTACTTTTTAAAGCATTCTTCTCCTCACTGGCTTTTTGGACCTGTTTCACCAGTTGAGTTAGCCTATTTTTAAAGGTGTTACTTTCTTCAGCATTTTTCTGGGTCTCCTTCAGCAAGCTGTTGACTTGCTTTTCATGATATTTTGCATTGCTGTCATTTCTCTTTCCAATTTTTCCTATACCTCCCCTACTTGATTTTCAAAATCCTTTTTGAGCTCTTCCATGGCCTGAGACTATTGCATATTTATTTTGGAGGCCTCTGATGGTAAGCATTGTTCTTCCTCATCTGAAAGGAGGTAAGAAAATACCTGTTCACCAAGAAATTAATCTTCTATAGTCTCCTTTTTTTCCTTTTTTTGGCATTTTCCCAGGTAGTTACTTGACTTTTGACTGGTATGGGAGCAACCAAAAACTTTTCTGCTCAGAGTCTGTGAATAGTAGAATTCCCTCTCCACAACTGCCTCTAGCTCCACTGCTGTGCTCAGGGTTGAGATTCAGATCAGTGGCTCAATTCTCCCAGGGGAATTGTACGCTGCTGCTGCCACTGCTGCTGCTGCTACCACCACCACTGCTACTGACACTGCCTCCAGCTCCACCTGGGGCCAAGGCCTCAAAGGACCCCGCTCACCTCTCGCCCATCTGAAAAAGCCCTCTCACTGACCTTCAAAGTGTCCCCGTTGCCTGTGAGTAGAGGGATCCAAGAACCACTGCTGCTGCTGGGGATTCTGCCCCCAAGGTCTATTCTGGTCCTGTTGCTCTGGGTGCTGTGCGGCCAAAGCTGGGTTGCACTCTGCTCCACACCCCAAGCGACAGACCTTTCTGTCTGCCTTCCAGGTTACCTTGGGCTGGAAATCTCTTTCACTCTGTCATTCTGTGGCTTCTGCTGGTCTAGAATTTGTTTAGAGTCATTTTTTACAGGCATTTTATGGGCTGTGGGGGGAAAGCTAGAGTATGTGCATCTTTTTACTCTGCCATCTTGGCTCCACCCCTCACAAAATTTTTAATGAACAGATAAGAATGCTTTGTAATCAGACTATAATTAGTCATCTGCAAGTACAGGCTTATAAAGTGTTTCAAATAGGTTTTTTTTAAACATTTTCCCACAACTCCCAAAAGACAAATAAATTTGGACATTAAAACAAATCTAAGTTTCTGAAACAAATTATTTCTTCAAGAAGGCAACAAATCAGATTATTAACTTTCCTAGAATTTATGTTAACTTGTGTTATTTGTGTTAGAATTTATGTTAAGGAGAAATTGCAGACACTTTCACTATTGAGCTAAACTTAACTTACTATTTTTCAAGCATATTCCATTTTCATGTGATAGACATTTGTTCTATGAACTAATTTTTTAAACAGTCCTCATGCAAACACCAACTTAAAGTAGGTTTTGAAGTATTGTAATCCTTTCAAAACCTTAAAAATCAAAGAGTCACAGTCTACACATTATTCAATTAACTTACAAATCAAGACATCACCCTCCTGATGTCATTGGTCTTCTTAGAGAATGAAGGACAAACAACAATATTCTCAGTCCTGGTGCTAAAGTTTTAATTTTTGTATATTATCTCAAGCTATTTGTCAGTAGTCTAAATAAGACCTGAAACATTTACAAAACATATAAGCAGGGATTTATAGTTCAAGAGCTAAGGCTCTAAGGATTCATTTGTCTTCAGTTGCACAATACAAGCCATCTTCCCACCCAGGAACATTTTTCCTCACATTCTGAGTGATGGATTTTACAGTGCCCCAATGCCAACTGGCACTTTTGAAGAATAAGGAGGTACATGACCCTGAAGCAGCCACAAGAAACTTAACAAGTTTCTGACCTAATGTAGATGAACAATGAGAACAAACAATAGAGTAAGGAGTAGGTACCTTTTAATTTTGATAATGATCACTGATATAGCTAGCACCCTGAGAGTCTCAAATAAAAATGACCCTATGTCAATTGCAAAAAAAAAAAATAATTTTAAAAGACAAATTACTGACTCCTAAGAAACACATGCTTGCTAATGTGATATTCATGCTTATGGAGAGAGAAAATACAGGACCAGAATACACATAAATTGAGTAACTGAACTGCAGCAATTGAGTTACTACTACAAATTTACAGGAGCAAAATGAAATGGGAGCAGAATCAGAAGAACAATATTTATGCAGTAACAACAACAATGTAAGGAAAACAACTCTGAAAAAAACCAACAAATTCTGATCAAGATAATAACCAACAAAAATTTCAAAGTACCATTGATGAAGCCTGCAACCTACCTCTCAAAGAGAAGTGATGGACTCAAAATGCAGTCAAGAAAACAAAATAAATCTTCTGCTTTTCTTTTTTCTTTTGGGAAGGGGGTCCAAAGGTAATGGTTAGGGTTAGAGATTTTCCCTACTTCCCAAAATAGTGACAACAAAACAGAAGGAAAGCCAGAATTAAAGACAAGCAGGACAACTTCGAAAGACACATGTTGAATTTATTACATATTTTTAAAAAGAAAAGTCTGCATAAGAGAAATTTATAAGTCCATACTCCACAATGTAAATGGAAAAGCTCTCTCAACAAAAGCATCAATAATCTTTTTAACGTACGAAATAAAAATGTTCAAGAACAAAAACAAAAATAGCAATCTTGTAAAAACATTGTTAAATAAAGTATACGTATATACACTTCTTAAAAAACAAACTACAGATACAGTTCTCAGCTTTTGCAAACTTCACTCAAATACCTGGTCGTCCTCACTGACCAAAGTCACAATCATGAACCTCTTACAACTCATGATGAAAGAGAAAGAACTTTGATCACATTTGTGAGTATTGCTAGAATCGGAGCAGCCTTCAAGTCCATATGTTCCCTTTTCAAAACTGATGTGATCATTAACAGACAGAAAAATCCAGAACCATGGAAAAATGTGAATCCTTACAAGCCTCAAAACTTTGCACAATTAACCAAAAGTGGAGCCTGCTGAAGAGCTGCAGACTGTCAAACAGTTGACCAAATGAAGAGTCTTCATCTAAAGCACACTCTTGAGTCTGGTGGAAACATTTCTGCACACACTATACTACTGAAACCAGTGTGCAGAAGTGCTTCTGCTACATTTTCAGGGTCTCACTACATTTTGAGGCTCTGAATGAAGAATTCCATTTTGTATAAAATGTATGTAGCTCATTCAAGTATTCAGGAGGACTTTTTGCATTTATTGTACTTAATGTATTTTGGGGGGCAATTGTATAATGACTTGTAAGATAAATTGTTTACTAAAAAAACAAACTACATGACAGAAAATCACAATTTTTATGCTGATTTGTTGTTTAAAATTACTAATTTCACGTCAAAAACGTTCAATCTAAAAAATAACTATGGAATAGTTACCTTTAAGAATATCTAACATTAAAAACATCTGGCAGCAGATTTAAGATGGTGGAGGGAGACCATGCACTCACCTAAGTTCTATCACAAAATCCTTCAGATACCTCTAAAAGGAGAATCTTAACAAGTTTAAGAGTGGCAGAACCCACTAGGAGCAAGAATATGGCAGAATTCCAGCTCAGGACAGCCTGGAAGGTTGACAGGAAGGATCTGCTACATGAAGCTGGGGAGAGCAGAGCACATAGGCTGCACCAGCACAGATGCCATGGTGAAGCTGAGCAGGAACCACTGGGGCAGAATGAAGCAAAAAAAGCAATGCAGATTCTCAAACATATAAGCTCAGGATGGGAGTACAGCGGAACTGACTGAGAGAAAAGCACAGGACCCCTGATAACAGCAGCAGCTGCTCCTGAGCCTATCAACGTGCAGATCAAATGTCTGTAAGTCACCTACTTGAACTTTTGGAAGTCAAGATGGAAGAGTGATCTGTAAGTACTATCACTCCTCCCCTTGTTGACCTTGAAAAACCCAGACAATATTTCCCCAGGAAAAATCCTGGAATAATGGAATCAGATGAAGGGGTAAACAGTCTCTTAAAGCTTGAGAGGCCAGGAAAGTTGTTAAGGAGAGACCATCCTGAGCCTGAGGGGGGTGGATCCCCTATGCGCCAACACCAGCACCCCAGGCGTGCCTCAACACAGCCAGGGGAATTGGAAAGACACTAGCACAGATGGGGGTTTGCCAGCTGCTGAGCCTGCCTGTGCCTTAGCTCAGGAGAGGAAACCTCCTGCAGTCAGACCATTCCTCCCCCACATCTCAGCAGTGAGCTCCAGGGTAACTCCGGGGGAAACTCAGAAGGATTTCACCTGGCCTCTGCCCTGCCACACCAGCCAGCTCAGCATCAGGTAAGCTGCAGCATTCTAGCTTCTACATGAAAAAATCAGAGAACACAAAAAACAAAGCCTCAAGTTCTCAGCACAAGAACTGTGGGACAGAGCCCCGGGTGCCCCAGAAGCAGAGATCCACTTTAAGAGCCAGGAAAAAGTCAATTATCAGGAGGAAGAAGCAAACCAGAAAAGAAAAGAACACAGAATCATACTATGAGGAGAAATATCAAAACATGAAAAGAGAAGAGGTCAACATTGAAACTTGTACTCCCATCCGAAAACTCAGAAGGGAATATGAACTGGTCTCAAACCCAAAGAGCATTCTTGGAACACCTCAAGAAGGACTGTAAAAGCCAAATTAGAGAGGCAGAAGAAAAATGGCCAATGATTTTAAAAATATGAAAAAAAAGAATTCATTGTTCCTTAAAAACAAAAACTGGGCAAATGGAAAATGAAGCATAAAAACTAACTGGAACAACCAGACAAAAGTTAACTAGGGAAAACAACGTATTAAAAATTAGAATTGGGCAAACAGAAGCTAATAACTCTATGAGACATCAAGAATCAATCAAACAGAATCTAAAGAATGAAAAAATAGAAGAAAATGTAAACTATCTAATTGATAGAGACAACTGACCTGGAAAAATAGATCCAGGAGAGAAAATTTAACAATTATTTATCTGCAGGAAAGCTATGATGAAAAAAAGAGCCTGGATAATATCTTCCAAGAAATCATCAAGGAAAACTGCCCTGAGGTCCTAGACCCAGAGGGCAAAATAGTCATCAAGAGAATCTACCACCAATCACTTCCTGAAAGACATTCCAAACTGAAAATTCCAAGGAATATTGCTGCCAAATTCTAGAACTATCAAGTGAAGGAGAAAATACGGCAAGCAGCCAGAAAGAAACCATTCAAATATCGAGGAGCTACAGTCAGGATCACACAGGACCTTGCACCTTCTACATTAAAAGATCGAAGGAATTGGAATATGACATTTTACAAGGCAAAGGAGCTGGGACTACAACCAAGGATCGATAACCCAGCAGAGTTCAGTGTAACATTTCAGGCAAGTAGATGGACATTCAATAAAATAAGGGATTTCCAGACATTACTGACAAAAAGGCCAGAACTCAATAGAAAATTCAATCTTCAAACACAGGTCTGAAGAGAGGCATAAAAAGGTGAACACAGGGGAAAAGAAATCTTGTTACTCAATTTGGGCAAACTGTTTACCTCCCTATAAGGGAAGCTGATACTCATTAATCTAGAGAATAGTATATCTAATATGAAATATAAAAGGGATATTCAGAGATAGAGGGAATGGGTATAAAGTAAATTATGTGATGATAAAAATGTGATTTAAGCATGCAAAGGGACTGTAACAGAATATGTGAAAAGGAGGAAGCAGAAAATGGTAAATCACATCACAGGAAGAAGTACAAAATTATATTACAGTAGAGGGAAAGATGGGAGGGAGATGAGGATTGTTTGAGTGGTACTCTCATCTGATTTGGTTCAAGGCAGGTACAACTTAAGTATATAAATCTAACTAGCTCTATAGGCAGTAGGAGGGGAAGGGGGAAAGAAAGGAGAGGTGAGGTTAAAAGGAAGGGAAGGAGTAAGGGTAAAGGGCATTAAAAGGGAGGGGGGCTGAAAGGAAGGGAAGAATGTGGGAGGTGGTAGTAAAAAATTAAAACTATTGTAGAGGGGAAGGGGGAAGGGAGAACTAAAAGCACAAATGATGGGAAAGAGGATGGAAGGAAAGACACAGAGAGTAGTAATAATAACTGTGAATGTGAATGGGATGAATTCTCCTGTAAAACAGAGATAGAGAGCAGAATGGATTAAAAGTCATAATCCAATAATATGTTGTTTACAAGAAACACATTTGAAACGGGGATACATACAGGGTAAAGGTAAAAGGTTGAAGCAGAATATATTGTGCTTCAGCTGATGTAAGAAAAGCAGGGGTGGCAACCCTAATCTCAGACAAAGCAAAAGCAGAAATACATCTAATCAAAAGAGATAAGGAAGGAAACTATATCCTGCTAAAAGGCATCATAAAAAATAAAGCAATATCATTACAATACATATATGCTCCAAGTGGTATAGCATCCAGATTCTTAGAGGAGAAGTTAGGGAAGTTACAGGAAGAAACCTCCCCATCTCTGAACTTTATAAATCTAACCTTGAAATAAACAAGAAAGAAGTTAAGGAGGTGAATAAAACTCTGGATAAGGTAGATATGATAGACCTGGAGAAAAATGAATGGGGATAGAAAGGAATATACCTTTTTCTCAGTGATACATGACACATATACAAAAACTGACCATGCACTAAGGCATAAAAACCTCACCATCCAGGGCAGAAAGGCAAAGATAGTCAATGCATCCTTCTCACATCATAATGCAATAAAAATCATATGTAATAAAAGGCCATGGAAAGACAGACCTAAAATTAATTGGAAACTAAATAATCTAATCCTAAAGGAGAGGGTTGAACAAATCATAGAAACAATCAACAACCTCATTCAAGAGAATGACAATAATGAGACAACCTACCAAACCTTATGGGATACTGCAAAAGCAGTTCTTAGAGGAAGCTTTATATTTTTGAATGCCTACATGAATAAAACAGAGAAAGAGGAGAGTAATAAATTGGGCATGCAGCTGAAAAAGCTTGAAAAAGAACAAACTGAAAATCCCCATGTAAATACCAAATAAGAATTACTGAAAACCAAAGGAGAGAGTAATAAAACTGAAATTAAAAAAACATCGAACTAATAAATAAAAGAGTTGGTTTTATGAAAAAACCAACAAAACTAATAAACCTTTGGTCAATTTGATTAAAAAAAAGAAAACCAAATTACCAATTTCAAAAATGAAAGGGGTGAAACTCACCTCCAATGAGGAGGAAATTAAAACAATAATTAGATATTACTGTGCCCAACTTTATGCCCATAAATTCGACAATCAAAATGAGATGGATGATTATTTTAAAAAATATAAATTGCCCAGATTAATAGAAGAGGAAATTGAATACTTAAACAACCCCATCTCAGAAAAAGAAACTGAACACGCCATCAATGAATTCCTTAGGAAAAAATATCCAGGGCCAGATGGATGTACAAGTGAATTCTATCAAATATTTAAAGAACAGTTGATTCCAATACTATATATACTATTTGGGAAAACTGGGGAAGAAGGAGTCCTCCAAAATTCTTTTTATGATAAAAAAAATGGTTTTGATACCTAAACCAGGGAGAGACAAAACAGAGAAAGAAAATTATAGACGAATTTCTCTAATGAATACAGATGCTAAAATTTTAAATAAGATTTTAGTCAAAAGAATACAGCAACTTATAAGAATAATACATTATGACCAGGTAGGATTCATACCAGGAATGCAAGGCTGATTCAATAGTAGGAAAACTATTAGCATTATTGATCATATCACCAACAAAGCTAACAGAAACCACATGATTATCTCAATAGAAGCAGAAAAAGCTTTTGACACAATACAACACTCATTCCTATGAAAAACACTAGAGAACATAGAAATAAATGGAACTTTCCATAAAATAATAAGCAGTATCTATCTATCTCAGCAAGCATTATATGCAATGAAGATAAGCATTTCCAATAAGATCAGGGGTGAAACAAGGATGTCCATTATCACCACTATTATTCAACATGGTACTAGAAATGTTAGCTGTAGCAATTAGACAAAATAAAGAAATTGAAGGAATTAGAAAAGGCAAAGAAGAAACTATGTTATCACTCTTTGCAGATGATATGATGATATACTGAGAGAATCCCAGAGATTCATGTAAAAAACTACTTGAAATAATAAACAACTTTGGCAAAATTGCAGATTACAAAATAAACCCACAAAAATCTTCTGCATATCTATATATTACTAACAAAGCCCAACAGCAAGAGACAGAAAGAGAAATCACATTTAAAGCTAGGGTAGAAACTATAAAATATTTGGGAGTCTACCTGCCAAAACAAATGCAGGGACTATATAAACACAATTACAAGACACTTTTCGCACAAATAAAGTCAGTTCTAAGTACGCAGAAAAATATCAGTTCCTCATGGGTAGGCTGAGCCAATATAATAAAAATGACAATTCTACCTAAATTAATTTTCTTATTTAGCACCATACCAATCAAATTACCTGATAATTATATTCTAGAGCTGGAAAAAATAATATCAAAATTCATCTGGAAGAACAAAAGGTCCAGAATAGCAAGGTAACTAATGAAAAATGCTAGGGAAGGTGGCCTAGCTCTACAAGATCTCAAATTGTATTATGAAGCAGCAATTATCAAAACTACTTGGTATTGGCTATGAAACAGAAGGGTAGACAAGTGGACTAGGCTAGGTAGTCAAGACACAGTAGTCAATGAATATAGCAATCAATTGTTTCATAAACCCAAGGACCCCAGCTTCTGGGATAAGAACTCACTGTTCGACAAAAATTGCTGGGAAAACTGGATAACGGTGTGGCAAAAACTAGGCATAGACAAGTGCCTGACACTGTACACAAGAATAAAGTCCAAATGGGTACATGATCTAGGTATAAAGGTTGATACTATAAACAAATTAGTGGGGCAAGGATTACTATATCAGATTTACAGAGAAGGGAAGAATTTTTGATGAAAGAAAAGACAGAAACCATTAAGAATTGCAAAAGGGATAATTTTGATTACATTAAACTGAAAAGTTTTTGCACAACCAAATCCAGTGCAACTAAGATTAGGAGGGAAGCAGAAAACTGGGAAAGAATTTTTGCAACTAGTGTCTGTGATAAAGGTCTCATTTCTAAAATACAGAGAGAGCTGAGTCAAATGTACAAGAATACACGTCATTCCCCAATTGATAAACAGTCAAAGGATATGAACAGGCAGTTTTCAGAGGAAGAAATTAAAGATCTCTATAATCATACGAAAAAATGCTCTAAATCACTATTGATTAGAGAGATGCAAATCAAAACAACTCTGAGATACCACATCACACCTATCAGATTGGTTAACATGACAGAACAGGAAAATGATAAATGTTGGAGAAGGTGTGGGAGAGTTGGAACACAAATTCATTGTTGGTGGAGCTGTGAGATCATCCAACCATTCTGGAGAGCAGTTTGGAACTATGCCCAAAAGGCTACAAAAATGTGCATGCCCTTTGACCCAGCAATATCACTTCTAGGAATGTATCCCCAAGAGATCATAAAAATGGGAAAGGGTCCCACATGTACAAAAATATTTATAGCAGCACTCTTTGTAGTGGTCAAAAACTGAAAATCAAGAGGATGACTATCAACTGGGGAATGGCTGAATAAATTATGGTACATGAATGTAACAGAATACTGTTGCGCCATAAGATATGATGAACAGGAAGACTTCAGAGAGGACTGGAAAGACTTTTATGATCTGATGCTGCGCAAAAGGAGCAGAACCAGGAGAACTCTGTGCACAGCAACGACCACAGTGGGCAAGAGTTTTTTCTGGTAGACTTGGATCTTCATAGCAATGCAAGAACATTAAAAAAAAAAAATTCTCAGTGGTCTTTCCACATTCAGAGAAAGAACTATAGAATTTAATCGCAGGATGTAGCAGATCATTTGTGTGAGTGTGTGTGTGTGTGTGTGTGTGTGCATTATGTTTTGGTTTGTTATATGACTTCTCCCATTTATTTTAGTTCGTCTACACAGCATGACTGTAATGAAAATGCATTCAACAGGAACATATCTGTAAATCCTATATAGAATTGCATACCATCTTGGGGAGGGAGGGGGGTGGTGAGCGGCAGGTAGGGAGAAAAAAATCTAAGTTTTATGGTAGTGATTGTAGAACATTAAAAAGAAATAAAATGAATATATTTTAAAAAAACAAAAACTGGAAATCAAGGGGATGCTCATCAATTGGGGAATGGCTGAATAAATTATGGTATATGAATGTAATAGAATACTATTGTGCTATAAGAAATGATGAACAGGAAGACTTCAGAGAGGCCTGGAATGACTTATATGATCTGATGCTGAGTGAAAGGAGCAGAACCAGGAGAACTTTGTGCACAGTAATGACCACAGTGTGCAAGAGTTTTTCTGGTAGACATGGAACTTCACTGCAATGCAAGGACTTAAAGAAATTCCTAATGGTCTTTTAAGGCAAAATGTCTTCCAAACCCAGAGAAAAAACTTTGGAATTAAATCACAGAATGTAGCAGATCATTTTCTTTTGTATTATGTTTTGGCTTGTTATATGATTTCTTCCATTCATTTTAATTCTTTTATACAACATGACTACAGTGAAAATGTATTTAATAGGAATGTATGTATAGAACCTATATAAAATTGTATGCCATCTCAGGAAGAGAAGGGGAAGGGAGGGAGGAGGGAGGGGAAAAAATAATCTAAGTTATATGGCAGTGATTGTAGAACACTGAAAACAAATAAAATTAATATAAAAAATGAATGCTGGCAAAATTTTAAAAAATGAAAAAAGAAGGAATTCAACAGGGTATGAGTGTTTCACTGTGAAATGGGTAAAGTAACTTACATAAAAAGGAAATTTTCAAATAATAATATATAAAAATTTAGAGGAGTAGAAGTATGGACCTGTAAAAGTTCTCCCCCTAGCCCACAAAATACCTGTAAAAAATTACTCTAAACAAATTCTAGAACAGCAGAAGCCACACAATGACAGAGTGAAAAAGATTTACAGCCCAAAAGAGCCTGGAAAGCCAAGAGGAAAGGTCTGTTGCACCAAGTGCTGAGCAGAGCACAACTCAGCCTTGGCCGCAGGGCAGCAGGGACAGGACCGGATCAGGGCTCAGAGAGTGGAATCACAGGTAGTAACTGTGGTTCCCAGATAGCTCAACCCACAAACCTCAAAGACAGCTTCAAAGGTCAATGAGAATGCTCTTTCAACTGCATGAGAAGGGAATCCAGTCTGGTCCCACAAGCACCAGTCACTGTAGCAGCAGCATCCATTTTTGGAGCCTTCCACCTAAAGACCCTGGGGGAATCAAGCTACTGATTTGGATATCAGCCCTGAGTGGCAGAATTAGGGTGAGGAGGAGTGCTGGCATGGTGGAGTTGGAGGCCATTGTGGAGAGGGAATTCTACTAGCAGATCCTGGGCAGAAAAGTTTTTGGTTGCTCCCAGACCAGAAGACAGGCTCTTCTCCCATTATTGTGCCACCTTAGAGGAACTGAGAACTTACAGATCCCTAGAGTATAACCTCCTCTTGACAAAGGACTCAAAAGTCAAGTAACTGAGAAAATGCCCAAAAAAGGGAAAAAAGAAGACTACAGTAGGTTAATTTCTTGGTGAACAGGTATTTTCTTACAGCCTTTCAGATGAAGAAGAACAATGCATACCATTAGAGGAAGATGCAAAAATCAAGGCTTCGGCATCTAAAACCTCCAGAATAAATATGCAATGGTCTCAGGCCATGGAAGAGCTCAAAAAGGATTTTAAAAATCAAGTAAGAGAGGTATAGGAAAATTTGGGAAGAGAAATAAGAGTGATGCAAGAAAATCATCAAAAGCAAGTCAACAGCTTGCTGAAGGAGACCCAAAAACATGCTGAAGAAAATAACACCTTTAAAAATAGGCTAGCTCAAAAGGCAAAAGAGATCCAAAAAGCCAATGAGGAGAAGAATCCTTTAAAAAGCAGAATTAGCCAAATGGAAAGGGAGGTTCAAAAGCTCACTGAAGAAAATAGCTCTTTAAAAATTAGAATGTAGTAGATGGAAGCTAACGACTTTATGAGAAACCAAAGAATGAAAAAATAGAAGATAATATGAAATATCTCACTGGAAAAATAACTCATCTGGAAAACAGATCCAGGAGAGACAATTTAAAAATTATGGGACTACCTGAAAGCCAAGATCAAAAAAGAGCCTAGACATCATCTTTCATGAAATTATCAAGGAAAACTGCCCTGATATTCTAGAACCAGAGGACAAAATAAATATTGAAAGAATCCACCAATCACCTCCTGAAAGAGATCCAAAAAGAGAAACTCCTAGGAATATTCTAGACAAATTCCAGAGTTCTCAGGTCAAGGAGAAAATATTGCAAGCAGCTAGAAAGAAACAACTGGAATATTGTGGAAATACAATCAGGATAACACAAGATCTAACAGCTTCTACATTAAGGGATTGAAGGGTTTGGAATATGATATTCCAGAAGTCAAAGGAACTAGGATTAAAACCAAGAATCACCTACCCAGCAAAACTGAGTATAACACTTCAGGGGAAAAAATGGTCATTCAATGACATAAAGGACTTTCAAGCATTCATGATGAAAAGACCAGAACTTAATAGAAAATCTGACTTTCAAACACAAGAATCAAGAGAAGCATGAAAAGGTAAACAGGAAAGAGAAAACATAAAGGACTTTCTAAAGTTGAATTGTTTACATTCCTACATGGAAAGATAATATTTGTAACTCTTGAGACTTTTTTCAGTACTTGAGTAGTTGGAAGGATTATACACATACACACATGCACACACACATGCACCCATGCACCCACGCGCACACACACACAGTCAGAGAACACAGGGTGAGTTGAATAAGAAGGGATGATACCTAAAAAAAATAAAATAAAATTGAAGGGCGAGAGAGGAATATATTGGGAGGAGAAAGGGAGAAATGGAATGGGGTAAATTATCATACATTAAGGAGGAAAGAAAAAGCTTCTTCAGTGTAGCAGAAAAGTGAGGATATGAGAGAGAAAAAGGGAAGCTTACTCTCTTCACATTTGGCTTGAGGGAATGACATGCTCACTCAGTTTGGTATGAAAGTATATCTTGTACTACACAAGGGTAGGGGAGAAGGGGACAAGTGGGGTGAAGGGGATGATAGAAGTGAGGGCAAATGGGAGAACGGAGTAATCAGAAGTAAACACTTTCGGGGAGGGACAAGGTCAAAAGACAGAATAGAATAAATGGGAGGCAAGATATGGTAAAGGGAAATATAGTTAGTTTTACACAACATGACTATTATGGAAGCCTTCTGCAAAACTACACTTACACAGCCTATATTGAATTGCCTGCCTTCCCAGTGGGGATAGGTGGGGAGGGGAGAAAGGAAAGAAGTTGGAATTCAGAGTATTAGGAATGAATGTTGGGAATTGTTTTTGCATACAACTGGAAAATAAGAAATACAGGTAATGAGGTACAGAAACCAATCTTGCCCTACAACAAAAGAGAGAAGAAAGGAATAAGGGAAGGGTGGCATGTGATAGAAGAGAGGGCATACTGAGAGAAGGGGTTATCAGAATGCAAAGTGTTATAGGGTGGGGGAAGGGGAGAGATGGGGAGAAAATTTGGAACTCAAAATTTTGTAGAAATGAATATTGAAAACCAAAAATAAATAAACATAAAAAATATATTAAAAAATACTTCAGGGGACAAAATGGTCATTCAATGAAATAGAGAACTTTCAAGCGTTCTTGATGAAAAGACCAGAGCTGAACAGAAAATCTGACTTTCAAACACAAGAGTCAAGAGAAGCATGAAAAGATAAATAGGAAAGAGAAATCCTAAGGGACTTACTAAAGTTGAACTGTTTACATTCCTACATAGAAAGATCGTATTTGTAACTCTTGAAGCTTTTCTCAGTATTTGGGTAGTATATAGAAAGAATAGGAAGGAATGATATCTAAAAAATTAAATTAAGGGGTGAGAGAGAGAGATTGAGAGGAGAAAGGGAGAAATGGAATGGGGCAAACGATCTCTCATAAAAGGCAAGGAAAAGCTTTTTCAATAAAGGGGAAAAGGGAGAGGTGAGAGGGAAGAAGTGAAGTTTACTCTCATCACATTTGATTTAAGGAGGGAATAACATGCACGCTCAATTTGGTATGAAAGTCTATCTTACCTTACAGCAAAGTAGGGGAGAAGGGGTTAAGTGGGGTGGGGGAGATGATAGAAGGGAGGGCAAAAGGAGGAGAGAATAATCAGAAATAAACTCTTTTGGGGAGGGACAAGGTCAAAAGAGAGGATAGAATAAATGGGAGGCAGGATAGGATGGAGGGAAATATAGTTAGTTTTTTCACAACATGACTATTATGGAAGTCTTTTGCAAAGCTACACATGTACAGCCTATATTGAACTGCTTGCTTTCTCAGTGGGGATGGGTAGGGAGAGAGGAAGGTAGAGATGCTGGAACTCAAAGTTTTAGGAACAAATGTTGAGAACGTTTTTGCATACAACTGGGAAATAAGAAATACAGGTTAACGGGGTACAGAAATTTATCTTGCCCTACAGGAAAAGGGAGAAGATGGGAATAAGGGCAGGGAGGTGTATGATGGAAGGGAGGGCAGATTGGGGGAAGGGGTAATCAGAATGCATGGTGTTTTAGTGGGAGAGAGGAGAGATGGGGAGAAAATCTGGACCATCTCAGTGGTCACTTTAAGTAGTATTTAGGTGGCTGCAGATAGGACAAGCATAGTGGGAAAGTCAAGCTGCTTGACAGTAATGCCAGGAGGACCAGATCTACTTGTAACACTTAGATAAGCCTCACTAAACTGAATCCATTCTGCAACCACCATGTCAAGTGTGCTGTGGGCAGAACCCAATTGTTCTGGGTGAACCTGCAACAACGTGGTTTCAAGAGACCAGAGAAGGATGTTCTTTTTGCTCCAAAAACACACCTGGTTTACACAACTTATAATGTTGCTCTGCACACACAAAACAATAAATGTTCTTCAAGGATACAGACATTCTGTGAGACAATCATCCCTTACCAAGAAAGAGAATCTTATTCTCTATCTCTGACTGCAATACTGAGGTCAGAGAAGCAATGGTAAGATGAAGTAAGAGGAAGAAACCCAAATAATAAACTGTATATGACACACAAAAAAAACACCCTTTTATAGATTATGTGTACAGGCTTCTATGAATTATTAGAAATTATAAACTCACAAACAATGGAAGTAAGTACAGCTCCAAGTTTATGAAGGTCACCAGGCATAAATGGAAATATATGCAGCCTTGGTATGTGTCCCAGCTCCTTAACAGTCTGTCTATTTCTATTTTTACTGGCTGGCTTTCTTCCTTATTTACATGACATACTAGGCTGTTCTTGTAATCTTCTAAGATTAGACTTCACCAACTCAACTAAGCATAGTACCTGGTTTGCCTCATATATCCTATTATTAATGCTACTGCTGCCAGTAACTTGAAGAAAATTTTTCTAATACAATTGTTTCTTCTCCCTTATAATTTCTCCAAAACATGACTTCTTAGTTCATTTCCTTCCTTCAAAAATAAGCAGAAGGGGGAGGGCAGAAGAAAGGGATACAGGCAGGGGCAGGGACAGAGAAGCAGGTCAAGAAAACAAATTATTCCATAGAATTCCCAGTTCAATTTTGTATGTGAGAACAATAAATCCCTCTTTTCCTCCAGGTATCAATGGAGTTTACAGTGTTTGTAACTCTGAAATTCTTGTTTACATGAAGGGAAAAGAAAATTGAAAAAAAGTACAAATTGAGTATCATTTCCCAAGGACCAGGGGTCTGTCTTTCACTTTAATTCATATATAGATACAAATGATTTTCAAATAAGAAAGTAAAGAGATTGACCTTTTGCAGTAAGAGTAAATATTAAGAAACTGCTACCTAAAGGTGAAAACAGAAATTGTTCAAATATGAGACTACATTTTCTGTGAAATAGGACCATTCGTTTGAATCTAAATAACTAAGTGCCAGGAAAGATCATTTGCATAAATTATCAGCTATTTTAACCAATCACAAATAATAGCTAGCTAGTAGCTAACTACTAGCAGCTGACATCATCAGTGACCGCTCATTAAGAGTTCTGGCCAATAACAGTTTCTGGCATCTGTAAATGAGATTGCAAATTCACTAGTATTTTAACATGTCTTAGAAGTCAGTTCTCCTAAATCACTCTAACTCTTCATCCCTTATTCCCTTTCTCTACTTCTGGAGCCAGTTTCTCTAAAAGCGTCAGAGAGTCTCATGGGAGCAGCCATGGGGACAACAAGACAGGTCCTATACTTACGTTACCATTTGTAACGTACAAGTCTTTCAGAGATGAAGGGCTTAAACTAGGAATTGCTTGCATGACTAAATTTAAAATTAGTAAGTAACCATAAAAGACTTTGACATTGGCAGATAACTAAATGGCAACCACTAAATCACTTTGTAATTATAATTGCCATCAGTAGTTTGCAAAAAAAAATGTATTGATTCATATGGAGAGTTTTTCAGGAGAGAAAAAACTCAAAACAGTAGTCAAAAAAAAAGAAACCCTCTTTCTAGTAAAAAATTAGCAGGATATGCAAATTAACACGATTTACCTCCTTAGGACTATATTAATATTTCTTCCAAAAAATTCTGAAAATAGTTATCTACAGTAAAGTTGCCCCTAAGACAAGTAACATATAGATAAGCAAACTGGAAATCCTACTGGCACCAAACAATGAAAAATAATTGCCAAATAATGCTAATTTTTGGTTGCGTATCAATAGTTATTTCAATAAAATACTAATCTCAGTATTTTGATACTCAGCCCTCTTCCTTCTGAAAACTAATCATTTACGTAACAATGACTCTATTGTAGCAAATACTCCTACACATGATTTTCAAATCCTTTCATGTAATAACTATAAATTGAAAGAACAGATTAATTTTGAGGCCCAATTCAAAAGACCATATTCCTGCCTTATGCCATATAATTCATCTGTATGTAAACAGGCTACTTTTAGATTCTGTCTTCTACATTCCATTCCTTTAATAAAGTGATGAAATCATTCCTAAAAACATTTTATCTATACATATGTGCATAAAAATATACACACATACATATATACACATAGAGATTGGGGGAGAGAGAGAAAGAAAGGCAGAATTTAGAATTCCTAAGCAGATAAAGAGATAAAAGAGGGAGCATTTTTTCCACATTCTGCTCTCCCTAATTATCAAAAGAATCAAATTGAATGAATCAAGTTCTACCAGAAGCATTTTCCCTATAACCATAATAATATAATATAATATAAATATTATTAAACCCTTTGTTAAAATAAAGAAATGTAGGCCCAAAGAGATCTAATGATTTACCTCAGGTCAAAGAACTTGTATGCAGCAGAGCCAGGATTCCAGTGGACGTTTCCTGCTTCCAAATCTATCAGCCTTTCTTCTATCTAGCAAGCAGCCAGAGCTGGCTACACAAGACTGGACATGGTACAGATTAGCTAAGAAGCATTAAGCTACCAAGGTCATTAAAACAGAAGTGATGAAATCAATGAACAGACTAAGGACGGTCAGCTCCTCATCTCAGAGGTCAGTTTAAGTAGTATTTAGGTGGTTGCACATAGGACAAGTCTAATAGTACCAAGAGAATCAAATCCAGTTATAACACTTAGATAAGCCTCACTAAACTGAATCCATTCTACAACCACCATGTCAAGTGCGCTGTGGGCAGAACCCAATTGTTCTGGGTGAACATGTTGTTCATAGTTTCAAGAGACTGGAAAAGGGTGTTCTTTCTGTCCCCAAAAGACATCCGTTTTACATAACTTATGTTACTCTGCATAATATGTCAGGGCATTATTCAGGGATACAGGTATTCTGTGAGATGATGCATCATCCTTTACCAAGAATTGAATCTTATTCTTTCTCTGGCTGCATCCTGAGGTCAGAGAAGCAACGGTAAGCAAATTAAAACTACAGAAGAATGATCACTCTTCTCTCTTGTTCATTCACACAACTGCCTATATTTATTTTTTTTAAGTCAGCCTCTTAGAACTTCTAGGTTTTTCCCTAATCTTGACTAGGGATAAAGAAATATCCTAACTCAAAGCAAAAGCCTCTAGTGGAAGATGGCTTGGTGTGGTGGAAAGAATGTTGAAAACTGATTCAGAAAAACAGAGTTTAAATCGCAATTCAGATACTTCCTACTTGTGTAACAAGAGGCGTGTCACTTAACCTTGGTGAGCTTCAGTGTTCTCATCTGTAAAATAGAGATAACATTTACGCTAACTTATGGAGCGTTTATGAAGAAAGTCCATGGCCAACCTTAAAGCACTACAGAAATACAACTTTTTATTGTTGCTGTCCAACAAAATAAATACCATGGAAGCTTCCATTTCCATTTTAATATCCTAATCTCTTCAGCAACAGAATTTTCTCAACACCCAGCAACCTCACTCTTAAGTTATAGGCTTCATTATTACAAATTATTTATAATTAACTACATCAAGAAAGATACGGGTCATCCTAACAAGGATTACGACCAGGCAGCTCCTCCCAGATTTTGCCTCTTTGTTTATATGCAGGGGAGCAGAATATTCTAAAATATAACTCATTTTGTGAAAAATGCTATGTGGTACCGTTAATCAAAATCTATCATTAAAGCATTTTCATTACTAAAATGTAAGTGTTGTGGACATTGATGCTAACTAGGCAGGTCTAGTGGAAAGCAAGAACATCCAGGAAGAGAAAAGAATTGTATCAGCATCAAGGTGCTGGAAAAAAGAACAGCTGAAGGCACTGACCCTAAAAATTTTGTAAGTCATCTAGACGGAAGCAGATTACATTTTCTCTATTATAGTTAACTGAACAAACATGTATCCTCTTAAACCCATGTTGGAGGGAAGTAATGAGGGGTCAAATGAGATAACATATGTAAGACACTGCACATATTAAAAGCATTACCATATGAAAGCTAGTTATTATTCAACACCTACTATATTGAAGTACTAAGTAAGCACCAACACACACACACACAGTATGAGAGCTCAAATTTGTTATAAAAAAGAGATGAAAGAGAGTAATATGAGAGACTGGAAGAAGGATACTTTCTAATGGCGTAGGGTGATCAGAGGGAGAAAGACAGGGAAGATTTCTGAACTGACAGATAACCACAGAGCTTTTTTAGTATGAATAACCATTCTGTCCAATACATACAGCACTGATACCACTGCCCCTTCATCCTCCTCCAGCCACAGGGGTTTAGTGTACCAAAGGACAACCAAATCTGAATTGAAAATACTTCCATTACTAAGATAGGCGGCACCGTGCATGTGTCGGAGTTGGAATCAAAAAGGACGAGTTTTCAATTCAGCCTCGGACACTCAGTAACAAGGTGCCCCTAAGCTTTTGCCACAACTTTTTCTCTTCTAAAAAAAGGGGATAAGAATAGCACCAGCCATCTAGGGCTGTTGTGAGGATAAAATATGAGAACATTTCTAAAGCACCTTGAAAACTTTACAGCACAATACAAATGCTTGTTATCGTTATCACTAGTATTATTATCACTTTTAATTTATGTTCCACTCTCTGCTGTCCGACGTAAGAAAGAAAGAAACTGAATTTTGTTTTTCTTTCTAGTCTCAGTAACTAGGGCATGGCACATCACATGTACTAGATAAATGTTTGCTGAAATGACTATTTCCTACTTAAAACCACCTATTAAAATCTTTAAAATTACCAGATATATGAAATATACAAGGAAAAGGACAAACAGACAGAAAGAAAAATTCCTAAAATCAAAAAGATTCTCATTTCGCAAGATTTCTCATACAGAAATTGTTGCTACTCTCTTTAACCAAGATGTCCACAGTATCCTATAAAGTATGTCGCCACTGTGAAGACATTTCAGTTGTGTTTAATTCTTTGTGATCCCATCTGCAATTTTCTTGGCAAATATACGAGTTTGCCGTTTCCTTCTCTAGCTCATTTTACAGAGGAGAAAACTGAGGCAAACAAGGTTAAGTTACTTGCTCAGGGTCACACAAGCTAATAAGTGTCTGAGGCCACATCTGAACTCAGAAAGATGCACCTTCCTGACTTAAAACCCAGAACTCTATCCAACGCTGCCCCTCAAAAGCCCATAAAGTGTGAGCTATATACAAAAATGTCACAAGAGCTTCTGTTTCTCAAAACAGAAGAAATCTTAAATATTCTAATGTGAGAGAATTCCACTCTCCAGAATAGTTATGGTATATACTTGGAAAAGATTTCTTTATCTCTCTCTGCATTCAAAAATGTCTTGTTAAATCAAAAAAAGAAAGAAAAATCTTATGGAGAGCCTCAGGATACCCAACGAAAAGAAAACCTGGTTTATCATTATTTTTAAGGATTTATAGAACATTTACTATTTGGTAAGTACTTTCATTCATTAGTTAATCCACTCAATCGAGAGAAGACAATTATTATTTTTTCTCTCCTTCCCCCCTCCTATTACAATGACCTCCTCCTACAGCACTGGCAAGTTACCAAGCAAGGACTGATACTTGTAAAATGTTAATTTTTTATCACTGACTGCACTTTATAATTCATTTTAAGGAAGAGAAAAGGAAAGGGGAAAGCAATTAAACCAGTGATTATGCCTAAACTTATGTCAGTTTAACAAAAATCATTCAATAAGTATTAGGTTTCCAATGTTACTGCTTACCATATTTATGAATCTAACCCTTGTGTATTCATGTTGAACCAAGATTTGAAACATCTTCCTCAGAAATATTAGTCTACCTTAATTGTGAGTTATGTTCTACCAAAAGACATTTTAAATTGTTAAATTCAAAATGGCAGCTTTTCCATTTGAAGAGCATCGTGAGGTTACAAATCTCACCAACTAAGATCCAATAGTCATAAGAACATGATCACAGAGTTAGCATTGGGAGGTACCTTATAAATTATTTAATCCGGCCACCTTGTTTTACAGATAAGGAAACTGAGATTAAGTGACTTGTCCATGGCCAACACAGACAGCAAGTAAGTAGTAAGCAAACTAGTATTTGATGCCGGTTTCTCTGACTCCAAATCCATTGCTCTACCTAAAAAGCTTGTGGAATAAGGGGGAAAGAAACACTTTCTAAAAGTTATTCAGCATTTTCAGATAATGTATGGATACCTCAAAAACAGCTTTCCTTGACAATGCATATTGGTGACAGGGTTTTTCTTTTTGCTTCCCTCCCCTTCCCACAGGGGAGGGAAAGGAAGCAAGCAGGAGGGAGAGAAGATAGGTGTTCATTGACTGACAAAAAGTCAATTTTTTAAAAAACAGTTATTCTAAGTATACTTAAAAAGATGATGTCCTACCAATAACTATTATAGAATTTAGTTTAGCGATATAAAAATTTCAGCTTTTTCAAAGAAATTTCTCATAGTAATACACAGTGTTTGCAAGCTTACCCTTAGCTATAAAACATTATTAACTGAGTCCAATTTTTCTAGCCTACTTCAGGATCTTAAAGCGGCATAATGATACCTAAAACATTCTTAAAGAAATTTTTGCAGTTAGAGGTATTGATTTCCAGAAGAACTGTCCAAGAACCAGAAGTAATAGAAATTTTCTCATCTGATATCCACTCATTTTAACCTTCAGAGTCACAGAAAGTTAGCCAATAATTGGAACATCTAGCCCCTATTACCAGTGGCTATGAGACCAGTGTGAATATTACTAAAAGGTTACTAGAGTTTTTCTCCACTACGCAGGCAAAAGAATTAGAGGGAGAACTACAGTGAGGAGAAGGTAATTCCCCCTGCCGTTCTTCTCCCACATAGAAGGGCATACATCTAATGAAACATAAAAGGCAATAAACTGGCCTTCAGAAAGACTCACATAAATAAGGAGTCATGTCAACAATTGCACATATTAAGAAATTATAGTACCTATATATACTTGAGAAACAACGGAGTTAACAGCTAATACTTCATTAGTGCTATGGTGGATCTTTGCTATCAACACTGTTTAATACTTCCACTAGTACAGGCTGCATTTTCTCTGTATTCTTTCATACTATGTTCTTCTTGTTCAGTCTTTTCTCTAAATTCTCCCAAAAGGGTCTGCTCAATGCACCAGAGAAGACTTCCTCTTTAATACTTTGTTGATACTAGTGCAGTAATCAATCTGTCCCTCTGTTTGCACTTACTAGCCCTATATACTCAGCCCCCATCCTTTTGTAGGCATCTTGATGATATCTTTCATACCCCTTTTATCATGCAGATCTTTATAGATGGTATGACACAACTTCTACGGACATAAACCCATTAAACCATTTCTAGCCTTTCCTCTGCCCCTCTGGGTCACCTGCAGTTTTGATTCTTCCAAAATAGCATGATCCTATGATTTGTAAATAAACAGCAATAAAGGTAGAATGACAATTTGAAGAAGACGGGCTTTTGTTACAGCAAACCATCAAACAAAAATTTAATAACGAATAAAATCTCAACTACAGCACAAGATTCTAGTATATCTTGCACAGATTTAAAATGGTTAAATAATGTTCACTGAAATGTTACGCTCATTTTTATTAAAAATATACTTTAAAAGAGTCTCTGCATAGTCTTTTATCTTGATATTGTGATTATTTTTGAAAGGTCACTCTTGACAAGCTGCAACATCTGCCGGATAACTTTTTCACCCATAATCAGATTTGTTCACTTAGAGCTTTCAAACAGCTGCACCATGTAAAAGCATCCAGCTGTGAAGGTTATATGTATGCTGCATGCTTCTTTGCTCTTTTAACAAGCTGATTTAATCCACACAACCAACTTAATATTTATCACCTCCACACTAGGTGGTGTTAATAAATTGCCACTAAGTGAGACAGTCAAAAGGCCAACCCAGAAATGTTAGCACTTCAAAAGTTTAAGGTAAATTAAATCATCAAGGTTAGAGACATTTTCTTAACTATGTTTTAAATGTACAAACTGTGCTTAATTCTGAAGGTCAATAGATATCACAAATAAAGCATCTGGAGAATCAGAAAGCCTCAATGACCCCTCAAAATTTCTTTTGTAAGGAAAATATCCCAAGTCAGTCATGTCTTCATCCTCTCTAGACTCCACTCCTAATTCCAAACTTTCTCAACCATGCCATAGAAGCCTCCTCATCCTAGTTCACACTACTCCTGAACTATTTATATTAACACTGAAGTACTCTTGCCTCCGAACCCCTTCCTCTAATTGACTGATTCTTCTCAGATCCTCCATTTTAAGGAAAATACCTATCCCAGTAACGTCTTCATGCCTCTACAGACTTCGCTCCTGACTCTGGTCCTTCATGCCCCTACTCGGGCGCCTTCTCTCACCATTCCCTCACTCCCCTTCTCAGCTTCCTTTTATGTGCTGTCTTCCCTCATTAGAAGGTAAGCTCCTGATGGCGAAGACCATCTTTCTTTCTGCTTGTATTTCTATTTCTACAACTTAATACATACATCTCCTGGCACAGACTAAATGCTTTAATAATAAATGATTCTTGACTTTACTTTGAAAGTCCCACGACTGCTCACTTCTTTGGGGTTAAGTCATTGAGGTCCTTTGTAAAAATGAAAGTATTGTCTAGGAAAGGTTATGTAAAAGCTGTGAGTTTCTTTAGACCTTAGATTCCTCATCTATTAAGTGAGAAGTCTGGCCCAGATTATGCAGCCCTTCCATACTTCCTTTATCAAGAGCACTAACATCACTGGAGTCATCCAAGCTCATGATGTTGACATTCATCATCCCTGACTCTTCCCTCTCTCACCCCACACACCTAATCAGTGACCAAGTCTTGTTGATCCAGCCTCCACAATATCCCTCACATTTGCCTCCTCTCCACCCCCACAGTTACCACCCTGGTCCAGGCACTCATCATCTTGGGCCTGGAGTATTCCTACAACTTTCTAATTGCTCACCCTGCTTCAAATCTCTCCTTTCTCCCATCCATCCTCCAGACAGCTACCAAAATAATTTTCCTAAATAGTAGGTCTGTCTATGCCAATCCATACTCAAATTCCTGCAGTTCCCTAATTACCACTAGGATCAAATTCAAGCTCTATCCAGCAGCTCAAGTCTTCAAAAACCTGGCTCCAACCTATCTTTATTGCACTAATCTCCATACATGGTATGGTCCAAACAAATTAAATTTCTTGCTATCCCTCTCCACGCTTTATCTCCCATCTCTAAATTGACCCCATGCATGGAATATATTCACTTCTCACTTCTGCCTCAATAATTCCCAAATTTCCTTTAGGGCTCAGATCAGACACTACTTTCAAAGTACCTTTCCTCAACCGACAAGAATCCTAGTATCTATTTTGTATCGATTTTATAAGTACTTATCTATGTGCATATCTCCCAAGATAAGATGTAATCCCCTAAAGGGCATGACTGATTTCTTAAAATCAGGACTACTTAAGAAAATCTGGTGTATGTATAATCAGTATCACTAGAGGATATTGCAAGCAGAAAAAATATGAAAATACACCAAAGGGAATAGGGGAGAAAAGGCAGTAGAGAAGAAAAAACAAATGCACTTTTTGTCTCTGTCCTATGTTTGAAACTTAGCTCTACCACTTACTATCTGGATGACCTTAGGTAAATTACTTAACCGCTCTGGACCTCAGTTTCCTCATCCATAAAATGAAGGGGTTAGCCAAGATAATCTCAGAGATCCCTTCCAAGCCTACATTAATGATACTGTGTGTAAGGGTATAAGAAAATGTTCTGTTTGAACCAACAAGGGTTCTGCATGAGACTTTCATAGAAAGATGGCTTCCAGAGCAGGTGATGTGAGTTAAAATTTGTCATACACACATAAGAAAATAATTCTTGATAGGAAAAAAGACACCAGTAAAAGAAGATCAAGCTGTTTTCTACTAGTAAGGAACAACAACAAAAAAAAACCTCAACGAGAATTAATACAGAATTTGGTTCATATAGTTGCCCAAAGTTTCAGACATCTTTTGGTTGTATGAGAGGCTGGTAGCAGTAGAAGAAAGATAAGAGACTGCCAAACTCAATAGCTCTAGGTAAGGCCTGAAGTAGAAATCTAGTCATGAAAAACCCTAAGCAGGGCTAAATTTGGGGCACGGCTTTGAGAACTGTTCTTCCTTTTTGGAAGTTTCTTTATATGAGATAATGAGAGAAGGAAATGGTAAACGTTGAAAATAAATTTCAACTCTATCACAATTCCTGAATATGTGGCAAATATGAATGCATTCAAAAGAACTATGAGCCAGACCTTAATCTTGAGAAAAGTCTCATTCAAAAATCACACAGTAAGAAAATTAATTTTAACACTCAGTAAGAAAGCTAAAAGCTAATTTTAACAAAGTATATGTTTATTAATTGCTGTCCAATTTGGTGTCAGACACTAACTATACAATCCTGGCCAAGTCACTTGACCTCTGTCTGCCTCAGTTTCCTTATATGTAAAATGAGGATAGTAATAGCACCTACTACACAGGGTTGTTGTGAGGATCAAATGAGATTCTGTGAAGTGCTTTGCACAGTACCTGACACATAGTAAATGCTACATAAGTGTTGGCTATTTTAGTCCATGTTCATAGATTCATGGCCTGCCTCTAATACGTGAGTTCTGTGTTCAAGGGCACCTTTTAAAGACTATAAGTTACAGAGACAGTTTGCTTGTCTATATCAATGGACAGAACTTTCAAAACAAAAAAAATCAGAGGCCTGCCCCACCTTCATGTACAGACACACACACACACACACACACACACATACACACTTGTTATTTTAAAAAAAAAGATTTTTGAAACTGGTATAAGTCACACTAATTCTGTCCAACTAAAAGTTGCTACTGAACTGCTCTGACTCATAATAAGTTAAAAGAAAGACTATTAACTTTATAAAAAAATGTATCTGAAGTAGGCGTCTAGAAGTATATGGAAGGTATTCTGATAAATCTTTAAGAGGCTTAGAGGTGATTTACAGGTGATAGAAGCTTTATTTTAGTTCTCATTTAGGAAACAGGATTTTATCTTCATTCCGAAGATTCTCTTTGCTGAGTTTTACAATTTATTTTGTAATCAATATTTTGTTGTTTTATTGCATTAGCTATAGGGGCTCCAGTGAAAATTTAAGGCAACTACAATATTTGCTTTGAATCTGAACATTTTTTGTTAGAATTTGCTTAATATAAAAAGGCCTTACTACTAATAACCCACTGAATAAGAGAAATGTTAAGAGTCTATGCACAAATGTGCAGCTGTGTTTACTTGGCATGATTTTTCTTTTCCTTTTCTACATGGGATTAAACTTAATGAAATAAGGTTGCTTAATTTCTGCCAGCATTTCAGCAGAATCCAACTACAATAAATACTTATTAAAAAAAACATCTTATCTGTGATATCTTTTGGTATTCTCTAATACTCTTCTTTATGGTGGTCTATTTTTTTTATCTTTCTGGCACAATGCACTGAACTCCTTAGAAATAATTAGCAATAACCCACAGGACTCTTTCCTGAGTCATGGACAAAATGAATTCTCCCATTTGTTTCTAAAATTTACATCTTTTATCCCTACATGTATCTTACATGAGAAGGTGAACAAGAGGAGAAACAGCCTCTAAGGTAACTAGGGCTTAGGTTAAAAAGAGACTCCTTGTATAAAACTTAGCATCATTTTGTATTTATGACCTAGGTAAAGAGTAACCAATGAAGACTGGAGGTCACAAGTATAAATACACTCCACAAATGACAGACTTACTAAAGAAAATAAATCATGACATGCCTGAACAACTGAAGTCTCAGTGCAGTCTGCATGAAAGTTATTTACACTCTCAAGAGAAAATAAGCACCTGTCTTTTTTTTCCACAGTGATGAAACTTAGAGGTTAAAAGTCAAGTCACTATACTGGAAACACACATTGTAGAGGAAAGGTCATAGTCCACATTCTAGACACAGGCAGACTGCTAAAGCAAAACAGAGATATCATAAAGATCACTATATTTTAGCTCCTATTTATTAATTCAAAGACCTACTTGTTAATTCAACAATGGATATTTACAAAGAAAAAAGACTTTTCTTAAAACTGCAGCTATGTAAAATATGAACGTCACTAAATCCTTTAAATTTTAGTAGGCATAAAGGGCACACAAATATAGTAGGTGAAGACACATCATTTATCTTGTTAAGAGTCATTTACTGGGTCTGGTCCAGCAGTGGTCCCAGGTTCCCCATCCCTGGTCTGGTCTATATATATCATATTAAAATCTTCCTTTTTCCTTATTTACACTGTTAGAACTCCTGAACAATTAATTCCTAAATTGCAAGAGGACTGCAGGTAACTATTTTGGATATCTGTGGATTTTTTTGTAGGGAAAATAATGAATAAATGAGTACTCACAGATTTATTCTTCTTTGGGGATGGGAATATCAGATTTCCAACTATACTATACAGTTTATCCTCACCTATTCCTAGGAAATATATAAAAAGAGAAAAGACTTCCAATTCACTCAACAGATCTCATTTGAAAAATAAAGTTATCTGGAGCACTAACAAAGCCAACAGAGTAGGAGGAAGCAGTATAATCCAATTCCACCCACCACTATTCCAACAAAGATCTAAGAAGAGCACAAGACAAAGCAGTGTTAGAAAATCTTAGGAGAAACAACAGTGGGCCCTTGTTTCAGTCCAAGATCATGAATTTGGACCACATGCAAGCAATAAGGGCAGCAACTGTGTAGTACTGTTAGGCCAGCAATCAACTCTCCTCCCTCCCCAGTTCAGCCTAGGACTGGGTTAAGCACTGCACTCAGTCCCCAGGAACTCTAGCTCAGTCCCCAAATGTTAAACTAACAAGCAGTTACTTTAACCAGAGAGCAGATTACAGTCAGAAGCCCAGGCTGAGACCAAGCCAGAATCAGAAGCACTGTCCCTCTCACCCAAAATGCTCAAAAAGTCACTAAACCATACATACCCTTTAACTCAATTAAACCTATCACCCAAAGAGGTCAAAGAAAAAAGAAAATAATCTATATGCACAAAAATATTTATAAAAGGTCTTCTTGTGGCAGTAAAAAACTGGAAACCAAAGGGATGTCCATTAACTGGGAAAAGGTATGGCATATGAGAGCAATGGGATTTTACTGCCTGGTAAGAAATGAAGACATGGTTTTAGAGAAACTTTGTAAAGATTTCTATGAACTGATGTAGAGCAAGACGAGTAGAACCAGTAGAACAATTTATAAAATAACATTATGAGAACTTTGAAAGACTTAAAAACTCTAATCAATGTAAAGATTAACCATGATCCCAGAAGACTAATGATGCAGAATGCATCCTCCCGACAAAGAGATGATGGACTAAATTTGCAGAATGAGACAGTTTTGAACATGATTAATTTAGGAATTTGTTTTGCTTGACTCTGCATATATATAACACAAGGATCTTATTTTTCTTTCTTTCCCAAGGTAGAAGATGATAAAGAAATAAACTTTTGTTGTTGTTAGTCAGTCAGTCATATCCAAATCTTCATAACCCCATGGACCATAGTACATCAGGCCCTTCTATCCTCTACCATCTCCCAGAGTCTGTCCAAGCTCATGTTCATTGATTCCATAACATTATCTATCCATCTCATCCTCTGCCATTCCCTTCTCCTTTTGCCTTCAATCTTTCTCAACATTAGGGTCTTTTCCAATGATTCCTGTAACTCTCATTATGTGGCCAAAGTATTTAAGCTTCCATCTCAATATCTGACCTTCCAGCAAATAGCCTGAATTAATTTCTTTAAGTACTGGCTAATCTGATCTCCTTGCTATCCAAGAAACTTTCAAAGTCTTCTCCAATTCACCACAATTCAAAAGTATTGATTCTATGGCATTCAGCATTCCTTTTAGTCCAACTCTCACAGCCATAACTAGAAAAATAATAGTTTTGACTACACAGACTTTTGTCCACAGACTTTTTTCTGCTTTTTAGTATTATGTCCAAATTTTTCATAACTTTCCTTCTAAGAAGCAAGGACCACGATCTCAGCCTCAATTAGTTTGTTTGTTTATTTTTTATGCTAAGCTTCAGCTTTCACTCCTCAAGAGGCTTCTTAATTCTTCTTCACCTTCTGCCAACAGAATGGTATCATCTGCATGTCTGAGATTGTCAATATTACTCCCAGCAACTTTAAATGCTAGCTTTTGATTCATCCAGCCTGGCATTTCACATGATGTACTCTGCACATAAATTAAATAAGGTAACAACATACAGCTTTGTCATACTCCTTTTCCAATTTAAAACCAATTAGTTGCTCCATATTTGGTTCTAACTGTTGCTTCTTGGCCAGCACACAGTTTCTCCAGGAGACAAGTAAGATGATCTGGTACTCCCATCTCTCTGGGGACTTGCCGCATTTTATTGTGACCCACATGTCAATGGCTTTAATACAGTCAGTAAAGCAGAACAAGACGCTTTTCTGAAACTCCTTTACTTTCTTCATAATCAAGCAAATGTTGGCAATTTGGTCTCTACTTCCTCTGCCTCTTCAAAAACCATCCTGCACTTCTTTTAATTCTCAGTTCACACACTGCTGAAACCCAGGTTACAAAACCTTAAGTATAACCTTTCTGGCATGTGAGATGTGAGCAAATGTTTGGAAAGTTGAACATTTGGCATTACTCTTCTTTATGACTGGGATGTAAACTGACCTTTTCCAACACAGCAAACACTGATGAGTTTTCCAAATTTGCTAGCATACTGACTGCAACACTTTAACAGCATCATCTTTTAAGATTTTAAATACCTCAGCTGGGATTCTATCACCTCCACTAGGCTTACTGTTAGCAATGCTTCCTAAGGTTCACTTGTCTTTTATTCTCCAGAATGTCTGGCTCTAGGTCAGAAAGGAAGGGGGGGAGGGGGGGAAGGAAGGAAGGAAGGACGGAATATTGTTGGTACTGTGTACAATGTTCTCCTGGGTCTGCTCATTTCACTTTGCATGAGTTTATGTAAGTCTTTCCAGGTTTTTCTGAAATCATCCCACTTGTCATGTCTTATATCACAGTAATATTCCATCACAATCATATACCACAATTTGTTCAGCCATGCGCTACATGATGGCATCCACTCAATTTCCAATTCTTAACCACCACAAAAAAAAAGTTGCTATAAATATTTTCGTAAAGTAGGTCTTTTTTTCCTTTTTTTGATCTCTTTTGAGATATAGACCTAGTAGTGGTCTTGGTGGATCAAGATGTATCAAGGGTATGCAGTTTAATAGCTCTTTGGGCACAGTTCCAAATTACTCTCCAAAATGATTAGACTGGTTCACAACTGCAGTAATAGTGCATTAGTGTCTCAAATTTCCAACATTTGTCATTTTCCTTTCCTGTCATATTAGCCAATCTGATTGGTACCTCAGAGCTGTTTTAATCTGCATTTCTCTAATCAATACTCTTTTGCTTCCTCATTACCTAGTCTAATTCCTTCCATTTCTTTTTCTTCATTGCAATAGCTAGCATTTACAATTTAATACCAAATAACAGTGAAGATAATGGGCATCCTTACTTCACCCCCATCTGACTGAGAAGGTGGTTCCAGCTTATCCTCACTATAGATAATGCTTGCTGATGATTTTAGATAGATATTCATCATTTTAAGGAAAGTTTCATTTATCCCTGTGCTTTCTAGCCTTTTTTAAATAGGACTGAGTGGTATATTTTGTCAAAAGCTTTTTCTGTATCTATTGAAATAATCATATGATTTTTGGTTTTCTGTTATTGAAAAGTCAATTATGCTGATACTTATCCTATACTAAACCAGCTTTGTAGTCCTGGTATAAATCCCACCTGGTCACAGTGTCTGATCTCTATGAAATATTGCTGTAATCTCCTTGCTAGTGTTTTATCTAAATTTTTTGCATGAATACTCATTAGGGAAATTGGTGTATACCTTTCATTCTCTGTTTTGCTCTTCCTAATTTAGGTACCAGCACCATATTTATGTTGTAAAAGGAATTTGGTAGCACTTCTTTGCCCATTTTTCCAAATAGTTTATGTAATATTGGAATTAATAGCTCTTTAAATGTTTAGTGGAATTCATTTGTGAATCCATCTGGTCTTGAGGACTTGTTCTTAAGGAGCTCATTTATGGCTTCTTCAATTTCTTTTCCTAAGATAGGGTTATTTAAGCATTCTATTTCCTCTTCTGTTAATCTGGGCAATTTATATTTTTGTAAATATTGATCCATTTCACTTCAATCTTTAGACTTATTGGCATATCTGTGGACAAAATAGCTTCTAATAATTACTTTAATTTCATCGTTACTAGTAGTGAATTTACCCTTTCGATACTGACAATGTGATTTTCCTTTTTTAAATCAAACTAATAAATGGTTTATCTATTTTATTGTATTTTTCTCATAAAACCAGCTCCTAGTTTTATTTTATTAGTTCGGTGGTCTTCTTACTTTCAATTTCATTAATCATATCACATTTATAAGCAAATCTTCTTAAAATAGCAGTTATAATACAGATTGTTTTAAATACCTACTACCTTCTAAGAATACTCACTAGTGCTAGGTATACAAAGACAAAAATAAAACAATCTCAATCTTTAAGAACTCAGGGGATACAAGATACATAAAGTCAAAGTAAGCTAATAAATGGAGTGTAATCTGTAAAATTTTTACAAAGGTAAGAGAACACTTGAGGTCAACTTTAGAGAAAGTATGTGGAATGGTTTATGCAGTGGCAGAAATAGAATGTCAAATTCCAGGAGTAACTAGAAGCCTCAATTGGCAAGAATACAAAATTCATAAAGGAGAGTAACATGAAATATGGCTCTGAAGACAGGGTGAAGTAAAACCACAGATAGCCTTAAATGCCTAAGCAATTTTCCCTACAGGCAATATGGAGCCACTCCAGTCTTGAATCATGGAGTGATTATGGTCAGACCAATGCCATAGATTTATTAACTTGGCAGCTTTGTAAAGGATGCACTGTTAAGGGGAAAGGCTAAAGGGGAGGAGATGAATTAGGAGGCTATTATAAGAGTACAATTAAGAAGTAAAGAGTTCCTAGACTAAAATAGTAGCTCTAAGAATAGGGAAGAAAAAAGGATGCTAGAGGAGTAGTAGAGGTAGAATTAACAGACCTTGGAAACTGATCAGAAATGGGCAGTGCTGAAGAAAGAGTCAAGGATATGGAAATGTGATATTGAATGGTTGCAGGCATGGGGAACCTGTGGCCTCGAGGCCACATATAGCCTTCTAGGTACTTGGGTGCATGCAGCCTTTTGACAGAGTCTAAGTTTTATAGAACAAATCCTCTTATTAAGGGGATTTGTTCTGTGAAGTTTGGATTCAGTGAAAAGGCCGCACTCAAGGGCTTAGAGGGTCACATGTGGCATCAAGGCTGTAGATTCTCCACCCCTGGCGGGGACAGACTGTGTTCCATTTCAGACAAACTGAGTTTGGAAGACCCAGGCAGAGATATCCAGTAGACAGCTGGCAATACCAGCTTAGAGTTCAGAAAAAATACTATGACAACATATACAAATTTGTGTATCTTTTTCACAGAAATGACAAATGAAGTCATGAGAGCAAATAAAACAGCCAAGTGATTAAGTACAGGAGAGAAAAAGGAGTAAAGGGCAAACCCTTGAGGATTACCTATTCTTAGGGTGGTAGGAAGTAGTGCAGCCCTGGGAGAACAGTCATTTGGATATGTAAGTTTTTTTGTCAGGTGTTGAAGATTGCCTATAATAGTGTCACAATTCCAACAAAGTTAGAAATCTTTTTTTCAAGTGTACAACACACATAACCTCTGTGAGCTTTAACAGTTTCATCTGTAAAATATAAAATAAGAATCAGCAGAACCCTGTCGAGTTCACAGGTCTGTCCTGAGACACAAATAAGATGATTTTATTTCCAAAACCACAAAGGGCTATACAAATACATGGTACTGACATTACTACGGTCAAATACATAAAAGTATAGAAAGATACTAATTTCCAATAAGTTTTAATATGACCTTTAGTTAAATAACCCCTTTACAATGATCCCACTTTATGTTCCCTTAGGTAATTGCTTAAGAAAGCTCTGCCGAAGTTTAACGTGCCCTTCAAGTTCTGTTGCAATGTGACATTTTTAAGCAATTATCTGGCCTATGTACAGATCTGCTGTCTTCCTATTCCATTCCTGGAAAAACAAAAGACTGAAGTGTTACACAATATCTCCAAAGCCAATTTCTTGGGTAGCTGCCTAAAAATGCACGCAGCCAGTTAAGAGGACAGATTTTACTGATTTTTTCAATGTTAACTGTTAAATGTTAAGCCTTCCACTATAAGCTTCAGGAGAAGAAACTAAGGTAACAGAAGCTGGAGAGAACTCTTAGCTCTGATTAGTAATACCCCAAAACTACAAGTTAAAGGGAAAATCTGTTGAAGTTAAATACTAGAGGAAAACGCACAGCATTTTAAAATGTTTATTCCTTTAAAAAGCAACTGTAACCAAAGACAGATCCTCATAGGAGTAAAGGAAGTTACTTTTTCCAAAGTTCGGTAGTCATAAATTCCCACCTTTTCACCTTACTAGTGTCTATCTTCCACTCATCATCTCCTCTGCATAATGCCATTAGATTCTGGGGCGTATATACTTGAGGTCAGCAAAATCCTTCTGATGGGGAAGCTCCTGTGTTTGTCCTTTGCTGCCGAAGAGGACCTGCCATCAGACAAATGATGACATGACTTGCACTTGACTTTGTTTTGAGTGAGGGAGAGCTGTGCAGGTCACCAGCCTCACTTCTCCTCCAGAGCCATCTGAATCCAGTGATCAGGTATTCATCAGGATGACTGGAGATGGCTCAGGATGAGGCAGTTGGAATTAAGTGACTTGCCCCAGGTCACACAGCTAGTGAATGTCAAGTGTCTGAGGTGAGATTTGAACTCAGGTCCTCCTGACTCCTGCACTGGTGCTCTATCCACTGCACCAAAAGGAAAAATGAGGGAATAAATAAATGCAGCTATGTTGCTACCACTCCTATTATTGAACATTCAAGGCAAGTGGTCATCCATCCCCTAATTTAAAAACTTCTATGGGGAGAACTCACCACTACAACTTTTGAGGTAACCTATTTTTGGATAGCTCTAATTGCCAGAAAAGTTTCTTACATGAAATAGAAATCTGCTTCTCTATAAAATCCATCCATTACTTAGCTCTTAACTTTTAATGCAGAACTAGACCAAACACTCAGTCTCCTTTCACGAATGAAACTGTGAAGTGCATTTTAAAGGTAGAAAATGGGATTAGGAGATATAGATGTAACTTCAGGCAGAAAAAAGCTGGGTTTGAGTTCTGTCTCTGACACCAAATGGCAGTGGTTTAAATACGGTGAAAATCACTTAACCGCTTGACTAAGACTGTAAACTACAGATCTATATTGGAAGAGAGGATTTTCTTATAGGGATCCCTATACCCATGACAGTACAGGTTCAGACTAAAAAAAAGGTATCAAGTATGTGGTTTAATTCTAGTATAAAAATTCTATCCACCTCATAAAGATACAGTAAAAACAACTTTAGGACTTTTAAAGAACTTCAGTATATAGCTTCCTGGCTGCAGAAAAATATAGTGTGCTAAGAAATAGACTAGGAAAATCTCTAAAGGAAAGTATAAATGACGCTGAAGAGAAGGAACTGTCTATATGACAGAAGCTGAATGAAAATAAAGAGTCTACTTTCCAGAGTCAAGTCCAGAAGCTATATTCAAATGTCAATCAGTGGATGAACAAATATTTATTTACTAATCACTTAACAAGTGCCTGGCATACTAAATGGTAGGGATACAAAGAAAAGTAAAACCAGTGCCCTCAAAGAAATCACATTTTAATGGAGGAGACAGACATAAAAATTACTAGGTACATATAAGATACCATATTTCACAGATTTTATGCCAATTTTTTTTTGCAAAAAAGTAGGTTGCAAGCATTATGTGAAGCTTTCTTTAAAATTGTGCCAATATTACTTAAAAATCATTTATTACTGAACTATCTTTGGTGCAAGATTAGGATGGCCAGAATTCTCATGAATATACATTAAAATAGAGCACTGACAATGCATGTGTGCTGAGAATTCTAGGCTAGCAGCTCGTGCTGCATAAGAGATAAATGCACACCCATATGCCACTGGTGAATGCACTAATGCTCTGCTTACTTTTTAAGCAGCAGCATGACAAACAGAATTATACCATGCAAACATTACATGTGAAAACTCATAATCCAATTTTTGGACTGAAGAAAAAAACAGGGTATAACAATTATGCAGTGAAATACGGTATGTACAAAAAAGACTGAAGGTAATCTCAAAGGGGAAGGGTACTAGTAGCACAACTCGTATTTCACTTTATGATTTGTGAAGTTCCATTTGACAAATACCTTTCCATCAGCTTAGGATTCTTTCACCATTGAATTAGAAAATGCAATCCCCATTCAACATTTCTGAAAGCATCATATCTGAAAAAATGGAAGCTTATGTATACCAAATAATAATCATGATGATGATAATGAGAAATGGTTTGCTAAAATTCAAACATATCTTGATTTTTAAAAAAATTCATTCATTTACCAAACACTTAATACATAACTACTCTATTCAGAACACTACTAGAGGCTGAAAAACACACCAAGTTTAGATAGGACACAGCCTCTCCCTTCAAGAAGCTTGCAGTTCAGATAGGGATGGAAAGAGAATAAGCCTTCATTTGACACCTACTGCATATCGAGCATTGTGCTAAGCACTTCACAAATATTATCTCATTTAATCTTAACAATAACACTTGAAGGTAGGTGCTCTTATTATCCCCATTCTACAGTTAAGAACACTGAGGCAAACAGACGGTTAAGTGAGTGGCTCAGGGTCACACAGCTACCACACAGCTACAAAGTGCCTAAGGCTGGATTTGTACTCACATCCTCTTGACCCCAGGCCTGGCACTCCATCTACTGCACCACCTAACTGTTCCTATAAATAACTATAATAAATAAAATTACATTATAAATCTATTAGAGAAATGTGAAACAAAAGGCCATTATTTAAGGGAAAGGAGTGAAATATGAAGGAACGGAGAGGGAATAAAAGGCTAGTTTATTTCATGTTTACCACTACCATTACTATAAAATCAAGATTGCTATATTCATTTTATCCATTCAATTAGGGTCACATGTAACTTAATCAGATCAACCTGTATGTTGATCACAACTGATGCCTCTTCTAGTAAAAGTGCTAACTTTAAAAAATTAAATATCAGTCCCAAATTAATAGACCTTAAGACATTTCTTTACATATAGATGTGAAGTTAAGTAGACTACTGAAATGTCTATTCATATAACTTAGGTTAAGCAAGTGGTCTTTGCTTTGATTTTTGTTTTTTTGGAAGGGGGTAGGGAGGATTGCTGTTAAGTGCTAGTTTTCTTTATCCTGGGTTTGCTTTACTGAAAATGAATTTTAAGTAATTAAGGCAAATTTGCTGAAGCATTCCCTTCAGGCAGGCCAGGCCCACTAATCCAAACAATTTAGGACCTCATATTAAGACACTGCGTCATTGTTAGTCTTGAAATAGCAACCATATACTTTCAGTTGGATACCATAAACACTAGTCAAAAGTCAAAAGAAAGTAGATGTGGTTTCAATTCAATACCCATAAGTAATTTTTTTCTTTTCTGCTTAGTGCAGCTTTTTGATTCTTTTCAAGAAGTACTTTAATAAATTATTAAGTAACTTCACTACACAAATGGTATAATGGTCATATTAGAGCCTTACAGACCAATGTTTTTCCCAATCTTCCCAGCACTAAAAAAACAATACACCACTGTTTCTTTCTAACAAGGGAGAGTTTGTTAAAGCCAGCGTCTTCTAAGCAGAAATTTTAATTTAGTGTTGAAAACAAAACTGCACTTAAAATTGAATGAAAAAAGCAATAGACTAATAATTTTTAAAACAACACAAATGGAAAGAAAACACAATAAATGTCACCGAGACGCAACCAAAACAGTGGGAAAGATGCCAACTGATCAATTCTAAACCTTTTAATTATTCTAGTATTTCTAGGTATTTAGGAATGCGGAAAGAAGTCCTTCCTATAAAATGTGGAACAAAAACTGCCATCGCATACTAACTCCATTATTAAGATTCAAAGTTTAGGTACACTATTAATTTCCCTTTAAGCACAATGTTAATAAACATCCTCAAGACCTAAACCCCAAAGACCTAACTAGAATTATCAAATGGCTTTTTTTTCTTTTTAATGCTTATTATTCAGTTTTTTAGAACCCACCAACAACAAAAATACAAATACAATAAATAAGAAAGAAAACCACAGATCACCAAACTACTTGTAATTTGCCAAATGGAAAATATACATATGCAAGCTTCAACAAAATAGTAACGTCACGTCTTTTTCAGCTGTGTATCTGATGTTGCTGTTTCTAGGTAACTAGTCAGTCACAGTCTATATGCCTGCTCTCATTCTGTTCTCTTCCCTTTGTCAACAATCAGTCAATATTTAAGTCCTTACTATGCACAGGCACTGTGCTAAATGCTAGAAATACATAGAAAAGTAAGAGGAAAATCACTGCTTCTACACAATTTTCCAATTTCTTTGTATTCTTTTACATCAGTTATTTTATATCTGAGTAAAAATACTTTTTCTCTTGGTTTGTCAAAAGAATTACTTTAATTAGACAAATGGTTTATAAGTTCAAAACCTTTGGAATTCTACATTCTAAAGTACATTAATTGTTTACTTGGTTCAAAGACTGTTTATGGTCACAAATTAAGGGGCCATTTTTCTTTTTGCAAAGAAAATAACAAATTCCTCTAAAATGAAATTAAAAGTAGCAGTTTCTATTAATTTTAACTTCCATGGGAAATACTCATACAACTTTTAAAATTATGTAGAACAAAGAAGCAGGACCAAATTTTTTTTTTAATTTCATTACTTGCTAAAATTCTTCTTTCCTATGCTCCACTGTTTAATTTGCCACTTCAATTTCCAAAGATATCAAATTACTTTTCTCATTTTGTATATCAATACCCAATTTCAACACAGCTTCAACATTCTAGCCAGGTGACACGTTTTTACATTCTGCTATCCAATGTTTAGCTATGCCCTTGAGCTTTGCAAAATTGATAATGATGCCAACCATGACTTTTATCATCATTAAAAACTTTAAACAAAACAGAGCTAGCACAGACTTCAAGAGAACTCCAACAGATACCCCCTTCCAAGTCAATCAATCCATTTATGCCTATTCTTTGACTGGCTATTCAACTAGTTCTGAATCTACCCTACTCCACAATCTTCTAGCCTACATCACTTCATCTTATCTGGAGGAATAGCATGAGAGGCTGTCAAATCATTTTTGAAATCATTTGATTTTTGGATCAAAAAAACCATAGGACTTTTTCAATATTTATCTTGCTCTCTAGTTCTAGAATATCTCTACAACATTCCCCTGTTCTCATCTAATACTTGGGGGAGGGGAGGAAGGGAAGGAGCTATGACCTGTTCTTAATGAAAAACAACTGGTTCCTATTTCCCTTTCCAGACATTCACTATCCATCTCTTTAACAATACATTCTAGAATTTTTACCATGAATTAAAGTAATTAACTGGCCTATAGCTCAAAGATTGTACTTTTTCTTTCCCTTTTTTGAAAAATCAGTACATATCACGTTCCACGCAGCACTTTGCCTGTTTCTCTGTGTTTCAAAGGTTGCTGACAATGACTCACAATTGCATCCTTTGGTTGTTTCAGTGCCTTGGGATATAGCTCATGAGGGTCTGATGACTTGAACTCATCAAAGGCATCTAGGTACTTTCTCACTATCTCCCTAGATATCTTGGGCTTCAACTCCCTGTGAGCCATGTTTGTCATTTCCTTTCCAATTCAAAGATCATGCTACCTGGCAGAGAAAAGAGAAGCAAAATAAGATTTGAGTAGTTTCACTCTGTCTCCGTGGCCCCAGGCACCATAAACCTCTGTATCCGCAATGCGGGGCAAATCTTCATCTCCTCTATTCCTTATATATAGGGTTGCTGTGTGAAATATGAAGTTATATGCATCAAAATCTTTGTCAAATTGCAAATGCTACACGACTATCTAGGATTAAAGAATTATTACTGTCACTTTGTGGAAACCTATTAAATGCTGACAGTAACAGCTATTTGGAAGCAGTCTTGACACGGTGAAATGTAAAAGTTTAATGTTTCCCTCCCAGCCTGATGTCTTTGTTTTCTTGACCTCATTAAAGGGGCCATGCCCTGGCTACTTCTTAAACAGGTCTATTGGATGAATGAATGGGCGTCGCCTTACCCTAAGTGAGTACCTGCAAAGACCTTGGCCTAAAGGGCCCAAGGTCTCCCAGTGCATCCAGGGCCATCTCCAGTCATCCTGATGAATATCTGGCCACTGGATTCAGATGGCTCAGGAGGAGAAGTGAGGCTGGTGACCTGCACTGCCCTCCCTCACTCAACACAAAGTCAAGGGCAAGTCATGTCGTCACTTCTCTGATGGCATGGTCTTCTTTGGCAGTGAAGGCCAGGCACAAGTCAAGATACTACATTCACAACCTTCTGGTGAGTAAATGAACAAACCTACTGTCGGTAGCGGAGGGGGAGCTATGTAGATGTGCAGATACAGCCTCTCCTCCCCTCCCCCACCTCCGAAACAAATGAACAAAGCGTACTTTGGGTGGTTTTAAATAGACGCAAATATCTGTATATTCACATGTAGGTGCGTGTTTGTGCGTATATACGCGCACATATTTAAATAGGTATAAATGTAAGTAAACATAATAAACAGATATAAATTATATATAAATATATTATAAACTTAAATAGAGATAAACAAGGAATGATCAAAGAACAAGTTAACAGACCCACTTTATGACGAGCGTACAACCCCCACCTCCAACAAACTCAGAAGACTTACTTTTGGATGAATTTAAATATAGGTCTAGACGCACGCACACACATGTGGGTGATTTTAGACAGATGGGGACGTGGATATTGATAAAGAATAGACACACCCTGAGGAACAAATGATCACTTCCTTTTTTTGGAAACTATTTCACACACACACATATGTACCACACACGTGCCAACACACACACACCACGCATGCGTGCCCCGTTCAGACCCACCCCAGCACTAGTGCGCAGCCGCCCTAGCCACGTGTCCGTGTCTCCGGCCGCAGGCGCGCACACCCACGTGCAGCGGTGCCCATAAGGTAGATAAGGGCTTTAAAGCGCACACTTTAAGGCCTAAGGCCTTTGAGGCCCCGGTTCCGCCCTGGGGGCTTCCCCGGCAGGGCTGGCCCCGCTCCGGGCTGTGCCGCAGGTTCTCACCGGGGCCTCCCGAGGCTCCGGGTCCATCGAGGGCAGCCGCGAGCGGAGACGCGGCCCCCCGGGGGTCTCTGCGCCCGCTGGGCTCCCGCGCCAGAGGCCACTCCCGAAAGAAAACGGCTGCGGGAGACAAAGGGGGCGGGCTTCTCCCAAGGCCCGGGGGCAGAGCCGATGGGAGGAGTCGCTGGCTGCCCCGCGGGGAGCTGCGGGCTCAGAACGGCGCCCCCTCGAGGGCGGAGGCCCGGAGCGCTTGGTCTTTCAAAGGGAAGGGAAAGGAAGGAAAAGGAGGGTGAGGGAAGAAGAAAGACGGAAAGAAGGAAGAGAAAACAGATGGGAGCAAGGAGGGGAGGGGAGAGGACGGACAAAGGGAGGAAAGAGAAGGTGGAGAGAGGGAAGGAAACAAACAGAAGCATTTGAACCCCCGCCGTGTGCCAGGCACACAAGCATCTTTCACTGGACCCCCGAAGAGGGCGGGCGCCGTTGGCATCCCCACTTTACAGCTGGAGAAATCAAGGCACGGAGAAGTCGGTGACTCGTCCACGGCCACAGCTCAGTGAGGTTCGGGCCCACGCTCCAAGCCAGGCCAGGTCATGTTCGCTGGCCCATCTAGCGGGGAGGGTGGGAGCTCCAGCCTTGTCCTGGAGGGACAGGCTGCCTGGTGAAAGCAGGAAAATGGCCTGAGATCGTGGGGAAGCCTGGAGGTCGCGAGGCAGGGCGGGCCGATGGAGCCGGGTCGGCAGGCCTGAGGAGCCCCGGCGCTGCTGGCAGGGCCTCGATGGCTCCGGGAGCCAGCGGAGGCCTCGCTGTGCTGGAGCACGTGCCCTGGCTGTGAGGCCTAGGAGGGCCGCCCCTCCCGGCGATGGCTGTGTGTGACAGAGAGAGAGAGAAAGTGAGAGAGAGAGAGAGAGAGAGAGAGAGAGAGAGAGAGAGAGAGAGAGAGAGAGAGAGAGAGAGAGAGAGAGAGAGAGAGAGAGAGACACACGCTGTGGCTTAGGACAAAAATGCCCGTCGTGCCTTCTCTCACTAGCTGTTTCATTAAACATTTGGCTTTGGATGGAATACGTCTTCTTACTAATTAGTAAAATCAGGTGTCCTCGAGGGTTCAGGAGCCCCGGTTCGGAGAAGACTTTTACCCAAGGAAGAGCCTAGAACACAGGGCACCTTCCCGGAGGCCCACAGATGAGGGAGTCCTGGACAACATATTCACTAAAGGCTGTGAAGACAAGACCAGGATCATGCGCTTCATTCTGCCACAGCTCATCGGTACAGTAAGGGAGTTTAGCTAGACTACCTCTGAGAGCCTTCCACAATCTGAATCTCTCTATTATAAACATATAAGTGGGACTAAAGACAAGCCTTTTACATATGGCACAAATAAAAGCTATTCTCTGTTTTACTGTTTTCACTTCAAGAGCTTCTTGGTCTTTTCCAGAAAGGATATGTTTCTTAAATCTATTGGATGCCTTTCTACAAAAGGGAACCATGTGAAGTCTTTTCTTCCCAAGTCCAGATTCTGTTTTGCCTTGGCCCATCTTGCTTCAGGGTACACATTGTCTTCTTAGTCATCTTGTTACAATGAAAAATCAGTTCTAAATTGATTATCTGCTAAGAAACCAGGCTGATCCCAAAGTAAATAACCAAAAATGTTTTATGTTATTTAGCCTAAGTGAAGGGATAGGGATCAGACCTGGGTTTCATCAGCACAGGGAACAACTAGAAAAGGAAATTCGAACAAAGCAGGTCAACACCTTCCAGAGTCATGGAGAGGCGTCCAGAGCGCTGGCAGGTTGTGACTTAGAGGGTATGGATGGAAGGTAGGCCTTGGACTCATCTTCCTGGCTTCAAGGCCAGATCTCTAGTCAACCATGATGACGATGACAACATTTAAAGTCTACAAGGCTCTTTGTAAATTTTATCTCATCCTAACAACCCAGGGAGGTGTGCACCATTATTTTCCTGATTTTACAGGTAAGGAAATTGACACAGACGGAAGATGAAGTGACTTACCCAGTGCTAGCAAGTGCAGATGTGATTTGAACTCAGGTCTTCTTCACTCCAGGTCCAGCTCTCTCTCCACTGCACCACCTAACTGCCATTATCCTATGCTACCTCATTAAGTGAAAATAATAAGGACAATTCACTGATTTCTGTTCAGGGAAGCACCATTCTCATAGTTCCCCCAGGTTAGTTATTCAGGAATCCTCACTTTCCCTCTTCCCGTATATCCAAATAGTTACAAATCTTGGCACTTTTACCTTCCCAAAATCTCTCATATTGCCTATCTATTCACAGAACTATTCACAAAACTCATGGTGGATGGAAGGCAGCTGCTCACGTTGTCACAGAACAGAAAGGCAAGGGATGGGATAACAGGTATTCCAAGGACATGGAAAGCCACTACTATACAGGGGAAGTGATCCATAAAATTGAATATACATATAGATATATATATGTAGTCTATATACTGAAAAACAGGTATAAATTACTATTGCTTATTAAAATAAAATTCTAATAAAATAGTTTTATTATTGTTACATTATTATTTTAAAATAATATTGTTATATTATTATTTTAAAATATTATTTTAAAATAGGATAAAATAAAAACCTATAATGTAAGTATTAATATAACAAAAAATAGATATCTATATAGAGCAGAGGGATAACAGTCCCCTTGTACCTTGATCTTTCCCAACCCCATCTAGGCTATTTTGCCAACTTATTTTAGGAGGGAAAATTACAAGCTGAAGCAAGTCTAGAAAAGAATGACTACCTGAACTTACTTATTGTTCCTCATCCACAAACGTCAGTTCCCATGTGGGATAGATTATCCCACATGCCTGAAGTGCATGCACTCCCTTTCTTCATCTCTGCCTCTCAGAATTCCTAGCTTCTGAATTTCAACTCTCAGGTTTGTGCCAGTCCCTCCATGAAGCCTGCTCCTGATTTCCTTTCCAAATACCAGTGTTCACTCTATTTAATTATCTTGTATATAGTTTATCTTTATTTATATAGGTAATATAGTCCTCTCTATTTCAATGCCCTAGAGGGCAAAGCCTATATCCATTTTTGTCTTCGTAGTCTCAAAGCTGAGTACAGTGCGTGGCTGACAGTAGGTATTTAGTAAATCCCAGTGAAGGATTGTCCAGCCACCTCTGTTGATAGAGACCTCTCTATATTCCAAGACAAAGAAAAAATTTCAAATTATTCAAAAATATTACAAACTACTCTAATATCCATAAGCAAAATCAGAGTTACAGAATAGTTTTGAAGAACATTAATAAAATGAATATCTCTTTAGATTAAGGTATTTGTAACCTATTTACTTAATAAGTGATTCAAAATACTTACATTTCTTTTGGTTTTTGTTCAATTTTTTGCTAAGGTAGTGATATTTAAGTATCTTTTTCCTCTTCTGTTAATCTTGGAAGTTTATATTTTTGTAAATATCAATTTCTTTTATATGTTTAGTTTTACTGGCATATAATTGGGTAAAATAATTCCTAATAATTGCTTTAATTTCAATAGTAATGCATTCACCCTTTTCATTTTTCATACTAATATGTTGGTTTTCTTTATACTTAATAATCAGATTAAACCAAAATGCTTAAGTTTCAACACAAGTAGTGAAATCAATGAACTGACCCGACCAGCATAATGTACTGGTTGATTTAAAGTTTCTTTTTTCCATTCCAAGTCTTAGAAGATTTAAGCAGAATAATTTCACCAAAGCCTTTTGCCAGTATAATACCAAACAAAAAAATACAGTGAGGCAGCTTGTTTCCAGATAAGTATCGATAGCCCATTAAAAGACGTCCCTTACTAAATCTGTAGAGAAATTAGGTACAGTTCATCATGAGTTTATTCTATAATCTATTATCTATCCCTACAGAGAGAAATACAGAAAATTCCCATTTTAAAATTAGAAAATATATTCCTTTTCTCATTGAGTACTGAGAGCTGCTAATTGTCTACTTTGGTAATGGCAAAGTTTTGTTTAGCATTTTAGTAAGTCCTGTTTTGTTTCTAAGTAAATGAAATAATATTCAGCAAAATGACAAATCAAATATTCTCTAAATGTTAAAGAACTCCCTCCCCCATCCCAACCTAATGTAAGAATATCCTCCATGCCTCCCTTAATGAAGAGATGGTATCTCAAGATCCAAGTGGTCTCCAGTGCACCCAAGTTCAGTCTGAGCTCTTGAGTGTACCCTGGGATTTAAATAAATACCCAGAAGCTCTGACTTAAGCCATTTTATAGTCTTTAAGTGAGTTCCTGCTGAGCGGAGTGAGATGTATATCATAGAACAGCTCTGTAGGAATCAACAACTTTTCTACTATCGAGGGCATCACCATCCTCCCTGTCACTCAAGATTCAAAACTATGTGTCGTCCTCAGCTTTACTCTCACCCCACATAGCCAACCTGTTGTTAAATCCTGTCATTTCTACCTTTGCAACATTTCTACTACTTGTCCCATTCTCTCCACTCATTCTACAGCTATCCCCTGGTGCAGACTCTATCACTTCATGCCTGGAATACAGCCATAGCTAGCTGGTTGGTCTCCCTGCCTCAGGTTTCTCCCCATTCCAATCCATTTTCCATTCAAGCTGCCAAAATGATCTTGGGTAGGGTCACCCCTTCCTAAATAAACTCCACTGACTCCCTAATGCTACTAGGATATCAAATACAAATTCTCTGTTGGGTTTTAAAGTCTTTTATGACATGACCCCCTCCTACCTTGCTAGACTTCTTATAATTTTACTATTGTTATCGTTTTAGTCACATTCAACTGTTCATGACCCCATTTGGGATTTTCTTAGCAAAGATTCTTCTTCAGTGAGTTCCCATTTTACAAATCAAGAACTGAGACAAACAGGGGTTAAATGACTTGCCTAGGGTCACGCAGCTAGTAAGTGTCTGAGGCCACATTTGAACTCCTATATTCCTAATTCCAGACCTAGTACTCTATGCACAGCATCACCTAGCGTCCAACTGGATTATTATGTTACTGAATTTATATTTGCCTGTGACAGAAATTCATTGAAAGTGTTGCAGTATATTAATTTTGTTAAATGACTTGTATAAAGTTGCATTACATGTATTTTTATTAATAAGATTTGTGTTGTGGTTTTCTTTGTATGCAGTTTTTATTCTCTGGGGAAAAGGTGTTACATAAGGGATTGTCCATTAAGGAAGGATGTAACTCAATGAATTAGTGCTCCAAATTAGCTTCTCGTTCTATGAGACTAGAACTCACTTAACATCACAGTCACAAATGGCATGCAGGTTAATTGTCTCAAAGGAACTCAGGGGTGTCTGAACTCACATGAAGAAGAAAATTTTTCATTCAGAGAATGTAAGGATCGAGGTCTACTAATAAGACAAGAGAAGCTTATCTTGACTGTTCGTGTTCAAACTCTAAATATTCTACATGCAAGGATTCAGTAAAGAGACAAGGAAAATTGGCACCTTTCATAAGCAGTCTTTTGCCTTAGAAAAGAACCAAAAAAATCAAGCATGAAACGTGGAGCAGAAACCATGAGCCTTTTCTTTTAAGACAGTTCTTTATATTATTACAAATAAAAAGAAAACTGACTTGCATGACTCAGAAAACAACTGATTCTTGGGGACTGGGTTAAAATTAAGATGACTAGACTCTGGTTTTACGTTTAAGATCTTTGCCTAAGCAAACACTTTGAGCACCTACAAATGCATGCAAATGCAGGTAGCCGGACAAAGACTCTTCTTCCCTAGAATCCTTAATAAAAGAATTTGTTCTGTGAAACTTGGACTCAGTCGAAAGGCTATACCCAAGGACCTAGAAGGCCACATGTGACCTCAAGGCCGCAGGTTCCACACTCCTGGTTACGCAACAACCAAAACGACACAAACTTAGTGGCAACAAAGCAACTGGGCAAGAGGATTTCTAAGCTTTCTTATACTATGAAGTCTGACCCTTTTTGGATATCTTTATGTTCCTGGAAGTTATAACTATGTACTGGATGATTTTATTAACTAATCAATCAACAAGTATTTACTGGACATATTGGACACTTCCTGTGTTTCCAACCCTGTACTGTGTGATTTGAGTGAAGGCTAAGGTGTGTAGGTTATGAAAAAAATATATGATCACTGCTCTCAAGGATTTTAGAGTTTGTTTAGTGAGACAGAGCTAATAAATAATAAATAGTTACAATGTGATAAAAAAGACAAACAAAATAATACAGAAAGCACTATATAGAATAATTGAATACTTTCATCATTTTCTTTATTTGCAAGCAAAGAGACAGGTAAGTAAAGATGCATTGTACATAAAATACTCAACACAGTTCTTAATGTATCGTTTCAATCATGTCTGACTCTTCATGATCCCATTTGGGGTTTTCTTGGCAAAGTCACCAGAGTGGTTTGTCATTTCCTTCTCTAGCTCATTTACAGATGAGGAGCTGGTGCAAACAGGTTTAAGTGACTTCCCCAGGGTCACACAACTAGTATGTGTCTACGGCTGAATTTGAACTCATGAAGATGAGTCTTCCTTATTCCAAACCCATTGCTCTATCCACTGCACCACCTATATGCCCCACTATATTATTTATACTTCCATAAACATATACCTTAAACTTTAATCACTATTCTACATAAATTAACTTATGCCTGTTATATAAAGGGCAGCTAGGAGGTACAGTGGATAGAGCACTGGGACTGAAGTGAGGAATATCTGAATTCAAATCTGGCCTCAGTTCTTCATCTGTAAAATGGGGACACACTGGAGAAGGAAATGAGAAACCACTTCAGAATCTATGCCAAGAAAACCCCATGAACAAAAGTCTATAGAGTCAGGCACAGTCAGGCACAACTAAACAACAACAGCACAATCTTATATAAAAGGTTTCACTTGTTCCACTAACTACCACTTCAAACCAAAAGTTGCCAACATTTCATTTCAGCCACCTTAACTCCCAAGGGGACCACACTGAGCTTCAGTTTTCCTTGAATCCAGTTTGGCCACCATGGGGAAAGGGAGAAGAAAGACAAGGAGAGAGCACTGGCCTCCATACCTTCCCAGTCTTGCACAGCACCATTCTACTGCCTAAAGAGTCTCTCCATTTCCCCCATCCATTACTGACCACCCACCAAAGCAATTTCTAACATAGACATTCACAGAAGGCATCAGTCCAGCTTGCTTCTCCCCTCCACAGGGTAAAGATATTGCTTAAAATTTCCATTATGATGAAGAACGCAACTAATGAAATATAGTTCATTATATTAACAAAGAACCTGTTGAGAAACTAAAGTTTTCTTAACCACCTATTACTCATGTGAATGCCTCATATCAAAGTGAAAAACTTCCTACTGGCAACTAAATCATCTAAGCATTAAGTTAATTAAGGCTTGAGATATATAAAACCAACCAAAGGAGGGATGTACTTCTGGAAGAAGGTTAAGAGGCTTCCTATACACCAATACTACTTGCTGACATTTTTTCTGCAGGATACTTCATTATGCCAGAATTTGGGGGTGTGGTAAGAACGAGAAAGACAAGAAGATAGCAACTGCAACATTAGGATCCTAAAGTCAGATGCCTAGACAGGTCATGCCTAAGATCCAGAGAAGCTATGATCAAGACCAGATTCATCTTCCAATCATGCAAACACTTCACATTAATGACAATTTAACAACATTTTAAAATGCTAGGGATAAAGTGATTTCTTTCCCCATCCGTGTCTTTTATCATAAGTGATTAAAATCATACTTTAAAAAAAGTCCCTAAATGGATCTTTATAGTTGTTGTTCAGCCCTGGTTGACTCTTCATGGCCCTACTTGGGGTTTTCTTAGCAAAGACACTGGAATGGTTTGCCATTGAGCAAACTCAGGCAAACAGGATGAAACAGGTTGTCCAGGGTCACCTAGCTAATAAATGTCTGACTCCACATTTGAACTCAGATTTTCCTGACTCCTAGGCTTCACTCTATCTACTATACCACCTAGCTGCCCCTGTTTCTAGAAGAACACTTAAATATTGACATGCCAATGGCAGGAGATGTTAGGAAAGGAAAGGTCCAGAGGAGTACGATTACCTTAGCAAGTCGACTAAAGAGCACTCCACCTAAGGGACCAATCAAGAAATGAAGTATATTTTATCAGAAGAAGATATTAGTCCATGTATTTAAGCAGGACTCACATAGAAGAAGGACTAAATATGCTTAGCCTCAAAGGTCCAAACCAAGAATGATGGGTAGAAGTCATGGAGAAGCAGATTTGAGATCATGAGATCAGAGGATCAGAGATTTCAAGTTAGATGGGACTTCAGAGATCATCTAGTTATGGCTCTTATTTGTCCTTTATTCTCAAAGAGGACCATGACATCAAGGAGGTGATACCATGATATGCAAAGTGAATTGGATTTAAGTGAGAGAGGGCTGTGCAAAGTCACCAGCCTCACTTTCTCTTCTGGAGTCATCTGGGTCCAGTGCCTAGATATAGGTCGGGACAACTGGAAATGACCCTGGATGCAGTGGGAGACCTTGGCTTTTTTAAGCTAAGGTCTTTAACAGGTCTCACTGAACAGAAATCTTTTAGTCCAGAGGCTCCCAAAGTGGGTGGTACTGCCCCCTAGAAGGCAATAGTAGCCTCAGGTGCCATGGGGGTGGGGGATGTTGAATAAAAATAAGGGGGCAGCAAAAGCATAAGGGAAAAAAAAAAGGAAAAAATTTTGAAAAATCATTCATACATGTTTCATCTGTTGTGTAACAGAGTTAAAGTCATAGTGATTACATTAACTTCCAAATAAACACACAAAATGCAAGCTATGACTGATCAGTGGTCAAATCTACCAACAGGTCTTGACAAGCAAGTGTTGGTAGCCAAGCCTGTCACATGTTGTTAGCAATCCCAGCATGTATCAGCAGGAATATATGCGTGTAATTACTTATTACAATATGATGCTATATGGTTACAAGATACAATATTTTGTCATCAAAATTCCAATGCAGGAAAAAACCCACACATTTACAATACATTATTAAATTTAAAATACATCATTTTTTTTAAATTATATTTTTTGGAAATGATGCAAATTTTCAAAAAAAAATCATTAAAGAGTTAAAGAAAGTAGATTGGGGGGGGAGGGTCACTGAACAATTTTTTAAAGGGGGCTTGTAGGCCAAATAAGTTTGGGAACCTCTGATCCACTCTAACCCTTTCATTTTACAATTGTGGCAATAGTGGTCCAATCATTAAGTGATTTGCTCATAGTTAAACAAGTAGGGAGTGACAGGGCCAAGATTTTAATTGCAAATTTTCCATTCTTTCAGTTGTGCCACAAGAAGGTTTTTAGAAGAACCTAGGACCAAGAAAAGGCTTATTAACAATTAGAATGGCCCCAAAATGTAAAGGTCTGCCTCCAAAGGTAATGTATTTCCCCTGCTTGGAGGTCTTGGAGCAGAGGCTGGATGGACATATTAAGGATGTTACAGGAGGGTTTTCTATACAGCTTAGAATTTGGACTAGGTAGCTCCCAAGGCCCTTCAAACCCTAAAATTCTGGGAGTAAGATTATTTCTGTGACAGAAGTGTGGCTACTCTTTGTGGGGTGCTAAGAAAATATTATGTTAAAGTAACAGCAGAATCACCATGGGACTGGTTCAAACATGCTGCTGAAATTAGCATGGACAGCAATTCTTTCTGTTTTTGAACATATGTACTAAGTTGCCAGAATGATCCTCCTGCTTCAAATAATAAAGCACACCTCAACCATGTAATTATACTTAGGACATAATGCCATTAATAACATCTGTACAGTCTGGGGTATTTAAGTTTTGAGAACAGGAATGGGAATTTACCTTCTCAAACATAGAAATGACCACAAAACTATATAATCAGAGTTGGAAGTTACCACAAAGGCCATCTGGCTTTATTTTCTTTCTCATATTAAGTCCATTCAATAATATCTCTAAAAATTAGGTACCTTCTAGTTAATGACTTCCAATGATAAAGAAGCTCATGTTACAAGGAAGTCTGTCCTCCTGCTGGACAATTGTAGCTGCCACAAAGCGATTCTTTATATTGAAATGAAATCCATCTACCTGTAACTTCTACCCACTAACCTTAGTTTTGCTTTCGGGAGTAATATAAGACGACTCCCTCTTTTGGAAGAAAGCACTTCAGATATTTAAAGGTAGCTTCCACGTCATCCTTACTTCCTCCTCTTCCCCTTCTCCCCCCACAATCTTTTCTGCTGGGTTACAACTTTCAAATATTCGTCATTTGAGAAACTTCACCCATCTTGTCCACCTTCCAACAGAAAATGTCAGATATAACATTGCCCTTTTAAAATGTATAACAGCTCAAAAGATAAGCTATTAAGGTTGAAGTATCTAAAATAAATTTCTTCACATCAGAGATAAGAAACAGATCCAAGAAGACTGACCTCCTCCAACCCAAAAGGTAGCCGGTGGAAAACTGAGGCTAAAATCTGAGACTCCCCTTTTCAAAAACCCCAGGTAACTTATTTTCAGATGGTGAATGCCCAAATAAACACAGTTAAAATTATTGGAACTCTCAATCCAGTGGTCTTTCCACTAAACCAAGATGACACATTAACTAGAAAAAAATCCATAAATTTCTTTCTTATAGACACATAGCAATGCTCAGATTTCCTCAGACTACCAAAACCCAAAAGGATGCTTTGATAGAGGCTGCCCATGCTGTGGCAGAAACATCATGAAATTGTCTCAGCATGTGAGAAAACAGAATTTTAAAGAAAATTTTTTCAGAAGTGTATAGTTTCCAAAATTGACTTTGCTATCTGACAGAATAAACTTTATGTTTCTAGGAGACAAGCTATTATATTCTGGCATCCAAGACAGGTGTTGATTTCAGCTACTTCAGGAATAACTTGAATACTTTAAGTCAAATTTCTAGTTTAAACTCCCTTTGCCAAAACCCCATATATTTTCAGATAGCGAATGCCAACATGAACATACTTAAAGGCAAATTCAGCACTTGGGTAAACTTCGCTTGTGTTCTATTGCAGTTCTTTTCAAGGATCCAAGTGTTCCTTGACTTGATTCCTTAATAACAAATTTATCAAATTTATAAATCAAAGATAAGTGAGGATAGCACAAAGTTTGTTACTTAATACTGGAAAACAAGACTTCTTTTCAAACCCATGAAGTCATGTCTGTCCTAAAATGACCAAACAGAATTTGGGCAATTAAATAGTAAATCTCATTCATCTGGATCCAACTAGGCCATGATTTGTGATAATTCAGCAGCCTGGGCTGAATTTTGCCTTTGACCTTAAAAGAAAGACCTTGCTACAAATGTTGTAAATAAGATTTCAGAGAGAGTATTTAAACTACTTCAGAAAAAATTATATTACGTTATGTTAATCTATTTGCAAAAACTATCAAGGAGGATAAATGTTAGTCTTATCTGTTATTTGAACTCACAGATAAACATGAATGGTGATGGTAATACTTTAGTAGCAGTTTATTCAAAATTCTATATGTACTTGAAAATCTAGGACATCAGGCCTTTATAAATATTTCAGATTCAAACTTTTTCACCCATTCAATCAAGAATCTCACCTCACCCCAACCAGATTAATCTAAATTTGTAAGGTTCTACTTTCCCTTACTTCTCAAATGACCTACATTAGAAGAAACTGGAGTTAGCAACCCACCCACTCGCTTCTCTCCAGGGGATTATTTATTCTTAAAGAACAGTTTCAGGCTTCAAACCCTTCAGGGAGAGGATTTCCACATACAAAGACCATTTACCATCCCAGTTAAACTAGGTTTTCCATTAGACACCCGGCCTATTAAACTAAATATAGTGTAAAAGTACATATTACTAATTTGTAGGGATAGGTGAACCAACTTTATTACACCCACATTCCTGATTTATTAAAAACTGGTCATAATTCAGAAATATTCTATAACCATGAAAGATTAGCCTGGATCCTGCAGTTTAAATTGTCCCAACTATTTTATACCTAAATAAAATGTCCATCAGGGAAATGATGAACAGGATAAAAGCAATAAACAAAGGAATTCAAATTAACAAAGATTTAGTAAGCACCTGCTTAGGAAAGGCACTTTCACAGGCAAATGAATTCAAACAAAAGTAAATTCAAAGACAAAAAAAAGAAACCAGTTCAGGTACCCAAGAAGATTTCACTTTTACAAATACTATATTGCAATTCAATTCCAAAGAAATTATTCCCAGGAGTCAGTTATTCACTATAAATGAAAATGGGTAGGATGGCAATCTTTAGAACCTATAGGGCATTAGTTTACAATTGTTAAATAAATGATTACTTTAGTACACTCCAACCACACCCTTGACCCCAAGGGAAAAGCTTGCTCACTAGAAAGGTTGATAGACTTTGGCTTATTAAAGGTGGGAAAACTAGTTTCCAGTCCTTGCCAATGAGAAGTCAATCAATACTACTTACTGAATATCCCCTCCAGATGGGTTAACGCCTTACAGATGGACTGTGCTTCAGGCAATCAACTCCCCATTCCACAGATACAGTTACTTCATGGTGTAAAATAGTTACTGTACCTTTAAAAAGAATTTTTCTTCATAATATCATCTCTCCCTTCTAAAAAGATTAGACCCAATGTGTCTACAAATCTTGAACTTGCCTCCAACAAGTGTTCCTAGTCTGAAAGAGGCAAAAGGCGAAAGGAAGACCTAATTTGCTATTGTGCTATGAAGCATTATTAAATACTGTACTCTCAAGCAACACTAATAAAAATTAAATTGAACTAGTCATCTAAAGAATGTCTTTCAATACTTAAATCCCCCAAATCTGGTTGTCCCTATTTTGAAGTTATGGAGATTATTTAGATTTTCCTTATTGCCTCTAGATGAAGACAAGATACCAATTTTGTTATTCTGACAGCAAGAGTATTTTATAAATCACTCACAAGAATACCCCTTTTCCAACTGTGTTGCTCTCATTCTGATACTTACCATATGCTTGTGTCTACATGCAAGGTGAAAGAGACCAAAGAACACCATGAAGGACTGGAGAAAAGGGAAACCAATCGCTGTTTTCTCAGAACACCTTTGGTTCAAGAAGCATGCCCAATAACCAATTCACCAAAGAGATGGATTTAAAGGCCTTTGGCACACAAGGCACCACAAATGAAATCTGAAAGTGGAAAAGTATTACAGCAAGGATGAAATAATTAGATGTAAAATAACCTTCTATACTTCTAGATCACAATTAATTAATCTTAATTAGCCTTTTTTTGGGTCATAGACTCCTTTGGCAATATATTCATCCTCAGAATAATGTGTTTAAATGCACAAAATAAAACATATGGGAATACAAGGGAAGTCAACTATATATAGTTTTTATTTTTTTTGATAACTATTATCAGTTATCTGATAACTATCCTTTTTTTTTAATTCATGCATCCCAATATTAAAATCTCCTGACCTAGAAGAATGTATCTTTCTTTCTGTGCCAGGAATTGAGCACTTTATAAAAATTCCCTTTCATTTTTCATATTATTACATTTTTGCCACAATTATCCAAATCCATTTTTAAAACCAAGGGTCACCAAAATGTTGGCCTCATGCAAGTTCATTATTCATATTTATGCTGATTTTTAAAATTCTAAATGAAAATTCTGCTGTTATAATTTGGATATACCTGCCATTCTTTCTATTTAACTGCTCTTGTTACATCGAGTTTTGAATGTGCTTTAAAGCTTAAGACATTTGATTCTTTAACTCCAAAGAAATTATAGTGATTGCTCTCAAATACCAGAGCATTTAGCAAATAATAAATAATAAAACTTTCTCATTCGGTCTATATTAACTAGCCTCTCCCCTTAAGAACTCTCAACAGCTAGTTATTTTCAAATTTTAGTCTCATTTTTGTTTGTTTGGAACACAAGGATTATAAACAAATAATTTTTGGCTTATCATTCCTGTCTTTATTAATGTTTGACTTGTATTCAAGAAAATGGATCAATCCCTGGAGTTTTGTCTATTTTATGAATTATCTACAAATGTGTATTGTTAAACACATGATAACTTGTTAAAGAAAATATGAAATTACTAAATATTAGTAATATGTGACATCATTTAGAGAAAAAAATGAAGTTACATTTGAGCTATACCAGAAAACCTAAATATGTTGAAGCTAATAATTCCTGATGGGAAAGCCATTTTAGCTGACAGATTCCTATATGGCTCGTAAAATGCCTCCATAAATTAAAAGAAGTGCTGTTCATTGACAGAGTGCCTTAATGTCCATGAACATCTTAGATTAAACTTATAAAGTCACAATGTGGCATGGTGAAAAACCTAGGTTTAGATCTCAGCTCTGCTACTTCTGCCTGTGTGACATGAAGTAAATCTCATAATTTCTTTGGGATCACTTCTTCTCCTGTAAAATAAAGGAGTTGGACTAAATGATTTCCGAGTTCTCTTCCAACTCTACATTTATGACCCAATTTAGAACAGCATCTTTAGGTAAAAAAGACCCAAGAAAAATCTCCACATTTATATGTGATATATGGTACCTAGCCTTCATCTTACAATCATGATAATATATACTATAAATTTTCTAATCTTCATACATTCTTTAAAAGTTTAATTTATATTTTTTGTACAAATCAGAAAGGCCATTCAAACCATGGAGTCTCAGAGATGGAAGGAGATTCATATGTCTTCTAGTCCAATCAATAATTCATACAAGAGTCTACTTGATTGCATTCTAAACAAATGGTTAACCAAACTGTGCTAGATCTCTAATGAAAAACTCATTTTCTCCTAAGGTAACCCATTCCTCTTCTAAGTGACAAATAGCTAGAAAGCTGTCCTTCACATGGAACCTAATTTTTATCTCAGCAATGTATAACCATTACACCTAGTTTTGCCTAGCTGAACAAATCCCTTTTCCACAGATCAGTCTTTCAAATACACAAAGACAGCTATCATGTTTTTCCAAGTCTGCACCTCTCCAAGTTTCAAATCCCAGTTTCTCTAACCAATGTCAAGCATGGTTTTAAAGACCCATCTAGGCTGCTCTCTTGTAGACCTTCTCCAATTATTCTATGGGTCTTTCTTTAAAAATGGTGCTCATGGAACATTATCATGCAAGAAGAAATGACAAGCAGATAGATGTCATGAAAACGTAGAAAGACTTGTATGAAGTGATGCAAAGTGAAATGAGCAGAACCAGGAAAACGCTGTACACAATATTAGCCACATTGTATGATGATCAGCTATGAATGACTTAGCTCTTCTTGGCAACACAATGATCCAAGACAAATACAAAGGACTCGCAATGGAAAATGCTATCCACATCCAGATAGAGAACTGGCAGATTATGGATGCAAATCAAAGCATACTTTTTTCACTTACTTTATTTTTTTCATGGTTTTTTCTTCTTTTGATTTGTTTCTTCTTTCACAACTGTGACTAATATGGAAATATGTTTCACACAATTGCACATATATAACTTATCAACTTGCCTATCACTTTAGGAAGAGGGGAGGAAAAGGAGAGAGAGAGACAAAGAGAGGGAGGGAGAGAGGGAGTGAGAAAAATTTGGAACTCAAAATTCTGTAAAAATGAATGTTAAAAACTGTCTTGACAACAAATTGTGAAAAATAAAATACTATTAACAATTTAAAAAAATAAAAATGGTACCCAGTATGAAAGACAAACATTTCAAGGTTGAACTGGCCAATACAAATTACCTTTCATGTTCCAGACATATGCAAACTGAGGTCTCATGGGCTTTTTTGTCCACCATATCTATTGACTGGAACTGAGTTTATAGTCCACAGGAATGCTAGATTTGGTTTGAGATATTCAAATCCCTGTTCTGCCACCAATTTCCTATGTGGCCCTAGGCAAACCATTTCACTTGTCTGGTCCTCAGATATTCACATATAAATTGAGGGCATTGGGTGAGAAAGGCTCTGAGATGCCTCCTCCCAACTCTTACTAATATTAAGCTATGATCTTTGACTCCTTTCCCTACATCCCATAAAAGTCACTAAGTCCTGCAAATTTCATTTCTGCAATCTCTTCCCCCATTGCCATCTCTTGTCCACTGACAGAATTACTCTATATTGTAGTCCCTCAATCCATCTTGCTCCATTGTCTTCATCCTTCAATACATCACACTATGACCAAATGAATGTTCCCTCATGTAGAACTGCATTATCGCCTCATTAAACCATTAGTTTATATTATGTGCTGTCATGTTAATATTATATTTATACTTTAGAGCTTGCATTTGAAAAAAAAATTAGTTGCAGGACCAAGATAGTTTTAAATTTCTTTTTTCTTTTATTTGGTTTTAGAACATTCTTTCTGGACACTAGATGGCACTGCTACTTGAAGTGATGGTAGTCTTAGACTGGGTTTCCCTGTACACCTCAGGTCTCTGTCTCAACTAGGGAGGTCATTTTTAAACAAAGCATTCAACTTGTAGCTATGTGTGAGAGAATACTCCACTTAAATGGAAATGAAAACCCTAAAATTCACCTAGAACTTGTGTATTTTGTGCAATATATGGAAGGGAAAAGGAAGTAAAAAATCAAAGCAGGCATCTTCTGAGAATAATTGTTCACAGTAATGAATTTTCTATATAACGGAATCTCTTTAAGTGCCAACACTTTAATTTATTTTCATTAAATCTGACAGGAATCTTTTTTCAGTTCTTCAAAATTTTGCTCCCAGTGAGGAAACCTGATGCCAATGAAGATCAGCAATTGTTTCACACTGATAATCTTATAAAGTTCTCTGATAATCAAGAGGTTAAGTGAGTTACTAAGAGTAAACACAGCCAATACATGTCAGAGAAAGGATCCAGGGCTTCCTATCTCCAAAGCTATTGTCTATCCACTATACCAGAAGAAGCCTAAAATATAATTAGAAAATGTTTAACAAAATAAACAAAAATATAATAAAACATAGATAATGTTAATCTGTGGTTTTGTAAGTAAACAGATACCTTACAGGTATCCTTATGTACTATTTACTGCCCCTTTTTTATATATGGGTTTGATGCCATTGCTAAAAGACCAAACTGTTAGTAACAGTGACTACACCACACTACCTTTAGCTCTTAAGAATATATTTTTTAAAAATTTAATCTTTTCCTGTTGACTCAATCATCTTTGTCAACAAATCTTTGCATGGTATTGTAACACATTAAAACCCCAAGGGGGATGTTTTTCCTATATGGTCCCAAGCTACCATGTTTTTTTGAGTTCTTATGTCTGTCTGTTGGGCTGCTAGAGAGAGCAGTGGATAGAGTGCCCAATCTAGAGTCAGGAAGTCTCATCTTTGTGAGTTCAAATCTAGCCTCAGACGCTTACTGGCTATGTGACCCTGGGCAAGTCAATTAACCCTGTTTGCCTCAGTTCCCTCATCTGTAAAATGAGCAGGAGAAGAAAAGGGCAAACCACTCCAGTATCTTTGCCAAGAAAATGGAGTCATGAAGAGTTGCACAACTTAAATGACTGAACAACAAGAAGGCTGTTTAATCATTTTTTCTTTCTCCTTCACTGTCAGCTATCACTTCATCCTAATGCTATCTATGCCTGCCAGTATAGTAATCTCTCCCCTTTAAAGGTTGTTATCTCTACTGGTCTAGGAAATTAGTGTTTGGGTTTAAAATTCTAGTCAATAAGCTTATTTACTCTAAGTTAGGGTTAAGAGACTCTTCTATGGATAAATAAGTTTTAGTTGGGGCAGGGGGGACTCTGACAAGTTATTTTGACTTTCTTTGCCTAATTCCCTTGGTAGTTGAAAGTTGCAGATAAGCAAGAGTAAGATAACTGAGTCACTACAAACAAAAACTACATTCTACTGAGCTATCAAGTATTTATTTTAGATCTTTCCTAACATTTTATGGGTAAATGCCTACTTAGGTTATCAGATAGCCAAAGAAACTTTTTGAAGTTTTTTTCCCCTGGAAAAAACTCTCCTACCTCAACATTTCACCTTGTCCTTAAGTACCTGATAGCTACATTTCCTAAATGAGCTATCCCCACAGTCAGGATGCTGAAATTACTGGCCTCCTCTGGCTGTAAAACAGCAGCCATAGTGAATCTCTAGTGCTCTGAGCCCTAAGACTCTGTTGTGGCCCCAAAAGTACATGGTGACTCATGTACCCCCTAGTGTTGTAGTCTACTCCCCCCACCACACACACACATACACACACACACACACACACACACACACACACACACACACACTTGCTGATCCTTTGAGACAGCACAATCTTGGGTTCCTTTTTGCTCAAGCCAAGTCAAGGTTAGTTTCAAACAGGCCCTCAAATTATTTTGCCACTTTCTGTCTCACTTCCCGCTGTCTGCCAGTGTTTTCACATATAAGCCTTATCAGAAATCATGTCCTTTGCAGTTGCCAGGCAAAGAGGCCAAGATGAAGAGCTAGAAAATTTCTTATAAATCAACAAAATATCATAACACCATGAGCATTGCTAATACAACTTGTTCCACTGAAGTTAAAAGTCCTATAAGAGATCATAAAAGGGCATGAAACACATTCTACACCTTAAGTCATAACTTGACTTTTAGAAGCAAAGAATGAAAATAGAAACTCTAATAGAATTACTGGCCTAAATCTTCTTACCTCACTATAATCTGTAAAACATGTTTAAACCTAATGAGATCACCATCTCAGATTACTTTCCATCTATTCTGCATATATCTCCTACGAAAAGTTGTTTATGCGTTGTTTCCTCTATTAAAATGTTAGCTTCTTAAGAACAGGTACTGTTTTTGTCAATCTTTATGTCTCCATTGATTAGCACAGAGCTGGGCACTTAGAAAATGCTTAATAAATACTTGTTGACTGACTGATGTTGTTCATTATGTCACTTACTAATCCTTTTTCAATGAGAAATACTAAATGAGATCCAGAATGTCTCAATGCAATCACTTTAACTACTCCTTTGGAACTGCTAGTCTGCCCAGAAACTATCATCAAATGACATTTATTAAGCAATTAACTACATATGGCACTGTATTTGGTAATTTTCTCAGAGGACTTGTTCAGATCCATTCCTGCGTTCTAGGAGTTCAGACCACACTGATTCCAACAAATAAGGGAATAGGGACGAAATTTAAATGGAAACTCAATACCGAAGGGAAAAATTAAATCAGCACAGTAGATATAGTTAGATATGTGATAGCATCATCAATGATGAAAGTTGGTTTAGAGTGTTTCTGCTGAGGAGCTTCCTTACCAAGCAAGTCAGACCTTATAGACTTAGAGTTGTCTGAAAGAGGTATCCAAAAGGCAGCCAGGTCTGCATGGGATCCCCAACACTCCTGAGTGGGTCCTGAGCCAGATTATAATATAACTAGGAAACAGCAAAATAAATAAAAATACAATAGAACATAGGTAATATGAATGTGTGGTTTTTTAAGTCAATAGAAAGCTCTTATGTGCTGTTTGGTGTCCCATTTCTATCTGAGTTTGACATCACCGAACATCACAGAGCTTACTTCTCATTCACAGAAGTTTTGACAATTACGGGCCGACTTCACTACGGAGGAAGTCTCTTTACCTTTGCAGCCGGGAATATTTAACCTCTGCTTCTTAGTGTCATCACTACCACAGGTTCTCCCAGCCCTAATCAGGGGGAATATAATACACTGCACGTCACTTTGGTTCGTAACTCTCAAAGGTTTAGCATTAATTGAGCCTTTCTTTGGCCCCATTCCAACTTTATATCCCAGTTTTAGAAGCTAGCTTTTTGTCTTGTTCACCTGTTCTAATAAGGAGATACGTGATCTGCCCCAAATTGAAGCTTACATTGATTTACTGTCTCATTTCTTCAGGACCTATAGGTGTCAGACAACCTACAGGTCAGCTTCTTCCAAAGACTGGGACCTTTGTCTGAATGTCGGCTCTCCAGTGCCTGTTGCTATCCCTCCATGATGTTACCTGCATAGGTGCTGTTCATCATCTACTCCATCCCAATGGGTCCTCTGCTCCCTGATTCCCAACTGGCCTCACTCTTCTTCCACTTAAACCCATCTCTGACAAATATATGACCTCCTGACAGTATCTCCTCTTTGCTCCATGGAAGCAGTACTATTTTCTTTTTTTAGGTAGAACAGGTACTAGACCTGTGATTTTATTGAACTTCCTACAGAGAAAGCCACCTCTACTAACTTTCTGCAATCTATCATCTGAGAGTGTAATTTAAGGCACTGAAAGATTAACTGCCCAGCCCAGGGACAACAAAGCTTTCTGTCAGAACCAATACCTGAATTGAGATTTTCTTACTTCAGAGACCAGCAATCTATTCACTACACCATACTACAAAAAGAAGAAGAAGCAAACTTAATTATAAGCTATCTGATTTGTCATCTTGTCAGTCCTTTGCTCAAAAACCATCAGGAACTCCCTAATATACATTAACACATAAATTCCTTTATCAAGACCTTCCATAATCTCTCTTTCGAGCTTGATTTCATCCTATTCTACCTCTAAGCTCCAGTTCAATTGTGCTGACAAAACATTTTCCTCATAATTCCATGGCACAAGTCATGCTAGCATTACTATACCTATTTTTACAGACAGCAACTGAGGTCCAGAGAATTTTTAAAACTTGACCAAGGTCACACAGGTAGTAACTGGCAAAGCCTAAGTTCAAACTCAGGTATTCTAATCCAAAATACAAAACTCTTTCTATAACACTTCCGTGAAAGGCAAACATTTCAAAAAAAAAAAAAAAAGCATGACTGAAATCTCCTGACATCTTATTTAATGCTCTTTCCACAACATTATGCAGCTGTATCTGAAGTTTGTTCCTCTTTCTTAAATTGTTTCCCTTTTCCCCTAAAACCAAAAAACACAACATTCTCCATACATTCTATCATGAATTTACTACATATATATATTGGAGTAGTTGAATAAATGTGCATAAATAAATAAAATGTGAGCAGGTAAATTTGCTCCTCAAAATTCTGAGTCTTAAAATGATGCGACTTAAACTCAGACTTCAGAGCAAATTGAATATAAAGTTTTAGGATTTTTCTTTCTATGAAAAATCTGAATCTCAATAATACTCTTCTTTTAAATAGGAAGACTGTTAGTGCAGTTGTAACTCTATAGATTACCTATAAAGCATCTACTGTTTCAGTGATGGTGAATAAAAGTTTAATCATTACAATGATTTTTGAGAAATTAAGTGGATGCAACCACTGATATAATATAAGCATCCACTTTTTCTCCAAATATGACCACAGTGTGGCCAATAAGTCATGTTATTTTCATTGTACATTTATATTATCTTCCCTTTAAACAAAATCTCATCTGAGTGGTATAGTCTATATTCAATGGTGGTATTATATATAGAGGATCAGCTAGGTGGCACAGCAGATAGAGTGCCCAGCCTGGAGTCAGAAAGACTCAACTTTGTGAATTCAAATTTGGCCCCAGGCACTTACTAATTGTGTGATTCTGGGCAGGTCACTTAACCCTGTCTGCCTCAGTCTCCTCATCTGTAAAATGAAATGGAGAAGGAAATGGCAAGCTACTTCAGTATCTTTGCCAAGAAAACTCCAAATGGGGTCACAAAGAACTGGGCATGACTGAAACAACTAAACAACAACAACAAAAATGATGAATGAACAATATTATATCAGCTAAATATCAGTAAAAGAACAAAAACTAAAATGACATTTACATTAAATGAAATATTTTTTCTAGTTACTTAAAAGGCTTATGCTAACCTTCCTACCCCAAAAAGACTTTTCATGATTTAGTCAATGTCCTTTTCATAAAACTAAAAGACTTTTTGTCACAAAGTACCAAAAATGTATTAATCTACCTATTTTTCTTAACATTTTGGCCTCCTCAGGGAAGACCCTGGCAGTAAATTAATGAAATTCTGTTTTCCCCCCTGGGTCAAAAGAAGAGTTGCTCAGTCACTGTTAATGTTGCTTTAAACGCCACAATTTAGGGATCTTATATAGAATATACATCAAAGCTTTATGAATATCTGAAAACCGGCAAGGTTTTGAGAAAATATTTATTATTGAAAGTAGAAGGCCAATTTCCCAGTGGAAAAGAGATCAAGGGGCATGAACAGTCAGTTTTCAAATGATGAGCCACCAATTAATTTTAAGAAAAATGAAATTTAATTTTGTGGCTACACCTTACAACCATCAAATTGCCAAATATCACATCACAAAAGATGAAAAGGATAATTATTGGAAACGCTATTTCTTTTTTTGACCGGATTACTCAAGTAATAGATAAGAGAAGGCTGTAAATACAGGTTACCTAGATTTTTTAGCAAAATTTGTGATAAAGAATCCCATACCATTCTCGTGGAAAAGGAGAAACAGGGTTAGACAATACAAGCAAGATGGATCCAAAGTGAGAAAATAGTTATTAGTGGTTATGTGGTCAAAGTGTCAGGAGATCTCCAATGGGGTAACCCATAGATCTGGATTGTTTTTGTCAATGACTGGGATAAAGACATAAACGGCATGCTCATCAAATCTGAATATGACATAAATCTGTGAGGGACAGCTAACAAAATAGATGACAGTAGAAGGATCTTAACAACTAGCACATTGGGCTGAATCTAGTAGGATGAAATTCAATAGGGATAAATATAGACTTTAACCTGAGTACAAGAAAATTAACCTCACAAATATAAGATGAACTAGGCAGCAGTTGTTCTGAAAAGGATCTGGGAGTTTTAATGGCCCGTGATCTCAATGAGACAGCATTACAATGTGGCTGCCAAAAAAGTTAATGAGATTTGGGTCTGCACTAAGAGGTTTCCAGGAATAGGGAGGTGATAATTCCACTCTAACTCTGCCTTTATCAGACTTTGGAATATGAGGTTTAATTCTGGGCACCATGGTTCAAAAAGGATATTGATAAACTGGAGCATTCAAAGGAGGGCAATCAGAATGTTGAAGGGCTGTCAGTGCATGACATATGAGGATCAAATGAAGGAACCAGGCATATTTTAACATAGAGGAGAACAGACTCAGAGCCAAGCTGTCTTCAAGTATTTGATGGCCCTGCGGTCAAGGAGGGATAAAGCTTGTTCTGTTTGGCCCAGAGGGCAGAACCAGAGGAGCTAGGAGTAAAAATGCAAAGAGGCAATTTTAGTGTCTTGAGATGTGCTAAGTTTCCTCTCCTCAGCATCGGAACAGCTGCATCACAGGAGAGATTTCTGCTGTGCCTGGGTCTTCTTGGGAAAGATAGTAGAGTGATTTGCCATTTCCTTCTCCAGCTTATTTTACAGATGAGGAATGGAGGGAAACAGGATTCAGTGACTTGTCCAGGGTCACACAGCTAGTAAGTATTAGAGGCCAGATCTGAACTCACAAATTTGAGTCTTTCTGATTCTAAACCCAATGCTCTATCCACTGTGCAGCTTAGCTGCACCTTATGGATTGAACTACAAAACTTCTTCTGTTTGAGCCTTTTAGCTCTTGAATTTGTTTGTGCTTTCAATTCTCAAATTCTGTGATTCTGTACCAGCTATTAATATCGAATAATAATTATTATTATATAATAGAAACAATAGAAAAATAGAAATAACATAACTAATGTGAATAATTAATATTAAAATATTTTAATCTTATTATGAATAGTGTTTTTCTATTTAGTCTTGATGTTTCTGTAGTCACTCAGGGAGTTAAAAGGAAAATAAGACTATTGTAGAATAACAGCACTCTTATCTTGACATGTTACAGCCTCATTTCCTTTTTTTTTTTTTTTTGTTAGACCTTTCAGTGAGCTGAAGGGCAAGAGTTTCTTTCTCAAGTTAACAATTTTCTGTCCATAAAAACTGCCTCTACTGGGGCTCCACCCACTTAGTAGTACATTATGTGCCTGGCAATGCTTTAATCAAAGCTGTGGATCCTGTACTTCTTCAGTAAGTTTCTCTATAGGATAGAACTTCCAAATAGAACCTCAATATTCTGTATTATTGTTAAATTCCTCCCAGGGAGCTCCCTATAACAATGAAGTTACGGATCTTGTTTTAAAAAGCTCAACTCAAAACACACAATATAGAGCTTTACATGCAGCTTTACTACATTAGAAACTTCTATATTTGTACGAAGGAAAAGTGTGTTCTAAATACATGGAAACTTGAGTAATTGGTTTGCAACTCCCAAAAAACTATTTCAAATTCTACATTGATCCATGTGACCCCTACTTAATTCACTACAGTCTCAAGGTGGCTGGGTACAATCACTCTCGCTATCTTAAAACCACACCTTATTTGTTCCTTTCCTGGTATTTTTTCCATCCTTTTTTTCCTCTGAAAATTATCCAAATAAAATTGAGATTAAGATGAGTTATGGTCAGATGATAATGGAGGTTCCACTCTGTTTAAAACTTATAGCATCAATGTAGCATTAACGATATGGCAAGTAGTTTAAAATATATATATATACATATATAAAATATTCTCTGCACACCAACTTTGATGCCTTGGGTAAAAAGAAATTTAATCTCCACTCTTATTCGTTCAGTTAGGGCCTCTGTCTTAGTCAGAGGCATGAAGACCATGAAAATATTTACCATGCCTACTTCGCTGATGAGAATTGTAAGATGTGAAATCTGAATGCTCTAATCAAAACACAAACACACTTTCACTTACATTCCATGTAAACAAGGCAGAAATACTTAATCAGTGGCAAGTCATGGGCTCTGCTGGTATTCTTGTAATGTAAAAAAAAAAAAAAATAAAGGCAAAAAAGGTTCATAGAGCATTGAGTCTACCTCATGGCAAACTTACTGGAGTATGACAAACAGAAGAGTTTCCCAAGATGAACAGGAATGAATGTGTTGTGATCCGCATCACTGGAAGACATAGCAGTACTGATGAGATCACAGATTCATTTAAGTTTTTATTTTTTCCTGATGTGGGCAATAATCACAATTTGGTCTTTGGTCATTACATATATATAATTATAAAAGGAAAACGTCAAATTATATTATTTAACTATAGTTACAGCAAAATATACACAATAGAGATGAATTAGGGATAATGTTTGAGAACAACTTTGTTCAGTTTGGCTTCAAAGTGTGCTGAATTTTCTGCAACAGTGGAGTGAGCATGGTTAGGGTAACAGGTGTTAGTAATAAGTATGCAGGATCACGCAAAGGGGTAGGTAGGGCTGAGAAGGTGTTCCTGCTGACTAATTAAAGAAGAACTGGGTAGGTGCTTGATTAGGCAAATGGAAGGTTGATACAAAGTGTTCTAAGTCAAGGTCATGAATAGGGTAGACCATGGATAAAGATAGTAAACAAAATGGCTCACTGGAGTGGCATGTCTGAAGGGAGGTCACAGATATAAACTAAGGCTGGTAGACAAGACAGATGTTTTGTCAATGGCGCAGGTCAGGAATGCAGAAGTTAAGAGGATGGCAAAGCAAAACTAGGTGAAGGTCTAAAGCAACATATGTTCTGTCTCCCAAAGGGGTGAGTTATGATCACAAAGACTTCCTATTAACTTCTACCTTTTAATAGGAGAGTTGAAGGGCCTTCCAGACAACCCCATTATGGGAGAGTACAATCAATCCTAACCTTACAGAAACATTGGAAACTCAAAGTAGCCCGATTAAAGTAAAAGTCTTTACTATATCTTCCTTGAAATTTTCCCTATCAAATATGGGAAACAATGTTTTGTTTTGTTTTTCCCCCTCGGGGCAGATAAGAGGCTCTGCTGAAACCAGAACAGGGGATACAACTCTCCTGAGGCTCTGTACCTCTAATAATGTATGCATGAGTTGTCCCAGAGGTGGAGAAGGGCTCCTGAGACTTTCTTTCATAATGTCTTGAAAAAAACTTTTAAATCATGAAACTTATATACTAAAAAAAAAACCTCCAAAAAAATTAAATATAGAGTTAAACTAGTCAAATCTTCTACCCTCATCTGTAAAATAAGCATAATAATGCCTTCCCAGTCAACTCAAAGGGCTGTTGTGATAATAGAATGATAATGTATGAAAAATGCTTTATATTTGTTGTCTTATATAAATGAATAGTTATTGTTATAATGCCCTCATCAGACTGTAGATTCTGTTATTAAATTTAAAATTTGGAAGAATGGTTAGTATTAACAAGAAATCCTTTCCAAGAGTCTCACAGATTCCTCTAGTTTTTGTCCTAGAATGAGAGATTTTATCAGTGGAAAATGATGGGGAAAAAACAAAATTTCGTATCACCTGTTCAGAGCTCCATGTTTTCTTCAAGACTGAATAAGAGTATGAGTGCAGGAATCCTAGGAATCAGACTGAGAGACATCATATTTTAAGGTGCCCCAAAGTAGCCTTTTTTTATTCAGAGGGCCAGCTGGGTAGCCCTCATCAATAAAATGAGGGTAGTGAGGGTAGTGAACTAGATCATCCATCTGAGGTTTTTTCAGCTTTAAACATACATGCCTTTGACTTTTTCAGTTTTGTATGTATTCCCCAAAAGGCACTAAACTGTTCATACCCTTTAACCCAGAGAAACCACTATCAGACCTATGCCCAAAGACATCAAAGCAAGAGGAAAAGGACATAACATACAAAAATATTTATAACAGTATTTTTTGGAGTAGCAAAAAACTGGAAACTAAGGCAGTGTCTAAACAAATGGCTAAACAAATTATGCTATATGAATATAATGGAACACTATTGTGCAATAAGATATGATGAAAAGTATCACGTCAGAGAAACTTGGGAAGACTTGAATGAACTGATACATAGTGAATCAAGCAAAACCAGAAGAAAACCTTACACAATACCAACAACATTGTAAAGTCAAGCAACTCTGAAAGACTTAAGAACTCTGATCAATGTAATGGAACAGTCCAGAGGACTGATGATAAATCATGGGATCAAAATGTAAAATTAACCATTCATTTTAGGACATGGTAATTAATTTTGCTTGACCATGCATATTTGTTACAAGAATTCTGTTTTTCTTTTCTCTTCAATGGCAGGAGAAAAAGTATGAAGGAGAGAAAATAAATTATTAACTGAAAAAAATTAAATTTTGAAAATAAAAAATATTATTTTTCCATTCAAGTACCAGTCAGTGGAGTGATTAAATGATAAATCATTAAGAGGCCATCGGTACTGAAACTAAGACCAAGTTCAGTGTGATTATTTGAGTAATACCAGATTAATCTGCTGACCTCTCAAAACCAGAAATTTTTCTATTAAACATCTGCAAAATTTTCATTGGTCTCCAAGCCCTGACACCTTGCACTTGTAAATGCACCTTATTCTCCCCTACTTTTCCTCCATCATAGCAGGATATGTCTGAAGCTGAAAATCACTTTAAAGGTCATCAGATCCTATCCCTTCTTTTTTATAGGTAAGAATGCTGAGGCCATTAAAGTTGTGACAGGCTCCCACAGATAGGGAGAATAAGAGGCCAAGCTGTGATTTCAACCTCAGACTGCAGATTCAGTAATCCTTCTATTGGATCATGCAGCCTCACAGAGTAGAACCCATATTATCTGCCTACTGAAACTAGGAAAACAACTGAAGTAAGAGCCATATATTAAAATGTAGGGAGCAAGACCATTGACACTTACAGAACAACTTAGTCAACCTTTTTTTAACATCCTTTTGCCTATTTATTTTAGGTCCTGAACACTTATGTTCATGATCGTTGACAATTTATGTTCTTCATTCTCCCCTCCCCTAAAAAATATTTTTCATCAACCATTTCTGTACCCCAAATACATCTTTCAGTATACACTGAAGCATCCCATTCCTAGAATTTTAAGAACTATTGTGATAATTAAATTTTCAACATATTTCCAAACTTCAGTAAAATATTGGGAAAACGTAGAGCCCTCAAATCAATTATTCTCTAGTACGTGATTGATTTGTACAAAAATCTTCCCATTCTTCTCTGTATTCACCAGATTCATAATTTCTTACAGGATGGTAATATTCCATTATTTTCAGCTACCACAATATGTCTAGCTATTCCCCAGTAGATGGACATCTGCTTTGTTTCTAGTTCCTTGCAAATTTGTTTCAAAAAAGGGCTGCTATAAATATTTCAGCATATATTAAACCACCACCTGGTTGTTGTTAAATGATATAGTATAACATCTGCTATCTTCTTCCCAGAAAAGTGTTACTAGTACACATTTTAGTGTTCATAATACCTCAGTGTTCATGGTAGACTCTGTAGCATCTCCTTATCTCTGCTCTGAATGAATGAGACAGCAATTATGACATACTTACTATGTGCCAGGCTCTATATGAAGCAAAGGTGAAAATATTCTTTTCTGTTAGAGCCTTAGCATTCTCAAGTATGTGGTCTGAAAACTTTCATAAAATCATATGGCAGGCAAGGACTTTATGAGGTCAGCTAGTCCATTAGTTTTGGCCTTGCAATAGGCTCATACTTAAAACTTCTGAGAGTAGGATGATGTACTACTTCTGAAGTTCTTCAGGGAACAAGGTCCTATCACTTTCCTCTAAAATTTCTACACTATTTCAACAGCTTTAACTCTGGGGAAGGTCTGTATCTCATTAAAATCTCATCTACAGAACAGATAATCCATCAGACTTTGGTTCCCCTTGTTCCCACTCCCCCTGCTCCAGATTGCCCAGAATCTAATCCTGGAAGGGGCTGGTAGAACAAGCAAGTGCTTCTGGGAGTGTCCTTCCCTCTAAACTTCTTTCCAAATTTCCCCATCTCCTTTTCCTTCTCCCCATCCCCATCTTTATGGCCAGAATTCCCATTTAACTCAGACCCCCAGGCCCACATTCCCTTCCCCATATGTTAAGTAGGGCCTCATCCAACAGGGAGGACATGGATGGGCAAACATTTTTAAAGGAGTAAGGAGTCAATATCTACCACACTAAGAAAGATGAAGAGCTTACAAGTCTTACTATCTGCACTGGTGTAAGACCCTCCAGACACTAACCCCTAAACCCAACTCTTGCCATCTGACCTGCTGATTGCACCTAAGGACACCTGGGCCTTGCCATATGCCCTACTACTGAATCCTTAGCAACTCCAGGACTTTTCATCCACCCCACAGCAGAATTCTCTTACATATTTTGGATATCACGACTGGAGTGTGCACTGCAGTGCAGAGATGATCTCACTTTTCTGTTTGTATCTCCATTGCTTAGAACAGAACTAAACACATAGAAAATGCTTAATGAATGCTTTTTTTCATTTTTTTCCTGGCAGAACAACCAAAGTTTTGAAGAAATATCAACAAGTAAACTTCAATTAATTTGGACTACATTAATTCTGATTTTACATTTACCACAATTGAGGGTGAGCTGAAATTTATTTGTTTTGCCAACCTTTATTTAGACATAATGAAAATTAATTCTGTTAGTTAAATTCCAGAAGGGATGTGTAAAATACTTATGTGAGTTGGAGAAATTATGACTCCGGAAGAGAAAGCCTTTGTTTATAATAACTAAGGGTAAAGGGGAGGGATCTTTGATATATTCATTCAACACAACCTGGTCTTGATTATTTAGATCACAACTAAGATGTCCTATTAGTATGAGTCAGTACTCTATTTTACCTTAGACAAGGGAAGAGCTAGTTTATTCATGTTTTAATCTGAAGAGGTAGTTTTTTAATCCTAGGAATTTCAGTCCAGATTCTGAGACCTTGCTTTGGGTACAGGATGATTCAAACTTGGAGGGACTCCAAGAAAAGTTCATGATATTTTCATTCAGATCAGCAGTTTTCAAAACCCAGTGTCCTTAGATGCTTAGGTAACACTTATTAGATATTACATTTTGTTATCTAGGCAAGCATAGATTTTAAGCCATTTAAGCCACTAGGTCTTCTGCTACAGAAATGTAGCCAATTTATGTAATACAGTCAGTATACACAAGTAGCAAGACCAGTATTTCTGGGTTTTTGCTGTGCTATGTAAACTATAAAGTCAAGATGCAGAACAGAATAAACCATATCTCTTGCTTATGTTCAAATCAGTGACATATATATATATATATATATATATATATATATATATATATATATAGTTAGAGATTGTGTTTATAATTGGAGAAATAAGTATCAAAAGTTGAGGGGAGGGAGAGAAGGTAGTCAAGAGTTTTGTTTTGAAAAACAGTGACAGTATTCTCTTCTTTCTCCTTCCCAAAGGAAAGCTGATTTTGGAAATTAAAGTAGTTTGGGATTAAATAGAAGTATCGAACATATTGAAAAGGTAACAAAATTATATGATTTTTTTCAGATCCTAGATGATTGCATTTAAAGATAAACTATTCAAACAGAGTAAAACCAGAAAACAAGTACTTTTAGATTAAATTAGGAAACAATGTAAAAATTAATTAGATCTTTTCATTCTTTTTGGATTTTTTGTTTTAGCAACTTGTTTATTTAACTTGTTTATATTTATGGTCCAATTGAAACACAGAAGCGTTTCTGTGCAATGAACACTTTGGAAATAGCACAAAAGACATTACTCCCATCTTCTGTATGGGTTAGAGCATTGTTTAGGTAAAATTTCATTTTTTCACATTTATCCAGGGCTATTCGAAAAGTCTTAGTATAGTTTTAAGCTTCAATAGATTAAGACTTTAGGAATAGCCTGTACAAGTTAGCAACAGTTTTGTTATAAAGGGTCACTTACAGGCCATGATGAGATATAAAGTAAGACTATATATAAAGCAGGAAAGGTTCTTTTGAACACATAAAAATTATCATTTAAAACTAACAGGACAATTTGACAATGAGATAACCTTTTCCTTGCTAAAGGCCAACCCCTCTACATATGCCCATTCCCTCCAACTTCTCCATCAGATTACAACCTCAATCATCCCGTCCTGCCTCCTCTACTCTTCAACGTATTCCCTATCTAATGGCTCCATCCCTACTACCTTGAAATACAGTTAGTCATCCCCATTCTTAAAAAAAATAAAAAAACTTTACTAGTCCCTATTAACCTCTCAAGCTATGATCCTATAAGTTCTTCTTTTTTCAGCCAAACTTATAAAAAAAAAAAGCCATTTGTACACTTCATTTACTTCTCCTTTCACTCGCTCCTCAACTGTTTGTGATCTAACTTCTGATCTCATCACTGAACTGAAATTGCTCTGAGCAAAGTTACCAAAGAATTGCTAATCTTCCAAATATGAAATGTTCTCAGTCTCCAACTTTCTCAACCTAGAGGCTGCATTTCACTCAACTAAATATCCTCTCTTCCTGGGTAATCACTGGGTATTCAAGTAGTTGCCTTCCTACCAACGCATTCATTCTCAGTCTATTTTGCTGCACACATCCATATGATGCATTCTAGCTATGGGTGTTCCCCAAAACTCTCTACCCTGGACCTTCTCTCTCTGTGTCTCTGGCTGGCTGATTCTCATTACTCTCTTTCTGGCTTTCTTTGGTTCTCTGTCTCTGTGTCTCTGTCTCTGTCTGTCTCTTTCTCTCTCTCTCTCTCTCTCTCTCTCTCTCTCTCTCTCTCTCTCTCTCTCTCTCTCTCTCTCTCTCTCTCTCTCTCATCTCAGACATCCTGTATGCTCCATTGGTATTCACACAATAGCAAGAAACAGAAAAAAACCAAATGGAGGATTTACATGACAACAAAAATCAAGACATACAGGATGAGAAAGCACACATGGATTATAAACTACTGTGGAGGGATATCAGTGAGATTAATGATCTACTTAAGTATCAAAGAACGTGAATGAGAAGCACAAGAGAAGCTGTGTAAGGTCCAAGGGAAGGAAAGAAGAATCAACACCAACTGAGGGGATTGGATTTGTACTTTACAGCTGGGTCCTGAATTCAACAAGTAAAAAGGAGAAGAAAAGGGAGGATATTCAATTTTTATTCAACAAGTTGTTACTAAGTACCTCCTGTATGTAAGACACTGTGATAGGCAATGGAGATAACAAGACAAAACAAAAACAGTCTGTTCTCTATAGCCAATAGTAGTTAACATGATAGGGTGGTGTGTGGGAACTACCACAGGTACACAGGTAAGGAGATAGAAAAACTAGACAAGGGAAACTGCTGATAATTAGAAGGTACAGGAAGGATTTCCCATAAGAGATGAAATATGAGTTGAGCTAAAGTTGAGTTAAAGGGGGTTAAGATTATTATTGTCATTATTATTAATATTCAAGAGTACAATTTTTTTTAAAAAAAACCCTTCAAAGGAGACTTCCACATGAATTCAACCAATATGTCAAGAAACAACAAACAAATGACTGTCATCTGGATTTGTTTATAGAAATGGAAGGATTCATGATAGCGATTAAAGACCAGATATCACATCACATATCACAGACTGGTTATCATTAATGAGCCAAAATGTATTGATCAATGTAGACTGAACAAGGAAACCAAGGAAACTGCAATACACTGCTGCAGAATTCATCTGAAACCTATCAAATACCCAGCAATATGTGACCTGGTGGCTGGAAGTATAAATCCTAAACTCATTTAACCCTCATAAACTAACCGATGACAAATCCCTGTACTATTACAAATGTAGACTTCAAAATAGCCTTGAAAAAGCAACAAATAAACTGTACTGGAACCATACCACTGTCACAGACAGAATTATTGTCTACCATCACCCTGGCATAACATTGATTCATACTTTTTTTTACAATATACTCAAAATCTCCAAGTTATGTGAAGCAAAAAAAACTTTGAAAATACAGGGGCCTAAGAAAAGAAATAGAAATCATGTGAGAACAGAATACTATCCCTGCTGTCCTGACAACTACTAGACGTTGTCCCAAAGGTGTTTTGAGTACATCTACAGAGATGAGCTTATATCAGATCGATATTATTTAATTACAAAAGGCAATTGTCTATCTACTTGCACAAATTACTTTCAAATGAATATTTAATATAAAAGAATAAAGATGGGGTAGCAACTTGTCCCAGGATGATTTCCTTCTTAGCTCCATCAAAATAAAGGAGAAAGTATTAGTATTACTGCTGTTAATAATAACAGCTCACATTTATATAATATGTTAAGATTTGTAAATCACTTTACAATATATTGCCTAGTTTGATGCTCACAGTGCCTTTTGTGATAGTAACTATTACTTTACATTTGAGGAAACTGAGGCTTAGAAAAGTTAAGTAATTTGACCAAGTGGGGAAATGAACAGGGAGTAGATTACAGGAGTACATTTCTCACCTTTATACAAAGGTATAGAGGCAAGAAATGTGAGGCAAAAGAACAATAACAAGAAAACCAAAAGAACAAGAAGTAGGTCAGTTTTGGTTAAAAAGTAGAGGAAAAAAATATAAAAGGGAGTAATATGAAATAATCTTGAAAGAAAGGTGGAATCCAAGTGTAAAGGTTTTAAATGACAAAAATCATGCTTTCTATTTTATCTTTGAGGCAAGAAGGAACCACTGAAGATTCTTGAGTGAGGGAGTGCCATGACTGTATCAGTGCTTTAGGAAGACCATTTTGGCAGCTATGTGGAGGATAGATTAGAGAGGAGAAGAAGCTGAAAGTTAGGAAACCAATCAGGAGGCTATTGCAATAGATTAGACAGGAGGTGATGAGGGCCTTAACTTGTATTACAAGATCAAGGATGAGCAAAGTCACAGATCTAATGCTTCATAGGTCCTTAGATGGCATGCAAGGATGAGAACAGAAGAGAAATCCCAGATTAATTAACTTTATTGCTTTTTGGCAGCTGTAGGAGAAAGCTCGTTGGAAACAGCTAATACTAAATAATGATCTAAAGGTGTTTTTATAAATTTTAATTATAATATTATCTCTCTAGTCCCACTTCCACTGATAAGTGAATTATATAAATGGTTTCCTCATAAAAGGTATTTTTTTTTTGTTGTTCAATCATTTCAGTCACGTTCAACACTTCATAATCCCAATTGGGATTTATTTGGGAAAGATACTGAAGTGGTGTGCCATTTTCTTCTCCAGTTAATTTTACAGATGAAGAAACTGAGGCAAACATAGTTAAGTAACTTGCCCAGGGTCACACAGCTACTAAGTGTCAGATTTGAACTCAGAAGATGAGTCTTCCTGACTCCAGGGCCAGCGCTCTATCCACTGTGCCATCTAGCTGCAAAAGTGTTACGATTACATTTGCAAGCAACATGTGATCATATGAAACCAATGAAAGTAATTTTTAACTTGATTAAGCTAGTGATTGTCATATTCATTACTGAAAAAAAGCAAATCTGCCCACTGAGTTTTCCATCTCACACATGCAGCTATTTAAATGACCTTAAGAAAGACTTAGCTTACCAATGTTGTATTTAAATCAAAATGGAATCCCTCAAAGAAGTTGAAAGGTTATTTATTTATATATTTGTTCTTCTCTATTCCCCTAAACTAAACCCTGAAGCTTTTTTAGCCTTATTTTGGTGGGGAAAACTGCTGCCAAAATAATTTTTTTTAAAAAAGAAGAAGAAAAGAAACTATTACTCTGACCACAACACAAATGTGATGAGTGTTTTCTCAGAACTCTCAATAGCTCTTATTAACTAGACCACTTCTCTGCATATAAGTATACGCTGACCTTTATGGATAATACTAGTCACTCACATTAATAACAATTTAGCTTACAAAGCACCCCACTCAAAGAACCTTATGTGGCAGATAGTACAACTATTATTACCCCCATTTTACATAAAGGAAACTAAGACTCCATAAAGTTTTGACTTCTTAACCGTCACAGAGTTATTAAGTGTCAGAACAGGAATTCAAACCCAAGTCTTTTTTTTTAAATCTATTTTATCTTCAATTCATACAACAACACAAGCATTTCCATAACCCAGTACAATAAAAGTGATGATTGCACATGAAACTGCAAACCCAAGTCTTCTGACGCCAAGTCTCATGCTAGGCTCTTTTCACAACATCCTGTCATTTATCTTTCAATATCTATGCTTTGTCTTCTCAACTTAAATATAAGCAATTTTAACTTTCAATGACACCTTCAAACATGTTACAGTTATCAGAGGAGAGTACTGTTGGGTGGATTTGGAACTGGTAGGATGACTGAATCCAGAGCCAAGCAAAGACTATGCCAACTAGCAAACCCAAGCAATGGGACAATCCCAACCAACTTGGAGTGGAATGTTCTAGGAATATTTCATAAGATGATAGGATCAAAAGACTGCAGAAATGGGCCTGGGCCCTTCCCTATGCTGTTCAACATTGTTCTCAATGACTTGACAGTGCAGAAAGGAGGTCTATCACATTTGTAGATGACATAAAGCTTGAAGGGATCACTAATACATTGGATGAGGGAGTGAGAATCCAGAAAGATCCTGTCAGGGTGCTAAAATAATGGGCTGAGTTGAATAAAATGAAACGTTAATTGTGATAAATGTAAAATTCTACATCAAGGTCTAAAAATCAACTTCAAAAATACAGGTTAGAGGAGATATGACAAGATAAAAGTTTCTATGAAAAAGATTTGTAAGCAGAATGCTGTATGCCATGTCAGATGCAGTCACTCCATTGTTTTTAGTTAAATGTTCTGGTTAAAAGGAAGTTTCAATGGGGAGAAGGGACAAGGAGGAGGGGCTATTTCCAGAAATGGCTAGGTAATACAAATACAAAGGGTATTCATAAAACTACTGAAATAAATTCTTTCTAAAAGATCTGAGTGTTTTATTGGAATGCAAGTTCATTAAGACTCAAGAGTATGACACAGCAGGCAAAAAAGTTCATATATAAAAATACATCTTAATTTACATGTAACATTTTTTTTAAAAAAGCAAACATAAATGAACCTATATTCTATAGTTTAATAAGACTAAGTAAAAAAAAATCACAATCTCTCAAAAAAAAAAAAAAGGAATAGAACAGAATACATTCATCTTTCACATTCATATACAAGAGGTCCCAAAAGTCGTAGTATCATTTCAAGCTTCTATAGCTTAAAACTAAAACTTCACAAAGACTTTTGGAATATTTTGCATATTCATGTGTCTTTCCTTTAAGAGAAGCCAAAATAAGGACCTACCAATCAATCAATAGGCATTTATTCAGTGCCTACTATGTGTCAAACAATCTGATAAAAGCTGGGAAAACAAAAAGCAGCAAAAAATAGTCTCTGTCCTCAAGGAGCTTATAATGCAACAAACCTAGATTATATACCAGGCCAGGTATACTGTGGCTGAATTAATCAATCAATAAGCATTTATTAAGCACCCACTATGTGCCAGGTACTATGCTAGAGACTATGCTGGTCAAATTTTCCCCTTTTACCATTCATTTATAGAGTGGGGCAGAATTCAGAACAGGAAGAATTAAGGGAAGGATAAAAAATGGCACTCAGTCTTGGGTCTCCATGATGCCAGATGGAGAAGCTTTAATTAGAGTAATTTATTTCTGCAATGTTTCTAACTAATTTGTAGCCTTCTCTTTTAGCCTTGGAGCCAGCATTTCTGCCTCATTTCCTTCTCCCATAATTTCCCTTTGTCATTGTATCCCCTTCACTACCAGGATACTCCAGGACTTCATCATGCCATAGAGGTGACCCTGGGTTCTTGAAGGCTGTGCCAGCAGAAAACAAGCTTTGGCAGCTCTTACCAAGCTGGAAAGGCTTCAAGAATGGTCTGGTGTCAGAGAATGTATCTGTAGACTACATACAGACTGGCCTAGCCAAAGCCAGAAAGGCTAATCACAAGTAGTCTAACCACCAAGTGATACCTGGGAGAGGGGCAGGGAAAGAGGCAGGGGTGCCAGGGTAATTCATGAGACTATCTACCATGGGCACACTGAGGAAACATAGTTCTTTTAGAGTAATGAATTAAGCCCTGACCTCAGCTCCTGCTCTTTTTCCCTCCAAGACAATATTAAAGAAATAATGTTTTGAATTATACTTTAGAGTTTCTTCATAATTTAGCATTTCTTTCTGAGAGACTTCTTCCTTTATTATCCTAAATTCACCCTGAGTTCAGATTATCTTTCTTTCAAAAGTAATCACATCATTGTCTCAAAATATTTAGTCACCAAGTAATTTGATGCCCACCTTAGAGTCTAGGTGTCACCTAATTTTCAGCATGGGAAAACTACAACAAAATGTGGGTCCTGAGGCCCATGAAAGGATAGATCCAAAACTTCAATATCGAAGACAATCAGATGCCTATTGTCATAGAGAGTTGCCTGGTTATGAAAAGTGGTATTTTAAATAATAAACACTGGTTCTACTGCCAAAAATAGCCTAGCTACCAGGCATAGTCTAGGCATAACTGAGCAAGAACTGTGGCTGGGCAAGGCATGGCTGGCCCAAAAGATTGATTTCAACATGGATTAAGTTTAGGCCATAGAGACATAATAATTTAGAGATTAAGGATGTAGCACACTAAAGATTCGAAAAAGTTTTATACACCTGACCTAAAAGGCCCTCATATATCTCAAACATAAAGAGTTATTCATTGAACACCTGGTTGTGACTACACACACACACACACACACAAAAATATGTATTTATTTGATATTTGTTTCCTTACCAACATTTGTAACTGTATCTGCATGTTGATCAAATTGGACCACTTAACTAGATCCAGAAAGGCCAGTCAAACCATGTATACTGGAACACTAGATGGGGTTACATTCGGAAGCCAATTTACAGGAACCATATATCCAGAGTACCATTAAGGCAAAGTTGGGTCAAATTGTTGTTCCGTCCTTTTCAGTTATGTCTGACTCTTGGTGACCCCATTTGGGATTTTCTTGGCAAAGATACTGGAGTGGTTTGCCATTTCCTTCTCCAGCTTATTTTACAGATAAGGAAACTGAGGCAAACAGGGTTAAGTGACTTGCCCAGGGTCACACAGCTAGTAAGTATTGAAGGCCACATGTGAACTCAAGAAGAGTCTTTCTGACTCTAGGTCCAGGACTCTATATACTCTATATCCAGCTATCTAGCTGCAGTGGGTCAAGGACAAAGTATAAATGACTAGGTTCTCCTAGTCATATGATCGTGGTTTTAGAGCAGAAAGAAAATTCATCCTATCATTTTACATAAGTGGGAATTGAAGCCCAGTCAGCCTCCACTGTGCTAGGTCACACAGGCAACGAGTGACAGAACCAGGATTCAAACCTGGGTCCTCTGGCCACTAGTGAGTCCTCTTTCCATTACATATTGTGTTCTGCTATTCCTTTTGAGAAAATACCATACAATTGTATGTTCTAAATATATGATTTGTGTTTATTTTTTTAAAAGAAGGCATTTGGGAAATGTGTTCTATCTTCTTAAGTTTATTTACCAAAGGAATAGACTGTCTCCTATCCCTATGGGAAGCAGCTGGCAGCAGTGGAAAAGCAATTCAGCAAAGCAGGCCAATAGAAGAGATACTTGATAATTAATAATTACTTGGTGACTAAATATTTTGGGACAATGATGTGATGACTTTTTAAAGAAAGGGATGATCTGGACTCAGGGTGGATTTAGGATAATAGCAAGAACAACTAAGATTTATATATTGTATATCTTGTACCGCACTGCCTCCCTAAGTTATAAACCATGGGGTACAACAGGAATGGAAGGGGATTTGGCATCAGAGGGCCTCATTTTGCATTCTAGTTCTAGCACTTACTGCCTGTGACCTAGGGCAAGTCATTCAGTCTCTAAGGGCCTCCATTTCTCTATAGAAAAGGAAGACTAGATAACCATTATGGTTACTTTCACCTCTAAATGGATGACCCTAAGTAATCCTTTCCTCACAATAGCACTATGAGACAGGATGTATAAATGTGACTTTACCTATTTTTTACAAAGGAAGGGAGAAGAGTATTTTATTGGTGAATTCCACTTATAAATTATTTTCATTAGATTTTAAGCTCCTAGGGGAAGAGGATAAGTTTTCCTTTAACTCCTACTATGTGCCAGGCACTATGCTAAGCAATTTACAAACACTGATCTCATCAACTCCTATGGATTTATCAACCTCTCTATGATGACGATGTTCAAATCTACCTATTGTGCCCTGACCTCTCCCTGATCACATCTCCAACTGCCTTTCAGACATATCGAACTGGATGTATGGTGGACATCGTAAGCTCATTTCCAAAATAGAATTCATTACCTTTCCCTCCCTCCAAAACTCCCTATTACTGTTGAGGGTAATGCCATCCCGACAGATCTCCGGGCTCCCAATCTATATAACCTGGACTTCTCACTACCACCCCTCTTGATTCCCCCGCCCCCCATAGTCAATCTATTGTCAAGGTCCCATTTGCAATGTCTCTCTAATAGCCTCCTTCCCTACTCTAGTGCAGGCCCTCATCATCTTAAGCTTGGACTATTGCAGTGGTCTGCTGGTTGGGTATAATTTGCTCAAGTCCCTCCCCACTCTAATCCATCTTCCATCCAGCTGCCGAAGTGATTTTTCTAAAATGTACTTATAATCGTATTACCTCCTTACTCCATAAACTCTAGTGACTCCCTATCAACTCCAGGATCAGAAACAAAATACTGTTTGGCATTCAAGTTCTTCATAACCGACTCTACCCCCAGCCCATCTTTCCAATCTTCTTACACCTGACATGCACTCTTCAATCTAGTGACACTGGCCTCCTTGCTGTTCTGTCTCCTATATGTGGAATGATCTCCCTCCTCATCCCTACCAGCTTCCTTGACTTCCTTTAAGTTCCAACTAAAAAACCCTGTCTTCTCCAGGAAGCTTTTCCCAATCTCTCCTAAATTATAATGTCTTCCCTTTATTAATTTTTTTCCTATTTATCCTATATATGGTTTGTTTGTATGTATTTTTTGCTTGTCTCCTCCTTGAGGGTATTCTGTATATCCAGCAGTTGGCACAATGCCTGACACACAGTAGGCACCTAATAAATTCTTACTGTATACTATTATTATCCCCATTTTACACTTAAGGACATTGTGGCAAACAGAGGTTGAGAGAGCAGGATCATACATCTAGCCTCGGAGGCCACATCTGAAGGCAGGTCTTCCTGACTCCACGCTCAGAGCTCTAGCCACTGCACAACCTAGCTTCCTGAGACAAAGTTCCAACACCAACAACAGTAATTCACATTTATGTATAATACTTTACAATCTACAAAGCACTTTATAATGGCCATGTGGCTTGGCCATGCAGTGACATATGTACAGAGGATATTCAAAAAATGCTTAAAATTTCACCATGACATTTTTAAGGAACCAGTTTCAACCCAGGCCTCTGTGTGTGTGTGTGTGTGTGTGTCTGTGTGTGTGTGTGTGTGTGTCTGTGTGTGTGTAATATATATAGGGACTTTTGAAAAACAAAGAGAAGCCTTAAAGAGCTCATTAAAGTGGAACTGTTTATATTCCTACATGGAAAGATATTATGTATCTACAGAAATTTCCTACAAAAGAAGTTAAAGCATCTACAAACTATCTTATCCAGAGAATCATTCTCACTTTCAAGGTCAAACACTTCAAGTCTTATTTGAGCTTCTCTATATGTGGCAACCTCGATTAGATGTCAAGATTTTACAAGTTTGCTCTAGGAAGGAAAATAATGGCAAACAAGATTTCCAAGGAAATTATCTGTTCAGTCACATGTGCACAATAACTAGTTACTCTGGTTATTTCCTGTGTAAGTTGGGCAACTTTTTACTGGCTTACATCCAATGCTTACAAACATAAATTCTAATAAATAATATTCACATTACTTCTTGTCCCTTTACTTCAGTGACTTATAAGCACATTTCCCATTTGGAGGGCAAAAAAAAAAAAAAAGCCAGTACATTTGCAACTGAGAAAATATGATATGAAACTGCCCGATGCCATTTTTAGCTTTTCCCTCCCTAAGTTACTTATTTCCTACCTTAAACAATACAGTGGCAGTTGTGGCTGTGTTATTAACTGAAGAGCCTGACTGATAGAGAACAGATTAAAAATAACTATGCCAAACATTAGGAAAACAAAGCAATGAAGTACAAATATAAAACACAATTTTCAACAGGAATAGGATTCCTCCCCTTATCAGTCAAAGTAAAAAGGGGCATTGAGATCCACTGTCAGGAAATTCACCTGGCCTATGTAAAGATCTAGAGAAAAACACAGGATAAAAAATAAGGAGGCCTAATTGTTTTTTTGAGCTGACCTGAGAGATAATTGCTTTTTATACATGTACACACCATACTTTAGAAGTCCCTATCACTGTGAATCCTTTCCAGAAAGTTTTTTTAGAGAAGTAAAAATGGTTTTTATTTTTCTGTTAGTTAATTAGCATTGGAGCTTGAGCTATGTGAATTGGAGAATACTGTGCCTCTTGTCACAAATACTACACACACACATACATACATATATACACATATGTATGTATACACATATATATATATATATATACTAAAATATGCTCTTACATATTTTAGTAAAACCAGCAGTTGTTCGATCGGTTCTTTTTCAAAAATGAACTCAAAAGTAAAATTAGTCTTTTCACCAATCATCACTCAGCACTGAGCTTTGGCTACCTAATAATATTTGGGTTTTTTCACTCACCCAGACCATGAGTAAGTGGAAGGCCTCATGTGGGCTTGTCCAGATTCACGTGACAAAGAAAGCTCAGCTGAAATAAGCCCTTGTGACATTTTTAGGAACTGACTAAATGTAACTTTGTCTGTTATGTAAGTCCCCTTAAGGCTTACCTGTAGTACCTAGCATAATGTTGTCCTCCTGACAACAATAAACATTTTATTATGATGTTAATAATTGAAGATAATAAACACAGGGCCCATGTTTATTAATTCATTCTGTACTGTGCATGCATAGATGAGGGATTTAAGGATAAGAGAAAATTAATTCTGAGAAAAACAATACCATGAAACAATTTGGCTACATAAGACTCAAAGCAGGTGAGAGAGTACATTTACTGTTCCAAGACTATTGGCGAGCCCAAAGTACTATAAAATATAGTGATCTAATTCTAAACCTGGAAGAGGAAGAAAAATGAAATACAGCACTATGATCCACAGTTATTAAAAAAAACCAGAACACATTGTACAAAATAAAAGACATGGGGGACTGGTTTTTTATTGTGTTGCTATCTGCAATATTACATCACCTCAACTTCTTTCCTTCCTTCCTAGTACCATGTGCAATTGCTTCTGGCTTTTAATATGTAAAATGGTTAAGTTGGAACATTGAGAATGATAAGCACTTCTTTGAAGAAACATTCACAGGGACTTCTTAGAAATAGCCAAAGCAAGAAACTTCTCTACTTTACAAACACAGTAACAGCATGTTATTTTCTATGAAAAAACAAGCACTATAAGATTGAATTTGGCATGCAGAAATGTAAAATATAGAATCTGGCTCTGGAATACAGCACTAAAAGTTGGGGTATTATGGTAAGTCAAGTACCATGGAACTAAGGTAAGAGATAATACCTGTTTCATGGAACTTTCAACATAGGCTGCAATTATCTAAACTTTATTGAATTTCACCTTGATTACATTAAACGATTCATTGTATAAGTTAATGATTCTCTAACAGCCAACTGCATTATAGCATATTTATAAACACACATTCTCCATGTATTAAAATAAAAATTTGTTGATTTCAGTTGTGTTCATTTGCTGTTTTCTTGGAAAAAATAATGGAATGGTTTGCCGTTTCTTCTCCAGATCATTTTACAGATAAGGAACTGATGCAAACAGGTTGAAGTGATTTCAGGCCCAGTGCTCTATCAATTAAAATATGAATTGCCAGTTAATATGTTTAACATAACCTCTATTATGGAAAAAATTATCAAAGACAATTAAATAGATTTTTCAGATGTTATTTAAAATATTCCTATGACTGTAACTTTATTGGCACATAGTGATAAGTAAATTTTTAGAATGCTGTGCACTTTTTTCAAAACAGGTTGACAGATTCTGTCACGTTAAACAGTCAGCTGACAAAGATTTAGTTCTTTTTCTTATCTGATAACAAAAGATTTAATGGACAGCAAGTAGAATTTTACTTATCAGCAGAATTTCATAATGTCCCTAATTGCACCCCTCTTCCATGTATGGACTACCTCTTCCAAGAAACTGAAAATCTGCTCTATTATGCAAAAGGACCTATCATTGAGAATAGGGTTTGTTTTTGCTTTTTTATCCCCAAAGCCTAGACTAGTCCCCAGCACAGACATGGCATTAAACAAATGGCTACTGATTATTATCAAGAGATTTTAATTAAAGAATTCAAACAGGTTGGAGTCTGCTGGTTTGAGAACACGGATGGCCAGTATGTTAGGTATAAAATGTCAAGTCCTGTCTGCAGGACCCATACATTGCAGACAATATGTGGAAACTTCTACTTTGTAAATGTAAGCAATCTTGATAACCCAGTTTTTCAAATGGAATTTTTACCACCTGACAAAGTGGAACATAAGGAATCCGAGCCAATTCATAGTTCATGCCACCCTTGACCTAGTAGATGAGACTATGTGGTTGTCTAACAATATGTAGCTGAAAACTGTGAACGCAAACTCAATAAGTGCTTTGTTTCTGCTTTTGTATTGCAGGCTATATGAGACTTATTATTTGTGATGTAAGACAAAAAGATGGAATAAAGAACTTCTTTAGTGATGTCTATGATTTACATATAAAGTCTGCAATAAATCCATTTCATGAATCAAATTCACCCTTTCAATCAAGTACATTTGACAGAAAAGTTCATTTTCTTGGGAAGAAACATTTTCTGAGTACAGAAAACTTCTTGAATATGTGATATCATAATGAAGTATCTTCAAGAATGTATCCACTGTAACTAAGAGCCAACCAAGTCTACTATGTCTAGTTTGGCTCTCCAGACCTCCACAAATTAACCTCCTTGCTAGTCAGAAAGACAATAAATAGGGCACCTTTTTTTGTCATTTCTGCAGATGATCCAAACAAAATAACTTGTACTTTTGAAAAATACTGTATTTATAAAGAACACCATGTGAAATGACCTGACAATTATTTTTGCTTCTAAAAATTGACTGGAAGACTACTTTGACTAGTTTAATATAGTCTTCTTAATTGAACTATAAATTAGGCAAATGTCATACTGTTGATTTGGTTGACAGATCTCAAAATGAAATAAAAAGATGGCTCACCACAGGAAATAAATCTACAGCAAATCCATGGATTTTGATTTATAAATATAAGGATTGTTGTTGTAAAGCTAGATAATATTCATAGTACTGAAGAAAAGTTGTTTTTATTCATCAAATTTTGTTTTAGGTATTTATCTGTGATAGTATCAAGTATCAAGAGTAGTCTGGTAATAGTTCCAAAAAAGATAGAAAACTTAGATCATGTATATAAATGTGATTCTACCTATAAATGAAATGAAGTGGTTGCTGGGATAAAATGCTAAGTATGTAAACAGTACACATTTGCATAAGGTTTATCACTGTTATTTATGTGGAATCTTGAATCTCTATGTTGCAATGTTTTCTTTCCTCAACAAAAGTAACATGAATGATAACTGTATTTTCTTTGGATAAATTACAGTTCCATACTTTTGTGAAGGTATGAGTTATTTGTATAGCTTAACTTTCAAGAATAATCTGAATTAAAGTTTGGCAGTCTAATAACATATAGGCTAAAACCAGGAAAGTTGACTAGGGTTTTTTTATTTCATTTTTCTTTTTTGGTGAGGTAATCAGGGTCACACAGCTAGTAGGTGTCAAGTGTCTAAGGGTAGACTTGAACTCAAGTTCTCCTGACTTCAGAGCCAGTGATGTATCTACTTTGCCACCTAGCTTCAGGGAGGTGGGGGGAAGTCGTGATGAGCCAGCCATTTTTGTATTATAGAAAGTACAGAATCTTTTTTCTATAAATTATGTGTTCTATTTATAAACAGATGACATGTTCACAACAAAATAGTTTCTGCAAATGTCTAAAAAACTATTACTGAATTTGGTATAATAAAAATTCAGACAATTATTTTTTCAATTAGAAACTGCTTGATGGGAATATTCTCAGGTATTTATCCATGTACATGTTTACTACAGTAACCCCTATAACCATGGATTTAGAGACAGAAGGGTCCTTTCCTTTGAGGTCACCTAATTCAGCCTTCTTATTCAACAGCTAAAGAAACTGGGATCCAGAAGTTGCTCCAGATTACATACACATTAAGTAGCAAAGTCAGGATTTGCTCTTAAATCAGTATTTTTTTCTTGGTAAAGAAATGCCTTTACCAAAAAGTGAAAAAAGAGAGAGGCAAAGTAGACAGAAAGGAGATTATGATTGGAAAGCTGTCCACACAAAAGTGAAGTATCCCCTCTGGGCTTGCTGTGGCACATAAATAAGCAATTCACACTTTCACTAACAAGTTGGATCCCCAGGGGGGTGGATGCTCTTACTCTCAGGATTCCAGAAGTAACTCTTGGGGTGACTAGCCTCCTATCACTGTAGCTCAGAATCATGTCTCTTCTTAACAATCAGCTAAGAGACTCAGTTTTTTAGCAAAAATATGTATTCCGATGATATAAAAAAAAATAGCCACAAAACATTTCCCCCCAAACTTGGGATACTGACTCCCATAAATACACCCAGAGTGGGGACAGGGAGAGAGGGAGAGAATGGGAACAGTTTTAAAGCACACTGATAAGGAGGAGCACAAGCATAGGAAATATCTATAGCTAAAGAAGGTAATCCAGATAGCCCTTAAAGAAGGTAAAGAAGGGCCTGGATGTCTTTTTTTCTCAGAAGAGTCCTCCCATTGCTTGAGGCTGGTTGTGGTGTGACTTCTGGGTTAACTCTTCAATTTGAAGTAGCAGTCTTTCCCCACCTTCTGCCAGGGTGTAATGATAAACAATCAATGAACATTATTAAGCACCTACTGCATGCCAGGGAGTGTGCTAACACAGTCCCTACCCTCAAGCAGCTCACAATCTAGCAGGGGAGACAAGAAGCAAACAAATCTTTACAAACAAGCTATATAAAGAAATCGTAGGAAGCAATTAAAAGAGGGAAGGCACTAGAATTAGAGGAGATAGGAAAGGTTGCAACAGAAGACTGAATTTTTATTGGTACTGGAATGAAGTCACACAGGCTGGGAGGTAAGAGGAGGAGAGAATTTTCCAGGCACAGAGAGAAGTCAAAGAAAATGCCAGGAGTCAGGAGATGGAGTATCTTCTTTGTTGAACTACAACGATGCCAGTGTCACTGGATAAAAGGACATATGGCAGGGAATAATGTGCAAGAAGATTGGAAAAGGAGGTAGGGAGAGGGGAGTAGGTTATAAAGGAATTTGAATGTCAAAGAGAGGATTTTGTATTTGATCCTGGAGGTGATAAGGAGTTAATGGTTTGTTGAGTTGGGAGGAAAAGAACTGACGTGGTCCAGTTTGAACTTTAGGAAAATCACTTTGGCAACTGAATAGAGAATGGACTGAAGCAGGGAGACACTTGAAGCAGGCAGACCTACCATCAGGCTATTGCAATAATCCAGGTATGAGGTGATGAGGGCCTGCACTAGACTGGTGGTAGTATCAGAGGAAAGGAGGAGGTGTATTGGAGAGTTATTGCAAAGGTGAAAACTACAGGCCTTGGAAATAGTTTGGATATGGGAGGACAGAAGTGGGGGTCATGAGTGAAAGTAAAAGGGGAGTACATCTAAGTTGCAAGCCTGAGGAAATGGGAGGATGCTATTGCCCAACACAGTAATGGAGAAGTTAGGAAGGGATGGAGGGCTTAGGGGGAAAGATAATGAGTTTCATTTTGGATTTGTTGAGTTTAAGATGTCTACAGGACGTATAGTGCAAATGTCTGAAAGGCAGCCGAAGATGTGAGGATGGAGGTCAGCAGAAAGTTTAGGACAGGATAGGTAGATCTGAGAATCATCAACAGAGATGGTAATTAAATCCAAGGGAACTTATGAGATCACCAAGTGAAGTAGTATAAAGAAAAAAAGATAAGAACCCAGGACAGAAATGGGTAGGACATATACTGCTTAGAAGGCATGACCCGGATGAGCTCCAGCAAAGGAGTCTGAGGTAAGGAGAAGAATGGTGTTTTAATAACCTACAGAGACTATCAAAGAAAAGGTGATTAATTTCTTCAAAGGCTGCAGAGAGGTCAAGAGGATTAAGAAATTGGCTTAGGCAATTAAGAGATTACTGGTAATACTGACTTCATTCTTCTGAAGGGTTCCTAAATCTAGGATTAACAGAACACCTTGTCTTTGACTCTCTCAAAGCCTTACTGCTGAGGTTTATCACCTCTAGCCAGGAGATAGGTTAGCATTTGCTCAGCAGTCCTCCCTTCTTCAGAAATGGTGGCCCAGGGTAAGGGACCAAAACTTTACAAAAAATGATAAACGGTGCCATGCTTCCCAGATCCTAGTTGGGTCTATGCAAGTAAGTGTCTGGGAACAAAGCAATCCAGGCCTTGAGGAAGGTTCAAGGTCCCAGTAACTTCTCATTAAGTACTCAGCCCCCCAAACTAAAGTATGAAAAGTTTCCTTTGCATCTGAAAGACTTTCTCCTTTATACATGAATGTCTCTGTCCCTTACCATCTTCAGTCTTGCTTAAGATTACACAGCCTACAATCTCACTTGAGGAAGACAGGAAATGAAACTAAAGACAAGAATTAATGAGAGAAGAAAATGGCTCCTCCTCTTTCTGTTGCTAGGAGAGTTTTGGCAAGAATTTGGTAACAATGGAGATGAGAACTGCATCCTTTGGGGGTCCCAAAAAGATGCATTGAGGTTTAACTAAATTGTGGATGGAGTTAACAAGATGCCATAGGAAGATCAGAACACAGTTTTCAAATGTGTAGACTGCTCCAACAGCGTGTGGTTCGTGTTAAGTCCTTCCCATTAATGCTATCTTCCAAAGTCCGTAGGTCTCAACAATGCTGCTCTCTCCTGTCATTTTTACTGACTACAGCTATTCCCAAGTGTCACAGGGCTCTCCATCATTACTCTCCACAACTCTCCTTCCTGAAACTCTCCTCAGTTTTTCAGAGGGTAGACCTATTCAGTCACTCCACTTTGTCCTTCATAACCTTTCTTCCTATACTTCTTCCTTCCTGAAGCTCTTTTCTGCTACTCTACCTGCCACTTCCCTTCATTTAAAAAAAGATTTTAATTTTTTTAATCAATAAGCACTTATTTGGGCTTTATCTCAACTCCCTCAACACTGAAAAAATAAACATAAAAAACAAAATTTTGTAATAAGTCTGTATAGTCAAGCTAAACTAATTCCGATATTGGCCATGCCCAAAAAGGTACATCTCATCCTGCCTTTCTGGTCCACTGCTTCTCTGGCTAGAAGTGAGTAACATTCTTTGTCATCAGTCCTCTGCAGTCATGGCTGGTCTGTCCACTTATCGGAGATCTAAAGTCTTTCAAAGTTAATCATTTTTACAATGTCGGTGCTTTAACATAAACTGTTCTCCCAGCACCGCTCATTTGCACTCTTCATTAGTTCATGAAAGTCTTTTCAGGTATTCTTGAAAGACAACCCCCAAGAGAGTCAGCTTGTGACCCGCATGTTCACTGTCTTCCACAGTTCTGGCATCCTCCTCATCCCCCAGCAAACTGCTCACTACTTTAAGAGGAAACTAACTCCCAAAAAAGTTTGTAAGGAAAACAGGTCAGGTATGTATACAGCTTTAAAAACATCACACATTTAGACAAATAGGCCTTTGTTATTAAGGAACCTTATACAGGTTAGAAATCTTTCCAAAGCTAGGTGCAAAGGTTCTTAACCCTTTTTGTAAAGGTTTTGTAAAAACAAACAAACAAACAAACAAAAAAACTACAGTCATGGCCTTCTTTGGTAGTTTAGTCATTTAAGATTACAAAGGAAATCAATCATCCTGAAATAAAGATGCATTTTTTTCCCATTCAAATTCATAGACCCCTTGAAATGTCCATTGACCCATTAGAAATTCATGAACGCAAAAGGAAGAACCTCTAGGCTAGAAGAATGCTCTCTCCTCTTACCTCACAAGCAGATTCCTCTCTCCTGTTCCAAGTAAAGATCACTGTAGTTAATTACCACTTGATTCCTCTTTCTCATCACCTAGATGCTATGGCTCCTACTTACGTCAGCAACACCTGTTGGATCTTAGGAAAGCTACCATCTCTCTCTCTCTCTCTCTCTCTCTCTCTCTCTCTCTCTCTCTCTCTCTCTCTCTCTCTCTTTCTCTCTCTCTCTCTCTGTCTCTCTCTCTCTCTCTCTCTCTTTCTCTCTCTCTCTCTCTGTCTCTCTCTCTCTCTCTCTCTCTCTCTCTCTCTCTCTCTCTCTCTCTGTCTCTCTGTATCTCTCTCTTCCTCTCCCTCTCCCTCCCCCCATTATCCTTCTATCTTTGATTTTCCTACAGGGCAGCTGGATGGAATTATTCTAATAAAAAATTCAAAAGGCTACTTCCCAAAATATCTAGAAAAAGGAATGAAGAAAAAACCGACTTCTAATGGTTTGGCCCACAAGTCTAGGAGAAAAAAAGGTTTGTAATAAATCAACAAATATTTATTAAGTGTGCCAGGCCCTGTGCTAGGTACTAAGGAAACAAATACAAAGAATGAAATCATTCCTATTCAGAATGAGGTTTTAAATGGTAACGAAAACAAGTATATTTAAAAATATATGCAACATATAAAGTGAATACATATATGCACATATATGTATGTGTATATATGTGTGTGTATATCCATACATACACACACACACTCAACATAGTTAAGTACAACAGTTTGGGAGGCAGAGTCTTAGCAGGTGGAAGATTCAGGAAAGGTTTTATGCATAAGATGTTGTCCAAACTACAAACTATAAGGTGGATATAAGGAGGGAACGAATGGAGTGTCCTTTGAAGAAAAAGAAAGCCAGTTAGGCTGGATTACAGAGTGAAGAAGGGGGAGTGACATCCAATGAGGCTAGAAAAATACATTTGGACCAGGTTGTGTAAGAATTCAAAGGTTAAACATAGGAGTTCATTGTCTAGAGGCAATAGGGAACAACTGGAGCTGTTTGGGTAAGGAAGTAGTGATCAGGTCTGCAATAAAAGAAAATTATTTTGACACTACTCCATAGGGAGTGCTTGAATGGTAAGTGCCTTGAAGTAGCAAGACAATGAGGAGGCTGCCTTGTAACAATCTGAGTAAGAGGTGGTGGGGACCCGAATTAAGGTGGTAGGTATGAGAGTAGATAGAAGTATTTAGATGTGGGGAAAGTTATAAAGGTAGAAACATCAAGATGTAGCAATTGACTGGATATATGGTGTGAAAGGAGGGTCAATGAGGCCAAGATTAAGAACTCAAGACAATGGAAGGACAGAAATAGGAATGTTAGGAAGAGAAGGGTTTAGGGGGAAAAGATAATGAGTTTGGTAGATAAGGAGTAGACATGTTAATTTTAAGATACCTCCAGAACATCCAGTTTAAAATGTCCAAAAGAGGCAAGTTTGAAGGCATTAGGGAAGGAACCAATTGACAGGGAGATATAGTAGATTTAAGAAAGAAAGGGATGATTGAGGATGTTGGGGAAGGCAAGAAGGAATAGGATCAAATGTACATATAGAAAGATTGGCCTTGGCAAAGAGAAAGGTCATCTCTTTCTCAGACACTGGGAGAAAGGAGGAGAGAGTGGGAGATGAGATTAAGGACTTTGAGATGAAAAAAATGGGAGAAGAGACAGGTCTTATCAAATGGTCTCAATTTTTTCATTAAAGTAAGAGGCAAGGTCCTTGGAGACCTTGGAGAAAACAGGAAGGAGTAGGAGGTATTGGGCCTTCTGGAGGGAAGAGAAGGTTCGAATAGCTTCTGTGGAGAGTCAATTAGAGAGAAATAAAAGGACTGTCTTGCTGCAGTGAGGGCCCAGTTGAGGCTGGATAACACAAATTTGTAAAGTAATTTATAAGAATGACAAAAAATGAAGTGATTTTTTGCCATCCTAGATGAAACTTTTCCCATATCTTCTCAACAGTGTAAGCCACTCACTAATCTGTAGTGGTAAAATGACAAACCATGCTTCTTTAGCAGAGCAAGTAGGACATTCATGTTTAGTGAAAGAATAAATGAAAGACTTTCAAATTATACTTTCTCTAAGTGTTCAATAAATGACTGATTTTTGCTTTGATTGTAACTCTTAGCAGATGAAAGTATATTTGCATTTCAAGGATTTGCTTTAATTGTTTACTCAAATACACCAATGGATTGGTGATGGCATCATTTTGGATGTTCCCTCTGACCATGCAGATCACAAGCCAACCATTCCTGCCCCATTTGGTCATGTCTTCTCAAAAATCCACCCCAGAAAGTCCAACCAACATTCTGGAGGCTTCCCATGCTTTCTCCTGAACTTGAAAGAATATCTGTCTACGTGTCATCCCTTTTTTCTCTCCATATAATCTTCTATCATATCATATTTTTTTTCTATCATATATATATATATATTCCATAATCTTTTTCTATCATCTATTTCCTTAATGACATCATCATTTGCTAAATGTTACATTCTGCTCATAACCAGTATGCATCTCTCCACTGCCTTCACATTTTACACCAAGAAGCTAGGCTCCAGTATTTTCTGATAACACCCACTTCCTTAGGTTTTCATTACTATAAAAGTCTACTGAGTAATCTCTCTGTCTCTGTGCCCATCCCTTTTATTCCATCCTAAAATTCATTTATTCCTGCTATGTCCTAAAAGCACTAATTTCATTTTGTAAAAATCCCTGTTACCAGCATCCCTCCAGTGCTTACAAGGAAAAGTCCAAAATTCAAAGATCTCCATTTTCTGGTCTCTGATTCTGTATTTGGCCTTATCTAGAATGACAGTCAAACAAAGATCCTTAGCACTAACTGAAGTTTTACCTCTTCCAGACTATAAACCTCTGCTACTATTCCCTCCTCCCTCCTCCCTTCTTCCCCTCCCCAGTATATCAGCCCTCCCTCACTCAAATCAAAGTCAACTGCAAGTCATGTCACCATCTTGATGTCATGGTCCTCTTCTAGAATGAAGGACAAACACAACAACACAACCAGTATATATACGCACTTAGGGTTCTATCCAAATCCTACAACATAAGCCCTATTTCTTCTAAGAGGTTTTCCAAGACTGCTACACTGTTTGCAGAACAATGCTTCAACATGGAACAACACTTAATGATATATAAATTTTCTGTCTTGTTTTGACTCTCCAATTCTAAGGTCTTGAAGGATTAACAACATGATGTGTTGGGAAGAAAACTGCATTTGGAATCAGAGGACGTGTGTTCAAAATCCAGTTCTGTTATTTCAGATATACATATATATATATATATATATATATATATATATATATATATACACACACACACACACACACACACACACACACACACACACATATATGTGTATGTGTATATACACACATACGTGTGTGCGTATAACCTCTGGCAAGTTTCTTGACCTCAGTTTCCTCCCCAGAAAGATGGAAGTTAGACTAGACAATTCCTTCCAGTTCTACATCTAGGATCCTATAAATATTCTCAAGTTCTTCCATTGAAGTCTTGTGATGCCTCATGGTAGCCTGAAGGTGACCCTGAGTTCCCAAAGGCTACCCCAACAGGGCCTAGGCTTTAGCAGTTTCTATGAGAACACTTTGTTCTACAACAACAATGGCTATGAAGGCAGCTGAAGCAGGTGCTATGAAGCGCTTAGAGCCTGGTCAGGCATGGAAGATACCAAGGTCATCCACCGAATCCCAAGCCATCAACAGTTGTTCTGACTTTTGTCCTGCCACTGGACTTCAGTAACTTGGAAAAGAGTGAGGCTGATGACTTTGTGCAACTCTGCCTCACTGAAGTCCAATTTACACACAAGCCAATCCATCACCCTGTGATACCACTGGTCTTCTTCAAAAATGAAAGACCAACAACACCACCAGGTCACAAAGGCTTCAAATAGAGGCTGGTGACCTCCATCTACTAATATGCACCAGTCGCTAGAATAGTGGAATACCAATGAAATCATAGATTTTCAAAGGAAGTGGCTTCTAAAACCCCATCTTCAATGTCAAGCCTTTCTTCTGTCAATTATTTTTACATACAGATTGTATATATTTATTTGCATATTGTCTCCCCCATCTGAGCTCCTTGAGGGCAAGAGCACTCTTTTGTTTACTTTTGTATCCCCAGTCCCTAGCACATAGTAGGCAATTAATAAATGATTATTGATTAATTGATTGATTGAAGTAAACTAAAGTCACTGTGAATAACTGTCCTTTTAATTATCTACTATACTTAAAATCAAAGCAAAACACACACACAAGGTAAACCTTATGTCAAATATAGATAGATGCAAAACAAAGCTAGATTTGCACATAAATGATTTACAGAAATATTTATCATTTATAAAATGCAGTGGTATGAGTTAACTTTACTGATCTGTGATCCATACATTTTGAAGAGGACTATTTTAGTAAGGAGACATTTCTAAGAAAGTGAGTGGGGAGGGGGAAGAAATTGAGGCAAAGATTATTTGATTCTCTTTAATTAGGCTCAAACTAAAATCACTTTATATTAATAACTTGGCACAGCTAAGAATAAAGTACTCATAAGTGTTTATTCTTTAAAGCAAACTCTTTGACATGGATTTTACACTGAAAAAACTATAGTAGTCGGTGTTCCATATTATAAAGAGTATATGAAAACATTAAGCATTTGGATTTGGATTTTAAAAACACAAGCACATAATACTAAGAAAATGAGAGGGCTAGAACACTGCTTAAGTAATCCACCATATAATACTCCTTAGGTAGGCATAATTCTATTTCTATTTATATGTCAAGGAGGCTCACATGATATGGACATTCCCTAACTGCAACCTACAAGAAATTTTCAAAGAAGAATAATAGTTACCCATAAAATTCATTCACTTATTCATGCCATTTATTTAACAGTCCATTATTAGATTCCTTTGGTAAGGCTACAAATCTGCGTTAAAAAAACCCAGAATTAAGTCAGCCAACTAAATATCTGTAGTCCCATATCTAATTTACCAAGATCATATGAAGTAAAATATTAAAGTGAAAACAATTTAAGCAGTGGTTCAAAGAGGAAAAATGCCTGGAAACTAGAGTTGTAGCTAATATTCTTCAGGCTGCCATCATTACCCATCTCCATGAAAGAGAAACCACAGTATTATTTTAAGAGATGTTTGTTTTCTTCTTAAACAAAATTTAATGTTTATAAAGACTTGTGGAGATAAAAAATATAATTTTCTTTTAGCAGCTTTAAAGCCTTTAAAATTTTTTATTTAAAAATAATTTTAGCTAGATTATAGGTATCAAAAACAATGTTTTAATAAAATATTTTCATTGCTTATACTTCTATTAATACTCTGATTATATCTCTGAACATGCTGCAAGAGAATGTTTTCAAAGATAAACTGCAGGTAGCATCTGGAAAATGCAACAAAAAAATGGACTCCTTTCTATTACAGTTAATAACATAACTAGATCTTTAAAAACAGTGGAACTTAATATATAAGAAAAAAGCAACTGAAGCATCAAAACCACCAAGGACCAGTCACAAATTCATTCTAAGTCAACCACATACCTGGAAGATTTTCAAATGAATAACTAACTTCCAAAGCTGGTTTAATAGGTTTTGAATGAGGTGTTACTACATTCCAGCATGAAAGTAAACAATAACCCACATTCTAATAATACCCCAAGCAGACTCCTACCCCTAAAGATGTTGAATTTAAGTCAACATTCCCTGAAGACCACATTTGAAACAAACAAAGTCCATTAACAATCTGAATGCTCTACTAAAGTAAGTTTGAAGTTAAGGAAATTAGACCTGCCCACATGGGTCAAATTAAATGAAGATTTCAGGTGATTAGCCAGCTTTAGTCATTTAGAGAGGGAGAAAGACTGGAAGACTGGAAGTAAGAAAAAGGTACTGCCTATATTATTCAGGTGGTTCGTCTGTATTCATACAATTTAATAGAGAATTACTAAACTAAACTTTGCTCATTTTCCTTAGTCAAGATTCGCTAAGATATTAGCCATGTTCTTTTTTTCTTTTCTTTTCTATTTTTAGTGCAGCTGATGAAAGATCTTATTTTGCTAACACAGAGAGACAACAGTGATGTAGTGGGAAAAGTCCTGGATGAAGAGATAGAGAATATGGGTCCCACGTTTCTGGGTGACTTACTTTGTACTTTGGACAAGTTATTTAGCCTGTCTAAATCTACTGTTTTTCCATCTATAAATTTAGGGGGTTGTCTTCAATGAACCCCAGGTCTCTTCAGATCATATAAACACATCAGACAATCTGAACAACATGCTACATGAAGAAGGAAGGGGATTGCCAATTATGGTTCCTGAAGCTGGAGGGGTAGAAGCCGCCAGGGAGAGGCCAGGAGAGCTGGACGTTGTCAACCCACCCCACCATTGTCTGGAGATGCTCAGACAGTGCATATGGCAGATATAACGGGACATTTTCTTAGTTCATCAGTTTCCAAATGTCTGCTTGTCTTCTGAGGGGAGTCTAATGGGTTGTATTAGCATGCTTATATGTTTCCGTATCTGTTCTGAGCTCTTGTGATTCCTTTGTATCCTATTCAAGATCCTATTTTCTGAGAGGCAAAATAAGGATTGTCTAATAACTAATATACATGTGGCATACTGAATGCTTGTACATGATTTCAAGACTCTGCTACTCCAAATTTGAGGAAAATCAGTTACCAACTATACCTACAATTATTCTAGGGACTTTATCCCAGAATAAAACTCCAAAGTGAAGGTAATTATTTATTTATTTTATTATTATTATTAGTTTATTTGTTGTCAGTTTCTGCAAATACTTCCAGAAGTATTAGATTTTCTCCCCCTCCATTCCCCTTCCCTCCCCAAGACGGCATACAATCTTATATGGGCTCTACACATACATTCTCATTAAACACATTTTCACATTGGTCATGTTGCGTAGAAGAATTAAAATGAATGGGAGAAGAAGGTAATTATTTAAAAGAGAAATTCATCCTTTTAGATCAGGCTCCAAAGATTGGTTCCAATCTGTACAAGGCCAGAGTCTTTGTAGAAGGCCTCACAGCCCAAGTTACCTTACTATATATACTTTGCATCTGGCTTATCTGTGTATATCATGCTCCTTAAAGACAGGTACCATTTTGGTTTTTCGTCTTTGTATATTCATATACATTATGTAACATAGTACCCAACACATAGTAAATGCTTAGTAAAAGTCTGATCAAATGAGTCTACAACAATTTATTATCAAGGCACTATTAGAATTAGACAATTACAAATTTGGAGGGGATAGAAGAGATCATCTAGTTCAACTCTTACACATTTCCCAACTAAAACATTCCAAGCTATCATCAAATCTCTGCTTAAGACCTCCAGTAATAATAAATTTTCTTTCTTCTGCGGCCCCACCCACCACCACAACACACTTTTCCACTTTTAAGCAACTCAAATTGTTTGGAAATTTTCCCTTATATCAAGTCAAAATCTTTCTCCTAGTAACTTTCATAAGAGTTCCCACCAAAGTGATCTGATTCCTCATCAAAGCAATGATTAGTTCACTCATCAGCAATTCAAAAAAATTCACTTGAACAGGATTTGTCTGCTATTTTTAATATTTTAATAATCTTAGAATAAAGTATATTTACCCAAAGGGAAAGAATCCACTCGTTTAAAATTGTGACGATAATCTAGAAAATGAATTCCATTCACAGTGCAAATAAAGTTGGCTCATCAATTTTTTGCCTAGTAATGTCATTGATTAATGGACTTGCTCAAAAATTATACAAGATGAGAAGTTAAAGGGTAAGTTGTAATGTGTAGCACTGTAGGGAGTAACTACGTCCGTTAAGATCATGAATTTATTTGTTTTTTAATAATGTCATGAATACAGTGTAACCAAACCCTTCAAGAAGGTCCAAAAACGTCACCATAAAAAAGTCAATTCCTCAGATGAAAGGTTTACCCCACACCCTACCTCCTACCCCCAAGTCTAGTTTATTTTTAATACTTAGACAACTAGAGAATTGTTTTGACAGACACCTAGCAAGACGGGAAAGCAAGTGAAGGAGATCCAAGCCTGTATCGACCAACCCCCACGGCCCAAATAACAGATGACTTGTATAGGATGGCTCATCCCATCTGCCATGTTAAAAAAAGGAAAAAAAATAACCCTGGGTCAAGTAGGCAATAGAAAAGTTATGGAGAGGGAGGAATCTTTGCCCTCATAAAAATGAAAATACAAGAAGAAATAGAGAATAGAAGGAGACATAAGGATGATAACTAACAAGTCACGATGAGCACAATATAAACTGAAATTCATTTTTAAGTGTAAATAGTGCAAATCTAAGTTTAATGTATTTTTTTAAACTGTGCATTTTTTTCAAGATTAAACTTTCTCAGGTCAAGATAAAGGCATAACTTTTGCTTTTATGGCCTGAATTTTTGTCCCTGAGGAACTTAACTCCCCTTTATAACACTGTACCTATAAAACAAAGTATTTTTTGTAATTGTCTCATCCAAATTGTTTTAACAATACCATTTAATGAGGTTGAGTGGAGACATGCCTGTGCTCATTCCCCAAGCAGCATTTGAAAATTTTTTTATATAAAAGTAATATGTTTGCACATCACAATGGAGTCACTAAAGAGACAAAAATGTGCAAAGTACATGTGGTTAAGATGGAAGAATGCTTGTGTAATGAAGCACTATTTTTTTTTCACTCTCAAACTGAACTCTAAACACTGGTAGAGACTATAAAATAACCAAGGGAACAAGAGCAGTCTATAGGGTACTGCTCCATGGAACACAAAATAACAGAGTGTGATCAAAATGAGACACTGAGCAATCTTATCCCATCCTCCCCCATAATGCTCACAGCTGGGCAGAGGAAGAACATGTGAACATATGCTCCTATACTTCCCCCAGGATATCTCTGTAGCAGCAGGGGTAGACTTCAATATTTCTTATTCTGCTCCTTCGGCTGCTTCAAACTGCCTGAGAGTCAAAAAGACGAGTGGAAAGTTTCCTTCCCCTTCCTCAGAGCCCCTCAAATTTTTGTACCTTCAGTGTGTCACCCTAGAAGAAAAAGATACAACTTGGTAAATTTTGGTCTATACTTCTGCAATAAGGACAGTTAAGGTAGAGGAATCTAGAACTTGCTGATGTTACCAAGAAACATTAAGGAACTCGAATACATTCCTCAATGGCAAGAGAATTGCCCAGGATGGATGCCACAGTAGGAAGAGTGAAGCTAAGGTTTCCCATAATATGATCAAGGTTCATCATGGAATTAACCTATGGGTTAATTTTGGGGCAAAAGTGGAGCACATAGACAGAAAGGACGAGACAGCTGAAGGACAAGGAAGAAAGAAATTATTAAAGGAAAAATAATTTAGCCATAATGGTTTAAAGGTAATATTAAGTATGTTTATAAGTTAGCACAATGAATGTGGGATTGTCATTTGGCTTGTCATTTGATCTAACTTTCTCTGATTTTCTGAACAACATATCTTACCACCAAAAAAAGGAAGAAGAACTGAGAAACTGCAGATTTGGAATATTTGTCCAAAATTAAGTTGAAAGTTTACATCTTGCTTGAAACAATGAAAACAGTTTAATCTTTTAAAGAAAGCAATAAAAGGATACTAATTTTATTGCTGAATTTTCACAGCATCACTTACAGTTTATCTTTGAAATTAATACCAAGGAGTATTCAGGAGTACATACAGAAGTATAATCAAGGAAAATATTTTATGATAACCATTTGCCTTCTAAATGCCGACTGTCATCCTGATTGGTTTTAAAAGTGAGCTGTTCAAAAAAAATGTTATTTTTAATCCCTCCCCAAAAAACTTACAAACCTTAAATATTTCTTTAAAGGAAAAGCAAACATTTCTCTTTTTTAACATTTTCACTGAGCCTTAATAAAACTTTCTCTTATATATGTACACATAACATGTATGTATTCTATAATATACATGTTATAACACATGTTATATATGTATGTTGTGTTGTGACATGTGTGTGTAACATATGTGTCATATATACATATACCCACCTTTCAGATATAGATGTCTAAATGGAAAAAAAATTTTGAAATCATTTTAGTCAATCAAATAAAATGAATTACTGCTGTTTGTGAAAAAGAACCTGTCAGTGTGAATTTTCTAGGTTGACGGGATGAAGTGAGTCATTATGGTATACTGGAAGGGGTGCTAGATTTGGAATTAGAGGATCATGACTTGATTCCTACTTATTTCTGTGTGACCTTGGAAAACAAACATTTCTTAAAATAATGCTATGATTCCTCTTTCATGGAAGTCTGTGGACTATCTCCCTATTCCCAGAGAACACACTACTGTGGCAATTCTCTCATAACACTCCAAGATACTTAAGTGTTTCTTCTATCCCAGAGGTCACATTTCCATAAAAGAAAATAACTTGAATAGAACTGGTTATTTCTGCAGAAGCACTGTCACTTCCTGTAGGCAGAAGCTTTAGAGCTTGGTCATCCTTTAGGACAGCCACCCTGTACATGCTGCTAACTTGCCCTATCAAATAAAAGGAATAGGGCTATGAGGAAAGGCAGTAGCATAAAAAGTTCTCCTAAGGCCCCAGCCAAATGCTTCTCTCTGTGAAGCTGTGAAGCCCCCTGTGTAGGAAAAACCATGGTGTCTTTGCCATGGTGGTAACATATAAAAAGCACAAAACTCACTTGGAAATAATAATAAAATAATAACAGCCCATTTCTCTAGGGCTTTGCAAGAGATTGTCTCCAAAAAATTCTGGGAAAGAGGGAAAACAGCAGAAAGTAAGCTCTTTGAGGCCAGAGACAATTTCTTTTCTGGTTTTTTTTTCTTCGTATTCTTAATTCAAATAGAAAACACAAGAGGGAGGCAAAGGAGAGGCTTTCTTGCCACTTTTTAGTCCAAAAGGGACTATATCCTTATATCCTTACAACTTCCCATGCTTCCAATGCTAGCTTATTGCTATTATTTTTTTCAGAAGTTGCGTATTTGAATCGATAAACTGTCTGTAAACTCTACATTAATAAATGAATAAATGCAGGATTTGTTCATAATACCTTTATTGTAAACTTCAGTTCTCTCTCCATTCTAGCTTACCTCCTACCATACCCCACCAAAATGGGATATGCTCAGAACTTTCAAGGAAATATTTTGTTCTTTTCATGGTGAGCACCACTCTACATATTAGAAGAAACTCTGCTTTGTCATTCTAAATCATAAAATCCCTGAGTTGAAATGAGTCTCCTTTGTTTTCTGGTCCAATCCCCACTCCACCCCACTGAAGCCTGAATCAATCTTCTCTACAAACACCCCTTAAAAGTCCTCATTTGGCCTGAAGAATCTCAAAAAATGTGAGTTGGAAGGAACTTCAGGTGTCCTTTGGTTCAATCCACACTAAGAATTCCCTGTACAGCCTCCAGGCCTCCCCACTTCTAAAAAGCAGCTAATTAATGTTCTTTTGCATTAACTATAGTGAAGACCACCCCAAACCCTATCCTCAGGAATTGATAGAAATCAATAAAACCTTAGTGCTTGAAAGGGACCTTTACAGATGAGTCAGCCACAGTTCAAAGCAGTTGTACCTCACAAAAAGCTCAAAATAATTCTTTTTGTCAGTCAACAAATATTAAATATTTTCCATGTAAAACGCACTATACCAAGTACAAGAGAAATTGGAAGATGAGTGCATTTTCTTAATCTAGACTTCCAGAGTGGGAAAGGAATTCATTGATTGCCTAGTCTAATGTCAAATGCAAAAGCATGAACTCTCATCTACCCTTCAGCCATGACAAGAGGTTATCTCTATCCATTGTTGAACACTTCTGTGATGGGCAGCTCATTATCTCACTGGAAAGTCCATTCTATTTTCGGATAGTTCTGTAAGTAGATTCTTCCTAATACAGCTCCTGTAACTGCTACCCATTGGCCCTCTTTCTACCCTCAGAAAACATAAGAGAATAAATATAGTCCTTCCATAGGACAGTCCTTAATCTGTTACAAAAGTCTTCTCCAAGGTGAATATCGACTGTTCCATCAACTGATCCCCAGGACAAGGATCCTTATCCATTTAATTCAAGTAACATACATCTCAATTAGTAATCAATAAACACTTATTAAGTGCCTACTATGTTCCAGTTATTGTGTTAAGCACTGAGGATACAAAAAGAGAAAAAAAACAGTCCCTGACCTCAAGGAGTGCACAATCTAATGAGAGTATCTTATATTTGTAGTTTTACTCAAAGCCCTGGCCCAAGATTCTGCAAATACCACTGACATGAAATGAAATATGATTTGGCTCCCTCTCATACCCTTCCCAATACAAAAGGATTAGCTACTGCTTCAGTGAATTAAAGGGGAAAAGTGAGTCTAAATATAACATTACTTGGAAAATAATTGTATATTAAGGTTCTAGCACCTAAATTGTAAAGGGAGGAAACAAAGCAGAGAAAGAAAACCATAGACCAATATCCTAATGAATATTAACAACAAATTACCAATATTAGCAAGTAGACTACAACAACATTATAGAAAGATTGTACATGATGACCAGTTTAGGCTTATATAATGAATGAAGGGTTGGTTCAACGTAATGAAAAAAAATTGACCATCCACTAATATGTTACTGAAGCAACTGCTACTACTACAGAAAAGTTAGTGGAAACAGCACCGACATAGCCATAACCCATAATGCAAAGTAACTTTTCATTGTTACTGAAAAAAGCAACGATATGTTAGACATCTTACTTTGGTATGATAATTTCTACCAAGAGTAAGCTACTAATAGTAAAAACAAAACAAAAACCAAGTCGCATTAAATTAACAAGTGTCCAGCCATAAACTTGATAATAACCACAGAATATTTATCTGCAAAAAGTTCCTCCTCATATTGATTTGAGTCAACAAGAGCTGGTTTCAGTACTTTGCTCCTAATCATGAGGAAGTTATTAAACTCTCTCAGCTTCAGTGTCCTAATCTGTAAAAACAAGGGTACCCCTCTTAGATTTATTATCTGGATAGAGTTAAAAAATATATATATATATATATCAATTATTATAATAAGGGCAGGGATCTCATCTTATCTAAATTTCCTGACCACCTCTCCCTACCCCCATACCTAGACTGGTATTCCCAACACAGAAGGCACTTAAGAAATATTTGCCCAAAGAATGAAGGCAAAATTGACTTCTTTTAAACCTAAGACAATTTAGTTTTTTGTTTGTCTATACACACACAAGCCTTTTATGTAAACCTCTGTAAACCAAGAAGTCTCCAATAGGGGTATTAAATCAGAATGAAACAAAGAGCCTTATTTAAAACAGGATGTTCCCATTTCAGAACTAACTGGACAAACAGTGGAACAGCTAATTTTTATTTATTTATTTATGTAGGTTGGTTGGGATTGCTTACTTATTTATATGTAAATAACACTGTTCCTCCAAAGAACCCAAAACATTTTTCTGACATTAAATAATTGATTGGTTTTAAATCACATATTCAGCCCTTACTATGTTATATAAAACTTGTCATAAATAGCTTTATGAATGCGTTTAAAAAAAAAATTATGGCCATTGTTAGAAGCAGCTGAGGCAAAGTGAATTAGAGCAAACTTTGAAAAAAGTAAGATCAGATCCAACGGTGCATCTGACAAATGCTAGTTGTGGACCACAGACAGAGGTCACTAAACTATGGAGGGGAATGGCTGTGCAATGGATAAAGCCCTGGGCCTGGAGACAGGAAGACCTGAGTTCAAATGCACCTTCAGTCACTTAAGAGCTGTGACCCTGGGAAAGTTAATTAACCTCTATTTGCCTCAGTTTCCTCAACTGTGAAATGGGGATAATAATAGCACCTACCTGGTAAGATTACTGTAAGAGTGCCTGGAACATAGTGGGTACTATATCAATCCTTTCCCTAAACCACTCAGTGCCCAAGGGCAAATCTCTTAAGTTAGTAAGTAGAGGAACAGATGTGAATCTGCAAAAGGAATTTCCACACTGGAAGTTTTCAATAACTTAGGCCCAGATCAAAAAAAAAAAATTTGCCAGATTGAAGTTTTATAGCAGTGTCATAAATCGCTTCTGAAACACCTGCCTCCAAACGTTCTACTTCATTCTTCTCACTCTTAGAAACAGACCTGTTTGACGTCAGCACATTTCAATTCAATTTAATAAACAGTAGCAGATTTGTACTTGGAGAAATCTCTGTTCCATTCACTGGTAATAATACCAACTCAACAATAACTAAAGTGCTTTGCAATTTACCAAGAGTTTTCACCAATATGATCTCATCCCATCTTCACAACATTTCTAAATTAGAGGTCACCCAACCCACCCATCTGCCCCCCTTTTAATAGCTGAGAAGCCTACATTCAGAGGTTGTGATTTGCCTAAAAAAAAAAAAAGGTACACAGATAGTTACCTATCACAGGTCGGTTATTTAATAACAGTGGTCCTCCTAGGAGTGTATCCATTTATGCTAGCTATTAGTTGTTACCTTGCCTAACCCAATGTAACTTTCCCTTCAATACATAACTTTTCTGCAAAGTGATACAAAGTTGCTGCTGGACTGCTCACGATAGCACAGGCCTAGAAGTGAAAAATCCATGGAAGGTGTTGGCCAGGAGGGGCACCCCAGCCAAAGCCGCACCCCGCTCCATCCTACCCCTCTTAAACAAGCATAAAGCAAGCTGCACGTGACCTATTTTAAATTCCACCTTCCAATCCCGCCAGACCGGGGTAATCCACGTTAGTTCTCCCCTGGATCATCAAAGACTTTAGGCCTTGGAGACAGAAAGGAGGGAGAAGTCCTGGTTCTCTGAAAACCCACAGTCAAACTGTCCAGCCTGAGTGAGTCCCTCCCTTGGCACAAGCAGCCTCCTCTCTCGGCTTCTTGGGAAACCTTCTCCCCGCCCCCGCCCCCCCTTCCTTGCTGGAAGCTCCTCTTTCTTCCCCAGTGCACTACCTCCGGAAGGGTCGTATCCCCCCCTCAAAAGAGTCCTCATCAGCAGAGAGAGAAGGGCTGAGAGTTGCGAGGGGAACTTCCCCGAAGCCCCCTTTTGCCTCCCCCCAACGCTGCGGCGCGACCCCGGGAAGCTCCGGCTGGATTCGTGGTGTTTTGTTTTCCTTCTTTCGCCCCCCGCGTCCATGCCCAAGCCGCCCCCTGCCCCAGGCGGTCGGGGTCACTTGCCTGGTTGGGGTCGGTGGCCCGAAAAACGTGACAGGCCATCTGGGACTCGGGGTCATCGGGCTGGGCTTTGATCAGGTAAGCAAAGTAGGTAAGATCGTGGCTGTTGTGGATGAAGCGGGAGATGTGCTGCGCCTTGTGCTCGAAGATGAAGACGGACGGGCTGGGCAGCGGGCCTGGGGCCGAAGGGCTAGCCCCCGGCGCCCCGGAACCGCCCGACGGGACGGGGACGCAGCGGAGGTGCGGGGAGCTCAGCAGCAGGAGCACCTCGCGGGCCGCGCCGGGCTCCGGCTTCTGGCCCCGACGGCGGATCTCGGCCATCAGCCAGGGCAGCATGGGCAGCGTGGTCCTGCGGTCCAGGCATGACCAGCCCACGTACCATAGCCTGAACTGCCTCTCCCCTGGCTTGCCCAGCCCGGGCTGGGCAGCAGCTGGTGCCGCCTCCGGAGCAAGCTCAGGCGCAGGCTCAGGAGCGGGCTCGGGTCCTAGGGGGTGGGCGAAAGGCTCGTCCTGGAGGCAGCTCGGCGCTTCCATAACTCCTTCCCCGGGCGAAGAACTCCAAGGAGAGCTTTGGCCGAGCCCGGCCGCACCAGGCGAGAGCGAAGGGAAGGGGCCGCGGCGGGCGAAACTGCGCCAACCCGCGCCCTCACTTCTTCTGGCCGGGGCTGCCCCTCGGGTCACAGCCCTGCCCCAAACTCCTCGCCTGACCGAGCCCGCTTAGCCAGCGGCGTCTCAGGGCCAGGTCCCGCTGGCCGCCCCGGGCGAGGCGAAGGCTTCGGCAGGCACCGGCAACAGGGTGCGCGCCCCGCGGCTGGACGGGCACGCAGGGTCAACGCGGCATCCCTCCCTTGAGCCCTGGTTCGGGGCCCTCCGCTTCCCTTCACCTCCGTCAGAAAGCCATTCCCCCAAGGCACCTAAGGACTCGCCCCACACCGTCACGATAGCTGCCCCGACCTGGGGCCACCTCGTGGTCCTAGATGCCCTGCTGCTGCTGCTGCTGCTGCTGCTGCTGCTGCTGCTGCTGCTGCTGCTGCTGCTGCTGCTATCGCGTCCGCCGAGGCCGCTGCTCCCGTTCCTGCTGCCGCCACCGCGCTTTCCCCTCATCCAAGCTCTCTAGCCCGGAGAGGGAGGCTGGACAGGGGCGGGGGCGGGGGCGGGGCTGTGTGAGAGAGAGTACGGGGCAGGGGTAGGGGTCGGAGTGGGCTGGGAAGGAGTCGCCTCCTCCGAGGTGACCTGCTGTCACCAGAAGGGGCCGGGGGCTGGGCTGGGCTGGGCAGACTGCGGTGCTGACAGCCCTCCGGCCGGGACGGAGAAAACTACTCCTATGGAAAATAACTAAACAAAACGTGGCCTCTCCGCAGCTGCTGCTGCTCCTCCTCCTGCTGTTCGCTCGTCCCCTCCTTCCCTCCCTCCCTCCTTCCTTCTGTCTTTAGGGTGGCTCCTACTGCACCTCTCCTCCCTCTCTCCCCCTGGAGCCGGGAGGGGCGCTGACAAATGCGGATACGAAGAAATCGTCTTCTCACCTTTGCTTCCTCCACTAGCCTTCACCACTGGTGCGGCTCCCACCTCTTTGCTCCCCGAGCACTTTTCCTCGTTCAGTGCCCAAGCTGGCCCCACGGCTATCAAATCTTCCTTCCCTGACACCAGTCTTGTTCTCGAACAGTCATATCTGCCGTCTCTTACAGTGGGCCATTCCCAGAAGTTCATTGGGGATTTAAAAAACTGATTTAAAGTCCTAGGATGCTAGTCTCCCTAGGTTGTGGGCCATTCCCAGAAATTCATTGGGAATTTAAAAAAATTTTTAGTGACCTAGGATGCTAGTCTCCCTAAGATTCATTGGGGATATTTTTAAACTGGCTTAAAAAACCTACAATACTAATCGTTTACTGATTATTTAAATCTTTACTAATTAGCCTCGAATGATTTTTTTTTTTAAATATAGGCACGACTTTTTGTAGCAAGTAACAAAGAACTGGAAACAAGGCTCGTTGGTGAAATAAATTAGAGTACAAGAATGTAATGAAAGATTACTGCTCCATAAGAAACAATGAAGATGAAAAATTCAAAGAAACATGAAGATTAACAGTGAACTGAGATAAAGCAGAAGAATAAGCAGAACCAGGGAAACAATACCCAGAACAATGTAAAAAGTGGGGGGAGGGGATTGAAATTGAACCCTACGTGTGATAGTCATTCATGTTTGGTCCCAAGAAATGGACATGCACCTCCTCTTCTTTGAAGAAGGGGTAGACTTTGAGTGATATGACAGTCAGTCAACAAGTATTTATGAAGTGTCTATGGTGTATCAGGTTCTTTGGTAACCTCTGGGGATAGAAAGAAAGGCAAAAATTACATATAGTGCCAGATTCTATTGATGTGTTGGTTAGCTGTGATAAGCTGCTTTTTTAATTCTTACAAGAAATGGCTCACCAAGAAAGGAACGTATTTATAAATGAAGGTGATGTAAAAAGTCTAAAGGTCTGTAATATATAAGCATGGCCCCAATACAACTTTTTTACTTCCATTTTGATTTTACAGTATTACCAGGTGTTCCCAGCCTGTGGAGCAAACAGTTTATCTTAATCATCGCTGCTAGGATGCAGGACATCACAATTTACACCATTTGATCTGTAGTTCTTACAATTTCAAAATTCAAAGATATATAAAGACATAATTTAATTTTCATAATAGGTCACTGGCCCATAAATAAAAATTCTAGTAAGTGGGGAAATTCCAGTATACTTAGTGATTTGTTCTAAGGAAAATAGAATGTTGAGGAGCTAGGTGGCCCAGGGCTTTGAGTACCTACCCTGGAGTCAAGAGGACCTGAGTTCAAATTTGGCCTCAGACACTTGACACTTACTAGCTGTGTGACCTTGGACAAAGTCACTTAACCCCAATTCCTTTGCCTTCCTCCTCAAAAAAAAAAAAAATCCAAAGTATGGTAGTGTTTTTACTCTATATAGTCATTTCTGGAGATACAAAGAAAGGCAAAAGACGGAGCTTTCAAGGAGCTTTTAATCTAATGGGGAAAATGAAAAGCAAACAAGCATATATACAAACAAGGTATATGTAGGATAGTTGAGTGTGTTCATCCTTGGTTGCCTAAGAAGACCTTGCCATCAGAGAAATAATGACATGACTTGCACTTGACTTTGTTGAGTGAGGGAGGGCTGTGCAGGTCACCAGCCTCACTTCTCCTCCAGAGCCATCTGAATCCAGTGACCAGATTTTCATCAGGATGACTGGAGATGACCCAGGATGAGGCAACTGGGGTTAAGTGACTTGCCCAAGGTCACACAGCTAGTGAGTGTCAAGTGTTTGAGGTGAGATTTGAACTCAGGTCCTCCTGACTCATGCTCTATCTACTGCACCACCTACCTACCCCTTAGGATAATTAGGAAATAATGAACAGAGAAAAGGCAGTAGAGTTAAAAAGTGTTGGGAAAGACTTCCTGTAGAAGGTAGGATTTTAGTTGGCACTGGAAGAATAACAATAACACCTCCAAAAAACTAAGCAATCAAAGGATATGGGCAGTTTTCAAAATAAGAATTTGCAGACTACTGACAACCATATGAAAGATTGCTCCTAATCATCAATAAGAGAAATGCATATTAGAATAACTTTAAGGTTTCACCTCACACACAGCAGATTGGCAAAGATGACAAAAGGCAGAAATATTTGGTGGGGCTTGGAAAAACAAGACAAACGATATTGATGAATTGACCTAACTGACTTAGAAAATAATTCAAAATTATGTGATAAAAGTCACTAAATCGTTGTACTATTATTATCATCCTCACTTTACAGAGAAAGCAACTGAGGGAAACAGATGTTTAACTGACTTCCCCAAATATAAGTGTCAAAAGTAGGAGCTGAACTTGGATCCATGCTGCATCCACTAAGCTATCTACCTGGCAAGAATGGAATGAACTGATTTAGAAGGAAGTAGCAAAAACTGGAACATACATACAGTGACTATAATAACATAAACAAATGCACATTCTGATGTCTAATAGAGTTGTGTAATATTTCATATATTGTTAGGTACAATCCTTATGTTTGTTCATTTTCCTCAACTCTGTATTTTAAGACATTCGAGTCATACAGCTATGAAGTGTCTAAAGGTACATTTGAACTCAGATCCTCTTGACTCCAGGATCCATGCTCTATCCACTGCACCACCTAGTCACCCCATCTTTTCCTCAAGAAAGGTCCAGAAGGATATCTTAAAATGTCTTCGATGTAAAACTAAATAGTACCAACAAAACTCATTTTTAAATGTTTATAGATAAAAGAGATGAGACTTTAAAGATAACAATCAGTATGAATTTTGTGCTTCAAAGCTTTCAAGACACTTTTATATGCATAGTCTGAGATGAGCCTCAGAAAACCCTAATAAATTAATACTGTAGATCTTACTGTTCTCATTTTAAAGATGAGAAAACTGAGACTGAGAAAGGTTCTGACTTGTCCATTATCACCTACCTATCATAAGCAGATTCTGGACCCAAGATAATCTTGAGTCGAGGAACAAATGAAAACCAAATTCCTGGGAATCCCCCTAGATTAAACCCAGTTGGTTTGAACCCAGTGTTAGGTGCAGGACTGGGCTATAATTTATATATGTTGGCCTCTTTTTTCTACACATAATGCCAGCCCTAACCATACAGAAAAAGTAGGCTAAATGCATTTTGCAATACTAATATATCTCACTCATAACAGCTCTTGGATATTACATTTGATTATGTAACATTTTACTTTTATGTTTAATGAAACAATCTAACAGAAAGCTATAGATTTTTAACTAAAGGAGTTCATTTGCAAATGAATTTGCAATCTTATTACTGATTCTTTTAAATAGGTTTTCATTCCCCCCCCCCAAGAATTACCTAATTCTTTATAAGTAATCTTTAAATTAAATTATTAGACCCCTCTGTGCTGTAAATAGCAAATATTATCATCATTTGATTGGTCAGAAAATTAATAAAGGAAAATTAAGTGGAACATAATATTATGTAGATTTAAAGACTTCTCTTCATATAATTTCTCTAATATATAATTAACAATGAAATTGTATTAAATTATGTTTTAAATGAGGCTATGAGAGATTGCATATTACATCATTTGGATTTGTTTAAGCACAGTGTTATGCCAGAGCAAAACTTTAGTGGATTAGATGACTTTTACTGAGTATATGATCAGTGATGATAGAAAAGATTCTTAACCCTTCAGTTAAAATGTAATCTTTATCTATTTCATTCTGCCTATTTTTACTGAACAAATGAAAACACTAGAATTTTTAAATACTGTTCTTGTTCACAATTTGAGTGAAAGTGGAAACAAAACAATACAGGCAGATATGAGATTAGAATTGACTAATTTTCCTCTCTAGTTATAATCAACAGTTTCTCATATTTCGCAGTTGGTTAGACAAAGAAGAATTTTAGTCAAGATACATCAAAGTAATACCAAAGACGGGAACCTATCATGCAACAAACTACCTGTTTTGACTGACAAGACCCAGTTTTCCATCTACATTTATATACAGAAATAAGTGTAATGGTGAAGTCTCCTAATACTTTAAGAAGCAATATTTTCCTTGAAAATAATTTAAAATTTAATAATTTTTGCAAATAGCATAAGAAAGGAGTAAGCATATAGTGTCTACTGTGTGCCAGCTATTGTGCTAAGTGCTTTTAAAATATTATCTCATTTGATCCTACAATAACCCTTCAAGGTCGGTGCTGTTATTATCTTTATTTTGCAGGTGAGGAAACTGAGGCAAATATCAATTAAGTGACTTGCCTAAGGTCATATAGTTTATGAGTATCAGGAACCCAATTTGAACTCCTGTTTTCCTGATTCTAGACCTAGTATCCTATTCACTGCACCACTAGCTGCCTCAATAGTAGTAGTAGTAGTAGTAGAATGCTGTGCATATTAGGATAAAATTGATAAAAAATACTTTTTCCTAGGAAGTGGTTGTTTTCTTCCAAACTGCTTTGCAAACACTGAACTCAGTTCTCCCTTCCTGTCTTTCTAAAAAATCAAGAGGACAGAAGTCTCTAAGACACTAACTTGGTCCGCTTCACCAATTTTCTCATCCCTTTCCACCCCTACACTAATTCCTCTTGAGAATGTTGTAGTTGTCCCAAGGCACTACCACATTTTCTAATCACAAAGGCTGTGTGCAGAGATATATCAGTTCTTTGGATGTATAACCCCAGGGAGTGCTATTAGACAATTACTAAGAAAAATACTCGAATCTCTATGCATTGTGGAAAGTCATATTGTCTTTTCAAGCCACACAAACCCGAATACAAATGGGGAGAGCAAGAATGCACAGAACAGCTCATGTATGCAACAGGAAACAACTATCCCTATGCTTCTGTACCAACACATATTTTCTAGCCCAAACTCCTCCTTACACACTGGCTGAGTACTAACTCATTTCATTGCATTCCTAGGTGGCAGAAAATTGGCAAACATTATCTGTGTTTTACAGATAAGTCTGAAACATAGAAAAAAAAGAAAGTTGAGCTAACAAGCTCTAAAACTGATGTTCCAGAGAATGGAATAGAACCTAAAAGTTACTGACTAATATTCAAGGATTCTCTGACTTCCAGAGGAGAAAATCAGTGGGAGTTTTTTTAATCAGAAGTTTGTATGGGAATAACTGGAATTTTCCTCCTTCCTCCCCCCACTCCCCATGATGGTACATCATTGATCCCTATTTTACAGTCTCCTGAATAACTTAAAGGAATATATTTTTGGTAGCAATGAAAGGTCCACACATAAATATGGACCTAGGGTAGATCTTCTTGTCCTAAAATGACCATTATGACTGAAAAGAATCAGACAGTCTCTTAATTAGGACTCCATGCTTTGGGACAAGACAATTCCTAAACCATCTGAGACACAGCTATTCTGTTCTGCAAAATCGGCAAAAGTAATAATCAAATGAGGTGGAAACTATGCAAAAGCACTATGTAACCTTTAAAGTGCTATATAAATTTCAGTTGTCATGAGTTTAACACCCCTTGGCCCACCCCGACTTCTACTTTAAAAAGTGCTCAGTCAGCATTCCTGTGAGGTTCGCTAATAGCTTGGGGTTGGATCTGCTTCCAGACATGCCTGCTAAAGGAGCGCTGCCCCCACCCCCAGTTAAGAGCAGGTGCTGATATGCTCTGACTGTTTCCTGTTGGCCATGAGGTCTATAAGGGTTAGTACTGTGTACTAAGGAAGTACTGAAGAAATCTTTTAATTGGCTATGGAGCTTCAACCCCCCCGGAGAGACCTTGGGGGCAGTCCCCAATCCGCTGGCCTCTTGTTCCTGCTTGCCTTGAGTGTAAGGATGACTGAGTTTACTAGTCTGGGGTTGGGATGGAGCTGGAGTGGGGTGGCCTTCCAAGCTGTGAACCACTAGCCATGACTTTGTCTGCCCTCCTCCCACCCCTCCCCGTGCCCCATAGTTGAGCCTGTGTCTGAACCAGTCTGCGTTCTATTTGTGTATCCCTTCCTGTAGTATAGGGTCTGTGAGATTTTAAAAGGCAGCTGGCTTGCTCACCTTTCCAAGCACCCAAGCACCAGGGTAGCAGCTGTGATGAAAATAGCAACAGAGGCAAACTGGCAGAAAGGGAAAGGGGGGAGGGGAAAGTGAGAGAGAGAGAGAGAGAGAGAGAGAGAGAGAGAGAGAGAGAGAGAGAGAGAGAGAGAGAGAGAGAGAGAGAGAAGAAGAAGAAGAAGAAGAAGAAGAAGAAGAAGAAGAAGAAGAAGAAGACAAAAAAGAGTGATGCAGAGAGAAACATATCAACTCGAGATTGATCAAAATATTGTCAGAAGTTAAAGATAAAATGTCTAATTAGCACCCTTAGAAAAAAACTGCAAATGTCCCAAGGAGCCTTGAACATTAGCCTTTCAACTATTATAATTGCTTCATGATTCTTCACATATTTCCATATTAACCATGTTGCAAAAGAAAATACACGCATACACACACAAATACAAACAGAAAAACAAAGTGAAAAAGTATGCTTGTCTACACTCAAATTTCAGCAGTTCTGTCTCTGGATGTGGATAGCATTTTTCATCATGGGTCCTTTGAAATTGTCTTGAATCGTTGTATTGATCAGAGTAGCTAAGTTTTTCACAGTTGCTCATCATTACAATGATGCTGGACCATGTTCTTCTGGTTCTGCTCACTTCACTTTGCATCAAAATTGATATAGACTTTCCCAGGTTTTTCTGAACCATCCTAGTAATCATTTCTTCCAGCACAATAAATGATATACCACAACTTGTTTAGCCATTCCCCAACTGTTGGGCTTACCCTCAATTTCCAATTCTTTGCTACCGCAATGAAAGAGCTGCTCATGATTCCTTGAGTGCTCACTTTTCTATGTGGGCATAAAGCTACCTGTTCCGTACCTAAGTCATGTACCTTTTTGTCTTTCCACATCCAACCCTTGCTGGGGAGGATCTTTTAGACTAGAATCAAAACCAGAATTGTTCCTCAGGCATCTGAGGTAGGGGTGAAATTCAAAGCAGTCGTGAACATATTCCCCTATGGAGAATACAGGAAGTACTAGAAGAATGAATCTAGGGCAGACTTTGAGGTAAGGTAAAGGACAGGGGTTAAAACTTCAGCCTGGTGATATCCAGAGAGTCATTGTGATAGATTTGCTATTATAACTTATGTCATTTTAGATAAATAGACTCAGTTGAACTTTACTTGAAGGCTAGCTGTCTGGGACCTCTTCCCAAAGTGGAAGCCATAGGATGAACTCCACAATGAAAGGAAGAATCACAGGGGAGAAGGTCTGAAAAGTTCTAGAGGGAGAAGGCAACTGAGGCAAGGTGATAAAGCCAGAGTTAAGAAGCAGAGCCAGGAGAGGATTGAAGGCCACACTTTGATCTTGTTATCACCCACAAGAAGAACAAGAGTCCAAAATTTCACTCATTATTGTCTCTCCTTTCTCTCTAGATTTCCTAATATGTTGAGGGTGCCTCTTTTCTCCTAATCAACTAGGCTCACAACTTAGGTATCATTCTTGACTCCTCATTCTCTCATCCCCCAATATGAAGTCAGTTGCCAAGTCTTATCAATTATGCCTTAGCAACATCTTTCATATATGCCTCATTTTTTTTTAAACTCTGACACTACTGCCACCTTGGTGAAGGCCCTCATCACCTCACACCTGGGCTATTACAGTAATTTTACAACCAACTTCAAATCTCTTCCCACTCCAGTCTGTCTTTTACTTAGCTGACAAAGTGATCTTCCTAAAGTTCAGGCCTAAACATGTCACCTTCAGTTCATTAAATTCTAGTCACTCCCAATTGCAACCAGGAACTAATCTGAAATCCTCTTTTCTTTTAAAAAAAATCCATCATGAGCAGGCCCTTTCCTACCTTCCCAATCTTCAATTTGACTCCCCTCCAAATATTCTACAATCTAGCAATACCATTCTCCTTTCTGTTCCTCACACATGATATTCCATCCCAATTTCAGACTTTTTCATTGATTTTTCCTCAGTGCTCTCCTTCCTCATCTCTACTTCCTAGCTTCCTTCATTTCTAAACTAAAATGCCACCCTTTGCAATCTCCAATTCATCCTATATGTGTCCTGTATAGACATAATTGTTTACATATAGGTTCCCCCAGTCAGAATGTGAATCCCCTTAGAAAAAGAACTGGTTTTGCCTTTCTTTTTATTTTTAGTGCTTAGCACAGTGCCTACCATATAGTAAACATTTAATAAATGGTTATTGTTGTTGGATGGATGGGTCTGAATCCCAAAAGAGCTAAGATAGCTCCCAGAACCATTAGGTAAAAGAGGTAATATATCCCTACAAGGAAGAGGCTGTATAACAATTATAATTTAGTTGTGGGTTTGGATTTTTTGTTTGTTTTTTGTGAGCTAGACAAACATCAACAAACATGACTATTTCCATAAACCAAGGGGAAAAAAGAGAATTCTACATGAATTCACTATTCTTTGTCACATGCAGATAGTTTTTAAAGTACATATTAAATTTAACATGATAGAAGTAACATTGCCCTGCTTGTTTGCTTCCCTTTCTGAACTTCCTTCTGCTCTCTTCTGCGTATTTTTAAAATGCCATTTATATCTTTTTCTTTCTTTTTTTTTACATCACTACCACTACTCCAAATAAAAACAATCCCTTGTAACAAAGTATAGTCAAGTAAATACAAATTCACACTCACATGTACAAAATGTGAATTTAATCTGCATGTACAATCCTTCACCACCTTGCCAAGAGTTTAAAGTATGTTTCAAAATGAGTTTTCTGGCATCATGACTGGTCATCATATTGATTGGAGTTTTTGAGTGTTTCAAAGTTGTTTTCCTTTATAGTACTATAGTCACTGTAGAATTTTTTTTCTCCTGATTTTGTTTATTTCATTCTGCATCAGTTCCTATTAGTCTACCTATGTTTATCTGAATCTGTCGGTTATTTCTTATGGCTGCACATTTATGTATCACTTTGTTTGGCTTTTTCCCATTTGATGCTCTTGTTCTCAGTTTTTTTTTGCTACAATAAAAAGTTTAGCTATCAACAATTTTAAATGTCATAGTGGATAGAAAATTGAAATTGGAATAAGAAAGACCCAAGTTCAAATTCTGCCTCAAACATTTCTTCACTATGTAGCCTTGGACAAGTCACTTAACCTCTCTCAGCCTTAGTTTCCTCATCTGTAAAATATCCTACTTCCTAGAGTTGTTGTGAGCAGTAAGTGAGATCATATCAGGGAAATGATTCTAGTTCTTATATATTTGTATTAATTGCCTATATCTCGGATGGTCTAAATTTTATCAGAGAAATGTGCTGCAAAGATTTTTCCACATTTCATTACTGCCCTTCTAATTCTAATTACATTTGATTGTGCAGTTTTTAAATTTTATGTAATCATAATTGTCTGTTTTATCTTTGATGATCTTTTCTGTTGGAAGAACTCTCTCCTTATCCATAATTGTCAGAGGTATGTACTCTAATTCTTTAATGATATGACCCTTATATGTAAGTCATATAAGGAAAAGGAACACAAAAAGGAGACATGGTTCTAGGAGCATAAGTTTTCCTGGTTCTGAGTGATCCCTATCTGTGTGATCATTCTCACATATATTCCTTCTCCTACTAATGGTATGGAAATCTTTAGGATAATATATTATTTCATGTATGGGGGACATTTTTCTGTTTTGTTTTTTGCTGTTTCAAACAACGTTACCATGTTCAATTACCTCTGGGCTTTGTCTATGTATACTTTTACGTTACTTTTTTTTTGGTATATCTTTTACATTGATCAACTTTTCTGTTTTTTAATCAGTACCAAAGAGTTTTAAAGGCTACTGCTTTTTAGTATAGTTTGAGAAGCGGGGCTTGCTGCTAGGCACCCTTCCTTCCCACTTAAAACATATATATTTCCCTTGAGACTGAGTTTGAACTAGTCTTCTTGAATCTGGGCCCAGTGAAGCAAAAAAGTATTCTTAGCTAAATAGGCAAGTCGTTTTGCCTCTGTTTGCTTCAGTTTCCTTACCTGTAAAATGGGGATAAATATAGCACTTACCTTGAAGGGTTATTGTGAGGATCAAATGAGGTATTTGCAAAATTGCTTAGCACAGTGCCTAACATAAAGTAGGCTTTATAAATGCCTATTCTCTTCCTCTTCCTTCCCTTTGAACTAATGTGTCCTTTAGTACGACCAGTAAAAGAAAGAAATATTAGTGAAGGCTCATGATCTATGGTTTTTCAGTGAATGTTGATCTACCCTGTTTCTTAAACTTGGGATACCTTTCAAGGGACCCACAACTGAAGGATCCAGGGATGAACCAAAAACTGCAAAGGATAGTGCATTGTATAGGCATTTCTTTTATCAGCCTTCTCCTTTTTCTTAATGGAAACCACAAAAATTAATACTCATTATAAACACATGGAATTATCCTGGTCTTCTTAGCTTTAGCCTAGAACACAGCTTTGACAACTGGAAAGCAAGCTTAACTCTGTACAGAATTAGTCACCCTGTAAGACTGCTTCTTGTTTATTTACTATTTTTAACAGTTTCTTTAAAACTTGGAAATAAAATCTGTTTTCTTTCTGAAAATAGTTTGTTTTGCCTCTGTCATGGAAAATGCATCACATGTTTTCCTCAAACAGTATTTAAGCTTTTGTTTTGGAAAATCCCAAACATAAAATGATAGTACTATACCAGAATTATAAAGACCTAGAAGAGAAGTAAAGGAAGGATAAATTAGAACCTATTAAGCAACAAAGGTATCCTAGGATCTAGAAATTTGTTTAGAAAAAGGCTCCACATTTTGAAGTTACAAGAAACATATTTGGGCTTATTTACAATAAACTCAGTTATGTACTAGATGGTTGGAATTTTCTTTTATTTGCACTTTTTAGGACTGCTGAAGAAGTGTAAGGAAACATCCCTGATGCACAACGCCCCTACTCTCCCCTAAATGCTCTATGTATCATTAATAGTTAATACTCATTTGTCAAATACCTGCTTTTTTTTCAAGACACAGCAGCATCATACAAGTTTGTTTAGCCAATGGAAATGGTCTCAAGCTGAGCTCACAAAAAGATTTTGTCCACAGTAAGGTAGTGCCAAGCTGCCTTAATATAATACATTCCTTCTAGTGAATGAAGGTAAATATTCATTAAATTATCTTGCTTTTCCCTTATCTAATTTTAGCTTGTAATAAGCACGAGTCTACTTTGCTTAACAACCCAAAATAAACACTGACTTTGCTTATACATAGCACAAGTGAATTGTTTATTTGATTTATAAATCATTCAATGTTTGTTCAGTATACTTCTTTTATGTCTTTGCACAATGGCATTGTCTTAGATTGGAAACTCCCAGAGAATAAGAACTATGTCTGAAAATGCATTTTTTTAAATTTTATTTTATTATTATTATTTTTTAATGTTTTACAATCACTATCATAAACTTAAGATTTATCCCCCTCACGCCTACCCCTCACTACCTGCCTCCGTCCCCACGACAGCATACAATTCTGTACAGGTTCTGCATATACTTTCCTATTGAGTACATTTTCACTACAGTCATGATATATAGTCGAACTAAAATAAATGGAAGAAATCAAATAACAAATCAAAACATGATACACAAAAACACACACACACACAAACATGATCTGCTATATTCTGCGAATGACTTCCATATTTCTTTCTCTGAGTGTGGAAGGCATTTTGCCTTAGAAAACCACCATTGGGATTTTTTTTTTTAATAAGTTCTTGCATTATTACGAAATTCCAGGTCTACCAGAAAAAACTCTCGCACACTGTGGTTGTTGCTGTGCACAAAGTTCTCCTGGTTCTGCTCCTTTCACTCAGCATCAGATCATATAAGTCCTTCCAGGCCTCTCTGAAAATGCATTTTATATGGTACCTCCCTAACACTACACATATGTAGTTAACAGGGAAGAAAAAAAGACAAAATACCTGTGAGGGAACTATTAGGGAAAAAAATTAATTAAAACTGGCAAAAAGTAAAATTAGAACTTTAAATTTTTTTTTAGCCAAAATGTTGTGAGATATCATTTGCAGTATGCAGTCACTAGATATTTTATTTTTCCCTTTTTTATTTTGAATTTTATTGATATCTTTTTCTTTTACATCACCTTAATTTCTAAATACATCTTTCCCCCATACCCTCCCATCCAGCCATTCCTTGTAACAAAGAATAAAAAAGAAAGAGAAAATAGTTCAATGAAACTAATTCATCTATCAACTAAGTTTGATAGAGTGTGTACTCTTACATAGCCATAGACCTTGGTAAAGAAAGGAGAGGAGTGTTTTCTCATGTCTTCCATAAGGTTCTTGATGACTAGAACTTTTATTTTGTCTTTGTATCTCTAACACCTAGCACAGTACCTGGAATAAAGTAGGCACTTAATTAATACTTTGTGGTTAATTCGTTGACATTTGTAGCCAAACTTGAGTGTCATAATTGTACAGTTTTGGATTTGTGTTCTTGCCATTTACATTGCTACAGTTACTGTATAATTTGTTTCCCTGCTCTGCTTACTTCATTCTGCATTTACTTTATATGAATCTTCCTATTATTCTCCTAACAGTTCAAATTCATTGCTTATTATGGCACAGCAAAATTCAGTCACATTAATGTACTATGATTTGGTTTGCCGTTCTCCAGGGAATGGGAATGATCCTTGTTTCCAGTTCTTTGCCCCTACCAAATCTCTAGATATTTTCTCTTGCCTTGATATAATTTATATTGAAAGAGATATTTAGATCAGGCAGGTTTTTTTATAGTCTATGTATAATTTTAATATTTTATACTCCTCTAGAGAGGAATTCCTGATCTTAAATCCAATTTTAGGTCATTAAATTCAGTCCTTTCACTCCATATGAAGATTTTTCCTGCTTCTAGCTACCTATTATAATATTCTTTGTATTATAGCAATTGTCCCTTTCTAACTAAATGTTTCTCTTTTACCTATGTTCATCCTTCTAAGGACATTTAATTAATCATTTTCACCCTGTATCTGCAATTCTATCAGTTCATCCATCTCTTTTCATACTCCCATTTTTGTTTACATTTACTTGTTCTCCTCTCTTCTGGCATACTCTCACAATTTGCACTTGCACTCTTATGTCGGGTCTTGAGATTCTGGCTGCTGCTCCCAGATGTGAAGGTATACTGTGGGTAGGCACTCCTTATAAGCCTCCATCAGTGAATTTCCCCTTTAATTATTCAGTGGACAAATTAGTTCAAAGTAAAGGCATTTACCAAGATTGCATAATAACAACAGTAGTTATAACTCCCACCCACTCCCCATTCCTAAAGTATTCTCTCTTACAAATACACACAACATTCACAGAAAGTGTGAAAACCTTTATAATTTTATATATACACACATATATAATTATAATAAAAACATTTATTTATTTAGCACTTGTATACAACTTAGTTTAGAACCATATTACTTTTTGTGATTATATTCTGGACTGGGAGAAATCAGAATATGATGGTGGTGATGAACACACATGTAGGGAATGGATGTTGGCAAAGGCAACTCATACCTCCATTATTTGAGAGCCTCAATGTCCTTTCTCTCCTTATGGACTCCTTAGGCTGTTGCCCCAAGGCTCAGTGGATCTGCCATCTTTCAGATGAGTTCCCGAATTCCGTTTGTTTCCATAGCTTGACTCTCCATTTTCAGCTCTTATTTGCTTCCTTAGTCAGCTCTCTTTGTTATCACAGCTCCCACTCCTTGAAGGCGTGTCTTAGATTGAGCTTATTTTAAACCTAGGGGACAACATTACCCCTCAAATCCACCTTGTTCCCTCCTCTGTTGCCTTAGGGAATTATATTCCATGAAAAGTGCAGAATACCATCACAAGGATTCTGACTCCTCCAGTGACTTTCCTAATACTTAGGCAAAGGTTAGGTTCCTTCCCTGTATCTGTGTTTAGAGTGTGTATGCCTGTGCTCTCCTCTGGAGATAGTACACATTAAGCATGCCCTCTCCTTTCATCGAGGAAACCTTTACATGAAAGGAGTAGCAGAATATTAGTGCCTTCTTAACATAGGAATTATTGGTCATCTATCCTTTACTTTCTCTAATTATATCTATATTTATACTCGCACTTACAGATATTTTTGGTACTTGTATATGTCTTAGCCTGGAAGCTTATTACTTTTTGTGATTATGTCCTAGACAGAGAGAGGTCAGTTGGGTCAAGAACAAGCTCTCCCCGCCGCGCCACAGACTTATTTTCAATTCATAATGAACAGCTATGTACTTCTTGATCTGAATTCTGTAGTTGTCTCACGCTTATTTTTTTTCTTTTTTAGTTTCCAACATTCACTTCCATAAGATGCTGAGTTCCAAACGGCCCTCCCCAAGATGGCTATACCTATACATTCATAATAAAAATATTTTCACATTAGTCATGTTGTAAAGAAGAATTAGAATCAATGGGAGAAGCCACAAAAAAGAAGAGACAAGAACAAAAAGACAGAGAGCAAATAGCATATTTCAATCTGCATTCAAACTCCATAGTTCTTTTTCTTTATGTCCCACTCTTATTTTTATGAATACTGTGTCTGCAACTGTCCTGTTTCTTAACATCAAAATATTTTTCTAAAACCCTCTCTCCTTCCCCCTCCCACCATATCCAGCTATGACTCTGCTCCTGGGAGGTCTTTTTTTTTTTGGTTAACTTGCTCCAATTTCTGACTTTAAGGAATCTGAGTAACTAAAAAAGCAAACTGGTAAATTGCCTTTTTAATGTTTCTAAAAAGTTATTTGGACCAAAGAGTTATTTTTGTAGTTTAGTCCCTTTACAGGAAGTAAAATGTGCTCTCTCTTACCTAGTTTTTTGTTTTGCTTTACCATTTGGTTTAGAAATAATATCTTTAAATAGTCTTGTTATTCCATTTTACCACAGTGTAGTAGTAATAAATACTCCCTAATTTGTGTTTGTTCAGAAAAAGTAAAGACTATTGGCAAAATCAATTTGGTTTGTTTTTTCTAATAGTTTACTTACTGAAATGTACATAGTATTTTTTGGTTTACAAGGAGTTTCCCTCACAACAATCCTGTGAAGCAGGTACTGCTAGCATTATCATCCTCATTTTACAGCTGAGGAAACTGAGGCTTAGAGAGGTGCCATAGTTTGCTCATGGTTTCAGAGATAGTTCCTGAGCCAAGACTACAATGTTCTTTGTACTATTGCATACTACTTTCAAGAAAGAGAATGGGAGAAAGGAAGAAAGAAAGAAAGAAAGAAAGAAAGAAAGAAAGAAAGAAAGAAAGAAAGAAAGAAAGAAAGAAAGAAAGAAAGAGAGAGAAAGAGAGAGAGAAAGAAAGAAAGAAAGAAAGAAAGAAAGAAAGAAAGAAAGAAAGAAAGAAAGAAAAAGAAAGAAGGAATGAAGGAAGGAAGGAAGGAAGGAAGGAAGAAAGAAAGAAAGAAAGAAAGAAAGAAAGAAAGAAAGGAAGGAAGGAAGAAAGGAAGAAAGAAAGAAGGAAAAAAAGGAAGGAAGGAAGGAAGAAAGGAAGGAAGGAAGGAAGGAAGGAAGGAAGGAAGGAAGGAAGGAAGAGAAATAGATAGGGAGGGAGGAAGGAAGATGGAGAGAGAGAAAGAAGAGAAAAAGGAAAAGAATTTTTCAAGAAAATAAAGCAGGTTTTAATTTATCTATTAATACAAAGCATTCTGCCACAGATCTGAAAGAAAATGGGAGTCTAATATACCACAGACAAAGTGTTCTCGAAAGCGAAACTTTCATGAAAGTGTTAAAACTCACTGAGGAGTATAGTTATCATTTCCACATCCTCATCACACAAAGAAGTGTCTTTAAGATAACAGTAATTGTAACTGATATTTAACTAACCAAATTCTGCCACCACAGCCTTGTTCAAAAGGCCTCATTGTCATGGCATGGTGATGATTCTAGGTTCCCAAAGGCCCTGGATGTGAAACATGAGATCTGACAGGCTCAAGCAAGAAGGGCTTTGAGTACAGGCTCAGACAACAAACTGTATGTCTGATGAATATCAGTTGATACACGTTTATCTTATAGAAATCTGGAAATATGAGAAGGCACATAATAATTCGCCTTTTCTCCAGTCAGCTTCTGCCAGAATAATGGATCAAGGGAGTATCAAGGGATGATACACAACTGGGCTGAGAAGGCATCTTTATGTTGCTACCCAGGCTGACCTTTGTTGGGTTGTAAATGACTTGTCTCTTAGCAAGTGGTAGCCCCTCCCCCCATCATCTTTCCCTGCTCCTGTTCCTGTACTGGCCCTTCACAAAATACAATGCAGTGGAAAGAGCAGGGCCCCGAGTCAAGAAAACCAATTTCCAAATCCAGCTTCAGGATTTAGCAGGCTAGCAAGTCACTTAACTTCTGTTTGTCTCTGTTTCCTCACCTGTAAAATGGGATAAAAATAGCACCTATCTCCCAGTGTTATGGTGAGGATCAAATGAGATCATTTTTGTAAAACACTTAGCACAGTGCCTGAGTGCATAGGAAGCACTATATAATTGTTAGTGATTATCATTATTGTTATTAGAAATGGGTCATGTTATTGAATTGATGAGGTGACTTTCTGTTACTAACAGGGGAAGACTTCTTCAATTAAAAACTGGATAGTTTCTTATAATAGAGTAGCATCCCTCCAAAATGATCACTACATCTGCCTCTTTTTGTATCCCTAGAGCTTAGCACAGTGCTTGGCACATAGTAGACACTTAATAAATGTTTACTGAATTGAATTGAAATGGAGCTTAAAATGCAGATCTTCAGGTGGAGCAGAGAAGCAGATTTTAGAAACTAGCAAGAAGGAAGCACTTACCTGATTGGAGAGTAAGCATGGGGCCATCTAAGAATTTGGCTCTCATCTTCAACTCCTCTCTCTTCTTGGACAGATGATCCATAAAGCAGCAGATGTCATCTTTCTCTTTGGGGAAGATAGCATGGCCTAGGGTTAAAGCAGACCCAATAGTGTCTAGCGTGGGCTTCATATATGTTGAAGGAGGTTCAGCCATCACTATGCAATAGCTACCATAAATTCCTATTTGACACAGGATTCTAAGAGTTGCTAATTGAAAAGAGAGTGTTTTGGGGAGTATTGTCAGAAGGGCTCTCAGAAGTAGTGTTCTCGACAAAATATTGACAAACTTTAACTCTTTATCACCACTTTTTCTCTTTACTCATTATCAGAACATCCTAAAAGAAGGTAAGCTGTTTACAGACAGGGAGTGCTAGGCCCAGAATCGGGAAGACTCAATCTTCCAGAGTTCAAATCTGGCCTCACTTATTACCTATGTGACCCTGGGCAAGTCAATTAATCCTGTGTGCCTCAGTGCCCTCATCTGTAAAATGAGATGGAGAAGGAAATGGCAAACTATTTCAGAATCTTTGCCAAGAAAACTCCAAATGGGGTCACAAAGAGTTGGACATGAGAGCAAAACAAGAGTCATAAGTTGGGAGTATGGGAGAAGAGCTATTGAAAAGTATATAGAAAGGGAAGGATAAAGACATCAAAAGACAGATTTTACCTCTTTCATAATTTTGTCTAAGGTTGACCTTGACTTTCACTGTAATATATCGAGTACATAGTATAATACAAGGAGAGCATGGGGGACTCCAGAAGACTAGCACCTTTGGTATAAGGGCTTGCTAAGTCCTTTTCAGGGCTGCTCATCCACCTTTGGTGCCCACCTACCACTCACTTTTCACCTATGGCAACAAGAAACTAGCATTCAAAGTGGCCACGCCCCCAGGAAACTTCTTGGCAGATAGGCTAAACAAGGCTGAGGATAATGGACAGGTCTCAAACCTGACAGTGAGTTAGGAAGCTGTCTCCCCTAACATGTGAAGACTTCACTTGACAGAATGGGCAGAGGAAGACAATTTGTTCCAACAGCCATGAAGGCAGCTGACACAGGCACCGTGGAGCACTTAGAGCTTGGTCAAACACGGAAGATGCCAAGGTCATCCACTCCATCCCAGGCCATTGCCAGCAATTTTGACTTTTTTTTGTCCTGTCAGACTTCAATGACCCAGGAAGAGAGAGTGAGACTGACAACTTTGTGCAACTCTGCCTCATTTAAATTCAGTTCATCCTTTAGTCAAGACATTACCTGTGATGACAATTCAAAATTGAAGGATGAATGATACCAGGATAAGGGTATCTCAAAAATCTTAGTGTAGTTTTAAAGTATTAAAGTTATTATTGAAATGTATTTATTGGAATAGATTTATTTTTTATTACAATTATTAAAATGCACTTTAAATTGTATTGAGATTTTTGGGACACCTTGTATAAAACAGTTAAAGAGCTCACATGAACTAATGTGTATTGTGTATATATCACTATGGAACAGCAATCATACTCCAGGTGTTTATTAGTAATGCAAACTTTGAGAAAATCTGCTTGTTTTATATAGAGAGATAATTTAAGATCATAAGAGAAACCTTAGCTAACCCAGATTTAAGGGCAGCTAGGTGTTACAGTGGATAAAGTAGATAAAGACTCAATCTTCCCAAGTTCAAATCTGGCCTCAAACACCAGTTGTGTTACCCTGGGCAAGTCACGTAGCCCTGTTTGCCTCAGTTCTCTCATCTGTAAAATGAACTGGAGAAGGAAATAGCAAATCATTACACTATGTTTGCCAAGAAAACCCCAAATGGAGTCACAGAGAATAGGACATGACTGAAATGATTTAACAACAAAAAATCCAAAGGCACATTGTTTGGTACTGAGGATACAGAAATTTTAAAATGACACAGTCACTGACTTCCAGGAACTTATGTCCTACAGATGAGGAGTGGCCCAAGGGAGGCCCAAGGTCACATTGGCAGTAAGGGCATAGAACTTGGATTCAGGGTCTCAAATCCAGGTCTACGTGCCCCTACAGTATGCTACCATCCCTATAACACTTAGTGAGTCTGGTTCACGATCTCAAATTTAACTAGAGGGCAATTATTGTTGGTTTTATTCTTTGGTTTTTTGTTTGTTTATTTGTTTAATTGGACCTGTGATTTCATTGGTTTAGGGAACTTCTAGGAACTCTTTCTCAGATGCTTTTTAGTTGTATTGATCCTGAGTAAGGTATTTAAGTTCTCGGTGCCTCAGTTTCCTTTATAAAGTGAGGATAATTATAGCACTTACCTCCCTAGTGGTTGAGAAAATCAAACAAGATAATATGTAAAGCAAGCACTTTATAAACCTTAAAGTGCTACACAAATGCTAGCTAGTCATTATTTATCATCATCATCATCATCAATACAGAGCACGTCTTACTCCACTATTTTCAGTTTTCGGGAGTTGCCTGATGACCCTAAGAGGTTAAACAACTTGCCCAGAGTCTCTCAGCTAATAGTCTTAGAGGCAGGACTTGAATACAAGCCTTCCTGATTCTAAAGTGGCTCTCAATGTACTACAACATAGTCTCTTAAAAGTGATGTTAATAGTCTACAAAACATCAATGGAACACTCACACAAGAATTTAAAGAGTCCTGCGCATAGAACACCAATACCGTTGCATCCCTCTTATTGGTTTTGCTCTGGAAAACGAAGCTGCATACCACAATAGGAAGTTGACTCTATTGAGACTATAGACTGGTCAAATGAGAAGTGAATAGGGTCTATGCAAGTTTAATCCATAGGTAGACAAAGAGAGCTGAATGGAGCCTTTCACAAATGCACCAGTCTAGAATAAGGCCCCAGCAACATTTGAATTCACCAATCATGAATAGGTCAGATTAGGATAAACACTGGAGTTCATAGAATCATTTTGGCATCAAAAGCCGCATTCACCAAACAAGCATTCATGGACGTTGATCTTCTCACAATGTCTATAAGTCTACTCCTCCTTCCTGAGGTGGGGAGGGAAGGAGGCTAGTCTCATTAGACTGGGAGCCACAATTAAGTCTGCCAACAAAAAACGGCACCAGAATCATGGATTCCCACCTCTTCTTAGATCAACCCTCCTTTATAATGTAGTTAATATTTATGTAGCACTTTAAGGTTTCATAACAACCCTGTGAGGTAGACATAATTTATCGTCATTTTACAAATGAGGATACTGAGGCACATAACAGTTATATGACTTGCCCATGTAAGATCATACAGCTACTAGTAATTATCTGAGACAAAATTCAATCTCAGGTCCTCCTATTCTGAAGTCTCAAATTCTATACAATGCGTTGCCTGACTGCGCAGGCCAAAAGAGGAACAGTAAAAAGGAGAAGGGAAAAACCCCATAAACTGGATAATAAACCCCAAAATAAGTAAGAGTTAAATGCTCTCAATTATAGGATGGAGAAAAATTTTCTTCTTTAGTATACTGTATTGCTCGGGGGGATAAAAAGCTATAAATTTCAGTTTAGCTCATGACATTTTATCCTTAGGTGGAAAACATAAAATAGCTAAAATGATCTGAAAGAAAGCAATCACTTATGAAACATTTTAAAATAGTAGGTAGCATGTACAGCTTACAAAAGTTTGTTATAATTCCAGGACTTTAAAACATCATATATTTTAGAACAAATATCAGACAGCTGGCTGTATTATATCATACATCTGCTGAAGCATACTCTGACTGGTATTGAATAGGCTTTTTAAAAAATGTTGAATGAAATACATGGATTTATAAGTGATTTTTTCCACAGCATTAATGGTCATCAGAGAAGGGCTTATTGAGTTTAATCAAATTTCCAAAAGCAGCTTTATATCCAAGTGTTAGATAATTCTCGTTTAATAAAGATTTACATTTCTTTAAATGAAGTATAAAAGTGTACTCTTTGTCTCCAAAGGTATTTGTAAGGCAAAAAAAAAAAAAAAATCAGGCAGAGGTAGAAATAAATGAATATGAACACCATCATATTAATGGTTAATCAATAACAATGATGATGATGATAACTAGCCTTTATATAGCACCTAATACATGTCAGGCACTATGCTAAGCACTTTACAAATGTTATCTCATTTTATCCTCACAACAACCCTGGAAGGTGAGGTATTCTTATTGGCCCCATCTTACAGTTAAAGAGACCGAGGCAAACAGAGGTTAAGTGACATCCCTGAGGTCAGACAGCTAAACGACAGGCCTTATTTGAATTCATACCTTCTGGATGCCAAATCCAGTGATCCATCTACTGCACTACCCGACTACCCTTCTATTTTATTATTTTGTCCTTTGAAAAGTTCTCCATATGCCTTCCCTAGTACTAGAATAAAATGTTTGATAACAGGACTGAATACTTTTATCAGATGCCAAATATATGATTACTCAGTTATTGATGGAGCAGTCTTAAAAACTCAACCATAGTATGACTTTCAGTATCTACTTAATCAGATTAAGTCATTCTACACACTCTATTTTCATTCACATATCTGCATCTATTGAAACAGTTTTGTATGATTGTCCTGCTCATGGTAGATGGACAAGTGTTAAGTACCTGTTAATATTGCCTACCCTTGTGAGGAAGGTATTATTATTCCCATTTTATAAATGAGGAAAATGAGGTAAATAAATGATGACTTTCCAAATCTACATAACATACAGTTTTAACATAACTACCTGGAGTTATTTAGTAACCTACAGCAGAGGATTTCACTTGAAACCCATTCAACTTTATCTCTCTATTTTTAAAATCAGTTTGGGTAAGGTTTCTTTGATTTATTGATTTTTTTTAAGTAAGTGGAAAAGACACAGAGTATATCTTTTAAAAATGGTACTTAAAGATGTTTGCCTTTCTTTCCTCTGAGATACCCTTTGACATAGTTTTCCTGATACCCTCTGAGATAGTTATTAAGACTCCTTGAATTCAGTATCATGAATAAGGACATTTCTGTTGATTCTTACCCATTACCAGGTACGATAAACACTATACAGAGGAATCAAATATTTACATGAAAATACTGAATTTCTCTTATGTTCTTTTCTTTTATGTTGCTATGTAGGGACATACACACATATACATACATATAAACAAAAGCTCATCAAATCACTAAATTGGTAGCATAGGGATTAATTTCTCTTCTTTCCTTAGCCCTTCTAGGAACTATTTCTCAGGGTGAAATAAAAGGATTTATTCAGGAGAATAAATATTACTTTTTTATGATATTAATATAATAGGGTTAAAAAGTACACTATGGAGAACATGACATTGGAAATCCCCCCAGGGAGGATGTTTGGTGCTATAGGAAGATTCATCCTTTCAATTTATTTATTAGGCACTAAATAAAATTCATTCTGCTAAATCACAATCCAAGGATGGAAAAATCAACACCAATTACAGCTCTGTTTCAGAACCCTTATTAACAAGGATGAACACAGCTTGATTTTTCTTATGCCAACATGTTTTTTCATGGAAAAGGAAAAACTAATAATAATGTGATGACTTTAGGAAGCAAAGTTTCAAAGAACCAAGAATTCTTTGAGGAAAAATTATACATAAAAAACCAAGAAAGGAATTTATTTATCATCACAGTGTTGTTGAGGAGAACAAGATTTTTAATAAGAAAGAATTATGGAATGAAGATATTCCATGACTTGAGGAAACAAGTAATGCTGTAAATAGAACATCACTTCCCAAATTTATTCCCAAATTTATATGGCTATGGAACACTTTTGAACTGGAAATATTTTCCAGGGAGCTATAAATTCTAGGGGTGTAGAATTGTGCTGGGATAAGGCAAAAGAGGAGGTAATAGGGAAATTGGGAGCAAAACAAATAATTAATTCTATTTTCATAGTGAAAAATTACCATATATAGTATATTGATACATATAAAGTTTCATATTTAAAATTTCAGAGGATAAACTATTACTATTAAAACTTTGTTATAAAATTCTTATTCATAGCCCAAAGAACAGCAGTTACTAGTAGAACAGCTTGGGAAAAGCAGTTACAGACTAATCATATTATTTTGGGCTTTTACTATAGGCTATTATGTTTTAGGGGCCATGGCAGGACTTAAAAGTTCTGGGGCTCTCCCATGATACTGTGATTTGCTAACAGTATTATGTAATTATGAATCATGCTATGATGGAATTCTACTATTCACATACTATGATTTTGGTGTCCTTGTCCATTGTTTTAAATGTATTTCTTGAGCACATCAGAATAGTAATGTTTCTCTAGTCAAATTTTCAAACTGTGAACAATTTAGGGTCACCAGAGATTTATTAGTTGGTACAGTTTTATCTTGCTTCTTTTCCACCCCCTAGATAGTCCACAGAAATGCAGATTCATTTATCTTTAATGTTTTAAGGTCATTTTCAGTTACTTGATTCTATTGTCTCAATGGAAATTACACAGTGAGTTCTACTGGGAGATCTATAAATTTTTCCATAATGCTAGGGAACACCATGAGAAGTGAAGACCTAAGCTTATACATGCATTGGACTCTTTCAAATCTGTTGGGATTATAGACTTTTCATGTCTATAACTATGAGTCTAGCACACAGCAACCAGTTAAATAAGGATTCTGTCTTCATAAAATTGAATCCACAAGGATAAGCAGAAGCACTACAGGCTTGCCCCATGTGATTCACTTTTGTTAGCTCCTGCCAAAATGATTGATTTTTATGAATGCTGATCTCATTGTTGTTGATGCCTCCAAGATTTAACTTTCAGAATTCTTTATTATGTCTGAGGCTCCCTTTCCTGAAAAAAAAAGTATATTGCAATTGGAAGGTGATTTGGCTACTTACTTCAAAGCCTGAAGTTTCACAGATGTATTTTCATAGCTGTAACTTTTTCTTTTAAGTTGTATGCTGCAATAACACTATAATACTACACTCAACTCTAGTGTAGGAATCACAAGTTAACAAGCATTTTTTTAAACATCTACTGTGTGCCAAGTACTGTGCTAAGAACTAGAGATAAACTTAGTCATATATTCACTAACATGCATGTGTTAGACCTCTGGAGAGAGGGTCTGAAAACTTTTACTATTAGCTAGAAATAAACATTTTAGGTTTAACGTTTATTTATATCTTATAAACTGATAGTTCAGGCTATCAGCTCTTTCATAAGAATAAATACAACACATCGTGAACATTTGAAAATGATTCCCTGCTTTATTTTTCCACACCATAAAGTACCAATTTTTATAGAATGAATATAAAACTACATTAATTCCAACCACCCATTCTAATTTGGAATTTTTGATCATTTTACTGTTCAAGAAGACAGTTTCCAAAAAATTAGCATTGTAAACAAGTCTTTTTAAACAGTGCTTACAAGCACTTAAGTTACTAAACTGTTACTAAGTGCCCCTATTTTAGAAGACTTTATTTACAACGAATAAGACAATATCAAGCTGTTCCTAAACAACTTCTCTAAATCTCTATAAGGTAATAGCTTGCTATTATAATCAAAAGCAACAGAACTGTTTTAAGATCTATACATAACTTAAAATTTTCACTAGTTTAGAATGGCTTTCCCCTCCAGTTAAGTCAAGGCAATAATATATTGACATAATTGAGAATTTTACATTTGGGTAAAGTTATTTACCTAAGGTGACAGAAATATATGATCAGTTCTCATTGTTATATCTTCATGGATGTTTCTCAGGCTTCTCGATTTTGTATATCAGCTCATTAAAGGGCTATGATTCAACAAACATTTAAGTGCTTACTTTGTGCAAAGCACTAGGGATACTAAGAAAAAAAACCAAACAAACATAATCCTTGCTCTGAAGTGGTTTATAGTCTGCTGGGGGAAATAGACCTGTACACAGATTAGTACACTGAAAGATAGAGTGTGGCAGTGCAGAGTAAACCTTGAAGAAGAAAAAAAGATTTTTTTAACAAACCAGAGTTGAGGAATGAATGGATTCTACGCACAAGGGCAGTAAATAGGTACTCTGGATGCTAGCAGAGGAGTAGTGTTGGGACAGAGAGAGAGACAGGACACAGAAGCCTGAAAATCAGGAAACAGTAACCAAGTAGTTGAGTTTGGCTGAAATGCTGCACAGGAACAGAAGCAATGTACAGTAAAGGTGAAAATATCTTTATTATTTTGCTTTTGTTACCTTTGCCAAGGAGAACAAGCTTTGGACTGAAAAGGAAAGGTCAAGTCAATAGCATTTATTAAGCACCAGAAGCTGCACTAAGCACGAAGGGTACAAAGAAAGGCCAAAACTGTCCCTGCTCTCGAGGAGTGCACAGGGTAAAGGAAGAGACAACTTGCAAAACATTACGTACAAACATGATCTGTACAGGATAAAGCGGAGGTAATCTTAGGGGAAAGGCATTTGCTTTAAGGAGTACTGCAGGAGGAACTGAAGGAAGGGATTTTAGTTGAGACTTAAAAGAAGCCAGGAAAGTGAGGAAACAGAGGGAAAAAGTGAGAAGAGTCCAGGTTAAGGGTGGGGTAGGGTAAGTAGAAGCAAGGACTCTGGAGATAGAAAATCATGTGTCAGGAGCAGCAAGGAGGCCGGTCACTGAATCATAGAGTACATAGACAAGCATGAAGGGTAAGCCTGGAAAGGTAGGCAGGGGCTAGGTTATGAAGGGTTGTAAAAGCTAAACAGAAGAATTTGCATTTGATCCTGGAGACAGTAGAAAGCCACTGGAGTTTAATGAATAGGGAGTGAGACAGTCAGATTTACTTTTTAGGAAGACCTAAGCTAAGTAGAAAATGGACTGGAATGGGAAGAATTAGGAGGCAAGAAGGTCGAACAAAAAGCTACTGCAGTAGTCCTGGGATGAGGTAATGAGGGCCTGCCCAGGGTAGTGGCAGGGTGAGAAGAGAGAAATGGGCATATAGGAGAAATGTCAAGAAGATAGTGAACATGACAACAACAGAAAGGGGAGTGGAGGAGACAGAGAGAGACAGAGTCAAGAATCCTACCCAGAACCTGGGGAACTGGGAAGATAGTACCACTCTTGACAGAGATTGGAAAGTTAGGAAGAGAAAAGGGTTCGGGGAGTGGTGGGGGGAAGATAATGGATTCAATTTCAGACACGTCAAATTTAAGATATCTATAAGATATCTAACGAGAGATGCAAAACTGGAGGTCAGGAAAGAGGTTAGGACTGGATAAGTAGATCTGGGTAGCATCTCCATAGAGATGATATTTGAATCCATGGGCGTTGATGAGATCACCAAACAGAAATAGATCAGAATAAAAATGGTCAGTAGAGTTGATAGGCTGACTCAAATAAAACATATGACAACAACTAAGAGCTAGAGGATGGATTTAGGTACCAGAAGATTAACTTGTTCAGATTCCATCAGAGATCTGAATTTGAAATCAGGCCTTTGTCCCTACAAGTTCAGCACTCTATCCTATCCCATACTGCCTTAATACCATACTCTGATACAAGTCTGTAAAATTTGCAAAGCTCTTTGAATACATAATCTCATTTGATTCTTTTAAAAGCTCTATGAGGTAGGTTTTACAAGTATTATCCCCACTTTACAGATAAGGAAACTGAGGTTCAGAAAAAAAAATAAGTAATTCTCTCCTGGGCATGCAGAAGGTATCAGAGGTACCTTTCAAACCTTGACCTTCCTGACTTCTAGTTCAACATGCTATCTATTACACTTCAGATGGCATAATTATCAAATTGCGTGCAGAAGATGCAAAGCTAGGAGGGATAGCTAACACATTAGATGACAGAATTGAGATTCAAAAATATCTTGACAGACCAGAACATTGGGCCAAATCAACTAATATGAAATTTAATATGAATAAATGTTATCTTAACACTTGGGTTCCAAAAATCATCTGCATTAGTACAAGATGGGATGACCATAACTATATCTCACTGAAAAAACAATGTAGGGTTTTTTTAAAAAATTAAATATAGTAGCCAGGAAAATTAATATAATTACTGAGAGACAGCATTCAGGACTAGGAAAATGATTGTCCTTCTACATGATTGTACTTGGTCAATGATATCTAGAGTATTATGTTTAGTTCTGGACTCCACATTTTAGGAAGAACAGTGAGAAGTTGGACAGTATCCAGGGGATGGCAACCAGAATGGTGAAGGGTCTCCAGTTCACGCCATTTGAAAGAACTGGGATGTTCAACTTGATGAACAGTGGACCTTACAAGGGATATAATAACATTCAACTACTTGAATGACTGTTACAAAAGCAAAGTTTGGATTACCATTTGTAAGGTATTCAATTCTATTGAACAAGTATTTATTAGACACTTACCACATGAACACACTGCTCTAGGTTCTTGGAATAAAAAAGGTAAAAGAAAAAGTCTTTGTCCTCAAGGAACATACATTTTATCAGGGGATAATAACATGGACAATCAAGTACATTAAAGATATATAAAAAATAAATACAAGATAATTTGTGGGGGGAGGTCAATATAAGAAAATATAAGAAAAGGCCTCGTGGCTGGAAAGGCATGTCCAATGGTTGGTTGAATGGTTATGACTTTAATGAGAATAAATTCTTTAAACACTTTATAAATATCCATTTACAAATAACTGATATTCTAATTTCTCCACTAAAGTCCTACTTTATGTCATATTTTGTAGTGAGATTACTCTGGGTTCTTTTTTTAAAAATATAATTAATGTATTTTTAGTTTTCAACATTCACTTCCTTTCTCTCCCACCTTCTCCTTCCCCCTCCCCAAGATGGCATGCAATCTGCTATTGGCTCTACTTATACATTCATGTTAACAAATTTTGATGTTAGTCGTGATGTAAAGAAGAATTAGAGCTAATGGGAGGAACCATGGGAAAGAAGAAACAAAACAAAACAAAACAAAACAATAGAAGAGCAAATAGTATGCTTCCATCTGCATTCAGACTCCAAAGTTCTTTCTGTGGATGTAGATAGCATTTTCCATCATGAGTCTTTTGGAGTTGTCTTATTAGATCCTTGCATTGCTGAGAAGAGCTAAGTCTATCAAAGTCAGTCATAGCACAATGTGGCTGTTACTACATACAGTGTTCTGGTTCTACTCATTTCACTCAGCATCAGTTCATATAAGTCTTTCCAGGTTTTTCTGGTCTGCCTGCTCATCATTTTTTATAATATAATAGTATTTCAGGATTCTTTAATATCTATTTAGGAAGATTATTAAACTTTGGTACTAAAGTGGTGAGGTTTGTAACACTGCCTTCTAACATTTTAAGGATCAGCATAGTCCATCATCACTCATAACTACCTGCTGAGGGAGGGTTTCATATGGATGAAACCACAAATACTTAGTGTTAAAGTAATAGGCTGACTAATAATTCTACAATAGTGTCCTGATCCAATTAATCTGTTGTTTTTGTCTTTTATCATAGCAAGCTAATCATACTTTCTTTTTTTTTCTTAGAGTACCATGCTTATCACTTTCCTGTTACTTCATGAATAAATAAATTCTATAATGCACATACTTATTCAATCACCTGAGTCAAGGTCCAAATTATCCCCAACAATTAAGTGAAAAAGTATAGTCCTTACTATGTATCATTACTCTCCATGCTTCATGGTTGTGACTTTTTCTGACTAGACAGAAAGAGTACTCTGAGATCCCTCTTGCTGCATGTACCATTCTTGGCTCCAGGTCTGAGGCACTGCTCATGTGCTCTCCACATTGATGCTATAAAATCCAAACGCCCATGGATGAGCCCAGTTGTCTACAACATGGCAATATCATGTCTGTGGTAAAAAAAAAAATGGTTTTCTTCTTATGAGTAGTGTTCTTGGCCTGAAGTATAGAGATAGGTAAAGGACACTATAGAATAGGATACTCTAAGTCACTCTTCCCTACTTTGTGCCATCTCCCCCACTCTTCCAAAAAGCCAAAGAAATTTACACTTTCTTTGCACTATTAAGTGTCATATGAATATTAGTTATTGTTATGTACTAGAAGGAGGAAAAATCTTGTTTTTAATTCCCTCCACTAACTTATATTTGGTCGTCTCTTTTCTCCCTCTTGAAAATCACAGTTGGCAGAAATGGGACTAAACAATAGCACTGAATTCTTTTTTTTTTTTCTTCAATTTCTTAGATTCACTCTCTAAATGATACAGAAAATCTTTCTACATGGCTGCATTCCTCTCCCTCCAAATTTACATCAAATATTTCTTTTATAACATGTATTAAACTTTTTTCCTTTAAAGATTCCCCAAATTTGGATGAATAATGTTCATATGTTCTTTGGATTTTTATACTTTAAGCATAATAGAGAGTGTATACTTTTATTTTATACTTTAAGAGAATTTAAATGATACTTTTCCCTCATGAACTTCAGAATATGGAAATCATTTAAATTTTTTAATAATAGCTAACATTTAAATAGCATCTCAAGCTTTGCAAAGACCCTTATAGATAACAACCTGTGTGATAGTATTATAATATACATTTAATATATATAAATGTAACCCCTTGATGACTGAAAAATGATGTTCTGCTAATATATTTGTAATCCAAAATAATGCAAACCAAATTCAGTTTGACCAACATGTGTAATTTATTACCTTTCAATAATTTCTCGATAGGCAGTAGTATCTTTGAAATATGTTGGGGGTGGAGTAAAAGCAGGGACTTGCTTGAGCTTTCCCAAAGTCCCTTCAAATATCTGTAAAAATTATTCTAAATAAATTCTAGAACAGCAGAACCCACAAAAGGAGAGAGTGAAACAAATCTACAGGAAGAATCTATCACACTGGGCTGGGAGCAGAGTGCAGTCCATCATGGGCTGTGCCAGCAAAGAGGGGGCCAGGGCAGGCCTCAGGGGACTGAGTCACTGCAGTGGTTTCCAGATTTCGCAATCCCAAAACACCAAGGACAGCTTGGAAAGTCAGTAGAAAAAGTCTGTAGGACCTTTGTGAGAGAGGAGCATGGTACAGTCATAGCCCCAGGGCAGCAGAGCCCATAGCTTCTGCAATAGCAGCTGCAGCAGCAGTTGTGGTGGTGGTATGGTAGCAGCTGTTTCTGAGCTGTAGGCCCACAGATAGTAGGGGAATTGAGTGACTGATCAGAGGGGAATTGCAGGGATCTCTTTGCCAGGGTTGGGGTGGGATTCTCTTGCTCTGCCCTGGTTGGATCTGGGTTGTCATCTTGGGTGGTCATCCTGGGGTGATGAGGAGTCCTGGCATGAAAGCAGTGGAGAGGGAATCTTCCTCACAGTTCCAAAGCAGAAAAAAGTGCTTGAGGTCACTCATAGACCAGTGCACAGACCAGGAGAGGAGTAAATACCTCTCCTTTGATCATACAACCTTGGAAGAGTTGAAAATGTGCAAGTCCCTAGACGTATTTCTGAAAACAGCTACACAAAATCCCTGAAGCTTAGGACAGTACACCCCACCCCACCTCCACTGGAAGCAGAAAACTACCCTGACAAAGAGCTCAAAAGTCAAATAATTAGTTGGGAAAAATGAGCAAACAAAAAAAAAAATCAGACTATAGAATCTTACTTTGGTGACAAGAAAAATCAAAACATACAACCACAAGAAGACAACACAATCAAAGCTCCTACATCCAAAGCCTCCAAGAAAAATATGAATTGGTCTCAGGAAAAGGAAGCGCTCAAAAAGGATTTTGAAAATGAAATAAGAGAAGTAGAGGAAAAATTGAGAAGAGAAATGAGAGTGATGCAGGAAAATCATGAAAAACAAGTCAACAGCTTTCTAAAGGAGGCCCCCAAAATGCTGAAGAAAATAACACCTTAAAAAATAGACTAACCCACATGGCAAAAGAGGTCCAAAAAGCCAATGAGGAGAAGAATACTGTAAAAAGCAAAATTGGCCAAATGGAAAAGGAAGTCCAAAGGCTCTGAAGAAAATAATTCCTTAAAAATTAGAATGATATTGAGAGAATTCATCAATCACCTCCTGAAAGAGATCCCCAAAGGAAAATTCCTAGGAATATTATAGCTAAATTCTAGAGTTCCCAGCTCAAGGTAAAAATATTACAAGCAGCCAGAAAGAAACAATTTGAGTATTGTGGAAACATAATCAGGATAACACAAGATCCTGCAGATTTTACATTAAGGGATCGAAGGATTTGGAATATGATACTCCAGAGGTCAAAGGAATTAGGATTAAAACCAAGAATCACCTACTCGGCAAAACTGAGTATAATACTTCAGGGGAAAAAGTGGACATTCAATGAAATGAGGGCCTTTCAAGCATTCTTGATAAAGACCAGAATTGAATTGAAAATTTGACTTTCAAATACAAGAATCAAGAGAAGCATGAAAAGGTAAACAGGAAAGAGAAATAATAAGGGACTTACTAAAGTTGAACTGTTTACATTCCTACATGGAAAAATAATATTTGTAACTCTTAAGACTTTTCTCAGTATTTGGGTAGTTGGAGGGTTTATATACACATAGTGGGCACAGGGTGAGTTGAATAGGAAGGGATAATATCTACAACAATTAAATTAAGGAGTGAGAGAGGAATGCATTGGAAGGAGAAAGGGAGAAATAGAATGAGGTAAATTATCTCCCATGAAAGAGGCAAGAAAAAGCTTTCACAATGGAGGGGAAGAGGGGAGAGGTGAGAGGGAATGAGTGAACCTTACTCTCAGATTTGGTTTAAGGAGGGAATAGCATACACATTCAATTGGGTATGAAAATCTATCTTACCCTACAGGAAAGTAGGGGGGAAGGGGATGAGAGGGGGGCAAATGGAAGGAGGGGATAATCAGAAACAAACACATTTGAGGAGGGACAAGATTAAAGGAGAGAAGAGAATAAATATGTGGTGGGACAGGAGGGAGGGAAATATAATCTTTTACATGACTGTTATGGAAGTGTTTTGCATAACTACACATGTAGTGTAGTTATGAATGGCTTTCCTTCTCAATGGGGAGGGGAGGGAGGCAGGGAGAGAATTTGAAACTCAAAGTTTTAAAAACAAAAGTTAAAAATTGTTTTTACATGCAACTGGGAAATAAGACATATAGGCAATGGGGTACAGAAACCTATCTTGCCCTACAAGAAAATAGAGGGGAAGGGGATAAGAAAAGTGGGGAGTGTGTGACAAAAGGGAGGGCAGATTGGGCGAAGGAATAATCAGAATATGCACCATCTTGGAGTTGGGGGAGGGGAGAAAAGGGGAAAAAATTTGAAACTCAAAATCTTGTGGAAGTGAATGTTGAAAACTGAAAATAAATTAATAAAAAGTTATACTGTAAAAATCAATGATTTTGAAAAATTTTTTAAAATTTAGATTATAAAAGACATATGGTCATATGCTATGTAACTTGCTCTGATCATCATTCAGAAGTACATTAATATAAATTCCAGTGTAACCATCATTCAACTAATCACCTAAGCAACAAATTGGATAAGCAGAAATGATCCAAGCTAACACTGAAGATATAGTATAGGGTTTACTCTCCTGAACATCAGTCTTCTTCATATTGGGGGACTGAGGAATGACAGGTATTTATTAAGGACCTACAATGTGCCAGATACTATGCTAAGTGCTTTACAAATATATTCCTTTTAATATATGTTGACCTAAATATTATTTGCATGGACTAGAAATTAAGAGGGTGCCTATTGGTTGAGGAATGGCTGAACAAATTGTGGCACATGAATGTAATATGTCATTATTGTACCATAAGAAATGATGAAAGGGACAGATGCAGTGAAACCTGGGAAGATGCAGATGAACTGATTCTGAATGAAGTGAACAGAACCAAAAGAACAATTTATATAGCAACAACAAGGCAAGAGAAGGAAATTCAGAGGGAGACACAAGTAAGCAGGACAGCTTTGCAACTGGCATGTTGAATTTATTATAAACTTAAAGAAAAAGCTGTAAATAATGGAAATTCGTGGTTTTGAATACAATCTTTTTTTGTTCTTTGTAGATGACAATGTTTGTTTCTTTGGTGTTTGTTAAGTTTGGAAAATTAAAATTATTTTTTAAATATTGGTTTTATACAACTGCTCCTATAATCTTGCCTAAAGTCATTAAGAGAATTATGACCACAAGTTTTTAAGAGTGACAGATGAAACACATCAAAAACATATTCAATGATGGCATTTGACTTAGACGAGATATAACAGCAATAGTTTTCTTGGTCAAATCTTTTAATGTCCAAATTTTTTAATGAATCCCAGTTGGTAAATTGTGGTAGTGTAGTAGCATGTAGACTAATGTTCAAAGGCGGTTTTGAAGCTGCATTCTTGTGGTTATTACAATTCATTCTTGCATTGAGCTACTCCCTACCACTCCTACTGAAACACTTTAGGCAAGGCCCTCATTATCCATTACTTGGACTACAGTAATAGTCTCCTAAATGCTCTCCCTGCCTCCAGTCTCTCCCATTTCCAATCCACTATATTTTGGCCAGAGATATAGTTCTTGATTCAGTGGTCTGATAATTCAAATGATTCTAATGCACAAGTCTGATTACATCATTCCCCTGTTCAAAAATCTAAATAGCTTCTCATTGACTATCAAATAAAATATAAACAGTTTAGCTTGGCATTCAACGTCTTCTGCAATTCAATAGGTTTCTAGTAGTATTTTGCCCCATTTACCTACATATTCTCTAAGTTCCAATTAAATTGGAATTATTCACAATTCCTAAATTCACCTTGACTTCTCCGTCTCTCAGAATACTTGCATACACCATTCTCAGGTGCCCCAAACGGATTTCCTACAACTCCCCTCCCCAAACTGCTATTTGTTTAAATTACTGTCATCCTTCAAGACTGAATTCAAATGTCTCCCATTCCATGGACATGAGAAATGTGGAGGCAGAAATGGCAAAATGGCATCTGACTGGATTCTATGAGGGGTCACTTTTCAGGAGGAAGGACCAAGTATTTTACCACCAACTTAATGCAAGGATAGTTTCATTAAAAGACATACAGCTCTTTTTGGTCAGGTCTCCAAATTTCAAATGTTTTCAAACCTATGGCACAAAATGTTTTCCATACTTTCACCTGAAAACAGAATGATCCAACCATGTTCCTTTTTGAAAACACCAATAGATGTGAAGTTTGGTTCTGAGAAATAAATATGGGTTCCTTGCTCTATCACCTAAAGTTTATGTTGAGAAAAACTATTCACTGACATAGCAAAAGCAATAAAGGTTTTTCTATGACTATCAAATTTTAGAGGTAGAAAGAAACTTAGAGATTTGGCCCAATCCTCTCATTTTATAAATAAGGGAATATAGCAGCAATTAAACAACTTACCCTAGGAATAAACATAGTGGCAGTATAGAGATCAGAGTCCATGTCTCCTAACTCTCAGTTCAAATATCATCCTGTTATATGGAACACAGTAATGTGGTCCAGTGAAAAGGGTCCTGGATTTAGAGTCAAAGAACCTACATTCAAATATGACTGTGCAAATTCTAAATTCTCTGGGCCTCAAATGGGAATTGAACCTAAAAAGTCCCTTCCATTTCTAAAATCTATAATCCTATCATTAAGGCATAAGGAAACATTTATAAGTATTTTTAACACAAATATCCTTGCTGAGTACACTTTCAAAACAATACTATTTCTTAAATATGAAATCTTGAACAGATAACTTTCTGAAATTTGCTATAAAATCCACTAGCACTTTTTTCTGTGTAACTTCCCAATGCCTTATCTTTGCTCAGATCACATCAGTTAGTAAGACAATGCATGAAAATCTGGCTCTTTCTCCAAGGCAATGAACTCAAGAATGTCTTGCATAGATTGCTCTAGATGGAGGAGTCCATCTTCTCTCTGCTTATGCCACCATCCAAGAATGCTTCTGTCCAGTTTCTAATATGTTGATACCTTCATAGATTTATATTTTGGTCAAGCTACTTTTTGAACTTGAACTTCTTTAATAAGTTAATTTTATCTATCCTGTTTTATGCCAACTATTTCATTAATCCTACAAATTACTGCATATTCTTTTGAACTTCCTTATTTAAGCTTCTTTGGTCAAGGTTATTTGTATTTGTCAATAACATATTTATTTAGATGACATGAGACTGGAGCAGTTTAACACATGATTACAGACTAAAATAACAGGTTATGTTACCCTATGAAGATGACAAAGAAATTATATCTTCATTTAATAAACAACATTTAATTATTATGCAATTATATTTACATCAAGTGACACACATTATCTTACAAAGGTTATATAAACTTGGCAGCAAAGTAAGCAGCTCTTACACAGTTTCCATAACAGCAGCCATTTCTTTGAACTGCTTAAAGAAATACTGGAAGAAAAAAAAGAGAAAATAATGTTTAATTAGTATTCATATTCAAGTTGTTTTGTCAAATGTAACGATTTTATGAAAATGTCAACCTTCAATATGGATTTAAATTCACATAACAATACATCATTAGGCTAAATCTGAAATTTAGGCCGGGAGTTCTGCTTGCCTAGACAGTTTGATAATATGTTAAAATTAAATTTTCTGAAGAGATCTAACCTACACTTGAATTTAAGGATATACAAAAGCACAGTTTACTATTTCAACTCAAGCATTAGTCCCATTTTAAGTAGTCAGTATTAACAATAATATATTTTTACTAGGATTTTTTAAAAATGGGACTCTAAAATAAAGCCATACCATTAAAAATGTGGTTTATAATAAATAATTAAAGTGGCATTGGAGAGTATGTGAAAATTTGTTCTTGAAAATAAAGCTTGGAAATCATTTTTCTTAGTTTGTTTTATAAAGTAGGTACTCATTGTCTACTTGAGTGGTAACAGTTGTTTTGCTTAGAACTCCTGACATATTTACAAAAACATATACAATGTCAGCAAATGTTGATGGGATATGATCTTTGCATTCAGCAAATGGATTTTTAGAAACTAAATCATAAAGACTAGTGGCAAATAAAAAATGAGACCACCAAAATAGCTAAATGTTGAGGGGCACTGGCTACAAACTCTTTTTGAAAGTGTGTTTCCAGGTACAAAGAGAGTTTTCACACAAGTATCTAGCTGATATAAAGTCACTCAAATTTTGATGTTTCAAATTGGCATAGGCTCTGTCAGAAAAATGTTAAGTCAGTACAATCTGAGGCTAAATTGAATTCTACTTAAACTTCCTGCAGATAAGTTTAGGAGGAAAGTCAATCTTTGGTACATCTATACCTCAATACAAAAAAATGAATATTGGTTAAATATATCCATAAAAGATGAAAGCTTTTGAAATTTTCGCCAGATGTTAAAGTTCAGTTAAGACTGCTTTCATACACGACATCAAAATAAATGCATTTTGCCAAATCCCTAGATAAAAAAATGTTTCAGATTCTGTATATTAGTAAATTAAAGATGTTTCAATTAATATTTTAAGATAATACACATTTACATATTTTAAAATAAGAACAATGCTTCCTTTTTAATTAAAAAAAAAAGCAAAAAAAACCCTGCGCTTTCCTAAAGCAACAATGTCCTAGAAGAAAATTCAGATTCAGTGACAAACCTGAAATTGTGGAATTGTCATTTCAAAGGACTTGTTCGTAATTTGGCCTGATTGATCTGCCACTTTTAGGGTCATTGCAACATAAGGAGACTTAAGAGATCTGCAACTGTCTGAGCTCACCGCCATACCCACTTTCCACTGAAGATCTAGAAGCTATAACAAAAACAAGGACATAGCATCAACAAGACTGTTCTGAATACACAAAGCTGCTTAAATTCTATTTCTCCCATGCCAACCATTGGTTTCAACTCAATATTTATAAAGATAACATGGAAAAATTAGCCAATGAATAAACTTAACACTTTATGTAAACATTTACAATTCTCCCTTTTTGATCTAGGAAAAAAAAATTAAATCTGATTTATAAGCCCCAAAATGAAGAATTGTCATTTCAAAGAACTTACTCCTTATAAAGCTTTTTATCTCCTTAATTTAATGCAAAAGAGAATGGTGTTCAAATCAAACTAAACATCTGGGGAGAGGTGATGAGAAACATAGGGAAGACTCAACGACATTTTTAGAACTAGAGGGAACCTTAGTGGTTGTCTAGCCCAGTCCCTTCATTTTACAGTTGAGGACACCGAGTTCCCCAGAAGAGAAGTGATTTTGTCTAAGAAATGCAATGAGATAGTAGCTGAGTTGGAATTCTTTGACAACAATGTTGTCAAAATTACAGAGAGCAACAAAACACACACAAAAGTCTTTAGTCAATGGATTAGGAAATGAGGTGGGGAAAAGGAATAGCTTTGCTATTTTCTCTAATTTGAGCTTTAATTTTGCTTATGCACTTGAGTGCCACTAGAGCCCAAGTTCTTTCTTCATCCCATTTAGATCCTACAGTGGGAAAGAAATATAGTTCTGAATCTCTCTTCATAGAGAAAGTCTCATTTTTTAACAAATTTCTGTCAATGACAGTTCAATGTACCCATAGTTTACAGCAGGCCAAGGTAAACTACAGCTCTTAATCTAGAATCTGTCCAGATAAGCTTTCACGTGACTGACGCAAATAGCTCTGCTTGTCCCACACATGAGCAATACTTTTGCAGAAAAGGAAGAAGAAATCCTTTTCTGGGAAGAAAGGTGTGGGAGGATTCAGTCCAGCAGCTGCCCCTGTTTGTCTCTGAGACAATTTGGGTCAAAGCTACTGCTGAAGTCCTGGGTCCTACTCCAAGTCTACTCACTGTGGTTTATGTGAACTTAAGAAAAAAAGGACATTAGAAGTGTCAGACTTGTTAGAACAATGATCGTACTATCATTGTCAAGTACCAGAAGCAGCCTTAGCAGGAGGAATTTGAGGGCATAAGGATGATATACAAGCAATTGTAAGATATCACTTAAAGATGTTTTTGTGAAGGAAATGAGTATTTCAATGTTGATGTCCAAAATCTGATGCTTCAAAAACAGAAATATGCCTGCCACATATGATTAAAGAGCTACATAGGTTTTTGAAGAATTTGAAGTCATATTTTATGATTCAACAATGGTAAAAAGAAAAAAGCTCCTTGCTGTACTCAACTTGAATTCTGGGGATGTTAACTGAATATAAAGATGAAAGAACCAATTAACAACTTTATTATATTAAAAGATCTCTGAAAATTTTTGTACTATTAAATACATAAGTTTGTAAACTACAGAAGTTTCAAAATCACAAATGGGAAGGGAATAAGCATTTATGTAGCACCTACTATGTGCCAGGCACTGTGCTAAGCACTTTGCAAATATTATCTTATTTGATAAATACAACCAAGCAAAAGATGATTGAGTTATATAACTAGTATTAACTCTGATAACAATATTTTATAACTTGTGGAAATGATTAGTGGCATTCCAAGAAACAGACTATTGTTCTTGTAATCATGTATTATCAACATTAGCAAGCTCAAGCTACCACTTCTGCAATGATTACAAAGAAATTTAAACCAGTACTTCACAAGTTGGAGCCATGAGTAAAAGGGTATTAGACAAAATTCAAAAGAAATACAGTCAGATGGAAGTATTACAATAGAAAGAACACTGAATTTAGAGTCAGATGATCAGGGTTTGATTAAATCCCAGGTATGCAACAATTAGCAACTTATTTCTCCTGAGTCGGTTTCTCATTTCAAAAACAGGAATAATACTTATACTACACTTAACTCACAGGACTGTTGTGAGCAAAGCATTCTGTAAACTTTAAAGCATCACAGAAGTGGGAATTACTATTATAATGAGGACTCAGTCAATTTTTCTACAACCAACATTTACCTATAGAAACATGTTTGATAAGGGAGATGTAGTAAGCTATTATCTAAAGTTATTCTATTACCTAAGGAAAATTGCATAGTATAATGGGAATGGGCTCTGGACCTAGAGACTGAAAACCCAGATCCCAGTCATAACTTTGCAACTAATGATGTAAGCGTGATTAACAAATAGTCAAGAGAGGTGTACAGTAACATTAGCTCATGTGCCACGGAAATTTGAATCTGCTACCATTTTTGGAAAGCATTCTAGATATTACTGGCTCTGCATATAACCTTTGAGATCATGCAGAAAAATAAAAAATGTAACTGACTAGAAAAATAAAATTTTCAGCCTCTTCTAAAGTCTTATTTGGATACCTTACTGTAACATGGAAGTCACTGAATTTTTTAAAGTTGCATCAGTGAAGTACAAGTTCTGGGAGGTCCGACCAACCCAGAAAGACCCTGAGTACTAGCAGGTGCAGGGACAGGCTGCATATCTGCTACTCAAGAAACTGTCTGGCTAATTCTGGAGACTCATTACCAGGAAAGTTAACCAGGAAATAAGGTAGTTTTTAGGGAGTACAGCAACTTGCCCAAAGCTGTGAGACTTTGATATGTATCAGTAAGAGTATCCATAGAGAACTGTGGGATGGAGGAGACCTCAAAAGTCATACAGCCCAACTTATTCCTGAAGAGGAATTCCATCTACAAGCGTTCATTCAAGTTTAACTTGAAAACATCCTCAAGTGGTCCATTCCACAGAAGAAATCACAAATCCCTGAAACACTGAAATAAAACACTCATTTTCACAACAGAAAATAAAATTAATTTGTAATGCAAATGATTATTATCTTACAATCTTACCAAAATACCAGTACTGTGTCCATTTTATGAACTTAATCAAATCAATATAATTACTTATTTACTAATTTAAATGTAGATACTGCTGTTTACAAAGTACTTCTCTGCAAGCATTATTATTGCCATTCTGTAAATGAAGAGACTGAAGCACACAGAGGAAAAATGTAGGATTACTGAGGGCAAGGATGATTTCACTCTTTCTTTGCGTCCCCAGAACCCTGCAGTGCTTGGCACATGGTAGGCAATTGATAAATGCTCATTAATTAACTGATAATTGCTACTACTAGGACTTAAAGTTAGTTCTGACTTCAAGAACAGTGTTCTTTTTTACTATCTACATTGTTATTTAAAAACATATATCCTTAGAGGCTTCTTTACTTCTATAAGCTATATTTAGAAAAAATGACGAAAATTAGATGCTTAATAGTACTTAGTAGAAACTATGTACTACCACAGTATTAGTAAATGAATCTAGGTATTAAAGAAGCTCTGCAAAATCACCTAGCTTTTCCATTGTCACAATAAATGGAAGTTTTTACCACTGAAGCAATCATTTTGGAAGCAAATTTTCTTCTTCAGAAAGGACCTTAGAACCTAAAAATCTAATTTCTTCTTAATTTTAATGTAGAAAGGGGGAAATAGTATAAATAATGTATCTGACTTGAAAATATTATGTAATTTTTAAAAAATAATAGATATTTAAGGCAAAATTGAATTTCCTCAGAATCTACTACTTGGGAAGCAAGTAATGGGTGATTGGAATGTGCTTCTGAAAGAAAGATTAACATGAAATTTAAAAGTAGGTGTGAAAAAATAGAGAGTAGAATATCTATTAAATGCAAATTTCAGGATGCTTTCCAAATGTAGTCAATTTTTGATTATTTATTTCAAAAAAAGTACAACAATAAGGTAGAACAGATGGCCAATTTTCCTGAAATTCTTCCCATGCCGCAGGGCCCCCAAAACAGCTAAAAGATACCCTGTGGTCACCTTATCCAGTGCCTTCATTTTATGAAGAAACTAAGGTACAGAACTGAAGTGATTTATCTGTGGGTCACATCGACAGTAGTGGAGCTGAGATTCAAACAGTTTAGTTACTACAAATTCAGTGCCAGTAGATAAGCAGGCCTCCAACATGTAGACAGACACTGTAAGGAGTTTGGTGCATTCTAACATCTTCATCATCTTCCTTTCACATCTGCCCTCAAAATGGGGTGCCCTCTTGTGACTGCCTTCTTTGAATTTAATTAGGCAGGTCCTTCAGAGAACAGGCAGGATCTACTGTAGGCCTGTATCTGATGACTTCAGAGTTTGGCAGGGCCTGCCAGAACTCATGAATTTATTTTCATAGGGAGTCTTCCAAGGCAAAATGGGGTACATTACTATGTAAGAAAGAAACCAACTGGGTTGCATGGAACTAGGATGTGAGATAAGCACATCAAAGGCACAAGAAAAATCACTTGTCCTGTTTCAAGTCTTGCTCTCCTATAAGTCTCATATTAAAATGAAACAATAGAGGTTCAGAAGAAAAACAAACAACTATGTTCTGTTGACAGGGCGCAAGAATACCAATAAATAGTAGAAATCCTGCTAAAAGGACAAGGAAAGACAAGTGACTTTCCGTGTACCAATTTCCTCCTATGTAAGCAGAGGCAGTTGAACTAGAGGGTCTTCAAGGCTTCTTCCAGTTGTATGTCCTGTTAGTCTACAATCTGTGCACAGAAAATTAAAAGCTATCTGAGATCCTGACTCAAACACACTTACAAAACCCACCTGTGCAGGTCACTTCCAAGTGTCAGAGATGGTGACCACAGGACAAGTAGCTCCCAGACATACCAGCACAAGGAAATACCACTGGCAGTACCTCCTGCAGGGACTCAGTTTTCCTCCAGATTCCACTTTGCAGAATTCAGGAGGTTCTTCAATCGCTCCAGGCAGTACAAGAGTACTAAAGGAAGCGTGGTACACTAAGAAGGTGGGGGTGGAATTCTAAATCAGCTCTGAGTTTTGGGGGAAAGGCTTCGAACTGAGATGACAGGGATCGCCCACACACTAAGGGAGGACCAGGGTGCAAGTCGCTCCCTGGCAGTCAACCCACAAGCATATACTAAGGGCCCTTACGTGCCAGACCCTGTGCCAAGCTCTTGGGATGCAAAGAATGACAAAAACACGGCCCCTGACCTCCAGGAGCGCCTATTCTACTGGGGGAGACAATATCTAAATAACTTTGGACATCCAAGACAAATACACAGTAGAAGGAAGAAGGAAGGCCCCAGCAGTTGGGGTTGGGCTCGGAGTAGGAAAGGCCTCCGGCACAAAGTGGGGGAGGTGGGGGCAGGGGAAGGGGAGGTGAACTAAGACTCGTTGGAAGCCAGAGCGGAGGGGGGAGGAGGGGTATGGGGCACAGCTCGGGCAAAGGCACGGAGGTGGGAGATAAGAGAGCAGAGTGCCGAGAACAGTGAAGACGTTAGGCAGCTCCATCATTCTGGGCCAGGCCTCAGATAAGAAGCACCTGACCTCAGCTGGGGCGGGCGCGAGGGGGCGGAGTGAGGGAGGACAGAAGGCGGGGCTAAGAGAGGGAAGGGCCGACGTGGGCGGGGCCAGAGAGGCTACTCACCTGGTTGGTGACCTGCAAAGGAAACGAGAAATAGTTTAGACACAATCAGTCCGGATGACAGTGCCGCCTGACCCCCGCTCGGCTCCCTCCCAACTCCGGCCTCACCTCGGATTTGGCCTCCTGCTGCGGCTGACACAACCCCTCCATACTCAGAGCAACGGCACTCCGACAGGCCGCAGCCATTTCCGCTTCCGCCCCCCCCCCCCCCCCCCCGCTCCGGATTGATCCAAGATGCGGGGGGGGGGGGAACTCGACGTTCAATGTCCTTGGGTCCTTATTTTATTCCTCAGCAAAATCCAAGTGTAATAGGGGCAATGAACATTTCTCATATCTATGTAAAAGAAAAATACTTAGGTGTCGTTCTCCCAGTAAAAGGAGGAAAAGGAGGCATCGGCCCTTCCCCCCCTTCCTTATCTTTGAATTCCATACTTGAACGCTCCCAGATTCTGCGCATGCGCAAATTGGACAGCGCCGGCGCGAAGACTTGCCCAGGTGTGCCGGGGCTCAGCTGTAGCTGGCGGATCTCGAGGGGCGCGGGTGCTGCTGCAGAGGCAGCCGTTCAGAAAGGGGGAACTTCTCCACGTCTCATCGTTCCTAACATCCTGGGGGCCGTGCCTAGGTCCATGATGTTCTGACATCCCCCCTAGTTTTTGGAAGCTAAACTTCCTAAGGCATTCCCACTTTAGAAACCAGTGCTTCGGTTCGTTAGACTCAGAGCCAAGACGGACTTAAGTGTTTATTGACTAAGGTATCTCCAGACTGAGGCACCTGCCCAGGGTCCAAGGCTGCATTTGAACTCAAGACTTCCTGAACCCCAGTCACATGCTGCCTCAAGCTCTCCTGAATGGAGACTCCAGCTTTCAGATATAATCCTCATTTTCTGTTCTTCTTTGAATATGGAAATACTTACATTTGCTGGTGTTAGTCAAGTTTAAAATACCAAGAAATCTGTAAAATTAATTTAAAAAACAAATTTGAACTCAGGTTTTCAGACTAAATTCAACTGCCTACTGTATGGCAACCTCTTGATAAAGGTTCTTAACCTTTTTAATATCATAGACCCCTTTGGCAGTCTGATGACACCTGTATCGGAATAATGTTTTTTAAAGGCATCAAATAAAATTAATAGGATTACAAAAGAAACCAAAGTTAGTGAAGATAAAGATGGGATTTTTTTCCCCCTTTCATATGCACAGACCTCTTCCCTCTCCCTGAAATCTCTGTATAGAACCCAGGTTAAGAAATTCTGATCTAAATATCCCATTGGCTCCTCAAACTCAGCACATCCAAAACTGAATTCATCGTCTTCCCCCTCCTAAACCTACTCCTCCAAGTGTCTTTATTTCTTTCTAGAGCACCATAATCTTCCCAGTTGCTAAAGCTTGTAATCTGTCATCTTGGATTCTTCTCTTACTCTAATATCTAATCTGTCCAATTGATAGCTATGTCCTGTTAATTCTATTTCCACAAATTCTCTCACAACCGTCCCTTACTTACCATTAACACAGTTACTGTGGAAATACAAACCTCTACTGCCTATCTTGTGTGTCCCTTTTCATTAGTTATCGTCTTATTTGACTTCTACCCACCTCAAGATTGTTTGTTTGTGTTTGCGTGGGTATGTAGTTTGTACTTCATTCTTGAAGAGGACCATGACATCAGGAAAATGATGCCATGGTTTGCAAGAGAGTTGGATTTAAGTGAGGAAAGGCTGTCCAAAGACACCAGCCTCACTTTCTCCTCTGGGGCCATCTGGGTCCAGTGGCCAGATAAAGAGGACGACAGGAGACAGCTCGGGATGTAACAATGTGGTACTCATGTAAATTTATACCCCTAGAAGTGAGGTATACTAGTCAAGTCAGTAGTATTGTAGTTAATTGTTATTATTACCATTATCATTACTTAGAATTTACTGAAGTTGCAAGTCTGTCCATGAACTCAGATTGTTAGTTAGCACTTTTAAATATTTAAGAATACCTGAGGTTTGGAAAACTTTCTAAGGAATGGCATCAGAAATGGAATTTTTTATTTTTTTAAACGTAAATCTTTCCATAAATTCTATTGCTGCCAAAAACTTGCTCTGCAACATGGATATTGTTCTTATATCGGTGTGAAAATGTTCATTCTAAGAGCTGTGATTTAAGCCCAAGATTTTGCCCTCAATTGATGAGGAAAAACTAGCAGAAAGGAGCAGAAAAGGCTGCTGCTTACAGAGGGCAAATAAAACTCAAGTAATTTCCTAAAAGTCTTTGGCTTCATTTATTTTTGGTTTGGTTTATGTCTTTCTCCAAGCATAGGGAAGCGATCCTGAGTTCGACATTGCCGGTCTTGGTGGCATCCTTGTGAAGACAGAATGTCAGAAGCTTCTGGGTCCCTTTACCAGGACCAACCCGCACAGAAAGAATTTCCTGCTTTGATGAGGGTGATCACTGAACCTAGGCTCTAAGATGATTCCCCAGAATCCTTTGAAATTGCCTGAGCCATTCATGGTATGGTTCCTCATCTTATTGACTGTGGTGAACTAGCCAGGGACAGTGTCTGCCCAGGACAGTAGAGTCCTGGCCTGTAGCCACCCAGCCCCAGGATATCAATGCAGAGTTAGCAACATTAACTGCTAACTGCATTAACAACATCTGCAGTGCTCATGCATAGCAGAGGAAGGCAGTGGCAAAGCAGGCCCATAGCAACACTTTGCATGGGGGATCAGTCAGGCCTGGGCCTGGGAGTGCATACTCACCCCAACATAGGAGCCAATGATCAACTCAAACAGAAGGGGATAACTCCAGGCTCCAACAGAGGCAACATGATGGTGCCCAGGCTTATGGCAATACTTCTCCTCCTGTAGGATGGCATCGTGATAGTTGTTTTCCCCTGGCACAGGGAAGGTAGTAGTTGACTGGGGGAGAGGAACAAACCAAGACTAGGAGAGGAAGTAGCAGTAAATGCAAGTACCAGCAGTGGTGTCTGGCAAACAGAGACGTGCGCTCTGCTCTCTGCTGGCAGCCCAGTGGTAAAAGAGGGCACTGATATGAGCATCGACAATGAGACAAACCCACTATGGCCCATTCCTTATTATAATCTAGAAGCAACTGGTCCCTCCCCATTTCTGCCAGCACAACACCTAGTGATTATTGTATAATTCTTCCCTACCAAATGGTTGAAGGACCAAGGGGAACCATTATTGGAAGGTGTCCTGCTTTTTGGCAATGAGAAGGAGGTAAAAGTGACTACTAAGCCCCATAGAAAAAGAGTGGCAATCTCTCAGAGGTCTTTAAAATAGCTAAAATATTATATTTTCACATGCACCTTCCCACACGTTCCTAGGCTCCTTCAAGAAGCTATTACATTGTTTATTTTTTCTGTTTTATTTCTTATTTTCCTCCTTTAGTGCTTTCTATATGAGGCTTTTTGAATATTGGAGGCCAGGATCAGACAGTATAGGCACTGTGTTAACTGCTGGAGATACAAAGAGGCAAAAAAAAAAAAACCAAAACGGTCCCTGCCTTTAAGGAGCTTACAACGTAAAGGGGGAGACAACCATCAAACAAATATGTACAGACAAGCCATATACAGGATCAATAGGAAATAATTAAAAGAAGGAAAGTTCTAGAATTAAGAGGAGTTAGGAAAGGCTCCCTGGAGAAGATGGGATTTTTATTGGGACTTGAAGGAATCCAGGAAAGCCAGGAGGTAGCGATGTGGAGGGATAACATTCCAGGTATGGGAAACATCCAGAAAAAATGCCAGAGCTGAGTGTGTCTTGTTAATGGAGCATCTAGGTTTGGGGGGAATGTCACTTGGTGGATTGAAGAGCCTGTGGTGGAGAGTAAGGTGTAAGAAGACTGGAAAGGTGGGACAGGAGTGTGGAGATAGGTTATGAAGGACTCTGAATGCCAGAAGATTTTGTATTTGATCCTGGAAGTGATAAGGAGTTCAGGAATTTATTGAATAAGGGGCATGTATGTGGGGGGGGGGGGGCAGTGTGTAACATAGTTGGGCCAGTGCTTTAGAAAGGTCACTCTACAAGCTAAAGAGGATGAATTGGATTGAGGAGAGGCTTGGGGCAGGTACCTCTGCCCCAGTGGGCTATTGCAAGGTTGAGGTGATGAGGGCTGGCAGTGGCAGAGGAGGGAAGGGGAAATACCCAATAAATATTTCTAAGATGAAATTGATAGGCCTTGGCAAGTTTTGGATATGAAGGGTGAGAGACAGTGAGGAGTTGAGGATGACACATAAATTGTAGACAGGGAGGGTGGTGTTGCCCTCAACAGTAATAGGAAAGTTAAGTGGGGAAAGGTTAGGGTTGAGGAGTAACAACCATAGTGTCAATTAAGTGGTAGAAGGTCCTCAAATAGAAACAGGTCTCTCAGGCTGCATATAGACTTAGAAAATCACAAATTAACATTGTCTATGTTGTATTGTATTTTTATTTATTTTGTTAAACATTTCTCAATTATACTTTAATCAGGTTCTCTGCAGCACTGAGGGCTTGTAACACCATTGTGATACCCATAGCTGCCACTATGAATATGCATGTGTATTTCCAGGGTAAATTCACAAAATATAATACACCCTCTTCCTCACAGGCAAAACCAAAATGTTTATTTGGGACATCATTAGAACACCAGGGGTAAGATTTAACAGGCTACTTATCACTAATCCAGGGAGCACCAATATCTTAAACATTCTTTCTATCAGGCCTCCCCACAAAACCAAATTCCACTAGACAGATTCCTCCCTCTTTCCAGTACAGCTTGCTTTTTTCTCTCCGCTCCTTGGGCCAACTGCTCCCACTCACAGCTAGCTTCTTTCTCTCTGTTCTGCCTGTTCTCATTGTCTGCTATTTCTTTCTTTCTCCTTTTCCCTCTCCCTCCCTCTCCCTCCCTTTTCTTCTTTCCTCTCCCTCTCTTTTCCTCTCAAGCTCCTCCCAGTCTGAGCTCCATGTGACTACAGGTTCTATGTGACCATAGGCTCCATGTGTTAGGCCTATTAATGGGCAGGGAAGATCATCCTATTCTATTAACATTACAGGGCTATATCTCCCTCTACTTTAGAAGATCATAAAGACTTTATTACCAAGAGGTGGAGTAATGACCTAACCATTTCACCCACGTAAGTTAGGCCAAATCTTCCTTAAAAGGTATTGAATCCATCCTTAAGACTTGATTGGCTCAGGAGACAAAAGACTTGGGCTGTTTGACCTTACTTCCTGAACATCTGAGTATAAAACAGCCCCAAGGAGCTCCAGGTGCTTTCTGATGCTTGGCTGGTGGAAAACAAAGGGGTGGGAGGTAATTCAGACAAGGGAGCTTTGCTCTGCTGAATCGCTGGAGGCATCCTTGATGTACACCCTTCTGCTACTGCAAAGTAATTCTCCTTTGTTAACTGTTGAATGATCTATAACTGTCTCATTTTGTTCCAATGTTGAACCTAAACTGCTCGGAGACTAACTTGAATCAGGTCCATCCTTAAATACTTTCCTTCTCAAAAACTTTCAGCAGCTGATGCAAAGTGAAATAAGCAGAACCAGGATAACATTGGACACAGCATAAGCAACATTGTTCAGTGTTCAGCTATGACTGACTTAGCTGTCCTCAGCAATACAGTGATTCCAGACAAGTCAAAAAGACTCATGATGGAAAATGTTATTCACATCTAGAGAAAGAAGTGATGAAGTCTGAATATAGGTCAAAGCATATTATTTTCACTTTTTTTTCCTTTTGTTCTATTTCTTCTTTCATAACATGACTAATACAGATATATATTTTACATGATTGCACATGTGATAACCTATATCAAATTCCTTACTGTCTTAGGGAGGGAGAGAGGGAGAAAATTTGCAATTCAAAATTTTATATAAAAATTAATTTTAAAAATTGCCTTTGTATGTAATTGGAAAAATATTATTTAAAAGAAAAATAAAATAAAGATCACTACATACATACGTTACACTGAAGTAATATTATTTTTTTTTACAAAAACCCCCCACAACTTTCAACAGCTCCCCATTGCTTTTGGATCACACACAGATTCCTTTGACTTGTAAGACTTCGTAAACTGGCTCCAACTTTCCTTTCCATCATTATTTCACATTACTCCCCTTCACATACTCTACATTCCAGCCAAACTAGACTATTAGGTATTTCTGGAACTTCACATTCTCTCTCCCACATCTCCCTCCTCACCATTGCTTTTAAGAATTCTTATTTTCCTTCAAAGCTCAGGTCAGATATCTTTCAGGCCCCAATGCAAATGTTACCGTCAGCCATAGCTAGTCCAGGGCCAGGGGAACTTTGCTTTATTGAATCACTGGAGGCATCCTTTACATAAAGCCTTCTGCTATGGTGAAGTGATTCTTCTTTTGTTAATTGTTGAATGACCTACATCTGTCTCAACCACTCTGGAACCTGCAACTCTTCGGACGTTTTGAAGGTCACAAGGCAATAACCTGGCCAATTCCATCTCTGGATCTCAATTGTCTTTTCTTGGGAGATCTTAGGTCTGCCCTACACACATCTGTCCCCTCGCAGCTGGATTTTTGTCTCTTAATCTAGTCTCTCTAGTAACATAGTCAATTCAAGCACACTCTTCTCCCCCTAAAAGTAATTCCCTTTCAGGGGCCTTGAATCAGCTGCCAAATTGAGTGCTCTTCTCATTTGATAGGCATTATTGTTTTTATATGTAGCACAAGAGTCATGGCTTGATCTTTTTAAATCAATCAGAAACTATTTTCTATATGGCATCATCAGTCTTTATTTAGTGACCCAAAGCACTATGGCCCTTTCAAACTGATTAAGGACTGTAAGACAGATAAACACAGCACACTTAAGGGCTGCTAGCACAGGTTCACTCTTGATTTGGTCAGACAAGAAAGACACTAAAAAGGGCTTAATAATCTTACTTTATTCTAGTCTAGTTTTCTCAAAGGAGGATTGCTGATAATGGGAGCACAAACTCCTACAGCATTCCCTAATCACCCTTCTCATATGGGCCGGTGAGTGTGTGTGTGGGGGGGGCAACTACCTCTACATCTTGATGGGGTCAATGGAGACAGGCACAGCTTGTGCTTTCCTTTAATCCCCTCGAACCTCAATGGGGGCCAATTGATGCAAACACAGATTCCCCTCAAGCCTTGATCAAGGGGCGGATCAAGGCACACATAGGATTCCAGCTTGTGTATTCAACCTAAGCTTCCCCCCAAACCTCAGTGGGGGCCAGTTGAGGCACACACAACATTTGTGCATTCAACCCTAAGGGTTCTCCATTCACTATCTAGTGACCACCTGTTTTATAGGCCAACAGATAAAGAAAGCATATTGCCAGCAATAGCCTCACAAGTTTACATCACCTCATCCCTGTATCTCATTGCGCAGCTGCAGTGGATGTTTGTGTTATATACCATTACATAACTATGCGCAAGTGTGGTGGAGATGTTTTGAACCATAACTGTGGGAACTCATATCTAGTACCTGGGAACCAAAGATTGTTCTGGCTATGGATCCTGGGAAACTGAACTCTAAGAAATAATAACAAAAATTCACTTTACACACACTAAAATTCATCTTATGTACAAGGACATACCAGGATTACTTTTGATTTATTCAGTTGACATGTCTAGGACTTCTGTGATTCACTGATCTAGACTAGACCCAAAGTGACTTTATATTATTATATACATGCATTTATTAGAAAGGGGCAAGTATTTAAAAACCAGTCATATTTATAAAAGTTTCTATGTCTTGACACCTTCCCTAACCTCTTTGAGAAGTTGTTGTGCTTGAATTAAACTTCAGCAGTTAAAAAAATTAATGAAAAACCCTCACCTGTAATAAAGGGCATACTCTTGAATGACTGTCTTTTATTTGCTTTTCAAAAATTAGAAAAAGCAAATAAAAACTTGACATCTATCACAGATTAAAAGTATATGTATATATTTTATATTAATATACATATTTTGTAAAGAGTTTCTGTAAAGCTTTACAGGGATTTTTTCAATGCTGCTGAAATAGTGAATGCCTTGCATGTGAGTTTTTCATTTTTCTAATTAACTTTGCTTTCTCAAGATAAAACCTAATTTTTTTTATGTTTGTACCTGGGCCTGTTTTTTGACCAAAACTTGCTCAGTGTGGAATTACTAATGTAGAGAGAGGAATTTTGCTAAGATATTAATTATGTAAACAAATTTGATTTTATGTAGTACCTGCTTCAGCCTGTTCCCCACTTTCCTACTTCCCAAATATGGCACTCACAGGTTTGCTGGTTGGGTTCCCCTAGGGGCAAGATCTGAACTTCCCAAAACTAGCTAATGAGCCCCTACCAGTGATCTTACCTTTAATAGTCAGAAGACAACATTAGCGCAAAGCAAAGACATTTGCTAAGATGATATGGTGAGAACAATAGGTAATAAAGATTTCCTTCATAAACCTGAGGCATACTTTCCTACAAATATACGCAGCATCGGAACACATGTGATTAAGGCCTCTTGTACTACAGTGTCTTGGTCTTCTTTCTTACCTTGTAGAGTCCTTTCTATACTGTGTGGTATTTCTGCTGGATAGGCTGATATACTGGCCTCCCCAGATCTGTTCCTTTCTATCTATGGCTGTACTCTTTTTCTCAAGCTAGTTCCCTTTCTGCCATTCTCTTGCTGTGATCCCACTGGGGCTGCTTCCTCAGGGTGCCACTTGTCTCACATGAACCAATTTGTCTAGTTTGAATGCTCTAATTTGATCCTCATTGCAATTACCAATCATTGTAGTGGTCACATTCTACCTGCCTACCCTCACCTGCTACCCAAGATTACACTCCTTGAAACTCTTTTGTGACTTGAATGCTGTCCCTTTCTATGTCTGTGTCTCTGTAGAGAGTGGGTCTCCCTGCTTCCTTCGGGATGTGTCTCAACTGTGTCCCAAATTCTCTAGAAATTGATAAACTCTCATACTCTCTGGTGGTTTCCAAGACTTGGCAAGATTAACTTTTTAAAAATTTTTAATTATTTTATTTGTTTTCAGTGTTCTACAATCATTTCCATATAGCTTAGATTTTTTCTCTTTCCTCCCCTTCCTTCCTCCTCCCTCCCCACTCCCTCCCCAAGATGGTGTGCAATCTTATATAAGTTCTACACATACATTCCTATTAAATACATTTTCACCTTATTCATGTTGCATAGAAGAATTAAAATGAATGGGAGAAACCATAAAACAAAATAAAACAAAACATAATACAAGAGAAAATGGTCTGCTTCATTGTGCAATCCAGTTCCATAGTTCTTTCTCTGGATGTGGAAGGCGTTTTGCCTTGAGTCCATTGGGAATTTTTTAGGTCCTTGCATTGCTGTGAAGGACTAAGTCTACCAGAAAAATTCCTTGCACACTGTGGTTGTTGCTGGGTACAAAGTTCTCCTGGTTCTGCTCTTTTCACTCAGCATCAGTTCATATAAGTCCTTCCAGGCCTCTTTGAAGTCTTCCTGTTCTTCATTGCTTATAGCACAATAGTATTCCATTACATTCGTATACCACAACTTGTTCAGCCGTTCCTGAACTGATGGGCATTCCCTTGATTTCCAGTTTTTGGTCACCACAAAGAGAACTGCTATAAATATTTTTGTATATGTGGGACCCTTTCTCATTTTTATGATCTCTTGGGGATACAGTCCCCCAAGTGATATTGCTGGGTCAAAGGGTATGCACATTTTTGTAACCCTTTGGGCATAATTCCAAATTGCTCTCTAGAATGGTTGGATCAGCTCACAGCCTCACTAACAATGAATTAGTGTTCCAATTCTCCCACATGTTCTCCAACATTTATCATCTCCCTGTTTAGTCATGTTAGCCAGTCTGACAGATGTGATGTGGTACCTCAGAGTTGTTTTGATTTGCATCTCTCTAATCAATAGTGAGTTAGAGCATTTTTTCATAGATGCAAGCTTAATTTTTTAAGTCTTTGCCAGTCAATTGCTTACTGCTTTTCCAAAACAATACAGAGATGCATTTTCACATGTTGTTAGCATAATAATACCCCATTATTTCTGTTATCTGCTCCTTACTTTTGGGATTATATCAATTATGGGGAAAATCTTGGGTTTGAATTGCTGTTCTGTCATTTATTACTTGGGTAACATTGGGCAATTGCCTTAATATTTTTGGCCTTGCGTTTCTTCATCTGTAAAATTTGGTAGTTGGACTACATGACTTCTAGGGTCCCTTCAAGCTATAGATCTTTGATACTACTGTACTGCCCTTGTGGATTATCAAGGAAGTATAGGCACAAGAAAAGAAATCTTGTTGGTTCAGGTGGAAATTACAATCGGAATTTCCTTCCTCCCTGCCCCCACTCCTCTGACTCTGGAATGATATGGCTAGACTTTGATTAACAAGTTAATTCTCCTGTCTCAATAGGAGTCAAACACATGGTGTGGGCTGAATTTGGCCTGCAACACTCTCCATAGAGCCAGAAACAAATTAAAATGTAATTTGGAAATATTTAACAAAATAAATAAGAACACAACAAAAGAGATAATATCACATTTTAAAACTAAGTCAATAGGTGTCCCACAGGGATTGTTATGTTCTGATTAGTGGCCCTGTTTCTATTTGAGTTTAACATTATTGATACAAGTCCTAGAAGGGAGAGCACATGTGGTGGCAAGCAGGTGGGGTGGCCACCAAAATGACAGGTATTTTCACCAGGGATCAACAGAAGCATGTAAACAGGGAAAATTGGTGAGTTTGAGAAAAGTGGCAGAGTAAGAGATACCCAAAGGAAGTAGCCCCAGTGGGAGCATAGGAGAATGGAAAAGCAGAGACTTTGGAGAGCTATTACCATGGAAATGGAAGGGGTTAGGCAGCCATGACGTTGCCAGTGTAGAATTCTGGGGCCTTGAAACATGTCCAAGTAGATTTTGTCTTTGCTAAATTCATATAAAGAGGCAGATCCAAAACTGCTGATTTCTTATTCCCTTTTCCTCCCTCTCTCTTCTGGAAAGAAGCATACTCTCCTCTTCCTCCCCTCCCCCAATCTTAATTTCTTAATATTTTGTTGTTTGTTTTCAGTTGTTTTTTTTAAAATAAGATAAGTGTGTTTATTAATCTATGTGTTTCATTATTCAAATACAATTGAGAAAGACAGTGAGGGAAAGGGGATACTTGAGAGAGAAGTAAATTTTTTTCAACTGTGATACATGTTCACCAGGACAACTTTTCCTACCTAGGGGCTCAGAGCTACTTCATATGAGAGAATTGTTGATTCAACTTTACCATTCCCTTGGAGTAATGAGAGAAGAGGTTAAGCAGATGTTTCTAGACAAACAAGTCAGTAGTTTTGTTTGGAGGTGAGGCTGTGATGAACTGGGGCTGGCTTTTCCTCAGCTAGCTTAAGAGGAAAACCAAGCCATGCCTGAGAGGCTGAGTCGAAAAGGGAGTGACTATGAAGGGATAGCACTATACACAATAAGGAGAAGTGACAACTGCTACTTCTAGCACAGCATAGCAACACACCACCCACTGCTAGACCATGCTCACTTGGATTCCTAGGTCAAAGTTTGGTCTCTAACTCTTGAGCCTTATGCGACAAAAATTTTAAAAGGGGGTAGGGTGAGGAGAGGAAATCCCATAAAACACAGCAGCCTACATTAGAGATGGAACTTTTTCTGTAAAAAAAGGGGAAGACTGGGGAGCCATTTTGCTGCTGTCATCCTATGATTTGGATCTTCCTGTTGTGCTTGGCCTTAGGCAGCCTGGATCACACATTAGCATAGGGCTCAGGAACTTCACCGGCCAGAGAAGGACACCGGTCAGGAGGGGAGGCACAGAGAGAGTTAACAACTTTGCTCTTAGCCTCACCACCCATCGTTTGGTCATTTGTATATTTAAATATCCTTCAATAAATTTGGCTCCAGATATGTAAGTTATGTACATAAACATGTTTCTCTGGTATGGTTGCTGGCTTCCCACAAAATCGCCCATTTAGAAAATGCTCTTGCTATTTTGTGGGGAAAGTAGGCAGAGGGGCTTGATTAACTGTCCCTCAATCCTCCCCCATGAACTGCAACAGTAAAGCACCATGCAAACCTTTGGGGTTACAAAGATAAAAATGAATAGCTCTTCCCCTCAAAGAGCTTATAGTCAAGTCATGTCAATAAGCATTTATTAACTGCCTACTATGTGTGCTAGGTACTATGGTAAGTACCTCAACTACAATGAAAGGGAAAAAAAAACAACAAACAAACCCAGTGTCCAATGTCAAGGAGTTTACAACTGAAGAGAAGGGAAAACATGCAAACAACTATTTAAACACAAATTATATACAGGAAAGATTAGAGATAATCTAACAGGTAAGGCATTAGCATTAAGCAGATTTTGGGAATCTGTCCTGAAGGAAATAAGGGAAGGCAGGGGGCAGAAGTGAGGAGAGACAATCGTAGGCATGGAGGACAGTAGTGAAAAGACACAGCTGGGTGATGAGTGTTGTGTGTGGGAGGCCCGTGTTACTGCATCACAGAGTATGTAGCAGGGAGTAAGGTGTAAGAAGACTAGAAAGGTATGTGTTTGTGGGGGGGAGGGAAGAGGGTCAGTTATGAAAGATGTTGAATGCTAAAGAGAGGATTTTATATTTGATTCTGTAGGCAATAGGGGGACAATGAAGTTTATTGAATAAGGCATTGACATGGTTGGACCTTGCTTTAGGAAGATCATTTTGACAGCCAAATAGAACAGGGGTGTCAAACATATGGGACAGCAGGCTGCATGAGGCCCACAACACTCCCAAGAGCAGGCTGAACCAGATTAAACTGCAACTGGGAAATGCATAACAAAGTAAATAAAAATACAATAAAACACAGATAATGTTAATATGTGGTTTTCTAAGTAAATATTTACCAACAGGGATTCTTATGTAGGGTTTAGTGGCACCCCACCCCCCTTTTCTATTTCAGTTTGACATCATTGGAGTCAGAATGGAATGGCATAGGGACAGATTAGTGACAGGGGGACCAACCTGAAAGGAATTGCCATAGTCCAGGTATGAGGGGATGAGGGCCTGTACCAGGGTAGCTGCAGTGTCAGAAGAGAAAAGGGGAGCATATATAAGACATACTATGTAGGTAGAATTGACAGGACTTGGGAACTGTTTGGATATGGGGGGTAAAAGACAGTGAGGAGTTGAGGATGACACCTAGGTTTTGAGCCTAGGTGATTGAAAGGATGATGGCACCCTCAACAGTAACAGAGAATTTAGGAAGATGGGAGGTTTAGGGCAGGAAAAGTAATGAGTCTGTTTTGGATGTGTCAAGTGTAAGATATTTGAGATGTCTAACAGGCAGCTGGTGATATAACTCTAGAGGTCAGGAGAGAGAATAGGGCAGGATAAATCATTCTGAGAATCAATCCCCTTGTGATAGGTGAATCCATGAGAGAGGATGAAATCAAGGAGAAAAAAGTATAGAAGGGGAAGAGAAAAAGGCCCAGGTCAGAGCTTTGGGGTATTCTCAGGGTCAGTGGGAGTGACTTGGATGAGGATCCAGAAAAGGAGACAGTGGTCAGGTAGGTAGATAACTAGGAGAGAGTGGTGTCATCAAAATCTAAAAAAAGGATCATATAAAAGAGAAGAGGGTGACTGATAGTTTCAAAGGATACAGAGAAGTCAAAGATGAGAACTGAGAAAAGGCACTTAGGGCATTTAAAAAGATTACTTGTAACCTTGGAGAAAGCAGTTTCAGTTGAATGTTGATGTGCAGAGTTAAGAAGAAAGGGAGAGGAAAAGAAGTGGAGGAACTAATTGTAGATGGCCTTCCCAAGGAGTTTTTCCATGAAAAACAGGAAAGATACTGGGACAGTAGCTATCAGAGATGGATGGATCAGATGAGTTTTTTTTTGAGGATGGAGGACACTCTGTATGTTTGTAGGCAGTAGGGAAGTAACTAGCAGATACGCAGTGTGAAGATGAGTTAGAGTGAGGGTGGGAGATGATCTGCTGGAGAAGATAGTATGGACTCATTCAGTCAACATCCATTAATTACTTAAAGGCATTGATCACTTGTGCATGTAGAGGATTGGCTTTGGCTAGGAGAACAGCCATTCTGTCATTCAATACAGAATTAAAGGAAGAGAAAATGAGGGGAAGCATCTGAATGATGTGATATCACATGAAGAAGAGAGAGCTCTTGGTCAGCTTTTTCACTGAAATATGTCAGGGTTCTCAGCCAAAAGGGCAGAGGGAGGGAGAGCCATGGAAGATTTGAAGAAGCCTGAAAAGATTTAGAAAATGTGCTAAGGTAGGCGGGATAGTAGGTCAGTTAGAGAAGTAGAAAATGATTGCCTGGCTGCAGCGAGGGCTGAGTTGATAATATGCAATATAAACTTATAGCAGACCTAGTCAGCACACTTTCATGATTTTTTTTGCCAGCTTTATTCAGTTGCATAGGAATATTAGTAAAGGCAATGGATAGTTGTGGGGGGGGGGTTACAAAGCTGGGGTTTGATAGGGCAACATTGTTGATAGGAAAAAAGGGGCAAGAGATTTGAAAGATGAGTATTGTGTAGAGTTCAAAAGGTTTACCAGGGGTCAAGATGGGGAAGGGAGGTGAGCATAGCTAATACAGGGCGAGGGCCTGGAAAAGGATCAAAGGCAGAGTAGATGTCAGGGTGGAAACAGAAAAGGGTTAAAAGTGTATAGCAAAGGAGAGGTGGAATGGCAACAGATTATGCTCTGATAAAGGAATTTCAGAATTTACGAACATGGAAGTGGAACTTTTGTGAGTGAGGCAAGATCAAGACCAGTTCTGTGTAAAGCAGAGGTGGAGTCAAGGAGCAGGCTACAGATAATGATTAAATTGAGGAACTGGTAGATTAGGGTGTTTGAAGGATTAACAATATGTATCTTGAAGTCCCTTAGTGTGGGGGAGAAAAGAAAGACTGTGAAGGAGGTACTGAATTCATTGAGGAAGGAAGGAGAAAGTCCTGGATGTCAGTAGATATCAGCTACCAGAATCTTGTTTGGGTAATAATTATGTTTTCAATGAACCTCAAAGGAGAAGAGATTATTGAGTGATAATGGTAAAGGAAGATTCTGGAACTGGCAGTGGGTAGCAAGAAATCTTCAAGTTGTATCATCTGGAGGGAGCTAGGTCTTAGTCCACAAAGATGGAAGGTATGAGAAAGGAAATGGTTTGAGATGAAAGCAGTTTATTAATTACAAAGCAAGCATTCTACAGAGAATGGTGGAAAGAGTGGATAGGTTTAGTGGGGGACATTATGGAGGTTAGGTTGAGGGAGATGAGAATAAATGGGGAATGGAAATTGAGGTTTAAGCCAAATGGGAAGTTGGGGTTCAGAATTACTGGGATGGTGGGGGTATGATATTAGTAAGAAAATGTTAATCATTGAAGATTGAGTTCAGGTAGGTCATCATCATCCCTAAAGGTTTTAGTCTTGGGGTGGATTCATTCTTTAGGCACAGGTTACTATGTATAGGAGGTGTGAGGGGGCAAAGATAGGAAAGAAGAGAGGACCAAAATTGAACGGTCAGCCCAAAGAGGCTAAGATCTCCTGTCTTTTTTCCAGTATTGGGAGGAAACAGCACTGAAGCTTCTTGATTGGGGAGTGACACCCTCAGACCTATGCTAATAGTGCTCAGCTATCTAGTTGCCACTCCTGTGAAGGTTGGATTGGAGAGGGGAAAGTATAGAGGAAAGGGGACCAATTACAAGGCTTCTAAAATAGTCTGAGAAAGATAATTTGGATTGTGGCTGCCCTGTGAGCAGAGAGAAGGGAACAGAGGTGATAGATGTGAGACAGAATAGATAAGATCTGGCAAATGAGTGGTGGGGAGGGAGGGACAGAAATAGCCTACTGAGGTGGGGAGGGGTGATGTCGGTGTACTAGAATCTGCTACTAATAAACCAAGTCGCCTTCTTGGTTCTAGAGTTCCTGAAAAGTTCCTGAAAAGAAATTGCCACTTTCCGTCAAGGCATTTTCTTAGACAAATAATAATTGATTACATTCCATTTTGTTTCCATTCCATTTAGATCCTGATCTCATCATTCACAAATTCTCCCTTAAGGGTGAGTTACTTCTGCAGACAATCTCAGTTAGCTTCATGCTTATAGAATCTCAGAACGCATTTCTCTGGCCTTGTTTCCAATTGGGTGTTGCGGGAGTACAATTAATATAACCTGGATGCACCCGGTGCCCTCTTGCTAATGCAAAGATCACAGGTTTATGGGGAGAGAAACGTCCCCAAGTCTGTCTTTTCAGGGTCAGTTACTTTGCAGAGGGTCATTCGAGGTGATGCAGCAGATTCTTTTAGGTGGGATTATTGAGGAGTCTGGATTGACAAGGTTCTGAAGGCAGCGCGCAGTGGAGACCTTTTCTGCCACTCTTATGTTCCCCTCCTTGATCCCGAGATTTTCCCTTAGACTGTCTGTCTGTCTGTCTCTTTTTTCCTTTGAGGGTTTTTGGTATAAAGAAACCTAGCTAAATTTCCCTCCCTCAGCCGTGTTAGGAGGCACCCCAGTTCCCTTTGTCAGTCGTTCTGATTCTCCAGAAAATATGACACACATTAAAATCAGGACAGCACGCCTAGACACAGCTTGTAATAGACAAGGGCTACGACACCCTGCCCAAGATCCACAGGAGGGGAACCCCGAGAACTGTCACAGAGGAACCACTGCCCCCTAGTGTCTGCAGCTTATTCCTGCGAGCAGATGAGCCCCTTCTACAGTCAGAGGAGGCGGCGCGCGCCCCCTAGCGTCTCGGATCCGTAGCTGGAGCAGAAAAGAAGAGGGAGCCGGAGACCACGCGGCGCCGGCCAGGCGCGTGCGTAGAGGCGTCTCATTCGGCCGGGGGACTTGGGAGAGTCCAAGTGCCATACACCAGAGGGGAGTGAGGGACGGATTTAGGGTTGCTTTTTCGCGTTCCTACGCTTCGATCTTTCCTTTCTGACTTCGTTGTAGTTGGAGACTTAATTGAGACCGGGAAGCCGCGCAGAAAATCAAGAGTAGGGGCGAGCGGCTTGCATTAGCTCAGGCTTGTTCCTCCCCATCCCCCTCTCCACGACAGGAGTGGGTTGGGCTCGCCCCGGGTCAGGAGGCGCGGGGGCGGAAGCCGCGAGGGCGCCTGTGGCTGTCAGACAGAGCCGGAGCCGGGAGACCGAGCTGAAACCTAAGCGAGCCGGCCATGGAGGGTCACCGCTGGCTGCCCCTGGAGGCCAATCCCGAGGTGAGCGGCGGGCTGGCGAGGCTGGATGGTCGGGTCGGGCGGAGGTGGCCCGGAAGCCCGAGCAATGGGTCCCTGAACCACGTTTTCTTTTTTCCGTTTCAGGTCACCAACCAGGTGAGTGAGTGGTAGCCCGGGAGCCTCGAGCACTGCGTCGGCCTCCGGGTGGTCCACGCCTCCGCCGGTGGTCGGGACTTCGTTCTGCCGAGGCCTCCACCCGCTGGTAGTCTCCCCGGAGGCCCCCGCTGGCAGCCTCTCACGCCCCTCTCCTTGATGTTGGCAGGGACCGGGCCCCCTGCCTCCATGCGCCGTTCTCGGCCTCTCGTCCGGCCCGCTCCCAAGCTAGGAGCTCCCCTCCTCGGCCCCCCTTCCTCCTGACCCCTCGCTAGGGTCGGATTCCACCGTGGCCCTTACTGCCTGTCTGGGGCCAGGGGAGTGAGTTTCTGGTCTGTAAGCTGGCCCCCTGAGTCACCTCTGCCCCAGCGGTGAAATCACCTTCCGCCATCCTTCCCCTGCCCGTCGGCACACCTGGGGTTCTGCCCCGCCCCACTTCTAACTTGGTAAATTGGGCTTTGCTAAACCTTCGTTGAAAACCAGTCTGCTCCTTGGAGTCTGCCCCACCCCCTGTGGATGAGGACTTGGAGCTGTAAGATCGGCCTGGAGTAGGGGGGATCAGAAACGATTCCGGTGCATGTAAAGGCGGAGAAGCCCAGAAAGGGGAGAGGGAAGTGGCTTTTGCCCCTTAGCCTAGACTAGGCTGTTGTTTGATGTTAGTGTGAATTGTATTTTAAAATCACTTTTTAGATGACAACGCCATAGTCTCTAGTTGCCTGAAATAACAATATTGAAACTTCCTATCTTTATTTGTGAATGTTACTAATCATACATGAATTTTTAAAAGTTGACTATTTTCGTTCATCTTAGCTTTTGTTTCCATTGAGAAATTTTATTTCTTAGAAATTTTATGTGAAAATGTTCAGAAAAATATCCTCGCCGAATCCCTTTTCGAAATCCCTGTTTAAAACAATTCTAGGTCGGTGGATTTTTGAAGAAACATAATCTTTTTTTCCCCTGAACACATTTAGACATGTTTTCTATAGGTTATCTAGAATATACTTTGTAAAATATCCTCACCAAATAATCTTTTGAAATCCCTGTTTAAAACAATTCTAGGCGGGTAGATTTTTGAAAAAAGCATAATCTTTTTTTCCACTGAAGACATTTAGATATGTTTTCTATAAGTTATCTAGGAAAAGAAAAGTGTTTCTTTTCTTTTCTGAATCAGCACAGTATCCAGCACTTGACTTTTTTTTTTTTTTACTGCAAACCTATTCTAACCCACTGCTCCATAGCTATTGCAATTCCTAGTTTATAGAAATTTAGAAATGCTACAAAGCTACGATTGTGTATTTCTGTCTTTTTCCATGGTAGGACTAGAATATGGATATAAACTTTTAATTTATAAATTATAGCAAGGATCATTCCTTGACATCATTGATTTTTAACATGCCACTCATTACTTAACGTGAAACTCTTTGTTAGTCATTAGGTTTCTTACTAATTAGGTATGATTATATAACTTCTGAATAGTTTTATGACATATAGTTCACACTGGAACTTTTTCCTAGGTGATCTTAGTCATAAAATGGCTTGATTCTGTAATAAGGTTATAACTTTGCAAAAATAAACCTGGTGGGAAAAGATGGGTGGTTGAATAAAGATGAGACTGGGAAACCTGATACTGGTTTATTTTGTCCCAAACTACACTATTGGATAAATGTGTTTCTATTTCAGGGGAACGGGCTAGTAGTGGGCAATTTTTTCCAGGATTGTTTGTAATCATTTCTTTAATTTACATGTGCAAATGTCAGAATTACTGTTTTTGAACAGCTAATAATTATATTTGTATTGATAAGATCTGCCTGTTTTAGGTTGTCTCCATACAGGTATAGACTCTTAATTCACATGGTATACTTTCAAATAAAGACAAGGACTCTATTCCTCACAAAGTCTTTTTGTGACCCAGATAAAAAGTCCTCAGTTTCTTAACCATTTTCATATAATATTTTTTAGCCTATCACAATCCAAGTTGCTCCTTAATGGAAATCCTCCAGTGTTTTAATGTTGATTAATGAGTGTTCAGAACTGACCTTCTTCATTCTCCTGTACTCTGTGATCCAGTAATGCTGGATCACTGTTGCACTGTACTGTTGCTCCACACTCTAGGCATTTTCGTGGACTGTCCCCTCACCATCTCTGCCTCCTTCCTTCATTGGCTTTCTTCAAGTCTCAACTCAAGTTCTACCTTCTGCAAGAAGGCTTTCTCAGTCCATCATAATCTTAGTACCTTCCCTCTGAAATTATCTCCAGTTTATCTTGTATATACCTTGTCTATAAATAGTTGTTTGCATGCATTCTCCCCTGTTAGACTGTGAGCTCACTGAGAGCGTAGACTGGTTTGTTTTTTGTTCTGACTTTCCTTTGTATGTCCAGGGCTTAGAATGGTGCCCGGAACTTAGTAGGTGCTTTAATAAATGTTTGTTGATTTGATGTGATTATGATTTTCCAGATGTGCCATGACCAGTGCAGAGTAAAAGTGAACTTTCATTTATCTTGCCCAGGACAGAAAACTTCTATTAATAAAATGTTACGTTCTATTTTGTTTTGAACCCTTTATCCTTGTCCTATGATCCACCAAAACTACCAGGTCTTTTTCATATAAACTACCTTTGTCAGTTTTCCTCATTTTGTATTTGTCTAGTTAATTTGAAAAATATAAATGTGGGACTTTGTCCTTGTTAGTTTCACACTATTTTTCATCTTAGAACTTTTGAATCTGGATTTTTTTTTCAGTCTAGTTCATAAACTATTCCCTTTGCTTCATGTTGCCCTAAGATTTATAGAGCATGTTCTCTGTTGCTTTATCTGAGATTTTGATAAAAACATTTGAGAGAACTAGACTGAGGTCAGGGATTTGTGGCGCACTGGATATTTCTTTCTGGATGGACATCAGTCATTTGACATTCTTTGTGCGTGTTGTGTTGTTCAGTTGCTACAAATCAACTTGTTACATCCCCATTCAGCTCCCCTGTCTCCTTGCCCTCACACATCATGCTAAAGAGATTTTGTTAAATGTCTTGTTGAAGTGCAGGCACAGTTTGTCAGCGTTTGCCTTCTCTGTTTTTTTTTTTTTTTTTACTCCTCAAAGATTTGCAACTATAGTTTCTTTTAAATCATGTCTTCAAGTTTTCTCCACATTCAATCTTGCAACTACTATAGGTCTACTATATAAAAAGAATTTAATATCCTTTTGTTTTTCTCTTTCCCCATGAAAAATTCCCCAAGTGTTATTTTTGACTCTTTCTGCTTTCTCACATCTCACATCCAGTCAGTTCCCATATCCTGTTGTTCTACTTCCATAATTTCTCTAGATTATTGCCATCTTTGTGTGGTGTATTATAAAAGCCTGATAACTCACCCCCTCTCTATCGTATTTCCTACCTATCCCTTCTGTACACTTACAAAATTAATTTCCTTATGCTCAGATATGAACATACCACTCTTCCTTATTGCCTACTAAATAAAGGAAAACCTTTAGCCTGGCATGAAAAACCCAAAGCACTCTGGCGCCTCCCTACTTTTTTTAATCCTGTTTCTTAATTTCCCTTCTATATATAATCCATTTCACCCAAGCTAAACCGCTATCTGTCCCTTACATAGTCTAATGCTTTGCTCTCTTTTTTTAAATTTAGAAGAATAATTGCTAACATTTATACAGTCTTTTTCTCGGGCGCTGTGCCAAGTCCATTACAATTATTATCTCATTTGATGCTCACAACATGCCTGGGAAATAGATGCTATTATTATCTCCATTTTACAAATGAGAAAATTGATGCAAAGTGTCTTATCCAGGGGTCTCACAGCTAGTCAATGTCTGAGACTGGATTTGATCTTTTCTGACTTCAGACCCCACAGTCTACCCAGCATGCCACCTAGCTACCAAAGCTCTTACAGCAAATGTGCATAAACAGAGAAAACAAATTCTTTCAAAATATAGCTCATTCTGTACCCTGAGTTTGTTGAGAGGTGAGTAGCATTTTTCATCATCCATATTCTGAAACTGTTGATCACTGTGTTGATTAGCATTCTTGTCTTTTCGTAGTTTGTCTTTACAGAGTTGTTGCTTTAATATAAATTGTTCTCCTGGTTCTGTTGCAGGTTTTTTTTTTAATTGTTTCTTTCATCATTTCTTTTGGCGCAGTAGTGTTCCATCATATCCATCTACCATAATTTGTTCAGCTATTCCCCAATTGATAGATACCTCTTTACTTTCCAGTTCTTTGCTATCAAAAAGAAATGAGCTGCTGTAAATATTTTTGTATGTATGGATCCTTTTTAAATCATTATTTGGTTGCTTTCTGTTACAACTCCGTTAGGGGTATCATTGGGTCATAGGGTATGCATAGTTTAATGAATTTTTGGTTGTAATACTAGATTGCTTTCTAGAATGGTTTCTGATTTTTTTTTCTCACGCTATTTCCTTTGTCTAGACTACCCTTCCCCATCTTTGCCTTTTGAAATTCTGCCCATGTATCAAAATGCTATTTCTTTCACTAAGCCTCTTAGATTGCTTAATCAGAAATAATCTTTATTGTTTTTTCATCTTGCTTGGGACCTCTTTTATATTCTGCACAGAATTCTGCATATTTATCTATGTATTTTATTCGCTGCTACTAAATTATAAACTAGGGCCGGTATCATGTGTTAATTGTCTTAGCCTTTCTTCTAGTGCATAGCAAAGTGTTTGGCATGTAATAAATCATATTGAGTAAATTCTACAGAAATTAATTTAGAATAGCTAGGTTCTCTTTTACAGTCTTTTTACTTATCTTCAAGCCTTCCTTATCTTGTTTACCCTTTCTGCTCTAAAGATTGGAAGGGTGGAATTGTTCTTAATCCCAGAGACGTGACCCAGTGTGGAGAGACCTTAATCTTGGTGGCCAGTGAGCCCTACAGCTACCATACAAAAGTCACCACTTGATATGTGCTGCTGCTTTTTTTTTTGGAGGGGGAAGAAAGCTGTCTAGATGTAACTACTAAACCAAATAGAAGAGGTACAGGTCCTGCAGATGCAGTATAGTAGATACATGGCAGATATGGCATAGTAATTTGAAGAGCAGTGGAGATTCACAGTAATTTATTCAAGATAATATCCAGAAAAAAGGGCAGCAACATGACTTGGAAGCCTATGCATGGATTTTGTGTAATGCGAAGTAGATGTCTTGTCACAAGGGCAGCAAATTTTACATGATAGGTAACTGACTACAGTTTGGCACTAGGAGGTCACCTCTTAGTCAGAAGGAACAGATTAGATATAAAACATGGTCAATAAAGATAAAATTTTATATGGAAATTCTTGAGGGAAAATTGTTAAGAGAATATTTGAGTGAGGATGTAAAAGATAAACAAGTGATATTGTGGTTGAAATAATGATACAGATCACCTAAATGATGAGTTCTGGGAAGCAAACACAGTACTGTCACAGATGTGATATAGTATTGGTTTCAGCCAGTTGAGAATTTAACTTTCCTTGATGGTGGTTTCTTCCGTGTTCTGACAAATGAAATCACAAAGGGAAGTGCTATTCTGGACTTGATTCCAAACTAGTTGATAAAATAGAAGTGATAGAAAGCTGGGTAGGAAATGAAAATTCCATTTAAAAGTTACCTGTTTTAAGAATAAAAAACAAACCATAGACTAGTATCTCTCCTAGACTTTGGAGGCTGAGTCTCAGAGTTCAGAGAAAGGGTAGATAAGGTTGCAGACTAAGATTCTGTAAGGTAAGTTGACTGAAGAGGAATGAGATGTGCTGAGGAAGGAAATTCTTTCTAATAAAAACAAATGATTGAAGAAGAAAAGGGCTACCTATCTAATGAAACTATTAGGGATGCACAAAGAACACATTTAACAGCTCTTAAAACTGATGTACAGACAGTGGAAGCAAGGATAGGTAACTGGGACTGAATACAAAAGAAGGGGCATGGTTTTTAAACAGGTAAGAAACAGGCCAAGAATTATCCTAAGGCTTATGTTAAATGCTGAGGTCATTAAAGAAGTAGTCTTTTAAAGTTGTTTTGAAGATTAAATAAAGGATAGGTATGTTGTCTGAGATTGATTGAATGAGGATAATGGCAGAAAGAATCAAGTATTACTTAACTTTTTTGCTTCTTTCTTTCTTACCTAAAACAATGTCCTTCATAAAATAAAAATGGTTAACAGTAAAATTAAACTTAAGGTAAACGAGGTGATAGAACACCTTATAACTTTCAGTGATTTCAAGTCATCAAGCTTGGATGGATTATGCATACCAGGAGATTGAAAGAAATTGTATATATGTATCAATGTTGAGCTGTTGGTGATGTTTAAGAAATCATGGAGAATGAGACATTTTTGCTGTACTACTGGAGAAAGGTAAATGCCATCCTAATATTCAGAAGGGGAAAAAAGGATTCTTTAAGTGGTAGAATTGATTCCTGTTAAAACTTAAGAATGGATTATTAAAAGAATGGTTTATGGACCCTTGGAAAGGGAAGCAATGATCACTTATGAACTTGCATAGTTTAATTAAAGAACAAGTTATACTAGACTGACCTCTTTCCATCTTTTTGACAGCGTTGCTAGACTGGTAGACCAGGGAAATTCCAGAGCCATGGTATAATTGGATTTCAGGAAGATGTTTAATGGTTTCATGATATTCTTGTAGGCAAAATAGAGAAAGGTGGAATGAATATTTTGTTTAGGTGATTTCTGTATTGAATGATTAAACCCAATGGATTGATGTCAGTATTTATGAGGTCTCTAATACTATAATTTTTGTCATCTTGTTCTGTTGAACTCTTAATGATTTTGATGAAGGCTTAGTTTGAATTTTTTAGATATTTAGACTGGGACCAAGAGCTAACCTTTTTAATGACAGAATCAGAACTTGGAAAGATTTCAACAGGTCTCAATAAAAGAATAAATCTAATAAGATAAATTTTAAGAAGGATGAATACCTGCCTTTGTGTTCAGAAAGTAAACTATACTCAATTTATTGATCTGTTCTTTCTCTATTTTATTGATGTGAGCATTTAGAGATATAAATTTTCATCTAAGTACTGCTTTGGCTGCATCCCATAAATTTTGGTATGTGGTCTTAATGTCATTATCTTTGATGAAATTATTGATTGTTTCTATGATTTGTACTTTGACCAACTTATTCTTTAGGATTATATTATGTAGTTTCCAGTTAATTTTTAACCTATAGAAATTGCATTATGATAGGAAAAGAGTGCATTTAGTATTTTTACTTTTCTGTGTTTGTGAAGTTTTTATGTCCTAATAAATGGTGAATTTTTGTGAAGGTGCCATGTATAGCTGAGAAAAAAGGTAGGCTCCTTTCTATTTCATTCAATTTCCTCCAGAGGTCTGTCATATCTAACTTTTCTAAAATTCTGTTCATCTCCTTAACTTGTTAATTTTTTATTTTCTGGTTAGATTTATTTAGCTCTGAGAGGGGAAAGTTGAGTTTCCACACTAATATAGCTTTACTGTCTATTTTCTTCTGTAACTTATTCAATTTTTCCTTTAATAGTTTGGATGCTCTGCCATTTGGTGCATATACGTTTGTGATATTAGTCCATTACTTATGGTACCATTTTAACAAAAGGAAGTTTCCCTGCTTGTTTCTTTGTGTGCTTTTGCTTTCGCTGAGGTGATGATTGCTTCCCTTGCCTTTCTACTTCAGCAGAGCTCCCTCACTCAAATCAAAGTCAGCTGCAAGTCATATCATCATCTTGATGTCATGGACCTCTAACAATGAAGGACAAACACAACAACAACAGCAGCTTCAGCAGAAGCATAATAGATTCTACTCCAACTCTGTGTATTTGTTTCAAGTGTGTTTCTTGTAAACAGTTTATTTTTGGATTCTTGTTGCTTATCTGCTCTATCTGTTTCTGCTTTATGGGTGAATCCATGCCATTCACATTCAAGTTAGGATAACTAATTGTGCATTTCCCTCTATCCTGCCTATTTCTGTTTATCCTTTCTTCTCTCTCGCCTTGTCCCTCCTCAAAAGTCTGTTTTGCTTCTAACCACTTCCTCCCCTAATCATTCCTTCCCTCTCACCTTCCCTTTGTCCCCTCCCCTCTTCCCTGTTGGGTAAGATTTCTTTCTTTCTTTTTTCCTTTCTTCCTTCCTCCTCCTTCTTCCAGTCAGGGTTTAGTGACTTGTCCAGGGTCACACATCTCGTAGGTGTCTGAGGCTGGATTTGAACTCAGGTTCTCCCTTCTCCGGGGCTAGTGCTCTATCCATTGTGCCCCCTAACTGCTCCAAGATAGATTTCTTTAGCCAGCTGAATGTATGTATATATATTCTTTACTCTCTGAACCAGTTCAGATGAGAGTGAGATTCAAGCATTGCCTCCTCCATATTTTCTCCACCGCTATAAAAGCTCTTCCTTGTACCTCTTTTATGTGAGATAATTTTTCCCATTCTTTCTCTCCCTTTTCTCCTAGTACATCCCTCTCTCCTGCCCATCCATTGATTTGTTGGGTTTTTTTTATATTATTGTAACATAATCAACTCATTCCCATGCCCCCTATCTATGTAGAATCTTTCTGACTACCCTGATCTAAGTTCTTCGGAGTTAACATGTCTCATCTGCCCACATAAGAATATAACAGTTTAACCTTATTGATTCTCTTATGATTTCTCTTTCGTGTTTACCCTTTTACATCTCTTGAGCCTTATATTTGAAAGTCAGATTTTCTCTCCATTTCTCATCTTTTCATCAGGAATGCTTGACAGTCCTATATTTCATTGAGTGTCATTTTTTTTCTCCTTAAGAATTATACTCATTTTTGTTGGGTAAATTATTTTTGGTTGTAATTCTAGCTCCTTTGCCTTCTGGAATATCATATTCCAAGCCCCCCTACTCCTTTAACCTGGTAGTGGACAAATCTTGTGTGATCCTATGACTTCACAATATTTAAATGGTTACTTAATGTCTACTTGAAGTATTTTCTTTTTGATCTGAGAGCTCTGGAATCTGGCTGTAATATTCCTGGGAGTTTTCATTTTGGTTTCTCCTTCAGGCATTGATCAATGGATTCTTTCAATTTCTATTTTACCCTCTGATTGTAGAGAATATTAGAGCAATTTTCCTTGATAGTTTATTGAAATATATAGATTTTTGGGGGTGGAGCCAAGATGGCGGAGTGAGAGCAACGACTCACCTAAGCTCTTAGACAGACTCCTTCAGATACCTCTAAAAAGAGAATCTGACCAAATTTTGGAGGTGCAGAATCCAATAGGAGACAGATTGTGGCAGATTCAAAGCCCAGGACAGACTAAAAGGTCCATGGGAAGGATCTGTTCTGCGGGGGTGAGCCCACAGTGCAGTGAGTCCAGTGCAGCGGAGCTGGAGGACCCTGGGAAACCTGAGACAGCATGAGGCGGAACCAGCCCAGGGTGAGAGACCAGCAGAACCAAGCCAGTGACAGCCAATGAGTGCCAGATATCAGCGCAGCAGCTTCTGAGACTTTCAGCCCGCAGATTAAACATCTGTAAGTCACCTACTTGAACTTCTGGGAGCCAGGATGGCGGAGTGATCAGTAAATGCTCTCTCCTCACCCCTTGATGACCTTAAAAGAACCATAAAATATTTCCCTAGAAAAGTCCTGGATCAGCAAGGGAACAGTAGAGGGGGCAAATAGTCTTAGAACACCTGAGACTAGGAAAATAGTTAAGGGGGATTCCTCCTACTGTGGCAGAGGCAAACCAGAAGGAGAGGGGACCCAGGGTGGACGAAACTTGCACTAGGACCCAGGCAAGCCTCAGTGCCAGGAGAGGAGCCCCAGGAGGGTTGGAAACTCCCACTAGGTTCTAGGCATGCCTCAGCACTCTAGGGGAAACGGGAAGACAATAGGGCAGCTGGGATCACCATCGCCTGAGCTTGCCTTTGCCTCAGTTCAGCTGAGATCTCCTGTGACCAGACCACCCCTCCCCCCCACTTAACAAGCTAACCCCAGGGCTGATCTGGGAAACACAAAACAAAAACCTGCTCTTAGCTTTTTCACATAACTCAGCTCAACACCAAGTTCTGCAGCTTCTAACTGAAAGAACCAGAAGCCACAACACACAATCAACATCATGAACAAGAAAAAGCAAATGAAGGGCGAAAAAACCGTACAATCTTTCTCTGGGGACAAGGACCAAAATACAAATACCAGAGGTCAGTAGTGAGACTGTACTTCCATCTGAAAATTCAGAAGGCACTATGAACTGCTTGCATGCACAAACACTCTCCTGGAACAGCTGAAGAAGGAAATAGAAGAAAAACTGGCCAATGATTTTAAAAGTATAAAAAAAGAATTCACCTATGAGAACATCTCTTTGAAAAGGAAAATTGAACAAATGGAAAAGGAAGTACAAAAATTAACTGGAAAAAATAATTTCCTAAAAGAAACAGTTGGACAAATGGAAAAGGAAGCACAAAACCTAACTGGGAAAATTGGACAAATGGAAAAGGAAGTACAAAAATTAACTGGAAAAAATAATTCCCTAAAAGAAACAGTTGGACAAATGGAAAAGGAAGCACAAAACCTAACTGGGAAAATTGGACAAATGGAAAAGGAAGTACAAAAATTAACTGAAGAAAATAACTCCTTAAAAGGAAAAATTGGACAGATGGAAAAGTTAACTGAAGAAAACAATATGATAAAGATTAGAATTAGGCAAGTAGAAACTAATGACTCTATGAGAAAGCAAGAATCAGTCAACCAAAATCTAAGGAATGAAAAGATAGACAAAAATGTAAAATATCTAATTGGAAAAACAACTGACCTGGAATATAGATCCAGGAGAGAAAATTTAAGAATTATTAGCCTGCCAGAAAGCCGCAATGAGAAAAAGAGTCTGGACAACATCTTCCAGGAAATCATGAAGGAAGACTGCCCAAAAGTGCTAGATCCAGAGGGCATAATAGTCATGGAAAGAATCCACTGTTCACCTCCCGAAAGGAATCCCAAATTCAAAACCCAAGAAATATTGTTGCCAAATTCAGAACTATCAAGTTAAGGAGAAAATACTACAGAAATATATCTAGACTCTTTCTTTGATCATGGCTCTCAGGTAGTAATATTTCTTAAATTATCTCTCTTCGATCTGTTTTCCAGGTCAGTCTTTTTTTCCTATGAGATATTTCACATTGTCTGGAATATTTCAGATTTTCTTATATTTTCATTTTTAAAATTTTGTTTTACAATTTTTTTATGTGTCATGGAATCATTGCCTTCAACTTGACTGGTCTAATTTTTAAAGAATTATTTTCTTCAGTGAGCTTTTGTGCTTCTTTTTCCATTTGTCCAATACTGCTTTTTAAGGAGTCATTTTCATCAGTGAAATTTTGTACTTTTTTTTACCATTTGACCAATTCTGTTTTTTCAGGTGTTATTTTCTTTAGTATTTTTGTGTCCTTTTAATTTTTTTTTTTACCAGTGTGCTATCTATTTATGATTTTTTTGCATCACTTTAATTTCTTTTCCTAATTTTTCCTCTGCTGCTTTTTTCCTGTATTTTTAAAAAATTTTTCTAGCAGACAATTTACATAAAATCCTCCTTTAATTTAGTGTGACAACTTCCCATGATAAACTACTTAAAGAGCAGCTTTGGTCAAGAATGGAATGAAATAGCCAATCAAAAAAACATCACTGCTGACTTTTTAAAACCAACACATTCACCAGTTATGTACAAAATAACAAAAACAAAACATCTGCAAGGATATTTTCTCAGTTTTGACTTGTGGTAGGGTCTTTCCCATCTTCATGCAAATGCTGGAGCTGCATTCTGTCAAGTGTCTGTCATGCCAGAGAATGAAAATACAGCTTCACATGATTCATAGCCCCTGGATCAAAGACTCTAAAGTCTTGAAATCCCAAATTGTCATTGCTCTATCAATGTCAGTGGTGCAAAATTTGCGGCAGTCTTGCTTGTCCACTTCATAAATAGACACTTGGGTGATACTGTTTTGGTGTAGCGTGTCTAGAGCAGTGTTGCGATCCTCAGTCGTTACTCTCTTGTCCATGTTGCAGAAGCATTCCATGGCAGAGATGTTGCGCTGGATGCTCTGTTTTGGAATGTCTAATTTGGAGACGATGGTCAAGGAGCACGATCATCATAATTAAACAACGTTGGGCAGCAATCATGGCCAGCAGCCACCACGCTATTCTCAGAGACAAAAGACACACTCAGGAGTGTGAGGAACTCTGTTTTCAGCTGCGAAACCATCATGTTTTTGGAGGCATCAGCAACTGATACAGTACTGTCATGGCTGACCCAAGCAAGGCAGTTCCCACTGGCAGAAAAACTAACTCCATGGACCCAACCACCACTTCTGGTATCACCAGACTCTGACATCAGTTGACCAAAAGTTATCTTGGTACCCCATGGAGTACTGGCTGGCTTTTCATCATCTTCTTTAATGTAGGCTGAAAAAACTCTGCATTTGAAGTCACAAGATCCAGCAGCCAGCAAAACATTGTTGGGGTGGCAGTCCAAACCAAGGACAGTAGAATGAATTGGCTTTTTTTATGTGTTTGCTCACCCACCAGTCATTTTTAGACTCAAAGTAGCACACGGAAATCAGTCGAGCTCCACTACCTACAGCAAATTTATTCTCCAGGGGAGACCATTTCACAAAGGTGGCTGCACGGTTAATCCTCAGGATCACCAGGGTTGGTTTCCAGATGCCATCTTTCTGACTCCAGACATAAGCATTACAGTCTGCACCACAAGTTACACTTCGATCACTCTTGGGAGCCCAATCAATACCTGTGATGTGTCCATTGTGCTCCTTCAGTTCATGGGCTTTCACCTGTTGGTTCCCATTCTTCTTGTAAATGTGGATTTCATGATTATTAGTGGTAAGGGCAATTTGAATACAGCCTCTGTTCCAAGCATGGCAGGTGATTGGCTCTAGAAAAATTGATGTAAGGACATTATTCTTAGTATTTTCAAAAGGGAAAAAAGCTGGGATGGGGAGGGTGTGGATGGGCCCCAGAGCGGAGGATTCACAGACTCTGGTTAGTCGACACCTCTTCTGCCACTTTTTAAAAAATCATTTCTTAGTTGTTTTGGCAGTTCTTGTTGTGCTTGTGTCCAATTCACATTTACCCCTTCCCTCCTCCCCCGCCCCAACCCCCTGGGGGCTTGCTTTGCTTGTGGCTGTTTTGACATCATTGTGTTCTTCTGAGTTTGGGTCTTGATTTTCCCTGTCACCATAGTAGATTTTTATGATCCGGTTTTTTTATTTGCCCATTTTTCCAGAATATTTCTTGACTTTGTACTTTAAAATTGGGTTCTATACCCAGAATACTGGGGGGAAAGGGGAGAAAGGGATGTCCCAAGCTTCAAGATTTTTTTGTGATGCAGTAGTTCTGGGTGTTCGGACGTTTTTTGTGTTTCCAAGGTGGTGTGGTCTGGGGAGAAATGTAGTCACTGCTCTCCTGTTTTGAGCTCTGGTGCTTTCCCAGGAATGGCTACTGATCCTTTGCAGCTGAAAGTGCTACTGCTTCTCAGGGCCCCTGCTTCCTTGTGATCAAAAATACTCTTCTTCACCCTGGAACTGTGCTGGGTATGGGTAATAGAGCTACTAAACAGGGCCCAGTCCTCTGCTGAGTGCTACCACAGGGGTCCAGTCCCTCCGTAATCTTTTTCTGATCAGTTGCCCAATCCTCTTACTACCTCAGGGCTTAGAATTCCTAAACTTGTGCTCCTACTGTGGCTGCTGCTGCCGAGTCCTACATCTTGTGCTGCTTCCATATGTGTTCCCAGTTCTTCTAACACTTCCTAAGTTGTCTTGTACCAGAAAGTTGGCTTTGCTTCTGTGTTAAAGTTGTTTGGAAAGAAATGTTTGGAAAACATGACTGTAGTGCTTCCCCCCCTCAGCCATCTTGACTCTGTCCCCAGAAGCCCCTCAAAAGCTTGTTAATTTTATGTATTTTCCTCCATTGTGCTATTTTTTCTTTCTCTTTGCTTTCTACTCCTTCTTTGTAGAGAAAAGAAATGTCAGACAGGAGTATAGTCAGCACCAATGCTCTGTACTTGAGGCAGTTTCTACTCTCCAGTTCTTCTTCCTTGTCCCTAACCAAGACCACACTAAACATTCTTACCCTTTCTTTCTTTCCTCTTAAACTTCTCTTCCGAATTTAGGGTTTATTTGGACTATGATGAATCCTTCCTTAGATCTGCCTTCTCTCATTCCCCCTTTTTTGCTCTCTCCCTTTTTCTTTCTATCTCCCTTTTCAGTTAAATGTATTTCTATACCAAATTGTGTGTGTGTGTGTGTGTGTGTGTGTGTTTGTGTGTGTTCTAGATGAAAGTAAGGTTCATGTGATGCCTGACCCTCCTCTGATTCCCCCCTCCTTCTTCTTCTATTTGGGTTTCACAGTTATATGAGATAAATTACCCCACCTTTCTTTCAAGTGTATCTTTTTTCCCTTTTCTTTGATCTTTTAAGATCACCAAAACAAAGCAAACTCACTCCCAGATCCTCTGTCTTTGACTCTGTATGATATATTGTTTTTAGGAAATGCTTGTATCATCCCCTTTCCTATTAGAATGCAAATACTTCAACCTTTAAAAATCTTTTCTGGCTGCCTTCTGATTCTAAGAGATTTTAAATTGTTAGTCATGATCTTTTCTTGTTTTGTTCATGGCTTTTAGATCATCCAGTGATTCTTAAATCCTCTTTCCTTGATTTGTTTTACTGGTCACTTTTTTCTTTCTTTCTTTACTGGTCACCTTTTATTGTCTTCTATTTTTTCAGTCTTTTGACTGTTTTAATATTTCTTATTGTTTCATATAGTCATTAACTATCTGTTAAGTCTGTTGGCCCTTTTAACTCTTGCATCATTTCTTCTAGGAATTTTAATTATCTTGTGGGCAAGTTTTGTTTTCCTTTGAGGTTTTGCTTGTAGGTGTTGTGGAATGATTCTTTTTATGGGTTTGTGTCTTGGGCATCTTTGGTATCATAATAGCCCTTTATGTTTTTTTGTTTACTCATTCTTTAAGTGTTCCACTCTAGGCAACTTGGTGTTGCCGGCCTAGCTGAGAGCTTTGGGAGCTGTCTGCCATACTGGCCGATCTGAGAGACTCCATCCCATTTCCCCTTCCTGTTCCCCTCACTCCCCATGTTGGACTGATCTGCATGAATCTGAGTTTGAGGATATGGGTGCTGAGTCCATCCTCCCAGCCCTTCTGTGAAACCTCACCCTGTGTTGCTGATCTGGGCTGAGGGCACAGTCCAAAATCAGCTTTATGCTGCTGTCCTAGCTTGTCATTCTGAGCATTGAACTTTATTCTAGTCCCCTCTGAGAAAACATCTCATCTCAGCCCCTTATCCCAGCTGCTGGTGTGGGTCTGGAGCTGGGTCTGAGTAGCTCTGGTTATCCCTGCTCTGCTGGCCTACCACCTGTGATCTGGCCCACCCATTTGCAGTAGTTCCTTGCCCTGGTCTTTTGCTTGTAAGTTGAATTTGTGATCATGGACTGGAAAAATGACCCGCTATAGAGTCTCCTTCTGTTTCCCAGTTATGACTTAGTCTAGTGGTATTCTTAGATTGTTGTGTTTATCAAGGGTGCTTTCAGTGTGACAGTTGATTTTTGACAGAAACACTAAAGGAATCATGATATGACTTTTCTTCCCACTGCACACAGCAGGGCAATAATTCTTTCTTTCCAGGTAAGTTATTGCCCTATCTCTCTAGCCTGCTGTGGCCAGATGATTTTCCCTTTGAGTGAAATAGAAGCAATGTGCAATTGACTTCTTTGGCAGGACTCTTCTGCTCTCTGGACCCTAGGGTTCCCAGAAGTTCAGCCCTCTCTTTAGCTAGGCTGGAGTCCTTATTGTGTTTGAGGTAATCACACTACCAGTCCAAAACTTGGAAGATTGGATCTTTTCCTCAAATTCCCTGACTTTGTTAGAAGGACATTTCTTCCCAGGTGATTTCATAGAGATATACTGCTGTACACAGTTCCCAAGTGACAGATAAATTGTGTTCTAAGAATTCTTTTCCAATTCTTCTTTGAAAATCAATTTCATATTCCCACAGAAGTACTATTAAAATTTGGTATTAGCTGCTTAGGTTAACCAACAAGTACTTGTTTAGCTGACTAGGTAACCTATTGTAACTGAATTTTGAAAGTGTTTTGTAAGCCTTAAAGCACTACATAAATGGTATTTATTAGCCTACCTAAAGGTTTTGAGAGATAGGGTCATGTAATATAGAAGAGAAGAGGATATAGAAAATAATTTCTGCCCCTTTTTTGATAATTAGTTGGCATTTACCTTCCATCAACACTCTACTGCTTTCTCACTTTCTAGTGCCCTTGTTTTCTTCCTTTTTTTCTTTAAAAAAACTTTTATCCATGTAGTTTGCTTTTTATGTTACATTCCCAATACTCTCTCCCCCACATAACCATCTCTTGTAGAAAAAGTTAAGTAGCAGTGAATCCACAGCTGCAGCTGACCACAGTCGTCCCTTGCAGCCATTCACATCTATTTCCTTGGAACTGAAATTGCACATTGTATACATTCAGAATTCTGATGTCTTTTATTGATGTTTTTATTTAAATTGTCATTATATATTGTTCTTCTGGTTCTTCATTCTGTGTCGCTTCATAGCTTAATATGTTTCTGAATTTTTCATATTCATTATTTCTTAGGTATAATAATATTATACTGCTTTTGTTTAGCCTTTTCCCAATTGATGGGCATTCACTCTGTTTACAGTTTTTGATCTTACAAAGTCAATGTTTTAGAAAATATGTGACCCTTCTTTTGTCATTTACCTTCTTGAACTATGTGCCTAGTTGTGTAATTGTTGTATCAAAAGGGAATAACAGTTTAGTAACTTTTCTTGCTGAGAAAAATTAATTCACTCATTAAAGAATTTATGTAGTACTTACTGTGAAGTACTGAGGGAGGCCTTGAAATTAATTTTAAGACTGGACCCTGCTGATGACAGCATCAATAAAGTAGGATATGATATAGAGCATGCAGTATTGGAAAAATGGTAAGACAGAAATGCAAATAATTGTAATATACAACATTACACATTAAGTGCACTATGGAGTAGTAAAATAAAAATTCTGGTGCTCTCAATTTGCCCCAAGCCCCCATTACAGAACTACACTCAGTTCTGCTCAACTTTTCAGTGCTCTTCTTCCTCTCTTATTCTATACATTCCTTTTTCAGAATCAAGGTTCTTATTTCCTCAAGATAAATTACCATAGCAAGTTATTAAAGAGAAAATTATTTGGTTGAACTAATTCATATAAATGTGTGGATAATGGATAACTTTTAATCTTCTCAAGGGTATTTGCTTTTTTTTAAAAAATATCTAAATGAATCTTTAATTGGTAGACGTTCAAATGGAATGCAAAATTTAGGAAAGGTAAAGGAAAGGTTTTTTGAGAGGTGAATTTGGGGGTAGAGACTTACTGTATGAATTGACTCTTCTGCTTTAAAGATGTATATGTTGATCCTTTGTTGCCAAGAAGACCGTGCCATCGAAGAAATGATGACATGACTTGCACTTGACTTTGTTTTGAGTGAGGGAGGGCAGTGAAGGTCACCAGCCTCACTTCTCCTCCAGGGCCATCTGAATCCAGTGACCAGATATTCATTAGGATGACTGGAGATGGCCTAGGGTGAGGCAATTAAGGTTAAGTGACTTGCCCAAGGTCACACAGCTAGTGAGTGTCAAGTGTCTGGGGTGAGATTTGAACTCAGGTCCTCCTGACTCCTGCACTGGTGCTCTATCCACTGTATCACCTGGCTGCCCCACCTAAAAGATAGATTTGGGGGATGGCAGTTGATTGTTTGTGATTAGCTCCCTTGAGCTCCTTTGTTTTCTTAACTTTTTCTGTTTCTGATCTTAAAGATGCTTTACAGTGTCATTGCTTGTCATTAAAGTATCAATAGGTCTTTTGACTGGGTCTGTAGGGCAGAGATAGCTATTTCTGTAATATATTATTTATTTACAAGTTATTTATATATAATTGTATATTATATCTATGTCTTTATATAGTATCTATAATTGAAATTAATCTATAACTGTCTATAGTCGAAAATGAGAGCAATGTTTCAAGGAAAAGCACACAATATATGTGGGAAATAAGAAACATTACTGCTGTTTAATTTTGGTTTGAGAATTTTATGGAAGAGTTAAGAAAATGGTGTGCTGTGAGTATAGGCTAAATAGTAAGTACTTACATGTAAGTCACTCACATGTTGCAGGATAGTTTGTCTCAAAAAATAGAACGTTGCTTTACTTACTAGTAGATTTTCTTCATAAAAAATAGATCCAAGTAAGTGGGAATAGTAATAAAACAGAGCCAGCCCACCTGAACAGATTTAAGGAAAGGACAAAAAATTAAAATTTTATTTCTTTATCCTAACTTAACTTTCTTCTTTACTTGTCATCTTGGTCTGATAATACGCTGTGCTAAAGCTAAACAGCTGTTCTTGGTTCTTTGATATATGAAGCAACTGGTATAATCACAGAAGAGTAAATGTTAACTATAATAACTTTTTTATGAGATATGGCCTTACCTTTCATTGAACCCTAAAGGGCAACAACACATGGGCTTACTGAAATCTTTGTGCAGTGTTTAAATTTCTAATTTTAAACTTTAATAATTTAGCAGGTAAAAGGAAAAACCAGCATATAGAAAGCCTGGCAAATGACAAAATAACAAAATACTCGAGAGTATTTACAAAAGAAATTGAAAGGAAAAACAAAACAAAATAACAATGGAAAAATCTGTCAATATCATTATAACAAAGACTTTGAATGTCACTTCAGTAGGTATCTCATCTACCCCATATTTGAGATGGATATTCCTTTATAATATCATATTATAATGATTATAATAATGTGATTCCTTTATAATGTACCCCAGTAAAGTATCATCCAGCCTTTGCTTTGAAGAACTCCAGTGAGGGTGACCTTACAATTCCTCAGACAGTAGTCTACTTTTAAATACCTCCATTTATTAGAAAAGTTACATCAAACCTAAGTTGCTTCTTTATAACTTTTCCCCATGCCCTCTGGATCCAAAACTCTTCATTACAGCTTTTTACCTACTTGAAAACAACTGTTAGGTACCCTCTCAGTATTATCTTTTTTTTTTTAATTTAACTTTTAACATTCATTTTCACAGAATTTTGGGCTGCAAATTTTCTCCCCTTTTATCCCCTCCCCCACCCCAAAACACCGAGCATTCCAATTGCCCCCATCACCAATCTGCTCTCTCCTCCATCATTCCTCTCTGCCCTTGTCTCCATCCTCTCTTCTGTCCTGTTGGGCCAAATAACTTTCTGTATCCCTTTACCTGTATTTCTTATTTCCTAGCGGCAAGAATAGTACTCGACAGTTGTTCCTAAAACTTTGAGTTCCAACTTCTTTTCCTCCCTCCCTCCCCATCCCCTCCTTTTGGAAGGCAAGCAATTCAATATTGGCCACATCTGTATAGTTTTGCAAATGACTTCCATAATAGTCGTGTTGTATAAGACTAACTATATTTCCCTCCATCCTATCCTGCTCCCAATTACTTCTATTCTCTCTTTTGATCCTGTCCCTCCCCGTGAGTGTCGACCTCAAATTGCACCCTCCTCCCCATGCCCTCCCTTCCATCGTCCCCCCCACCCTGTTTATCCCCTTATCCCCCACTTTCCTGTATTGTAAGGTAGGTTTTCATACCAAAATGAGTGTGCATTTTATTCCTTCCTTTAGTGGAATGTGATAAGAGTAAACTTCATGTTTTTCTCTCACCTCCCCTCTTTTTCCCCAAACTAAAAAAGTCTTTTGCTTGCCTCTTTTATGAGAGATAATTTGCCCCATTCCATTTCTCCCTTTCTCCTCCCATATATTTCTCTCTCACTGCTTGATTTCATTTTTTTTTAAGATATGATCCCATCCTATTCAATTCACTCTGCGCACTCTGTCTCTGTGTGTATGTGCGTGTGCATGTGTGTGTGTGTAATCCCACCCAGTACCCAGATACTGAATAGTTTCAAGAGTTACTAATATTGTCTTTCCATGTAGGAATGTAAACAGTTCAACTTTTATAAGTCCCTTATGACTTCTCTTTGCTGTTTACCTTTTCATGCTTCTCTTCATTCTTGTGTTTGAAAGTCAAATTTTCTTTTTAGCTCTGGTCTTTTCATCAGGAATGCTTGAAAGTCCTCTATTTCATTGAAAGACCAATTTTTCCCCTGAAGTATTATACTCAGTTTTGCTGGGTAGGTGATTCTTGGTTTTAGTCCTACTTCCTTTGACTTCTGGAATATCCTATTCCATGCCCTTCAATCCCTTAATGTAGAAGCTGCTAGATCTTGTGGTATCCTGACTGTATTTCCACAATACTTGAATTGTTTCTTTCTAGGTGCTTGCAATATTTTCTCCTTGACCTGGGAACTCTGGAATTTGGCCACAATGTTCCTAGGAGTTTCTCTTTTTGGATCTCTTTCAGGTAGTGATCGGTGGATTCCTTGAATACTTATTTTGCCCTCTGGTTCTAAAATCTCAGGGCAGTTTTCCTTGATAATTTTATGAAAGATGATGTCTAGGCTCTTTTTTGGATCATGGCTTTCAGATAGGCCCATAATTTTTAAATTGTTTCTCCTGGATCTATTTTCCAGGTCAGTTGTTTTTCCAATGAGATATTTCACATTATCTTCCATTTTTTCATTCTTTTGGTTTTGTTTTGTGATTCCTTGGTTTCTCATAAAGTCATCAGCCTTCATCTGTTCCGTTCTAATTTTGAAAGAACTATTTTCTTCAGTGAGCTTTTGAACCTCCTTTTCCATTTGTCTAATTCTGCTTTTTAAAGCATTCTTCTCCTCATTGGCTTTTTGAACCTCTTTTGCCAGTTGAGTTAGCCTATTTTTCAAGGTGTTATTTTCTTCAGCATTTTTTTGGGTCTCCTTTAGCAAGGTGTGGACCTGCTTTTCATGCTTTACTTGCATGTCTCTCATTTGTCTTCCCAGGTTTTCCTGCACCTCTCTAACTTGTTTTTCAAAATCCTTTTTGAGCTCTTCCATGGCCTGAGCCCATTGGGTGGGCTAGGATACAGAAGCCTTGACTTCTGTGTCTTTCCCTGATGGTAAGCATTGTTCTTCCTCATCAGAAAGGAAGGGAGGAAATACCTGTTCACCAAGAAAGTAACCTTCCATAGTCATTTTTTTTTCCCTTTTCTGGGCATTTTCCCAGCCAGTGACTTGACTTCTAAGTATTCTCTTCACACCCACTTTGCCTCCAGATCCTCCCAGCCAGCACTTGGGGTCTGAGACTCAAATGCTACTTCCCAGCCTCAGGGCTTTTGGTGGGGGCAGGGCTGCTATTCAATGTGAGATTAAGTTCAGGTGCTCAGGTGGGGGCAGGGCTGCCAGGAGGGGCTCAGTTCCCTCAGGGGCTTTATGCAGAGACCTTCAACAGTGGATCCGGGCTCCTGCCTGCTTGGGGAGCCCTGGTCTGCTCCCACCTCCCTTGGTGCCTCCCCAGGGGGCCTGAGTCATGGGGGCTTCCCACTCCCCTCTCCACCTGCCAAAGAGAGCCTCTCACCGACCCTTGTCACCTGTGGGTGGAGGGACCCGAGCAGCTGCTGGAGATTCTGTCCCTGAAGCCTGCTTGGATCTGCTCCTCTCGGTGCTGGGTGGTCAACGCAGGGCTGGGCTCAGCTCCGCGTCCGCAGCGCGAAGAACCTTTTGTGAGAGGTTTTCAGGCTCTCTGGAACAGAAATCACGTCCGCTCCGCTTCTGTGGCTTCTCCTGCTCCCGAATTTATTGGCAGCTCTTTTCTACAGATATTTCATGGGCTGTGGGTTCAGAGCTAGCGTATTTGTGTGTTTCTACTCTGCCATCTTGGCTCCGCCCCCTTCCTCTCCTCAGTATTATCTTATCCAAGCAAAATAAGCTCCAATTCTTTAAAATGATCCTTATTTGTCATGGGCTTAAGGCCTTCTACCAGCCTGGTTGCCCTCCTTTTGATGGTCTGTAACTCCCCTCCTAAAATCCCTCCTAAAAGTTTGATACTCCAAACTAAATAAAAATACTCCAACTGTGGTCAGACTGAAGCAGAGTACAGCAGGATTGTCAGCTTTTTCCTGACATGTCTGTCATTGTAACTTGTGTGCATTCTTCTTTGTCACCATGTAAGGCTATTGACTTCTCTTGAACTTATAGTCTACTGAAGCCCTCAGATCTTTTTCAGGTGATTGCTGTCTAGCCCAGGCCTCTTATGCTCATAAAGTTGTTTTTTTATACTAAAGTTGAAGACTGTCTCCATTAAATTACATCTTACTTGATTCAACCCAGTGTTTTAACCTGCTAAGATTTTAAAAGGAAGAATTTGATATATTTTATTTTCACATTATCTCCATTTCCCAATTTGTTCTTTCCTTTACCTAGAGAGCCATCACCTATAAAGAAGAATAAAGAGAGTAAAAAGTAGTTTAATGAATCTTTAATTTAATTTAATTAATCCATCCACAAAGTTTGACAGTATATGGAATTTTCCGTATTTGTAGACACTGCCTTTCCAAAGAAGTGGAAAGGCACATTCTCATCATTCTTCATTGGCCAAATGTTAAGCTTCTTTTTTTTTTATTTTTTTTTTGGGTCTTTTACATTTGTATCACTGTAGCATTGTGTATGTTGGTTTCCTGGTTGTTCTTCCTTTACTTTGTATCAGTTCATGTAAGTCTTTATATACTTCTCTGTATTCTGTATTCTTCATATTCATTTTTTAAGTCAGTGTTAATTTATGACATTCATGTACTACTACAAGTTGTTTAGCCAATGGGCATCTGCTCTCTTCCCACTTCTTTGCTACTACAAAAAGTGCTGCTATAAATATTTTGATGTATGTGGGACCTTTAAATCTTTAACCTCCTTTTGGTCAGAGAGTATGAACATTTTAATCACTTTTGTCATGTAATTTTGGATAGCTTTCCAGAATTGTAGAACCGTTTCACAGCTCTGTCAAGGGTGTATTAGCATGTGCCTTTCTTTACATAGCAGACTATATTTTCATCTTTTTTCTCCATCATTTTCCTGGTTGTAATGTCCAACTAAGAGTTTTTTTGATTTGTGTTTCTCTTATTATTAGTGATAATAGAGCATTCTTATGGTGGTTGAATAATTTGCAGTTCTTTCCATATCCTTTGCTCTATTGGAGAATGGCTTTTGTCATGATCTTTTTAAGTTCTTAGTTTATCATCTAGTGTGTTAGTTGTCTTTTCTAAATATCATCCCTAAACAGTCTCAGTTGAGTCAACTCATTTGAACACTAACATCTGGTATTAGCTGTTGTGCTGCATGAGGAAGTAGAAATGGCAGTAGAGAAAACTGTGGGATGGGAATAGCAGCTGGATTTGAAAAAAGTACAGAGCATTTCTGTACTTGAGGTGATATAATTTTGAGGGTTTGGAAGATTGATTCTTAAGCTTTCTGAAAGAGGGGAAGGATACCAAATGCTTAGAAAATACCACAGATATTGCTGAAAATGGTGATTTATAAAAGCATCAGTAACTATGAAACATGTATAATTAACTATCTCAATAAAATCTTTGAGAATAATCTGTGCACATGTTGAAGGCATCCTTGGTAATGTATGAGAGTGTACCAGGCCACCTTTGGAAATGATATACTGTAGCATACCTCATCTTTAGTTACAGAATTGAAAGATTCAGAAAATGCAGGTTTCTTCTGTGCTTTTTGCTTATTTACAATCCAGATTCTGGTTGCAGTTACTACTGACCCCATGTTATTCTCCCGCTATCTCAGGGTGTTCAATACCTGTTTGTTGGTTTTTTTAATTAAAGTTTTGTCAATTGAAATCTATTTTCCCTCCCCATTGCTTTTTTTAAAAAAAATCCTTTTAACAAATATTTGTAGTCACGTAAAAAAAAAATTTTCTCACTGTCTATGTTCAAAAAGTATATCTTATTCTGCTTTCCATCCTGAATCCATCATCTCTCTGTCAGGAGATAAACAGTGTGCTTCATCATTCCTTTGGAATCGTGGATGGGCATTGTATTAATCATAGTTAGAAATCTAATCATAGTTTATTAAACAACTTTAAAGTTGTTTGTATTTACAGTGTTGTTGTTACATATATATGTTGTTGTTCCCCTGGTTCTATTCATTTCATTTTTCATCAAGTCTTCAGAATGGTTCATTTTTATAATATGGATGTTATAGCATAAATTGTACTTCTACTTTGTTATTGTTAGTCAATTTTCAGTCGTGTCCAACTCTTTCTGACTATATTTGGGGTTTTCGTGGCAAAAATACTGGAGTGATTTGCTATTTCCTTCCTCGGCTCATTTTACAGATGAGGAAAGTGAGGCAGGAGTGTGAAGTGACTTGCCCAGTGTCACATTGCTAATAAATGCCTGAGGCTGTTCTTCCTAACTCCAGGGGCAACACTTTATCCACTGTGCCACGTAGCTACCCTTCTGCTTACTTTACTCTTGATCATTTCATATTGGTCTTTTCATATCTCTTTGAAATCATCTTTTTCCTCATTTCTTATAGTATGCTAGTATTTCTTCACATTCATATACCACCTTTTGTTTCTCCATTCCATGATTGATGAATCATCCCCCTGTTTTAGGTAGTATTCCCATTTTTTACATTGACTCACCCTGCTGTGAGCAGTTATTATTTTTCCAGTTGCTTATATGGCTTGAGTATATCTTGATAGGTAGATATCCACATCTTTTACAGTCATTATATTTTTAAAACAGGATTTCTCTTTCTGTCTCTTTGTGGGTATTATATGGAAGTTACTTCAGTGTTTTAGTTGACTGTAGGATTTTTAAGTACACCAATCATATCAAATGCAGAAAGTGAAAATTTTGTTTCTTCTTTATCTATACTTAGTTCTCCAATTTCTTTTTCTTGTGTTACTGCTGTAGCAAACATTTCTAGTACTGGGTCAAATAGAAATGATGACAGTAGACATCCTTTTTTCACCCCTAATTTGGAAATGATTCTCCTTTATCCTCATTGTATATAATGTTATTTCTTGATATACACAGACATATGCACACAGATTATTTTAAAGAAAGGTCCATTTATTCCTGTATTTTCTACTCTGTGTGTATGTGTGTGCTCATGTGTGTGTGCGTGTGAGAGCTCTTAACAGAAATGGATGTTGTATTTTGTTTGATTTTGTAGTTTTCTTCTGTAGTCTAAATCCTACTTTTCCTCTTGGGGACTTCAGTGTTCATGTTGATGTCCTCACAGAGATGCTGATCTCCCATCTTCTCAACTGCAGCAACCTTCCCCCTACCTCACCCACACAAAGGGATGGTTATAACTCTTGATCTGAACGTCACTTCTAAGGCTTCTGTTTATGTAATTGAGAATAGACTGTAATCTCCTGCCTTTACATCTTTACCTGTTCTTCATCCCTCTTAAATCTATTCTTTATTCTCACTATGACCTCCAGTCACAGTCTAGACCACTCTCTACCCACTCTCCTCCCCTCCCTTTCCTGGACCATCACATCTGCTCTCATTTCACTTTCCTCCTTTTAATCTTAACCCTGTAAATAAGCAGTTTGAACATTTATTGTCCTCACCTCTCAAATTCCTTGCCCTGTTGTCCTGTTATTGCTTATGTCTTGCTAAACCTTGGCCTTGGATTAGCCTGCCATCTGCTTCCTCTAGTACTTATGTGCTGCTAACTTCTGATGGAGAAGGTCACACAAATGGGCCAGTTGCATCCAATCCAAATTATTTTCTAATTTTAACTAGGTTTTCACTGTTACACAAGATTTCTTCTAACATGGAGTTCTGCTGTGGTTTACCTTGTCAGTCAGTCAGTAAATATTTATTAAATATCTACTTACTATGTGCTGGGCATTGTACTGAACACTGAGAATGCAAAGAAAGGCAAAAGATGGCCCCTGCCCTTAAGGAACTCACCATAAAAAGAAGCTGAGGGGAAAGGAGGGGGTGAGTGCGGCATGATGACGTCCTGCCTCCAGGTGGCAAATGATAAGGTGTCTGCTCTGGGGCCACCTCCTTAAGTAGAGGATCTAGAAGGAGCTCTGCAGCTGAGAGGGGCCCAACAGGCAGGAAGTACTGAGGAGATGTGCTTCAGAGTTGATGGGAACTTGCAGGAAGATGAGTTTCTGAAGACATTGATACTTCCAGCTGTTAGTACCCTTTCTCCCTAACTACTTTAAACTTAACTAACTTTTATTTAATCTTCAATCTCTAAGAAACCAAATTTATCAGACATAATAAAGATTGGTCTGAATACAGAAATTTTACTCCAGACTCTAAAAATATAGCCTATCTAGACCAAAAGGGTTGGAGGAAAGAAATTGCCCAGCATCTATCTTTTGATATGTATAATTTGTAAGTAATGAATAAATAATGCACCCTAAAGAAATTTATAAATGTTAAACTTAAGGCATTCATTTTTTAAAAAAATCTCCCCCAGTCTATTGGTCTTTACCTGCTGTTTACAAATGCGTGGGTTTCCCTCATTCTTAAATACTCTCATTTCATCATGCCTTCCCTTCAACCTATCATCTTACATCTCTTTTCCTTTTCACAGCCAAATTCCTAGAAAAAGTTTACAACCTAATCAGCTGACTTCTCAGTGCTTTAGGTTCAAACCTTTTGCTGCCTTCTTAGTCAACAAGTGCTGTTCTTCTCTTAACAATGAATTGATGGCTAGGAGCTTTGAAACTTAATTCCATACCATTAGTTTTTGATGCTAACATAGTTACCTTTACATTGCAATGCTCCTTTATTTTTTGGCTAATTTATGACTTTTTTCAGACCATTTTTCTTTCTTTTCTTAAAAATTCAATTTAATTTTAATTTTTAAATTTCCTCCTCCACCTCCCTCACCCATTGTGAAGGCAAGAAAAACAACATCATTACAAATATGTATAGTCAAGCATTAGCCATATCTGAAAGAAAAGAAAAGATGCTTCACTCTGCATTCTGAGTCCACCAACTCTCTATAATGTTTCATCATGACTCCTTTGGAATTGTGGTTGATCAATTATATTGTTAGGATTTAAGTCTTTCAAAGTTATTCATCTTAACAATATTATTGTCATTGTATAAATTGTTTTCTTGGTTCTGTTCACTTCACTTTGAATTAGTTTATATAAGTCTTTCCAAATTTTTCTGAAACCCTCCTTTAGTTATTTCCTATAGCACAGTAGTATTTCCATCATGTTCTTGTAGCATAACTTGTTCAGCCATTCCCCAGCTGATGGGCACTTCCTCAGTTTCCAGTTCTTTGCCACAACAAAAAGAATTGCTATGTTTCCGTATGTTTGAGTCCTTCTCTTTCCTTGATCCCAGGATAGAATTCTAGTAGTGGTATCCCTGCAGACCATTTTTCTTAAGCAGTTTAACCACTAAATTCTGTTACAAGTTACTTGAGTGTTATCCTAATACACAGTCATTTCTAAATCTGGAAGGTTAACTTCTAGTTCAAGTTCCCTGCATTGTAAATGAAAAAAGTGAAGGCCAAAGATATTGATTTGCCTGAATTTATATATTTAATGTCAGAATTAGGACTTAATCTTGGGACTTATTATCTCTAGTCCAGTGATCTTTCCACCATGCCACATTGCAACTAGAATATACATATCAATATTTTAATCTACTGAATTTGTTAATTATATGTCATGAATAATATAGCTTACTTAATAGATCAGAGTTTTTATTTCACTAGCATCCTGTTTTCTGTCTTTCATAAGACTTTATATAATTATATAAGTATACTTGACTCTACAGAAACACCCAAATCCTTTGTTTCAGGTTTGCTAGTTTAATCTTAATGTTTAATCTTTTTATGAGAAAAGTAGGTAATGTAACAGTAGGGTTTAACTTCTGTGCCTATATTCCTTTACCTTATTCTCATTACTTTTCCATGTCTGTGGTGATGAATGCTATCATCAGCTTCTTTTGTCATTATTAGTTGTTGGGCTCATTGTGAAATTGGTACTCTTCTAAGTGTTTATTTCTTGAAATAGGGATAAGGATAGGACCTGTGATTTCTTTGGTGCAGTGAACTCCTAAGTAAGCCAATTCCCTCTACCAGTGTAGCTTGCTACCTTAGGTTTAATAGCTGGTATTTATGACAGGAGGAACTAGAACCCTGGTCTTCCTGGCTCTGTCAGCTCTTCTAGTCAGTGCTGTCTCTTATATTAGGAAATGTCTATGAAAATTTGTGTGTTTGATTATGTATGTGTGTGTGTGTATGTGTATGTGTATGTGTATGTGTATGTGTATGTGTATGTGTATGTAAACTGTAACCTTAGATGAATCAGTTCATTTCACCTGGGTCCCCACTTTCCTCAGCACACATTGGGATTCTAGGGGTGGACTCTCTGATCTCTAAGTTTCTTTTCAACCCTACGCATATATAATGATTCCATGATCTTTTAGCAGTTTCAATGGTAGCTTGAAGGTCCATTAGATAAGATTGTAATCTATAAGTTAGTAGTTAAAGAGAATGTTTTCATAACTGAGATGAATTCATTGAGAAATGTATTACATTTTAAAAAAAGGTGCTAGTTTACTGACTTGGACTAGGTCAACCTCCAACAAAATTCCTACTCTCTTGTCCTTTTGTGGCATGGAGGTGTCTGTTTTCTCAGAGGCTCTGGAAATTAAGTATAAGCTCTAGTGCGGTCTACCAAACTAGAAAAGCTTTGAATTATAAATTCAAGAACAGGATGTGTCTGCTGTTTAGCAGATCATCCTTAAATACCAAGAGGCTTATCACTAGTACGTTGGCTTCTATGTGATACATTTTTTTATCCATGGTAATCTGTGAAACAAGTAAAGATACAACTATGTTTCTCAGACATTTTATTATTATTTTTCTAGTCCCATAAAGTTTAGTATGTTTGATATAGCCCGGAATCTGTAAGTTTATTTCACTAGCATTGCCATTTTGTTATATCATCATAGTCTGACCATGAGCAATTAATAGCTCTCTTATTAGGTCTATTTTTATGGAGTAGTTAGAAGTTGTATTCATAGCTGATTGACCATGGAGAGGGTTATAGCTCTCTCCCTATGATTACTAGTTGTGGTTTGTGTTTCTGGCAAAAACACACCTTCACTTACTCCCAGTACTCCCCCATCATACTTACTCCACTATACAAGCTTCCCCTGCCCCCAACCCCTCCCTCCACACGTTCAGTGGCCAGATCTTGTTGTCTTTATCTCCTCGACATTCATCCCCTAGTCACTTGTCATCTTGACTATTGAAATAACCTCCTAATAAATGTTCCCACTCTTATTCCATCCTCTTCAGAAAGTACCAAAATGATTTTCTGAAATTACAGGTCTATATCACACCCTCTTCCCTCAAGGAAACTGCAGTGTTGCCTTATTACCTTTAAAAGTAAATATAAACATCCCTGTTTGGCATTTAGAACATGTTACAACCTGACCCCAACCTGCCTTCTTAACGATAATGCTCTTTCATGCGCTTTATGACTCAACAAAACTGGTTTTCTTGCTGTTTCTGAGACATCATACTTTATTTTACATCTCTGTGCTTTTGTACTGATTATCTCTGATGCTAGAATGTCCTCTCTCCTTATCTGTGTCCTTTGAATCATTAGTTTCTTTCAAGACTATGCTCAAGCACCAGTCTCTTCGCATGAGAACTATCCTGAACCTTCCAACTGCTAGTACTATACCCTCCAGTTGACTTTGTATTTTTTTATGTGTGTATTTTGTATGTACCCATATGTATAATGTTTTCTCAACCCTATTAGAATATAAGATCCTTAAGGAGCAAAGACTGTTACAGATTTTATCTTTGTTTTTCTAGTGTCTGGCACGTACTAGGTCCTTAATAAATGATTATTGATTGATTGATTTGCAAGGATTTCAATTTAAAAAGCATTTGTCAATGCCTACTTTTGTTAGGTGGTATGCAAGGCACCGAGGATACAAAGACTACGATAAAAACATTTCTTACTCAAGCTGTTTAAGGTCTCTTGAGGGAAATCACATAAATGCCTATTCCCTTCCCCAAATATCAAATAGTTCTTTAACAAACTTGATGAGTATAAATGAATATTGTTGAGTTAAAGTATATTCAGTTTTTTGTGAAGCTTACATCAGAATAGTAGAAAAGTAGATTTAAAATTTTTCCTTTAAAAGGGGCAAAGACTAATATTAAAATTAAATTATAACATTGACAACTATCTCTCCGTCTTATAGAGGAGAATTAAAGGATTATTTTGATGTTTAAAGGAAGCAAATTTGAGAAGATGAATGAGAAAAGAAGCAAAAAGCTTAGTTAGTCCTTATATGACATTCCTGTTTAAAGGTGGTAGAAAGGTGAGAAAGTTGAAAATTTGAGAACCTTGAATTGTAGAGGTTTAGGAATTGTGTTCATTGTTTAATGTGAGTGTGTGTCTTAGTGTAATTGTGAATGATAATAATAGCTAATATTTATGTGGCAACTGTTATATCCTAGGCACTATGCTCTTTAATTGTGATAGTTAGGATTAGTGTCATGCTAGTGAATGCAGAGTAGATTATATCCTGAAAGAATTAACTAGTTATAAAAATAAAAGGAGTTTTTTTTATTTAAAAAGTTGATTTAAAAACATATCTCATTTATATTGTCTATAGGAAATTAGTCAAAGATAATAAAGACACATTTAGAATGAGAAATGGGGTAAAATTGAATGTTTCAGCTAACTGCAGAAACTCAGTAGTTACAAAAATGAGATTTTTGTTGCTTGTACCTTTGATTTCACTAATGTAGAAGTAAGGAAATGATCAATGCAGATCTTAAAGCCTTCTGCTTGATCTTCTATACTTGCTATTACACAGATTTTTAGATTTAATTCTGTGTAATCTAAATGCTAATCCAATACTTTATTAAAATAAACCAGAGGGGAGCGGAGCCAAGATGGCGGAGTAGAAAGACACACATACGCAAGCTCCAAACCCACAGCCCATAAAATATCTGTAAAAAAGAACTCCCAACAAATTCTGGAGCAGCAGAAGCCACAGAACAACGGAGCAGACAAGATTTCTGTTCCAGAGAGCCCTGAAAACCTCTCCTAAAAGGTCCATTGTGCTGCAGACCCGGAGCCGAGCCCAGCCCTGCCTTGGCCACACAGCACCAAGAGGAGCAGATCCCAGCAGGCTTCAGAGATGGAATCTCCAGCGGCCACTGCAAGTCCCGCCACCCACGGGCCCCAAAGGTTGGTGAGAGGGTCTTCTCGGCTTGCCGAGAGGGAAGTGGGGTCCCCCATAACTCAGGCCCCCTCGAGAGGCAGCAGCAGAGGCTGGAGCAGACCAGGGCTCCCCAAGCAGGCTGGAGCCTGGATCCATTGTTGAAGGTCTCTGCATAAAGCCCCTGAGGGAACTGAGCCCCTCCTGGCAGCCCTGCCCCCACCTGAGCACCTGAACTTAATCTCACATTGAATAGCAGCCCTGCCCCCACCAAAAGCCCTGAGGCTGGGAAGTAGCATTTGAGTCTCAGACCCCAAGTGCTGGCTGGGAGGATCTGGAGGCAAAGTGGGTGTGAAGAGAATACTTAGAAGTCAAGTCACTGGCTGGGAAAATGCCCAGAAAAGGGAAAAAAAAATGACTATGGAAGGTTACTTTCTTGGTGAACAGGTATTTCCTCCCTTCCTTTCTGATGAGGAAGAACAATGCTTACCATCAGGGAAAGACACAGAAGTCAAGGCTTCTGTATCCTAGCCCACCCAATGGGCTCAGGCCATGGAAGAGCTCAAAAAGGATTTTGAAAAACAAGTTAGAGAGGTGCAGGAAAACCTGGGAAGACAAATGAGAGACATGCAAGTAAAGCATGAAAAGCAGGTCCACACCTTGCTAAAGGAGACCCAAAAAAATGCTGAAGAAAATAACACCTTGAAAAATAGGCTAACTCAACTGGCAAAAGAGGTTCAAAAAGCCAATGAGGAGAAGAATGCTTTAAAAAGCAGAATTAGACAAATGGAAAAGGAGGTTCAAAAGCTCACTGAAGAAAATAGTTCTTTCAAAATTAGAACGGAACAGATGAAGGCTGATGACTTTATGAGAAACCAAGGAATCACAAAACAAAACCAAAAGAATGAAAAAATGGAAGATAATGTGAAATATCTCATTGGAAAAACAACTGACCTGGAAAATAGATCCAGGAGAAACAATTTAAAAATTATGGGCCTATCTGAAAGCCATGATCCAAAAAAGAGCCTAGACATCATCTTTCATAAAATTATCAAGGAAAACTGCCCTGAGATTTTAGAACCAGAGGGCAAAATAAGTATTCAAGGAATCCACCGATCACTACCTGAAAGAGATCCAAAAAGAGAAACTCCTAGGAACATTGTGGCCAAATTCCAGAGTTCCCAGGTCAAGGAGAAAATATTGCAAGCACCTAGAAAGAAACAATTCAAGTATTGTGGAAATACAGTCAGGATACCACAAGATCTAGCAGCTTCTACATTAAGGGATTGAAGGGCATGGAATAGGATATTCCAGAAGTCAAAGGAAGTAGGACTAAAACCAAGAATCACCTACCCAGCAAAACTGAGTATAATACTTCAGGGGAAAAATTGGTCTTTCAATGAAATAGAGGACTTTCAAGCATTCCTGATGAAAAGACCAGAGCTAAAAAGAAAATTTGACTTTCAAACACAAGAATGAAGAGAAGCATGAAAAGGTAAACAGCAAAGAGAAGTCATAAGGGACTTATAAAAGTTGAACTGTTTACATTCCTACATGGAAAGACAATATTAGTAACTCTTGAAACTATTCAGTATCTGGGTACTGGGTGGGATTACACACACACACATGCACACGCACATACACACAGAGACAGAGTGCGCAGAGTGAATTGAATAGGATGGGATCATATCTTAAAAAAAAATGAAATCAAGCAGTGAGAGAGAAATATATGGGAGGAGAAAGGGAGAAATGGAATGGGGCAAATTATCTCTCATAAAAGAGGCAAGCAAAAGACTTTTTTAGTTTGGGGAAAAAGAGGGGAGGTGAGAGAAAAACATGAAGTTAACTCTCATCACATTCCACTAAAGGAAGGAATAAAATGCACACTCATTTTGGTATGAAAACCTATCTTACAATACAGGAAAGTGGGGGATAAGGGGATAAACAGGGTGGGGGGGATGATGGAAGGGAGGGCATAGGGAGGAGGAGCAATTTGAGGTCAACACTCATGGGGAGGGACAGGATCAAAAGAGAGAATAGAAGTAATGGGGGACAGGATAGGATGGAGGGAAATATAGTTAGTCTTATACAACACGACTATTATGGAAATCATTTGCAAAACTACCCAGATTTGGCCTATATTGAATTGCTTGCCTTCCAAAGGGAGGGGGTGGGGAGGGAGGGATGAAGAGAAGTTGGAACTCAAAGTTTTAGGAACAACTGTCGAGTACTGTTCTTGCCACTAGGAGAAGAGAAATACAGGTAAAGGGGTATAGAAAGTTATCTGGCCCTACAGGACAAAAGAGAAGATGTAGACAAGGGCAGAGAGGGATGATAGAAGAGAGGGCAGATTGGTGATAGGGGCAATTAGAATGCTTGGTGTTTTGGGGGAGGGGGAGGGGACAAAAGGGGAGAAAATTTGGAACCCAAAATTTTGTGAAAATGAATGTTAAAAGTTAAATAAAAAAAAAAAAGATAAACCAGAAATAACATTATTCATAAGAAAGAAGGTGAAGGGAAATAATGAAACACCAGTTGCACTTGAATACTCGTTCTGTCTGATTTCAAATTACACTGTAAAGTCATAATTACCAGTGATCTCATAATTGATTTTTAAGAAAATTATCTAATGGTCTGCAGTGATAACACTACTAGAATTGTATCCTGAGATCAAGAAAAGAGAAGGACACATATATAAGAACTGGAAACTGAGGAAGTGCCCATCATTTGGGGCATGGCTGAAAAAGTTATGGTATATGAATGTGAAAGAAAAGTAGTTCAAGAGTATAAGTTAGATAACTTTCTTGCCATGGGATATTAGAATTGCCATCCTCCAAAAGAACAGGTATTAAAAAATAATCTTATTTTTAACCAAAATCGTTTATTATTTGATGCTTTTTAAAACTTAATTGTATGTTAGGCCACAGTAAAACAGGCATAGTTTCTAGGAGTAGAGAGGGTTATTCTGGTCCTCATCAGACCTCATGTGGAGTACTGTGTTGAGTTTTTCGTGTGAGGATATTGATAAGCTGGAAAATGTCCAGAGGATAACAGCCATGATATTGAAAGGCTTTGTGTCCATGTTACATGAAGATTGACTGAAAGAACTAGATGTGTTTAGCCTGGAGAAGAGCTGTCTACAAGTTTTTAAAGGGCTATCATATGGAAGAGGGATTAATTTAGTTCTGTTTACTGCTGGAGAGAAACCAGGAGTAATGGGTAGAGAGCTTCAGAGAGGCCAATTAAGTCTTGGTTGAGAAAGTCTCAACTCTTAAATCTGAACTCTTAAAAATGAGCTGATTCTGAAAACTTACAGATCAAGAGGAACAGAGGTAAAAAGGTTAAAGGAAAGATCTACTGAAAAAGCATTAGCAGTTAAGTTAGAAACAGTGCAATGAATTCCTAAAGATTGACATAGCTAATAAATAGGTGCATGAAATTAAGTGGTAAACTGGGTCATAGTAAGTAATCTTAAGAGAAACTGATTTTGAACAACAATATAGAGAGCAAACAGACAGCACAACCATATTTCTTTTCTTTCAGTGTAGTTAGATGGATTCAGTATTGACTGAGTGACCTGATCCAAAGAATGGTCTTTGATAAGTCAATGTCAGCTTGAAGGGAGGTTTCCAGTGGAATTACGTATTCCTCTTTTTGACCCTGTATTCCTGAGCATTTTTATCAAAGACTGAGACAATGCCAACAGTCATGTTTGTCCAGTTTACAGGAAACAGAATCTGAGGATATAATAGATATAGCAAAATATTATTGTATAAATATATGTAATCTAATATTGTATGAAGTGCAATAGCAGATATAATAAAAGCATTTGTCAAGTGCTTAATGTCAGCCCAAGTGTAGCAGCAACCACACTGGCATACCCAGGTTCTTAGATCTACTTTACTGGAAAGACAGCTGTTTAAGGGGTCAGCAGTCTTTTTTAATTATATTCAACAAACAGAGAAAATATAAGCAGAGCCCTTCACAGCAATGCAAGGACCTAAAACATTCCCAAAGGACTCGAGGCAAAACACCATCCACATCCAAGGAAAGAACTATGGAATCAGAACGCAGAATGAAGCAGACTATTTTCTCTTGTGTTATGTTTTATTTTCTCTCATTCTTTTTAATTCTTCTAGGCAACACGACTAACGTGAAAATGTGTTTAATAAGTGGGGTGTGAAGTATGTGTGGGGTAGGGTGGGGGGGGGGCCCTTAACAGCTACCCAGAGTCTCATCTGGCTTCAGAGCCAGAGGGCATCAGGACCTTTGTTATCCAGTGCTTCGTTAATTAACAAAAGATGTGGGCCTTCTTACAAAACAAGCTTCCCCTAATGGGCTTCACCTGAGGACTCTTAATGGGTGAGTGGGTGAGTGGGTGGGGATCTTTAACTCTCTTTACCCTGGACACTGTGTGAATTGCTAGGGATACAAATACAAGCAAGAAGACAGTATCTGTCCTTAAGAAACTTACATTCTAATGAAGGAAGATGCTACATAAAAGGTAGGAGAAGGGAGAAAAGAGCATGGCAATAGCATTGGGGACAATACTTGGAAGCCTGGTTCTCCAGAACTTAACAAGATACTTACCAGAGTCTAGAGGCGGAATCTAGGATCCTGTGGGAGGGGATTGAGAAGGATAGACACAGTGCAGATGGCTTGGTTTATAATGACCAGGAAATCATGACTTGGCAAGAGTCTGAATCAAGGAAAGATTTTGATAGTCTAGAATGAAAGATCAAATATTATAAGGTAAAACTTATATTAATAGCTTCTTCTTAATGTTGGAACACTTTTCGGCAGTGCAGATCAAAATCCCTGTAATTTTAGTAGATCAGTCTTACACTTAGTGGCCTAAGTCATAACTGACTTTCCCTGGGCCACAAAACCAGGCAATCACTCCTCCCTTCTCCCCATCTGGGTTCCACATAGAGTAAATACTCTTATCGATATTATGTCAGGTTGTCTCTCAGATGAGATTTAACAGGATTAAATATGCAACTTCATAAGTATGACATAGCTGGATAATCGTTCCCTTAAGAAAAATCTGAGAGTTTTAGTGAGTGAGCTCTGTGTGAGTCCGTGTGAGATAATGTGACATGACTGTCAAAAGGCAGATGTTGTCTTCGACTTCATTAAGAAAAGCAGTCTTCAAAGGGAGGGACAAAAATGACAAATGAGAGCAGTTATGAACAGAATGTGTATAGTGATAAAATGGTGCAAAATATAGTCAATATGAAAATAGTTTAAGTAGAAACTGGTTTTGAGAAGCAATGTAGGTGAAATGTAGCTTAAAATATAGCCCTTTGCAAGGGATGGAGTATATCTCAAGTGCTGGGGAGAAAATAACCCAAACTATTTGGAAACTAGTCAAAAGAGCTTTAAACTAAAAAGGCAAAGAGGAGAAAACCACCAGCATACATCTGTTCTTTTGTCACAGAGAAGAGTAGGTACAATGTTAGGAAGAATAAATAGTACGGCGAAAGAGAAAGAACAGCAGAAGAGAGCACTAAAATATTTATCTGATACAGATGAATCAAGAACAGAGCTGGCAGAAACATTGATGGACTAAGATGATCATAAACTAATAAAAGAAAAGGGAAGTCATTTCAGTGAAGATCTGCCACAGAAAAAAGATGAGCCATTTTGTTGTCAGACTATACTACACATCGCACAGATAGAAAAAACAAATGGCTTAGTTCAGGAAACATTAGAAACTCTCAGCAAAGGAGTGACAGAAATGAAGGGAGACTTCAGTGATCTGGACGTTCTGTAGATCCCTCGGCCCAAAACAAGACAGCTTTTAATTTCATAGGAATGATGATTTCTTCTTTCAAAGGGTGGAAAACCAACAAAAGGAAATTCTATTCTGGATCAGATTCTTACTAACAGGAATAAACTGGTTGTGAGGTGGAAATAATGGGAACCTTGCGAGGGAAGTGTTATTACTTCTTAGGTTTTGTGATAGAGGAGATGAAAGCCAGGAATAATTTAACATGTTCCTGCTATTTTGGGAGAGGAGATTTCATGTGAAATGAAATAAGTCATGAACTTCCTATCCATAGATCTGACATATAATTTATTCCATGCTCCTCTAATTTGTTTATGATGTCACCCTTTCAATCATTTGGAGCTTATCTGGGTAAGTAATGTGAGATGTTGCCAGATCACTTTCCAGTTTTCTGAGCAGTTTTTTGGTTGAATAATGCCCCAGTAGCTGTGATCCTTGGTTTATCAAAACACCTACGTTACTATGCTCATTTGATTGATTATTTTTTTTTTATATTTTGTATTTAATCTTTTCCCCTGATCAAAATCTTTTTTCTCACCCAGTAATAAATTACTTTAATGATTACAGCATCGTAGTGTAGTTTGAGAGCTAGTATTGCTAGGCCTTCTTCCTTCCTATTGTTTTTTACTCATGATATTGAAATACTCTTGACCTTGGTATTCTTGATGAATTTTTTTTATATTTTCTAGCTCTACAAAGCAATCTTTTGTTTGTTTGATTTGGAGGGGCACCAACAAAAATAAAATAATTTAGGTAGTATTATCATTTTTATTATATTGCCTTGATCTTCCCATTGAGCAGTTAACCTTTCTCCAGTTATTTAGATCTGCCTTTATTTGTGTAAAGAGTGTTTGGTAGGATCCCAATATTTGGGATAAGAACTTACTGTTCGACAAAAATTTCTGGGAAAACTGGATAACATTGTAGTGGAAGCTGGGCATAGACCAATGCCTGACACTGTACATAAGAATAAAGTCCAAATGGCTGTATGATCTAGGTATAAAGATTGATGCTATAAACAGATTAGTGGAGTAAGGAGTAGTGTATTTATCAGATTTATGGAGAATGGAGAAATTTTTGACTAAACAAGAGATAGAAAACATTATGAAGTGCAAAATGGATAATTTTGATTACATTAAATTAAAAAGTTTTTGCACAAACAAACCCAAAGCAACCAAAATTAAGAGGGAAGCAGAAAACTGGGAAAGAATTTTTGCAACTAGTATCTGTGATAAAGGCCTCATTTCTAAAATATATAGAAAACTGAGTCAAATGTACAAGAATACAAATCATTCCCCAATTGATAAATGGTCAAAGGATATGAACAGTTTTCAGAGGAAGAAATTAAAGCTATCTATAGTCATATGAAAAAAATGCTCTAAATCACTATTATATAGATTATAGAGAGATGAGATGCAAATCAAAACAACTCTGAGATACCACATCACATCTGTCAGATTGGCTAACATGACAAAACAGGAAGATGATAAATGCTGAAGAAGATATGGGAGAGCTGGAACACTAATTCATTGTTGGTGGAGCTGTGAGCTGATCCAACCATTCTGGAGAGCAATTTGGAACTATGCTCAAAGGGCTTCAAAAATGTGTACACCCTTTGACCCAGCAATACTGCTTCTAGGACTGTACCTCCAAGATAACATAAAAATGGGAAAGGGTCCCACATGTACAAAAATATCTATAGCATTTCTCTTTGTGATGACCAAAAACTGGAAATCAAAGGGATATCCATCAATTGGGGAATGGCTGAATAAATTGTGGTATATGATTTTAAAGGAATACTATTGTGCTGTAAGGAATGATGAACAGGAAGACTTCAGAGAGACCTGGAAAGACTTACATGTCATGATCTGATGCTGAGTGACAGGAGCAAAACCAGAACTTTGTACACAGCAACAACCATAGTGTGGGAGGAATTTTTCTGGTAGACTTAGTACTTCTTTGCAATGCAAGGACTTAAAAAATTCCCAGTGGATTCTTGAGGCAAAATGCCTTCCACATCCAGAGAAAAAACTATGAAATTGGATTGCAGAATGAAGCAGACCATTTTCTTTTGTATTATGTTTTGTTTTGTTTTTAATTCTTCTATGCAACATGACTAAGGTGAAAATGTATGTGATAGGAATGTATGTGTAGAACCGATGTAAAATTGTATGCTGTCTCAGGGAGGCAGTGAGAAAGGAGAGGGGAGGGTGGGAAAAACATCTAAGGTATATGGAAGTGATTGTATGTAGAACACTGAAAACAAATAAAATAATTTAATTTAAAAAAAAAAGCGTTTGGTAACTGTGCTTGTTTAGTTCCAGTGTGTATCATGGAAGGCAGATTCCCAAACATTTTAGACTGTCTGTAATTATTTTAAGTGGCGTTTCTCTTTCTGTCTCTGAATTTTGTTGGTAAGAAATGCTGGTGATTTGCGTGGGTTTATTTTTTATTCTACAACTTTGCTAAAGTTAATTGTTTCACTTAGGTTTTTTGGTTGGCTCTTTGGGGTTCTCTAACCAAATCATTATATTATCTGCAAAAAGTGATAGTTTTGTTACCTTTCTGCCTATGCTTGTTCCTTTGATTTCTTTTCTATGATCTTTTTTTCTCATTATTACCATAATTAGTATTCCTAGTACTATATTGAATAGTAATGGGGATAATGGATATCCTTGCTTTACCCTGATCTTACTGGAAAGACTTCTAGCTTATCTTCATTTCAGGTATTAATGACTTTTGGTTTTAGATAGGCATTACTTAAAGGACACCTCCATTTATTTCTGTGCTTTCTAGTGTTTATTAATAAGATTGGGTCTTACAGTTTGTCAAAGCTTTCTCTGCATTTACTTGAAATAGTCATATGATTTTACTTGATTTTATTATTAATGTGGTCTCAATTGTGTTTAGTTTTCCTAATATTGAACCAGCACTGCATTCATGGTGTAAATCTATTTTGTTCATAATGTATGATCTTTGTGATATATTGCTGTAGTCCCCATGCTCATGTCTTATTTAAAATTTTTATATCAATACTCAGGAGTTTTTTTATTATTTTATTATTTTTCTTTATCTGTTTTGACTTTCCCTGGTTTAGATATCACAACTATATTTGTGTCATAAGAGGAACTTGGTAGGACCCCTTCTATAATTTTTTTTGAAATGATTTGTATAACATGAAGATTATTTTTTTTTAATGGTAGAATTTACTTATAAATCTGTCTAGTCCTAAGATTTTTTTCCTTTGGGAATTCACTTATAGCTTGTTTAATTTCTTTTTCTGTGACAGGGTTATTTAAGTACTCATTTCTTTTCAGTTTATCTTTTCAATTTATATTTTTATAACTATCCATTTCATTTAGGTTGTTGATTTCATTGGTATATAGTTGGACAAAATAGCTCTAAATAATTGTTTTTATTTCTTCATTGGTTGTGAATTCAGCTTTTTCATTTTTGATAATGGTAACTTGATTTTTCTCTCTTTTAAAAGAATCAAATTAGCTAATCTATTTTTTCCTATTTATTTATTACTCTCTCCCAAAAGACTGTACAACCAAAAAAACCAAAATCATCCAGTTTATAATTTTATTAATTCAGTATTTTTTGTTGTTTTTGTGTGTTTTTCCTTCCAAATTTGTTAATCTCTTCTTTGATTTTTCATGATTTCCATTTTGGTGTTTAATTGTGAGTTTTCGTTGTTTTTTTTTTTTTATTTCTAGGTTTTTATTGTTAGTAGTATTCTCAATTTGTTGATCTGTTTTTTCTCTTTTTAATTGAAAGCATTTAGAGATACACATTTTCCCCAAGGGCTGCTTTGATTGCATTCCACAAATTTTGGTATACTGTATCATTGTTTTTATTTTAATACAATTATCAATTGTTTCTACAATTTGTTCATTGACCCAACCATTCTTTGGGGTTAAGTTATTTAGTTTCAAAGTAATTTTTAATCTTTGCTTCAAAGTCCCTCAGATTTATTTCATGTTTTTGCTTTTTCTGCATTTGTTTCCAAAGTTTTTTTTTGTCCTAGTTCATGGTAGTGTTTGTGAAGATACCTTGCACAACTGAGGAATAAGTATACTCCTTTCTGTTCCCATTCAGTATTCTCCAGAGGCATATCATAGCTAATTTTTCTAATATTCTATTCAGGGTTTTTTTGTTTATTTATTATTTAGTTAGATTTATCTAGGTTTGAAAGTTGTAAATTAAGTTTCTTCAGTATTGTTTTGCTATTTATTTCTCCTTGTATCTCATAAACTTTTCCTTTAATAATAGTTCAGCCACTGTGCCATTTGGTGCATATTTGTTTAGTATTGAAATTCATTATGTATGGTACCTTTCAGCCAGCTGGAGTTTCCATTCTTATCTCTGTTTTTGCTATTGTTTTCTCTAGTTGCTGTCCCTTCCTTTTTTACTTGAGCTGAAGCATAATGGATTCTGCTCTAGTCCTTTATTTTAACTCGCTGTATATCTTTATGTTTTAAGTGTGTTTCTTGCAAATAATGTTATTATTGTATTTTGGTTTCTAATCCATTTTGCTAACTGCTTCTACCATATAGGTGAACTTATCCTATAAACATGCACTGCTAATTGTATATCTTCCTTCATTTTATTCTCTTAGATTTCTCCTTGCCTCTTTTCCTTGCCCCTTAGTACTTCTGACTAATCCCTTCTGTAATTTATTCTCTCTCTTCTCTGCCCTCTTCTTTCCCCCTGGCCCCTCTTTAAGGGTGTTGTGCTTCTATTTCCTTCCTTAATTTACCCTCCTTTCTATTTCCCTGTTGTCTGAGATGTATTTTTGTAATCAACTTTGTGAATTTCTTCTTTCCTTTGAACAGTGTAGATGAGAGTAAGGTTCGAGTATAGCCCATTCCTTCCTGCCTTCTCTTTCCTCCTCATTGGTGTATAGACTCCTATTTGCATATATTATTTGTGTGGGATAATTTTCCTCCTCCTTTCTCTCTCTTACCCCCTCTCCCAGGTTGTTCTTCCCCACCCTTTCCGTTCTTCTTTTGTGATTATCAGAACATAACAGATTCAATCTCTGGCCTTCTCTGTTATTAAACTTTCTCTCAAGGGCTTCCTTGCCCTTGCTTGATGATGATAAAATTCTGAAGCTATATGTGTATCATCTCCCCATATAGGAATGTAAACAATTTAACCTTGTCTGGTCTCTTAAGATTACTCACTCATGTTTACCTTTTTATATTTTTGACTCCTGTGTTTATATGTCAGATTTTCTACTTGACTGGTATTTTCATCAAGAATATTTAAGTCTTCTCTATTTCATTAAAGGTCCATTTCTTCCCATGTAGGATTATACCTAGTTTTGTTGGGTAAGTTATTCTTGTAAACCTAGATCATTTGCCTTTTAGAATATCATATGCCAACCTCTCCTTTTCACATCATCCTGACTGTGGCTCCTAAATACATAAATAATTCTTTTTTTCTGGCTGTTTGCAGTGTTTTTTTTTCTTTGACTTGGGAGCTCTGAATTTTGGCTATATGTTCCTAAGAGTTTCCATTTTGAGCTTTCTTTCAGAAAGTGACTGGTAGATTCTTTCAATTTTTACTTTTTCTTCTGGTTCTAAGATACCTGGTTTTTATGGTTTTCAGGTAGTCTGGTGATTTTAAAATTATCTCTCCTTGATCTGATTTCTGTATCTTTTGTTTTTCCTGTGAGGTACTTCATATTTTCTCCTATTTTTTTCAGTCTTTTGACTTTTTATTTCCTAATATTTCTTGAAGTCATTAGCTTCCACTTGGCTAATTTTAATTTTCAGGGAGTTATTTTCTTCAGTAAGGTTTTATACCTCTTATTCCAAGTTGATAATGCTCTTTTCCTATCTTCTTTTACTCTTACTTCTTTCCCTATTTTTCCTCTACCACTCTCATTTTTTTAATGTCATTTTTCCATTCTTTTTTAAAACTCTTGCTTTAAGTCTTTGAAATTCTTGTTGGACTTGTGTCCAAACTTTTTAATTTGAGGCATTTCAGGTAGATGTTTTTGAGTTACTCTCTTCAGAGTTTGTGTCATTAACTTTGCTGTCACCATAATAACTCTTCATGATTAAGTTCCTTTTTTATTTGCTCTTTCTTGACATTGGACTTATATTAGTGTTGGACTCTACACAATTCTGGAAGTTTAGGCCAGCCTGAACTTGTGCGTCCTCTTTTGTCCTTCTGCTTTCACAGCTCAGGTTAGGGAGCCTCAAACTTTCTGTGCTCCCAGAGTGATGTGATCCAAGGAAAGGTCTACTTACTGGTCTTCTGGTCTGAGTTCTCTAAGTTTCTGACCTAGGTTTGGATGGGTTGCCCGTGCCTGTTTGGGAATTTCAGGAGACTAGTGCTGGACTCTGATGTCGTTAGCCTACTGCACTGCAAGCTACCCTTTTGTCAGGGACTCCTGCCCTGGTTATTCCACTGCAGGTTTTAACCTGAACTGGAGGCTAGAACTGAATCCCTACTCTGCTCCTGAAATCAGAGATGCACAGTTAGGATTTTCTTTCAGACTTGTTCCTTGCTTACTCATCATATGAGGCCCCATGTTCTCTGCTTTGGATCTGTGATCAGAACCTTGGTAATGGTTAAGAAAGGCATCAGATAGCACTTAGAGCTGTGCTCTGTGCTTGCTCAGAGATCCCTTAACATCTCTTTCTGCCCCTGTGCTTCTTTCCTGGGTGCTTTTTTTTGACTTTCTTTCAGAACCTGGGTTCTGGTGTACTCCCTACTGCATGTTCCTGCCCAAACTGTCTTCCTCAGTGTTCAAAGACTTCTCTATCTCACTAAGGTCCTATATAGGCTGGAGAAATGACTCACTGCAATTTTTTTTTCTTGATTTTCCTCATCAGAATTCACTCTGGTGTGTTTTTCACATCTTTGTAGAGGAGGTAGAGTGGGTTGTGTCAACCTGAAAATATTTAGTTAAAAAAAGGCAAATAGGCTAAATGCATATTGTTTATTCCCTCAAAGCTAGGAGTTTCATGATCATGGAATCAGAAGGAAATCTCTGTCTGAAAGAAGAATGATCAGGCTTAACTACACTTTACCATGAGAAAGGAATTTTCTTAGTTGTATAAATTGTAAACACAGTGACACAAAACAATTGACAAGGTAGAGTCAGTGGAAATTAAGATCCCAGAATGTGTGTTTTCCTCTGTCTCTGCATATCAAGATAAGAAAAATCTATCCTGTCATAAAACAGGTGTTGCTGACACAAAGGGCGTTTTAGAGTAAACCAAAGCAGTCTGATTGATAAGTTCAGGCTTTGACCCTTATTAAAAGTCCGAAACTGATATTAAATGTTATCAGTTGTGTAGCTGGGTGATAGGCTATTTTGCTTCCTGTTATTCAGCCATCTTAACTCTACCCCTCTAGGGTTATCTTTAATGCCATCTTTTATTAAATTGTGCTGCCTCTTTATTTCCAATTCTGCCTTTTTTCTTGTCCCTCTTTATGGTTTTATGCCTGCCCTTAGAATCTAGGTGATAAAACTGAATATCCTTTCTGATTTGGTGTGCAGCCATTAGCCACATTTAATACCTCTATAATTACATGGTCATAATCCTTTTTCTCAAATTTTGCTAACTGTCCTAGAATTCATTACATATTGAAAATAACTCATTGCTAGCTCCGTTTGGATTATCCCTGTCTCTTTATTGTTTGTCCATTTCAAAGCCTGGCTGTGCTGCTGATGAGGTTTGTGACTTGGAGCAATCCTTCATCTCTTTGGTCTTCTGTGATATCGAGGTACTTTCTAGTGCTGATTGTGAAGAAAACATTTTATGACTTTAAGTCATCATATAAATGTTAGGTGTTTTGGTTATTATATTCCTAGATTGTGACTTAAATATTTTTCCTTTGTGCTTTGAATGTGCGCTTAATTTGCCTCCACTTGGAATGTTCTCCCCCAACTTCTTAGCTCTTTATGTAAAATCTTTAAACCTGGCTCTTCCAGGAGACTGTGGTAGCCTTTGTTCTTCACTTCCTATTTTGTAGCTCTTAGATTGTTTTTGTTACCTAGATCTGATAGGTACTCAGTAAATATTTGTTGATTGTTACACCTAAAAAAAGCCCCAATCATTGAGTATCTATTATGGACAGAGTGCTGTGGGGGACAGGAGTTGTGGAGGGAGAAGCAGTGGGAATTGAGAGAAACTAGGATGTTTCTAGGGGAGAAAGTACAAGAGCTGGTGTCTGACAGTAGGACTCTAGGATGATTCCAAAGTTTTAAGAGTGGTTGACAAATAAGGAAGTCAGAAGGAGTAGCTTGACTTTAGACATGTTGAGTTTATACTTAAATGTCAGTGAATTCTGAAATGTTGGAAAATCATTTTGTTTTGTATAGATTTGGAAGAGAACCGTAGAAATCAATTTTGCTTAAACCCTCCCTCCCCCCCTTTTTAAAAAGTTTTATTTATGCCTTTTGTCTTTACATCACAGACATTTCTGGGTATATTCCCTCTCCCTTGCACCCTACCTAGTACCCATTAGTCCTTCCTTGAAACAAAGAAAAAAAAACAGTTTAGTAAAACCTACCACATTGACCAGATTAAACAGAGTATGCAGCAATGCATACCACCTCTGTAGCAAACAAAGGAGGAAGAAAAGTGCGCTAATCATCTCCTGGGGTGAAAATTAGTCATGATAATTATGTAATGTTCAGTTTTGTTTTACTGTTCTTTTTATTTATGTTATTTAGTTATTTTTTATATTATTCCCCTGGTTCTGTTTATGCACCAGTTTTTACATGTTTCTTTGAATTCCTCGTATTCATTGTTTTCTTAAAGTATAGTAACATCCATTGTATTCATATTATTACAGTTTGTTCACCTTTTATACCTAGTTGATGGAAATCCGCATGGTTGCTAGTTGTTTGCTATCACAAAAAGCGTTGCTATAACCTGGGTATATATGGTAACTTTCCATCTTGGTACATATGCCCAGTATACACAGTCCTCGTTTAATTGATGAGGAAACTAAGCTCCAGAGAAGTTCACTGACTTGGCCCTGGTGAACCAGCTGCTTCATGTAAGAGCTGAGACAAGAACTTCGTGCTCTTCCCAGTCAGTTGCTCTTTCCACTACAACCCACTGCCTTCTCTTTTGTGATGCAAGTAATTACAAAGATTTAGTTTGGTTTTTATCTTATTTATTTTGAGAAGGAAAAACAGATTACAATTTACAAATTACTAGTTTCTAGGGAGAGAAGCTTGTCAGGTTTCAGGTGTTAATTTAAAACATGGATTCAGAAAAAGGTGATTCTGTAGAGTACAGTGTTTGTTGTTGATAGTGGTAAAAATTGATTTTGATTTGTGTCCATCTAGCTCATCTTAAAACACCCCCATGCTACTGTTACTGGTGCAGTGGGATAATATGTGAAGCTGAACAGTTTTGTTTCTGTAATATACCATGCCTACCTTATGGTCTTAAAATGTTAAGTGCTTTTTTTTTGAAAATTTTCCTCTTAATAACATAATTTATTTTTCTTTTCTACCAGTTTCTTAAACAATTAGGTCTGCATCCCAACTGGCAATTTGTTGATGTGTATGGTATGGAACCTGAACTCCTTAGCATGGTGCCACGACCAGTTTGTGCTGTATTGCTTCTTTTTCCAATTACAGAAAAGGTAAATGTTTGCTAAGACAAATATTGGTCAAAACAAAATTCTTTTTTATTGTGAATTTAAAGCCACAGTTTGTTTTACTGAAGTAGATAGCATTGTTTTCCTAAAATTAGCAGTTAGCTTATCCTTCAGATGTGCATGTTACAGTGGATAGAAAGGGAATCTGGAATCAGGAACCTGGATTCAGATTCTTCCTCTCATACTTACCAGCTTTGTAACCATGGTCAAATTATTTATCCTCAGTGAATATCAGTTTTCTAATCTGCAAAGTTGTGGATAATAACCTGTAGTAACTGTTACATAGAATTGGAGCATTAAATGAGTGAATATATATATTATGCTTTGTAAACTTTAAAATACTATGTTAAACGTCAGCTATTATTATTTGGACATCAGAAAAACTAGTTTAATTGATCAAATAGGATTATCAGTTTCTGATATTCACAATTATAATTCAGCATTAGGATCAGAATGGGAGCTAGTAGACCTATGATTTTCCCTAGATGAGTAAACTACCTGTTCAGGTTGACATCTTTTCTGCAACATAAAGTTTTAAGAGTTGCCTAGGGTCCAAAGAGCTTATTAACTTCTGGGTCATTTTCATCATACGTAAAATAATAATTGTACAGATTTCAAATCTGTGTTCAAATTTTTGATAAGATTTTTCCACACTGTATTTAACCAGATATGTGTTGATAGCAGGAAACAATCCAAAATAGGAAAATCAAGAGAAAGTTGTAGGGTCAAAGAGGCTGAGACTGAGAAGAGGCCTTTGATTTTGATTGAGAAATCATTGATGACTTTTGAAAGTGGTGTCATTGGAGTGATGTTGGTAACCAGATTGCAAGAGATTGAAGAATCATGAAGATAAGAATTGGCCAGAGTCCTGGAGAGGCTGGAATTAGTATGTATGGTGGGGCTAGTCTTGGAAAGGAGGCAGGAAGTTTTTCTCTACAGAGGAATATAGAGAAATTTTGAGGTGTGGAAAGTGGAATTTGAAGGAACTCACCTTAATCTTTTTAGTAAAGAAGTAGGACGTAAGGTCCTCCGTAGAGAGTAAGGTAGTAACAGATAGTTTGGATTTCAGAAGAGGAGAATGTACCTGTTGATTTGAGGAAAAAGTTTGGAATGATTGGTATAGGGCTTGATAAAGTCTACTAAAAAAGAAAGGATCACTGAGAAGTTTAGATCTATAGCATTCATTTGTGATAGGGGCATTTGGCTTGATTTTCTGATTTTTTCCAGTTAAGTCCTGTTGAATCTTTTAGGATCAGAGTAAATAGACACTAGGCTTCATCAGTGGTTGTAGCTATGTGAGGGGGGATTGTATAATGGAATAAAAATTGTAGAAAGAACATCCTGAAATATCTAACTAAGGGGATCATATGGGAATGGAAATGAAGTCAAAATTGGGCCTATATAAAAGTAGATGGGCGGAGGTCAAAGAATTGGTGTTTGCAGTGAGGGTAACACTATGTAAAAAAAGAAATGATTAGTATAGCATAATCTGGTTTCTTGTGATTCCCTGCTTCCTTTTTTACATGTCCACTAGCCATCTCTTTAATGTAGTCTAGAACTTTGCCAAGAATCATAGTAAAATTAAATGGTCTATAGTTTGTATATTCTACTTTCTTTCCTTTCCTTTTCCAAAAATTGGGAAGACATTTGCCTTTCTCTCCAGTATTGCAGTGCTTGTCTCATTCTCCATTCTCTTTCAAAAACCACAGACAGTGGCTAAACTGTCAGTGGTATTCATCAATTCTTTAGGTACCACAGAGTGTATATAGTTCATCTAGACCACGTTGTGTGAAGAACCCTATTTTCCCTTGCTTGTTACATGTGCTTTGCATTTATAGATATTTGGGTTTTACTTCAAGTATCTTTCTTAGACATTATCTCATTTGAACATATGAATTTTTCCATTCTTTTCTTCTTCTACAGTTGCTACTCTCTGTGAAAGAGTGGAAAATTTAGGGGGTACAGATCACTTTTTCCCCGTATGATTATTTTTTACTGAAATCAGTGATCTATCAAATTCTAAGAAACAACAAAAAGAAATAGCAGTTTCAGTTTAGTTCTTTAAATTAAGAACTGTATTTTCCTTGAGATGTAGACCATTTATTTTCTTAATGCTAAGAATCTTCACAAAGAAGACCAGACCAGATTGTACTCAAGAAATAGACTCTATATGTGTGTAATGATCTCTAAAATCTAGACTTCACACTTCCTTGATCTCTTCCACCTATACTTCTGCCCACAAAAGTAGCCACACCTTTGTATCTGTCAGAACTACTCTACCTTCAAGGTCTAGAACTTTAACTAATTTCCCTGTCTGACCACAACCACCTGTCTCTTCCCTTCCCACTGTCTTGCTTTTTACCCTCACTGTAAAATTTTGTTCAAAAAGTGCTACCATTTTTCAATGATCTGCCCTTTTTGAGCAATGAAAATCTTCCTCATAACAATGAAGTGCACATTAAGTGTGGATAACAATGTATATGTCTCATTCTGTACCTAGAGATTCCTGTCTCTCATCTCAAAAGTTGAGAGGTTCACTATCAGTCCTTTGAATTTATAATTGGTCTTTCACGAAGGCTCTAATGTCTTACAGTGTTGTTTTCCTGCATATTGTGTGGTCATTGAATAAATTTTCTTTTTGTTCTGCTTATTTTAGTTCATAAAGTCTTCCCAAGTTTCTTCATATTTATTGTTTCTTGCAGTGCAATATTATTCCAATATATTCATGTAGCACACTTTGCTCAGATGTTCGCCAGTTGATGCTTACCCACTGTGTTTCCAGATCTTTGTTATTACAAAAGTTGGGCTACAAATTTTCTTTTCATAGAATCTTTCCTTCTATTTTTAATCCTCTTGATGAGCGTCAGTAACTTAAAAAGTAGATAGTTTAGTGACTTCTAGGATAGTTCCAAATTGTTTTCCAGAACTCTTGTATTGATAATACATTGATAATACATAATAACAGTGTCTTTCTTCTCCTAGATCTTTCAACATTTGCCATTTTAATCTTTTGTCATTTTTGCTGATATAATAGTCATGATATAATAGTCATGAAGCTTCAGTGTTATATTTTTATTCCTAGTCATTGATGATTTGGTATATTTAATATTCTTAATAATTTTCATTTTTCATGTTTTTATACAAAAGATGGAAAGATATGGGCTTGACAGTAATATAGTGTTTTGATTTAGAGCAGGTTGAATGGCAGTGATTTGATGTTGACTTGGAAGGATATCTCTAGTGGAATGACCCGGTACTGCCTCATTTTTTTTATCAGTTTCTTCAATAAAGGTTTAGATGACATACTTATCAAAGGAGCAGAGGTCATAAGGCAGAGAGGGATAGCTATTACACTGAATGCTAGAATCCTGAAAGATCTTGACAGGCCAGAACATTGGGTCTAATAAGATAACATATGCTCAGGTGTATCTGTAATCTTATTGGTGAGGTTATTCCCTTTAGAGTTAGACATCACAATTTATTTATGCCTGTCCATCTGCACAACTCTTGTCCGTAATCTGCCATAAATTAACCAGAGAGCTTCCACCTAGTGATGCAGTAGTTGGTCACCTCAGCATCTCAAGAATGCCAAGAGAGCACACAGAAGCTTTTGGCTAACCTTTGTGCTTGCCTTAGGAACAGTCCACCTTAATTTTCACTTGCATTTCTTTGATAACATCTTTTATTCTGTTTCTCCTTCATAATTTTGTGACTGTATTACATTCTGTTCATGCTCATCCTACGCCTCTTCATTGCCTCTTCAATTTTCAGTTCTTTAGAGACTACAGTGTTCTATAGCTCACTGTCAGAAAAAATATTTTAAAAGATGGGTTTTTGTTTTAAAAAGAAAATTGCAGTCATTAAGGAAGCTTTGCAATTTCCTGAAGGCAGTTTAGCAGTCAGCACCAAGTCATCTGTCAACAAGAGCATCTAGATGACTACAAGTTCCTTCTAGGAAAGGTAAACAAAGGAGTTGGTGGAATTTGTTTTTATTAATATTCAAGTGTGACCAGAAACATAATTTCTTGAATTACTTAGTCATCTGATATTTGAGGTAATAAATATTTGCAAAAAACCACCATGAAAATAATTAGTTTATGGGCTAATTATGTTTCAGAGGGTGAAAAGGTAGAGAAATCCTATTAAGAACTTGACAGGACTCCCAAATTAAGTATAATATACTTTGATACTATGTAATTTTGATGCAAAGATATGAATATTGTAGATGAAGGTGGTAAAAAAAAATGTGTTGGAAAATATGAATCAGGAGAAGGGTCAAAGTCTTATAGATGATGCAGAAGCTTCATCCCTGTACAGTGCTCAACATGGTAAACAATGAATAACATGACAGAAAATTAAATTGATTATATTTTAACAGATAGGAAATGACTCTACTGATAAATTTCTTCCTGGATGAGCTTTCTTTGTATAGTCAAACACCACCTTGTCAAAGCAAATATAAAAAAAATGAACATAGAGCTAAAAGAAAGTAAAAATTCAATAGTGATAAATGTATAGTTGCATTCAAAGAATTGACCTTATAAGTACAATATAGAGGAAATAGTAACTTGTCTGAAAAAGATGGAGGTGTTGTACACTGCAAGCTCAGTAAGTCCGTAGTGGTATGGAAGCTAAAAAGGATAATGTGATGTGTGAAGCACAGACTCCAGGACTAAGGAGGTAACAGACCTGCTCTACTCTGCCCTTGTTAGGTATTGGGAGAGTATTGTCTTCTGGGCACTACATTTAGGAATTATATTGAGATGTAAGATTTAAGTTGATTGAGTACAGTTTCTCTTTCATATGTGTATATATAATTCCTATTTATATATACATATACTTATATATGTATGTGTGTATATATACATACATATGTGTATGTGTGTGTGTGTGTATTTATATATGCGTGTGTGTATGTGTGTATCTACAAGATGCTTAACTTAGTGCCTAAGACAGTTGTTCAGTCATGTCAGTGGTGTCCAACTCTTTATGTCCCCATTTGGCTTTTTCTTGGCAAAAATATTGGAAAGGTTTGGTATTTCCTTCTCCAGCTCATTTTACAGATGAGGAAACTGAGGCAAACAGGATTAACTGATTTGCCTTGGATCACACAGCTAGTTAAGTGTCTGAGGCCAGATGACTTTAGACCTGTCACTCTATCCACTGTGCCACCTAGCTGCCCCTAAATAATATAAATGATCTTTGAATAAATAAGTGAATGATAACATTCTGGGAAAACAGTGCGTGATGCTCTTTGAGGACCAGTTGAAGGAAAACTAAAACACAATAAAACAGAACAGTTTCTTGAAGGAGAGATTGAATTTGGGAGGGTCCAAGCCCTGAGTTTTGTCGTGGGTGATGGCTGATTTTTTTCTTTTCATAGTGGATCCTTGTAAAAAGAGGATTGTAAGCAGCAACAGTACCAGGAACATCAAGGCTGGTAGCAAAGGAACATACGGCATGGTCACTGATCCTCATCACAGGCCATGACAGATTGTCCTATATCCGCGCCCACCTACTGTTCCTTGGCCTTCAGCCAGCACCTCACATCCCTTGGAGCGTTATTGAGGATCGGGGAGGAACATAACAGGCCTCTGAGGAGCTGCCTTGTGTTTTTCTGTAGGGACTTGGGAGACGCTCACACCACCCATTTCTTGCCAGAAAGCAAACCACCTCCCAACAAAAGCTAATTCTGGTTCACCTTCCTCTGCATTGTCCATACTGTACTTCAGCAGTATCATTCATCCATATCAGTTGTTCTGCGCTTGACCAGGCTTCTGGTAGTTTATGTTCCATTTTGGAACGAAGTGAGACAGACACTCATAGATCTTTCAACAGTTAACAGAAGATTTACTTACCCATAGCAGGAGAAAGATATTTGACAAGATCACGCAGTGAGGACACCTCGAATTGATTCAGCCCAGTGAAGCTCACTTGCCTCAGTTGCCGATTGTTTTCTCCCAGCCAAGCATTAGAGAGCACCTGCAGCAGAATTCTTGTAACTGCTTTGAATTCAGGAGACTAGGCGGTGACATCAGCAGCTTTAGCTCTGAGCCCTTTGAGCTCAAAACAACATAAGGAACCTCATTTTATGGGGCAGGCATGGCTCCTACCAGGTCCCGCTTTAATGGAATTCAGAGATCTTGGTTTTAATGAAGTAGAATTTTCTTTACTCTACCGTTCCTAATACAAGTGACTTTTTTCCTGGTCAGTATTATAAAAATATTTCCACTCACATTTTATAAGAGATTATATAGTAGACATCTTTTGAATTTTAGAAACATGTTAAGACGATTTTCTTTATGTTTTCATCTAAAGAAAATCTACCTCATTAATTACAGACAATTTACTGACGTAGTGAGGAGTCATTGTATCTGGAAAATGGCCTATGAAATCTAAATGACTCCTAGAGTTTAACTTTGAAGGGAGTGTGGCACTTTACTTTTTAATTGTTATTAAAATTTTTAATCTTCCATAAGCTCCTGTGAATTGTTTTTTAGACTTAGTTTTAAAAGAACTTTATTGGTAATTTCTCTGAATATAAACAAGAAATAACTCAGTTGAAATACTTTATATTTCCTTTGTGTTAAAAATTTCAGTTAGATTCTGAAGTCAGTTTTACCACTCATGTTGACCCTAGATTAGGATGATTGGAATACTTGAAATTATTTGGAAAATCCCAATCATTTACAGTTTTTGTCCTTTGAATTGCATAATTCTTCAACTTAAGAAAATTCTTCAATAAAAAATATTTTTTTAGGTGTTTTTAAATCATTCAGGAGTCTGAAGTAGGCATTCTACTGGACTTAGGACTAACTTGGGCTAGTTCTCTGGTAGTTCATGTTAAATATTTGAACAAAGTGAGATAGCTGTAGGTAATTCAGCCCTATTTGCTTAGCCTTTGCTGGCAACAATCTCAAGGTGATCAGCTGAGAGAAGCTTCCATGCCTGAGTTGCCATCATGTCTTGACAGCCAGTCCTCAGATAGCTAGTCCTGGGAGCCCCTTGTCCTCTGCTCTGCCAACCAGGAAGGCCACTACACCAATCAGATCCCAAGGATGTCCTTACTACCTTTCATGGTTATGACAGTATATATTACTTCCCTATCAGTAAATTTTATCCAGGTCTTCCTAGTTTCCTCCAAAACTCTCATTTCTTAGGGAAACAATATTTCGTAATATTTCTGTATCATAATTGTTTAGCCATTCTCTAATAGGTGGGTACTCCCTTAGTTTCCAGTTTTTGACTGCTATAAAAATTTTTGTATGTATAATATAGGTCCTTTTCTTTCATCTTTGATCTCTTTGGGTTACAAGCCTATTTATAGTATCATTGGCCCAAAAGACATGGCATGGCTTTGCTTTCCAGAATGGCTGGACCAATTCACAGTTCCACCAACTGCATCAGTGTGCCTGTTTTCCTGTAGCTCCTCCCCTCCAACATTTGTCATTTTCCTCATTTGTCATCTTTGCAAATCTGATGAGTATGAGTGGAACCTTGGGAATTGCTGTAATTCACAGTATTTAATTGTTTAAAGTAGTTTTTCATATGGTTGTTGATAATTTAAATTCTTTCAAAACTGCCTGTTAAGGAAGGGTATTGACTTTAAAAAAAATTTTATTTATAAAAAATAGTCACATACATAAGTATGTTTTTTATTATAATATCACAATATTTAAATTTTTCTTCAGTATATAGCCAATATAATAATAATATTTAATTATAGGATGTATATGTACATTCAAGGAATTCCAACTGCAATTCATCTAGTAATTCTTAAGTTTTGTTTTCGGAGTACTGTACTTATTTTTGGGAGAAAGATAAAAGTTCTGATATGACACAGTCATATCTTGATTAAATTAGATGGACTCTCAATATCAGGTGTTTTCTAGTAGCTAGGTGGTATGGTGGTTAGAATACTGTGCCTGGAGTCAGGAAGACCTAAATTCAAATTTGAGTTCAGGCATCTAATAGCCATGTGACCTGAGAAGTCACTTATTTCTTTTTGTCTCTGTCTCCTCAGCTGTAGAATGAGGATAAGAATAGACTCTACCTCTCAGGGTTGTGATAGCACTCAAATGACATAATATTTGTAAAAGCACTTAGCATAGTGTCTGGTACATATTATGCACTTAATAAATGCTTGTTTCCTTTTTTTCCTTCCTTTTTCCCTCCATAGTTTGCTGAAGTAGCAGTTGAGAGGACAAAACAAGTTAATGCAGGATAAGTTTAACATCAGCATTTCAGATTTCTGTATTTTAGACTTATAGTATACAGTCAGTGGTACTTGTCAGCTAAGGGACACCAGAGCCAGTTGGCGATGACATTATTTCACTGCCTACCAAACGTACCTCAATTTCCTTCTTCTTCTACTTTCTTTTTTCTCCTTTTCTATCTTCTGTTAACTTTCCCCCTTATCACCTGCTAACAGCATGCTAGGTAGTCTATTGCTTAGCTTTACTAGTGGCAACTAGGAATAAAGAGACTCCTGAACTTTGTTTTGTAGATTGACCTATGTTTCATTTTTAGGTTAATCCTATGAAGGCTAACTTGTATCTTTAAAAGTTTGTGTGAATTTTTGAGTATTTAAAAAAATAAGTTTAATGTAGTTTTCCGTGAGACTCTTTATTGACATTTTGATTTTAACAAAGAATTTAGTCTTAATTTTGTTTCAAGAAATTATTAATCCATGTCATATAAATAACTGGTGAATTTCTATGTTTAATTATGAATGTAATATATTACTTGTTTTCCAACCACAGAATGTTGACCTTTTTTCCTCTTTTTAAAAAACAAAATAGTATGAAGTATTCAGAATAGAAGAAGAAGAAAAAATAAAATCAGAAGGACAAGACGTCACAGAATCAGTGTATTTCATGAAGCAAACCATCAGTAATGCCTGTGGAACAATTGGGCTGATCCATGCCATTGCTAACAACAAAGACAAAATGAATTTTGGTAAATAATTTCTCACTCCAGGTATTTTTTCTTTATAGTTTTAAATTGATTGCTTTGGACAGTAGGTGGTGCTCTAATTCTTCTTAATGTGACTTAGAACTTTGCTTAGATAGAACAAGGTATTTTTTTGTCACCTTTTTGTCAAAGAGAAGTCAGTGCTTGAACATAGTTATATTTTTCCTTCATAATGTTCTACAGATAAACATGTCTTTTCAAAAGAACAGCGTAAAGAGGGAAGGAAGGAAATAAGTACTAAGCATTTACTCTGTACCAAGCTCTGTTCTAAGTGATATGAAAAGGTCATATGCTGAATTTATCCCAATATTCCATTTTCTTCTCAAACATGTGTTTTCCATACTTTAATACTTTTTTGAAAAAGTGCTGGCAAAAAAAAATAATAATTTTTTAAAGTGCTGGTATTTAAAAAATATTATGGTAATTTTTTTAACTTTAAAAAATAAATCATATCACTTTTAAGAAACTTATTGTTTTCTCAAAGCAATTGAATATCAGTGATAACAATGCTAAGGACTGAAGTTTTACCTTTTGTTTATAGTCTATTAAAAGTCAGTTTTTACACACATACACGCACTCACACACACGCATCCACACACATGCGCATCCACACACGCATATACACACATGCATATGCTATGCCTAATTTACTTGTGGAAGAGTTTAGGACAGGAAGAGGATTTTATGTAATAGTGTCATCAGTTCTAAAAGTTAGAAAGTGATCATTCAGTCCATCCTGTCCAAAGGATGAATCCTTGTTTGAATGATTTGAACATTTCTAGTAACAGTTACTTACTACCTCATAAGGCAGCCCATTTTACTTTCAAAAAGCTCTGAATGATAGAAAATTCTTCCTTATATTGACCTAAAATTACTTCTCCGTAACTTCAGTTCTCTGGAGCCTAGAAAAAGTAGAATTCTTCATTCGTTTAGCAACTACTTATGCTTTATCTGCTTTCCAAATAAAGGCTTATAGAAATTTCTCATTGTCATTTTTAATATTTTTAGAATCTGGATCAGCATTGAAAAAGTTCTTGGAAGAATCTCTAAGTATGAATCCTGAAGAAAGAGCCAGATACCTAGAAAAATATGAAGTCAGTACCTTTTTATTATTATTTTTCATATACAGGCGAACTATTTCAGAAGGACAATATATGTATATAAATGTTTTGTAACTATGTTCAAGAGGTAATTACTCTTACCTACCGATGGCCATGTGTAATACACCTTTCCTCTCTTCCCCTGGCCACTGTCAGGTACTGCTCCAAACCAAGGCCTGAGGCAACAGCATTGGTGGTGGTATTGAAGGAGGGAAAGGTAAACCTCATAGTTCTTTCTCTCTTATTTGCTCCTTACCACTGCTACTGGCACTTTCAGTCCTAGCATTGGTCACGTCAGCAGTATTCCTATTCTTATCTTATTTTGTCACACTTCATCTAGACACTATGTACCTTTGATGCTCTTGGCTGTACAGCCCCCATCTTAGCTTCTGTGACAGTGCTTAAGAGAACCTGAATCAGATTTTGCTCTAAATGAGGTTAAAGCTTGTTCACCTTTGTATAAATGCACATAACTAAGTGTAACTTTGTTTTCCTTGGTGGGATAGATGAAAGAAAAAGAACAAAGAAGGAAGGGGCCTTTTTATTCCGTTTCTCCTTTGTGGATTCTGTTTCTCAGTAGGCCAAGAAGGAGAGATGGAAGCAACCCTAGTTGGAAGCAGTAAGTGATAGTGCAAAATAAAGCAGGTGCACCAGTCCTTGGGGCTCAAGGAAGAAAGAGGGTCAAAGAGCATCAGAAATACAAAATGAGAGAAACATGGCTTGGGAGCAGTTCATTTGAAAAAGATCTGGCGGTTTTAGTGTATTACAAGCTCAACATGATGCAACAGAGTAATATGGCAGCCCCAAAAGTGAATGTAATCTTAGTCTTCATTAAGATACGCATTTTTAAAAAAAGAAGAGGGGAGACCAATTGATACCAAGACCTGTTCTTGAGGGTTTAACTCCATCTTCCCAAAGCTTTTATTTGGAGTCCCTCTTCTTCAACCTGACTTTACCTCACCCCTTCCCACCCCCACTCCCCAAGTCCTATTTCAAACTCTCACCTTTCTTCAGCTACACTAGCTTCCTTCCACCAGTGCCCCACTTACTCTTCTAGAATGGTGGCTCTGGAGCTGCCCCTGTAGCATGACCCTGGAATAATCTCCATGTTCACTGCTCAGTGGGTAGGAGAAGTGAGAGAAGGGAGGATACTGCAGACCATTCCAAGGGTATGTGTATATTATGAATAAACGGTAGGTAGTGGTTTGTGCTAGGTAATGCTCTGTTGTAGAAAATGTTTATTTATGGCTGGTTCTAGTACCTTAGTGGGTTGTAACTGTTTCACATTCCATCTAATATCATAAAATCTACACTTAAAAAATTGTTTATTTTTCTCTATTCAGAACTATTGCAAGGAAGTAAAAGCAGCTTATTCTATGAGTTTTAATATATGCTTATTTTCTTCTTCCCTTCTCTTTACCATTCTCTCCCTTAAACAAATATATGCCTGGCAGTGCCCTCCATGTTCATTAGCAGTTCAGACCTATCCAACAGAAGAGCATAGGAACACATTTTAAAGTTAGGCGTTAGACCATATACTCACTCCCATTGTATTCTCAGTACTGTTCCTAGACTTGTCCGTTTTTGTTTGAACAAATGGGTTATATAATTCTACTTTTCAGTATTTCAGTGACTTATGTGACAGTAGAATTTAGAATTGAATCTTTTATAATGCAACTGATAATTTATTTTGTTTATTATGGTTGAGTTTTCTTATTTACTATGTTGTATTAAGCATGTGTTATCTTCTGAAAAGTAACACTTATTAACACAGATTATGAGCTCCTTAAGTTCAGAGACCGGGTTCTATGATTTTCCTATCTACCATAGCATCCATAGTAGACACTCGATAATGTGTTGATTTGATCTTGTTATTTCTGAATGCCAGAACCCTTATAACTTTTTGTTGTTGTTTTGAAAAGCTGCAAATAGCATGCCCAAGCATTTTAAAAAATAATTTAAATTAACATGGTAGTCCCAAACTTTCCATGCTTGTCTGTTGTAAAACTCTTTAGTCTTTTTGTGTTTATTTTTGAGTGATTCATTGATGTTTTTTCCCATCATTTTTATGTTTATAGGATTTGCATGAATTATTATTGACACATTTCAAGTTCAAGTATATAATGTCATCCCGTTATCAAACATATCATCAGAGCATCCACATCCTGCTATTTCTTTCTTCTTTCAGATAGAGAGGAATGACAGTGACCAAAAGTACTTAATGTTGGGGTTAAGAGCACAAAGAGGTCTTTTTTTAGAGGATCTAGGGTGGAATGAGACCTTAGAGATCATTTAGTCTGTATTGCTTGTTTTACAGGTAAGAAAACAGAGGCCCTAAAGAGGTTAATTGGCTTGCCCAAGATCATGAAGATAGTAAGTTGCAGAGCCAGGATTAGAATCGAGGTTCTTTGCCTCTCATTCTAGTGTTCTTTTCTTATTGCCACTCTAAGTGGTTTGCTAATAGTCTTGAGTTATTGTTAAGAGCCACCTTAAGCTTGAATTCTGTATTATCAGATAAACAAGTATTTACACCACATTTGTGAGGTATTGATAGCATTGCATTTGTAAGAACTAATATATCCTGACCTGTGTTGGAGCATAGGTTGTTAATCTTTAAATACAAACAGATGCCCTTTTGGCATGAGCACCTGTCTTGTGTTTCATTGAACAGTGCATAAAATAACTATCACCAACTCTGCTATATTCTGTTAGAATAAAATGAATTTGCTGATGAAGTGGTTTCTTTAATTAACTGAGATAAGTATATATTGCTTATGTCTAAAAGTTATTTAAAATTCTGTGATTTTCTGATTTGCAGAGAACAAGACTGAGCTTTTTCTGTGGGTCTGGGATGACTTAAGAGTTTTAGCTAAGGCACTTGTATGTTGCTATGAGGCACCTGACTGGGAAGCCTTTTAGACTTTTGGAAAGGAGTGCAGAGGTCATCTAGCACTGCTTAAACCTGAAGTGTCCACTAGACCATACCCAACAAGTTTATTCATCCTGCCTCTGCCTAAAGACATTGGGTAATTGCTCAAGCTACTTTACCACCTTATTTTTGGGGGCTTAAACTTTCTCACCTGTGAAATGAGAAGGTTGAATATGGCACGATGGAAAGAAAAACTGAATTCAAATCCCATCCCTGTTACTTACTACTTGTGTTCTTGGGGAGTTGCTTCACCTCTCTGGACATTAATTTCTTTATCTGTAAAATGAAGGGATTTGGCTCCATGACCTCTGTCATCTCTCAGTTGTAGATCTATGATCCTAGTAGCTCTAAGGTTCTTTTCTTCTCTATATCCTATTAGTGTAACCTGAGGCAGTGTATTTTGTTTTTCAGACAGCTGTGGTTGTTAGCAAGTGTCTTCTTAGGTTGAACTGAAATCTGCCTCCCTCCAACTTTTACCCATTAATCTTAGTTCTCCATTCTGGGAACAAATAGAATGAAGTTGTTCTCTATCTACTCTGATTGATTATTGTTTACAAGTCTTGCAACATTAACATTACCCTAGTTTATTCATTTACAAAATTGAATGTGGTAATTATTCCATAAATGCTATGTGTTCTCATTTCAGGCTATTCGAGTTACTCATGAATCGAGTGCCCATGAAGGTCAGACAGAGGTATTTTATATTTCCTGTTATTCTTTCCCTATTTTTGTTTAAATGTATCTTCTGAGCTTAATTATCTCTTGCCATCAGTGGCAGAAATTGCCCTTTTCTAGTTTTATACATTAATGTAACTAATCAATGACTAAGCTATCTTGGTTTGTTTTAATAGTTGACTTGTCACGTTACGTATAGCTGTGGGATATCACAAGGATCTTATAACATTTAGAGTTGTTCATAACACATTCCAAGTGCATGCTTCTCTAAGTATCAACATGTTACTTTGGCATCTCATACCTCACATTTTGTGTAGTTGTTTAGACCAATCATGGTGATTATCATGCTGTGGTAGGTATGTCCAGGTGGCTTTTAACTTTTCTTCTCTGTATGTGAAAGGTGATTCCAGATATATGATAGCTTTGTGGGATTTTCTGGTAGTGAAGCTGTCTTCTGTAGAAACTTGTGGACGCAAAAGAGCTGTTATTACAGACAAATGAGATTATGTTTGGAAAGTGAGTTGTAAACCAAAAAATATGATTATTATCGTTAAATCTACTTTTAAGCACTCCATGAATTTTCCCAGGCCTTGGGCATTGTAACTATAATGCATCACTTTTTTTCCCCTAGTTGAGTAGTTTCTGAAACCTGTAGTTTTGGGACTTTTAAAAATGTGGCTCTCTAGAATGAATAGTATCTAACTAAAACAATTTATTGACTGAAATAATTGTCATTGAAGTATACAGTTTTTGGGTAATTAAGACGAAAATAGCTCTTTCCCTTGAACAGAGATAAATCATTAAATATGCTGGAGGTTCATATTTTCTAGAAATCTGAATATTTATCCTGTTATATCTTATGGATATATCTACTGAATATATATTCATACATTTAGAGCTGGAAGGGACCTTAGAGGTTACCTGGTCTAAGCCTTGTATTTTACAGATGAGGAAACTGAGGTCCAGAGAGTTTAAGCGACTTAGGTAACCTTGGACAAGTCGCTTAAACTCTCTAGACCTCAGATAATTAGTGGCAGAATTGGAATTTAAACTAGGTCTTCTAATTCTAAATCCAGCGCATTTTCTCTTCTTCCATATTGAATCCCATGTCAGATACTTCTTGGGGTTTGCTTTCAAGCAGAGGGGTCTGTTGCTTTTGAAATTTTAGTTTGTTTTTCCCCAGTGTTGGGCTTCTCATCAGTTAAATATCTTGATTACATAAGAAAGTCCAAATGGTGGAATGTGTGGCCTCCACCTAAAACAATATAGTTTTATGTAATTTTAAAGAGATTATATGTTTGTTGCATTTTTGTTTTTTACCAATAATATACTAGTAGTTATACTAGTTATTAATATAGATAGTTATTAAATATCACAGTTATTTTGAGGAATAAAAAATGCAAATGCCTAATTATTATTATTTCTTGTAAAATTGTTTTCTCAGTGTTCAGTTCATCAAGTATTGAGTACCTATTGTAGGTCTGCCACTAATGCCAGGCTCTTTGAGGGGAAAAAAAGAAGTTTAAGAACTAGTCCCTTGTCCTTAAGAAACAGAAATTGGGCATGAGGTAGCGGGGAGGAAGGGGGTTGAAAATGAAAAGGGATAAGTCAAATATAGATAAATATAATGACATAGGACAGTATAATTCAGTGTGCAAATGAGTAATGCTGATGAGTGCAGTAATATATCAGTGAAGAGAAAGGTTGCTGTAGAGTTAAGTAGGAGGAGACTTTGAGCTGGAACTTGAGGGATCAACAAAATTTGGTAGGCAGAGTTCTAAGGAGAGAGGGCATTCTTGGAAGAGGCTGCTAGATAGCAGGAGCATAGATGTGGATATTCAGCCATACCCTGAAGACCATCATCTTTGTATTCTGAAGGGGAGTGTGTGCATGTATATTTGTGTGTGTGTGTGTGTGTGTGTATAAAAAAATTTTTTTTGGCAAATGCTATGATTTAACTTGAATTTTGTAATTGAGGTTATTCAGAGATTATATGAGGTCTATTCTGGTGTAATAAAAACAGCCCTGGACTCAGTCAAGAGAATGGAGTTGAATTCACAGGTTACCTCAGACCCTTATTAGTTGTGCAATGCTGGGCTAGTCACTGAACTTCTCTAAGCCTCAGTTTCTTCAATTGTAAATGGGAATAATCATACCTTTTTTTATAGGGTTCTGAGTATTAAATAAGATAATATTGTAAGCCTATTTTAAATTGAGAATTCAACCTAATACACATTAAGTAACTATTGTGTGTAAGGCATTAAAGACACAAAAGTGAAAAAAATAGTCCCTTTCAAGCAGTAGACTGTCTACCACAGAGGTTATAACATACACAGCTATACATGTAGTACATAATTGAGTATGTTTGGTATGAAGGAGATAGATCTAGACAAATTACCATAGGAATATTTGAAAAGGGAGAGAAGACCTAGAGTCAGGAAGAATGATTAATAGTAGAGTGTTAAGAATACATCTTGATGGTGATCTGATTGTATGTGAGACATTAGGAGTACTTGAAACATGGGAAGAAAAATTATATTTTAGTACCTAGGTTGAGAAATAACTCTGAAAAGAGTGAAAGAGAAAGCTTACTTGGAATAAAACCAGCATATCTTACATTGACTTGGCCATAATTTCAATTTATATGACCTCAGAATTGGAATTACTTTGCATAACTAGCCATTATATATGTAATCTTAATCACTTTGTGATCACTTTTCTTCTAATTTCTTATCTTTTTTTGCTTTAACATTATTTTTCTTAATTAATAAACTCTTACTCCCTCTTCTTTCTACTTCCTTATTAAAACAAATATATGTTACCCCCCCCCCCCCCCACACACACACACTGAAAAACAAGCTCTTAACACATATGGATATTCAAGCAAAGCAGATTCTCTTACTGATCAAGTCCAAAAATTTATGATTTATTCTGCATTTTAAGTCTATCACCTATTCAGTAGGTGGTGAGTAGTGTATTTCATCTTTATTCCTTTGGAATTGTGATTTGTTATCAGGACTACTTTGGATTATAATCCTTTCTTCTAAAATACTAATTCCTTCTCACAATTTGATATTATTCACGAGCTCAGTGAGCATAATTTATGTAACATCATGGATAAAAATGTTAATAAGACCTCTAAAGAATGGCCAACTTTTACATTAAAAAATTTTTTTGGATGTCTTTTTTGTTTTTACACCTCAGTAATTTCAGGGTGGCCTTGCTATAAGCTAGGCTGACAAGGAAGTAAGCGTTTATTAAGATCTTAATATGTGCCAGACACTGTGCTAAGCACTATAGCATGTCATAAATATATTTTAGTAGAGATAGTTTTATGACTAGGACTTTTTAGCATATCCACTGTAAACGCTCATGAGTGAGGGTCCTTTAGTGGATTGTATCATGTTAAAGTTACTTTATAGTAAAGAATATGAATATTGTAAATGTATTTGTTTTTATGACATGTAGAAAATTGATTGGAAAGGAAGATTTTTCTTTTGCATGCTCTTGCGTTTTTGTTATCCTTAGAGACCTTTCACTTCCTTTTTTTATTTTATTTTTATTTTTTTAAATTTAATTTTATTATTATTTTTTTTAATGTTTTACAATCACTGCCATAAAATTGCGATTTTTTCCCTGCCACACTTACCCCCCACTACTCCTCTTCCTCCCCACGACTGCATACAATTCTGTATAGGTTCTACATATACTTTCCTATTGAGTACGTTTTCACTATAGTCATGCTATGTAGTCGAACTAAAATAAATGAAAGAAATCATATAACAAATCAAAACATAATACACAAAAACACATACACACACAAACATGATCTGCTACATTCTGGGAATGACTTCCATATTTCTTTCTCTGAGTGTGGAAGGCATTTTGCCTTAGAAAACCACCATTGGGATTTTTTTTTTTTAAGTAAGTTCTTGCGTTATTACGAAATTCCAAGTCTACCAGAGAAAACTCTCGCACACTGTGGTCGTTGCTGTGCACAAAGTTCTCCTGGTTCTGCTCCTTTCACTCAGCATCAGATCATGTAAGTCCTTCCAGGCCTCTCTGAAGTCTTCTTGTTCATCATTTCTTATGGCACAATAGTACTTCATTACATTCATATACCGTAATTTATTCAGCCATTCCCCAACTGATGGGCATCCCCATGACCTCTAGTTTTTGGCAACTACAAAGAGTGCTGCTATAAATATTTTTGTACATGTGGGACCCTTTCCCATTTTTATGATCTCTTGGGGATACAGTCCTAGTAGCAATATTGCTGGGTCAGAGGGTATGCACGTTTTTGTAGCCCTTTGGGCATAGTTCCACATTGCTCTCCAGAATGGTTAGATGAGCTCACAGCTCCACCAGCAATGAATTAGTGTTTCAACTCTCCCACATCCTCTCCAGCATTTATAATTTTCTTGTTCTGTCATGTTTGCCAATCTTATAGGTGTGATGTAGTACCTCAGAGTTGTTTTGATTTGCATCTCCCTAATCAGTAGTGATTTAGAGCATTTTTTCATATGATTATAGATATCTTTAATTTCTTCCTCTGAAAATTGGCTGTTCATATCCTTTGACCATTTAGCAATTGGGGAATGACTTGTATAGTTATACATTTGAGTCAGTTCTGTATATATTCTAGAAATGAGGTCTTTATCCCCGAGCTTAGCCATAAAAATTCTTTTCCAATTTACTATATCCCTCCAAATTTTGGTTGCATTGGGTTTGGTTGTGAGATCTTCCACTTCTTAAAACTTCATACACTATGGATCTAATTTTGAATGCTGTTGGCCTTAATTTTAGACTTTGGCTATAGGCTGAAAGGTTCCACTTTATACATACTTAACTGAAATTTTTTGTTTGTTTGTTTGTTTTTTAGTTTTTGGCAAAAATAAAACTAGAAGGGGAGATCAAGGGATAGTAACAGTAAAAATAAGGAAATTTTGTTTTCACCAGTGGCTACCAGAAAAGCCTAATGCAGTTTTTTTCTTTGATACATCTGTAATCTTTGCCATTTGAGTAATCCTTCCATTGAGGCAGATTACAATCCATCCATGCCTGTTCTTCCTGTGTGACTTTTATTTGTGTCCTCATGCAAACCTGGCACAAAAGATCCATTTAACATGCGTGGGTGCCTTAGGATATTTTGACATTGCACAGGTATCAGTGGAGTATGCAGATGGTCCACAGGGTATTAGAAGCTGCATAGTTCTAGTAAAAGAAGACCGACCTCAAAGTCCTGAAATCTAAGTTTGAATCCAAGCACTGCCCAGGTGACCATGGGAAAAAATCTAACCTCTCTGTGCCACAGTTTCCTCATCTGTAAAGTAAGGGGATTAGGCTTTCTAAGCATACATCCCAGATAAAACCCTTTGTACAACTTCTGTGCAATTCTTCATTGGTGATGTGTTGTAGTTAAAGACCATCATACTCTCTCTATCATCCTTTTGGGTAATCCTGACTCTCCATTTTTTGGAGACTAGTATTTCTTGACTTGCAGCCATATAACTTCAGTGGAAGAATATTGATGTAAAAAAGATCTTGACCTTCATTTTTGGGAGAAGCTTTGGGTCATTAATAGAAATACTAATTTTCTTAAAGGCAATCTCACTTTCATTCTTCCTTTTATTCAATTCTAGGATTAGCTCATTGTTCATTAGATCCTACTCTGCTTTTTGGTTGTTTACTGTTAAAAAGTATCAGATTTGGTAGAACAAAATGCTATCTTAGAGGCTTGTCTTTGACAAGGTATCTCTCAGAGATACATATCACAGTGATACAAGATTCTTTGAAAGATGTAACAACAGAGATAACTTTATTTTGATTATTACTACCAAATGAGACTTAAAATAGGGAAAAATTTGCTTGATAAAGGCATTTGTCACTAGCTTGGAGGAGGTCTATTACACAGTTAAGAATGAAGAGAGATTCCCTCTACTTGGTAAGATTTTTCTGATTCTTCTGTTCACAGATATCATTATGCTGATTTTATCGAACATAGCAACATTACAGGACCTCCTAAATGAGACCTATAATCAGGGAAGAGAGTTTGACCCAATCACACAGGAAAAAACTAATGAATGAAGAGTATATATTGATAGCTCAGACTGATACGCAGTGCAATAGACAAGCCATAGAGCTGGTCCATTAGTTCATATAATTTGGAAAAACCATGTAAAGGCAACCTTAGCATTGTATTAATATTGATAAAAAGTATAGCGTACCCCATCAGAGAAGCTAGTCCTCCTGCACTGTTCAGACTAGATCTGGAGTATTGTGTTCAGTTCTGGTGCCCTTGACGTTGTAAAGATTAATAAATGTTTTTAAAAGTAGTTGGGTGTCAAATTTTTGAAGGGAGATTGTTGAAATCAAAGTTATCAAAGGGAGAACAATTTAGGATGGCAAGGAAACTCAAAATAATGTCATGAGAAACAGTTAAGATACTGGTAATGTTTATTCTAGAGAAGGCAATGGAGTGGAAAGAATGCTGGATTTTTTAATAAAGAGGACCAGTCAATTAATCAATGAATAAAGAATTATTTAACGCCTATTACATACTGCATACACACTGTACTAAGCACTAGACCAGAATCTTTGCTCTGTTGTTTATTATCTTATGATTTTATCCCTCTGGGCCTTAGTTTTCTTATTTACATGTTGGGCTTTTTGGAAGAGATTAACTGTGAGATCCTTTCTACAATTGAATCTGTGGTCTTATGAAGGCGTGGAGGGTAGGAGGGACAAAGAAGAGGGATTGGGGTTTTGGGAGAAAGATAAAGATTGTCAAATATTTGAAGGACTTTTATATGGAAGAGGGATTAGACTTCTGTTTGTTTCCAGGGGGCAGAACTGGGACCGAAGAGTGGAAGTTACTGGGAGGCAAATTTCAGCTTATTAGAAAACGTTCTTCAACAATTAAAGCCACCTGAAAGTCAAATGGATTGCCATGTTGAGGTGTGTGCCACAGTCAGGAGTGATTTTTAGCTTGAGCTTGTGCTACCACTTTTGGGGATATTGTGGAGCAGATCTGTCCATTTCTGGAAGGCTGGACTCTGTCCTTTCCATCTTAGAGCTTTTATTATCCTAACTAGGTCATGCTTATTGTTCTCCTGCCCTTTGTTTACCTGTCTGCTACAGTTTATAGTATCCTATCCCATATTCCATGAGAATATTCCTTGAGCTCAGTTCTGTTACCCTAGACAACTCACTTTTCCTCTCTTGGCCTTGCTATCCTTATCTCTAGAGAAAAGGAGTTAGATAGATGACCTCCAACATGTCATTTCTCACTCTAATGAATGACTCTTGAGCAGGATAGTGATCTAGTGTAGTAGAAAGAATGCTGATCTGGGAGTCAGAAGAGACTTGTATTGGAATCCCATCTCTGACATTGACTAGGATTATGACCATAGGCAAGCCACTTCACCTCGGCTTCCTCATCCTTAGAACTGGGCTTCGTAATATCTTTAAGTGTTGTAAAGCTTAAATGAGATAATTTATGGGAATCATTTCACCAACCATGAAAATGCTATATAAATGTTATTTATTATTAAAAGGTTGGGAATAGATACACTAGAATATGGCATTGAATAAATCAGGAGTGAAAAACTAGAAAAAATTTCACTGTGTTGCTCAGAAAATAAAACTCTAGACTTCTTAGCTGCCTTAGTAATGAGAGCTGACATTTATATAGTGATAGGAGGTTTTATGTAGTGATTTTTGTACCATATTTAATTCTTATCTTCACAACAACCTTGTAAGGTGGCTAATACAAATATTGTTATCCCTGTTTTACAGATATGGAAACTGAGGCTAAGAGCTTGAGTGACTGGTGCAAGTGACTTATTAGTAATCTAGTCTAATTAGTAGGGTAGCCAAGCAATATTCTCCTGTTTCAAGCTTTGTGCTTATTTCACTGGAAACATTGCTTTATCTGATGGTATGAAGTGAAAAAGAAGTTATTTTGGTGAATAAATAGGGACTTGAATCTCTCCTCTGGGGGGGGGTATCCATCTCTTCTTATGAACCCCATATTCTCTACTGCGCCCTATTGCTGAAAGATTAAAGCAAAGGTTGACCTGTTTGTTCAAAAACCTCCTCATATCAACTTCTGAATATTCTCTTCACACCCACTTTGCCTCCAGATCGCCCAGCCAGCGCTTGGAGTCTGAGATTCAAATGCTGCTTCCCAGCCTCAGGGCTTCGGTGGGGGCAGGGGTGCTATTCAGTGTGAGATTAAGTTCAGGTGCCCAGGTTGGGGCAGGGCCACCTTACAGGCTCAGTTCCCTCAGGGGGTTTATGCAGAGACCTTCAACAATGGATCCGGGCTCCTGCCTGCTTGGGGAGCCCTGGTCTGCTCCAGCCTCCACTGCTGCCTCCCGAGGGGGCCTGATTTATGGGGGCACCCCTCTCCCCTCTCCACAAGCCAAGAAGACCCTCTCACCAACCTTTGGGGCCCGTGGGTGGAGGGACTTGCAGTGGCCGCTGGAGATTCCATCCCTGAAGGCTGCTGGGATCTGCTCCTCTTGGTGCTGCGGCCAAGGCAGGGCTGGGCTCGGCTCTGGGTCTGCAGCGTGATGGACCTTTGGTGTCTGTTTTCAGGGCTCTCTGGAACAGAAATCTTGTCTGCTCCATTGTTCTGTGGCTTCTGCTGCTCCAGAATTTGTTGGGAGTTTTTTTTTTACAGATATTTTATGGGCTGTGGGTTTGGAGCTAGCGTATGTGTGTCTTTCTACTCTGCCATCTTGGCTCCACCCCCCAAACCTCCTCATATCAAGATGTGTTACTCAAAATTCATCTTCTCTTAATAGGGAAATTGCCAATAATACAACCATGTGGAGGTGCACTAATTTTGTAGCTGACCGTCCATGGCAAGTGACCTAATATCTCTCAGTCCTACTCCTTACTTGCTGTGTGACTTTGGGCAATAATAACAGTGCAGTCACTGTTTATATAGAGCTTTAAGGTTTGAAAAAGCACTTTACATGTGTCCTCAGAGTAACTGTTGGGGGAGACACAGAGAGGTCAAGTAACTTGCCCAAGGTCACAGAGCGAGTATCAGAGCCTTGCACTCAGTAGGTGCTAATAATATAAGCACTTGTCCACCCCATATACATCAGTGTGTCATACACACTGCCTCTCAAGTCATTTCCCCAGTAGAACCTCACCTCACTCATTTGTAAAATGATGATCTTTCAAGTCCTGTCCAACTCCATACCTGTGATCCTGTGGTAGGAAAACAGGCAGAAAGGTAGGGAGGCATAGAAGCAGAGAAGAATGGGATTTCATAAAGGAATAAGTTCAGTGCAATAGAGACAGAAAGCATTTTGGTGTATTGAGCTTAGCAAAGAGCTTTCTTGAATTTAGCAGAAAACAAGGCCCAAAAGGTGCAGTGCTATAGATTTGGTATTTATTAATGTAATTTAGAGAGAAGTGAGGATGATATGAAGAAAGCTGTACCAGATGTTAAAATGGTTAAAATAAGCCTTAAAAGCTGATTGTTAAATCTCTTGTCACTATTTTATGTATATGTATATAAACTTACCTGTTTTTCTCCCTAAAATGTTCCAGAGTAGACAATGTGCTCCAGGCTTACACTTAAGAAATGTGTTCAGCTCTGAAAGAAATAATTAAGTAGTAAACTAGTCGTTGACCTGGAGACAAAAATCAGGATAGAGGACTTAGCTTTGTAGTCCTGGAAGCCCCCCTGTAAACTATATGCAACCATGTAGTGGGTGACTTTGTATTGGAAATGCTAATAAATTGTTGCTGTAGTTCTGAGGCTAGTACATTCACAAAGGACAATTATTATTAAAAATGCTGATTTTGCATAATCAGTATTTGAGAGCTGCAACTTTTATCACTTAAAGGTAAGTTTCTAAAACATTACTTGGTAAAATTTTAATTTTTGACTGTTTAAAAAACGTACTTGAGTGAGCATTGTATGTTCAAGTTCTTTCTACAATAATTCTCTAAGTTGAAATATTTCAGTTATTAGTTATTACCTTTGAATAAATAATCATAGTATTTATGTAATACTTACAATGTGGCAAGCACTGTGCTCTAAGTGCTTTATAGATCGTCTAATTTGAACCTCACAGTAACCTTAGGGCTAAGTGAGGCAAAAGGACATTTAAGTGACTTACCCAGGGTCACACAAGCTGGTTTTATTTGAGGCTGCCTTTGAACTCAGCTCTTACTAACTGTGCACTCTGCACAACATTGTGTACTATAGTGCTACCTATCTGCCTAAATGTTTGAGATTTCCCTGTTTAATATGTATTTCATGAATAATTAAAATCTGATTCTTTTTATATAACAGAAAATTTTATATTTCACTAGTGTGATCTAAATTGTAATTTAGGACACTTCTTTAACATGAATTCCTGCAGCTGCACTGGGTAAATGCTGCAGTTTAAAAGACCTAGGTCACAAGAAGCTGTGTATGTATTTGTCCATTGACCCAGGGGTTTAATCATACCCATAGAAGTAGCAGGTATACTGATTGGAGTGCTGTAGTGTGGAAATGGGACTGATTGCTGATTTGTAAGATTATAAAGAAGACTTTTTTAAGTTGGAAATATTTTTGTAGTAGTTTTTGCCACTCTCAAAACCACATCTTTGTTGAGTGATTCTTGGAACTGCAATGGAAATTCTCATAATTTAAACTTGGCTCCTCCCTGAAGATAGAGAGATGGTAAATTCTCACATAATAAATGCTGACATTTTAAAAAGCATTTCAAAATTTACTATATACTTCTCTTAAAACAATCCTATGAAGTAGGTAGTAAAAATATCCTCATTTTGCTAATTAGGAAACTGAGACTTAGAGCCCAAAGTTACATCATTAGTCATTGTTAAAGTTAGCAATTGAACCCAAGTCTCCTGTCTGTGACTTCAGAGTTCTTTTCTGAGGGAGTTATGTGATGTAGTGGATAGAGTACTGACCTTGAGTCAGAAAGACTTCTGTCTCAGACACTGAAGAGCTTTTGTGACTCTGCAATTCATTTGTGACTAAACCTCAGTTTCCTTATCTGTAAAATGGTAATAATAACAGCACCTACCTCTTGGGATTGTTACAAGGCTCAAAAGGAGTATTTGTAAAGAAATTTGGTTACCTTGAAGTGCTGCAGAAATATTTATTATTATTTCTAATATCCTGATTAAAAATTCTTCCTACTTATTAACATGTCCATAGAAAGGTATTTTCATTACACCAGAGTAAGCATTTAAACAACTATCCATCTTGCTTTTAAAAGTTGAAATAATTGAATTCAGAAGAAAACTATGATTAAATAATTTTAAAATCTGTGGTCGGTCTTTCAACTTAGGTTTTTATTTTTTAACTCCTCTATTCTTACTCACTTTCTTTCCTGAATGGTCTGGATTACGTCCAAAGATCAAGCTGAAAATTTTTAAGGTTTGGCCACCACAAGAACCCACTTAATGAGAAAATTCTATTTAAGTTTTTCTTATTTTCCAATTTGTAATTACCATCCTTGGAGTTTTCTGATTTATTCTTTTGCCTTACCTCAAAACCTTTTATGGTTTAATCTATGTGGTACTCCCTTTAATTATGCGTTTCATAACACATCCATACTTTTCTGTCTTCTATAACTCTTGTCCATGTCTCCTCCTTGGAAGATTGTATTTATTGTACAGCACAGATGAGGACACGTGAACAATCCAAAGATAAAACTTAATGGAAATCAGAAGCTGTAACATACTATAGAGACTTAGGGTGGCTATGTAGAACCCCTAGGTTTTCTATTTTACAGTAACTATTGTCATCTAAATCTTCCCCATCTTGTATTTTTGCATCTGATTAAAAAAACCTCACAAACTTTCTGTCACTGCTGTCTTCGTTTTTATGTAAACTTTCTTTCCAAAACTATTCTTCCCACTTAGTGAACTGTTCCTTGTCACAAAAATTTAAGAAGAGAACAAAAGGCAGTTCAGTAAAAATAACACATCAGCTCTGTCTGACAGTGTATATTTGCAGTATTCCACATCCCTAGTGTTTTACCTCTGCAAAGAGGTCAAAGAAGTGTGAAGCAGCTACGTGGTGTACAGTGGAAGCAGGAAGACCTGAGTTCAAATGTGGCCTCAGATACTTCCTAACTGTGTGACTCTGGACAAGTCTCAGCCTCTGTCTCAATTTCCTCATCTGTAACATGGGGGATAATAATAGCTCCTATCTCCCAGGGTTATTGTGAGGCTCACATGAGATAATTTTAAAAGCATTTAGCACAGTGCCTGGCCCATAGTAAGTGCTACGTAATTTTGCAAAGCTAAGCTCCTTCATTGTTATTATACTGCTTTCCATTGCAGGTCCCTTCCTCTACCATGCTTCCCTGCCCCTTTTACATCGTTATCATTATGTGCATTGTTCTCCTGGTTCTGTTTGCTTCATTTTTATTTATTAGTCTTTCCATTTCCGGATTCATCATATTTATAATTTACTATAGTGTAACAACATTCCATTACATTCGTGTACCATGATTTGTTTATACAGTTCTGAGTTGATGGGCATCTGCATTATATTCAGTTCTTTACTACAAGAAAATGCTTATTATGAATATTTATTTTTTAGTGTATAAGGAGACCTTTCTTTGATCTCTTTATATGCTTAACATTGGAACCACAGGGTCAAGGAGTATGGACATTTCATTTACTTTTCTAAAACGTAATTTCAAGTTATATAATTAAAAAAACAAGCCAGAAATGCGGGACTTCACATTTATCCTTGCTAAATTTCATCTCGTTGGTTTTGAGAGCCATTAAGAGAAAAGCCATAGAGTGGAAATGGGAAGAGTCCTGAACTTAAAGTAATTTTAAATCCTTTCTTTGCCAATTATTGCTTATGTAACTTTCGATAAATCATTGAATCTTTCTGACTCTCACTTTCCTCATCTGTGAAATGAGGGATGAACTCTAACTTTCCTTCAAGTTCTTACTAACTTAATTTGTGTAGTTGTGTATGCTAATTCATGAAATTGTTTATTGCATTTCGTAATTCTCTAGCTGTACTGCCTTTTCTAGTATATTTTCTCAGGAGTCCTATATACATTTAATACTTACTGATGTATAGTTTCATGAAGATTCAAATATTTGCCCTGACCTAAAAGACAAAATCTAATGACATATTTGTCATTATATGTATATAATGACATATAGGAAATGTATAATGACATGTAGGAAAACCGGGGCTAGGAGTGGTTAGTAATCATAGTAGAATTCAGTGATTTCAGAACCTCATCTTCATGAAAAGTATCTCATAGGTACTACTGTGGATTTGTGGTGAACTTAATGAATCTTACTGTATAGCAATGAGCCAGTTGTTGTAGCTTAGCTTTACTAGCACCTTGGATCTTGTTTTCTGTTGTTTGTTTTCTCAAACCAAATTATTTAAAATATATTTAATGAACACCCGTTGTTCATGATGAGAGAAGCCAGATGTTTCTTTGGAATGATCTTTAAAAGATATTGAGTGAAAATATGTTAATATTTAATAAACTACAACAGTGATGATTTAACTTTATTGGTTAAATAATAAGTTAATGCCAGTTTGTGTAAAATGCCGTTTTTCTCTATTTGGTTCTGGGTAATTTTTTTCTTTTAAGAATTGAAACTTTTATTAAATATCTGCTGTGTCCTAGGTACTATATAATCCCTGTTGTCAAGGAGTTTGTTTTGCTAAAGTGAAGGGAGGGATGTGGGGGTGATGGGTGACTAGAACATGAGGTTTGTATCTGTGGTGAAAATTATTAGATATACCAATGCTTTTTATAATCAGTATCATTTTACTCAAGTAATTTTTGTTGTTTGAAGATAATTAAGCCAGTTTTTTTGTTTAGTAAAAGTTTTAAAGAATGGTGCATGATTACTTAAGTCGGTCAAAAATCGATAAACAGATTCACAGATGAATTGAATTTTTATAGAAGACACTTAAATTTGTTCAAAACCATAGAGGAGATAGCTTCAGGAGTTCTCAAGTTACTTTTTAAAAGTATTTGTTTTTTCTTCCCTTTGAAGCAAGGGAGGATGTTTTGGAAGAAAAATAGTCAACATATAATTAAATGGTTTTTTTAGTTCCTAATTACCCTGAGGGAGACAGATGGAACAATAAATAGAACTCTGATGAAAAGTGTCATATATAATTTAAATTGTTGCTATGTTCAGTTGGGATAGTACTGAGATGGTCTGCTTTCTTCTGTTTTTCTTTATTTTCCTTCATTCTTATTTTATTTTCTTTTTACGTTCTGTTGCATCTAGAGGACTTTGAGATGGGATGGAATAGTTTTGATTTCTTTTTGATTATTTTAATTTTGTTTCACTTTCAAACAGATAAAAATTATTTTGTGACATGAGTTTTGCCTTTTACTCTTTTCCACTTCTTTACATTCTCTTTTCTTGATTCGTTTTTTCTCCCCCCATAGAGTGTGAGTGACTAAATATTTGCAGTGGTTATTGATGCCATTTTATGGGAAATAATTCAGAATTGCTCAGTATAAGGCAAGTGCTTGGGGATTAGAACTAGTCTTGCTCCTACTTTCACAAATTTCTACACTTGTATGTTAATATAATAATCATTTCTACTTTGTTAAATATAACTTCAAATTAAATTAAGCCCATGAATTGATGAATTGAGGTCCTGAAAAGTTAACATGACTTCGGATTTCTTCATTGATATTGCATCTCCTTTTTAGGTAATCCTATTCTCTTGTCCTAGAAAGGATCAGGAGCTTCTTCTTGCCAATCTCATGGTTTTGAAAATGGAAATGAATCATTGCTTTAAATTACTATTTACTTTAAAAGAAAATACACAGGTGCATTTCATCAAATGTCCCCTCTAGACTTTGCCAGAAATAATTCTTATACACAATGATTTGCTTCAGGAATAGAAAGAAAGCTAAAACTGGTACTTTTTATGCCCTTCCTCCCTTTTCCCCCTTTTCTGGAGTTGGGAGTGATGGGAGATCTATAGAGTTGCAGGAGATCAAAAAACTGGAATAAATGAAAATCTTATTATGGGGAAGAGGAAGAAGGTGTTAGCCTAAAGTTATAAAAATGTGGAGATAGTTTGGCCACCTTGATGATAGTAAGCTTGAGTATGTTGAGACATTGATTATAATTTTTAACTGGGTAGTGGTAATCTGATGACAAAATTTTAAACTTCTATAAGTAATGTCTTTGAAGAAACCTTTTGAATTTCTGGGCATTCTGATTTTATTAACTGAGAAATGTCAGGGAAAAAACTTGCCATTATCCAACTTTTCCGTGGAATATGTGTGGTACTTTGTGTATTTTGACACATACCCCATATTTCTCTTTTCCTCCCCCAGCCCCAAGAACATGTACATACTGTAGGAAAGTTTTCTTTTTCTTTTCCATCGCTCTAATTTTAGTTATTTTAATTTTGAACCTTAATTTTTTACTTAATTTAGTATTTTGGACTGATGCTTTCTTTTAAAACCAGAAAGTAGTTCAAAATTACCTAGACTCTAACTATAATTGCATTTTTGGATAAAAATCTCATTTTTATTCATTCCTTTGCATGATATTTTTCAGAATAGCTGTTTTTCATTCCCTTTCAAGGCATTTAAACGATTTTATTTTCCTTTTGCACTGTACATTATGTGTAATCTATCTAAATAACAATTCCAGGTGCATATATCATTTGTGATTAACAGCTGACAAATGGAGCCAATACAAAAGTCATAAACAGTTCAGAAAATAAAAGATGGAACTACTAAATAACAAGTGAGCAGAACTCGCTGAATAGGGTAAAAATAGTGAAGGGAAAAGAATCTGAAGAAAAGCTAAAGATATTTTACGGAGTTTGAGAGTTGTAAGGGACTTCAGCCATTTAGAATCTACAATTAAAGGAAATCCCACTACAATGTGCAGGTCAAGTCATCATCCAGCCTCTACTTAAAGACCTCCAAGGAAGATGAACCCATCCTCTCCAGGCAGCCCCTTCCACTTCTGCACATTTCTGGTTGTTAGAAGATTTTATTTTCCTGACAGCAAATCTAAATTTGTGATTTTGTAACTACTACCTGTTTCTACTCTGGGGCCACAGAAAACAAGTCTCATTTCTTTTCCACATGGTATCCACAAGCACCCTTTGATATGCTTGAAAATTTTCTTCCAGTAACTTGGAATTCCAGTATTGAATGTTGATTTCAGTATTACAAATTCCTTCTACAAATGTTATTTTAAGCACCCTCTATGAAAATAAGTGATTAATTATGGGGGATAATCTGAATACCTGTAGTACTTTTCAAGAATTTCTCTAAAAGCCAGGTTGAAATACTCTCCTTCTCCCCCATCCCCCACCTCCTATTTAAGGGTGTTAGAGGTTCCAGAGGATAAGCTGCAGTTCTCACCATGAAATGTAATTTCAGTAGGGGAAATCTCTAGGTCCCATTGAGTTTTGAAAAAAGTTTTATTGATTCCTTTTTTTTTTAAACTATAGTTTAAAAGTTTTATTGATTCTTTTTTTTAAAACTATAGACAGTTCCCATTATATGCTCCCTCTCCCAACCAAACTCAAGGAAGCGGTCACATCTGATAGCTTAGAAACCAACCACATCCATTTTACCTTAGAGAGGAGGGAACAGATTCATCATCTGTTATCAAGGATCAAGATTTGTCAGTGCAATTAATCTAAGTTTCGTTGCCTGTTAGAGTGTTTTCATTTATATTTTATGATCATTATGCAGTTGTTTTTCTGGTTCTACTTATTTTATTTAGTATCATTTATGCAAGTCTTTCCACATTTTCACTGAATTCTTCTTTTATCCTTATATTATTTATCCATAATTATTATCCTGCTACATTTATATATCATAGATTTTTCAGCAATTGCCCAATCAGTGAGCACCCACTCTTATTACTAGTTTTTTTCCTGTCATGAAAGAAGATTGTGATGACTATTTTAGTATGTGTCATTGATATGTCATGTATTTGGTATATGTCATTTCTGTCATTCAGTTCTTTGAGGTATATGCTCAGTAGCAGGATCACCAGGTCAAGAAAATGAATAGTTTAGTGACTTTTCTCACATAATTCCCATAAACCCTAGTAGGGCTTAATTTCTTTGAGAGCATAGATTTTCTTTTTATATCCCTACCACTTAGCACAGCACTTTGCACATGGGCATTTAATAAATGTTTGATGGGTGAATGAACACTCCCAAATACTTTTTCAGGGTGCCATTCATTTTTAAACAATGAATTTCATACTGTGTCAGACTACAGTTCCAACCTACTGACTTGAAAAAAAAATTAAGAAATAGACAGAAATACATTGATTTCATCACCATTTCTCAGAAGTTTAACCAGTGCATAGTTGTTACCACGGTAGAAGCCAAAAAAGCCCAGAAATCACTTCGGCTAGCAGACGTGCCAAGTGAAGAAACTTGGCAACTAAGGGCCAACCCCAGGTACAGTACAGTTTCTTTTGTAAAGAAAAAATCGAGGAGAATAAGGAGGGAAAATAACAAGTAGGACTACATAAAACATTGAAAAACATTTGAGAAAAGGAGCATGAAGAAAGCTTGGTAAAGATGTCGCAATGCTCTATAATTCCCAAAGCGTTCATAGATTTAATAAGGAGAACAGCAAACAAATAAGAACTAAAACATCTCCCAGTGATTTATTTTCATTATCAAAATGATGGACTTCTCTCAGTTGAATTCAGTTACATCAGATTAAGTTGAGAAAGGACCACATTCCATACAGGAGAAATCCATCCTGACATGATTTAAGGGACATTAATTTTTAAGCTTCCTTAAGGAGTGAGAGGATCCAAAAGGAAGGAGAAAAAATTACAAATGATCCTTTTACCCCAAAAAGACGGTTTAGTTGATTTCAGTTATTACCCATTATCATGCTTTCCTGTTTCTAAAAAAGCTTTCAAAAGTGGACTGTAATGAATCAAGTATATGTTTAATGAACACAAAAATAGTGAAGGCTCTTGTAGATGATAACACACCACAATGGTGTAACTCACTGACAGATGTAGTTAAGTAAATCTCAACGATGTTTTTATTGTCTGTTGATTTTTTAAAAGCATTTGGTTGGGTAGAACAATGTACAGCCTAATTATGAGTCCTAAAACAAGGTGTTTTCCCCACCCACATAGAGTTTTACAAAATTACATAACAAATGTGATTACATGGAAAACTGTGTCCAGCAGTTTTCTTAGTGTTGATTGATATCAAGTGAAGCATCAAAGTGGGAGACAAGCTCAACCACAGTGTATGCCATTATTATGAATAAGGTATTGCTTTGAGTCCAGATAGTTAAAAAATGTTTCCTTTCCTACATTGCCATTGCTTTCAGACTCTTATAACAAAGTACAGCTAAGCAGAACAATTCAACACAGGTGGTTGTTACTGACAATATGCCTCATTCTGCACATGTAGTACAGCGCCACTCTGGCAAGAAGAGAGAGGCATGCGTCACCATTGGTCCTTAAGATACCAAGTAGAAGAATTCTCTATCGATGGTAAGGTTCTCCAGATATCCCTATTTGCAGATGAAATTGTACCAATTGCATTGCTCCCCAACATACCACTGGCTGTCTCAGTGAAATCTGTGGTAATTCAAGGATCAACCATTCACTGGAAAAAAAAAATAAAGAACACATATTGCTCAGCTTAAAATATACACCTAGGCTAGTAGTCCATTGAGTTGGTCCATATTTATAAATATGTAGAGATGTACAGATGTGTATACGTGTATATTTCATAAGTGGTGCTTTTGAATAATGAACTAGGACCAGAATTGAATAGGAGGAGATTAGGCAGGACCACTCTTGGGAAATTTTGTAAGACTTCAATTATCCCAAACTGCTTGCTGCTAAAACGTCCATCTCTTTAACACCAATATTCTCCTGGTCAAGTTTTATGACTGTTTATCATGAAGCACTATGGATCTCAGAAGAATCTGTATTGCATGTGACCATAAGGGAAGTGGAAAGATGTATAATGGGTGTAAGTAGGCTATGGTCTTTTGCAAACAATGATTTGCAGGCGAGAGATGGCATTAAAGGAATGACAAAGAACATATATAACCAAAAAAGGAGATCAGCCAGGCATGTTGGAAGAATCAAAGACAGTAGATAGGCAACCCTAGTATTCATTTGGTCCTTGTGAGATATCTTTAAATGCATTGGGTGAATCATCTGTGCAAAATTTGTAGTGAGATAGAAATAAAAATGATCCCGAATGAGATATGATCTGCTGCAATGTAGGGAGTTACCCACACTAATACTATAACATTCAACCTAAGTATTCAAGTATAGATGGAGAACAGGTGCTTGTGCTTGCCTACTTGTTGTCAATCATTTGGGCAGCAGAAGACTTACAGATTTTGAAGCATTGAAATTGGAAAGGATACAATACGTATGCAGGTTCAACCATGGAGGAATCTAGTCTCCAAGACCTACTGCTCAAATACTTCCAGGGACAGTGTAGCCTGCTATGTTTCAAGGCAGATTATTGTTAGAAAATTCTACCTTATGTCTGCCACCTTACAATTTCTACCCCTATGTCACATAGTACATACCATCTTTAAAAATGTCATAGAGGGAATTTGACTAAATTTGGATTGGACTTGATATATTCTTAAGGTCCTTTCCAACTTGAGGGTCTGTTATTTTCCACATGTTGTTCCTTCATGTACTTGAACATTGTCTTTTTTTTTTTTTTAAACAATCATTCCTAGTTCCTTTAGGTGGTCCTTATATGACACGGTTTGAGATTCTTTGCCATTGAAGTTGTCCTATTCTCAAATCTTCTTTGTTACTGTCTCTCTATAAATGCTCTGTCTAGAACTGAACATAGTAATTCCAGATGGGATGTATCATGCACCTATTACCTTCCTTGATATAAACATAGTTTCACTACATGGCCTAGAATTTTATTAGTTTTTTAAGTTGCCATGTCACATAGACACTGAGTTTATTTGATAGATGATTAACTAGAACCATTCCTGCAGCATGTTTAATCCAACTTAATCCATCAGACATTTATTGAATGATTACTGTGTTCAAGGCTGTAGGGATTAAAAGACAAAATGAAAAAAAGATTATCAATAGAGAAAGCGTAGAGATAGAGGTAGAGTCTATGAAAAAGACAAGATGAGGGGGAAAGGGCTAATGTGCTTTTGAAAGATTTCCAATAAATAGAGGCTAGGAATATAAAGAGTTAGAGGTAAGGAGGGAAAGGCAAGTGTGGGGACAGCTTGGGCAGACATAGAGGCAGGAATCAATGTTGAGTTCAAAGGATAGCAAATAGGGTGGTTTGGATGAAATGTGGAGTTCATAGAGGAAAAAATACAGTGAGTCTGGAAAGGTAGGTAAGAGCCAAATTGTGAATGGTTTTAAATACCAACTGATGATTTTTAGTATTTTGTTCTAGAAGTTATTGGGTACAATTGAAATTTCTTGAGCAGTGAAGTAATATAGCCAGGTCTATGCTTTTGCACAGGTTATTTTGAAAGGTAAGTGAAGAGTGGAACAAAAAGGGTGAGACCAGAAGCCTGGAGCATGATGAGGAGGCTGTTGGAGGTGGTACCCAAGTGAGCGGAGCAAGAGGGTGAGATCAAAATGAGTGGTGAGTGTAGAATTGGCAAGACTTGGCAATGGAATAGATGTGAGGGTAGTGTAAGAGAGGAAAGTTAGAGATAATCTTACATTGCGAACTTGGGTGACTGAAAGAATGGTGGAATGATGTAATGGAAATAGAGAAGTTTGAAGGGCATAGAGGGAAAGATAAGGGGTTTCATTTTAGATATATTGAATTTGATATATCCAAAGGATTACTCACTGAGATATGTTGAACAGGACCTTGGTTATGTGGAATTTAGGAGAACGATTGTGGCTGGATACATAGATCTGAGAGTCATCTGAATAGAGATAATAATTGAACACGTCGGAGCCAAAAAGATCACCAATAGAGAGGGTGTAGAGAAAGAAAAATAGAGATCCCATGAAACAGACAAGATTAGGAAAAGTGGACATGGATTTGTTGCTAAATTCTGTTGTTTCTACCTTAACATTTTATTTTTGTCCACTTCTGTTCAGTCACATAGCCTAATCTTAGTTCAGGACCTCATTACTTTTTGCCTAGCCTGTTGCAGTAGCCTTCTGATTATTTGGTCCGCTTCCCTCAAATCCGTCTCCACTTCAGTCTGTAGTCTACTCAACTGTTAAGGTGTTTTCTTTTTTAATCTTTCTTTTTATTTAATTTTTTAATTAAACATTTATTTTCTCTCCTTTCAGCTCCCCCCTCCCTCCAGGTTTAAGAGAAAAAAAAAAAAACCCTTGTCGAAAATATGCATGATCAGGCAAAATAAATTTCTATGTTGTCCATATCCAAAAATGATTGTCTCATTCTACATTTTGAATTGATCACTATTCTGTCAGAAAGTTGGAAGCAGAGTTCATCATTAGTCCTCTGGAATCATGGTTGGTCATTATATTGGTTAGAGTTCTTGAGTCTATCAAAGTTATTTGTACAATATTGTCATTGTATACTTTGTTCTTCTCATTCTCCTTACTTCACTGCATCAGTTCATGCAAGTCTCAGTGTTTTCTGAAACCTTCCCTTTCACTGTTTCTTATAGCACAATAGTATTCCATTCCATTCTCATACCATAATTTGTTCAGCCATTCTCTCATTGATGAGTATCCTCTTAGTTTCTAGTTCTTTGCCACTTAAAAAAAAAGTATTTTTTACAGATGAGCCCATTTCCTCTTTCTTGGATCTTTTTGGGTAATAGGTAAGGTGAATTTTCTGAAGTTTAGATATAACCATATTATTTCCTACTCAGTAAGTTCTACTAGTTTCTTATTACTTTCAAGATAAAATGTAAATTCTTCTATTTGGTATTTAAAGCTCTTCATAATCTTTTCCTTTGTTTTCAGGCTCCTGTCTTTTATTCCTCTTCCTGTACTACATGATCCATTTGTATGAACTCTCTTTCCAACCTTATTGGACACCATTCTGCTTCCTGTGTGCTGTAATCAATCCAAAGTGGGCTTTTGTTGTGACTTTCTTGCCCTCCCCCTTTCCCTCCCACAATTGCATCCTGGGCCTTTTGGGCCTCGGGTGGGAAATGCTATCTTCTCTCCTATGCTGGAAATGCACTCCATCCTCATCTCTCCTTCATGGTTCTTCTTTCAGGATAAGTTTAAACACCACCTTCTACACAAATCTTTCATAATCCAACGGCCAGTGTCCTCTTTCCCAAAATACTTTGTCCTTTACTGCTGTATATTTATTTGTGTTCTTTTTATGTTTAGTCTAGAGATGTCTCCTTTATTGCTGATGTTGCCCTGCCAAGCCTTGGCCTTGGATTGCTCTTGTGTATTGTGTCTCCTCCAGTCCACGGGCTGCTGAATGGAGCTGGAGAGAATCATGGAACCGTGTGGACTGGGTCTGCTACAAATAGATGTTACATGATCTTACCTCGGTCCTCCCTATGGTAGCAAGGCAGTCCTTTTCACCTCCCTAATCCATTCCTTATCTTACTTCCCATAGTGCATTTTCCAGACTGTTTCATCCCTCCTCCAATATCCCATGGCCCCTCCTTTCCCCCACTCTCTCAGCTGAGGAGTTTGCCTCATATTCCACTGAAAAGTTGTGGTCATTCGCCAAAACCTCCCACGTCTCTCATCTTCCTTGTTACACTTTACTAAGAGGTGACTGTCTTCTCCCTCATCCCTGTCTTACGCACAGACGTTCCCCTTCTCTTTGGCAAGGGAAAACCTTCTCCATGAATGAAGTGATCCCATTCTAACTCATGTTCTCCAGAAAATTGCCTCCTCTCTCATCTTGCTTTTTCACTAATCTTTTGTTGTCTCCTTGTCTACTGGCTGTTTCCCTGCTGCTTACAAACATACCCATGTGTCTCACATGATTCATCTGTTCCTGCTAGCTGTTATCTTGAATCTCTCCTCTTTTTCATGGCTAAACTCCTTCAGAAGGTAGTTGACAATCTGTGCCTCTACCTCCTTTCCTCTCCTCTCCTTCTCTTTGTAACTCTCTGCAATCTGGTTTCTGACCTCTTCTGTCACTCATCTGAAACTACTTCCTCAAAAGTTTCCCAAATCTAACCACCTTTTCTCAACCTTCATTCTTCTTGACCTCTGTGTGGCATTTAACACTATCTAGCACCCTTTCCTCCTTGATAGTCTCCTCTCTAGACAGGTGGTGCTGTGGATAGAGTGCTGGGCTTTGAATCAGGAAGACCCTAGTTCAAATCCAGCCTTGCATACTTCCTAGCTGTGTGACTCTGGGCAAGTCACTTAACTTCTGTCTGCTTCAGTTTCCTTAGCTGTAAAATGATGATCATTAAAGCACCTACCTCCCAGGATTGTTGTGAGGATCAAATGAGATATTTAGTAGGCACTTAATAAATGTTTATTCCTTTCCCTCCCCTTCTTTGTGACACTGCTCTTTCCTGGGTCGTTACCAGTTTCCCTTGTTGGTTTGTATCCATGTCATACCAGCTAACCATGGGTGTTCCCTATGCCTCTGTCCTCAGTCCTCTTTTTACTCTTTATCATTTCACTGGATGATCTCATTAGCTTTCATGGATTCAGTTATCATTTCCATGCAGATCATTACCAGATGAATTTATGTAGCTCTGGCCTCTCTTGACATTTAGACCCACATCCCCAACTTTCTGTTGAACATTTCAAACTGGATGTCTAGAGAAATCTTAAAACTCACCATTTCCACGCAACTCATTCTCTTTCTCCCCCATATCTTCCCCTCCTCATTTCTCTATTATTTTCTAGGTCACCAGTGTTGTCCTAATCCCCCAATCTTGCAACTTCAGTGTCAGTCTTGCCTTCTCATTCTCTTTTATCACCCTCTTCCCCATCTGCTACATATCCAGTTAGTTATATGTCCACTCTGACACTCTCCATCACTTTATGTCTGGACATTTTCAGTAACTTGATTGGTCTCTCCACCTAAGTCCATATTCCACTCAACTAAATAAAGCACAAGTCTGATCAGATCTGACTCTACTGAATTCTTAATTGCTTCCAGGATCAGATAAATATACATGTTTCTTTTTAACTTTTAAAACCCTTCATAATCTATCTCCTTCCTTTCCAGTCTTATACCTTGCTCCTCTCCATGTGCTCTGCAGTCCACTGATTCTTGCCTCTTACACATAGGTTTGGAATGCACTTCCTCTTTACCGCTGCCTTCTGGCTGCCTTGGCTTCCTTCAAGTCCCAGCTAATGTTCTAACCTTGGCAAGGAGCCTTTTCTAGTCAGCCTTCCCCTCAGAGTTATCTCCCATGTATCTCGTATGCATCTTGTTTGTACATTTTGGTTTAGTATGTTGTCTTCCCTTGTGAGCTCTTTGAGGTAGGGACTATTTTTACCTTTCTGTTTATCCCTAGTACTTAGCACAGTGCCTCACACATAGTAGGAACTTACCAAATTCTAGTCAACTTAACTTACATACATCCTTGTTATCTTCCCCATTAGTATGTAAACTCCTTAAAAATAGGAGATGTTTCATTCTTTGAACATGTTTTTACAGGGCTAGGACAGTGCCTAGCATATAACAGGTTTTGAAAGAAATACTTAGTGGTTTCAGCCATTGTAGGCTGACATGTCTTGGAGTCTCTCACCGCTCTGTTTGCCTTTCTCTGAATATTCTTCAGCTTTTAGTATCTCTTTTAAAATGTGGTGCTCTAAGGTTGCAAATGTGAATTCCTAATAAATAAATGAATGGATGAATGAATGAAGCACTTTACCATTTTTACCATTGGTAGTATTACTCTACCTTGTGTCAGTATTGTATGTCTTAAAAGAAAAGATGTGTATATCTAACATTTGAATACTGTTACAAAGAAATGACATTTAAGTGCCCGTTTATGATTGTACTATGACTACTACTCTTATCTTTAGTGTGTTAAGATTGGTTTTTTTTAGATTTCACAGTATTCTTTCTACTAAGTTATAAACTCTCATGCTTTAGCCAGTTGTTCTTCTTAGTTATGTTTTGGATGAAGTTTTTTTTTATTCTGAAAAAAACTAATTATTTTAGGTATTCTACCAGGTAAAAATCCCTTTATGTACAGAAAATTATGTGGCTTATAATGACATTTCCTTAATAACAGGATATAATTTAAATAAAGAAATTCTTTGGAGATGGACTACAATGAATTTACTTTATTATTTTTAGAAAGATTTAGAGCCAAGTTATTATAACATACTTACAGCAAATCAATTTCTTAGTGAAGAATATTGATTTTACAGTATGAATCAAATCTGTTTTAGCAACTTCTTTGTCTATATTTGTCCATATTGAAATATCTGTAGAGTAGGTTTTCACAGTCATTATTCCCTGTTGACAGTTTTACATATCTCTGTCCATCATTTCATAGACACACACGATGCATAAATTATTATATTGAGTGAAAATAATTTTGCCTTTATGGAGGAACATACTGCTAATTGAAAATTTAGAAACCAATTAGAAACTGAATGTGAAGTTTCTCCTGGGGAGTAGGGACTCTGCCAACCATTAATATTAGTGGACATTTATAAATGACTTTTAAATTGCATGCAGTGCATGTAAGCAGTATAGGATGGTGGAAACAGCACTGGACCAGGAAACAAGGGACCCAAGTTTTATCCCTGTCACTACTTACCTATGTATGTGTCCTGGAATATCACGACTTGCAAGGACTTAGTTTTTTTCACTTGTAAAATGGAAGAATTGGACTGGATCATCTTTAAAATCCATGTTGATTTAAAAGGATAAGGCTGTCTAAGAATAGATATTTGCTTATTTTTTCAAATTTTGCTTAGACTAAAACTTTTGATATACTTGTCATCTTTTTTACTGTCTTTTGTAAGCAAAAAAGAATAAACCAACATCTGCTATTCCTTCTCAACCTAAACAGTTGTGTAGCCTGGGGCCAAAGAGAACTATAAATAACAAGTCTTGTAAATGTCACCAAAAGCTATGGACCAAAAGGGAATCTGTATGTCTTCTTGGAAAAAGACTTTAGGATACAGCATCAGGTTTCTTAATCATACACGTATTCACTGTCTTTGAATCTTTTTTTTTTTTTTTGCTTTGATTCTTCTGGCATATCCTTTTTAAAATTTAAATTTTATTTAAAAAAAATTTTTTTTTACATGACTATAAGATAGCTTTAATTTCTTCCTCTGAAAACTGCCTATTCATATCCTTCGACCATTTATCAATTATATTCTTGTACATTTGACTCAGTTCTCTGTATGTTTTAGAAATGAGGCCTTTATCACAGACACTAGTTGCAAAAATTCTTTTCCAGTTTTCTGCTTCCCTCCTAATCTTGGTTGCAAAACTTTTCAATTTGATGTAATCAAAATTATCCATTTTGCACTTCTTAATATTCTTTATCTCTTGTTTAGTCAAAAATTTCTTCATTTTCCATAAATCTGACAAATACACTATATCTTGCTTCCTTAATTTGTTTATAGTATCAATCTTTATACCTAGATCATGTATCCATTTGGATTTCATTCTTGTGTACAGTGTCAGGACCAGAAACTGGTCTGTGCTCAGTTTCGACCACACTGTTATCCATTTTCCGCAGCAATTTTTGTCAGACAGTGACTTCTTATCCTGGAAGCTGGGGTCCTTGGGTTTGTCAAACAGTAGATTGCTATGTTCATTGACTGCTGTGTCTTGAGTACCTAAACTATTCCACTGGTCTACCCCTCTGTTTCTTAGCCAGTAGCAAGTGGTTTTGATGATTGCTGCTTTTTAATACAGTTTGAGATCTGGTAGGGTTAGGCCACCTTCCCTGGCCTTTCTTTCCATTAGTTCCCTTGATATTCTGGACCTTTTGTTCTTCCAGATGAATTTTGATATTATTTTTTTCTAGCTTTAGAAAATAATAATCTGGCAGTTTGATTGGTATGGCACTGAGCAAGTAAATTAATTTAGGTAGAATTGTCATTTTTATTATATTGGCTCGGCCTACCCATGAGCAACTGAGGTTTTTCCACTTACTTAGATCTGACTTTATTTGTGCGAAAAGTCTTTTGTAATTGTGTTCATATAGTCCTTGGATTTGTTTTGGCAGGTAGACTCCCAGATATTTTATAGTGTCTACTGTAGCTGTAAATGGGATTTATCTTTCTGTCTCTTGCTGTTGGACTTTGTTAGTAATATGTAGAAATGCAGATGATTTATATGGGTTTATTTTGTAACCTGCAGCTTTGCCAAAGTTGTTTATTATTTCAAGTAGTTTTTACTTGATTCTCTGGGATTCTCTAAGTATATCATCTACAGAGAGTGATAATTTAGTTTCTTCTTTGCCTATTCGAATTCCTTCAATTTCTTTTTCTACTTTTATTGCTACAGCTAATATTTCTATAGCTGAATAATAGTTGTGATAATGGACATCCTTATTTCACCCCTGATCATACTGGAAATGCGTCTAGCTTATCTCCATTGCATATAATGCTTGCTGATGGTTTTAGGTAGATACTGCTTATTATTTTATGGAAAGTTCCCTTTATTCCTATGCTCTCCAGCATAGGAATGGGTGTTGTATTTTGTCAAAGGCTTTTTCTGCATCTATTGAGATAAAATCATGTGGTTTCTGTTAGTTTTGTTGTTGATATGATCAGTAATGCCAGTAATTTTCCTAATATTGAATCCTGTATTCCTGGTATGAATCCTACCTGATCATAATGTATTATTCTCATGATAAGTGTTGTGTTCTTTTTGCTAATATCTTATTTAAAATTTTTGCATCGATATTCATTAGAAAAATTGGTCTATAATTTTCGTTCTCTGTTTCTTCCTGATTTAGGTATCAGAACAATATTTGTATCATAAAAAGAATTTGGGAGGACTCCTTCTTCCCCAGTTTTCCCAAATAGTCTATATAGGATTGGAATTAACTGTTGTTTAAATGTTTGATAGAATTCACTTGTAAATCCATCTGGCCCTGGAGATTTTTTTCCAGGGAGTTCATTGATGACTTATTCAATTCCTTTTTCTGAGATGGGGTTATTTAACTATTCAACTTCCTCTTCTTTTAATATGGGCAATTTATATATGTATATATATATATATATATATATATATATATATACATAAAATATATGTATATATAAATAATCATCCATCTCATTTAGATTGTCAGATTTAAGGGCATAGAGTTGGGCAAAGTAATTTTTGATTATTCTTTTAATTTCCTCCTCATTGCAGGTGAGTTCACCCTTTTCATTTTTGATATTGGTAATTTGGTTTTCTTCTGTCTTTTTTTTTTTTTAATCAAATTGACCAAAGATTTATCAATTTTATTGGTACTGTCATTGAATCTTAAGAAACATTGTAAACATATATCCATAGTAAAGTAATGTCCATATGTCCTAGGATACCAAAGAAATTATGCCAGAAAAAAAATAACTGTTTTGAATATTTTCTTGCAGAGAGGAATTTAAGAATTCTCACTAGAAGTTGAAATAATTGGATTTCCTTTTAATATTCCTAGGATTCTGAATAATATTAGACATTTAGAGAGCCTATCCCATATATGTTTTGAACCTAAAATGGCTACTAAGATTTATATTCTATTGAAAATTAGTTTTCCAGCTAAAGATCTATATTAGTGTTCTGCTGTTGCAATATATTTGCTAATTGGCTATTGGGGGGAATGGGAAAGAGGAGGAGAAAGATGGTTCCATTAAATAATATTAATCAGTCCTTCATTCACAATAATATTTAGACTTCTGGTGAAATGAATGTTTGCTACATTGAATTCTGTACCAAGAATATAAAACTGACCCTAAAAGGTGACTGCCTTTTCATTTTTCTAAAGATTATAGAAATATTTAAGAATATTAAACTCTCCCATTCATTTTTTAAAATCACTAATTTTATTAAAGAAAAAATACCTGGGGAGCAGCATTTAATTATCATGCTAAGTTTTTTGTTGCTTCAACAGCCCATCTTTTTAATATCAATAGTTTTTGTTGATATATGACTAGAAGTATACATATTGAGAATATTACTCTAACATCAAATGGTTCTTACTCTGTATTTTTATGGTTTGAGTTGTAATTTAAACATTTATTTCTTTATTTGCTTTCGGTCTTTTGTTTTTGCAAGGCAGTTGTGGTTAAAACATGACCTGCCCATAGTCAAATAGCTAATACGTGTCAAGTATTTGAAGGCAGAATTGAGCTCAGGTCTGCTCTATCCACTATGCCACCTAGCCGCCACAAACTTTTATCTTTGAAAATAGGTTTCTGGTGGGGATACTTCTGATCAGTAATTATTAGATTTTAAAGTTGGTGTATGTGAATTTAATCTTTGCAATTCCAAGGAGAAAGCTTTAGAATTTTTGATTCCTAACTAGCACACTTTATGTCATTTCCTTTATCTGATGGAATGATGTTGTTCATGAGTCCTTTCATTCGGTGTTGCTCAAAAAATGAATTTTGTTACTAGATTTAAGTCTGTGGCTTATGGCCTAAGCTTCAAATTACTTCTGAAAAGTAGTACTTCTTAAGATATTGGGATGTGTGTGTGTGTGTGTGTGTGTGTGTAGAGAACTTATATGAGGCAGGTAGGTGGTACAATTGATAGAAATGCTGAACTTGGAGTAAGAAAGATCTAAATTCAGATATCGCCTCAGATGCTTAACTAGCCTTGTGTTCATAAACAAGTCACTTAACCTCTGTATGCCTCAGTTTCATCATCTGTAAAATGAAGGTAGTAAGAGCAACTACCTTCCATGGTTGTTGTGAGGATAAAATGAGATAATTTTTGTAAAGTGATTTGCAAACCTTAAAAAAACTATACTATTGGAACAGCTAGGTGGCGCAGTGGAGAAAGGACCTAAAATCTGAAAAACGCAGCTTGCCGAGTTAAAATCTGATCTCAGATACTTGCCATTTGTGTCACCTGGAAAGTCACTTAATCCTGTTTGCTTCAGTTTCCTCATCTGTAAAATGAACTGAGGAAGGAAATGGCAAGCCATTCCAGTACCTTTACCAAGAAAACCCCAAATGGGGTCACAAAGAGTTGGCCATGACTGAAAACAACAATTACTACTACTGTTATTACCACTACTGCTGTTATAATTTAAAGTCTTTATTTAGCTGAAAGAGGCAGAAACAAAGGGAGCAAAAATTAGATGGCAGAAATAATTGGTTCTCGTACTTATTCTTCCAAATGTGTAACCTTTAATGAGACCCTTTCTTTCTATTTGGGATCTTAAGTTGAATGTTAGTTACAGATAATTGTTGAGCATTATCCTGGAATATTGATTGTACCAAGAATGTTAGTAGTTTAGAAACACTTATTCGGTGTACCTCACCATTACATGGGATACTGTTCCATCCTACTTTTTCTTAATTTTTCATGATTTGCGACACTTTTTGAGGAAATTCATACCAATAAATATTTCTTAGGAAAATACTGTGTGCAGTGTGTTCTAGGTAGGGATTTGAGACTATTGCCTTCGTAGTTTTCTGAAAAGAATATCTGAAGGCAAAATTGACCCAATTCATTTTAGGGCTTAACTCTTAACAGACCTCAGAATATTCCATCCTAATAAGTAAGCACCCTGTGTTGCCTTCCTTCCCTAGGAGGAAGACTACTGAAGATGCTGCTTCCGATATATTTATACATTGCTCAATTTCAGGATCCCCTGTCACTATCAAGACCTGGTCCCCAGAGGACTATGAAGAATGTGCTTTGCAGTTGTTTGTTCAGTCAGTAGTTACGAAATGCCTGCTACGTGCATGCCGGGCGCTGTGCTCACTGCTGAGGATACAAAAGGAAGCAAGACGTTACCCTCAGGTTATTAGCAGTCCAGTGAGGGAGACAACAAGTGAACAGGATAAATGAGAAGTCATTAAAAGAGGGGGAGCACTATTAGGAAGAGTTGGGAAAGGCGAAGATGAGGAATGAGAGCATTCCAGCCATGAGGCACAACCTCAGAAAATGCCCAGAGGTTACACAAAAATGTAAAGGACCACTGTATTCTGTGAGCTTTGTGGGCAAAGTTTGATGAACAAGACCTGAAGACTGTGTCGTAGTGTTAAGTTTCTATGAAAGATTCAGAGCTCTAACAAAGGTACATAAATGATTAAGTGTTATAGGTAGAACTTAACGAAAAATAGAATTTATCACAAAATTTTAAAAATACCTAGAAAAAATAGTTTTTTGAATTATGAGTTATTAAGTACTAACTATGCAAAGCAATGAATTTGTCACTGGGTGAAATACAAAGATAATTGAAATTTTTTTTCTTATTATTTTAAACGTAAAATCATCAAATATAAACATTTCCTAATACAAAGAACAGAAAAAAAGAGGATTGTATATAAAACTGCAGCTCTCTATACAACTTGTATTTTCAAAAATTATACACTAAATTTAGCATGTTAAATTCCCCAGAAAATTGTCCTTGGGAAATTAATCTGCTTTTTACAAGAATAATTATAATAATAGCTAAAATTTATATAGTACCTGAAGGTTTACAGAGCACTTTACATGTATTATTCCATTTGATCCTTGTAACTGCCCCATGAAGTCATTTCAGTCCTCCTTTTCCAAAGCGCTAGTTCTTTCCATTGTATCACACTGCCTGTGTAGTTATGTTTTCATTTAAAATTATAATAACCTTACTTTTAAAAAATGGATTTGTCACTATACCTGGAAAAATATAGGTAATCTTAAAGCATGCAAGTCCTTTAGTACTACAAGTACTATGTAATAAGAGTGGCATACTATTTATAATTATGGTGCTTCTAGTTAGCTTCCTTGTTTTCTAGGAATTGGTCTCATTTAATTTTGTAACAGTGTGACTACTACCCAGTTCCTGAGACCAAAAACATTTTTATATAAACAGTCTTGTTACAATTGTTTTATTGGAGAGTTGTTCTGATTCTGAATTGTATATGCATGGAATCAGGAGATAATGATTGAGAAAATGAGTAATAGACTATTTCAACTAGAATATAGATTTAATGAAGGGAAGTAATGTGGAAATTAGGCCAAAAAAGAAGGTTGGAACCCACATTATGGAGGACCTTAACTACCAGACTGAAGAGTTTATATTTTATGGTAGAGACACTAGACACTAGAATCCTAGACACATTTAAGATTTTTTAACAGGGGAATGCCTTAGGAAGATTATTTTGGCAGCTAAATAAAGAATGGATTAGATAGGGGAAAGATTGGAAGTAAGGAGATCAGCTAAGAGTCTCCTACATTGTATAGGTGAGTGGTGATGAAGGCTTGAACTAGGTCATCACTGAGCATTTTGTCCTATTTCTCCACCTTCATCACTTTATCATTCTCTCTCTTTGTAATGAACTCTGGTGTTAGACACAGATCCCCTGGGCTTTTGATTGCATGAAAAATTGTGCTACATAAAAAATCTCTGTCATCTTTAGTAATGTGGAAATCCTGTCGTATACTTTATAAATAAGTTAGATATGAAGATGATTTGAGATTATGGAATTACTGGAAAAATATCAGTGAGAGTAAATTAAAGAAATCTTCATTAACCATCTAAACCCTGTCTTTGGTGACTGTTTGAAGCCATTAAGCTAGAGCATATTAATGAGATCAGGGTCACTAGTTAGGTTCCCATAAAGATCATTTCTGCTCTTTGCCTTAGCTGTAAGCAATATCTCTGACCCAAGTAAATCATTTCATAAATGGTATTTGATGAATATTAAAAAAATGTGACTATCATCATTATAGAAAAACAAAATTTGGCATGTTTTAACCTTAATGGTCAGAAATGTTATCTTTATCATCTTTGTTGAGTACTGTGAAAATAGGGCTACTTCCTTCTTTTCCTAAGTTAATAAGCTATCCTTTAGAAGTTTACTTGATGAAACTTACTACAGTGGAACATGTACTGTATTTAGTATGCCAGGACCTGAGTTCAAATCTCTGCTGTCCCATTTAGTATGTGTGTCACTTTGGATAAATTATTTCACTTCTCTGGGCCTCAATTTCCTTATCTGTAAAATTGAGGATTAAACTGGATAGCCTCGGCAGTCTTTTCAAGCTGCAAATCTAGCGTTTTATAAACCTGTAAATTATAATGTGTTGGAAATGGCATATTATAAGTCATTGTGCCCATGTATTATTCTACAGGTAGTACACATTCGGTAAATGTACATAGAATGTTAGAGTTTGGGATTTCTAAATGTAGTTCAACTCTTATCTGAAACAAGAATGAATGTCCTGTCCAGTATCCTTGACTATTCTAGGCCCTGAGTAATTAGCTCTGTTAAATTGGAGAACTGATTTGTCCATTCATTTTCTGGAAAAGTCTTAACTTTTAGAAAGTTTTCCATATATATAGCTGGAATCCACATCCTTATAACTTTGAAACCATCATTTATATGGCAACCCTTAAACTATTTGAAGACAATAGTCATACTTCATTAAAGTTTTCTCTTTTTAGGCTCAGTATCTCCAGTTCTCATTATGAAGCCTGAAAAAAACCCAAAATTTTTTGTGACCAAAGTAGCAGTACAATATTTTTTTCTATAACGATTGTGTTACTTATATAGGAAAATCAGTTAACTATGTTGTAGTTGGTGGAGCATGTTATTGGTGTTATAAATGGACTGCCAATGTCAGTACTGCATCCTTTCATGCTTACTATAAAATTACATATTCCTGATAAATTTAGCGTAACTTACATAAAATTACTTCTAATTATATAATTATTAATAAATAATAAATTACTTTATTAATGATTTTTAATTTAAATGAATATTATTAAACTTATTAAAGTTTGCCATTAGGTTAGCTATCTAGCCTCTGTTAGTACATCGAGGTTAACAGTTAAATCTCCATCTGATAAGTATTTTGATTAAATAGAATGTAAGCTCTTTGACCACAGGATCTAGTTTGTATTTATCTTGGTATCTCTTACACCTGGCACATGGTGTCTTACACATAGTAGACATTTGATGATATTTGTTTGCCAAAATAGGACATAGAATTTTAGAGCTAAAAGAAAAGAACTTAGAAGCCATCAGAGCCAAGCCTCTCATTTTACACATGAGCAAACTGAGATTCAGAGTTAACTTAGATCTTGCTTCTGAACACATGATGGTCCTGTACTATCCTGAAAGTGGTATTAGGCCTCTAAAGATGTCTAGCCTGCCTAGAAGGAAAGTGAAGCTTCTTCATTTAGCAAGGTGTGGCTCCATATGTTAACAGGAAAATTCTTTTCTTGGCTACTTGTTTAACAAACGTAGACCAAATAAGAGATCATGTGCAAAAAAAGGCACGGTTTTATCTCTTTACCTAAAAAACAAAGCAAAACAAAACCAAACCCTAAGCAGTCATCTGTGCAAGAGATTTGTTTGTTTGTATGTGATCTATTTCAGAAGTTTCATCTGGACTTTTCCCCTTAGAATTCTCATTCTTAGAATTCTCACCCACTTTGGACCCCTACACCTTTGTTCTATACTCACTCCATCACAGGTGACCTGTTGGGACTGATAGGGGTTTTCAGTTTTATGTAGTATTTCCATTTGAATTGCTTTTTTTCCCATTCCATACAAGTCTTTATGCAATAAGCAAAGGAGGATTGCATAAATACTTCATGTATGTTCTCATAAAACATCTTTTAGAGAAGCGTGGCACTTAAGTAGCCACATCTTATATACCAAGTATTTTCCATTTTTTTTTTCGTTTTACCAGTATTCAAACTGAATCTTTTACTAGGCTGTTTGATTAAAAGTACCAAACCCTATGAACTGAAGTGTGACATTGTGTTGCCTATTAGGGATAAAAATTGTTAACCCGTTAATGTGGTCTAAGTAAATGTTCTCTTTTTTAATATCTATGTAGTCGTCCTCGCCATCCTCATCCCAGCCTCATTCTAGCCACTGCAGAACGAAGGCCTCACCATTGTGTCACCATGCATCCCTGCCCTGGGTCAAACGTAACCATGTAGGTCCAGCAAAGGCTACCAGCCCATCTCTCCGTCTTCGTCGCTGGCGGCCCTTCTTACGCCTGCCGTCTGTGGGGCTTCATTCTGTTGTAAGTGTAGTCACTCTTCCAACTCTTCTTCCCGTGACCAGGACAGTCCATTGCCACTTAAGCTCCTTCAGTCTTCAAGATGCTTTTCTCTTGGTTTTCTTAACCATTAGCTTCCCCTTCCCCACACAAGATTGCAAGCATACATCTGTTTATGCTTTGCTGTCTAGCTTGACTTTTGTGCCATCATCTTGGTGAGCATCCATCTTTCCACTCCATGGCCTGCCAATATCTTTTGAAAAGTATTGATCGACATTCATGATATTCAGGTTTCTGTAAGCTCTCGAAAGTCAATCTATATTCTTCTGCACCTCATCTTTCTGGTTTCTTTTAGTTGACACTGATCAACAAATGCTTTGCGGCTTCTAAGTTCTTTGCCATCAGTAACTTTGTTTTTATTTTTTCATGTTATTGAACATGACTTTAGTCTTCTGCCATGCTCATCCTGGGGGTCACTTTACTTATTCTGTCCTCAGTCTGAATCCTTCATGGTGTAGGGTGTTTTCATCTAAGGTATTATTCCCTGAGGTGCCTCAGGTACTTGGTTTAATCTTTATCTGATATTCCCTTTCTGTTTAGTTTCTAAAGATCTTATCCAGGTTGGAGGTGAAGATGTTCTTCTTGTTAAATGTTCCCACATTTCAATCATTTCCTCTTTCTTAGGCTATTAATGGCATAAAATTGTTTAAAAAACTGTTTATTCCTGCACTCTGAGGGAAAGTGATATGTCTATTGAAATAAGATAGGAAAATTGAACGAGCATAATGTCTGCCCTTCACCATTGGCTTTCTGCATGGCTGGACCCTCTTTTGAAACTTATTTCTCAAGTTTTGATTTATGTTGCTATGTTATTTGTAGAAATTGTCACAAGTAAACATATAAATGATGATTACTAGAAGTAAACATAGGGAGAATTTAGGTATTAATATACTTAGCCTAGGACTTAAAAAATGAATGAAAAGTTAGTGCCAAACTTCTTTCCCCTGAGACAGTTGAGTGGAGTCTGGGTACTTTCTGGCATGTGTCACCAAAGCAGCCATGCAGTAGTAGAATTTGCCATAAACATACAGATACCCATCTTTGTCTAATGACCTGTTGTTGGAATAGTTGTCAGGGACTGAAACAGAGTTCTGTTTTTACAAACAAGAACTAGGCAACACGTTGTAGATTTAATGCTAAATGTAAGTCAAGTTCAGTATGTAGTGTGCTTGGACAATCCCTAAACCAAAATGCAAGTTTAAAATTTGGGACCACTGCTTTATATGATGTTGGATTTATTTTCCATCTTACTTATACTAATTGAGATCTTATTTTCTCATAAAATTAATTTGAATTTTAAATTTCCATGAGCATCTTTCATTGCATATTTGCCTTATTTTTGTTTTTGCTTAAATGTGTTTAACATTTATTTGTCACTTTTTTTAGAATAAGTAGAAATTCATTGTATGTCGTCAGAGAAGTTGCATAAAGAATATGCTTTTAAAAAAAGACAAATTGGCATAGTCACTTATTGGCGTTTAAGCTATACATAGTTACGACCGTTTTTTTGAAACTGGTCATTTTTGAGAAGTATTAATATACCTTTTGCTTATTGGGTTTTCACTTTTATTTTGATATAGTGAAAAGTTTCAGTTACATCAAATGAGATATTTGTAAAAAGCCTTGGCAAATAGTAGGTACTTAATAAGTGTTTATACTTATGGTTTTTTTTCCTCTTCAAAATAATTATAATATTGTTCAAATTGAGTTTGGCCAGCTAGGGAGGATTATGATAGGTATTCAGGCTTTGCTTTTTCACATCTCCATTGTGTTTAAACTTTATTATCGTTTAGAATATGTTAGAAGATGTTTTGTTGGTCTTGGAAGGTTTTGCTTTCATTTTTGAAAATTTTAGGCCAGCACTTATTGGAATACTGAAGCCAAAGCTAAGTTTGAGAGAGATTTTTTGTGTGTGAGGCAGTTTTTCCAATTTCTTAGTTTTGATGCCTTAAATGACAACATAAAAATACTCTAAATGCACACCTTCAAGAATGAGAAGAATAAATTGGGTGTTGGGGGAGTAATTTTCTTAAATGAATCAAGAAAAGTTTTAAATTTTGGTAGCCTTTTTTTTCCCCTCAGTCAGCAGTTAGTAGCCAGCTCTGCGTGTTTGTTGGCAAGGAGCATTATGGTAACAGATTCAGTGTCAACACAGTAATATCCTTTCATGAAAAAGTTGCTCATTTGACTATTCTGATTATATCGCTAGAGTAGTGTGAATCCTAAGATTTGGTTTTAAAATTTGAACTCATTTTTTAAGTTCAAATGCTGTTAACAAGTAGTTAAGGAAATCTTGGCCTGGAAGTAAGGAAACCAGACTTTCACTAATACGTTGGGTTACTTGGGGGGAATTTTCCCCTTTTGTACCACAGTTTTGTGATTCATAAAGTGGGGATGGTAGGAGGGAGAGTCATAGGATAATAGATTTAGAGTTGGAAAGAACCTGAGCGGTCAGATGATTTATTAAACTAAGATTCATTTTGATTTCTCATAAGCTTTTTTTTAAACCAATAATGTAGGCAATCCAATAGACATCCTTTTTTTTTTTAAATGTATACTATTTTTTACTATAGAGCTAACTGTAGCTTTTGAGGTATGAAATTAGCAGTAGGCACTTAATAAATGTTTATTCAGCTTTCCTTTTTCCTTAAAATTCCTAGTTTCATGGTATGCTTACCACTGAGAAATTTAAATGGTATTCTCTTAACATATTCTTATATCATTATGGAGACAGTGAGAAAAGTAATATATATGTTTCCCAAAGTGTTGAGTTCTGTGAAAAACGGTGCAGGATAATTTTTTGCGTGTTGCAAAGATGTGATAATATTACCTGTAATTTTATACTTCTGTCCCAAAGTGACTATTTAGTACAACTTTTTAAAGTTATAAGTGAACTTTGTCATGGCTAAATACAGTCTTTAAACCCAAGATGTCTTAAATTGTATAAAATATATTTTTGTCCATGTTTTGAATATTTTTTTCTTTTTTGTATTCAGTATGTCTTTAATAGCAAAAATAATAGCTGTAGTTCATAGTTTTGGTTAATAATAATTATCAGGCCTAAGTTGATAGTTATAGTAGAAACTACTAGCCTAATAATAATTAATTGATTTTAAATATAACTATTTTAATTTCTAAGGTAGACTGAAGATTAGTGATGTAAATTTAAATAGAGTGGGAGAATCATTTATTATAGTTTTATTCTCAGATTTGCCATTATTGATTTAGTATACAAATTTATCTAGTAGACCAAGTGAACAGCACGTTACTGGTGTACTGGGATTGAGTCTGCTCTTGGCCTTCCCTAAATAGCCCACAGTAGCCACAGTAATAGCAATAGTAGTGACACAAATAAAATGCGTGGAGATTTATTTACAGAGTGTTTTTTTCACAGTACCCTTAGGAGTCAAATAGTGTAGATAGCTCTATTTTACAAGAAATTTAGGCTTTTCTCCTGTACCTGTTTGTTCTCTTACTTCTTGGATCTTGGATGACCTGCCGAGAGAATTCCTTTTCTCCCTTTGATACTGGTAGTTTTCTGTTAAGATGTTCAAGAAGCGAAACTTTAGTGTGTTTAAGGGAAAACGTAATTTGGTTTTATAGGTTACTTGAAATTTTTTTCTAAAAAAGTCTTTACAAACGATTTCACGTTACTACTTTTGTATAAAAATTCCAAATTAAAAAAAAACCCAACATCCAACATCTAAATTCCTAGCACTGATTTCTTTCCTAGAGAAAACCAAAGGGGCACTTTTGTTCCAGGGGGCAGTTTGTCCTTAATAAAAGACCACATGAGAAAAAGGATACATGTTGGAGAAGTATGCCTTTATTACAGTTACCACTTGCAAAGATGGATGGACACAATGAAATTAAGTAAAGAGATGCTCTTTCCGTGTCTAGATTAAGGCTTTGAGTTCTGGTACCACCTAAATACTGTGTTTTATGTCATTAAATATATATTTTTTCATATTGATGTTTAGTTTGTTTAAATTATGTAACTACTAATGCACATAATATGTATTTTTCCTCTTATTTCAGGCACCAAGTATAGATGAAAAAGTAGATCTGCATTTTATTGCATTAGTTCATGTAGATGGGCATCTCTATGAATTAGGTAAGAATTCCTTTTTATCTTGGTAAGGGAAAGGGGAAAAGGAGTTAAAATCTCTACATTCCTGAGAGTTGTTTTTATTGAAGTTGATATTTATTCATTGTTTATTTCAGTTCATTAATTGACCCCTAATGTTGCCATTGTGCCAGCTAAATTTTCCTTTTAAGATTTTTTTTTTATCAACCAGGAAAAAATAGAATTGTTTTAAGTCTAAGAAACTTAATTCAAGGATGTCAGCACCACCTTTGTACTGTAGCAGATCAGGAAACAAAACACCATTACCGGAAATAGCTATGAATCATTGTAAAACTTGGATTAAAGTATTTAGTAAGTTACCATCTCTCTCTGGACATACTGGTTTAATCTCAACCAGTGATGATCCCAAGACTTTATCAGAAAGATGACTGAAGGAAACAAATTTTAAAATAGAACTTTATATTTATAATGATGATTTCATGTATGGCAATGTCCACAGTTAGCTAGCCATTGGCCTTTTATGTATGGTGTCATCATATGGTATGGGTTTTGTCAGGATCTCATTTTTTCCCCTAGATTTTCAGGTGCCTGAGGTCAAAGTAGCCATCCTTAATTACAGTCATATTCTTTTCCTTTATCTGAATTCACATTCTCATCCAATCAGATGTGCTGCAATAGGGCTATTCTGTTTAAATAAATCCATTTAAAGAGTCTGAGACTATATAGACATTTTATTTTGATCCAGTAGAAAAAAATGCCTGTTAAAGCAGAGGTCATTTCATTTTTTCTTTGTAGCCCCAATGCTTAACATGGCAGTTAATGTTTGTTGAACTGACTTGCTTCAGTTCAGTAGGATAAGTACTTACTGGGAGTGTTTTACTTTCTTTTTTATAGTATTCATTGAGGTACTACTTTTATTTTCTGTAAGTATCCTTCGAAACTTAGAAAGATGGGGCTTATGACTCACATGTAACAATGGAAAGAGATGCCTCATGCTTAAAAAGAGGTCTTAAGAGAAGCAACAGAAGAGTATCTTTCTCAGTGAGGAGTATATGAACCTGAGGCTAGAAGCAAAGAGCGCATTTGAGTGAGCTAAAAGGAGAAAGAAGCAAATGATAGTTTTATGATGCTGTATTGTAGAATGCCTAGTCAGAAAGAAGCTGCAGATGATACAGAAGAGCAAAGCACCTCCTATGTGCAGAACATTGGGATTTCTTAATATATATTATACAATTGGCAAGATTGATTTTTATCTACAACTGTCTCAGTGTTTTTCTGCAAGTTTCATTCTTTTTTAGAAACAAGAGCATCTCATAAATTCTTGATTTGGCTTACTGATAATTTCATCTCTGAGCAGTTTGTTTTAAAGCTTTAAATTTACTTTAAATCAGTTTAATTCTTAGCAAGAAGAAAGAATTGATTGGTGAAGTAGAAGTGATGGGAATCTTGGGAAAAGGGGCTATGCTATTTTAGACTTCACGATTGCCAAAGTTCTTCTGCCATAATCAGAACCACAGCCTAAGCTAGCATATTTCCAAAGGCCAGGGGGAAAAAAGATTCTAATAGTATAATTAATAAGTATGATGTTGGAGAAGAAAAAGAGGAAACACCTAAAGAAACAAATTTGGTTACAGGGAGACCTCTCTGATTAGCACAAGATCTCTCTTGAATATCAAAGGAAGATCATAAAATAAGGGGACAAATACAAAAGAGTAATATGAACCTGCAGTAATAATGTCCGGAAAGCTTCACCTCAGAATGAAATCATACTCATGAAAAATCCTAAGAATGATAGCTATTTCAACTAGTTTGTAAGCTTGAGTCCATATCTTATCTTTATTTTCCTCCTCAGTGTCTCCCAGTCATAGTAGGCAGGCCGTAAATGTTTGTTGAAGTTGAATTGAGTAAAGGACTTTTTAGGATGTTTAAGTTAAGCAAAAAAGGCAGTAGGGAATAAACTCATTGCTTAGAGTAGATGGTATGGTGTAGCATCATTAACAGTGACAGAGTAGAATTCCTAACTACTGAGTTAGAGAAAGCAGGGGGACAGTCTTCTGTTTTGTTTTTTCATCATGGAGGGGTATGATCTTCAATTGGAAAGGTGAAACAGCCGTGGCAGATATCCACGAATGTAAAGGGATAGACAGAGCACCTAGTTCTTTGATTTTTGGTCTCTTACCCCTCGTAGCATTGCAGGATACAGAAAGAATTTGTAAATGTGATTGTGGAACCATTATCAGCAAAAGAATCTGAAGAATAGGACAGATTCCAGAAGACAGGAAATAGACAGAGGTCCTGATTGTCAAAAAGGAGAAAAGAACAGAATCCAGAAAGGAGAGGTTACTGGTAAATTTCTAGAGTCAGGTGTATCCCAGACAAAATCAGCTCTTTCTTCCCTCTTAGCTCATCTCCACCTTCAGAATATGGACAGAGCTACCTTTTTTGAATTCCCCTCTTAGCTGGCCAGAGGAGCATGACTTTTCCCTTAGTCAGTATCTCTACTGCTTACCTTTTGCAGCTGTGCTCCATTTAAAACTCACGGTAGACTGAATCCTTCCTGAGACAAGAGTTGTTTCCCAGAAATACGTTAACTGAATTAGTGTGTAAAGACTTGTCTCTGTACAGAGAGATATCTAACAAGTCAAGTCAGCAAGGATTTAGTAAATGCTTACTATATGCTAGGCTCCATGCTTAGCAGTGGAGATAGAAAAAAGTCAAGAAGCAGTCCCTAACCTCAAGGAATTGGCAGTCTAATGAGGGAGACAGCATGCAGACATCTGTATACAAACAAGATAAACTGAAGATAATCAGAGGGAGAACTCTAGCATTAAGCAGGATTGGGAGAGACTTCTTATAGAAGGTAAGATTTTGGTTGAGACATGAAGGAAGCTGTGAGAGAGATGGTTGGGAGCCCCTACAGTTTAGTGGATAAGGAGGGTGACATGGTCAGACCTGAACTTCAAGAAGATTTCTTTGATTTAGGTTAGACTTGTGGAGAAAGGCATGAATCAGGGTGACTAACCACCAGGCTTTTGAAATAATCTAAGTCTGATGGCAGTTGTCATAAGGGAGAAGGGGGTGTTAAGGAAAGGTGTTATAAAGATAGAATCGACAGGACTTGGCAGCAGATCGGATATAGGGGGAGGGGACAGGGAGAATGAGGAGTCAAGGATGAAGCCTGGATGGCTGAGCAAGTTAGGAAGAGTGGAAGGTTTGAGGGGAAAGATAATGAGTTCAGTTCTGGAGAGGTTGAGTTTGAGATGTCTGTGGACATCCTTGAGGAACTTACATTCTAAGATGACTTCCCCTATTAGAATTAGAGGACAGGGACTGTTTGCCTCAGTATCCTCATCTGGTAAAATGGATATGATAACAAACGCACCTGCTTCCCTGGGTTGTTGAGAGAATTAAATGAGACAATACCTTTTTAAATACTAAGGTAGCATGTGTCCAAGAGACAAATATTATGCATGATGGTAAAATTATTATAATAAAAGTGGTAAGTCATACCCAACTTTATTGGATCTAGGATTCTGCTGATAGTATTTTTCACAAAGGCTCTATATTTCAGAATCAAAATATTGGGATGAGATAATACTGTCAAATAGTTTCCCATATTCTTTTGGCATTGCAGATTAAGATTATCAAAGTCAGTGAAAAGAAATTGAGAATGTAATGAGTCTTCTTTTTGGGGGGAGACCAACATTATTTTGTATTTTCTGTCTTTTTGTTCTAGATTTTAAAGTAGGAGAAAAAGATCATTCCATATGGGTTGTTAATATAATAAAGCTTTTCATAAGTTAAAAAAAACTTGACGTAGGATATTTTGCAGAGTTTAAAGTATATTGTGGTATATGATATTAGAGAAGACAAGGAAAAAACAAGTTAAATGTAGAAAATGCAAGCAATAAAGCACTTCCTATTTAATTTATGAGAAATGATCCATCTTACGGATTTTGCAAATGTTAACAATTCATTTTTAGTAACTGAGTTAGAGAATGTGTGGTTTTACCATGCAATGTGTGGTGATACCATGGAAAGTAATTTGAAGAATTCTGACATTAAAATACAAAATCACATTTAAGTATGTATGGATAAAATGAAATTATCAGTATTGTACCAAAATTGAGAAACTGAAAGTTTGATAACTATAATTTGCAAAACTTGGTCTTCGCACAATATAGATTTTTATGAGAATTGGAATATTTCTATTCTGATGTGTTTGTATGTCTATTAATCATCAGAAATATACATTTATGTATGTATGCATATATGTGAGGCATTCAGGGTTAAGTGATTTGTCTAGCTATTAAGCATCAGTCTGAGGTTGGTTTTGAACTCAGGTTCTCCTGACTCTGGGGCTGGTGCTCTATCCACTGTGCCACCTAGCTGCACCAGTACTTTTCTTTAAAAAATAAGTACCAAAGGTCTTAAAATATGCTTGTATGTTACATTTCAAAAATCTCCTTTATCAGCCATATTTAAAAACTGTTTAAAATCACATGAAATTCATAAATATATTCATTTTTACATAAAGAAATTGAATTTGTCACTGATTAATAAAAACTTTGAATTCAGTAAAGATAATGAGAGCTTAGGTCTGACCAAGACAATCTGAGTCACCATTTAGTGTGCTAATTTATATGAATTTTGTCTTAACATCATAATTAGTATGATCCAAAAGTGAAACATTGGCTCTTTCACACAGTGAACGTTGATTATGCACGACTCTTCTGCAATACAAAGCAGAAAAAGAACAGGTTCTTGCCTCTGAGTTTAAATACCAGTGGTAGATAATGACACAAACATGAATAACTAAAAATTATTTTGAACTGTGTGTATAGGAGAGAGACAAAGTGTTATGATAGATTGGAGGGAGAAGGTTCTATTCAGGGAATTCAGATTTTTTTGTCATATATTCTTAGCTTTTAAAACAACATTCTATCCCTCCCCCAAAACAAATTCATAAGTCTCTTATGATTAGTAAAAATTTCTGTTAAAACCTTTCCTAAAAGTGAATTTATCATCTTAATACTCTTTTAAGACTATGCATACTATATATGTATGTCTATACATATATGTGTATGAACATACACATACTGGACTGGTGATTTCACTGGTTTAGGGCCCTCCCAGGAAGGAAGCACCAGTTAGTGCAGGTCATCACCAGCTGTCCAAGATTTAGTCTGAGTTTGCTAGGGGCACTGTTTGGATTACATAGCCAGTTTGTGTCAAAACCAAGATTTGAACCCAAGCAGGTCTTATCTGATACTAAGACACCATAGCATCCTTTTGACTACATGCATACATATATAAACATATATGCATACTATGCACCTCTCATATGCCTGTGAGAAGCACAGCCTAGAGGAGAGACAGCTGGCTGCAAAGGCCTGTGTGCAAATCATGCCTCTGAGGTAAACCCTGATTGTTAATTGATGGGCACGTCACTTACCCTTTCAGTGCCCAGGGCATCTCTCTTAACACTAAATTGCCAAGAGGTTGCCATCTGTGTTAGTAGAGGGAATTTCTTTGCTTGAAATCATCTGTGCAGATGAAATTACAGGTCCAGTAAAAACAAAACCAAAAAACAAAAGCCTCACAAGAATGATCTTGAATATTAAGATATTTGGGTGTAACTTGAACCCTTAGTAGCTACTAGAAGTTTTCTTCCCAGCTGTAGTTTTTTCTTTCATTCTGTTGGTCATTATTCATTATCTCTGCCAGTGCTACATTTCACTGGACCAGATGATTGAGAATTAATTGTTTGTACACTTTTGGTTAAGAGCTAGTAGGTTTGGGGTTTACTTTCTCTGTTTTATATCTTAGACACAGTACTCAGAGACTATACTAATACTTTCGAGACATAATAAATATTTTTATTTGGATGAGTTTAAAGTAAAGACCATTAAGTTCTCATTTGTCTTACTCTGGTTGGAGGTAACCTGAGGTTCCTGGAGTTTAGATCAGTGAAGCCTAAGCTCTAGTTGGTATTTTGTAGCTGGAACGGTTCAAGTGTGGGCTTGACAGTGGTCTGCTTACATGTTTGAACACCGGCCTAACTTCATATCAGTTCAGTACCACAAGGGTGGCCACCAGGTGATGAATCTTCTTGGCCACACCAGTTTGTAAAGAAGTATGGGAGGGTGGCAGACTGCATCAGGGGAGACAGTGAGTGTCTCCCATGATGAAAGTTGGGTTCTTTTGAGGTACTGAAGTAATGTTTTCTTAATGGGGGCATTTTTTGGCCTTCTGTATAATAACAATGTGCATAAACATAATACTAATAATGAATATAACAACTTTTACTAGACAAACATTTTTTGCTACAAAGTATTTCTTTTCCAAATAGTTTGATTATTTTTTCTAACAAATTATATTTTAACTAATTGTTAACTCTTAAATATGGAAGGAAAATTAATAATTGTAAATGAAAAAATATGATATTCAAAATTTCTCTTAGTTTTATTATTTTAACTGTGCAGAATAAACTTTGGTATTACGCATTGTCTACAATTGTCTAGTTGTCTATAATTGAAGAAAATAGGAGTTCAATGTTGATCACTTTTTTTCCCAGACGGGCGCAAACCGTTTCCAATTAACCATGGGAAAACGAGTGATGATACTTTATTAGAGGTAAGAAGACATTTTTAATTGACTTTAAATCAAATGAACTTGAGAAAGACATCTACTTTTGTAGCTTTCTTGTTCTGTCATGCTCTCAGGACCTTACTATTTTTTGAAACCCTGGCAAAAAAATGAAATTGCCACTTGGTTTGTAGGTCCCCAAATGGGGTAAAAATGTAAAATTTGATTGAGGGGAAATAAATAATCTGTAAGCTTTATTTTAATGATAAATTTGGAGACTTGGGTAGCCAAGAAACCCAACTGCGTTTTTAAACATTTTTATATTTGGCAAATGATAAAACTATCAAGCTAAACATGAAGACACATTGTAGGTGTGAGTATGCTGCAACATATTAGCAAGAAAGAATTGTACCCCAGGGGTGATATAAATGATGTTATCAGAGATATATAATTTAGAGGGGATGTAGATTGGTTGTGTGTCAAGAGCAACAGATAACAACAGATGGATAGCTCATGTACTTCCACTGATAGCTGTGTGATTTGGGGAAGTTTCAAGCATGTTGGGTTGAGATTGGAGAATTCAGGAGTGGAAACAGACAAGAGTTTTACAGGAGGAGGATTCAATAGGTGCTGTTTGCACCAGTTAAGAAAGTGCCTGTGTGATGGGAACGCTGATCCACTTCAGTATGGTGTCAAATAGATCACCAGCCATTGCAATGTTCTGAAGTCATTTTTCAATTTTTTTTTACATTAAAAAAAACAGAATGAACATTTATTGAATGTCCATACTTGATACAGAGTGAGATGTAAAAATGAATGACAGTCTTGTCTACTATTTAAGCCAGAGCCTTGAGGAGCCTTTAGGTTGGCATTTTCTAAATATCTGCCTAAGGTTCAATCTACTGTTTTACGTGATACACTCAATGTTAAGGCAGGCACATCATCACAAGTTTTAGATTGCAATCTTTTAGACAAAGTGTTGATGATTTTTTAGACCTTTTAGGTAACAAAATTTATAGTTTTCTTTCAGGCCTTGGTAATTTTTTTTAGTTGCCACGAAGGTCCAAGGGAAAATTATGAAAGTAAGCAAAATTTGTCTTTTTTTGAATTGCTGCCTTTTTTCCCCAAGTCCTTCCACTACCTGCCTCTTCTCTAATCTTTAGATACTCTGTGCCCTCATAACCTCTGGGCCTTTGACTCTTGGGTATTGTCTCTTCTACCCACCTCTATCTCCTATTCCATCCTTCCCCTCTTCTTTTCTCCTCCCTTATTCAGTGTTCCTCCAAAGTTTATATTGCTTATCTGGATGTGGATAGATTGCTACTGATTATTAGATTAAAGTAAAGTAATTCACACTAAAGTATACCTTCTCATATACCACTCACATTTTTAAAGGGGAATGTATTAATCCACATGAGTTTCTGATTGGTAGAATGTATTGTAGGAAACATTTTAGAACAGAGACCTTACTTGATCCAGCATAGCCTTCTTTCTCCAAACCCACTGTCCCCCCTCCTCCCACAAACACACACCCCTCCACTCTACAGTTAACTTAATCAGCCAGTGTACATGGAATTAACCTTGAAGTACTGTAGCATCCAAGCCTCTCATCTTCAGGTCTTTGGGGATCAGAAAAACAGAGCACAAGAATATTGGAATCTAGGAGACATGAATCCATAAATAAAGCAGGATTTATGCCATTTTTTTCAACTGTTACTACAGTAATTGAAAGTATTTAGTACTACATTAAAAAAAGATAGTATAATTGCTTTAGAATAAGTAGCCTAAGATAGCAGTTCTTAAATTTTTTTCATCTGTGGACCACTGAGTCAAAGATGTTGGGGATTGCTTGCACCAATTATGGGAAAATCTTAATTCGCCAGAATTAAGAGGAAGAAAAACTGCTTTTTAGGAGGTGCCAGTGAGGAGTTTTTGTTTGTTTCAGGAACAATGGAGAGAATCCAGACCTGTGATTCCATCTATGTTGGGAACTCTTAATATGAATACGCCCTCCACCAATACAGATTAGTATCTCTGTGACTTACTGTCTTAGATAGTTGATGGAAGCTCTTTGATGTCAGGACTTGTCCACGGTCACACAGCTAATATGGGCCTGAGTCAGAATTTGAACCCAGGTCCTTTGGACACTAGGGCTGACGTATTCATTGTACTGAACTGCCTCTCATCAAGTGAGGAATAGTATATGTGAATTTTTGCAGTGAGAACATAAATGATTGACATTGTTATAAATATTAGATTCTTAAAAGCTCTACTCACAAGTTTAACCCATTGGTATGCTGGTACATATTTAACAACTTGCCCTCCCAAAAAATGTATGCACAACACACTTTTAAAGTTTATCTTCGTTATTAATATTTTCTCCATTCTTTTCTTGTCTTGACAATCAACAAAAACAAGTAAATTAATCCTTGATTTTTTTTAAATATATGATTTACTTATTTTTCAGTTCTTCACATTCACTTCCACAAGAATTTGAATTCAAAAATTTCTCCCCATCTCTCCCCACCCCCCACCCCAGGACAGCATGTCCCCATCTTCCCCTTCCTCCCGTCTGTCTTCCCTTCTATTACCCATCCTTCTTCCATCCCCCTTCCCCTCTATTTTCTTGTAGGGCAAAATAGATTTCTGTACTCCATTGCCTGTATAGCTTAATTTCCAGTTACATGCTGAAACAATTTTTAACATGCCTTCTTAAAGCTTTGAGTTTCATATTCTCTCCCTCCCTCCCTATGCACCCTCATTGAGAAAACAAACAATTCAGTATAGGTCATACATGTGTAACAGTGCACAGCACTTCCATAATAGTTATGTTGTAAAAGGTTAACCACATTTCCCTCTGTCCTATCCTGCCCTTCATTTATTCCACTCTCTCCCTTGACCTGTCCTTCCACAGTAGTGTTTGCTTCTGATTATCCCTTTCCCCAATTTTCTGTCCCTTCTATTATCTTCCCTCCTGTCCCCTTCCCCCTTGCCTTCCTGCAGGGTGAAATAGATTTCTGTATCCAACTGAGTGTGTGTTGTTGCCTCCTTAAGCCTAATCTCATGAGAGTAAGGCTCAATTATTTCCTTTCATCTCCCCCCTCTTCCCCTCCATTGTAAAAGCTCTTTCTTCCCTCTTATGTGAGATGACTTGCTACATACTTCCTTTCTCTTACTCCTAGTATGTTCCATTCAACAGTAAATTTTATTTTTTTTAGGTATTCTCCCTTCCTATTCATCTCACCCTGTGCCTTCTATTTGTTGTGTATGTGTGTGTGTCTCTATATATCTATATATATAGATATATACACACACATATATATACACACATATATACATGCATACACCCATATACATATACATACCTATACATATATAATATGCACATAAATACCTACCCATACACACCTACATATACATACACACACACACACACACACACACACATACACACATATATATATATATGTATTCCCTCTAACTACCCTAATACTGAAAAAGGTCACATGAGTTACAAATAACATCTTTCCATGTAGGAATGTAAACAGTTCAACTTCAGTGAGTTCCTTAAGGCTTCTCTTTCCTGTTTACCTTTTCATGTTTCTCTTGATTCTTGTATTTGAAAGTCAGATTTTCTATTCAGCTCTAGTCTTTTCAACAAGAATGCTTGGAAGTCCTCTATTTCATTGAAATTCCATTTTTTCCCCTGAAGTATTAATTATACTCAGTTTTGCTGGGTCTTGATTTTTAACATTTGTCAGTTTCTTAAGTATAAATGAAATATAAATTCTGAAATATAAACACTGAAAACAGTGACAGCTGGTTTTAGTAAGTTCCAGCATAACCTAGTTTAAAGGATTTTTTGGTAACTTAAGACCTGAAAATACAGTTTCCCATCAGCATCAGAGGAATGAGTTACAGCTCTTAAAAGAAATGAAGAGGTGTTAAAGTTGGGCAGAAATAGGAACTGGACTTTCTAGGAATGTGCTGCAGTTAGGGGTTTACTGGTAATGTTACCATTCACTCTCAAAGATTATTAACCTAGTTCCTTCTCCATTATGATCACCCATTCAGCCCATTTATTGTGCTAGTATATAAGCTAAGTAAAGTAACGTCTGGATTCTGAATGTAAGTTACAACATACTATCAGGCTAAATCAGGAGAGCTGGTTAAACATCAGAGGTTCTGCTTGCTTGGTCTTGCTCCTTGATGGTGCTCCTGGCTCCCCTCATGAAGCAGCTTCTGTTTGGAAGCTCCTTTTCTTTTTTAACTGCTGTAGTAACTCTGTGGAGCTGTGGAAGTATAGAAATAAGTCAATTTTGAGTCTGATTTTTTAGGATAACAACAGTCTGCTGTGTATAATTTGTGTAAATTAGAATAACAATTATGTGTTTACTTAGCAGCTGTCTTTGTTAGTGAAAATGGTTTTGTTTATGAACTGAGATATTATATCTTTATGTCTTTTGTTTATAGGATGCTATAGAAGTGTGCAAGAAGTTCATGGAACGAGACCCAGAAGAATTAAGATTTAATGCAATTGCTCTTTCCGCAGCATAACTTATACATAGTGGAAACACCAGTACTGTATTATTTGTAACAAAAATAAAATTCCTCTTGCCATACGCCAGTACTCACAAATTTTGATATTTTCATGATGATATTGATGATACTGACCAATAATAGTTTATGTGGATTAAACTTTGAATTAATCTGTGTTTTGTGTCTTTGTTCTCTTATAAGGTATGGAAGATCACCTGTCCTACTTTTAAAAAATAAAATCCAGAGTAACATAAGTGGCCCTCACAGTTGTACTCTCATGTCAGCTAGTTTGTGCAAATACAATATTGGAATTAAATTCAAGGGTACATAATTTCATTGCTGTGGACATCTCCAGTGCTGCAGATTTCGACCCCTTTGTATGCCTTATGAAAGAATAACTTAGTAATCTCATCCTCTCCAATGAGTTCAGTTATCATCTCTGTGCATGTACATCCCCTATCTAAGCTGTCTCCTGAGCTCATTTCTACTTCATCAGTTGCCCATGGAACACTTCCCACTGCATGTTTCATAGGAATCTAAAATCCGTGTCCAAAATGGAACCCATTATCTTCACCTATGTCCCCAAGCTCCACCCCTGCCCTTAACATCTATTTCTATTAAGCTAACCACCATTTTTCCTGACTCCTCCCCTCAGATCTAGTCATTTGTCATATGTCTGTGCTGCCAAACATCTCTTACATCTTTCCCTTTCTTACACGGTCACCTCCTTAATTTAGATGCTTATCCTTTCTTACCTGGAGTATTGTTAATAGCCTCCTGATCTCCCTGCCTCAAATCTCTCTTCTACAATCCATCTTCCACATAGCTGCCAAGGTAATATTCTTAAAAATCTGACCTTGTCATTCTTGCTTCAAAAGCTTCAGTGGGTACCTGTTCTTCTTAGGGTGAAGTACAACCTCCTCTGGCATTAAAGGCCTCTTTAATCTGGCTTCAGTCAACCTTTCCAGACTTAATACACAGTACTCCTTCTTCACACTGTGATCCAGACAGGTTTCTTGTGTACTTCAACATTTCACCCATCTTTGTGCTTTTGCAAAGCAGTTTCTATTTCTGCATACTATCCCTCTTCCATCCTGACTGTTGGAACTCCTAGGTCCCTTTCAAACTTTCACGAAGTGCTACTTACTACATTGCTTGACTCCTCCACTAAGTTGCTAGTATTCTCCTTCCCAATTTACTTTATCTGTTATATTTAATGTGTGTGTGATGGCTTCACCATATAAGCTCTTTCAGGTCAGGAACTTTAAATTTTTTCTTTTGTATCCCTAGCACTTGGCACAGTGTTTGGTACTTAGTAAATGCTTAATGGTTGTTCTTCAGCTGTTTTAAAGTTACAAAGTACTTAAGCTCACAACCATGAGGTAGGCATTGTAAATGTTGCCATCACCCTGGTTTTGCAGTTGAAGAAATAGACTTGGAGAGTTTAAATGCCTTGCTTATTGTTATGTAGGTAGTGAAAGTTGGTAACTTTTTCCAGTTCCTATACTCTTCTCACCATAGCAAATGACCTCACCACTAAAGTAAAAGTGCAGAAGAGGTATGAGGGCAAAATTGCTATGTGCTTCCTAATTGGGGAAAAGTCATTATTGACAGTGGGGTTCAGGAAAGGTGTCCTCAAGGATATCCCATTTGGGATGTGTTTTAAAGGCTAAGTAAGAAGGCATTCAGTAGGTAAAAGGGGACATTCTAGGCAGAGAGTAGTTTCACCAGGGGCATGAAAGCAAGAGAGTTTAAAGGGTATTGAGGTAGCAGTAAAGGGGGCAGTGAGTATCCTCCAGCTAGGCGTGAACACAAAGTGAATGGAAGGGAACTGGTTGAGATAAGAATAAGACAGAATAGATGTAACCACCAGAAGTGGTTGAGTGCATGTCCTCTGGTTCCAAGAACACGTGTTCCTTTTGTTTCACCATTCTGCCGTCTCCTATAGATCTGGAGCTCCAGGAATAGGTCAAGGATAGAGATTTGTGAGTCATCGTGTTATCAAAGCTTTAGGAGTGAATGATATCACCAGGGGTGTCACTAATAAGACAAAAACTCATTTAGCTGATATCTTCCCTCACATAAAGTTATAAAAGACAAATAGTGTTGGAGAAAATGAAAAGAGGCGCATTGCTATGAGGGAACTGTGAAGTGATCCAGCTATTTCAGAAAACTTTGGAATTTTATGTGAAAAGTTGCTAAACTATTCAAACACTTCAACCAAGGACATCGAGTATATATAGGTATTGAGGATACCTAGATACTCTCAGATAATTCAGTTGATGTGGTATGTGTTTTTTCTTTTGATGCTCTCTTTGGTGATGCAAATAACAACCCATCAAGATCTCTCTGTTTTGTGTGATTCACAACCCATCCATGGCCATCCAAACACGTACGCCATACGGGTCCATTCAACATTCTAGAGGTCATCCATCCCCTCACTTCTTCTGACATCACATATATGTATGCACACCATACATGCCAAAATAGGCATAGCACAACTTTGTGGTAATGGGGGGGGCGGGGAACAAATGGCTGGAAGAATGTGGCATTCGTTGAGAAACAGTTGAATAAATTGTGACATTTTGTAATGGAAATACCATTGCAAACTATGGTAAATTATGCGTAGTAATTGAAAATAAATGCTCATTTTATGAAAGGGGGAGATAAGGGACCCATGGGTATAGAATGTTGCATGTGCTGTTGCACAAGTCAGTTTGACTTAACTATTTTTCTTTGTTTGCAAGGTAAGGTCCAATACCTCCCAGCCTCAGTATTCTGTAGGATGGCTTAGGTCTCTCCTTACGGGGTTGTTAAGGATCCAGGATCCAGTCACATGTCATTCAATTCAGTGTTGTTTTCATTTAAATATTGATTAAAAACCTTTTTATTTTTTTTTATAAAGTACTATGCCAAGCACTTAGGGTGAAAAGACAAAAGTGCTCTCAGGATTACAGTTTGTGTGTGAGAATGAAAACATGTAGAGATAATAATCTTGTCATTGAATTGTTTCAGCCATGTCTGACTCTTGGTGGCTCCAATTGGGGTTTTCTTGGCAAAGCTACTGGAGTGGTTTGTCATTTTTATCTTCAGCTCATTTTACGAAAGAGGAATTGAGGCAATTGAGGGTTAAGTGACTTGTCCAGGGTTATAAATATCTAACGTTTATATAGCACTTTAAGGTTTACAAAAATGCTCCACATATATTATCTCATTTGTTTGGGATAAGAAAATACAGGATAGTTTTAGGAAGAAAGGAGCTCTGATAATTGGGGGAAATCAGGAAAGGATTTTTACCAAGGAAGTAGTGTCTGGGTGACTTGAAGGGAGCTAGAGAAGCCGAAGTTATGAGACAGCCTTCCAGACTTGGGGTCTACATGTGTAAAAATATGGAAATGAGATGTCATGTTGAGTTCAGGGAAATGCCAGCAGGACAGTTTGAAGCATGGGATGCATGACAGGGAGGAGTGTGGAATACATCTAGAAATAAAGTTAGAAACCGTATTTTGGGGAGCTTTGTATACCAGACCAAAGAGTTTGATATGGTGGTATAAAATGCTGATTGCCAAAATTCTTTCATCAGGTGATTGGTATGTAGGCTGAAGGGTTGAGTCAGGAAAACAAAAATTTAGTTTTGTTTGTTTGCTTTTTGCTCCTTTTGCAATGCTGACCCTATCATAATGAATGGACTGAAGATATGAACCTGGAGACAAGTCTGGTGGCATTTCAGAACTCTGTTCTTGTCTCTCTGTTCAACATTTTAGTAGATGATTTCAATAAAGCTACACATTCTCCCTTATTATTTGGAAGGGGAGTACTGAAATATGTGATGCTGTATGCTGTATATTTGATGTTATGTACTAAATATGTGAAGCATTTCATCATTTCTTGTAAAACCAGTAATCTAGAAAAGAAGATTGACTTTCTTTGACTTAATTGTAGAGAGATGCCTCTAAGGACTCTATAAAGCCCTAATAGAAACCGTGGTATGTTGTGGTCTGTTTATAATATTTATAGAACATAGTATACCCAGTATCTTCCCACCAGCGTGAGACCATGCCAACCCTTCCATACTGTCTTGCCTCCACTTTGCATCTTTCCTTCATGTATTCTCTTCCCCCATTAGAATAAGCTCTTTTAGAGTAGGGACTATTTTGATTATTGATTTGTGTCTCCAGAGCTTAGCACAGCACCTGGGACATAATAAGAGCTTAATAAACACTTCCTTCGCTTATCCAGTACCATATGATTAGAAGTTATAATCTCTGTTTCTGTGCTTTAAATTTTACACTTGAACATACCTTAAATTAAAACTATTTTAAAGTGTGGTGTGTGGTAGCATTTTGGGTTTGGGGTTTTTGTTTGTTTTACAAAAGTACATTTTTAGCAAAAAAAAATCCATTTAGAAATGATACGTATGCATGTTGAGATTGCACATGTTAGGTAAACTTCCATTGCTAGGACAGTTAGACTATGTATAGATAAAAGCATCACTAGTTTAGTGTTTTTTCTTAAATGACCTTAAAGTTTGGTTATTAGCCATTAAAATTGTTTTTCTGCTGCCTAAGCCTTCAAAACTCTTATAAAAACAAACCATAGAGTATGTTTGATCATTGGTCAGTTAACCCCAAATTCACAAATTGGCTATGCCAGTGAACTCCCCCTGGTGAGTTAGAGGATCTGGGAGCCTGAAGGTTTTCTTTCCTCGTCTCATTTTGCACTCACAGGAAATTACAAAGCCAGCCCATTTCCATAAGGATAAATAGAACTTTGTTTCAATAGGCCCCTTTACTTAATATAATTTGTATTGAGAAAAATGTACATTTAAATCCCATATGCAGGAAGAAAGCATTCAGCAAAGGGGGTAAATGATCTTTTGTGTCTGACCAAGAAGCCATGAAATCTATTCCCTATATTTTTTAGTCAAAGATTGAAATAAAGTCAAAGATCTAATCAAGGATTCCAGGTGAAATAAAACCAATTTGAAGTGTGAACTTTGTATTCGTTACAAGAGATTTTTAAAGCTAATTCAAAAGGAAAATGAATATTAATTATATGTAGCAAATTTTAATCTAAGTGCTTTTCATCTTAGGACAAGATTCTCTGGGAAGTAGTATAGTTAAAAAGAAAGACCTAATCGTCTTAACATTGAATGTTTGCACAGTGCTCTTGGAACAGTACTACCAGTGAAATTATTCATAATAGCTAAGTGTGGAAAATGCTGATTTCCTGATAAGCAGAAAACCAAAATGCTTTCATCCGGTGATTTATATGTAGACAGAAGAGTTGAGTTAGGAAAACAAAAATGTAATTATTCTTTCTGCTCCTTAGCTTTTCGAATGTTGACCCTGTCGTGTTTTCATTGCTGAAAAGCTGTCTGGAAATAGATGACTCCTAAACCAAGGTGCATCGTAATTGTTACTTACTTGAGGTTACCGTCATGGAAGACAGCTAAACTCCCATTGGACATAGTTCAGGGAATGTTGGAGCTCCTCTGCCTCTAAACTGTGGGATATAGATCAAGAATGTTGGAACTAGTGCTTAGAAGTCATTTAGTTCGGTCCCCTCACTTTAGAGATGTGGGAACTGAGGGTCACAGAGGTAAGGGAACTCAACCAGATTACACAGCAAGTTAGCCTTCAGACAACAAGCGTAACCCTTTTTCCACAATAGAAAGAAACAGGAAAAAGCTGAATACTCTGCTGATGGATGTATCCTGACCAGTGTTTCTTGGGGTTTTAGAGGTGATATTGTCCTAGATTGTAGCATTTTAAAAGAATTATGGTTTATATTTTTCTTAATTATTTTTATTTACATTATTAACTGCAGTCCTCTACTATTTCTTGATGTAAAGGTGATTTCAAGTCCACTAAGATATGCCAGTGGCGTTCAAGGTCTTGAATATTCCTATGAAACCTGGTAAGACTTAAATGAGGAGGAGTAACTGTCTTCTAAAGAAGGGGTGAAAGAGGAAGGGAATAAACATTTATATATTTTTTACTACATAAATAGGCACTGTACTAAGCACTTAATAGATCATAAGTACTTTGACAGGGAGGTGCTGTTATAATCCCCATTTTACAACTGAAGAAACTAAGGCAAACAGGTTAAGTGACTTGCCTAGGGCCACACAGCTAGTAAGTATCTGAGGTACTCTTCCTGACTCTAGGACCACCACTCTATGCGATGCACCACCTACCTAAGTTTGGAGATGCTTCTCACTAAAAGATTGGTTCACTAGCCTTTGAAATATTGAAGAACTCTATTGATACAACCCAATGGTGAAAAACATTTCAGGAACACACCTGAGAGCTCTTTTAAAGCACGAAGAAAAAGGAAACCAAAATAATGAAAAGCAAATCTCCGTTCCCAGATGTGAAAAACATTCTGTATTGTTATACCCTTTTATCAGTAACAGCCCCATTGGGTAGGGGAAAGGAGTTCTTTTTCATCATTGTGTATATCTAGCTGACATAAAGTTAATAGCAGGGCTTTATTTACTATCATACTACATGAGCTAAAGGACAGGAGCTCTCAGCATCCCACACATGTTCTGCGCCTCACAAGATGAAAGGCAGAGCGCTAGAGGGTTTGTTCGTATCTTAGACATAAAAGGCTAGAAGGGCTGTAAATCAGGCTGCTTTTAAAACGCTGTAAAACCCGTCTGTTGGAGAGTTGTGCTGCATTTTGCTTGGCTACTTGTGGTGGACAATGGCAGAAAAAATAACAAGAAATATATAAAAAGGTTATGTCAAAATTTCCCCGAGGGTTAAAGAAGACTCATTTTGAGAAAAACCTGTAACTTCATTTTATTGGGGTGTTTTTCCCTTCCACATATAAAATAGTAAGTACTTGAAACCAAAACATGTCATTTACCTTCTCTCTCCTTTCCCCAACGCACATACTTGGTTACAGTGCACTTAGGTTATTAGCGATTTCAAGCCATTTGAGTCTCTTACTAATAGGCCTAAAGCATGGTCTGCAGATAATTTAAAAGATTCATTCTTAAGAGATAGATTTCTTTTATGAACAAAATGCCTTAAATATTTATCTCTGTTTCAAATATGAAACAACAAAAAGTAGCTCTCTATGCCATATTCTGTTATGGCTGGTAATTGGGCACATATGAGGTATTTAAGATAAGAGTGTAATAATACTGCAAACAGTTTTTAAAAGAATCTGGAAAAATCTGGTTTTCATACAAAATAAGCTTTTAAAGAATGGCTGTTTTAAGCTAATTAATCCGCTTTCCTATCTGGGCCTCCACTTTTTTTCCCTGTCTTCACGAACTCTTCTTTGAGGGTTGCTGTAGCTCCTACAAATATTTCAGGACGGCTTTTGGCCTCTCTTTAGGGAGTAACCAGAGGTTGTCTTCTTTCTCTGCATGGAATGTCTACAGAATGTGCCTGTTCTTTTGTTGCTAGATTAATAGAAAATAGAGGTAGAGAAGAGAACTCCCCGTTATTCATCTCGTCATGAAGAGCTGCTGTAGAGGAGATGGTTTGGCGACTGACTAACCCGGCTTCAAAGTGTTACTTAGGGGGCCTCTCACAATGATTCGGCTATAATCCTTTTTATTGAGGATAAATACCAAAGTTTTGTGGAAGTGAAAGGGAAGTTCTACAAATTCTTAATGCCGGTTACATTAACTCACTGATAAAACTCATGTCTTAACATAGGACTGAATTCCACAAGTCAGGGCTGCTACCAATACAATCAAATATTCTCCATGACCTTTAGTAATAATAGAGAGCTTTGAGTTGTTTAAAGTACTTCACAAATATTTTCTAATTTGATTCTCACAACAACCCTGAAAATTAGGTGTTAATATTATCCCTAGATTACAAATGAGGAAACTGAGGCTGAAAGGCTAAGTGATTTGCTAAGGTCCTCACAGGTAGAAGGGGTCTGAGACGAGATTTAAAGTCAGGTTTCCTCATCTCTCTTTCCAGTGCACCACCTGTACTTCAGTACTCCAAGCGTCAATGTAGCTAGTCTCTCCATCAGTGCAGATTGAAACATGTCTGTGGTGTAGGTGGCCCTGTGAGAGTTACTGTGGTCAAAAAAAAATTCATGACCTTGCAGCCAACCTGGTGAGGAGCCTTTTCCAAAGTATTCAGGCTAGTCTTTAAACAATAGACATAAAGACTCTTTGAAATCAGATTAGTTTCAATAGCAGGACTGTACATGAAGACTTTGCAGTCAACTAGAACCTGCCAGGGCTTGTATTCCACTGGCAGTAGTCTTTAAGAATCCAGGGTCACCTCCACCAAAATGAAACAAGTGCAGTGCTTTTGTGGATGGGACCTTAAAAACATAACACTATCAAAGTCTTACAAATTTTTATAGCTATTTAAATACAAACATAATCACTTTTTGAGGTGATGTCATACTTGTGTCTTGGAAATATATTCATTTGGCAGTTGTACGAAGGATGGATTGGAGAGGGGAAAGACTGAAAGCTATCAGACTAAGAGGCCAAGTGAATTTATTATCCCCATCTTGTAGATGAAACAATTAAAGGGATAGGGATTTGTATATAGTCATCCTAGTTAATGTTAGAGCCCCAAATCCAAATCAGAAGCCCTTTCCTCTATCCCATGTGGCAGAAGGCATTTACTGAGCATGTATAGTGCTGAAAACTGAGAAAGATAGAGAAGTATATCATATAGTCCTCTGGTTGACTTTTAAAGTCCTTCATAACCTGGGCCCCTCCTACCTTTCCAGTCTTATACCTTATTCCCCTCCACATGTTCTACATGAACCCATGCATAGTCACTGGCTGTCCACATGCCTGGAATTCTCTCTAGGCTTCCTTCAAATCTTAGCTAAAATCTCACTGGGTGCAAGAAATTTTTTCCAGTTCCCTTAATGCTAGTGCTTTCCCTTTGCTGATTATCTCCAATTTATCCTCTGTGTGTGTGTGTGTGTGTGTCTACACACACACACACATACATGCAGGTTCCATACATATCTTATTTATACATGGTTGTTTGCATTTTTTCTCTCACATTAGATTATAAGCCTTTAAGGGCAGGGACAGTTTTTTTGCCTTTTTCTCCCCCCAGTACTTCTCACAGTGTACAACACTAGAACCAAACATGAAACTGATTGGTTCAAGATTCAGAAAGGAATACTTTCTGAATAATAATAGGCTATATATTGTCACTGTATTTAACTTTTATGCAGAGTACATCATGTAAAATGCCAGGCTGAATAAATCAAAAGCTGAATTAAGGTGTCCCAGACCAGTACCAGCAATCTTAGATGTGCAGATGATACCACTCTGATGGCTGAAAGTGAAGAAGAATTAAGAATCCTTTTGATAAACCGTGAAGGAGCAGAGTGTAAAAGCTGGCTTGGAGCTAAACATTAAAAAACAACGAAGATCATGTTATCTGGTCCCATCACTTCCTGGCAAATAGAGGGAGAAGAAATGAAAGTATTTTATATTCCTGGGCTCAAAGATCACTGTGGACACTGTGGACAACCATGACATTAAAAGACACTTGCTCCTTGGAAGGAAAGCTATTGCAAATCTGGATAGTGTATTAAAAAGCAGACATCACCTTGCTGTCAAAGGTCCACATAGTTAAAGGTGTGTTGTTTTTTTCATGTATATTTGTGAGAATTGGACTATAAGGAAAGCTGAATGCCGTGAATCGATGCTTTCAAATTGCAGTATTGGAGAAGACTTTTGAGAGTTCCTTGGGCAGCAAGGAGATCAAATCAATTAATACTTAAAGAAATTAACTCTTACTCTTCATCAGAAGGGTAAATACTGAAGCTGAAGCTTAAATACGTTGGCCACATAATGAGAAGATAGGATTCAGTGGAAAAGACCCTGATGCTGGGAGACTGAAGGCAAAAGAAAAAGGGGACAACAAAGGATGAAAAGGATAGTTTCATGGAAGCAGTGAATGTGAGTTTGGATAGACTTAGGGAGATAGTGGAGGATAGTGGAGAAGGGCCTGATGTGCTATGGTCCACACTGGTACCGTAGAGTTGGACATAACTGAGTCACAGCACCAACAAAGAGCACTACAAGGTTCTTAATAAACTCTTATTGACTGATTTGCATTGATTTCTTGAGACAAGCAAAAGAGCTTTCCAGGTACTGATTAATTAAGTACCTACGTCATGTCTCTCCGATCTGCTCCCTTCTCTCCACTCACAATATCATTATCCTAGGTCAGGTACTCATCATCCCTCAATTGTGCTGTTGCTGTAGCCTCCTGGGTTAAGAAGAATATTTATTTTAGGCTAGAGTAGTTTCCTTTTAAGGGAACAAGTTAGACAGTCATCAGGACTTGGTTAGCTCGGATGACTTGGAATATAAAAATCCCATCCTATGTGGACATCGGCCTCAGAAGCTTTAGCCAAATTTTATTACTCTGTGGGGGAATTCCTTTCTGATCTAGCCTTGACATTGCCATTGCTGTGGTAAATGAGGAATCATTCTGTCAGCTAGGAATTGTATCCTTTTTCACCTTAATCTGAGTAAAATTGATTTTAATTGCATGTTACGGTCCTTGAGAGTTTGCATTGCATTCCAGTTTTGAATCTCAACCCTCAGACAGGCTAGGCCTGGCGCAGAATATTTCCTAGTTGTTTCCCCTGTTTTTAGGCTATCCATTTCCAGTCTGTCCTTTATATAGCTGCCAAATTAATATTCCTTTGATAGAGAGCTAATCATGTCACTCCCCTTCCCAGAAATCTTCATTAGCTCCCTATTGCTTCTAAGCTACAAACTTCTCAGTCTGACATTTAAAGACCTGGACAATATTACTCCCACCTACATTTCCAGACATTCAACACAATTTAACACACTTTATAGCCCAGCCAAGCTAGCTTGCTAGCTATACCCTGAAATGACTTGCCAAATTCTATCTTTGCATTGGCTGTCCCCCATGCCTACAATGGATTACCTCCTCATCCAAGAGCCTTGGAATCACTTAACTTCATTCAAGGTTCAGTTCAGTCCCCTCATATATGAAAGCTTTTCTGATCCCAGAGTTACTAGTGCCCATTCGCTCCTCTAATTATCTTGAATTTAATTATCCATTTATGTTTTGTACTCTTCTAATAGAATGTAAGGTCCTTGTAGGCAAAACTATTGCATATATGCTTCTCTAGCTTCGAATCCTTGGAGAGTTCCTAGTACACAGTGGACACCAAATATATGCTTATTGAAAAAAATTGAATTGAATGTGGACTATGAATTATAGGTTCACTCTATAATAATATCAGCCAAAAATTCAGGGAGAGATGGCAATATAATAGAAAGCATGTTGGATTATGAGCTAAAAGAACTAGCTAGATTACTGGACCTCAATTTCCTTTATCTGTAAAATGAGAGAAATTAGCTTTGATGATTTCTATAGACTGTTTCAGCTCACTATTTGATAATTGTAATCAATAAATATTCAAGCTTGCCTTTCCAGACTTATTTTACTATTCTTTCTTCATGCTCCGGACAAACTGGTCTCCTTGTTTGTGTACCAAATCAGAATTCCATCCTTCTTTCGTGCCATCCTCCATCCCTGAAATGCATTCTCTTCTTACTTCTACCTTTTAGAGTTTCCTTCCCAATGTGGCTCCTGACATCTCCAACTGAAATTCTTTCCTGACCCCTCTAGTTGTCAGGACACTGTCCTGTCTCAAATTATTTTGTATGTGTTTTTCTGTGTACATATTGTTTTCCTCCCACCCCCACCTCACTAGAATGTAACGAGGGCAGGCACTGTGTTTTGTTTTGTCTTTGTATCCCCAAATGCTTTGTGTATAGACTAATAAATGGTCAATGAGTAAATAAATAAATGATGTTTCAAAAAGGATTCTTATTTTCAGTGAGAAGCTGATGTCCTAACAATTTTAACATTCCATGAGCTACCAAAAGCTACTAAGAAAAAATTCACTCCACCTCCATTTAAAGAATTTGAATTAGAAAGTTGATTTTTACTAATAGGGATTGATGCAATTAAAGTATTGATATGACCCTAATGACTTTTGAATTACATATGGATAAAAGAAAGAGATAACTAATGGACATATCTTCCATGTATTCTCATCATTGTCTCAGTATTCAGAAAATGAATTCCTCAGAAAATGAGGAAGGTGCCCAGCACGTTGGGTGAACCACGTGTTGAAATTATGGAAGGACATGATCAGGAGTCTTATAGGATGGGAAAGTGTGATTGGACTAACATCTACCATCATTTCTTAACAACATGGGTTAGGTCTACCCTTCCTCTTTCCCTCCTGTGTCAACTTTCTCAATAAGGAAACAAAATTGTTCCCTATCAGCTTTCCTGGCAGCTTCCTCCTTACCTAGAGTCTAAAAAGTCCCAGCTATATAGTTTTCTGGGCCTTTCCAATTTGATGGGTTTCTGAAAACCCCAGGAGTCACTAGGTCTTTCATAACTTCTTAACTCTGTTTATCTTGTGGAGATGAGGCGGCTGCATCAAAAAAAGCTGCTTGTTACTTATCCTTCTTTTGTTAGGGTAAAGCAAATCTGCCTTTGCTAACTGTTCAATTTCTTGTGAGTACCTCATTTAATCCCCAAACTGAACCTGAACAGAAAGTGCTGATGTTGGAGCTGCCTCCAACAGCAGATATGGGTGGCTTGAGAAATGTATAACGAACCCACACTGATGAAAGCACAGGTCCTCTCGAGTATTTGGGTAAGTATAAGATAGTTAACTGTGGTCTGACTGGGTGTATTGCTGCAGTTGCATGTGGGCACTATGGGATTTAAACCCAAGTCTTCCTGATTCCAAATTCAGCTCATTTACCACTTTGCCAGGCACTCTTAACTTCACTTAAATTGAGATTAAAAAACAAAGTTTGTTTAAGTAACTTGGAATCCTTATTATGGTATAGAGACAGAGGGTATAGGAGGAGTAATATCCTAGCATCTGCCCCTTTGCAAGTTAGATTAGCTTTTCCTTAAATGGAATTCAAATTCTCCTAGAGAGTTGGTTGGTTCAAGGGGATTGAAGGTTCACACTGTCACCATTTATTAGGGCCTGATGCAGGCACTCTTAGTTTAGGTTTGATCTGGGGATGAAATGGGGCACTTGTAAGTCATTGAACAATTATTATGAGGAGACTCACTATGGAAGATATTTTCTGTCTCTTCTCCATGCTTTTGCATGGTTTGTCCCGAATGTCCAGAATGCTCCTCTTCCTAAGAGTATACAATAAGGATATAGGAGCTCTAAAAGTATGCAACACACATCTATTTCCCCATCCCACTTCTCACTCTCTACCATACATATCTATACCTTGTCCCCATATGGAAATGTTTCTGGTCAGCAGGGTAGGATATGGTGACCTGGGAGTCTTCAGACATTTTCAAAGCATAGGGGGCTCCAGACTCCACTTATGTAGGACTTTTTATTCTCTTAGATGTTTAGATGACCAGGAAGCTATGTCAAGGGGGAAAGGGACCAATCAAGTCCCAAGACAGTTCTGTTGCCTTTTGGGGGAAACAATGGAGACCTTGGTTCTAACATACTATGTGCTGTTCACCCTAGTGGAAAGCAGCCACAAGGAATTCTAGACCAGTTCTCTGATGCTTGGTTTGTGGATTGTGATATGGCAGTTTGGCAAGTGAGCTTTATTCAACTCAGTCAGCTCCAGATTTCCTCAATGCCTCTGTTTGTTGAAAATCCTTCTTCTGTTTTGGCTAAATAAATCTCCTCTTGCTAACTGTTGAATGACCTCTGAGGGTCTCATTTTGTTCCATCATCTAGCCTAAACTACTAGGGGACTGCTTTGAGTCAGTCACAAACCAGAAGAGAGGGTAAAAAACGGTTGAGAGGGGAAAAGAACAATAACATTTTGATTGGTGCTCTCCCACATTAACGTTGATTTGATTCAACTCTGTTAATAACAAATATGCAATAATTTGTTCAAACTTATGATCATAGACCTTGGAAATCTGAAAATTTGCCTCTGTGGGATTTAAAAAAAAATTGTACCCATACACCAGCACAGATATTTCATATGCTGTCCTCGCCTGATGATTATTAACAAATATAGTTTTCTGAGATTTCAGTTTTTTGTTATCACTTGGATATCTTTTAGAAAGGTAAAATGAGATAGCAGAAAGAGCTCTGGATTTGGAGTTAACAGAGATCTAGGGACAAATCCTTAACAGACTGATTTTACACTATTCCTCACTGTTCTACATTCCAGTTAAAATGACTCACTTGCTTTCCCTTATGAAGGAAGACATCTCCATGTCTGTCTCGAATGTCTAGAATGCTCCTCTTCCTTATCTCTTAGAACTTTTAGCCCCCTTCCAGGCTCATTTCAAACACTGGTACCTCTTCAAAACCTTTCCTGGTCTTTGGGGTTGCTAGTATTCTCTGTACCATATTTACTTTATGCTCCTGTTCCCTCCTGATACAATGTGAGCTCCTTGAGGACAGGAACTATTTCCTTATTGTCTTTATATACTTAATGCTAAGAATGGTACCTAACATGAAGTAGCACTTAATAAATACATATTGAATTACTTACCTCAGAAGAATATGTGAAATGTGAACAAAATGTATTGTAAGCTAGAACTTGATTATATAAACATTGAATTCAACGCTGGCTGAAGTCAAAGAAAATAACAAAATGAAAGCTCTGGTTCTTATTATTCCTAATGTCTAGAATGAGTTGCAGGCAAGTCCTCAATAAACATTTATTAATTGCCTCCTATGTGCCAGGAGCTGTGCTAAGGACTGAAGATACAAGAAGAGGCAGTCCTTGCTCTCAGGAAGCTCACAAGTCTAATGTTAAGAAGACAAAATCTGTACCTGTTTCCTTCCTGCCCATTCCAATAAATAGATAATCAATTTAAAAATGAGCTTCTGTAGATTCACCTAAAGCTAGGTAGGTATCATTTAGAATAAGAGTCTGATGGAATGAAGTAGAGAGATTCTGTTGAAGAGAAGGCAACATAAGAAATGCTTTCCCTTTGGGACAAGGGCTAAACATTGCCCTTGTGATAAAGGTATCCTAAAAATTTGGTTATCTATTAACCAGATTTGGTTACCTATTACAGCTTAAGCTAATTTGAAAGTAGGTCTAAAACAGGTCTCAAGGAACAGAAGTATATATTCATAATCTGAATAATAATTCAGATGCCTTACTAGAAATATGGAATGAACTGAACATATTTCATCTCCACAAATAAAGCATTTTTCTCTCTTTCTGGCTCAAAACTTGTTTGACTTGAAAAATCCAAAAATAGCTTCAGTAAGCAGACATACAATTCTACAAGACTGATTGGAATTTTTGATCTTTCCTGTAATAATACTATACCTCTGTCTTACTGCTCATTAGGAAAAAATGCAGCACAAATTTTTATCTAAATCTTTGACTTGAAGGGGTCAGGAATCCTGTTTTTCTTTCTGAATAACCATGTTTACACAATCTGAATTACCCTAAGCAATTCTATCAGCATTCCAAATGATTATTATTCATGCTTCGTTTAGAGGTATTGAATTTTTTAAAAAGCAGTTTGGTATGGTGAATGGGAATGGAATGAGATCAGATACGTTCCACATGCATATGGGATAAGCCAATTTAAACTTGTCATTTACGCTAAGGTAAAAATAGGCATAGAAGTAATCAATACAATATCTCCATTTTGTAACTTTCTGTCACTGCAGCTGGGTTTCTTATCTAAAGATCAGAGCTATCTCTAGGGTATAGAGAAGAAAGGTAACTATACTGACTATATTCTGTTTCTGACCACATGGGCTGCATTTGGCTATTCATGAAAGGGAAGGGATTAAAACATCTGACACTAATATACATGTAATTAGTCAGTACTTACAATTAGTCCCCAATTTGGAGGAGGGGGGAATATATGGACAGTCTTTTGCTTACATCCCTCACTGCTACCCCTTTAACATAGTGGGCAAAGTAAAGCAAAATGAGTCAAAATGACCCTCTCTCTCCTCTATATATCCTACAGGCTGGTATTTAAGGCTCTCATCAAACTGAATCAAACCATCCTTTTCAATCTTCATATGACTTCTTTAAAAAAAATGATACCTTTATTTTTATATCATCTAGATTTCCTTTTTTTGTAAATTAATTTATTTGTTTTTAGTTTTCAACAATCACTTCCATAAGTTTAAAATTTTCTCTTCTTCCTTCCCTCCTCCCTCTCCAAAATGGTATGTAATCTTATATGGGTTCTACACATGCATTCCTATTAAACACATTTTCACATTAGTCATATTGCATAGAAGAATTACAATGAATGGGAGAAACCATGAGAAAAACAAAACATAACAAAGGAGAAAAGAGTCTGCTTCATTTTGTGTTCTGACTCCATAGTTCTTTGTATGTGGATGGCATGTTGCATCATGAGTCCTTTGGAAATGTTTTAGATTCTTGCATTACTGTGAAGGGCCAAGTCTATCAAAAACAGTCCTCACACACTGTGGCTGTTACTGTGTATAATGTTCTCCTGATTCTACTCACTTCATTCAGCATCAGTTCATACAAGTCTTTCCAGAAGTCTGCCTGTTCATCATTTCTTATAGCACAATGATATTCCATTACATTCATATACCATAACTTGTTTAGTCATTCCCCAATTGATGGGCATCCCTTCTATTTCCAGGTCTTGGCCACCACAAAGTGATGTTATAAATATTTTTGTATATGTGGGTCCTTTTCCCATTTGTATAATCTCTTTGGGATACAGTCCTAAGAGCAGTATTTCTGGATCATAGGGTATGCACCTTTTTATAGACCTTTGGGCATAGTTCCAAATTGCTCTCCAGAATGTTTGGATTAATTCATAGTCCACTAGCAATGAATTAGTGTTCCAACTCTCCCATATCTTCTTCAACATTTATCATCTTCCGGTTTTGTTATTTTAGCCAGTCTGATAGGTGTGATATGGTACCTCAGAGTTGTTTTGATTTACATCTCTCTAATCAATAGTGATTTAGTCATCCAGATTTCTTTAAAAATATTTGTTCATTTAACAAGCCTTTCTCTCTCTCCCTCATTGAGAAGGAAAATAAAATAAAACCAAAATTTCTTGTAATAAATACACAGTTAAGCAAAAACAAATTCCCACTGCAGCTATTGTTTCAAAATATGTCTCACTCTGCCTCTTGTATCCATCACCTGTCTGTCAAGAGGTAGGTAATATGCTTCATCACTAGACTGCTGGAATTGTGGTTGTTCCTCGCATTGATCAGGGTTCTTAGGTCTTTCGAAGTTGGTAATCTTTACAATCATGTTATTATATAAATTGTTCTCTTGGTTTTGCTCACTTCCTTCTGCATCAGTTTACAGAAGTCTTCCCAGGTTTTTCTGACAACATCCCTTTCACATGTGACTTCTTCACAAGCTTTACTGTCCATCCAAATGTAACTATTAGCTATTCATAAACTCAACATTCCATCTCTTGGAGTATTCCTGCAAGATATTCCCTATGCTTAGAAATATACTCCCTTCTCATCTTTGCCTCTCAGAATCCTTCCTTCCAAGCTAAGCTCAGATGCCACCTGCTACACGAAGCTTTACCTGATTTCTCCCAATTAGTAGCCAACCAATCCACTAATGACTTCATTTACTTATGGTGTGCTTTGTATCTTTTCATTCCCACAGTACAATATAAGCTTTCTGAGGGCTTTTAAAAATTTTTTTGTTTCCAGAACCTACCATAATGACTTGTATATCATAGGGGATTAATAAATGTTTGTTGAATTAAAGTTGCAGGGTGTTGCTTTTTTGTGACTTATTTTCCCTGTTAAGGAAAAGATATGTATTCAAACCTGATTTTTTTCTTTCAAAAAATTTTATTTTTAATTTATGGAATAAAATAAGCATTTCCATAGCATAGTACAATAAAAAGATGATTGCATATAAGCTGCAACTCTATTACATACAACTTGTTGTTCCTTTCAAATAGACAACAAAATTATTGGGGCAGGGTTTGGGGGGGGGAGAGAAGAAAAAAAAGAAACAAACTTGATTTTTTCTACATAGGTTGGGGAGGCAGGATAGTGTTAACTACTTTGGATTCCTGACTCTACTAAGGATGTTCCAGTGAGAGAATATTCAATTTTATATTGAAACCGAGAAGATTTACATAATTACAAATCCATCAGGCAATAAGCAGTTTTAATGATTCTCTAAGTTTTGACACGATACTTAGTAAAACAAAATATTGAGTTATTTCTTATTTGAATTTCACATCTCAGGTCTTCTACTTGCTGCTTATATAATCTTGGACAAATCATTTCACCAGGGAATTCTCTACCTGGACTCCTATTGTTCAGCACCTCCCTCACAACATCCTCCATTTCACAGACTGATTCTTAGAGAATCTAGTTTCGTTGATCATTCTGGTGGAAATCAAGGATGAATGAATTGATGCTCATTTGGGAAAGAGCATTGAGATGTGTTTTCCTTTTGTTTGCTTTGCAGTTTTGTCCTGATTAAATATTTTGCTACTTCAATGTATAGTTCTTACCTAGTCTGTTAGGTACAAGTTGAATTCCTGGAATCAGCTTCTTCCTGGACTTTTCTTCTCTCTTTAGAGACCTGAAGAGAGTTTGGAAACTCTCTCTTCTCTCTCAAAGTTGAGTCAGAAGATCAGAAGCTCTCCTCTATCAGGCTCTCCTCAGCTCTGCCCCTTATCTGGGGAAGGAAGGAGCATTGACTAATCCCTCTCTACCAATAAAGAAAGCCTCATGCAAACAGGCTTTGAGCCACAGGTTACAAGTGGAAACTGGATTACATTTTGTTAGGGCTTGTCCAGGATTGGTTGGTGGAATGCTGAGCTCAATCTAAAACCACCTGATAAAACACTGCTGGTATTTCAATAGTGGACCATATTTGAACATTTTTTTTTTCAGCCTCACTCCATCTTCCCTCCTCCCCCAAGCATAAACCTTGCTAAGAAACCTGGAAAATGTGATTCAGGAACCAATGTACAGAATTGACGTACTTTTAAGTTTAATCTGCATTATTAACACTTTTTCCATCACTTCCTTAAGTCATTAGACAATCAACAAAACAATAAAGCAAACCCCAGTTTATGTTTGCTAATTTCTGAAGTACAAATGCTTGTAATGAAAATTTAACAATTGTACTCTTAGATACTGGTACAAGCTAGCTCCAGCATATCCCTATAAAGGACAGTAGGTTTTTTTTTGCGGGGTGGGGAGGTACCTACTGAATATAATGAGGAAAATGAATGGGTTTTATATTATGTTCTGTACGTTTCAGGAAATGTAAGATAGTGAGTAAGGCATTTACTGGATGAAAGACCAATAATTGCTAAAATATACATCTTCAGAGAGATTCCAAGAGAAGGGAATAGTTGAAAATTCCCAAACCCTCCATTTCTGTCAGGAACTTTTCAAGCAAGCTGAGGTCCATTAGAGGTATAAAAACAAAAGTGTGGACTATGTATGGATAATATGAGGGAAGTTGGTGGTGATAGAGGAAACAAGTCAAAGCTTATTTGAGCATGGGCTCAGATTGCAGAACAAGTTATTTATTAGTTAAGTACTACCTCAAAGAATAGTCTGATAAGAGTATGCCACAGAGATCATCACAGGATGGCTGAGGCCTGATGGAGAAAATCAACAATTACTGAAGAGTTCCAGGGATTCTGTCTTTGACATTGTATGTATATTGAAGATGCACATCCTGGGGTCATGGCTGGATACCAGTTTGGTAAGGCTAGAAGCATCTAGAATACCTATGTAGGGTCCTGAGGACCTGTCTATCTCCCAACAGGAATGAGAGAAGGCTTCTGACTTTGGGCTAAGGCAGAAGTAGCTGCAGAGACCCAAGCAGTTTCTCTGGAGTACATAGGCTAAATCCACCAAACTCAAGGGATTACTGGGACTGAGAGTGAATACTGTAAGTGATTAGACCAAGCAGTGGAAACAGTCTCACAGTTCTACAGAAATTACAAAGAAAGACATTTAAAAACTATTAAGGAAGACTGTCGAAGTTATCAAATTGGCTAGAAGACGCTGGTCTAAAAGTTGTTAATTAACAAGTACCAGTTCTGAAAAAACTTTTTATCTTATATTGTTTCTTATTTTATCTCCTATCTTATCAGGGAGTGAGTACTAATTTTTACCATCTTCCCTCCGTTGATTGATTGGTTGAGTAACCTTCTGGCTGCGACTCCGATAGTTCATGTTCTTGGGTCAATTAAATACAAGGCTACTACATTTATACATTACTTCTGGGTTTTTCTCTAATCCATTCCTTTAGTCCATTATTCTATTTCTTAAACAATATTAAATTTCTTAATTACTGCTTTATAGTATAATTGCTCAATTCAATTTCCTAAATTACAAATGCAGCTTTTTTTTTCATTCAACTCTAGATTCACATGTAATAAGGATTCAATGTGGAGTTACCTTGGATAATAATTACAATGCATCTCAGTTACTTCCAGTCCCCATTTATTTTCCTAAGAACTTCTAAAGGTCATCTAAATTCAGCTTGCATTTTACTAACAGGCCAGACAGGAACTCAACATTGAAACAAAAAAAAATTTAATTGAGAGAGAATTGTAAAACAAAAGAAACACACATCTCAGCACTCATTCCAAAGTCAATGCAAGGTCAGCTCTGATTTTTACTAGACTAACTAACCCAGGAAAGAGATCAGAAAAATGGCACAGTGAATAGGCGACCATTTTGAAGCCAGGAGGACCTGGATTCAAGTCCTATCTCGGAGTTATGGATTTGCTCTACTTCTGGGGGAGACTGGTCTCTAATGAAAGAGCCAGGTTCCCTATTCTCATACTCTTTGGTTCCGTGGATAGGGTATTCAACAGTGGCTACACCCCGGTAAACTGTCCTGGTGTATGGGCAAAACTAGGTTGAGAGTAACCAAGGGGTCTCAAAGCCATTGGTGAGTCAGGGGGTGCCTCTCCCAAGCATGTGAAGACTTCCTCTGGAGGAATGGGCAAATGAAAACAGAGATTGGTTAGACACTGAAGACACCAAGGTCATTCAACTGCATCTTGAGCCATCCTCAGTCATCTTAACTCTGTCCTGCCACTTGACTGTGATGACTTTGGAAGAGAGTGAGGCTGAGGACTTCATGCAACTCTGCCTCACTTAAATCCAATTAGGCACGAATCCAAAGACATAATCAATAGCATTATACTATTTTTATCTATCTCAAAGTCCTGTGGCAACAGGCAAGTGATGAAGCAGCAAGTGTGGATACGCTGGGAGTTGTAGTCACAACCCTGCACACAGGCAGCCTAGGCTATAGGGTCATCTTCTCACTGGAAGTAGCAGTGGGATTCAGCAGTCAATGGGGATCTGAGCAGCCTTTTAAGGATTGCACTGCTTTCCTCCTGGTGTGAGGAAAAGGTTAGAAAATGTGCCCTAAAAATTGTCTGCTTACCCAACCCTGGCCTGATTAACATAACAGGTGGGGATCCTACTTTGCTGTTGAAACACACACACAAAAACTGTGCAAAAACTTCTACAAAGATGATTTCATTGGTACATGGAATGTGCACACACATATGTAACACAAAATCCAGTAGACCTGCAGATGAACAGCTCTTGTTGCAAGAGAGCTCAGCAGGTATCACATCCAAATAGCAGCCCTGAGTGAAACAAGACTGGCAAATGGCTAGCTTACTGAATTCAGAGCTAGATACATGTACTTCTGGAGTGTCTGTAGTGAAGGGGAGCAATATGAAGCTGGTGTAGGTTTTGCAATCAAGACTAATCTAGTCAACAAACTTTAAATGCCTACCAAAAAGGGTGGCTGACAGACTCATGACAATGCAATTGCCACTAGCAGGAAAATATCATGCCACCATCATCAGTGCCTATGCTCCCACCATGATGAACCCTGATGAGGTCAAAGAAAAATTTTACAAAGAGCTGGAAACCCTTATAATCAATGTGCCAAAAGAGGACAAGCTTACAATTGTGGGTGTCTAATACTAGAATAGGCTCAGACTAACAGCCATGACAGGGAATCCTTGGATGGAATGGAGCTGGAAACAGCAACAGCAATGGTTGCTTACTCCTGAAGACCTGTGCATCTCATGACATTCTGTAAAGTCAGTCATGGCAGCACACCTGAAGAGTGCTGCTGTGAATGATTTTAAGGGTCAAATTACATAGTATAATAAACTCTATTTATTCAGCAATAAACTAAACATTGTTCAATAAAGTAAAGCATAATATTCATCCAATATCCTTAAGCAAAACATATCATCTAATACATACATCTGATAATAATAGTAACATCCTTAATCAATACCAAGTATCCAAGTAAAGTTCTTTTTCAAAATACCACACTATCCACCCCTAAGTCACAGTACAAACAATCTTCTTAATCAATATCAAGTGTCCAAAGAAAGTCCTCTCTCATTTTGACTAGAGGCTGACTTCCAAACCCCGTGGCTCTTCCTGTGTGGGCTGACCACTCTCAGCTCTTCCCTGGGTTCACATGCAGGCACCTTGTCTGCTCCTGCTCCTTGTTTCAGCTCATGGGGACTGTTCCACTCCAAACTCTCCCTGCTTCTGCCTGACAACAGGCTCCAGGGGCTCCTGTCTGCAGCTTCTGTTTCCACAAAAACAAAGCTTAACAGGAGTATAATAATATTTATACACATTACCAGCACCATCATTTCAATTCACTCATAAAGACCAACAGACAGGACTTCTGTCTGAGAAATCAACACAGATCAACAGACAGGGCTTCTGTCTGAGAAATTAACAGAGATTAGCAAACAGAGTTCTGAGATCACAAACCTTCTTCCCATTAGCAACCCCCTGCCCCTCAAGCAAGTTCCCCTAGCCCACTCACGGTCACTTCTCACTCAGCTCTACTTCTGTTTCTTCTCTCTCAGTTCTGCTTCTCTCTCTAAGCAATACTATATATATATATATATATATATATATGTATGTATATATATGTATATATATACATGTATATATAGATAGATAGATAGATAGATACACACACATATATGTATACACACACATATATGTATACACACACACATATATACACACTGTTTCCAATCAAAGATTCTTGATTGATTCAATCAAAGGCAAGACTCGATCAAAGGCACTTGACTGACTAAAACTCAATCTAGAAAAACAGCAAAGAATCCTGCTTTGCTTGCCATCACACCTTCTCTTTACTAACACTATCTTCCATTTACCTAAATATAATACTTCATGAATACACCCTTGAAACAAACATTGACATTTAATAGACTATGTGACTGGAAGGAGGATGGATAGGATGTGAGAGTGATGAAGGCAATGTGTGCTGCAGAGTGCTGCACTGATCATAGACTTATCCTCTCCAAGCTAAATATTAACATTCAACAAAAGTGGTGGCTGCAAGGCAAAATAACTACTAGAAGACTTAATGTCAAGAGATTAGAATGCTTCTCTGAACCAGAACAGTTTGTTGCTAACTTGAAGGGAAACTTGAGCCAACACAAAGTTGGCAACACACAACTGGGCAGGAAAAGGAATGGGTAGTTTTCAGAGATTTGTCATACCGTGTGTCATTTCTTCATCTGGGTCAGAACACTTATAAACGTCAAGATAGTTTGATGAAAATGACAGGGAAATTCAGAAGCTGATAAATGAAAAATGAGAACTCCGCAGGGTTTACTAACAGGATAGAAGTCAGCATTTGGTTCCATCAAAAGTCAAGCAAAACAAAGTTTAGAGAAATGTAGGATTCTTGGCTCAAGTAAGAAGATAGATGAAATTCAGTGTTATGTTGATAGTAACAATCCAAAAACCCTTTTATGATCCTTGAAGACTATTTATGGGCCAAAGACCTACGGTGCATCTCACTACTTACTGCTGATGGTGCCACATTGATTAGTGATAAGGATATGACCTTAGAGAGATGGGCTAAACACTAAACATAGTGTTCTCAATAGACCACCATCAATCAAAGCCATTGATCATTTACCTTGAGTTGAAGTCAATACCTCCCGAGTTGAACTTCCAACCAAAGAAGAGGTTTTGAGGGCCATTAGACTCCTTTTGTGTGGCAAAGCACTTGGTGCTGATTCTATTCCAGCTAAAATTTACAGGGTTGGGGGTCCATTGCTCATACAAAAGGTGATTGAAATTTTCTAGGTTATTTGGCAAGAAGAGGTTATCCCTCAGGAGTTCAAGGATGCCTCAATTATTTACCTCTGTAAAGGTAAAGAAAATTAGATAGTCCTGTGACAATCACAGTGGGAGGTGGGGTCCTCTCTCAGTCATTGCTGGCAAGATTCTTCCCAGAATCCTCCTTAATAGGATGATCCTTCACTTGGAAGATGATCATCTACCTGAAAGTCATTGTGGCTTCAGAAACAGCCAAGGAACAGTCAATATGGTATATGCTGCCCAACAACTCCAGGAGAAATGCCAGGAGCAGAACAGAGATCTACACACAATGTTTGTAGATACAATCAAAGCTTTTGATACTGTTTGTCCTGAGGGCTTATGGAAAATTATGTCCCAGTTTGATTGCCTGGAGAAGTTATTCAGTATTTGCATCAGTTTCATGACTGCATACATGACTGGCTTCTGGCTAGTGGATGATCCTCTTGAATTTTCCCAGTCACCAATAGAGTGAAACAAGGCTTGTGTGTTTGCTCTCATGCTTTTTTAGCATGATGTTTTAGTTATATTGTCAAATACGTTCAATGAGGAAGAGGATGGCATCAAGGTCAGCTGCCACACTGATGGTAAATTCTTAAACTTGAAAAGGCTACAAGCCAAGACTAAAGTGGAGGGAGAGTTGGTACATGATTTTTTGTTTGCAGATGATTGTGCACTCAATGAAGCCTCTGATGCAACAAAGTATGGATCAATTCTCTGCTGCTTGTGCTAATTTTGGTCTAACAATTAACACCAAGAAAACACAGGTGCTCCATCAGCCAGCACCACACCATCCATATGCGGAACCATCTGTTAGAGCAAATGGAGAAGTTCTGAAAACTGTGGATAAGTTCACTTACCTTGGCAATGTACTTTCCAGGGATGTACACATTGATAAGGGATTGACACAGACGTTGCCAGAGTTAGTTCAGTGTTTGGGAGGCTCCAAAGGAAAATTTGGGAGAGAAGAGGTTAATTAGACTGACTACCAAACTGAAGGTCTACAGAGCCATTATATGACCTCATTATTATATGCCTGTGAAACCTGGATAGTATACCACTACCATGCCAGGAAACTGAATCTCTTTTTTTTTTTTTTTTTTTACTTTTTTTTTTTTAATTTAACTTTTAACATTTATTTTCACAAAATTTTGGGTTACAAATTTTCTCCCCTTTTGTCCCCTCCCCCCCCCAAACCCAAGCATTCTAGTTGCCCCTGTGACCAATCTGCTCTCTCCTCTATCCTCCCTCCCTGCCCTTGTCTCCGTCTTCTCTTTTGTCCTGTAGGGCCAGATAGCTTTCTTAACCCCTTAACCTGTATTTCTTATTTCCCAGTGGTAAGAACATTACATTTGAACCTAACACTTTGAGTTCCAACTTCTTTAGCTCCCTCCCTCCCCACCCCTTCCCCTTGGAAGACAAGCAATTCAATATAGGCCAAATCTGTGTAGTTTTGCAAATGATTTCCGTACTAGTTGTGTTGTATAGGACTAACTATATTTCCCTCCATCCTATCCTGTCCCCCATTACTTCTATTCTCTTATGATCCTTTCCCTCCCCTGAGTGTCGACCTCGGATTGCATTCTCCTCCCCATGCCCTCCCCTCCATCCTCCCCCCCACCGTGCTTGTGCCCCTGTCCCCCACTCTCCTGTATTATGAGATAGGTTTTCCTATCAAAATGAGTGTGCATTTTATTCTTTCCTTTGGTGGAATGTGATGAGAGTAGACCTCATGTTTTTCTCTTGCCTCCCCTCTTTATCCCTCCACTAATAAGTCTTTTGCTTGCCTCTTTTATGAGAGATAATTTGCCCCATTCAACTTCTCCCTTTCTCCTCCCAATATTTCTCTCTCACTGCTTGATTTCATTTTTTTTTAAGATATGATCCCATCCTCTTCAGTTCCCTCTGTGCACTCTGTTTCTATGTATGTGTGCGTGTGTGCATGTGTGTGTATGTACTCCCACCCAGTACCCAGATACTGAAATGTTTCAAGAGTTACAAATATTGTCTTTCCATGTAGGAATGTAAACAGTTCAACTTTAGTAAGTCCCTTATGACTTCTCTTTGCTGTTTACCTTTTCATGGTTCTCCTCATTCTTGTGTTAGAAAGTCAAATTTTCTTTTCAGCTCTGGGCTTTTCACCAAGAAAATTTGAAGATCCTCTATTTCATTGAAAGACCATTTTTTCTCCTGAAGTATTATACTCAGTTTTGCTGGGTAGGTGATTCTTGGTTTTAGTCCTAGTTCCTTTGACTTCTGGAATATCCTATTCCATTCCCTTCGATCCCTTAATGTAGAGGGTGCTAGATCTTGTGTTATCCTGATTGTATTTTCACAATACTTGAATTGTTTCTTTCTAGCTGCTTGCAATATTTTCTCTTTCACCTGGGAATTCTGGAATTTGGCCACAATGTTCCTAGGAGTTTCTCTTTTTGGATCTCTTTCATGCGGTGTTCTGTGGATTCCTTGAATATTTATTTTGCCCTCTGGCTCTAGAATCTCAGGGAAGTTTTCCTTGATAATTTCATGAAAGATGATGTCTAGGCTCTTCTTTTGATCATGGTTTTCAGGTAGTCCCAGAATTTTTACATTGTCTCTCCTGATTCTATTTTCCAGGTCAGTTGTTTTTCCAATAAGATATTTCACATTATCTTCCATTTTTCAAATCTTCTCGCTATGTTCTGTGATATCTGTCTTTCTCATAAAGTCCTTAGCGTCCATCTGTGCCATTCCAGTTTTGAAAGATTTATTTTCTTCAGTGAGCTTTTGAATCTCCTTTTCCATTTGGCTAATTCTACTTTTGAAAGCATTCTTCTCCTCATTGGCCTTTTGAACCTCTTTTGCCAATTGAGTTAGGCTAGTTTTCAAGGTGTTAATTTCTTCAACATTTTTTTGGTTCTCCTTTAGCAGGGAGCTGATCTGCTTTTCATGCTTCTCTTTCATCCCTCTCATTTCTCTTCCCAGTTTTTCCTCCACCTCTTTAACTTGATTTTCAAAATTCTTTTTGAGCTCTTCCATGGCCTGAGCCCATTGGGTGGGCTGGGGCACAGAAGCCTTGATTTCTGTGTCTTTGCCTGATGGTAAGCATTGTTCTTCCTCATCAGAAAGGAAGGGAGGAAGTGTCTTTTCTCTGAGAAAGTACCCTTCAATAGTTTTATTTCTTTTCCCTTTTCTGGGCATTCTCCCCAGCCAGTGGCTTGACCTCTGAATATTCTCCTCACAGCCACCTCGCCTCCTGATCCTCCCAGCCAGCATTTGGGGACTGAGATTCAAATGCTGCTTCCCGCCTTAGGGCTTTTGGCGGGGGCAGGGCTGCGATTCACTGTGAGAATTAAGTTCAGATGGTCAGGTCGGGGCAGGGCTGCCTCTCAGGTACAGTTCCCTCAGGGGGTTTATGCACAGACCTTCCACAATGGATCCAGGCTCCTGCCCGCTTGGGGAGCCCCTGTCTGCAGCCGCCTCTCAGCTTCTATCTCCCAGGGGGGCCCGAGCCATGGGGGCACCCCACTCCCCTCTCGACCCGCCAAAGAGACTCTCTCACCGACCCTCGTCACCTGTAGGTGGGGGGGCTTGTGCCGCCCGCTGGAGATCCCTTCCCTGAAGCCTGCTCGGATCTGTACCTCTCGGAGCTGCGGCCGCCGCAGGTCTGGGCTGGGCTCCGCGTCTGCAGCGTGATGGACCTTTTGCGAGAGGTTTGCAGGTCCCTCTGTGGGTGGAGGGACCCGCGTGGCCACAGGATATCCCGTCTCCGTAGTCTGCTAGGATTTTTTCCTCACGGTGTCGTGGCTGCTGCAGGGCTGCCCTCTGCTCCCAGTCCCGGCGCCCAGTCCACAGCGCGAAGGATCCCCCGCGAGAGGTTTGCAGGTCTCTCTGGAACAGAAATCTCCCTCGCTCCAATATTCCGTGGCCTCTGGGTGCAGAATTCACCGTGAGTTGGTCCCCTCTAGCCGTTCTGTGGGTTGTGGGTTCAGAGCTATGTGTATGTGCGTCTTTCTACTCCGCCATGGAAACTGAATCTCTTTTGTTAGAATTGTCTTAGGAAGACTCTGCAGATCACTTGGCAGGATAAAAATACCAGACACTGAGGTCCTTTCTTGAACTGAACTGCCATGGATTCGAACTCTACTGTAAAGAGTGCAACTCTGATGGGCTGGCCACATTGTTCAAATGATGAATGCATGCTTGCCGAGAAGACTATTTTATGGAGAACTAATACAAGGCAAGTACTCACATGGTGGTCAGAAAAAACATACAAGGATACTCTCAAGGTCTCTCTTAAGAACTTTGGAATTGATTATGTGATGTGGGAGACACTGACACAGGACATGTCTTCATCAGAGAAGGTGTTGTGCTCTGTGGGCAAAGTAGAATTGAAGCAGCTCAAAAGAAATGCAAGATGCACAAATTTAGAGAATCCACCCCAAATGTTCACATGGACTGTTTGTGCTACACCTGTGGTAGAGCATTCTGAGCTTGTATTGGTCTTATCAGCCACAGTCAGACACACTTGACTCTAACATATTGATGCCAAACCCATCAACTTTTTGGTTCATTGTGTCCCCTATCCATGTGCCCTGGGGAAGATTTATTGATCACTTAGGGTGTGGCTTATGTATAGAATCTCCCCCAAATGGAGAGAAAGTACTCAATGTACAATTTAAATGAAGTATGGGACAGCTATTTATTTTTCTACACACAGACATAATGTCCAAAGACTCAAAAACTCACAGAGCACATGGACAGACAGTTTAAGCCAGAATTCATTAACTTAAAACTACTGTTAAGTCTTTCAGGAGTGTGATACTTAAACCTCATTAGAATGTACAGCAGTTTGTGGACCCAGTCAAATAAGCAATCCATATTTCATCTCAGTCCTGCACCCACCAAATAACTACATTCCTTCTGTCCGTGGTCCCTTTGTGGCCAGTTAGCTCCACCTGATAGATCTAGGACTTCTGGAGCTCAAAGGATGCCTCTAAGCCTAAACATACCCTCCTTGAGAATGATATGGTCACCTACTTGGGAAGGGAAACACAGCATGGAAAGAAGGTTGGGGGGAGAGGAACAAGCTTACCCCATTGAAGTTCATATTCACCGAAGAGAGGTAAAGGTGTGGGGAGAAAGGTTTCCACTTATTCCCCAAACCTCTTAAGAGAAAAAAAAACCTGGTGTATGAGTGAGCACCTTGTTATCATAAGAGAATCAAAGAAAGAGAGTAAGCTGGAAATTCTCTCCTTTAAACTCACATAGCACTCTGCCTCATCTCCCGCAGTTATAGGGCAGCAAAGGACAAAAGGATTGCCCAGGATTTGTTGCATAATGCCAAAGTTCCAAGTCCTTCCAGCACAGAGCAGGAAGGATAGAGTTCATTTCCAAACCTGCTGTGGTCTTGTGTCCCACTTGTGGCGGGACATAATGGGGGGGTGGGGGGTGGAAGGGAAGGACGCTTTTGCCCCTGTGTGAATCCTCCAATCAGCTCAATTCGAACAGCCTATGCAAAGCCTGCCTTACCCTAGGCAGCTTAGAAGGGGTCAGTGCTAGCTCTGAAGCTTTTCTCTCACCTCTGAGTCTGGCTGTTTTCAAAACCTACGAGCTGTCTGTTCATAGCTCAGCTGGGTTTGGCTCCTTTCAGAGAGTACAGAGGCAGCCATTCCAGGTTCCGGGGCTCTGTTCTCACAGTTCTTTGCTGGGCTTGTCTGAGCTCAGCTCTCTTTAAGCTTGGGGTGAGAGGTGGGGTGGGGGAAGGGAGAGTCATTGCTGTGCCTCTTTTGTCTGAGCTCAGATGATTCTGTTTTCTATGCTACTTCTGTCGTCTCTGTCCTGTCTGAAAGCTGGGTAGCCTTTTGTGAAGTGACTCATCTTTATGCTAAGGTGACAGACCAAAATTACCATTTTTGTCAGACATACCACAAATAGGCAACTGACAAGTGTCCCACGTTCACAAAAAATTCTAGTTTGGGGGGCTTCAAAGCCTTTAACTTCAAATTTCTAATAAGTCGTTCTTAGTAAATTAGCTGCTGGGAAATAAAACACATTGGGATCTTTGCCTTGTAAGTGCTTTTCTCTGAGGGACTGTTTTCTCAGTTCTCTCAGAACTGTCTGCATTTCTACTCCTTTTCCCAAAATTGTCCAAATCTGAAAGCAGCAGAAACACGTATCTAGTACTGAAAGAACCTTTGAGAAAGCAGCTCCTCAGAGAAAATTACTTTGAGAGAAACACACTGACCATTCTGAGAAAACCTAAAATCAGCCCTCAGAGAAAAAAATACCAGACAAAAGGACATGACAGCCAGAAATAGGCATGTCATAAAGAGGGTTAGGGCAAAAGAAAACAAATTTACTTTGGGATGTAGTGAATTAGTGATGCAGATGGGATATTTAAGGAGAGACATCTTATGGCCAGTTGGGGAAGCTGGTCAGAAATCTCAAGGTCATGTTCTCAGCTTTAGTTTCCTGATACTGCTGATGTAAGTTTATGCCACACTATTTTATCTAGGGGCAGCCAGGTGGCCAGTGGATAGGGCACTGGGCTGGGAAACAGGAAGATTCATCTTCATGACATCAAATTCAGCTTCAGACACTTACTGGCTGTGTGACCTTGGACAAGTCACTTAGCCCTGTTGATCTCAGTTTCCTCATCTGTAAAATGAGCTGGAGAAGGAAATGGCAAATCACTCTAGAATCTTTGCCAAGAAAACCCCAAAATGGTGTCATGAAGAGTCTGTCATGACTGAAACAACCGAATAACAAATTGCTAGCTAGCTTTGGTTATGTCTCCCTTCCACTCCTCCAGTTTTTGTAAATATTGTGAGGAATGGAAGAGGACTTTGATCATCCATGTAAAGTTGGAGATCATGTCATCTACTATAAATAGATAGGATTGGAAAGGAAATAAGGTAAGATCTAGAACCAACTGTGTAGAGGAGGAGGTAAGGAGTGTCTAAGAGTAGGGTAGAAGCATTGCAGCAATGCGGGTCCATTGGAGGTTGTATAACATAAATTGGTAGTAGGTGAAGTCAGCTTGATTGATGTGACAGTTAGGACTATAACCGAGCTGCTGTGATGCCTCGTTCAATACTCATTGCCCTACACCACATAACCTCCATTGTAGATTTTGTCTGGAATGTTTTCTTTCCATTCTTTTTTCTATATCTTGTAATTAATTGTAAATAGAACCTTTATAATTAAAGTTTAACCATGTTATATAAATGCTTTAAAAACTGCAAGACCAGTTCTCCCTTTAAGGGGGCCAAACCAAAAATTGAAGCTTAGAGTTGGTGTCATATTGGTTTATTTTCTCTATTATAAACCTTTTACCTGATCTTCTTGACAGACCTGATGATCAGTATAGAATCTCAGAATTCCTTAGTTTTAAAAATCAACATAAAAGCTCAGATTTCTTTATTTTGTAAAATGTAGTTATGCTTTTAAAATTACGCAGATAGCTAAAGTTGGGTTTTAGTGTGTTGTTCAATTATATGCTACTCTTTGTGACCCCATATGAGATTTTCTTGGCAAAGATACTGGAGTAGCTTGCCATTTCCTTTGTCAGTTCATTTTACAAATGAGGAAACTGAGACAAACAGGGATAAATGACTTTCCTAGGGTCACACATTAAGTGTCTGAAGCCAGATTTGAACTTGAATGTTTCTGATTGTAGGCCAGGATACATTATCCATTAGCTGCCAGTAAATTTAGGTAGCTGTATGCAAATAAACCTAAAGGCCTATAATTGATAAGTAGATACGAGTAGATCATAATGGGACAAAATAAACAAGAGGCAATTAGTATCAGCAAACATATTATCCTGATTTGGAGGGCAAGCAACAAATAATAGACAATATTGATTATTTCCAGACCCTGGCTAAATTTGTTGTTTTAAGTACTGCCAGTTGTAAAATTAATCTCTGTAGGTCCCATTAATTTGTGTAATGAAATATTAGTAGTGTATTTAAAAATGAAACACACTTTATATTTTTATTGACAAGGTTATATTAACAACCATTTTATCAAGCACCTACTATTTGTCAGACACCATGGTAAGCACTACAAATAGAAAGAAAGGCAAAAGCACTCTATCTCAAAGAGCTCACCATCTTGTGGGACAAAGTAAATACAAATAACATAAAGACAAGACAAATTAGAGATAATCTCAGAGGGAAGGCAGGAGCATTAAGGAGGATTAAGAAAGGCTTCTGGTACAAGGTGGGATTTTAGTCCAGACTTAAAGGAAGTCAGGGAAACCAGGAGGTGGAGGTAAGGAGAAAAGGCATTCTAGGCATGGGGAGCAGCCAGTGAAAATGCAAGGAAGGAGTTGGGAGATGGACTCTCCTGTTGAAGGAAGAGTAAGGAGCCAGAGTCACTGAATTGTAGAGTACCTGGAGGGGAGAAAGGTATAAGAAAATTGCAAAGGTAGAAAGAGGTCAGGTTATGAAGGTCTTTAAAAGTCAAATAGAATTTTATGTTTGAAGCTGGTGGTAATAGGAAGTCATCTGAGTTTACTGAATGTATGTGTGGGATGTGGAATTGGGGTAGAGGAATTTATTGGTGAGTCATTAGCATAGAAGTGAAAATGGAAGCCATAGGGTAGAAGGCAGTCCCATGAGGAGAGAAGGCCAAATACAGAATCTTGAGTAGTGCTCATGTTTAAGGGAAGGAGATGATAAGGTAGCTTAAGAAATAATAGAAATGGTAAAAGAGGCAGGGGGAGGACCAGAAAAATACAATGTCATAGAAGCCAGTAGAGGAGAAGGTGAGGAAAAATAGAATGTAAATTTCTTTGAGGACGGGGATTGTTTCTTTTTTTTCTTTGTATTACCAATACCCAGCACAATGCCTAGCACTGTTGTTGTTTTTCAGCCTTTTTCAAGCGTGTCTGACTTTTCCTGACCCCATTTGGGGTTTTCTTGGCAAAAATACTGGAATGGTTTGCCATTTCCTTCTCCAGCTCATTTTACAGATGAAGAAACTGAGCCAAACAAAGTTAAGTGACTTTCCCAGGGTTACACAGCTAGTAAGTGTCTGAGGTCAGATTTGAATTCAGGTCTTCCTGACTCCAGTTCCAGCACTCTATACCTAGTTTTCAAATGTAGCTGAAAAATCATACATCCAAACTAGAAAATGTGCATTTTCAAAGAGGGAAAAGATAAATGTGGCATATATTGGAAAGAAATAAAGAACAATTAGAACATGAGAGAGGCCATTAGATTTAGTAGTGAGGAAGTCTTTAGGGATCTTGGAGAAAGCTCCTTCATTAAAGTAGTAGTACTTCATATGTAACCCATAGCAAATTGTTTACCATCATAGGGAGGAGGGAAGGAGGGAAGGGAGAGAGAAATTGTGGAACTTAATAAAAAATGAATGTTAAAAATTGTCTTACATGTAATTAAAAAATAAAATACTAAAATAAAAATAAAAAATAAAACAAAAAATTAAGTAGTGGTGCTTAAAGTCAGATTGCAGAGGGATGAAGAGTGAGTGGGTGGTAAAGAAGTGAGTATAAATTAATTTTTGTAGAATTTGGGCTGTTAAAGGGAGGAAAGCTTGCCTGAAAATCTGGGTCTAGAGAAGGTAGATTTCATTTTTGTTTTTAAGCAATGGGACAGCCTATTTGTAGGCTGAGGGAAAGGAGCTAATACTGAAGAAGAGATTGGAAATATATGTGTGTGTGTGTGTTCTACTGGGGATCACAATATATTAGTAGAAAAGAAAATACGGAGCACATAAAAATGTTCTTTTCTGAGGGGGACTTACAATTGGAGGAATCACAAAGGACCTTTTATAGGAAATGGCACCTGTGCTCAACCCTGAAAGGAGTAAGGTGTTTCAAAGGGAAAAGATGAGGAAGCCAAGCAATCCAGACATGGGGGAGAGAAAAAGATAGACAAAGAGAGACGGAGACAGAGAGAGACAGAGAAGATAACCAGTGGAACAAGGTTGGTAAGGAGACATGAAAAGATGTGATCAAAATTATAGGTAGAAAGGTGAACCTTGACAAGGAGGAGATATATCCCCTTCTTTAACTTCTCTGGGCCTCAGTTTCCTCATCTATAAAATGAGGAGGTTGGACTAAATAACATCTGAAGTCCTTTCCCACTCTAACTCTATGACCCTTTGAAAGTGGATAAAAGAATGAAGGATGGGTAAAGATGTTGAAAGATTTAAAAGTGTGGAGGCAAGGAGTCAGACGCATTAACACTGAATGAACTCAACCTCTTCCATAAAGTAAGTAGGAAGGTCATTCGCAAGAGGAAGGGTAGAAGGATGGAGATAAGGCCTTGAAGAAAGGAGCTTTAGAATAGCACCTGTAGAATCATGGAATCATAGATTTAGAGTGTGAAAGGATCTTTGAGAAAATCTAATCCAATTCCCTGATTCTGGAATATGAAAGAATCAACAGGAGAACAGGAAGATTGTGGGACTTCACTTGAAATTAGATAGCAAAGAACTGGGTTAGATGTAGGCAGCATAATTTCATTTCCCTTTAGTAGTGTATTCTTTCCCCTCCCCACCCTCCCTCACCTCTCAACTACCCCCACACCAAGCCATCCTCCTTCTCCGCCTCCCCAGGAGTAGGGACAGAGGAGGCAGACAATAGCAGTTGTCTAGGTTTGGCAAGGGTGGACATGGTCAAAGGGCTGCTCCTCTGCTTGTCATTTAAAGCCCTGTGCAACTTTTCCAGGCTGATTATGATTATTTCCCCTCATGCACTCTACACTTCAGCCAAACCTTACCTTGGTGTTGTCCATAACCAACTTTTTGTAACCTGATTCTGTGCTTTGGAACAGGCTGGGCCCCATGTCTGGAATGCTTGGCTTCATCATTTTTTCCCTTTGGAACACCTTACTCCCTTCAAGGCTGAGCACAAGTGCCATTTCTTATGAAAGGTCATTTGTGATTCCTCCAATCATTAGTCCACCTCAAAAAAGAACCTTTTTATGTGCCCCATATTTTCTTTCTGTTAATATATTGTGATGCCCAGTAGAACATAAACTCATTGAGGTTTAAAGTACTTCTTACTTTTATATTCATATCCTCAGCACCCAGCACAGTCCCTGGTATCATATAGTAGGAGCTAATTAAATATGTGTTTAGTTGATTAAAGGGGATAAGATATTCAAAACTGGAGGAGAGTGTATAAATTATTTAAATGGCTGACTCTAGAATCAGGACTGAATAGAAAGAGAAAAAGGAAGCCAGAATAGGTTAGTAAATTAGGAAACTATAAAGGGAGATGAGAATGAAGGCAAGACAAGGCAAGAAGTACTTATTAAACACTTACTGTATGTTCCAGGTACTGTGCTAATTGCTGGGGATAAAAATACAAACTGAGAGAATAATTCATAGCCTCAGAAGTAGAGGCATCTAAATAAGGAAGTAGACAGAGTAGATGTGAGTTCAGATCTAGCTTCAGATAGCTGTTTGACCCTGGGCAAGTCACTTAATGTCACTCAGCCTGAGTTTCCTCAACTATAAAATGAAACTAATAACATCTACTTTCCAGGTTTGTTGTAAGCACAGCTCTTAGCACAGTGCCTGGACATAGTAGGAATTTAATAAATGGTTGCTCCCTCCCTCCCCTAAAGGGGCCTATGTTCCAAAGGGTGAAGGCAATTCACAAAAGGGACCTAAAAACTGGTTTAGGGGTGAAAGAGAAGGTAGGGGCATGGTGTTGAAAATCTGGAAAGTCAGAATCACAACTGGTTGGAGAGTGAAGGTTGGCCAGTGAAGGCCCTCTTCAAAATGGAGGCACCAGGAGGAACTCAGTAACAGAAGAAGGAAGCCTGAATGATGGAGGGATGTTCCAGGATGAGGATATTTCAGAAGTTGAAGGAAGTTCAGGTTGAGACTGTTTCAGAGGCAAAAAAGTCAGAAACTCAGCTGGAACGTGTATAGAGAAGAGGAGAGGGGCAGAACAGGTGTAAGGAGAGGCGATAATGGGCAGAGGAGAAATTCAGAATTTAAGATCTTGAAGGTGGCTCATTTTAAGTGATGGTGAGATTATTAAAATGTAACTGCCCTGGTGAGTGGCTGCAGGAGATGGAGGTCATAGGAGTTGGAGAAGTTTCAGGAATTGTGAAGAATGTTATGACAAACATGTCTGATATGGATACTGGTATCTGAAAAATGATGACAGGAGAAGGGACTGAACAGAAGACTGAGTCAGGCATTCATGTAAAAGTGGCAGGTCCATGTGGTCAGCAGATGATAGCAACAAAATAGGGAGCAGTTTGGTTAATCCTGTATCATGAACTGGTAGTCTGCAAGTGACAGTGGAGACCAAGAAGAATGCCAACCCCACCTCCAAGCTGGATGAAAAAAACAACTATTTGGGGTTAGTTTGGGAGATCTGGGAGGGACCAAGTTTTCTAACAATAGGTTGGGGATTTCAAAGGATAAAGTGAATGGGTACTTCTTCACTTCTGTCCTCCAAGGACTGAGAATTTTATGGGTTTCTCTTTGTTATAGAAATTGAAATAAAAGACAATGACTCAGCCTTCAAAGAGCAGGGACACAGCTTGGTTTTCAACTGCAGCTATTTTGAGAGCTACTGAATATAATTGTTGACAAAGAGTTTAAGTGTTTTCTAATCTAAACAGCCCCTCTGTACTGTTAACCCATTAAAATGTAAGTAGTTTAAAACATTTTAAAAGTATATATATATGTATATTATATATTTATATGTGTGTGTGTTATTTTATGTGATTGTGTAACTTTCTGTGTGTTTGTATCAATCTGTCCAACTAGCTTACAAACACCTTTCTTATGGTCAGGAAACCTATTTTATATTTCTTCGTAACCTCTATAGGAATTAGCATGGCATACAACTCATGTTCCTTAGATATTTCTAGCCTGTTTGGATTATTTTCTTGAATTTTTTAACATTCATTGTCTGCAGTGAACTTTGTTGTTCAGTAGTTTTTTAGTCATGTCTGACTCTTCTGGACCCCATTTGAGGTTTATTTAGCAAAGATAATGGAAGGGTTTGTCATTTCCTTCTCCAGCTCATTTTACAGATGAGGAAACTTAGGCAAACAGGGTTATGTGACTTACTCAGGATGACACAACTAGTAAGTATCTGAAGCTGGACTTGAACCCAGGAAGATAGAAGTCTTTCTGACTCCAGGCTGGGCATTCTATCCACTGTATCACCTAGCTGCCTTTAAGCAGTGGACTAAATAACTGTAAAATTAGCATAGGCTTATGGGCTTTGGCAGGAAAGAAATTCTTAAAGGAATATCATTCAAATTATTGTTCTATATTTTTCTTAGCTACAGTAGTAAAAATAAAACTGTCTTTACTAAAACCACAGTGCTATACTACTGTGGGAGAGGAAAAAAATCTATCCAAAATGATGATAGTACAAATTCAGTATTTTTATCAGTCATTTTAAGGCAGTATTGGGTAAAGAAGGGAATGATGAAAATTTGATTGTGAGCCAAGACAGAAGAGAATTTAGGGAAGGTATGGTGGGAAGAGTAAACTAACCTGCCCTGCCTCCCCATGCAAGTTATGTTAACTTTTCCTTAAAAGGCATTGAAATTGTCTTGAGATTTGAATGCTTTAGGAGATTAATTCTCTGGTGATAATGTTTACTATAAAATTTTGAAATAATCTCTTTGTTCTCTCTGAAGCAAACTCAGAGCGTGCCTCTTCCTATGTGAACAAAGCCAGCCAAGGCTGACTCTACACTCCTTAAGAGACCTTTAACCTAAGACACTGTATCTTGAATAATGAGACTTTCCTTTGTATCTTATTATCTATAGACATATACTATGTTATGGCATATTAGTGGTAAAGAAAATATAGACATCTTAGGTCGTAATTTCTATGTGAAACTTTGTCAAACTCTGTTATCTTGTTGTATTTACAACCTATGCAATTAGGAAATTCCTTTCTAATGGTCTAGTTAGTCACTTATGGAGATCATGAATCTGAAGGACACAGAACACTTCTTTGTCCTAAAACATATTTAAGGCTGCCCAATTCTTTGTATTGGTAGCCAGAACATTTCTGGCTCCATAATGCATTATGTTACCGTTTTCTTTAATAGGGAATTGATTAATTAATTAATTAAATCATAAAATGTATGCATTTTTAGCCTGTTGCCTTTTCTTAAATTAAGTTTTCAGGTCAACACTGGCCATTGATGCAGCTTCCTGGTTATCTGGTTACAAAATACCTAGGACCTTGAGAAGAGATAGTAATTTTTTAATTGTTTATTTTTAAGCAATAGTTAAGCATTATTAAAAAAAAACCTCAAAACTGTTTAGGTCAGGTTAGAATATATGAAAGTCCTACTTCTGCTCTGAAAACCATTTTCTTTAAGAATTCTTGGCCAAGCATGACCCTATCCTAGACCTCATTTCCTTGATCAGGTTAGACCTAGAACAGGAGGGCTAGAATGGAATTCAAATGACTTCAAGAGGAGGATGACAGTTTCATAGAATTTTGGAACCGCAAAGCTGGAGAGGTCCTTTGGAGACCATCTAGTTCAAACTTATGATTTTATAGATGGGGAAAGGGAAGTCTGAAAAGACTTGTCCATTTCTGTGCAGCCATTAATGAATGGTAATGCTGAGACCAGAAATCATATCTCCTTCCTAGTCCATTTCCATTTCCCTCCTAAAATATATTGCTTTCCTGATCAAGACCAGAACTAGCTAAAACCATGCTTGGAAAAAAGTTCTTTGAGGGTGAAAAGCCTGAAACAAAGCAAGAGAACATTCTGATGAGAATAGGGTCGGGATGTGGAGGGAAGGAGTCACAGATGATATCTCCAGTATGAATGCAGTTGTACTGGGAAGGGGTGACCTGTTTCCCCCACCTTGTACCCTATACCTTTAGAAGAGTTTGGAAAGGGGAGTCAGTGTGGAAATTCATTCTCCCAGTAAAAAGAATGACTCCTGGGATGTCAGACTCCTGGGATGTCAGCCTCCTGGGACAAAACTCCATTAGCTCTGTACTAAAGTTCTGTTTTGGGTTACTATGTTAAACTTAAAAACTTGTCAAAATTTGTTTAAAAATTTTGTAGTCTCAGATACTTTTTCTAAACTAGATTTATTAGACTCCTTAACAATCGCATGTTAAATTATTTCTATGCCTCCTTTTTATATAACACAATCTACTTTTATCTTTTAAAGGGGATATGAAAGTATATAAAGCTTCATCTTTTTAGGGTAGAAATGAATGATACAGAAAAGTGAAATGTTTAAAAAAAACTAAACACAGTGTATTTTGTAAATGTCATTCTCTTGTTTGGGTTCAACTTGAGACTAAACTCAGCATGTATTAAGTATGGCTAGGTCTTTACAATGAGATAATTATTATTCTTAACTGGAATTCAATCACAATCCAATTCCAGTGAATAGCAAACTCCTTGTTTCTCATTCCAGGTGAATTTAATGGTGAGCATCATTTGCCAGAGTATGGCAGAAAAATGAACAAATATTCTAGATGGGAAAACATTTGAACAAAAAAGGTTATATTTATCTTTGGTTATTTTTACTATAAATCCAATTTGGAGGCAAATTTGTTTAAAAGATAATTTTAGGAAGACCCTTTGTTTAATGATGTAATTTTGAGTTCCCTCAAGAATGCAGCATTTTAAACAAAAGAAGAAAAACATAATATAAAAATGTCTATAATTTTATGCCAAGTAACTTAAGCCAAATGGTAGGAAACCCCTTAAAAAGAAAAGAATACCAGAAGAACTTGAAAGCAGAGGAAGAAAATAACTTAACTGGCTCTGGAAATGATGGGTTTAGGCACATGTATTACAAGTTGCCCTCACTGGCTGATCTCTTAATTAGCTGTCTGTGCAAACAGGTGAAGGATTGATAGGGCCAGCAAGTTTTTCATCCCCATCTCTTCCCTCAACAATTTTGCCAACAGAGCTTCATCTCTCTCTCTCTCTCTCTCTCTCTCTCTCTCTCTCTCTCTCTCTCTCTCTCTCTCTCTCTCTCTCTCTCTCTCTCTCTCTCTCTCTCCCTCTCTCTCCCTCCCTCTCTCTCTCTCTCTTTTTTTCTCTCTCTAACACACACACACACACAAAACCACACACCCCTAAATCTCCCTTAATTTAGTGAGAAGGTAGCATTCACTCTCTTACCACCGCAATGCATGACCTTTCTCCATATTTTCTTACTTGTTGGAGAAATGACAAAACAGGACTTTCGCATTTTTTTTCCCCATTTACTGTTTTCCCATTCTCATCCCTTCCCCCTCCCTCCAATCCTCCAGTTGTCCTCTAGTTATTCTGTGACTTCAGCTCTGGCTTCCATTTCCAAGTATAAGGTTGAGCCCTCCTACTTGAACTTCACTGTGTCAGGGCTGGTAGTAACCTACACCTTTAATTATGATAACTGAGGTATACGTTTTTGTGGTTAGGGAGGATGATCAGGACTTGGTTATTATACTTGATGTGCTTTTGCCTTCTTTCCAAAAGTAGTTCTTGCTATTAATTAAGAAAAGGTGTTGAGCAGTAAAACAGAATTCTGGCATGAGAGGTATCTTTAAGATGAAGGGCTGTCGTCAGGGATATACCTTAGTTAGTTTCCATGAGATGTTGAAAGTCTAAGACTTTCAAGATTTTTCTTTCGCCCTACTGAAGTCACTTTTTTTTTTTTGAGAGGACCCTCCTAAGAACCAAGGCAACATGCTAGATTGTGCCTTTTGATTTGTAAATGCCAATTTTGTATTTTAAGAAGGGTAAACTAAGTAGGTGAGTAAAAGAGTATAGTTAAGGCAAGTTTCATATTTGTGCTACTCCCTTGAAGATCTCGTCAGGTTTTCTCTCAATCTATTTGTTTTTTCATATGAGGATTTCTAAGGTAATCTCTTATAAAAATATTTTAATTAAAATATATTTTATTAATGCCTTGTCTTTTGTTTTTATATCACAATTACTTATGGGAAAATGATTTTACTAAACTATCTTTGAAGCAAGATTAGAATGCATGGAATACTTGTGAATATACGTTAAAATTGGGAAGATGCAAGTCTTACCATATCATGTGACTTACTCATGGCAGCTTGCCCACTACTCTTGCTCCTATGGCTCTTCATTGGGTTGAGTGACAACACCATTAGTATGGAAGACCTCTAAACAAGCCATAAAATTTGGCTTTCAGAAATATACTGACATGAGCTGAGAATTCTAGGGTCCTGGCTTGGAGAGATGAATGCCTAACCACACGCCATTGGTGAATACATTGCTGTTCTGTTTACCTTTTAAGTGACTTGACAAACAGAATTAAACTAGGTAATGATTATGTGATGAAAGGTTCTAAACAAATTTTTAGACTAAAAAAAAAACCACAACAAAAAGCACAGGGTGGCAACAATTAGGTAGTGAAATATGGTATTATTCCCATTTTACAGTTGGGGAAACCAAGGCAGGCAGAGTTTAAATTACTTTCCCGGGGTCACATACCTAGTAAATAAATATTTGAGATCATATTTGAACTCAGGTCTTCCTGATTCCAGGCCCAGTATTCTAGCAATTTTGACACCTAGCTGCCAATCTGATTATTTTAAGGTACAATTAATTACCCAGAGTTCAACCTCCTTTTAATGATCTTTTAATTTATATTGTTGTAATCATTGTGTATATTGTTCTATTTATTTTACTCTGCATCAGTTTATACAAATATCCCCAAATTTCTCTGAACTCCTATCAATAATTTCTTAAATACATAATAATACTCCACTATATTTATAAAACTTTTTTTTTACAACCACTCCCAAATCAATGGACACCTATTTTGTTTCCAATTTTTTGCAATCACAGAGTGTTACTACAATTTTCTGGATATATATTAGACCTCTATTTCTGTCTTTGACTTCTTTGAGATACTCTGTGGTACAGTTTACTGGATCAAAGGATATGGATACTTAAGTCACTTTTCTTACATGATTCCAAAATTATCTACAGAGCCCAAATTTATCTACTGTTGGGTCAGTTCATAGCTCCATCAACAGTGTATCAGTGTTCCTGTTTTGCCATCATCTTTCTAATAGTGACCGTTTGTCATCTTTTAGGTCAGTTTTTCTTGGACTATCCCTGAATCTCACTGAGAAGGCCCTGTATTATTCTAGGATTGATACATTCAGCATAATGTCATCTACAGAATCTGTACATTGCCCTGCTCTAGACATGCAACTGGAATGTAGATGTCTTTATGCACACAGACGTACATGCCACCCAGATTAAACACAGACTGCCCAGAGTTCTCAACTGAAATAATCAGAAATGTAAAGTAGGTATGAATAAGTCTTTAATTAATTTAGAAAGAGTGAAGTACTTTGATCACTAGATGAAATCAGATGAATGCCATGCAGGAAACTTATTGGGATTGTTAGAAAAATCAGACATTCTTCTGGGACAAGGTACATTACATCAAGTCAGTTCAAGATTGAGCATTCCAGAAAGAGATTGCAAGAGTAGTCAACTGAATGGTTGGTGGTTTAGAGGATTCTCTTTTGGGAGAAGATTGAGTTGTTCTCTCTCTCGCTTCATTAGTGTCGGTAGGAATGTCCAGCATGCTGGTAGCATTGTCTCTTTCCACCTCCCCAGCTGAAGATAAAAAAAATCCCAAGGGAAAGCAGTTTGAGGGCTCCACAAAGCCACTGACCTTTGGAGTCCAGCAGAGAACTACACCTAGGGGAAGCCATGAGGATTCCTTAAAGGACCAAAAGGGCTTCCAATATCCAAGAACTGTGATTTTATCTTTTGGTTACATGAGCTTTCTAAATTTTGGTTTACTTTTCCAATGAACTTATGTGCACCAGTGAGAAAGTACCCTTATATTTCAGGGGAAATGTTTGTGTTCTTAGTATACTAATTAATATAGCTAATTGTCTGGGAATAGCTAATTCTTAATGGGAAGCACACTGGATGGGGGCTCATGGATGACATATTGGAAATCTTCCAGCTCAAGTATGTCCCCAGAAAAGTTTGATACACAAAAATGGTTATTTTAGAAGGATCAAGTACTGGGTAAGTCCCAGACTCAGTGGGGGTGATTATATATTCCATCCTGCTGTTGGCAAATACTAAGAAGGCAGAAAACTCCTATGTTTCTCAGAAAGTCTATGGCCTCCTATCCCCCACCTCTGTCTCTCTTTTCATGGCTATACTGATTAGTCTAAGGAGTAAGCTGAGTATGGATTGGCCCAATCAGAATTAGGTCAGAGCCCCCCTCTACAGGTTAATGTTGAATTTGCTTCATTTCAACAAATCCTAGTTATGTGACCTTGGGGTCAGCTCCCTAGAGAAATAGAGGAAAATTTGATACAAAATATAGTATCTTTTTTTTTCTTTTTTCAAACCCCAAAGAATAAACAATTTACAGTGTGACATTTAACTCGTAGGTATATGCCTGCAGCTTCTCCTATATTCTGGCTTCCTATTACTAGGTCACCCTAAACCCAGGAGTTCTAAGAAAGACATATTTCGATTTTTTTAGCCCCCATTCTGAATATTCTTTTGAGTTGGCAAAGCAATACTGGAAGTGTAAGATAGTTCTCAACCTATCCCATCAATTGAACTGATGTTCTACTCAAACCTCAGTAGAGATGCTAGGTGAAGTACTCAGAAACTTCATTTATTTATATTTATTTGCTTGTATTCATTCATTCATTCATTCATTTATTTATTTTACTTAGGAACTTTAGGTGTGGGTGTTGGCTTCTCCTTTCAGTACCAGTCATAGATGCTTTTCCTTTTGATGTTTAATTGTGTCTTTGCTGAGTAGTGTATCACATACCCTTGACTCTCCTTGACTGACTTTCTGCATCAAGATTAGGACTGACAAGATATAGAACTGAGGTGGTCAATAAAGTGTAGATTCCTAACTTCCCTGTTACATTTATCTTGGATAGGCATTGGAGCTGGACAATTTTTGGACCAATTTTATTGGAGATAGAGAGTAGACTGGATTGCCTTTCAGAAATTATGTGGTAAAAGCTTCTTAAAAATCAATATTCTTTCAGTGATACTATATGTACAGCCCTCCCTCACTCAAAACAGTCAAGTGCAAGTCATGTCATCATTTCTCTGATAGAATAGTCTTCTTTGGCAATGAAGGATGAACACAAGACTATATGGCAGTGACCATAGAACACCTCTACCTATGAAGAATCAAAATTTTGAACAACTCAGAGAGACCCATGTTGAGGGTAAGTCAAGTTACATCCTGCATTTTGTCAACCTTGATTTGATAAATGGTATGAACTTCCTTGAGAACATGTATGACTGTAATGGATGGGAAGACCATTCTTGTGGTCAAGGAGAGGGAGTGAGTGAATAGAGTGCTGCACTGATATTCAAGAAATATTAAAAAACCTAGAAGAAGATCTCTAGTACATTGAGTAGATCCCTGATGAAGAATTTCTTCCTTCCCTTTTCCGGAGACTATTTTGAGCAGATGTACTTGGCAGAGCAAGGCTGGTCTCATGATATACCTTTTTAGCCTGAATAATTTTACTCTAGGTATGGGGAAAGGGTATCAAATAGGCATGATGGATAGTATTACAGCGATTCACTGGAGGGCTCAAGAACATTACTGCCTAGAACTCAGTTTCAAGTCACTTAAATGCCTAATCACATAGGGTAGTGATGGTGGTGATAATTTTTTTTAATTGAGGGAACTAAGGAGCTACCCCCTTCACAGGCGAACAAGCATTGGCCGGTTTTCTTCCAGAGATTAAGTCATGGAAAGGAAAGACTTTGAAGCAAGGGGCTTGAAGAGGCAGGAATGGTATTCACTGAAGGAATTCCAAGGTGTCTTAGGTCGTTTAGACAAAAGATTGATGGCATCCCTCAAACAGCTGTCTCCGCAGCTCCTTCTTGAACCGGGTTCACAGGATGCGGCCTGAGCAGACTTACAACCGCCCCTCCTGCCCTGACGGAGATACTCAATGGCGTTCAGGTAAACAAGAGAGACCAGCCTCTCCACCAGGCAAGTTTCCAGCAATCCCAGTGTGTGCCAGAGCTGACCTGGGGGAAACCACACTGGGAGGGAGGGGAAAGGCGAAGAGAGTAGGCTTCATTCTCCTGCCTCCCAGCCTAAAGTTATTTGATCGCACAGAAAGTGAGTGGGCTGCGGGGGCGAGCTGCAGGTGACCCTCACCCACCTGTAGGAAATGTGAAGGAGGAACGAGGGAGAGGAACGAGAAGCAGGGGAGGAGGGGCTCTTTGGAGAGGGGGGTAGTTTGGGTCCCAGTCCCGACGAACGCTACCCTCACCTGCCGCCAGGAGTCCCCTAGCAGGGAGGGAATCTCGGGGGGAGGAGAGAGGGGGCTGGGGCTGCGGCTGGGGCTGGGGCTTGGGGGCGGGGCGGGGGCAGAACACCTGGTGGGAGGGCGAGGAGCTCCTCTCCCAGCTTCCAGGCGGCTCGAGGAGGGTGCCGGCGAGCGTGCCCAAGGCTGGAGTCCCAGGTAGAAGGGGCTGGCTCGGGAGCCCAGCGAGGGGAGGGGGCCGGGCGAGCCGATCCCAGCTCCGAGTCTTGGAGGGGCTCCTGGCTGGGCTGCCTCCGCGGGGCGGCTGCGTTTCCGCGGCCAGGGCACCCAAGAGGGGGAAGTTTCTTGGCTGGGAAGGATGCGATTGTGTTGAGCTATTCCTGGTATGTCGGGCACTGGCCCTGCAGCCGGGAGCTCCGAGGACTCGGTTTCCAGGGGATCCGGGAAGGGAATGAGCTCCGTTCGGGGAGGGATAGGGGCCAGAGACCCCGGGAGGGAGGGGACGGGACGGGACGGGACTGGGAGGGCTCTTTCTCCGGGAGGCTCAGGCTCCCCGGGGTGGCGGGCTGCCCTCCCCCTGGGGCTTGCCCTCCGACGTGGATTTGGCATCCCACGGCTCAGACAACCTAAACCACAAGGGCTGGCACGGCCCATGCCCAGGGCACAGCCGGAGGAGTAGGCGGCGGGCGGGCCGAAGCGGCTGCTCCACATGGCCCCGGGCTTCAAAGCAGCTGCGTCGGGGCAGCCAGGGCCGGGAAGGCTGCGGTGGTTCCGGGGGAGCGCAGAGGAGGGGAGCTGCTTTTGAAGTTCAAACAGTTCTTGGGGCTGTCTCTCTCCTCCCCCTTCTCCCCTTCCCCCTCCCATCTTCCTTCTCCTCTCGGACTGCCCTGGTCCCTGCGGACCCTGGTTCGTTTTCAGGGCTTTGTAGAAAGCAGTTTCTTCAAATTCTTGTGGTTTCGGGGCATTAACAAACTCCAGAGAGCAACAAAGGGGAAAGGGGACTGGGACCATTCCAGGCAGAGTGGAGTGACAAGCCGCGCTGCCTCTTGGTCCCCAGTCCCAGAGCAGCCTCGTTAAGTTGTGCTGACCCCCCTCCCCAATCCCGCCCCTCCTCGCCCACCCACCCATTTCTTTCTCTTTCTTTTTTTCCCTCCCCTCTTCCTCTAGTCATGGAAGGGAGAGAGGATGCGGAGTCCAACTGTGCTGTAGCATTCGCTGAAGCTCAGAGATGGGTGGAGGTGAGTGCATTCCCCCCCCCCTTTTTTTTTTACTTTCCCCCCTTCACGATCTGGTGGCTTTACAGGGGGTTCAAGGGTGACGTTTAAAACCCAAACTGCGTTATTCTTAACGACCCTTCCCTCCCTTCATCTTTGCTACATGGTGGGAGACAATCGATTCAGAAGTGGGTAGTTAGCGGGTAAACTTTTAACAGTTCGAGTCTCTGTCTGTTTTTTAGCTCCCTCTTCCCCTGCAAGTCTCTCTTTCTATTCTTTAAATTATTCTTAAGGTGCAGAGTGAAATAGGTGGTAGTTTGTCCATCACCGTATCAGGTGTCCAGATCCATGCGGACTGTACCAGGATCAGTTGTCTCCCTTGATCCTATCTGGGTCACAATCCAGAGGATGTAATGGTCTGGTGGAATCTCTGCACTAAACCAAAAGGGAGGAAAGAGAAAAATATATTCCTTTTGTTCATATATGACTAAGATGCTGTAAACATCAACCGAACCAGGTTTGTCTCTGTATGTGTGTCTGTGTGGAAGGGAGTGGGGCATGGGACTGAAGCGGCGAAGGGACTTGAAGGGACAGAGAATGGATGAGTAAATACTAAGGCAGTAAACTTGCCTATGAGATTTAGGAGAGGATCTCTAGGGGAGTTTTAATTCTCACTGATGAAGGCTGCTACCGTATTCCTGGGCTTCTAGTACAGCATAGGAGTTCTCTGCTTTCACTGTGCCTTAGAAACACCATCTTCTTGTAGTTTTCTATTCCCTAATTTCCTTTTTTAAAGAAATGTGAGCTCCTTGAGATTTTTCTCTCTGTGCCTTTACATCTACGCTTTGGGTTGAGTTTGTCCCTAAATAGGTTTTCAGGATGATTCCTGGAAGCTTATGGAGAAAGAACACTGGTGGGGAAAAAGTTTTCTCAGTAAGTGTGCTAGACTAGCATACACACACACATAATGTATATTATATACATATATTCACAAAAATGGCTTATTGGAACATTGTCTTGCACATTGGTACTCTTAGCATTTGGAACCAATGTTTATACTTTCTTAGTTTATTGAAAGATGGTTTTTTTTGGAATGAATTTTTGAAGACTATACCACACAAAATGCAATTTTTTAAAGAATGTAAGTTTTAGCAGGTAAAAAAACAAGTAATAGATTAATTTCTTTTTCCTCACAGGTTTATTTACTAAGCATCTCTTTGGACAGACATTTTGATCCCTTAGCTTGAAGATGAATTTTTTTCCATATTTTTAAAAAAAGCATGTAGAAGGCTTGAGTAGGCTAAGAAAATAATATAGAGACTCTTTAATTGAAATGAGAATAAAGGACCTCCCTCCCCCATTTGCTTAAAAGAAAATAACTTTTCTCTGTTTGGCTATATTTTTAAGTATGTACTGCAAAAGTAAATTTGCATGTATCATTTTTTTTGAGACATTGTCCTGGACATCTTAGAAGAGGAAGTGTGTGTGTGTGTGTGTGTGTGTGTGTGTGTGTGTGTGTGTGTGTAGGAGATCAGAAAGAATGGGGTATTTTTGCTGTTGTTTATATTGGACATTTTACAGTTTCTAAAAGAGTATTCATGGTATTTGTATGTGGGACTTCATGCTTCTCTTTTCTTTAGAATAATTATAAATATGTTTGACTTCCACAAGTGTGTGTGTGTGTGTGTGTGTGTGTGTGTGTGTGTGTTCTGGTTTCTTTGAACTAAAAGTTCAGTAAGTATTGCAACTTTCCCATGAACTTAATGAAACCTATATTTTAGGATCTTCCATGAAATAATCCCAATGAAGGAATGTGTATTTGTGTTGTATAATTATGTTAAGTATATAAACTTTTCCTCTCCTCTTTCCTCCAAGTTAAAGATCTTCAATGATTTTGAAATTTCCAATAAAAATATTTTTAAGTGTAAGATTATGATTTTGGAGGAAAATTACTGTGCTAGAAACTAGATAACTAATTTTTTCAAAGGATGTATCAATTTAATATAACTAGCCAATATAATTAAAAATAAATGATTCTTTTAAAATACCAGCAGCTATACAAAGGGAGAAGTGTTGTTTGTGTGAATATTTTTACTTCTAGAAAATGATAGAAAATATTTACTGTTCAGATTTTCCAATCTTAAATTTGTAACCTTATCTTTGTGGTTATCATGTTAAGGAAAATTTAAGACAAATTTTAATATCTTTTATTCTCTTAAAAAAAAGAATGAATATAGAATGAATATACAAGAATAGCTTGGATTCTTTCATGGTATCAACTCCTTTCTGACTAAACTAGAACCTTATAAATAATAAGCCATAGATAAAACCTTTTTTGACTTTCACATTTTTTGGCTTTCACATTTTCTTGACTTTTTGAGGTAGGTGGAAAAAAGAAAGATTGTTTTTTAGTTTTGTGTTGTACTTGTTGAGGCACTTTTGCCCCTTTTCTTTTCTCTTTCCCCCCCTTCCAATCTCTCACCTCTAAGCAAATTAGCAATACAAAACAGAGACTTTAATTTTGCCACTTTCTATTCTACTTTTCTTTGTGGTTTTGAATATTCAAATATAATTGGTTCTAGTGACCTTGAAGGCTCTAAGAGTACTGTTGACTACTAGTACTAGCTGTTTAATTTTTTTTCTTTCTTATTCTGATCTTACGTACTTGTGAGTAACTTGATGGAAATAAATTTTTATTATTGGGGAGGTTGTGGAAAGGGGAGGCATGTAAAATAGAGTATGAGGTTAAATGCTATAAATATCATGATGTCAGAATGCACAAGTTTGTGGTTGGTTTGATTTTGGTGGCTCTAGGTTCAGTAGGAACTATATTAGATAATTTTTTTAATGCCTTTTGCTTTTATATCACATTTCATACCTTCCCCCATCCCCTACTCAATGAGCCATCCTTCGTAAGGAAGATTTTAAAAAGATGGAGAGGTGTGGCAGTAGAACAGTGGACAGTAGTTCATCAAAACTACAAACATACGAACTACTTCTAATGGTATAGACAATATTCCACACACATAATCCCTTACTTCTGTAATGAAGGTAAGAGAGTTCATATTATATTTTTCAAAAACCTGAAAACAATATGGTTTGAAATGTAACTTGTAATATTAAAAATGTGGTAGAGCTAGTTTATGACTAAACAACTTTATTTTTAAAACCAAGTGTACTGTAAGTAGTTAGAAAGAACAGAAATTTCCTTGACAAGCTGGATTTGAACAAGGTCGTAGAGTACAGCATGAGACATTTGAAAATAATTTGCACTCTTGAATTCTGGTTCACTTCTCATCTTTATTATCTTTATTCTATATACCTTTTTTTTTTTGAAACCTCTGTCTCTTAGTTTTGTGGTTTGTGAGCACTGAAAACTCTGAGTCTTCAATGAACAAATAAAAAACCATTGGATTTGAAAAACTGAGTTTGTTGTGCTGAATACATGGGAGGGGGGGAAATAGTCATTAATTAGTAAGCTATCTGCATCCAGAGAAATAACTGATAAATAGAATTATGTATAGAATAATTGTATATATATGTGTGTATGTGTGTGTGTAGACACACACACATACACATATACTTATTTGTGTCTAAAGATAGCCAAGGGGGGGAGAAAAAAGAGGAAAATGAATTTACATGATACCTTTATTATATATTTAAAAGGAATACTAAGTTGTACACAGTAGATTTGCAGTTTCATGTATAATCATCTTCTTTAAAAAATACTATGTTATGTTATTGATTTAGATACATTAAAACAGTATATATGTAAAAAAGTAAGATATGTGCTGCCGTTCAGGGGAAGAATATGGAAGGGGTGGGGCTGGCAATTGTGGAACTAGTTTATTGTATGAAACAATTTCCCCACTGCCTCTCTTTTCTGTCCTTTGGGTTTTAATTTTTTCTGTCCAATTTTTGACCCTTCACTTTGCTGACTCCAGTATGACCTCCTTTCTTAAACACCACCAGTAAGAAAATGAATCCCTCTACTGAGACCTGTTGCCTCTGTCCTCTTGTCCTCTTTTTATAAGATTGTACTAGGTTTTCACTTGTGACTTAACTCTGTCTTTTAAACATTAAATTTTCTCCAAGCATGAATCATTCAATCAAAGGGACCATGTGACTATGCACTGTGTGAAGTGCCGGGGATACAAATACAAAAAATGAAACAATCCCTACTCCCAAGAAGCTTATATTGTAAAAGCGAAGAGACAACAGATACATATAAAAATAACTGTAGCATTAGCATAAAGGGAACAAACACAAACATGTACAAAATAGTGAAATACAAGGCAATTTTGGAGGATGTGTACTAGCATTTGGGATCAATGAACTATAAAGTTGGTTTCCTGTATCCCAGGTGGTATTTACTTGTGTCATATCTATCTTTCTATAGTATATCTGGTATTAGTTTTAGCACAAGGCTATGACCACTAAGATCAGGGATTGTTAGAAGTTATTTTTATTTAATTTTTATTTTTTAAATGATGTTGAAAATCTTTTTTTGTGTGTGTACATTACCATAGTTTCCCCTATTTCCCTACTTCTACCCTCTCCCAGAGAATTATTCCATATAACAAATAGCATTTTTTATAGACAAGCAAAAGAAGAGGAAAAAAATTCAGCATAGCTAACAAATACATCCAAAAATGTCTAACAATATATGCAATGTGTGACACTTGTGAACCTCATATCTTTAAAATATTTTGGTAACCACTTCAATATTATTGGTTTCTTTTGTAAATACTATGTATTTATGCATTTAATTGCAAATACTGTGTATTTGTGCATTTAAAGACATTCTCAAGAAGGGACCATAGGCTTTACCAAATTCCCAGAGGGATCCATATTACAAAAAAGGTTAAGGACCTTTGGTTTGATGTGATTTCTTTTTCCTCTTCACATTCTCCAAAGCTGAGCTCCTTGTCTGGGGGTAGATAATTGAGGACGGTCTAGGAATCTGCTTTTCTTCCCTTCTCTGTATTGAGTACTAGTACACTTTCTTCTGCCCTAATGCTGGTCTTTATTTTTTTTTCAGATTTTCTGCAGCTCCTGTCAGGCTGTTCTAATCTTTTTACTTCTGTAATGTTTTTCCTTAGGAAGATGCATCTGAGCTCTAGACTACAGTGCTGGTTTGGAAAATGCCAACAATAAACTTTATTTTTGCACTGTAGAAATTTTTTAAAAAAATCATTTTGTGTTTTTATGGTGCTTTCCTCACTACAGCTCTGTAAAGTAGGCCCATTCCTGGCTCTGCCACTTAATACCTGTAAGACCTTGGCCAAATTACTTCCCTTCTCTGGGCCTCATCTACAAAATGAGGTTGGACTTTAGGTTAATATTTAATTCTACTAAAGCGGAATTCTAAGTTCATTGACAGTTCCAAATCTAGGATTTGCATTTTATAGATGAGGAAATTACAACGGAAAGGGGTTAATTGAATGTGCTTTGACAATCTGGGTCTACATAGGACTTGGATTCAAGTATTGGGTAAGGGTAGAATTAGATGAGCTTTGAGGTTCTTTTCAGTTCTATGATTATGACTTACCATTTGGTAGTGGTTAAATGGCACATAGTGATACAGTGATATAACAGTATGAAAAACAAAAGAAAGTCATCACCAAATGAAATGTTCAGGGCTCAGGGAAATATTCATTACTCAAGAGACCATTTCAGAATGATGTAAAAATGATGAATGTTACAGGTAACTTTTAAAAATTTGTGCTCTGGAGGAAGAGAAAGTAATATCTGACATATGAAACGATATATTTTTCCTTCACAAGGTGAAAGTCTTCTTTTTCATGCCTTCCCTCCCCATCCTTAGCCCTAAACAATGAATAACTGAATTTAGGATGTTAGATTCAGTGATCTTCCATTGTATGAACTCCTTGGTAATGATATGAAATTTGTATAGACTGACAATTAGAGTTACTGTGGTGGATGAAGCAATGGAGTTGAAGTCAGCAGATGTGGTTTAGAGTTATAGCATTGCCTTTTACTTTGTCCTTGGATAAGTTGCTATACTTTTTTTTTAACCTTTAGTTTATCTGTAAAATAGGGATAATAGTAGTCCTACTACTTACGTATTAGGGTTGTTAGTAGCCAACAAGATTTAGAAGCTTTGCAAGTTGTGGTTTTCAGTTCTTTTTGTTTTAGTCACTTTTATTTATGGCTTGACAGAGAAATTCCTAACCTTTTAAGTTTTGAAAAAAATAAGTTGAAAGCTTGTATCTTAGTACTCTTGTAGCATAGGTGGAAATCTGTACTTGATACTCTTAGGCAAGATTTGAAACACCTTTCTATAGCCCTGCCTTGATAGTACCCAAAGTGAAAAGTACTGACCCTCCTTGTGAATTGAGTTTCTATAATTTGTGTTTTTATAGTTTTTCAGATCTTTCATTCTGCTATAAAAATCCAAGCAAATCGCAAATTAAAAATTTTAGTTTACTAAAAGTTTATTTAAATTGAGCATTTTTTGTTTTATTTTTTAAATGGTAGTCGATCAATTTGGAAATTATCATATATTGGTATTTGAATATGGCGTGTAAGTGTTGTATACTATAGGTTGTGAAGACATTTTTTTTTAACATTTAGGAATGAATTTAGGTCTGCACATACTTTCCAGGGTAACCTGCTAGGTTTGCCCTTCATTCCCCCAATTAACTGGTTGGTTTTAATTTCATTAGTTGAGAAAAGCAACTGAAAATGAAGAAATTTGTTAAAGTGTTCTTCATATTCCTTGTTATTGGCATGGAGACTACTTTGGATTCTGAAAGCCAATGGCTAGATGAGCTTAAGTCCTGGGGTGTCCAGTTTTGAGTATGGGCTTAGTATTCTATGGTAATTCTACTTGTTGGAAGAAATAGCTCATGTCAATGAACTCGTGGATTGTTGAAGGTATAGTATAAGTTGCTTCAGTCCAAGTTGTCGTTGAAGTCATTTCAAAACATGGATTATGAAGTTAAGTTTAAACCAGTGGAAATGGATTTTTGTTCCATTGATTATAAAAGTTCCGGAATCTATGTAGATATCGCTAAGTAAACCCAAGACAATTAGGAGATGAGTACTTAATTGAAAGTATGTGCAGAGTAATATTATCATGTTGTGTTAAAAAAGTATTTGTGTTATAATACCTTGAGAGTGTTAAATGTATGGCCCAGTTACTCAAATGTGATCCTACCTTCTTTCTTCCTGCTCAGGTATAGGTACTCTTCACTATTTCTCTTTAGTGTTTACCTTAGATAGAGATACTGATAAAATAGATAACACACTGTCTATACAATTTCATAATATTATAAGGAGATTATTATTCTGGGGGATATTCTATTATTTTAGGGAATATTCATTTTTGCATCTGTTTGATTTTTACTGGATGAATTTCTAGTCTCTTTTGAATACAGTTTTCTCATTGAGATCCAGGATTAATGTTCCAGGGTTTGCTGTGGTCAGCACAATGTTATCCTCAAACAGAAGTATATGAACCTTGCCATTCACAAAGAATACTTATTCCACCTGGACCTTGCACAGGGAGGGCCTCCTCTGCGACAGTGTTGAACACTGTAAACCAGGCAGACATCTCACTATTTTGTATCTTACTTGGTGCTAGTAATCAGGGTTGTTGAACAGTGGCTACCAAGATATATATTTGTCCATATTTAGAAAATGTCTTTAATTAAAATGATTTTACATCTTAGATGTACAAGTCTAATCCAAAGACCTGTTGAGTCGATAAATGTGAGAAAAGATGATAACATTCAGATCTGAGTCTCTCTGTCTAAGGAAGTTATTTGAAACTTTTCAAAAAAATTAGTTTATTTTTAATTTATGGAATAAAACAAGCATTTGCATAACATAGTATAATAAAAAAGATGGTTGAACATGAAACAGCAAATCTTATGTACAACTTTCTATTCCTTTTTATCATGTAGATTTCTTTTTTTCTTCCCCCCCAGACACAAATAAGAATATATGTGTAGAATTATTCTACACATATTTCTATTAATCACTTCTTTCTCTGGATGCAGATAGTATGTTCGGTGGCTTAAGTTTTTCACCCAAGAATAGAGATAACAGTTGAATGTTGGGTGGTAAACATAGCATTCCATTTGTAATCAGGAAAGGAAATCAGATACTTATTAGGTGTATGACCCTGGAGACATCATCTAAACTCTCTATGCCTCAGAGTCTTCATTTGTAAAACAGAAATGAAACTAGCATCATTGCTTATGGAGAAGCTCTAATGAGACGATCTATGTAAAATACTTTGCAAACCTTAAAGTGCTATGTCAAATGTGAGCTATTTCATACATCTAATTAGTCAAACAGTGAGAATTTTTAATAATACTCATATCTCAGGTTAGGAAAGGGCTTTCCTAATAGAGCAATTCTCTAAATCTTGGATGACCAAGTTTATCGGCCATCAGATGTACAAACGGATTGTGTTAGATACTGAAGGGTACACATTCAAGTCCTTCCTTTTTTGATAAAGATTTGACTTTTAAAAAAAAAAGTGCTTATGTAATAGCCTGACTCTAAACCTGTTCAGGTCAAGCTCTAGTCTTCTTGGTTAATGTGTAAATCTGAGTTACCATTAGAAGGCTAATTTTGTGCCAATAATAATGAAGAAGGAATTTATTAATAGATGGTTCTCTGCACTAGAAAAAAGCACTGACTTTGGAATTAGGAGGTCTCAGTTGAAGTTCTGCTAATTACTAACTCTGTGCTTCTGGGCAAGTTATTCAAACTCTTTAAGCCCCTATTTTCTCATCTGTAAAAGGGGGACAATACTAATTACCCTGAACACCTTGCAGGGTTGTTTGTCAAGTAAGGTAAGTACTTGACAAACTACAAACTTTTAAGTGGGATACAGATGTAAGGTCAGGGTTTTGTTTAATATCTGCTTTGTGCAGAGTAATGTGCTAAGCCTGGGTAGGCATGAGGAAGGAATGAAAGACAAGACTACTCTCTAAAAGCTTACAAATATAAATGAGAAAGCAAGATAAACACACATGAACGAGATTTACTTGGAGCAGGCATCTGCTTATGTTATATGATTTCTAGGCTTAGGAGCTTGACTTGAAAATTCTTACCTTGTCTGTTCACCTAATGGAAGAATTCCTTTCATAGGGGATAGGAAAAGTGGAATCTAGGGGAGTCATCACACTTGCTTGAATTCAAGGATCAGTTGTTAATGTTAGTGTCTTGAAAGTGAGCTTTGATAAGTGAGAAGAATGCATCAGGGAATTGATTTATTTGTTTTTGAAAGAGTAGGAGTACAAAGGAGGAGGGAAAGTGATAGATTATAGAGTGGAGATGATGAGGGATTATTATTTTTATCAAGGGGATTACTGGAAACATAAGTATCTCCTTCAGTTTTTTAATAGGACTAATCTTGAACATAAAAGGGTTATGTAATGGCAAGGCAGAATAGGATTAAGTATTAAAGCAAGTGGGAAGATAAATGCCCAGTGCTATAGAGTTTAGGTAAGGAGGCTATTAATGATGACAATTTGGATAGCAAGAAATGAGTGAGTTGGGGAGAACATAGGCAAAGATGGAAGCCAGAGGTCTTTGGTGGAAATGGGACTATCCATGACTGATGCGTTTAGTAATATAATCGTGGCAGCTAACATTTTGGTAGCTTATCAGAGTTCACAAACTATTTTGTATACACTATTGCATTTTGACTTGGGCAGCTAGGTGCTGCAGTGAACAGACTCGGGCCTGGAGTCAGGAAGGCTTGTTTCCCTGAGGTCGAATCTGGTCACACTTACTAGCTATGTCACCTTGGACAAGTCACTTAACCCTGCTGACCTCAGTTCCCTCATCTGTAAAATGAGCTGGAGAAGAAAATGGCAAACAACTTCACTATCTTTGACAAGGAAATCCCAAATGGGGTCACAAAGAGTCAGATGTGACTAAAAATAACTGAACAACAACATTGAGTTTCACTCCAGCAATAACTTTGTTCCGTCTGCTAAATATTGTTAATAAGTAAGTGATCATGTGACTCTGGATCTATAATTGTTAAATAGGAGATACATGTTACCGTAAAGTATTTGCCAGTCATGGAAGAGATCCTGTGCAGATTCCAAACCTTTCTTTTGATTGTGAGATTCTCCAAGTGATCCTATTTGCAGATCAGCATGTTTTAGTTGCATTGAACCTCCTCTGTGAAGCAGATCTATACTGTTTGCACATATACATTATACTGGAAAAATCAAATGTATAAAACCCCCTACATTTCTTATATTATGACATGCAACTGTAGCACATAAAGGCTCTGGGGCTTACTCTCCCAGTCCAATTTGAACTAAAAGTTTGGGTTCCCAGGGGAGGTTGCCCCCCCCACCCCCACCCACTGACTTCTCTACACCTTGATCCTGGAGGAGATTGAACTCAAACTTAAGTAGTTGCTATGAAACATTTCTTCTGAAATATATATATGTATATATATATATATACATATATACATACATGCATATATATATGTGTGTGTGTATATATATATACTTTCTTCTATGTTTCAGTCCCTGGGGACAGTGGACTCAAATTCACTTCTGGGTGTGACCTAACTAATGAATGAGTCTCTCTCTTACAGGCAGGATGTGGTATCTTGGCTGCTGGCTTGGTCCACTGCTTGGCTGGGTCAAGCGGGTTACTCTTCAGGGCTTGGCTGGTTTGGCTGTTGTGGCTATGACCGTTTTTGGTCTTTGATATTCATTCACCTAGAATGGGGAAAGAAGAAACCCAGCATAGGCAGAAGGAACAAAAGTACCCTATGTCCAAAGCCACATGGCAAACCAGTGGGTTTTATAATGTTCTTTCTTCCTTCTCACTTGAAAGTTAACCAGGAAAAGAAAGTTCCTCCATTGTAGCCACTCTCAATTCTGACTCAGTAGCCAATTAAAAACCTTTAGGTGACCACACACTAAGCTAACAGAAAACAGACTTAGAATAGCTGCACGTGCTCCGAAGTAACGGACAAGACCCTCACACTGCACATTTCTAGAAGCGGGCCCACACATGGGTTGGCATCAGGCAGAGCAAACCACACATACTTTAAAGTCTGGGCCTCTAATGGCCAGTTTTCTTGTTATAGAATCACATAACAGCTCATTGAATTAGTCCACTTGTATGCACTTTATACATGGATAATGAGTTTGGTTCCAGAATTGAGGACACAGGGAAGAATCTGGGAAATTGTGTAGGTGTTTTAGTAATTTCACACCCTTCACTGGAATAAGAGCTCATCTTTAATAACAGTAACCTTCAGGTGACACTATATGGTTGCTTATCATAGAATGCTAATCTCAGAAGAGCTATGTGACAATCTCAAGGGTGATGAGAAGATGAATAGTGCAACATATTGAGACGCTCTGTGCACTAGAAGTGGTGAGACAGGGTGAGACTAGGTAGTGCAGTAAATAGAGCACGAGCCCTGGAGGCAGGAGGATCTGAGTTCAAGTTTGACCTCAGACACTTACTTGTATGACCAGGGGCAAATCACTTAATCCTGTTTGCATTCTCCCCCAACCCCAAATGTTAAAATAAAAGAAGAATTGGTGAGACGTCATTGAGGCTATTGTATTAAAGGAGTTGGGCTGATCATATGCTGAGGATGAAAAAGAATAGATGGACAATGTCTAGTTTTATTTCTGTATTACTAAAAGAATAAGAGAAAACTTTTGTCCAATTGAGTAGATCCTCTGTAGAGGATTTGTGGGACCACATGGAAAAGAGTTGCAAATGACAAAGCCTGAGGAATTGTGGTCTGTATTAGTTTAGCCACACTGATCAAAGGATAGGTTCATTAAAACGTTTATCAATACAATTAAAATTATAAAAGAATGGAAAGTCTTACTTATTGTCTGCCTCCTTGCTTTTCAGATATGAGTACTTAGTCACGATCCATTTAATATTTCAAAGTATGCTTTAACATCTGAACACAGTTTGGTTTATTGGAAAACAGTGAATTGTGACCCAGTCTTTATATCATTTTTATTGGGCAGCTGAGATTTTTGTTTAAGATCTTGGGAATGAACAAATGCTTTAACATGATGAATTCAGTTCCTCAACTGTACTCCTGTCATTTCTTCCCCCTTAGGGATGGCTTTGCTATCAGTTCCTTGCTATAAATGTATTTAAAATATGAGCTTTACACTGTTGTACTGAAGAGAAGCCCTTTACGATAAAAGAAAGAAACTACTTTATTATACTGTTGAAAGTTACTGCCATACAAGATATATGCCTCTTTTCTTGTACTTTTACTATTCCCTTGCTTTCAGATACTTTTCTGATATTTGATGTTTGCCAGATAAGAAGAACTAAACATCAACATCACTATTTTACTAAATTGGTGGTAAGTGTGCACAGACTGAAAATACTCAGATAATACCTATCAAAACAGATTTATAGAAAGGTAAAATTTTGCACGCCGTGAAAAGTTAATGATGTGTTCATGTTGTGGGTTTCTCTTATTGCTAGCCAGATGGATCTATGAATACAGCCTTCTCCCATTGGTAGGTTTTCCCCACCTGAAGAATCATAGAATTTCTCTGGACCTGAGAAGTTGTCCAGTCCTTAACTAAAAAAAAGTATCTCTGAGAATGTGCCATCCTTCTTGGTCTGACTTAGCCTGCAAGATTCTGGGGCATTGAATCTAGCCTCTTCATCCTCTGCACTATATGAAATCCAAATCTAGTCTGCACTGGGGCTTTATTTTGGTATGAATTTTGTGATGAAGGGGATCATTTGCCTTCCTTTTTTTTTTTTTACTTTCAAATACCACAAACTGGAGGCATAAATGTTAATTTAGATACCCCATATGTGTGAATAGCTTTTTATGAGCAGCAGGGTCTCTAACATTGAATTTTGATACATACTGCTGCAACTATAAATCATAGACCAGTTGTACTTAAGATTCTTCACATGCATAAATAAAATTTGTGTTTTTCTGATTTCCTTTAAACTAATATTCTAATGCCCCCTATGTTACTGCGTTGATATGAGGAACAGTTATTTTCTGCTAGTGTTCTTCTAATCTGTACCCTTTAAATTGTCATCTTGGTGAAGTACTCTGAAGAAATTTGCCTTTTATTCACTCGTCATGGAAGAAAAACTCATAAAACATTTTTTTTCCACCCAGGAAATACAGTTATAATGCCTTACTAAAAATAAGGAACAGTTTTGAAGAGAAAACCTTTTGTCTAGGTGAAGACAGTGAGTGGCTTTTGGGGGTATTTATATTTGAATAGTGCTCCACTACTCAAGGATAAAGTCTACATAGCTGAATATTTATGCCAATTTTTGAGCAAAGTTAGGCTTGAAAAATGCTTGAAAGTGCCAGGGATATTACTAAGATTTAGCTTGCCAAATAGTCAATATTTTTGAAATTTGGCTCTAACCATGGTAAAAGAATGTCTTTGACTGCCACTCTGCTTTACTGTAATCCTTTTGTGTAAGGAACTGAATCTAGTTTTCTTAACAGATTCCATATGAGAGTCTGGCTTCTTTTAAAAGAGCCAATCAGAATCATTCAAATTCAGTGGTTGTGCTGAGTTTTAAGGCAATTGTCTAGTTGTTTAGGAAATTGAAATAATAATTAGTGATGGCAAAATGTTTTGCAAACTTAAAACGTTTTGGAGAAAAATTACCCCTTGAGTTGGTTATTTGAGTATCAAAACATCTGTTCTAGCACTCATCTCAACAGCTGAGACCTTGGTAAAAAAAGTGAAGGTGCATTGCTCTCCAGTCAACAAATGAGAACTGGCATGGGTAAGACCCAGACCTGGCACGAAGTTATTCTTGGTTTCATTTCTGGAGACACTGGGAATTTTTCATGATTTACTCTATAGGACTTAGGGAGCCTTATGGCTCCTTCAAACTATTATCTGTGTCTACTTATGCAGTATTTTTAAACACGCTTTGGTTGTAGGTGAGTGCTTCTTTCTGTGACGAGGTAGCTGAGTATTGTTCATGTCTGTATTTTTCCAGTTCTCCAGATAGATGGGGCTGCTGATTATTAGCAAGATTTTGACTGGTTTCACTGGTATTGTGTCACATAAGCTTGGGGAAGCGGGCATTGGGAAACTCTTACTGTTGCATCATGATGACTTTTTTTTGTTTGTTTGGTTTTGGGTTTGCTTTGGATTTTGATTGTGGTAACCTTATCTGCAAATGTGAGTTTTGGGAAAATGACTATCATCAAAGCAAAGTTCAAAGTAATTGCATTTACTTTTAGTAAATTTCATTTAGTCATAAGCACAATATTTGTTTTTAAATATCTGTGATTTCTAGATTACATTTCAAGATGCCAAATATACATTTAATGTTTTTGTACCTTTCATCTCCCCCAATTCTACCTGATTTCTAATTGCAGATGGCAAAAACACAGTTTTGAAAGTAGGGCAGGTGCATTCTGCAATCTGTTTCCCCTAGATTTTCAGTTTTTCCACTGTTTTCAAGTGCCAACTGTCAGTATATAAAATAGCAGTCAGAGAGAATAAAAAGTAAAGTCTGTTTTTATTTCTCAACTTTCTTAAGGAGTGTTCCAAGATCAGGTAACAAGTACAAGACAAATAAAGGGGAGGGGAAAAAAATCAGTGTGGCATACACAATTCTCTGCAGCCATTTTATCTTCTGAAATTAGCTGGTTTGGGAGTGAGTTTTGTGCCTATTTCCTAAAGGCCCACTTTTTTATTGCATTTTGTATTTTTTAGCATTAAAAATCAGGTTCAGTATCATGCCTTTAACTTAACATTCTCCAAAGAGAGATTTTCTACTGCTTGGCAGCTGGTGGCAGAGAGAGATATTTAAGCTATGCAATTAGAGCTACTCAGATGTGATTAAATTTACGATTGCTGTATGTTAAATGCGTAGTAGAATCTTGTGCAGTTTCCACTTGGGTTACCTACAAACTATTTCTTCTTAACCATTCCTGTGCCTGAAGAGTGAGGCATTCATTGATTTTCACAATTCCAGAAATATGGTGCCTTGGAATCAGAAGAATAAAACAGTATGTTTTTGTTGTTTTGTGATGCCAGACTTTGTGATCCTATTTGGGGTTTTCTTGGCAGAGATAACAGAGTGGTTTGCCATTTCACCCTCCAGCTCATTTTACAGATGAGGAAAGTGAGGCAAACAGTTAAGTGACTTGCCCAAGATGCCATGCCCTTTACTTCATCAGGTATCATACTACATTCCTATAAATAAGTGAATGTGAGACCCAGAGTCAAGTATTGTCAAGTAAATGTCTGAGGCTGGATTTGAACTCATATCTTCCTAACTCCTAGACCAGTGCTGTATCCATTGTGTCACAAAGCGGCCCCTTCAGAGAGATAAGGGGGCAAGAAAAGGGCAAGATAGTTTAAGAAAGGTGCAAACTCACTGTGAATGATTACTAAAGAACTAAGAAAGGGTGATCTGACTCATTTGCTATGATTTTACTGTTAGGAAAATTTTTTTTATTCTTTAGATGAGAAAATGGGAAACCTTTGTTACTATTTATTGCAAAATATATTTTAAGTTTAGATGCCCTTGGAATCTTCTTACTTTCAGTAAGATATTAAAAATCCTACTTTAATTTCTTATGTAAAATGCAAGGTGAATTTTTGTTAAGGTTCATTTCTTTCAGCCTCAGTTTCCTAATCTGTAAAATTAGGGGGTTAAATGATCTCTATAGTACTGTCCCAACTCTGGAATTTTGTGATTCTGAGATGACAAATGAAAAGTCTGCTTGCTTGAAGATGATATCTCTACCTTACACCCTTTAATTTTTTTTTTAAAGGGAGTAACTTAGAATTTTAAAGTCCTGTATTTTCACATCTGTAAGGCTAAATGGTCAGGAGACTAGGTGAAAATCAAGCAATGAATGATACAAAGTTCCTTCCTCGGTCCTATATCTGTAATTACTCTTGGAAAATCAATTGAATGCTGTACTTGGAAGATTTTTTTTTATCTGTTTGTAGAAACATTTAAAATTTTTCTTTCGCCAGAGGCCGTTGACGCCAAGCATCATCACTTTTGTCACCTTAGTTTGAATTCCTGTGATGCCCTGCTTTAGAGTACAGTTGATGGAAAATGCAGCTTCTGTTGGATAATAATTACAATTGTCATAAAACACTTAAAAGATTGCAAACCACTTTTTATAAACCACAAATACACTATCTCATTTTACCTTTATGACAACTCTGAAAGGTAGGTATTACTGTGTTAATTAAAGTGTTGTTATCCCTATTTTGCCAAATGACTTGCTCAAAGTTGCACAGTTGTTAAGTGCCTGGGGTAGGATTTGAACTCAGATCTTACAGATTCAAAGTCCATAGGACTCTCTCTGTGCACGATGATGCGTCTCATGAATGATTTGGGTGTTGAATGTGACATTACTACTTATTATGTGTGTGTGTGTGTGTGTGTGTGTGTATGTGTATGTGTTAGTGCAAATTAAAATTCAGCTGGTATGGAAGAAAATTAAAGTTCAGTTGGTGACATATGCTTACAGTTATCCCTTCCACATCATGTCTTCCCCCATCGTGGCTTTGATATATTGCAAGTCAGCATAAGAAATTAAATGGGAATTTTATGACAGTTTTACAGAAGCTACAAATGACGCAGAAAACATTTAGAAACTCAGAAATCCACATAATATATATATAGTATTATGTAACATCAGCATATTTTATCTTTTAATACCATAATAATTCAGACTTTTTCTCTGGTACAAAGGGAGAGGCAAAAATTTTTATGTGGCTTTTCCAGGTGGCAGGAGCTATAAGCCCCTAACCCCTTTGATGTGGAAGGAATAACTGTATTTGGATGAATTTTCAATCTCATTGCAGCAGCTATTCACTCCATCAATATGGATTTCTGTCTTGTGCGCTTCTTATTCACACTTTTCAATAAATTGTCCCTCAAGGATCTCCCCAGTGCAAGATGGGAAGATTGAGCATATGAATATACTGACTCTGTCTGAATCAAGAGAGGCCTAGCAGATGTAGAATTTTTGTGCAGCGTGGAGAATACATATGGCCATGAAAAAGGGGTAAATTTGTAGGGAACTGGTTGAAGCAAATAGCTCTACCACATTCTCTTCATCTTGTCTCCTGATCTGACCCTGATTTCCTTGTCTGAATCACTGTTCCTGTAATTGGTTTCTTACTCCTTTTGTAATCTCTTAGATTTTTGTACTCCCAAGAAACACTGGGGTACCTTACCTAGCATTTGGGTTTATGCTAACATGGATTCCATCTGGAACCTAATCCCCCCACTCCCTGAGTGGGGCATAGCTCTAGTACCTAAAATAGCCCCAGTATCTACTCTAATCATGAGTTTATTGTCAGGTGGTCCTCTGAGAAAGAGCTCTCCTCAGAGGAAAACGCTCATTCTTGATATATGACCATTTGATCCTCTTACTCTAGCTATATATTCTTTCTTTTTTCCTTCAAATCAAAATAGTTTTATTTCTCATTAATTGCCTCCAAACAGTCTCCAGAAGTGGAAGTCGCATTTATATAAAACTATACCTTCTTAAAATTCAGAAATAAAAATTTATAAATGTACTACACTCTAAGAGAATGATTTATTCCTAGTCTTATAGAATCATGGAATTTTTTTAACATTTTATTTTCCCCAAGCGACATGTAAACACAGTTTTAAACATTCATTTTTAAAACTTTAAGTCCCAAATTCTCCCCCTTCTTCCATCTCCACATTCCCTCATTGAGAAGGCAAGCAGTTTGATATAGGTTATACATGTGTAGTCATGCAAAACATATCCATAAACAGTCCTGTTGTAAAAGAAAACATAAAAAAGACCTCCAGAAAAATAAAATAAACAAAAAAAATATACTTCAGTCTGTATTCAGACACCATCAGTTCTTTCTCTGGAGACGCTTAGTGTTTTTCATCGTAAGTCCTTCAGAGTTGTCTTGGATCTTTGTATTGCTGAGAATAGCTAAGTCATTCACAGCTGACTCTCCTACAGTATTTCTGCTACTTGTATACAGTACATTTTACTTTGCATCAGTCCTTGCAAGTCTTTCCAGGTTTTTCTGAGAGCTGTTTTTTTTGATGATAATTTGAAGTGGAAATTTTTAAAAAAAAATTATTTTATTTGCCTTCAATGTTCTACAATCACTTTCATATATCTGAGTTTTTTTTCCCCTCTCTTCCCCTCCTCCCTTCTATTCCCACTCCCTCCCCGAGGTGGTGTGCAATCTTATATAGGTTCTACACATACATTCATATTAAATACATTTTCACCTTAGTCATGTTGAATAGAAAAATTAAAATGAATGGGAGAAACCATGAAACAAAACAAAATAAAACATAATACAAAATAAAATGGTCTGCTTCATTCTGTGATCCAATTTTATAGTTCTTTCTCTGGAAGTGGCAGGTGTTTTGCCTCAAAAGTCTGTTGGAAATTTTTTAGGTCTTTGCATTGCTATGAAGGACTAAGTCTATCAGAAAAATTCCTCTCACACTGTTGTTGTTGTGTACAAAGTTCTCCTGCTTCTGCTCATTTCACTCAGTCTTTCTAGGCTTTTCTGAAGTCTTCCTGTTCATCATTTCTTATAGCACAATAGTATTCCATTACATTCATATACCACAACTTGTTCAACCATTCCCCAATTGATGGACATTTCCTTGATTTCCAGTTTTTGCCTACCACAAAGAGAGCTGCTATAAATATTTTTGTACATGTGGGACCCTTTCCCATTTTTATGATCTCTTGAGGATACAGTCCTAGAAGCGGTATTGCTGGGTCAAAGGGTATGCACATTTTTGTAACCCTTTGGGCATAATTAACAAATTGTCCTCGAGAATGGTTGGATCAGGTCACAGCTTCACCAACAATGAATTAGTGTTCCAACTCTCCCATATCTTCTCCAACATTTGTCATTAGCCAATCTGATAGATGTGATGTGGTACCTCAGAGTTGTTTCGATTTGCATCCTGAGAGCTATTTCTTACAGTACAATAGTATACATCATAATCATATACCATAGCTTACTCAGTTATTCCCCATTTGATGGTTATTCCCTCAATTTCTAATACTTTGCCCCCAGAAATGAGTTGCTATAAATATTTTTGTACATATATATCCTTTTCCTTTTTTTTCTTTTATCTCTTTGGGAATACAGACCTAGTAGTGGTATTGCTGTGTCAAAGGGTATGTAAGAACCATGGAATTCTAGCATTGCAAGAAACATCGGTAGTCGTCCATTTCAACCCTTACCTGAAATTTTTGCTATTACATGCTCAGTAGATAATTATCCAGAAGAACTCTAAAGAAGAGGCGCCCACTGCCTCCACAAGTAGCATATTTCACTTTTATCCTAACATCAAACTTACATGTGACTTTTCAGAATTTCCTTGTTCCTGTTTGGGCTGTGAGATTGCATCTAATTCCCTTTTCACATACTAGTACTTGAAATGCTTGAACATTAACTATATATTTTAATAATGTCTTTTATTTTACTTCTATCGCTCACATCATTATAGGTAATATGCTGTAAGTTTATTTACACGCATTGTTTTTTTTTTTCTTCCATTTTCTTTTGGAAAGGGAGGAATAAGCATTTATATTTCACCTACTTTATGGCAGGCACTGTGCTAGTGCTTTGTAGTTATTCCATTTAATCCTCACAACTCTGGGAGATAGGTGGTATTATTATTATTATTTTACAGATGAGGAAACTGAGGCAAACAGAGGTTAAGTGACTTACTGAGGGTCACAAAGCTATTACTGTTTGAGGCTAGATTTGAACTCAAGTCTTCCCTACTCTATGTCTGGCACACTACCCACTTGCAATCTAGCAACCTCTAATTTCTTTTGAGATGGTAGTGTCCCATGATTTTCAGTCATGGAATATCATCAGGAAAGTAAAGGTGTTACAACACAGACTTTTGTTGCCTTGAGTAGCTTTGGATCATTAGAAACTCGCCATGTCCCCAAATTCAGTTCAGTTCCAATTCTTTATTATCTCATCATCCATTTTCAGTGTTTGTCCAAGATAGATAGTTATTCCCAAATAATTATTTATCATGTGGGATAACTCAGTGGACTACTCATCTAATTGAATGTCATGGTATGCTAGAAGGTTTTTTTTTTAAATCCATGTTGCTTTTAAACTTTTATTTCATTCTTTTTCATTTAAGAGACATTCAATTCTTTTCTCTCTCTCTGCCCTGTTTACCCCTCTCCCCCCCCCCATCCTGGAACAACCAGGAAAATAAAACCTTTGTAATAAGCAAAACAGATTGCCACATTGGTCATGTCCAGAAATACATGCATCATTCTTCATCTCAAGTCTTTTGCTTCCATCCATGTTGATTTTGCACTATGGGGAATTAGATGAATTCCTTTCATTGTGCTGTGGGTTTCTGAGGAGGTTTTGCAGTATTCTGGGCCCTGGTACAATTAGTAAGGTAACATTTGTGAATACAAGTATTTGGAGAACCTTAATAATAGGGATGCAGAGTATTTGGACTCTATGTAAGAGATTTTTTCATAATGTGATAAGTGCCTTATGTGACCATATTTATCTCTTTTATTCTGTGCTTGATATTCATACCTAGGGGATCACTGAACAAATCTTTAAAGTCACACCTGTCATAGAATGTTAAATAATTTTAGGCAGCCAGGAAGTTCAGTGGATGGGGCTTGACTCGGAACCTGAATAATGTGAGTTCTAATCTTACCTCAGACGTACTTAGCTTTGTGACACTGGGCAAGTCACTTAACCTCTGTTTGTCTCAGTTTCCTCATCTGTAAAATGGTGATGATAATGGTACTTACTTCCCAGGGTTGTTGTGACCTTCAGCTTTAAAGTACTTGGCATGCCCTAAAGTGCTTCATACATGCTATTGTTGTTATTAACATTGTGGTAGATATATGGGAGATAATTTAAGACTCTTCAGTGCTATATTTTTTCCCACTGAGTCAAATACTTGACTAAAAAATAAGCACAATAAGCTTGTGCTTTTTAAAATTATAACATTTTATTTTATTTTCTGTTCTGAGAGTTTATATTCTGTATACCTCTGTCCTTGTATGGCCAAAAGAGACTTGGTCTGCTATAGGAAATCACATGTGAAAATTGGCCTCCTTTTATAATGTTTTCCTTAAAGGTATCCCAGACATGTTCACAGACTGGCCTCATCAAAATGTTATAATGAAAAAGACATAGTAATCGATAGGTGCTGATATCTTCTTGGTCATGTTTATTTGGTAAAAGTTACTTGTCTGATCTTTTCCATTCCTTTATAATCTTTTCCTAAATGCCTTAAAATTAAGTTGCTTTTCTCCTATAGATCCAGCCATTCTTCCCATTTCCTTTTCTTTAAATATTTTTTTTTTTTCTGGGCAATTGGGGTTAAGTGACTTGCCCAGGGTCACATAGTTAGTACATATGAAATGTGTGAGACCAGATTGGAACTTGGGTCCTTCCAACTCCTGGACCAGCACTCTCCCCACTACACCACCCCTCATCATTTCCTTTTCTTAAAAGCCTCTGACACTGCCATATTATTGTATATTGGATTCTAAGATGGTAGAGTCCAGATAAGGTGGTTATATTATTGTCATCAATAAAAGCAGATTGCTATAGCCAAACTGGTAGATCTGTGCTATTTTACATTTGTTTGTTTTCTTGTAATTTGTTAAAGTCAAAACGTGCTGACCTTTAACTTACTTGGGAAATTCTCTTTCCATTTTATTATTTACTATCAATGAACATGCTTCTACCCACCTCTTTGAGGACCATGTCTTGAGAACTATTCTTTTGATTTGGTAGAACTCAAGTATAATGACTTCTTATGTATGTTAGAACACTTAAACATAAAAAATAAACCTACTAGTGGTGACATTTAAAAATTATTGGTTTTGTTTTTTCTTATACCCTGAGATGATTATACCACAAGGGATGAGGTAAAATACACATTTTTTTTTCCCTTTTGGCTGGGATAGGGACATAGGCATCTAGCCAGGCTTATGGTTTTTTTTTTTCCTTTTTAACCTATTAAGATAATAGAGAGATATAGTAATGAATGGTCCTCAAAAATCAATGGATTAGTAGTTTCATCTGTGGTGGCACTTTGGCTTTTTACCTATTATGCTTCTTCCAGTGTCTATAAGTAAGCAATCTTAAAGATACTCAGTCTCTTAACAGTTCATTTTGAGGCAAGTGACTAAATAGAAAGGCAGTTTATACTTTTCCATACCGAATAAATACCACATATATTTGCAAACAGTCTCTTATAAACTTAGAAGCAATTAGAATGATTGGTGTTTGCTGGAGCTAAGGCCCTGTGGTATGATGAAAGGATACAGGACTTAGAATCAGGAAAACTGGGACCAAATACTGGTTCTGACATTTACTGACTGATGTGACTGTATGCCAGTCACAGCCTCTTTGAGGTTCAATTTCCTCATCTGGAAAATGGGGCTAATAATGATTGTACTACCTACCCTACAGAATACTACTCAGAAAGTACTTTGGAAAACTTGAAGTGTTACAGAAATGTGAGTTACTGGATGTTAGGTATTTTTCTGTTGTGGATTATTGAAATATCATGTTCTTGACTTTGAAAGCTTTATGTTCCTTAAATAGTAATTACTGGTTTTGTTATGTGTCAGTGAGGCACAGAACACCACTATCTCCAAAGAACTAAGGATAAACAGCACACAGAGGGCAATGGAAACATGGCGGACCACTAGCTTGTGAGTTCCTTGAGAGCAGTCACTGTTTATTGCCTTTCTTTGTATCTTCATTGCTTAACACGGTGTCTGGCACTTTATAGGTACTTGACAGATGTTTATTTACTGACTGACTGACTGAGCAGGCTGCGATGTATTATCACTCAAGAATTCCAAAGAAGAATAGGAGTCAAGTATGGAATTGTATGAGAGAAAGAGAAGATGGGTTGTTTACATGTTGAGAATGACAAATGACAGGTGGGTGCCTAGAGTATCCTCTGGATGTTGGGACAAAGTAAGGCAGGCTTCTAGCATGTGGATGAACTTCTTGTGGCAAACTTCCAAAGAAAATAGACAAGAGTTGTACAGGATGGGCAAACATGGATGGATTGTGATTTGCAGGGTTGGAAGGAAGTCCCCAAATTGTTGAGATCAGAAATCCTTTGAGGGTTGAGTAATGTATAGTATGGATTTTCTATAACAAAGTTGTGATGATAAAGCAAAAAGGAATTTTATATACCTTTATTAAAAGTTACATTTTAAATTCAATGATCATCTATGTGAGGTACAAAATATCTACAAATACCTTGAGTGTCTTTGCTGTCTCTTCAGTAGTTGAAACTAGTTTTTTTTTTTTACTTTTTACTTAAAAATCTCATAATGTACATATTTATTTCCCAACTTAAAAACTGGACTCCAGCATTTCCTTCGACAATCATGCATTTATCCCAAAGTAATACATATCTATTATGCCCTGAGGTTGTCATGGCTATGCTTTACCCTAGATGCCATGTTTAGCTTGTGGTTAGTTGGATAAGGATCTCATGAACCAGGACTTGGAAAGCCGGTAGAAGAATTCAAGCCAAGAAGTTCATTTGGATACGAAACCAAAGGTTCTTGGCAAAAACCTCTTCAATCTTGCTGGCTGCAGAACGCTGTATTTCAGTACTGTAGCACACTGGAAATCTGAGGACCCTAAAATATGAAAATATTAGGCTAAGCATCCTTTATATCACCATTTTCCTGTTTTCTTATAATGATAGTCTGATGATAACCCACAGCATCACTATTTCAAATTCCTCTGGGCTTTCTAAGTGTTGGACAGGAATATTAGCTTCATTCTTTAGATATTTGTTTTCTCAGTTATCTTTGGATGCATTTTTCATACTTTAAGCACTTTTTATTTAATGTCCTTAATGAATTTATATTTGGCTATTGCTGTTGTGTGCTCTCTTTTGGTACGAGCTTTGGAGTTTTTGCTAGGAACACCATTCTTCTCTAATTGTAATACTTTGCAGAAGTATTCCCAACAGGTAGGCAGAACTATGTATGCTGGAATGAGAGGGTCACGTAGGTGATCCTAAAGTCCCTTGTGAACTCAAGCATTGGTGGTTCTGTCATACTAGACTGAAGAGCAAATGATTTGGGGAATCAGAAGGAACTTTTTAGAGAACTGATTCAATCTTCTCTTAAAAGTGAGGAAATTGACTGCTGTGAATTTTATACACGCACACACACACACACACACACACACACACACACACACACACACGAAACACTTAAGCACCGAATAGCATAGCTGTCCAGAAGTTTTTGAAAAGTCTCAGGCCCTGAGTCTGATTCTACAGGTCACATGTGAAAATCATACATCCAACTTTACAGTCATATTCCTTGGAAGATGCTTATTTGAATAACGCCGTGTGCTATTAATCTCAAAAAGTTTTGTGAAAAGCTAGGAGCAAATTTCTTGTAGGATGTTTGGCAGAAAAAACTTTCTTAAGGTCTGAGATATATAGAGAACAATTTGTAGGATACTTTGGTGCCTTACAAATAGCTCCTTGTTATCTTTTGTTAGAAAGGACAACTATCTCACCTGTGCTGCTCTATGTGTCCTCTGACTTTTCAAAGTATTTGTAGAGCCTATTTTCATGTAAATAAGAATAATATCCATCTTGCAAATGCCTTCTTATAAATGGAAAGATTAATTAAAATTTGTGTAAGGTCACAGGAAAGGCACTGGAAATATTTTAATAATATTTATGTAAGTGATATGTGATAATGCACATATATACACATAAATACATATATATGTATAATACATATAACATAGTAGTGAGCACTAAAGATTTTTTCCTTTCATCTGTGGCCGTTTATTAGGAAGAATTCTAAAAATTAGCATAAGGGGATTTAAGAGATAAATGCTTATTAGGATAATTTTTATTTTTAAATTGTTTCTCTTTGTTAGTATATTTTTCTACCCTTTACTGAGTTTAAATCTGAATATATGCTTTGCAATTCATTCTTAGAAGAAAAGTAAGGTTCTGTGAACTATTTATAGAGCAATTCCTTTGGATAGAAATATCATGGCCAGAAGACTTTTCCCCATCATATGACAAGGAAAGCTGGCTGAATCTTGCTTTTCTGTTGGCTAATAAAAAAATGACTAATGGTTTCAAATAAATGGAAAAAAAACTTTCAAAGCTGGTGAACCATGGAAAAAATATACACTGCTCTTAAATCATAAATCACTGATTTGAAACCATGTGGAAAAAAGCATAAATGAGGCAGTTGTTACTTTATTTTAACCCTCAAATCTAATTTTATTTTCAACTAGTCTCACTTCCTGTTTGTCAGTGAGGCAATATTTGTGAATAACTTGCTTGTTTCATTGACTGTTTTTTTTTTTTAAACTCCCAAAGGAGGATGTTTCCTTTCATTTCAGAAAAATTCAAGACGTTGACATTTTTTATGTTTATGTATAACCTTGAGTTCAGAGAGTGTGGGATCAATAGTGACCAAAGTTGTATTTTTCATCCTGTTCAATGTGTCTACTCTGCATATTTCTCAATCAGTTAATCAACCAGTGTTTATTGAACTTCTGTCATGTGCCAGGCAGAGACACAAGTACAAAGACCGAAACAATCCCTACTTGAAAAACACTTGCATTCTCTTCTCTTTTTCAAAGTCCATTGGTTAATGCATAGGACTGGGCTGACCTTCTGGGAGTAGGCCCCCAGGGCATGATTTAGGAGCCCCCTTCTCCCAATTATCTCTTTTGCTGTTTGGAATGTTGCTTGCAATTCCAGCATTAGTTTTTATAATTCCTTTGCATAATAGTCCTATCTCAGAAGACACAACACTTTTAAGATTTCTTATCAGTGATTCTCTAACTTTAGAGGTAGTTAGCTGCCATGTACTTTGGAGAAATCAGATGCAGGCTCTGGGAGAAGATATATTCCTTGTGAATGGGAAGAAATGCTTTAATAGGAGTGGAGAAGGTGCCAAAGACAGTTGACTACTTCAAGTATTTTCCAAGTTTTTTAGTTTTATGAAGAAAAAAAGGGTAGCAGAAGTGGAAAAACTGTTTCTTGCACATTAACGTTTGAAGCTAATATCCAAGAAGTAGGTATTAATCTGACATGAGTTCTTCCCTTTTCAGCTGCACTGAATCTTTTTCCTCCAAATGCCATCAATTCCTTGCATTTAAAAAAAAATACACAAGTCCACAAATAATCTTTGACCCTGATCTAAGCCTTTAATCTACAGACATCTCAGCAGTCAGCACTCAGTGAATGTCCTTTCTCACCCCTCATTTCTTAACCTCTTGTAATTTTGCTTCCATACTTACTACTTCACTGGAATTTCTCTCTTAAAAGACACCAGTAACTTATTTTTAAAAACATTTATTTTTTCGGTTATCAAGTATGTTTTCCTCCCTTCCACTCCTCCCCCCCAGGGGGAAAAACAACAAAATTTTAAAATAAATAAACATAACGAAGCAAAACAAATCCCTATGTTGGCCATGTCCAAAAGTGTGTCTCATTCTGTAGGTGAATGTGTCAGGAGATGTTACCAATGACTAATTTTTTAAAAAATTTAATTTAATTTTATATTTAATTCTGAATTATCTCTTACCCTCCCTCTCTCCTACCCATTAAGAAAACATTATGAATATCTATCTATAGCCAAACTAACCAAACATCTCCGTTAACCATGTTTCTTCCCCCTACTTCCCTCTAAACTCTTTGGTCTGCACTCTGATTCATTACCGCGCTATCTGGAGGTGGATTTGATTATGAATCCCCGGAACTGTGGTTGGTTCCATTGTGTCGATTAGAGTTATTCAATTTTTCACAGTTGTATGCCTTTACAATATTGTTGCTCTTGCATAGTTTATTCTCCTGGTTCTTATCTTACTTACCAATGTCTTCCCCCCTGCGTTTTCTTTGTCCTCATCTTTCTTCATCTCTGTAGCATTTTACATGGTCGTCCAATTCCCCCTTCTTGCTATTCTTATTTCTTCTCCCTTGCTTCTGTGGATGGGGACTCATGATTCTCCTTTTTTCCCTTTGACTATTCTTTCTCTGCTTCCATCCCCTAAATGTAAGTGTTCCCCAAGGCTCTCTTCTTCCCTTGGTGATCTCCATCTGCATGACTTTTGGCTGCTACCTCTGTACTGATGATAACCAATCCTTACCTCCAATGCCTTGTGTATCTCTTTAGCTCTAGAATTGAATATTTTTCATCTACTGCTAGAATCCTGTACTGAAATGTCCCATTAACACAAAATATTAATATGTTGAATATGAATTAATGATCCTTTCCCTCCCAACTTCTCCTCCTCCAACGTTTCCTACTTCCCTAAATGGAAGCATCATTCTTCCAATTACCTCTCCTCACATTATGTCATCTTTGACCTCATCCCTAAGTTGATCAATTTGTAGGGCTTTTTGATTCTGTGTAATATCTTTCGTGTCCATGTTTTCCTTTCCCTAACTACTGCTAGCATTTTCATTTGGACCTTCATTACTGTTTCCCTGGAATAGTGCAGTAGCCTTTACCTGGCTTCCTTGCCTACTTGTATATATATATGTCCAATCTCTCCTATACATCCAGGTTAATGCTCTTAGGCTATAACTCTGATCATGTTAGTTTGTTGTTATATAATAAGACTTGTGAATTTTTTTCTTTGTTAGGAATAAAAGGAGAGACAGAGTAAGGGAAAATCTAGAGGGAAATTGGGGAGGGAGGTTAATGGGAGTTAACTTGATATAAGGTAAAATAAAGCAATAAAAAAACTAATGAATCGTGCTAACTTAGTGGAATGTATACACATACATATATTTAGATACACACACACACACACCCCATACACATGCTCAGAGTCAGGAAGATTAGATGCTAACCATGCATGTTCTAGCCACTGCCACCTGGTCTGTGTCTGTTCTACCTGCAGTCTGAATCGAAGAGGCTGACAGGGCAGCTTGCTTCTCTTGCCAGCGCTCCAAAAGTTGGCTTAAGGCTGAGTTTTTGTAAAGGCTAAGATCCTTGAAGCAGGTGAATGTCTCCTGGATCTGTGCCTGAACACAGTGTCTTAATCATGCTCATTTCCTATCCCCTTTCTGGATGGTTGCTTTCTTGTTATATAGTGGGAAAGGGAAAGGAGAAGGAAGGGAATAAACATATTTACGTTGCCTACTATGTGCCAGACGCTGTGCTAAGTGCATATTTCAAGTATTTTCTCATTTGATCTTTACAACAAGCCTGCAAGGTAGGTTTCATTATTATCCCCCCTTTACAGTTGGGGCAGTGAGGTGGCACAGTGGGTGGAGTGCCTGGCTTGGTGTCAGGAAAACTCATCTTCATGACTTCAAATCTGACCTCAGACACTAGCTAGCTTTATGATCCTGGGCAACTCACTTAACCCTGTTTGCCTCAGTTTCCTCATCTGTAAAATGATCTGGAGAAGGAAATGGCAAACCACTCTAGTATTTTTGCCAAGAAAACCCCAAATGAGGTCATGAAGAGTCAGATACAACTGAAGCAATTAACAGCAACAATGACACAGTTCAGGAAACCAAGGCAAACAGAAGCGACTTGTCCAGGGTCTCACTGCTAGTAAGGAGGCTAAATGTGAACTCACGTCTTTCTGATTCAAGGCCAAGCATTCCTTCTTTTCGCTGACAAGTTCTCACTGGTTTGTGGTTATAGGAGTTGTGTTGCTTTTTGAAATGATAACTTATATTTACAGACTTTAGATACTTATTAGCATACCATTTAATTCTAAAGTAAAAAAAAAAACTTTATCTTAATTCTGTTCGCATTTTCCTCTGCTCTGCACAAACTACATAAAAAATTTTAATATATGGTAAAGTTTGCAGAGCGTTGACTTCCTTCATGTAATTTTCACATGTGAATCATCCAGCATAGACTTTGGAATTTGCAGCAGCTTTTAGCTGTCTCAATTACCTTACATTCTTGAGAGACAGCGTTACTTTGTTTGTCTTTGCAACATCCCATGAATGAAGGAGTTAGGAAGGAAGGGGATTTTCTCGGTATGCCTCCTCCTTCCCCCTCCCTTGAGGTTGTTATTCAAGTCAAGATATACATTATATACATATATACACAATATATGCCTATATATATTACATATATTACATATAATATGTAAGTATCAGTTGAGGGGGGCACTCAGATCAGAATAGGGGAGAGTAAATGACATTGCTGGTCAGGAAGGTTGTGCAGTTAAGGAAGCCACTAATCCCAAGCAATTATGTGGTTAAGAGAGTCATTTTTCTCGCTCCCTCTCTGTCTCTCTGTCTCTTTCCTCTCCTTTCCTCTCCCTTCCCCTCCTTCTCCTTCTTCCTCTTCTTCCTTTCTTTCCTCCTCCTTCTCTCTCTGTTTCTACGTCTGTCTCTCTCTCTCCTCTCCCTCCCCTTTTCTGTCTCTGTGTCTCTCTCCCGTTAAGAAGAACTGGTAGAATGTTCAGGACCCTTAGACATAATAGAGGGTTGAAGTACTGACTTCCAGGGCAGCATAAAGGCTTGAATAGTAGGTGTGGTCACATATGAGTGACTAGATCTACTCTCCTCTGCAGAAGATAGTACATACTTACCCCTCATTGGTGTCCCAATGAGGCAAGGGAGCTGAGTCATTGTTAGGGACTCTTTCACTGTGCTGCTATTTTTAAAAGATTAGGGGCAGCTAGATGGTGCAGTGGATAGAGCAACAGTGCAGGAGTCAGGAGGACCTGAGTTCAAATCTCACCTCAGACCTTTGACACTCACTAGCTGTGTGACCTTGGGCAAGTTACTTAACCCCAATTGCCTCATCCTGGGCCATCTCCAGTCATCCTGATGAATATCTGGTCACTGGATTCAGATGGCTCTGGAGGAGAAGTGAGGCTGGTGACCTGCACAGCTCTCCCTCACTCAAAGCAAAGTCAAGTGCAAGTCACGTCATTACTTCTCTGATAGCATGGTCTTCTTAGGCAATGAAGGACGAACACATGTTTTTAAAAGAGTAAACAAAATCTTTTAAAATTTGTAATCCTTGTAGTTATGAAAGACAATAGAATAGAAGACAGAGAAGGGCAGGACTAATATATCTTTGATTTATATTCTATGTAAAAATTGTTTTATTTGACTCTTGTCATGGCACTTATGGTATAAGTTTTTTTTTTTTAAATCATGGATTTTAATATCTGATGCTATGCCTCTACATTGTGGTCTTTTTTTTTTTTTAAATTCATCCATTTAATGTCATAGCCCTTTTCTTTATTTTTATGACTGCTTCCAGGTGTGGTCTTTCTGACATTTTTGTGCTTTATTATCTCTTGGATTGCCTTTGGAAAGGCAGAGTGATGGAAAGAAACATGGAAGCTGCAGAGACCTGGGTTCATGTGCTAAACCTGACACTTAGAATTTATGAGACAAAGGACAACACCCTTAACTTCTCAGTCTTAACTTCCTCATTTGTAAAATAGAATATCTGCAATATCAGTTAATATGATGTAAAATACTTTGTAAGCCTTAAAAGTACTCTGGACGTTTCAGTCGTTTTATAGTGATTTTTGTTATTACCATCCCTTTTCATGTAAGCATATAGCCACAGTTGGACACACTGAAACTTCACTTTATCATGGCGATGTCATTTGGGTCCTCTTTGAAAACGAAGGAAAACAACCAGTAGGTTTCAAAAGTTTCCTTATTTTAATTTTTTTTCCACGCAAACTGCAGTAAAAGTATTTCAGTAATTGCAATGAAAGTCCTTATTACTAGTAGTTCCATTTATGATTTCAACAAGCTTGAATTTAAAGTATTAGATGTAAAAATCATTTCTTCACTGACACTGTATGCTAATGCATTAATATTTTCCCTTCATTTGGATGTGCTGAGTTTTGGCTAATATTATGAGAGGTGCTGAAATTAGATGTCCATAATCAGATGAGATGTGCATAATATTCCTCTTGCTTCATTACTTTTCAGCCAGTCATTTACAAATTACCAAGCTGAGGGGCACAGATTAATGGCATTCCTGTCTTACAAAAGGGAAAAAAATCCCTCTGGTCATAATGAAATTGTGACTGTGGTACTATAAACTTATTAATCAGGTATATTTTGGTTTTGAGGAACACAATGTGACTTTATACGAGCTTAAAATACCCATTTAAATTTAAAGGTCATATCTATAATTGCGATTCTTTATTGGTATTAAGAATTGCACTAGTTTCATTTGATATAAATTATTGTGTATTGAATTCTTCAGATTAGACTGTTCTTTTAGTTAAATATTGAAACCATAAATTGCTTCTGCATTCTTCTTTGTTTTCCTTTATTGAAAATTATATTTGCAATACCCTCTTTGAGGCCACCTACTCAATTCCTACTCGTACTGGTTAGTCCCCAGAAGGCATCTTACTACTACTATCAGAATTCTAGGGATATCCCTGAGGGGATGAGTTTTGAGTGCTATGGTTTATAAGTTCCAAACTTATAAGTGTAGTTTCCACTTAAAATCAGCTAGACTTCGTTAGTTTTTAGCAAAGGTATTTGTCAAGATGGTCTAGCAAAAATAGTCATTACAGAAACATTCCTCTCAAAGTCTGGAGTATGATCACTCACAAATATATATGTGGTCCATGGGGAGAGTGTATATAAGCTTAAAGTGTGTAAGAGGTAAACCTATTGGGAATCTATATGTTGAATCCATAGACAACATCCACTTCTCCATGAGAGAGGCCTGGAAGCTGCTCTTTGAGGGGACTCTCGCTCTTGTGCGCATGTTTTGTCTTCTTGTCCAAACCCTCCAATGATATGGTCAATGAATAAGGGAAGGAAGGGAAGAAACTTGGCCTCCCTACTCTCCCCACAGAGTGATTTTTCTTTAGTGGGCTTACTCCAGCTAGAGTTTTCTAAACTGGAATTCTTCCACCAGTACTCTGATTTATCCCTTGACTTGGCCGTCATTGGATTGACTGCTATTTTTGTCCATGGATCCAGAGAAATGTCTGATTCTTTCAGCCTTTTAAACTGATCCCTTGATGGTATCAGCTGCTTTCATCTATCTTCACAAATTGATTGAAATCTTATACCTACTTGAAACTATTGATTGACTCAGTTAAGAGTTTTGGGTCTTCTGTTATATTAGTTGGGATGGAATCCCACCTTTACATAAAGAAAAGGATTTTATTGTAAAATAAGTCAAATAATTTTGACTTGTTTAAACACAACCACTGACCACTTTGGGTAATGCTGGTGATCAATAAATAATACTGTAAAATGAGACCTAGTAAGCATCTCTAGGAATTTTCTGAATAGGAAACTAGAATTTAGGACCACAGGTTTTGTTTTTATTGCAGCTACTCACTGGAAAAGAGAGTATTCAGAAGAGAGAATTACAGATTTTTTGGGCATGTTCTAGTTTTGAGGAGGGTAGCTAGGTGGCCCATTGGATAGAGTGCCAAGCCTGGAGTCAGGAAGACCTGAATTCAAATCTGACCTCCAATGCTTATAACTTACTATAATATTTATAACTTACTGTGTGACCTTGAGTAAGACCCTGTTTGCCTCAGTTTCCTCATTTGTATAATGAGTTGGAGAAAGAAATGGTAAACCACTCTAGTATCTTTGCCAAGAACACCCCAAATGACATCACAAAGAATCAGACACAACTGAAATGACTGAACAAGTTTTCAGGAATTTCATTTTTTAAGTAAAATTTTTTCTCTTCTAAGCCATTTGTTCTCCTTCCATTCTTTTCTCCAGAACTTTTATTTAATTTTTTCCTCTTGTTTTACGTCTTCAAGGTATCTAGCAGATCTTGTGGACTACCTAGATGACCTCTAAGTTGTGGCTTTCAGTCTCAGCTTAGAGTTGTATAGAGTTAAGTTTGCAGTAATTTTTAATACTGGACATTGTTTTCTTTGATTACTCATTTCTCCATCTTTAGTTCCTGAATTCAGGCCAGGTTCTATTCTCTTATTTGCCTTTGGGTGTGGTGGTCTGCCAGGGTTGTTTGGCTGGGCGTGATCTTGCCTTGGTTCGTTAGGTTCTTGTACTGACTTCCATTTTCCAGAATTTAGTCCTCTTGAATCTTTAAGGTTCAAATGGCCACATCTTCAGGGTCCTTTCTGATTTCTCAGGATAGAATATTATGGACTTAAAGCCCCTGGGCCTAGACTGTTGGGTTTAAGTGTTATGGTACCACATTGATCTGGTTAGCATCAAGTTGCTTGCTACCTCTCTTTTTGGCTTTCAAGATTTCTACTCTGGGACTTTCTCAGGCCTCTCTTGTGATCTTCAGACACAGAGTGTTTAAGGCTATGGGTTTCTCTGGAGGGTCTCTGGTCACTCTGGGAGGTTATCCTTTATTATTGGTTATACTAGTAGGGTACCTCGTGGCTAACTTTGTACAGTTCTGGTACAGTTTTGTACAGACTTCTATAAGAAGTTAATTCCTACAGTTTCTCACTTGAGTTCCTGACCATCTGGTATGACCTCTAGCATTTTTGCTGGAGTAGATATGTGGGAGTGTGGTGGCATATTTCCCTTTCAGAATTTGAAAAATTCTCAGATTCTTCAGTCTTGGAAGGAGAAGCTCCTTTTTGAGGCTCAAGCAATACTTTTCTCTTTGACATCCTTCACTCTTCCTTTTTTCTCAAGCACTGTACTCAGTCAGTTGCCAAGTTTTGCTGATCCTACCTCTTTAAATCTCTCAGATTTGTCTCCTTTCTCTCTATTCCTTCAGCTTTTACCTTCATCCCTTATTGATTGTGCTACTACAATTGCCTTCTGCTTTACTTTCCAAAATCCATCCTCCGTACAGCTGCCAAATTGATATTCCCAAAATGTAGATCTGACCGTGTTATCCCCCTGCTAACAAGACTGCAGTGGTTTCCTGTCGCCTATAGGATAAAATCCAAATGCCTCAATCTGGTATTTAAAGATCTCCACAACCTCACTTCCACTTAGTTCTCCAGGCATCTTTTGAGTTGCTCCCCTTTCTAGATGCTCTGCTCCCCTCACACTGGCCTAATAATCGTTACTAACTAACCTGCTATCTTGAAATTACTTTGTATTACTTTGCGTATACTTTCTTTTTGCTTAGCATATTGTATGCCTCTAGGGGGAAAAAAAGCTTCCTGAGGGCAGCAAGGAATGTTTTGTTTTTGTTTGTGTGCCCCCAGTGCCCAGAACAATTATACCACATAATTGGTGCTTTATAAAATTTTTGTGTTGAATTGAAAGAAAAATCATTTGTATCTCTCAGATTAAATTGTATATAGTTTTTAGAATCCTTTGTGCACTTAATTTAAATTCAGGTCCATAATCTCTTTACATCATCATCGAGCAAGTAAATCCAGGAGAATGGTAAAAAACTGATTGTTACTAGCATGTTATCAGTTAGTACTTCCATGTATCTCTGTAATATAAGAATGTTATTTCTGGGGTGCTGAATCATAAAAGAGTAAGATGAAAATTTCTTCTTACTGTTTATTTTTCTAATTCTTAAATTGATTTTTAACTATTGAATGAAATATAGCTAAATAGAGCTAGATGGAAGACAATATTTGGTTAATCAGAATGTCCCTTTCCCCAGCAATGCCAGAATATAGGATATTTACCAAATATCTTTCCATCACTCAACAAATATTTCCTGTGCCAGGCACTATGAGTGATAGAAGTATAAAACAAAGTCGATAGAAATATTATTAGGTCTTACTAAGTCTACTTTTTAAGCATCCAGAAAAATTGTTTTTCAAAGAGACTAAAAATGTCTCAACTCTTTTCTGTTCATCTGGTCACATTAACGCAAGGGAGAGAATAATACTCCTCAGGATGGTAGTATGTAGGAACGTGGACTTGTGTTGGTGCCTCAGAGAATATAGTCAAGTGAGCTTAGGACTCTCAATATTTAGAAATCTTATGGTGCTATTTGAACTTGAGCTGGTATCATTGCTTTATCTGAAAAATTTTCTGTATTAAAGAAAGTAGTGCAAATAACGTCAGACAATTCAAGGACGAGATATTTTTGTAGATCTGTACGTGATAATGTTTTAGAACCTCAAAGAGAAGGTTTCAGATTTTTCACTATTAGATTTGCATAAAGTTTTTTAATGTGTTAATACATTTTTTTTGGATTCTTTCCCTAAACTCATTACTTTCTGCACAGGAGCAATTCTGAAGCTTTTTTTTTTCTTGGTGTATCATGGCCCCCTTTGGTGGTCTGGTGAAGCCTACAGACCACTTTTCAGGATTATGTTTTTAAATACATAAAATAAAATACATAGGATTATATGGAAACCAATTATTAAAATACGTATATATATATATTTACACATACATGTATATGTATTTAAAAGCTACATTCACAGACCCTTGCTCTATTACAATCTAATATCATTATTGTTTGTACTTTACTTTCAAAGAGAACTGGTAACATCGAAGGGTGATATCTTGACTTAAGTGTGAAATTATATATTTAAGTGAGGCAGAGTTGTAGTCATCAGCCTCACTTTCTCTTCCTGAGTCATTGAAGTCCAGTGGAAGGACAAAAGTTAAGTCTACTGGTGATGGTCTGGGATGCAATGGATGACATTGGCATCTTCTGTGTCTGACTAAAACTCTAAGAGCTCCACAGTGCCTGCTTCAGCAACTTTCATGGATCTTGTTGGAACAAACTGTTCTCATCTGCCCATTCTCCTGGGGTAAGTCTTCACAGACTTGGGGTAGACATCCCTCTAACTCACTGACAAGTTTGGGGCCTATCAGTTACCCTCAACCTGGTTTAGCCTCTCTGCCAAGACGGTTTACCAGGGTATGATCACTGTACATGTTACAACTTCTTGGAGCCACAAGTTAGTGAATCAAGTGGACCACCAAAGGTGGATGAGCAACTTGGCAAGCCCTCACTCCCTAGTCATCCTCAAAATCCCATAATTCCCTGCAATCTAATTTATAAATAGTACAAATATGAAAATTAGATTAGCATAAGCAGTATTGGAATTTGCTCTGGCCAGTTTCCCACATAACATTTATTCATTTAAGTTTAGAGTAAGTTTAATCCTGTAAAATACATTTTGTAAGCTTAGCTTTAGTTGACATAGCTATCTGAGCATCTTGTGTGCTTGTGTTGAATCAAAGCTTTTAGTGCTTTTTTATGGTTGTGAGGAAATGAAATAAACACTAATCACTTTACTATATGCTACTTGCATAGCCTTCACCAGTGCCCATGCTTTTATCTTCAGCTTGAATACTCTTTAAAATTATGAAATGATTTATGTCCTTCCCCCCCGCCCTTTTTCGTAATTTAACTAAGCTGGTAGGGATTGGCTGTTGATTTCCTGACTGAACTAACTTAAAACTCTACTTTCTGGAGACAGCTGGTAGACACATTTAAAGCTTGGTCTCACTTGCTTTGAGTGTGTTCTATTTTTAAGACTGCCAACCAGTGATATTTCTTCTTCCACACTGTAGTCTGTTTCTTACATATTTTAGTAGTGTATGAGAGATTTATAGACTTTTATAGATCTACTTTGGGATTCTTCCTATTTTTGAAATTTAAGGGTTAGAAATGAATTGCTTATTGAAATCTCAGTTCATTCCTCATTGTGGCACAAATAAGAAATGTTGAATATAAAATAGACTTTATTTATTCCAGTTCAATGACAGTTTTTGTTCTGTACCCTTTATTTGTACATTAGTGGTTCAGTAGTTGAACTGAGAAAATAAGTGGTTTCTAAGTGCCCATTCAGTTATTCATCCAAATGTGTATATTTTTTTTAGTTAGTCATTTTTTAAAAAGATTGCAAAATATTTAGTGATGAATAAATGAATGGAAATGAATTAATTAAGGGTTATGTACCAAACATTGTGTTAAGCACTACAAATAGAAGAAGGGGACAGTCTCCGCTCTCAAAGAGATTACACTATAATTAGAAGAGACAGTATGCATAGGAGGAATCACTTGCAGGTTGGATGGCAACATTGGGGTCTGGAGTTCAAATCCAGCCTGAAACACCTACTAGCTGTGGGACCCTGGGCCAAGTCATTTAACCTCAGTCTGCCTTCCTCCCCCCCCCCCCAAAATTTGTTAATTTATTTGTTTTCAGTTTTCAATAATCACTTCCATAAATTTAAAATTTACTCCTTCTCCTTCTCTCTCCCTCCCCAAGATGACATGCAATCTTATATGGGTTCTACGCATACTTTCCTATTAAACACATTTTCACATTAGTCATTATGCATAGAAGAATTAAAATAAGTGGCGAAAGCCATGAGAAAAACAAAACGTAATGAAGGAGAAAATAGTCTGCTTCATTCTGTGTTCCGACACCATAGTTCTTTCTCTGGATGTGGATGGCATTTTGCATCACGAGTCCTTTGGGAATGTTTAGGGCCTTGCATTGCTACGAAGGGCGAAGTCTATCAAAAACAGTCCTTGCGCACTGTCGCTGTTACTGTGTATAATGTTCTCTTGGGTCTGTTCTCTTCGCTCTGCACCAGTTCATATAAGACTTTCCAGGTTTTTCTGAAGTCCTGTTCATCATTTCTTATAGCACAATAGTTTTCCATTACATTCATATACCACAACTTGTTCAACCATTCTCCAATTGATGGGCATCCCCTTGATTTCCAGTTCTTGGCCACCACAAAAAGAGATGTTATAAATATTTTTGTACATGTTGGTCCTTTTCCCATTTTTATGATCCCTCTGGAATATAGCCCTAAAAGTGATATTGCTGGCTCAAAGGTATGCACATTTTTATAGCCCTTTGGGCATAGTTCCAAATTGCCCTCCAGAATGTTTGGATCAGTTCACAGCTCCATCGACAATGAATTAGTGTTCCAACCCTCCCACATCTTCTTCAACATTTATTATTTTCCTGTTTTGTCATGTTAGCCACTCTGATAGGCGTGATATGGAACCTCAGAGTTGTTTTGATTTGCATCTCTCTAATCAATAGTGATTTAGAACACTTTTTTCATATGACTATAGATAGCTTTAATTTCTTCCTCTGAAAACTGCCTTTGACCTTAGGAATACTGCAGTGGATTATCCAAGGGAATCATCTCTTGGTCTCATAGTGTTAGACATTTTTATCAATAACTTGAATAAGGGCATAAACAACATACTTTTCAAATTTGCAAATGTCACAATATCCTTTGACTATGTATCAATTGGGAAATTGATAGTGGAATTGAATTAGAAGATAGCTATTATATCCTTGGTAAATCTTGTCTTCTTCAGGACAAACACCCCCATTTCTTCAAATGGGGTATTCTTAGAAATTTGACTCAGTTTTCTATATATTTTATAAATGAGACCTTTATCACAGATACTAGTTGTAAAAATTCTTTTCCAGTTTTCTGCTTCCCTCCCAATCTTGGTTGCATTGGCTTTGTTTGTACAAAAAAATTTCAATTTGATGTAATCAAAGTTATCCATTTTGCATTTTATAATGTTCTCTATCTTTGTTTGGTAATAAATGCCTCCATTTTCCAAAAATCTTTCAAAGAAGCTATTCCTTGCTCCCCTAGTTTGTTTATAGTATCAGTCTTTATACCTAGATCATATACCCATTTGGACTTTATTCTAGCATATGGTGTCAGGCATTGGTCTATGCCCAGTTTCATCACACTATTTTCCAGTTTTCCCAGCAGTTTTTGTCAAATAGTGAGTTCTTGCCTCAATTTCTTCATCTCTAAAATGGAGCTAATAATAGCACCTATTTTCTAGAATAATAGTGAGGATCAAATCCAGTAATCTTTGTAAAACACTTAGCACAGTGCCTGGTACATAGTAGGCACTAGTAATGCTTGTTCTCCTCTCCCCTTCTTTCTTCCTCCAGAAGGAGAGGACTCTGTGAAAGTCCTCTCTTCCCCTTGGGAAATATTGGCAAAAGCAGATGGTAAGACCCAGTGGTGCTCCATCTTACAAGAAAGGTTGTAACTGGGCAAAACAATGGGGCCTGATTTACTGCTCTTGGGAAGCAGAGAATGTGCCTGTGGTTTGGAGTAGAGTAGATTCTCTGGGTTCCTTTTTACAGATGTAGGGATGGTAGTCAGCATCCATCTGTGAGGAGGAAAGGTAGAAAGAATATTAGCGAAGTGTTGTTTAGGGGGAAGGACTTCCTTTAGGGCCTTGCCTTGCTAGGAATTTGGGCTGGGGGTGGGGTTGGGCGAATAGGAGGGAAAAGGAGGGCACCTAACATCGACTCTAGGAGGTCAATTTGGAAGAAGTGCATTAAAAATGTTCACTCTGGAGATACTTAAAGATTTCTAGCTTTTAACTAGAGGAAAAGGCAACTTTTAAATTTTATGTCCATCATGTTTCTGGTATTGTATATTGATGTTGATGTTTCTACCTAATTTGGTTTCTACTGAAATGGAAAAAATAATCACAAGCAGATTTATCTTTGGAAGTTAGTACATCATGGAGAGAGCATTATTTAGTACTTAAAGCTTATTATTGTGGCTCACATTTCCTTCTTCTTTTTATTTTTTAATCAGTTCCTGACTTTCACTGACATTAGTACGCTATAGTGGAAAGTATCTTGAAATTGCAATCAGAGGAGCTAGGTCTAAGTCCTACTTCTGTCAGCGTTACCATTTCCCATTCCTGCAGTGCATTGCTATTTTCTTTAGATTGTGGAAAACCTTCTCTGAGGCTCAGCCTAGGTCAGCCTCACCCTCTATGAAGCATTCTTTGATTCTTCACCCTCTGAAGGAGAATCCTCTCCTTTCTCTAGCACTGTGTATAGAACATTCCTTTGCCCCTATCACACTCACACTGCCATGTTTATTGGTGTATGTCTTGTTTGCCTTACTCTATCGTGGAGGAACCATAGTGCAGCGGAAAGAGTGTTGGGTTTGGAGTTAGAAGAATCTGGGTGTCTGTCCCAACTCAGACACTAAAGCTGTGGACAGATCACTGAACCAATCAGAGCTTCAATTTCCTCATTTGTAGAATGGGGATAGATGGCATCTACCTCAAAGTTTTGGGGAGAATCAAATGAGGTAATCTATGTAAAGTTCTTTATATACAAACCTTGAAGCTCTATGGAACTGATAGAAATGTCAGTTTTTCCTTTGAATTCCTTGGTCCCTGGTACAGTGTCTTTTATGTAGCAGGTGTTTAATATATTTGCTAAATTGAATTTCTGTCTTTTGACAAGTCGTTGGGCTCTCTAAGTCTCAGAGTCTCCGAACTGAAAGGGCCTTTAGTGACTATCTTGTCTAACCCATGCTTTAATAATAACTCTGTAGCATACCTGATCAGTTGGTTATTGCTTAAAGGTTTTCAGTGATGGAGAATTGAGTACCAGCAGGGATTCCATTCTGCTTTTGGATTTCTCTACTTCTTTGGAATTGTTTCCTTACTCTGAAGTCAAAATTTGCTTTTTTTGTGGTGATTTCCATCTATTGTTCCTTGTTCAGACCCTCCTGGAGACAAAGAGAACAAGGTTATTTCCTCTTTTGTTGTCATAGCTCTTTAGATAATTCAGTTCAGTCATTTTTCAATTATGTCTGACTCTTTGTGATCCCGTTTGGGGTTTTCTTGTTAAATATATTGGAAAGACTTGCTGTTTCCTTCTCCAGTGCCTTTTACAGATGGAAACTGAGGCAAATATGGTTAAGTGACTTTCTCAGGGTCAATCTGAGACCAGATTTGAAATAGGGAAGATGAGTCTTCCTAGTTGTGCCACATAGTTGTCTATATATTCAAATGTTAGAAGATAGCTGTAACATCTTTAGTAAATCTTCCCTTCTGGACAAACACCCTCGTTTCTTCGAGTGATTATCAAATGACATGATCTCAAGTCCCTTAACTCTTCTGATTGCCTTTCTTAGAATACTCTTCCTTTTGTTGCTACCATTCCTGAAGTATGACACCCAGAAATGAACGTTGTATTTCAGGTGTGACTTGATGAGGTTGGAATATAAAGGGACTGTGTCCATCAGAGCCTTAGGTGCTTTCCTTGTCTTGATGCTGCCAAGGATTAATTTGCTTTTTTTCTTCTGTCATGTTACGTTGTTGACTACTGTTGAGCTTGTAGAATGCTAGCATCCCTCGTCTCAACATGCCTCTCCATGTATAAGACTTAATACATGTGTCTGTTAAATATAATTTTCTTAGCTTAAACGCTGTGTTTTCACCTGTCAAGATCTTTCGGTTCCTAACTCTGTCACTGAGTATTTTGGCTATCCTTCCTAGCTTTGTGACATTTGCAGATTTGAGAAGTATGTTGTTTATGCCCTAATTTAGGTTATTGATAAAGATGTCTAACAGTATGAGGCCAAGAGCTGACTCCCTTGAATAGTATTCCTAAGGTGACATTGACATCTTTGTGATGACTGTGTCTGGCCATTCACCTGGTCATCCAAATCTACCTAGTTGTGCTAATAGCCTTACCTCCATGTCTCATTCTTTTCCATAAGAGTATAAACTAATTTTTATCATAAATTATTTTTACTGAACTTGTTGATAGTGGAGATATGTCCTAGACTCACATTTTGAACCATGTTAATTTAAAAACTCACTTAAAATCTTGGAACAACCTGAAAATAATAGGGTATGTGTATATGTATGTATGTAAAAGAACATGGTTGAAGTAGTATTCATGTACAGATTATAAGAAACCGTGACTTCAAAAATAAGACCATTTTAATTGCTGGAGCAATATAAAAGGTCTAAATTTGTTGATTTTATTTATGACAGATGAGTGTTAGAACAAATACAGGAATAATTAAAAGAAGGAGCTGCATTTCATTTTTGCCTTGTTCTGAGAGAACATTTTTAAAAATTGTAATTCAAAATACTAGATAGAGCAGGGAATTTGGGAAAATAATGTCAGTACTTTAATACTATGTGCACGGCTTTTCTCTGTCCTCTTGTGTATTCATCTAAAATTTTCTTTGACTAAGACAAATTTGAAACAAGCAATACTCCAGGAAGCCAGGGCCTGGAGATAAATAGAGATAAGGGAAAAGCCCTTGTGTAAAAAGTTCCCAGCTCTGGCAGCAGAGGTCAGAATACTTCTGGAAATACACTAGTTCACTTAGAGCTGAGAGTGTAATACCATAGAAGCAATGAAATGGTAGTAAGGGGGATTTTATTTCCCGCACCCTTTCCACCCTCCCCCCGTTGTGCTTGTGTACTACAACCTGCTCTTTTCAGTGTCGGTGTAGGTTAGAAACAATTGAAATGCTCTAGTACAGATATAGTACATTTCTCTCCCCATGTCTTAACTTAAACATTTTAAAATGCAGAGTTTAAAATGCCACTTCTTTAATGAAACAGACTTTTAAAAAAAATTTCCCAAATAAATGGCAGCAGGTAAAAACAAGTACAAATGGTTTGCTCTTTGAAAGGTGAACAACACCAAAAAAACCCACCCAGCAATCTAAGGGTTGGAATTATCCACATACTGATTTTTATGATAATACCCATACACTAATAGAGGAATAAGTTGTGAATTACATTCAGTTTTTAAAATGGAAATTCATTTATAAAGTTGATGGAAGGATAGAAAAAGGCCGTTTAAATTGCTGGGATAAAACTTTTGGATCTCATACATCACTAAACATTCCAGTCCAACTCCCTGACCCTGTTTTCCTGCTTAATGGAAATGATGGCATTTTGAAATTCAATTCATAATTGTTAGGTAACAGCTACAAGATATTAAAATTGTTTCTACCCCTCCCTCCGCCCCCATGATTCCTCACGCTGCCTTAAACTCTTTATCTCTACTTGTCTTTTGAAAGTAATAATGTCTGTAAGACAGGATGCTTGTTTTCAAAATGCACAATAAAATATTTTTGTAAAATAAAGTACAAATAAATTTGTGTGCTTTGGGACCTGATGGGCCTTCCTTTTCCCCTCCATCTTTCTTGGCTTGTTCTTGTATTCCTGTAGCTCAGTGAGTAAATTGAAAAGCACATCAAAAGCTATGCCTTCTTTGACTTGGTCACTCTTCTAATACAATTTAAAACAAACCATTTCTCCAAGGAGAGGGGATTTGTCTTTTAGAATCCTATATAAGAAGCAGTGTGTGAAGTGATCAATGTTGTATAAATATTATCAAGCTGTCATTACTGAAAAGCTATTATGGCTGACCAAGTTCCAGGGCATTTGCTTTGTTTCACAGCTGCCAATCCATGGTCCACTAAACTATTGATTTTCAAAACTTTTAATACCAAATATTCTTCTTAAAAACTAGGGGCTTAAAAAGATGTACCCCTGACAGAAGCAATGAAAAAGTAATACCTTAACATAGTGTGAATAGGTCCTATAAATGAAAAGTTGCAATGACTAAACCTCCAAGGAGAGGAGCAGTCTCTTGTTTTGTCTGCCCAAATGATATAGTCCTCTTGTTAAGAGAAGAGTGGGAGAGGAGAATGACACACTGATTCAGTAATAATGTTTAGTGGCAAAAATTTGTCTGTATGTTGAAAATGGAGTTCTTGCATAACAAGTACATATTGTGTTCGTCCTTCGTTGCTGAAGACCATGCCATCAGAAAAATGATGACATGACTTGCTCTTGACTTTGTTTTGAGTGAGGGAGGGCTACGCAGGTCACCAGCCTCACTTCTCCTCCAGAGCCATCTGAATCCAGAGACCTGATATTCCGCAGGATGACTGGAGATGGTCCAGGATGCACTGGGAGATCTTGGGCCCTTTAGGCCAAGGTCTTTGCAGGCACATACTTATACACTTTATTTAAGAGCATGAAAGTTCACAATTCTTAAGCTTACAATTCTACAATTACAATTATACAAATTTTCTCATCTGATGATAGCACCTACCCTCTAGGGTTATCTTTTAAATTTTATTTTAAATTTATGGATAAAACAAATATTTCCATAACGTGGTACAGTAAAAAAGATGATTGGACTTGAAACTGCAAATCCACCACATATAACCTGCTATTCCTTTCAAACATACAACAGAATTACCATGCAATTGTTTTCCTTTTTTCTCCTCCCTTCCCAGAGTTGGTTACCTTTAGAATAAATAGGATTTTATGTAAATTATTCCATACATACTACTATTTATCAGTTCTTTCTCTGGAAAATAATGCTCCAGGCTTATTGTGAGAAACACATAAGCTAACATGTAAAGGACCTTGCAGCCTTTAAAGTTGTGTGTATATGTTAGCTATGAACCTTTAAGACTTGATGCTGAATTAAGTTGGACAAGAGAGTAAAACTTTGAAAAGTTTATTTGAATTGAGACAAGGAAGTTAAGATTTATAAATCAAAAGAATTTCATTTGGGCTAATATTTTCAATCAAGGAGACTAAAGTTTACTTAATTTTCATTTATAGATTGCATACGAGTATCATAAGAAATAGCTTAATTTTCTCCAAGTACAGTTATGAAATATATACCCTTATATTTCTCAAACTCACACTGAATTCTCACCCTTGAATACAATAGGCATCGGGATTCTTATTGTAATCCTCTGTCACCTCAACTCTTTCACTTATTTTCGGTTTCTGCCTCCCCACTGGCTTATTTGCTACATCCTACCAACATACCCTTGTTTCCCCTACTGGAAAAACATCTCACCTGATTCTTCCATTCCTGCTACTTATCCTCCTGTTTCTCTTTTGTCCTTTGTAGCTAAACTCCTCAAAAAGGCTGTCTACAATAAAGGCCTCCACTTGCTTTCTTCTTATTTTCTTCTTAATCCCACACACTCTGGCTTCCAACTTTATCATTGCGTCAGAACTGCCTTCTCCAAAGTTATCGATGATCTTAGTTGCCGAATCCATTGGCCTCTTCTTCATCCTCATTCTCCTTCACCTTTCTATAGCTTTTGATATAAAGATCACTCTCTCCTCCTTGATACTCTCTTTTCTAGGTCTTTAGAACACCAGTTTCTCCTGGATTTCCTCCTACTATCTGACCACTCCTTCGCTGGATCCTCCTTCAGGTCATACTCTCTAATCATAGGTGCCTTGGATGTTCTGTCCTGGGTCCTCTTCTCTTCTCCCTTGATATCACTTCATTTGGTAATCTTATCAGCTTCCATGGATTGAATTACCATCTTTATACTGATGGTTCTCAAATTTACCTTTCCTCACCCAATGTCTCTGATGACCTCCAGGCTCACATCTCCAACTGTCTTTCAAACATCTCAAACAGGATGTCCAGTAGACATGTTAAATTCAATGTATCCAAAATAGTACTCGTTAGTTTTCCCCCTAAACCCTCTCCCACTTCTACTTTGCCTATTACTATAGAGGGCAACACTATCCTCCCAGTCTAGCAAATTTGCAACTTATGTGCCCATGAATAACTTTCATTTTCTATGTTTTTAATTTTATGTATTTTACATAGCTATGCATCTTGATGTATAATTCTTTAAATGTGGGTTTATTTCAATGATAAAATTTTTCTTTATTTATGGAGGAATTTAATAATCCACATATAAGAGGGGTGTATGTGTGTGTGTGTGTGTGTGTGTGTATGTATGTATATGTGTGTGTACATTCACATACTCTGCCACTCCATTTCATTGGTAAAGAATTTATATATTTTTATAGTCTGGAGTATACAATACTTTGACTTAGGTTTGGGAGAGAGATCCAAGAAGACAGATGCTACCTCCAACTACAAAGATGAGAGAACTTCTATAAACTGACCAATGATTCTAATTTATTCAGTGTCACTTTTACACATATTTCCACTAAGACGGTGAACATTTTAATAAACAATGATGTTCTTCAAAATATTGCTTATATTTTTATATTAAGTATGTCCCTGAAGCTCATTTGCAATTCACTGTAAATACAGAAAGAAATTACGCTTAAAAACACATAACAGGAATTGAGTTAAATACCTGGAAAATGAGAAAAAAAATCAACTCATCCCTAAAAGGTGCCCTCCAGTATGCTATCTTAGCCTGAAAATATTTATACGATATGCCTCAAAAGTCTTAGTGCAATTTAAAGCAATTAAAAAAAATGCATGAAGACTTTGGGGACGTCTTTATTAATAGGGTTACCTAGGATAAATTCATAGTTTTTCAATGTTAAGGATATAAAACAGAGAAGCGGGAGCTTGTCTCTCTTGCATATAGCAGACCTATGCCTTTGTTAAACTTTCCCCTTTGAGAAAAAGTTACCCCCAGCACCCAAGAAGAATTACTCCCTTGTGAGTCAGGTGTGACTGACTGCAGAGAGAAAGGGAGACTCTGAATGGCTGTGGTGAAACGTAACACCAGGGAGGGGAGCTGTGCTTTGGGAGAGGTTGATCCTCCCTTGTACGTGTAGTCCTTTGTCTACAATTCTTCTCTTTTCTGTTAATCCAAGCCAGAATTTGGCCACGCCTGAAGATTAGGTTTGTTCTCTTTTGGAAACTTCCCCAGTTTGATGCATTCCACAAGTTCAGTAGTAGAATGAGAAATTCAAACCTCTCTTTACCCGATAACAGATGAGAGGCCTTTGCATTATTAACATGGCTGAGAGGGCATAGTGGATTGAGTAGAGAGCTGGCCTTGGATCCAGAAAGATCTGGGTTTAAGTCCTGTCTCTGACAAGCACTGGCCAAGCGACTTATATCCTCTTAGGGATCTAGGTCAGTGGTGTCAAACCCAAATAGGAATGGGGCCTACTAAATCATACATAAGGAACCCTGTGAGTGCTTATTGATTTAGAAAACCACATATTGACATTCTCTTTGTTTTGTTGTATTTTATTTCACAATGACATTTTAATTTGGTTTCAGCCATCCTATCAAGTGTTGTGGGCACATGAATGTTTGACACCTCTGATGTAGGTAACTAATGTAAATAACTAAATAAGGCTAGAAATAGTGTTGGTAGAGGAAGTTTCCTCACTTGAGATTTCCCTATATCAACATATTTTGTATTCTCTCTTAATACCCCGCTAAGAAGCTTTGAAGTAGAAAAATGGAAGAAGACCTCTGTATCCCCTCCCCCCCCAAAAAAATTCTAGGTTGGTATTTAGTACTAGCATATTTCTACAAAAGTAGGGTAACAGTCCTCAGAATACTACGTGTAAGACTTTTTTTGAGAAATGTCTGCCTACTGGCATCTCTAATTGCAACTTGAGCCTATATCTTTTAAATCCGTAATTGAAGTTTTGAATTTGAAGGCTTGTGAAGCTTTGTCATCTTTGAATCACACCTTGTGATGTCTCAGGCATTAATCCTTGTGTGGTTGCTTGGCTCTACCACCTATGTCTGGGTCAATATAAAGGCTTGAAGGGGCAGTTGTCATAGGGTACAGGTTTGACTATTCCCAAGGTGTCATTAAAAATTAAAATTTCTTTCTCATTATGACCTTTATCAGACACCAACGTTCCAATATACATAGATGAACAAAAAAGAGGATTGCATATAAAGTCAAGACTTTCTGCTAAATAGTTTGTTTCTTAAAAGTTAATGTAAAATATAATTAAGGTAGTTGTGTAGTGTTGTGACTTGGAGTAAGGAAGGCTTGAGTTCAAGTGCTGCCTCAGCTACTTTATTAACTGTGTGACTCTGGACAGGTCATTTTGTTTGTTCATCTCTATCAGAGGGGGCATTATGGACAGTATCTGGTGACACCCTGCCTGCAGGTGAATCAATACTTCTTTTGTGGGACTACATTTCAACATGGGAGGGTACATGTAAGGAGGGAGGGGAGCAGGGGAATAGAAAGGAATCAGTGATGCACCTGGATTAAATCCAGGCTAGCAATGAAGGGACCTCTGTGATCTCAGGAAGACAGAAACCTGCAGGGGAGTGGGTGAAGAAAAGGGGAGAAAGCTTGAAAAAGGGAGGAAGGTAGGAAACCTTCCTTACTTGGGAGGTGAGAGAGGATTCCACTGTGCTCCTGTGAGTGAAGAGAGGTGGTGGGTGAAAGGAGAGGACCTTGGGGAATTTGGTATTTGAAAAGTCTGCTTTGCTGGGAGAGGAGGATCTGGTACGCCTGGGGGACAGTTGGTACTGGAGGAGTGGGGGAGTATAGACACCAGGAGGAGATTTCCAGGCAAATGTAGAATAAAGGTCAACAAGAAAGCATATAGATATAATGATGGGCTGCATAATTGGGGATTTGGTGAGGGAAAGGTCCTGTCATGAGGCTGTGTTCTCTCTTGCACCTGCAATAATTGGAATTGTTCTGGAAGTGAGGCATGGAAAAGGAGAATGCTCTATAATGCAGTGGCAGGAAGCACCTAGAGGGGGAAGCTTAGGATGAATACCTTGGAACCTTTGACAGCCTGAAGGATACAGAGAAAAGAGAGAGAAAACAGGTAATTATAGTGGTCATAAATCAGAGAACAGGGCGTACAGTAAACAGAAAGAGAAGATGGTTAACAAAGACAGTGAGAACTCCTTTTTGAAAAGGGCAACAAAAATGAAAATTTAAAACTAAGGAACAGGACTAGCTGAAGGGGAGGAGAAAAAGGGGCAACATCAAATGAGAAGAGGGAATCAAGGGTGAGGAGAGGAGGGCCAGTGGGAACAGGGCCACCTTAAAAAAAAAAGATTAAAGTGACTGAAGGAACATAATACAGTGTCTACAGTGGAAGAGGGAACTTGAAACTAAAAAGCTTCTACACAGGCAACATTAATGCATCTAGGATAAGAGGGGAAATGGTCAGATGGAAAAGAAATCTTTATATTAAATTTCTCTGATAAGGGTTTGATTTCTAGGATACATGAACTATATATATGCATACATACACATGCACACACACTGATAACCACTCTTCCATAGATGGACAAAGAATATTTACAGTTTTCAAAAGAGGAACTGCAAAGTATTCACAAGCATATGAAAGAATGCTCCAAATCACTAATAATAAAGAAATGCCGATCAAAACAACCCCAAAGCTTTACTTTCTACCCTGCAAATTGGCAAAAATGACAAAAAATGGCCACAGTGTTGGAGAGGTTGTGGAAAGATAGGTGTGTTAATATATTGTTGGCAGAACTGTGAAGTAGTACAACCCTTTTGGAAAACAGTTTGGAATTATACAAATAAAGGGTCTAAAATATTTATACCCTTTGAACTAGAGATTACATTTTTGACTTTATTCTTCCAGGAGGCCATTGATAAAAGTCTCCTTGTTAATCCAAAAATATTTATAGCAGCACTTTTTGTTAATTGAAAACAAGATAGAAGCCCATCAATTGGGACATGACTAAACAAATCATGGCACATGAATGTAATGGAATATTATACTATCCTGGAAGAAATGATGTGTGTGATGAAAGCATAGAAGTATGCAAAAATCTCTATGAACTGATAAAGAGCCATGTAAGCGGAGCCAAGAAAACAATGTTCACAGTAACTACATCAATATAAATGGATAGAACAATGACACACCAAATAATCAAAAAGTGACTAACAAAATTACAGTAGAAAGATAAAGTGGGACTCATGAGATGAGAAGACACCCCCAACCTACCACTTCCTGGAGTTGGGAGGGCAACAAGTGCTATATATCACATTTTCAGACTTTTTTAATGTGTCCATCAGTCATGCTGACTTTCTTTTCTTTTCCTCCTCTCCACAAAATACTAATTGTCATATGATGTGGCTCTCAGGGTGGGAGAGGGGAGGAATACACGGGATGCTATGGTGCTGTAAGAAACAAAGTATAGCAATAAAAACTTATAAAAAAATAAAAATGGTGGAAACCTTAGAAGAGACATTGACTTGCATCTCTGAGTCCATAATAGGGCACTACTGGACACAGCTTGTTCTAAGCCCAATTGGGAAGATTTCAGAGAAGGATTACATAGGATCCCATTCCCTGAGGCATTCTACAGTGAAAATCAGCTCGACAGGAAAGGGGAGTTCTCTTGAGCAAAGTTGTATGAACACAAACAATTTCAGCATGGAAGAAATGGGAGGCAGATATAACTAAAGTACGAACAAATAAATCATCTAAAAAAAAGTGTGTGGAAAGTAGAATCAAGAACAGGTAACCAAGATTGTATGTAAAATGGTAGCATGATCCTATAAGATTTTCAGGAACATTAAAGTGCGGGGTGAGATGAAGTTTTCTGGGAAAGCATAGTATAACAAAAATGGTTTAGGGGTAGATGGAATAATGGTAATAGTAGAGAGAAGACAGAGCTATTTACTTCTCATTTTGCTTATGTTTTTCTCCATCAAGTTAAATAAATTAAGTGGGACTGGCATTCAACAAAAATGATTGAGAGAATTGAAATCCCAGAACAAGTGAAAAGTTCCAGACTACATCTTCTGAATAGTACTGTATCACTAACTGCCTGCATGATGTCTCTACCCAGCCTCTTGAATTCAAGTGGAAACTGGTATCTTCTTCTCTCCCTTCCAAACCTCCTACCTCCTACAAATAGGTTTATATTGAGAACATCCAGCCCAGTTCACAGTTTTGGGTTGGTCAATAAGTATTTATTTATCAGTGCTATTATGTGTTAGGTATTGTGCTAAGTTCTGGAGATAAAAAGAAAAGAAAGAACATGGTTCCTCAAAGTTTACATTCTAGTTGGGGTGATAACATACAAATAGCTATTTACTTGTAAGTTACGCATAGAAAGTAGATGGAAGTTAATTTCAGAGGAAAGGTACTGGACGGGGATTGAGGTGGGAGGACAGGCCTCTTGTAGAAGGTGGGATATGAGTGATATGTTGAAGGAAGTCAGGGAAAACAGTAGGCAGAAGTGAGGAGAGAGCATCCTAAGTGTGGAATGAAGCTATTTAAAAAGCAAGGCATTAGGAGATAGAGTATCCTATGTGACAAACAGCCAAAAGGTCATTGTAGCTGGATCATAGAGTGCAGGAGCATAAAGTATAAAATGACAGCAAAAATATGAAATTGATAGATAATAAAGTGCTTTAAATGATGAACTATGGACTTAGGTGCATCATGAACAAATCATGCTAGATTCACCTCATTTCTTTTTTGATGGAGTTATCAGGGTGGCAAACTAGAGGATATAGTAAGCCTGGGTTTCTACTTTTTCACAAAGCTCTGTTAATATCCTTGTAGAAGACATGAATAGATAATAGTAGAGTTATGTCAATTTGGAATGAGTTACATCATCACTAATTCTTTGAGTCCAGTAGATTTGTTAGGTCTGAATGGATATTGTTAATGGAGGGCCACAAGGCTGTTTGCTCTATATTTGTTCACATGGTACTAAACTGGGAGGGATAGTTAACATATTGAAAGAAAGAGTCAGGACCCAAAAGATCTTGCCAGGCTAAGATGTGGAGACAAAACTAATAAAGTTTAATAGAGACAAATGCAAAATTCTACATTTTCATTCAGAGAAATCAAAGTACAGGATGAGGGAGAGGTGAGATTTAACTAGAATATAACGATAGGTTGAAAAAAAAACTATATATTTAGCCTGGACAAGAAAAGATTTTTGGGGGTCATGATAGCTATATTCAAGTAATTGAAGGACTGTCACATGGAAGAGGAATGGGTCTTGTTTCCTTGGCCCTACTGGTCAGTATGTACTGGGAACACTGGGCAGGATTTAGAGGATAAAAGATTTCAGCTCAATGTAATGAAACATTTCCCAAAATTTGACCTGTCTAAAAGTGGCCTGAACTGCCTTAGGAAATAGGGAGTTCCCTGTATGGTAAGACCTTCTCATGAAGGTTGTAGGGCTATTTGTCAGGAATGTTATAGCTGGAATTCCTTTTCAGGTACTGCTTAAAGTTGACAAATTCTGAGGTCTTTTCCAGCTTTGAGACTGTACAATATTCTAACTTGAATGTTTAGGAATTAACATGCATGTTCTCTGTCTCCGTGGTGCTTAGCCCTTTAGTTCTCTCAAGTGACAAAATAATCTTTGTCACTCCCAAACAAAATGTTCCCTCTAGTTCAGTTCTGTCAATTTGTTCCCTACTCCCCAAAGGGAAGTGTGCCTGTGTGTGTGTGTGTGTGTGTGTGTGTGTGTGTGTGTGTGTCCATTCCTGAATGAAGGTAGTGGGGTGTTCCTCTGAAGATTACCTTACCTTGACTTTTACTTTCCTTTTCTGCCTTTCAGTAATGGGTCATTTGTGCAACGAATGCTCAGCCATTTTGAGTTCCTACACTTTTATTATAGTCTGAATAACTCCTGAGGTTAAAACTGTACTCACTTAGCCTGTTTACTGAAGCACAGGTTCCACTTTCATGGCTTGCTCACAGTGATCAGCCTTTCTTCTGTCCTCAAGATGTCTCCATTTTTTGTGCTAGGTTTTAGATATGATCACTCCATTTCAGATCTCTACTATGCAAAAAAATTCAAAGTTCTCTTTAACCAGTGGAATCCTCTGATATATCCTTTGCTGGATTCTTTGGTCCTTTCCCCATGCCTATATAAATTTCCCAGGTAGCTCCTTTCTACTTTCAAAGCCTTTAAAAAGAAAAATCCAGACTGACGTTTGGTCAGCCAATGTACTATTTTGGGGTCATCCACTGTAATTTTTCTATCTTTGATAAAATAATCGTTCTGATCCCTATTCTCCTCCCCCCAGATAGATTTTATTCTCCACCTTTGTCTGTATAATTCCATGATCTCTGTTCCTTGGGATTTGCAGTTTTGCATAGTCCCCACTGCGCTCTTGCTGGTCATGTATCTCTGACATTTTACATTTTTATGATATGGTGAAAAGAATTTGGCCTAAAAGTCAGGAGACCTGGGTTTTAGTTTTGTCTCTGCTACTGACTGAGTGAACTGGGGCAAGTCAGAACCTCTCTGGGTTTCTTTGTACAATGGGACAGTTGCTTTAGATGATCTCCAAAAAAAAAAAAAAAATCCCATTGAGCTGGCTCCATATTTCTGTGATTTTGTTCTTTTTTTCTTCTGTAGTGAAGAAGAATTTATAATTAAATATACCACATATATTTGATTAGGGTAGGTATCTTGGCATCCTATCCTTCCTTTTTTTCCTGCCTCAAAGTTTCAGATACTCTTTTTATCTGATCTGTTACGGTATTTTCTTATTCTATATTCTCTAATCTTTTAGAAAGCTGTCTCTGGAGAGGAATAATACGTATGAAGCCTTTTCTGTTGACATATCTTGAATAGGTTGCTTAAAATAATTATTAAATGAGATAATTTTATTCAGAACTTTCCCCCCAAGTATATAAGCTGGTCATTAGATATAAATAATAGGTCACATTTATGTAGTGTTTTTAAGTTTTACAAAAATAGAAGGTTGTTATCCCTAAGTGAAAGGGACTTTTTGAATTTGAGTTTCCTCTTCTCTGTGTAAGTAAGATTTTCTCCTTGGTTACTTTAGGTTTGGGAGAGTATATAATTAGTTGCATTTGACTTGCCCATGAGATTTCCTCCAGAACATAAATCCTTGTGTTTTCTCTTCTTGATTCCCCCAAAATGAAATGGTAACTCAAGGTTCATGATATCTCACCTTTGTGATTTATTTATTTATTCTAATATTTATTCTAATATTATTATAGAATTCTATAATATATTTGGAAATATATTTAGCATATTATCTAATATTCTAATACTGACCTTCTATCTATGCATGTGTCTGGCTCCTATACGACATACCTGTGCCAGGTTTGGTCTGTCTTTTAGTTATTGAACACCCATCCCTCTACCTTCCATATATGTGGGTGCCTGGGGGGTGGGGTAGAAATAGCCTTTTATACATGTAGTGTAGAAAGATAGATTAATGGGAAAAGTTATAAATTGTTCAGGTAGCTTCCTAAGAGGTTACTGGGTAAGAAGGAAATTTTTTTGCCCTTTTGAGTTCCAATTGTTTCATTGTCAACTTTGATTTTGAACAGAATTTGCATTTGTTTTGTTTCAAATAGCAGAGATTCAGTAAAGACCTTGTGAAGGCAGACATGAAGTTGAAGTAACCTGGGTTTATAGTTTCCTTGGACCCTTTTGGTCATTTGAGGTGGAATTGACATGCCACATATTTGACAGTTCTTTACCCTTCTGGCTAGAGTTGTCTCATATTTGTGTGTAGTGGAAGGGAACTGAAATTCTAGTCCATATATCTGGTCATCAAAAGAATGCTAAAGAAAAATGCTAATGAAAAGATGAAAGTTTGGCAATACATTTTAGTCTTCTCTGTATCATGATTGACTTTTAGGCTGTGTTAGTAAGAGGAAGCTGCTGACTGTGCATAAGTTTTATTTGGATTTGCAATACGGAAAGTGTCACAGGACTCTCTGTTCATTGTTTGTATCAAAATGGTTTCACAAAGAACCTGTATTTTTAGATATAATGAGTAGTTCTATAATGCTTGCGCTGACGACTCCCCTGCCCATCTGTGAGGAAGGTGATATTGTAAAAAAGCTAGTCATAGTGTAGTTATTTGGGAAGGAAGGTGAGAAGTAGAAGATGATAAAGTTACATTTATGGAATAAGGTAAGATAATAAAACTGGGGAATTATGGCAGAATAATTCAGGGAGCCATCTGAAAATGACAAGAAGCGTTGAATAGCATATAGAGGGAAGGATAATAAAGGAGATTAAGGGGTTCATACAGTGCTCATAGAAATCATGTTTAGAGTTGAAGAGACTTCCATATAGCGCAAAAGAGTATGCTCAAAATAACAGACCAAGTTGCAAAATTGTTGGAGGTGATTTATTAAAGGAGTTGAAAGATTAGGAAGGGGACCTCAGAAATGAGAATCCTATGGGAGGGGGATCTACTTCCATAGTATATTTTAAATAGTTTTCAAGCATTGGCAATGAGAATGATGACTTCTCCTTTCTACCCTACAATTTCTAGAATAGTACTATGTATATAGTAGGCACTATTGGGATGAATGAATATTTGCTTCTCTTAGAATGTAAAAATCTGGAATAATCAGGAGTCAGTGTAATTGTGGAGAGAATGTAGCCTAGTTAGGATGACATAGGAATTATTCTCCCAATTCCCTCCTCCCCAATCCTCCCTCCAATTCTCCCCTGCTCTCCCTACCTCAACAAATAAGTTTAACTAAGAAAAACAGGGGCAGCTAGGTGGTGCAGTGGATAGAGTGCAGGTCCTGGAGTAAGGATGTTTTTTGTTTAGTTTTTTGGGTTTTTTTTGAGTAGAAAAATTCCAGATTTGTATTAACTTGGCCAAATTAAGTGTCTACTCTATGTACTTGTTAGCGTATTTGGGACTGATAATCTAAAGAAGATTAAGACATGATAAATTGTTGGAAAGACCTATTTCAGGGTCACTTAAGAAAGAAACCAAAGCCAAGCCTATGATCAGATTTGCCTAAGCAGGACATGTACTTTGGCTGCCATGTGTTCTCAGTCATCATGCTACCAGGTTTGGGTACAATAAAGGACAGTTAGAATAAAGATTCAGATGGGGAAGATCACCCTCTTCCGTCCCTCCAGAGAAAAGTTTGGATGGTCCTGAATAGTCTTGACTCTCTTGTGTAACAATTAAAATTAGACTAAGACACAAAGTTCCAAGTGCAATCAATTTATCAGTAAAGCACAAATTTACAAACAAATAGGACCTCAACTTCCTCAGCAAAACTATGCCCCTGAATAAGGGGGACAACTTTATTTTACAGTTTGGGGGAGTATAGAACAAAAAACAGGAAATCATAGGTGGTGAATAAGTTATGATTGATTAAAAGAGCCCAACATCATGAATGGTGAAATCAATATGATTGGTTATAGGGTTGAAGCATGGGGGGCAATATAATTGGTTGGAAATTGGGAATGAGGGGCTAGCAGCAGCCCCCTTCTTCCCTCCTGTGATTAAGTAATGTTCATTGTTTTGAGTCTAGCTGCAATCTTCAGGGACAGAGATAGCAAACCAGACTTCTTTGGATGACAACAAACCAGACATCCTCGAAGGATAGCTTGGTGGTGTAAAGCTACTAGACCAGAATCCCTGGTGTCCACCTGCATTCTTCCAGGATAACAGATTTCCTTGACAACAGTGATTAGCAAGAGAACTGCATTTCTAAACTTAACTCATTGTGGGCCAGCTGAATCCTGAACTAAGATTCTTAGGTTTTTAGGCAATTACAGGACAAAATCAATTAACTGTAAATAGAATCAATTGAAAAAGGAACAGAATCAATCTAATTATTTCACTTGGCAGATGGGGAGTAGGTAGGAGAAGGGTGGGGAGAGATGGAGATTATCCATTTATTGCATTAATAAACAAAAATTTATTTAAAATTATAATTAAGGCTGATAAGATTTTTAGCATATATAAATTCATGGGTTATGTAGATAAGACCAGCTGAGTTATTTTCTATAAGGAAAATATAAGGAGTCAAAGAAATTTTTTCTTTCTTTCTTTCTGTTTTGATCCAGGAATGATCAATGTAATAGAAACATTGCAGCATATATAAAGGAGTGACCTAACGTTTGTAGTGTTAAACTTTTTCGTAGCCGTATGGGTGTGTCTATCAGCTGATAAAGTATAGGATGTTTCTTCTGTTAACTTTTTGGAGTGGAAAAATGCAGGATTTGCATTAAGTTGGCCAAGTTAAATGCCTACTCTATGTATATGTTAGTGTATTAGGGACTGTGATATTCCAAAGAAGATTTAGATGTGATGAATGCCCTCTCTGAGTTGTAGGGAAGATAAATCACTGCTTCCATTATTATGCTTTCATAGTCTACCTTGTCTTACAAAGGGCTTTGGTGGTTCAGTGAAAGAATAGATTGCTTCTGGCTGGGCAGATCACACAAGATTTTATATATATTTCTGTTAGACTTAGAAAAATTGGCAGGTTCCATAAAATTCATTAAAAACGACTATTTTTCATATGGGATGGCTCTTGGGGACAGAAAGGTGAGGGAAATATGAGATACCATCCTGATCTTATAAATAGAAAGCATCAATAAAAATTATTTAAAACACTTAAATTATAGCAATGAGTGGTATGATGAAAGATTTTTTTAAGGGTGCTTCAAGAAGATGTCTGAAGCTCAAAGTTAGGAGCATTTTAAACATCTGGGAAAATGACATGCTGAAGGGCTGTTTTGAGAATTTGTGTGTCCTGTTTTGTATGTAGCAAAATCCTGCCATAGCAACTGTGAAAGAAATGTGAATGTAGCATCACGAGAATCTTCATCTTGACTATTGGATAGTGATGTATCTGTCCTGCATATGCAATGCATTTGACCAAAAGTATAGCTTTAACATGGGAGTCACTGAAAAAACCATTCATCATTGGCTGTACCACTTTCCAGAATATCAGCTTTGGGCTCAAAGCTCCGACATTATTATTAGTCTTACATGGTACAAGTTGATCATTGTCATAATCAGAAGCACTTATTAACAACACCCACATGCCTGGATTGTTGCTAGGAGCAGTGCAAATACAGATGAGTAAATAAAGGCAATAGTTTTTGGCTCTTTTATATCATACTCACCTTTGTTCTATTATTAACTTGTTTCCGAAATTACAGGCTTTCATTGTATGGTCATTAAGAAAGTCATCAACATTTTATATCATCTTTGTGGCTTGCCATTGTCCATGGTGGCCATCTGGCACACCTACAGGCTGTGTTGATAATTATTTCATGAAGCTTTTCGGTGTCCCCATTGCTACCTGCGCAGGATCATTGTCTTCAAATCCAGGTCCTCTCTCTCTTCCATCCTGCCTCTGCTCTGGTGTGGCTGATAAAAATGATATTTGTCGTCCCCAATGGGAGGAAGCAAATACTATTGGCCATAGGCTTCTCAGTCTTTCTTCAGACTCTAATTAGGTCAGTAACATATCTGTCAGAGGTTCATGAATTCTGCTTTTTCCAGAGTGTTTGTTGAGCATGTAGTTTGTGGGTGTTTTCCAGATGGTGCCTTGGGGGTCACTGCTGGCAAGGCAGCCCTTTTTGTTTGCCCTTATATACCATCTTTTTACCCTTCGCATGAATGTGTCTCCTCTGGATCTTTAGACACTATATCACCTTGCCCTCCTCTACCCTTTTTCTAGTTAAATAAACCCTTGTTTTCATTGTTTTTCTTGTTTATCTCCCTCCTCTTTTTACTTCTGAACTGCTGTTCAAGCTCAGTTCTGTGCCTGTTATTGCTGTGTTTCAGCTCTACTGTTAGTCATCTTTCTACCCTCTCAAAACTCAGCTTAAAAATATCTCGCTTCAACCAAAACCAAAGATTCATGGAACATCTGTGCTGCTAGTGCTTTGCCAAGAGTTTGATTAACAGTGGGTGCAGGATTAAAAAAAAAGAGACAATATCTATGCTCTTTAGGAGCAAAATCAAGTTGAGAAGGGATGATGTATGTCAATAACTATAATATATGTCAGTCTTATGATTGAGTGAGTGGTAAATTGTTCTGACAATAAGTGCTCTGGGAGCTGAAAAGGAAAGATCCCACTTCAAAGAGGTGTTTTGGGAATGGGGCTTTGAAGAACAATAGGTTTTTGGATAGGTAGGCATTTGAAGTGGAGTTGAGAGGATTCAGTAGGAAAGCAATATGAAGGAAGTCCTAGAATCAGGAAAACTAAGGCATATTTAAAGATGCAGATCCGGACAAATGGATCTTTTCTTTGTTCCTCACACATGGTCTTCTACCTCCATTCTCTGTGCCTTTATTTCTGTTTCCTCCTCATCCTATCCTTCTCTTCTTCCACCTCACAGAATTTATCTCTACATTCAAGATGCAGGGGAGGCACTATTTTTTAAAATTTTTATTTGTTTAATTTTTAATTTATAGAATAAGACAAGCATTTGTAGTGGCAAATAACTGGAAATTGCAAGGATGCCTGTCAATTGGGAAATGACTGAACAAGTTGTGGTATATGATTGTGATGGAATACTACTGTGCTATAGAAAATGATGAGCTCAATGATCTTAGGAAAACATGGATAGACCTGCATGAAATAGTGAAAAGTGAAATGGGCAGGACCAAGAGAACACTGTATACAGTAATAGCAATATTACTTTAAGAACAACTTTGAGTGAATAAGTCATTTTGACTATTATAAATACCCAAATTAACTACAAAGGACATAGGAAGGAAGACACTGTCTGCATCCAGAGAAAGAATTGAGAAATAGAAATTTGATTTTATGTGTGTATACAACACACACATATATGTGTCTAATGGTAGCAATCTCTGGGGCAAGGGGGAGGAAGGAAGGAAAAAATAAATTAATATGATAACATTATAACATTTAATAGGCACTATGCTTTACATGCTGTCTTTCCTGACACCCCAACTGCTAGTGGCCTCTGTGTGTGTGTGTATTTATTCTCTGTTTCTTCTGTATTTGCTTATATTGTTTCATCTATTATAATATAAATTCCTTAAGAGAAAGACTGTTTTGCTCTTTATATTTGTATAATTAATGCCTAGCATTGTACCTGATATACAAATATTTACTAATGCTTTTTGAATGATAGATTGATTGACTTAGAGTTGCAGATTCTGGTAAAGTAATGTTTAGAGATATGGGTGGATAGATAATCTGGGAGCATGTTATGGAAGGTCATATACAATTTTAGGAGTTTAGACTCAATCCTATAGAGAGTAGGAAGCCTTTGAAGTTGTTGCTTTTTTTTTTTTGGCAAGAGAGTGACACAGTAAAAGTGGTATTATATGGGAAGATTGAAAAGTGGCACCCAGAGTGGATGAAGAGTCCTGAAAAGGGCTCAGCAAGGTCTCACATCAGAGGTGCGAGTCTTCTCTGAACATCCCCTGCTCCCTACATACCCAACTCTCACCTGTGGCTCCAAGAAGCTGTAGCATGCTTAGTGATTGCACCTTGGTAAAACCATTTCAGCAGACGGGCTAAACCAGGTTGAGGGTAATTGACAGGCCTCAAACCCATTGGTGAACTAGGGTGATGTTTACCCCAAGCACGTGAAGACATCTCTCAATGCAATGGGTAGATGAGAACAATTTCTTCCAATGGCCATTGGTCAGACATTGAAGACACCAAGGTCGTTCACTGTATTGTGGGCCATCTCCAGTCATCCTGACTTTTTGTCTTGTCGCTGGACTTCAGTGACTCTGTAAGAGAGAATGAGGCTGAGGACTTTGTGCAACTCTGCCTTACTTAAATCTAATTCACACACAAATCAAGATATCACCTTCTCATGTCATCAGTCCTCTTCAAAAATGAAGGGTGAACGACAACTTAGCACAATACGTAGCACACAGTAAATGCTTAGTAAGTGCTTGTTGCTTGCCTGCCTGCCTACTGTGGGTGAAGACATTAACGGCATGCTTATTAAATTTTATAATGATATGAAGCTGGGATAGAGAGTTAGAATGTAGTATAAAAGATTGGGATCCAAAAAAAATCTAGAAAGTTTGGAACAAAAGACAGAATCTAACAAGATAAAATATAATAGTAGACTTAGGATTTAAAGCATCAATGAACCATGCAAGTAGAGAGATGGATTACATATAGTTCAAATGAAAAAAATTTTAGGGTTTTAGTATGCTGTCAGTAATGTAATGTGGTTGCCCCAAAATGTAGGGAGGTTTTTAGATTGCTCTAACAGTACTGTGTCCAGACAAACCAATGTGATAATCCTTTTGTCTGCAGCACTGGCCAGAGCACATCTTGAGAATTATTTTAAGTTCTGGGCAGAACAATTTAAGGAGGTCTTTGACAAACTGGACCATATCCAACTGAGGGTAGCCTGTAGTCATATCAATGATTGAAGGAGTTGGGGGTGTTTCCTCTGGAGAAAAGAGAACTTCACTGACAGACCTTATATCTACTTTCAGATCTATGAATGTGTCTGTCTGTGGAAAAGGGATTAAAGTTATTTGGTTTGGCTCAACAAAGCAGAACTGAGGACAATGGGGAGAAGTTACTGGGAAGCAAAATTTGGCTACATACAAGGCAGTATTTCTCAATGATTAAAGTTACCTGAAGATATAATGGGCTGCCTTGTTAGGTAAATGAGTTTCCTGTCTCACTGGACATGTTGAATCAGAGGCTGAATGACTCCGTGTTGGGAGTGTTGTGGGGGGAGAGGAGGATTTATGCTTTGGATAAAGCATGGACTAAATGACTTCTGAGGTCTTTTCTAATTGAATGAGTCTATGACTCTGAGTTCTAATTGGTGGACATAGAATCATAGTTGCTAGGGGCTTTAGAGATCATTTAAAATCCAATTCCTTCATTTTACTGATGTACAAATTGAGATCTATACATGTTTAAATGGTTTCTGCAACCTCTTGGTATGTGTGCATTCGGAAATTTCTTTATTATGTTGAGGCAAATTCAATGACAAAAATTGCAACTAAGAAATAGTAGACTTAAATGGGACAGTAGTATGGTTTTGACCTAAAATTTCTTACAAAATTTTCAAAGATGTATCAAAGGCAGTATGTCAGTTTCTTCACTACATTGGAAGTATGGTACAGTGGTAAAAGCGGTAAGAGCTACAGCTGGATTCAGGGAAGGTCTGGGTTCAAGTTACAGTATACTTCTAATATTCACGACCTGTGTGATGATTGTTGAGTCACTTAAGCTCTTTCAATCTCATCTTCCTGATCTGTAGGATGGGAACAGTAATACCTATAATCTTTACCTCACAAAACTTTTTGTGAGGATCAAATAGGATCATATACATAAAGTACTTTGTAAATGTTAAAGGGCTACAAAGGTGTGCTATTATTATGACTACCATTAATAAGATTATTCTTATCATCATTATTAATATGCTAGTGCTCAGGAATTATACTAATAACTAGGTGATAAGGTGTGTAATAACCATTTTCTACTGTTGGTTTTTTAATGGACATGATCTGATGTGACATTCTGAAACTATGTCACTAGATGTAAGAACGCCAAATGCAATTCTACCGTGTTTCAGGCACACTTGGATGCTCTTAAAGACATTTTGATGGAGCCCAGAGTCCTTGCAAGCTTTAGTGTTACATAACAAGCTTTGCTGTTATACCTGAGATGTTTCAGCAGGTGGTGTCAGAGAACAGGAGCTGGGATTTGTACTTTGTCCTGCCCTGATGGAATACATAATTATAGAATTTTAAATCTGGAGGAGACCTGACAGATCGTCAGCCTAGTTTCTTCATGAAGCCCAAAGAGTCCTTTGCTGACCTTTCCTACTGTTTCAGATACAAAATCAGACTGTAATTTGGATCTCCTCTCGTGCTCTTGACATTGTACTAGTTTCAACATGCCTAACCAGTTGGCAGTGGAAGCCCTACGGGGATTTTCCCTCATCTACTCTCTTCACCCACTGCTTAGTAAATGATGCTAAGGCTTTGGTGCCTGTGCTTAGCTTCAGCTCACCATTCACTATCTCCAGACCCTTGCCTTTGAATGACTTTCTACCGTTTCTTTCTGGGGGAGCTTGAATCTTATTGATTGATTGATGACAGTTTCATTTCCTTATTGATATAAACAATCTTTTGAAAGCAGCTCTATCAGGTAAACTCCATTGGGTAACTGGTAGTAACATAAGCAAAGTTTCTCATCTGTTCCCTTCATCATTCCCTTCCCATTCTGAAAATGGAATGTTAGTAAAGTACAATGGATCTGGAGTTTGAGACTTGGATTTGAATCCTGGCTTATTCCATCCATGGGACCTGAGACAAGTCATTTATTTGTTCCTCAGTTGTTTCATCTACAAACTCAACATTTATTAAGTGCCTACTGTGTGCTAGGTACTGTGTCAAGAACTTTACAAATATCTCATTTAATTCTTACCACAGTCCTGGGATATGAGTACTATTATTATTTTTATTTTTTTATTTTACATTTGAGGAAACTGAAGCAAACAGAGATTAAGTCACTTGCCCAGGGTCACATAGCTAGTAAATGTTAGAAGCTGGATTTGAACTAGTGTCTCCTGACTCCACGTCTAGGTTCTTTCCACTGCACTACCTGGCTGCCTCTGTATGGGTATTTTAATTCTTAGAGTACAAACTATGTAAAGGAATGGATGAGATTTATGGGAGGTAGTGTACGCTAATTTCTAGATAAGTGAACTGGAATAAGTGTTAGGACTGGCAGAAAATATCACAGCAGATATTTGCCACCTGTATGTGGTACAAGGACAGAGATACTTAGGATTCTGTTTTTGTTGGGGTCCTTCAAACAGTTTTCTAGTGAACAGCATGAAGACATATCCAAGTTCCCTTAGTCACGGTTCCAGATGGTACCTTTTCTTTACCTTCAGAAATCTTCTTATAGAACAGTTTCATAAAAGCTTTAAAAGTAAACATTTTTTGAGAATGGTTAGAATAGGGAGAAATAAAGGTAACCATTATGACAGTGCATCTAAATGTCTTGTCAGGAGGGCAGGAAAAATAACTCAATCTAGGAAAGTCTGGCACTGGGAAATTGTCCAGAAATAATAAATTCATCTGACTGACTTTAGAAAGATAGGTATGAAAACAAAAAATGACAAGGAAGAGTTTTTTTTTTTTTTTACATATTAAGCACTGAAATATCTCTGCATATTTTTAACTTTTTAAAAAATGGCTTGGGTAGGTGTTTGAAATTCCAAATAGTGTCAGAAATTTGGAAGATAGAAATTGTTCATTCTATAAAACTATTTAAAATGTTTCTGATTATGACAAGGATTTGAGAATATAAGAATAATCTTAAATGTGATAACTTCAGACAGTATAAGAAAACAGAGACAGATATTTAGCTTACTTTCTACCTAGAAGTGATAGTAGGCACTTAATAAATGCATGACTGATGCAATAACTATATTGTCACTATTTTTGATTTTTGAAGGAATCATTCTACAAACATTTGTTGAATACCTACCATGTGCAAATATGTTTTGAATGAAGCAGAAGTTGAGTAGTGGGCAACCATTCACTGTCTTGAAATAGAAATATTAAAATAACTTTCAGGACTACTTTAGTTACATAATATTCTGATGCTATTTAAGAGTTTAAATACAATTTATTATAGGACTCGTACTGGGTGGCATAGTGTATCATTTCTACAGGGTTTTAACCATCAATTGGAAGGTCTTAAATGCAGATCAGTAACTCTGCTCTATAATAGACACATACTATCTCCCTAAGTGAATGACATTTCCCACAGTGATGACTATCATTGCAACTTACTGGAAAAGATAAGCAAAGAATTGCTGAGACTTGTTTGTCCTTGTAAGAATGTTTCTGAAAAACATCACTTGGTTAGTTTTCTGAAACTCATGATTATAGTCAAGAAAGCATTTTAATTACTTGTTTCTTGAATTTTATTTAAATCAGTTTACTTGTTCATGACACTAAGGACCTTATTTTATAATGTTGGAATATCTTGTTTCTTTTACAATTTAAATTGAGACTTCAATTTTTCTATCTATATTTCTAGCCAGTAGACTGGAATACTTGATTCCTAAAGAGTATGGAAAAGTCATTTCATCAGATAAATGGTCAAAAAAGATTTTTAAAAGAAGAGATGAAAACCATGAAAGATCATTTGAAGTGTTCAAGATCATTAATAATCATAAAAATGCAAAATTGAACAACTTCAAGGTATAATTTCCTCCCATCGAATATACAGAAATGGTAAATGATGGAAAAAACCGATGTTGGAGATGTTATGGGAAGAGAGGACAGCTGATTAACTGCTGATGTGTTCAGTCATGTTGGAAAGCAATTTAGAATACATGTGAAACAAGCTACTTAAGTACTTATTCCCTTTGACCCTGAGATCCCACTATTGGGTTTATAGATAATCTGTATCTATGTATCTATACACCTGTGTGTATGTGTGTGTGTGTGTGTGTGTGTGTGTATGTGTATTCACAGCACTCTTTATAATAGCAACAAAGCTAGAGAAATATTTGCCTAATGACTGTAATAGGGCTGAAGAAATTGTGGTATATGAAGGCAAGGGAATGTAATTTTGTTGTAAATAATGTGAAAATGAATAATTTAGAGAAACCAAGGAAGGTTTAGATGAAATGATGTGATGTGGAAAAAAAAGCGGAAGCGAAACTTAGGATAACTAGAATGGGCAATGTTCATTCCATATTATTAAAGTTAAAGCATGCATGTTTCTTGCTAACACATGATAGCTACAAAGATAGAAAGTGATCTGTATTGTTATTGGTTGGTTATTGTCCTTTGTTCTTGAAGAGGACCAAAATGACATCACTGTGCTAGAGTCAAGTTTCAATGTGTCCAACTGTGTTTGATCAGAACAATGTGAGCTTGGAATGCTCTACCAAAGGTCAGGAACAAATAGGCTTTGTGAACTTTTGGATTTGTGCATCCTGCATTTCCTTTGAGCTGTTTCAATTCTGCTTTTCTCATAGAGCATAGCACCTTCTCTGATGTGGGCATGCCATGCTGAGCAGTCCTGTGCCAGTGTCTCCCATGTCATAAATCAAGTCCAAAGTTCTTAAGAGAGATCTTGATAGTGTCCTTCTTCTGACTACCATGTGAACGCTTGACCCTGTATGAGTTCTTCATAAAATGGTTTTTTTGGCAGGGCATTTTTTGTGTTCAAACATGTCCAGCCCATCAGAGTTGCTATCTCTGAAGCAGAGTTTGAATGCTTGGCAGTTTAGTTTGAGTAAGGACCTCAGTGTCTGATACCTTATCCTGCCAGCTGGTCTTCAGACTCTTCTTAAGACAATTCAAATGGAAGTGATTCAGTTTCCTGGCGTGACTCTGATAGACTGTCCAGGTTTCACAGGCATACAACAATGAGGGTAGCACAACGGCTCTGTAGACCTTCAGTTTGGTAGTTGGTCTAATACCTCTTCTCTCCTATACTTTCTTTTGGAGCCTCTCAAACACTGAGCTAGCTCTGGCATTGCATGTGTCAACATACAATTGTGTACATCCCTGGAAAGTATACTACCAAGGTAAGTGAACTTATTCACAGCATTCAAAACTTCTCCTTTGTTGCATCCCATGGTTCCATGTATGGATGGTGTGGTGGTGGCTGATGGAGCACTGTTACAAATATAGTATAGAGCCTTTTCTGTACTCCTCATCTTTCCCTTTTCTAAGAAGTACTAAAAACCTGTAAGAAACTCAAAGCGACTCATTAACAACCTACGATCCACTCTTCTAACCTTTTAAATACTTTTCTTTGCCGTGACTTCTTTTCCTCTTACCTTGTCCCTTTCTAACCTGGAATGAATTCCTGTACAACTTTATCTATTGAAATTTTCTTCTTCCTTTTAGGTCCACCTCAAATACTATTCTCAGCATGAGATCTTTGCTGATACTCTTTCTCCCTGCCTTTTATTTGAAAGCAATGTTTCCCTTCATTCTCCCAGGCCACTTTACTTCACTTTTAGGTACTAATAATTTTTTAAAACTGTTAGTTGTTTGTGTTTGTGCCTCATCTTGTTATTGAATTGTAAGTTTTTAGAGCGCCTTTTTCTACCCTATCTTTTCTATCCCCAGTGCCTAAGCAGAGAGTCTAGAATAGAGTAGTCAGAATAAGTGTTTATTGAATTGAATTGAGAAGTTGTGCAACTATAATTCTTTAAAGCAAAGGGACAAGGAAAAGAATGTTCCTGTCAGGAAGGAGGTGGGTCAAAAAGAAAATTGGAGTTGACAAGTAGAAGAAGACGACATCCCCCTCCCATCCTAAGAAGTACCTTATTTTAGACCTTGTGGAGCCATATTGCTTTCTTTCATAAGTTGTAAGCTAGGACATTGGAGCATGGTACTCATATTTTGTAGCTGAAGGATTCCCTGTTGCTCAGGAAGTTGGTGGAGGTGAAGGAAGGAGTTTGGGCCAGTGCTGAGGAAGTCGTGATAGCTGTATCCTTGATGCTACCATTCTCAATGACTATTCCCATTGAAACATTGCCATACACAGTGGCTATGTTTTTGATTTAGTATTAAAATGTCAGGTATAGTTTGAGTTAAATAAGTTTTGTGGGTTGGGTCAAGCAATCCAACTACTGTGTTTAATGTTGTTTCTGTGGGGAACAATGAATTCCAGTTAACCAAGGCAGAAATAAACTTTTGGCATGTAACCCATTCATAAATTGATGACTGGATAGATTTATAACTTTAAATATGTAAGTGTTTTGGATAGTGTCATCATAGGTGAGCTTAGCTGTTTTTAATAGGTTTCAGGAATTAGTTTGGTTTTGCTTCTTGCTGAAACTTGGCAAACAACTCATTGCCAGCCCTGAAGCAACTTATCCCTTTGTTACATTCTGTGTTTCACTTGTCAATTATTGTGGTTTGACAAAAATAGGAACTGGAGATGGAGCCAAATATTGGTGAGGTTATAGGAAAGTGGGCCATTTTTTCCCCTTTATTTTCAAATTATAGATTTTTGCAGTTTCATTCCTCCACCAGCTAAACCTTGCTGTATAACACAACTTGATGTTGCTGGAATTCCCAGTCAGTATATTTTAAGATAGCTATTCAGTTCTTAAATAAATAATTGAGAGTTAACTATTTGTGACTATTCGAGAACCTGTTACTCTTAACTTTCTGTCTCTCCATTTCACAATTTGTTAGTTTTTCCTAAAAGAAGGTATGTCTCCTAAGAGAAGGAAGGGAGGGGTAATTTAAATCAGTGCTTTTTGGGTACTTATAAACAACTCTCTCTCTCTTTTTTTTTAAAGCTTTGAGGGGGAAAATGTCAGCTAATGACTATTCGGTGGTTTTGAGTTAAAACAATTATCTTTTATTTCAGTGGTCTGGCTGACCCCCATGCCTGGAGGGTACTTCTTCAAGTTGAACTCAAAAGCCACGTCTGATATGAGGCCTTTCTCAGTTCCTTCTGCTCCCTGCCTGTCCCCATAATGCTAGCATAATCCCTTCAATTACCTTCTATTGACTTTGTCTATTACATATGTATGTATATATATACATGTATATACTTAAATGTGTATGTGTTGTTTCCCCGATATGATGCAAGCTTATTGAGGGCAGTGTTGGTTCTGTTTCTGTCTTTGTGTCCCAACTACCTAGCCCTTCGCCTGGCACATAATGGCATCTTAATAAACTCTTGTTGATTGAGATTAGAGTCAGTAACCCTAGTACTTGCAAAAGTAACTTAGGTATGGTCTGAAATATTATGAAATATGATGTGGCTTGATTTTTATGCAGAACTATTGTTATATTGTTAGAGCAATGTTTGGTTAACATTACTTGCTGAATATACAATGTTAGTTAACCAAGCAGTTCGCTATAATTCAGTGGTTGAACCACAATTTGAAAAGATGCTTAGCTTAACATGCCATTCTGACCACTCATTTCAAAACAGGACTAGGATATTTTAGCAGAAATTTCCATGCTTTCATGGAGTCATGTTTGAAATTTATATAAATATCAGTTTAATCTGTAAATACTTTACAAGCAAATTGAAATTTTGGCTAATCAACAACTCAGAACTTGGTAATCTTTCTTCCAAAAATGCTATCCATCTTTTCTTTCCTTAAAAAACAAAACCAAGGTAATCCAAACCTGTTTCTAAAGACGTTTGAAGAACAAAAAAACCTTAATGATTCCAGCATAGGATGAATATATACAAGATATACCTGGGGTCTCCTTGACTCAGAAACATAAGTTGTTATTTAAGGGTTGTAGGTCCTCTCCTTTCCACCAAATATATGAATCTGGTAGCTGAAATTGTACCATTTGGGATGATTTCCTTTTTGATAATTTTTAGATTTTCTTTTATGGTCCTCGTTAAAAATGTAAACATCTGGTAAAACATCTTAAAGTCCATAACCTGTTAGTGTAAGAAGCTTTGTCAGATATCTTCCCTCAAGCATTAAGGAGTATTAGGTTCCCAAATGGGGAAGGAAGCCCCTTAAAAAGCAGATGAAGGAAGCAGAGGTAGAAGAGTGGGGATACTAAGAGAAAGATGCTTGAGGCTTCACATTTTGTCCTTAAAGTCATGTGAAGGAAAAATTAGAGTTGTTACATTTGGCTCCAGAGAGCAGGATTAGGACTGCTGGGTGGAAATTACAAAGAAGTCAGTTTAGGCTTGGTATCACAAAAAAATTCCAGCAATTAGAACTGTTTAAAAGTAGAATGAAAATGCGTTGGGATATGGTTGGAGGTCTTCAAGCAGAGGCTGCCATTGTGCCATTGTGTGGGGATTCCTTTTTTTGTGGGAGTTGGACTAGCTCAGTGGTGTCAAACTCAAATTGAAATGGGCCATTAATTGGTGTATAAGGGTGTCGGGGCTGAATGTTGAGTTAGTTTGAAAAATGAAATGTCACTTATGTTTTTATTATATTTTTATTCATTTTGTTAGCTATTTCCTAATTATATTTTAATCTGGTTCAGGCTGCATTTAGGAGTACTGCGGGCCACATGTGTGTGATTCTGAATCACCTCTGGACCACATGGCCACCTCGCTCCATTCCAACTCTCAGATTCTATGGTAGTTGTAGGATAAATACTGTTTCCTTTTCTGGTGTGAATAATGGGTGCCTGAAATGTATTCCTCATTGTTTCATCATGTAAGTTGAGGAATATTAATAAGGAACTACTGTAAACATGTATGCATTTTGACATATTGAAATGATTTGGTATGTATTAGAAAAATAATTTCTCATTCAACTGGCTATAAAGCAAGCATAGCAGGCCACCCAGTTTGGAATCATGTACAAGTCCCAATTAAAGCAGATTGGAAGATAAATGTGCCCCCCTTTGATAATCTAGATTTGATGACTTATTTTGTGAAGTGCAAATGATATAAAGAATGCTTTCCAGAGAAAGAACTGATAAATAGCAGTATGTGTAGAATAATGTCATATACATACATACATACATGCACACACATATACGCATACATATTTGGGTCTGATAGTAGCCACCTCCTGGGTGGAAGGGTTAGTGGGGGGAGGGAGAAAAAAAGAAATTTACACGATAATCTTGTTGTATATTTGAAAAGAATAGCAAGTTATGCATAGTAGATTTGTAGTTTCATGTGCAATAACCTTCTTTTTTATTGTATTATGTTATGAAAATACTTGTTTTATTCCATAAATTAAAAATTAAATAAAAAATAGTTAAAACGAAAGAATGCTTTTGGAGTTTTTAAAGCTGTTGTTGTCACAAGTATTAGGAAAGGAATTGAAAACAAGCTCTGAAAATGAAAGGAATTGGTTGTTGTCTTAGTCTCCTGAGTAGCTTTGTTGATTTTCCCACCCATTTGGTATGAAGTGGTCTCTGAGGAGCTCTTAGCATGCTTGGGATTTAAGTCTCGTAGATTATGTGGTAAACTCTTAAGTGAGGGTTGGGGCCAAGGGAGTTTAAGGAAAATTCCTTATGGCTCTGGCTGGCTCTTCATACCATTGAGCAATATATCCCTACCGGTTCTTAAGTGGAGACTGGACCAAACCGAAAGGAGTACAAAGGCATCCATCGGAAAAGCAAACAAAAACTTCGAGGCCTTTATCTTTTCTTTCTCTTGATTCGATGGTAATTTCTCTTTCACTGTTTGTCAGAGCAGTAGTAGTAGCTGAAAGCAGATTTCCTCCCAAAGAAAGCCCTGCTGTTTGCTTGCTTTTCAGCCAGCCAGTGATTCTCTGGAGGTGGTAAGACAGGTTTGGTGGTAGTGTTTGCTTAGAATAGGGTAGCTGAACCCACAGCTCCACCCTTGATTTGCCTTGGTAGACTGGTTGTGACTTAGTCTATGAAAACTTGAATTCCCCAGCTTCTGTTCCTACTCCTACTACTTCCAGAGAGAGATCCTTTTGAACAGACTGCCTTCTAAGAAATTCAATGAAATACAATGTTCTTGTAGTAACTTGCACTTATTCTAAGTGTTTTCACACGATATTTTTCTTCAGGGAGGTAGATGGAGGAGGTGTGGATTTTCCCTCATTATATGTGGAGGGGGGAGGGAAACTGAACAATAAAATGATTTGTGAGAGAATTGTTCAGTTAGAGGTGGAGCCTGAATTAGAATCTTGAACTTTCTACTAGACTGTTTAATGGACTCATGGAGGAACTAGCAAGAGGAAGGACAAAGATAATTTTGTTGAACTGGCACACAAGAATGTGAAAAGATGAGAAAAAAATCTTGATGTGTGAGAAGGCAAGGTGCCAATGTCTGTCACTGGGATACTTTTTCTTAAACATTTACCTTTAAGGGGGAAGTTTTAATGTTTAATTGCTCTGAATCACTTAGCCTCATTACATAAATACATCACACCTTGAATAACTTGCTAATGAGTAAGGTTCCCAACAATTGAAAGATGATTTGAGTCACATTTAACTTGAAATGACTATATACATGTGTATATATATATGTGTGTATATATATATATATATGTATATATATATATATATATATGTCATAGCTTTGTTTTGTTTTTAAGAATTATCCATAAACTACATCTCCAGCTGTAGATTGGAACTGACAAGGGTATATCCAGTTAAATAACTTGGATATAGAAGATACTCCTTCCATGATGTCATAGCCTAATTTCTTTCCTTGATTAAAGGTTGTCCTCTTTGGCAAAGACATATAAGTGTGTTTGGAGACAACTTCCCCTCCAGTCATTCTACATAATAATAGTAGAGCACTTACTTCAATCTTAAAATAGCATATCACGTGTCACCATTTGGAGCATAGAGATAAGTAGTTTTTTCCCCTTAAAATTTGAATTTAAACAACAATGACAACAAAATTTATTTCTGTATATGCAATAGAGTACAAAAAGATTTGTAGGAAACCATAAATCTCCATTTCATACTACTTTTTACAAAAACATATAATAAATTCCATACACTGCTTTCAAAATTGTCCTGCTTGCCTGTGCTTTCATTTGAACAATCTATTTGTTTTCTTCTGTGCTTTTAAAATGTTTCAGTGAGCCTTTTCTTTTGGTGAGGGGGTCATTAGTATTGCTAGACCCTCTTTTCCTGTCCCACCCTCCTCTTCCAATTAAAGAACTGAGAAAAAGAATCCTTTTAACCAATAAACAGAGTTGAGTCAAACAAGTTCATATAGTGGCCATGCCCAAAAATGTGTGTCTCTTTTTATACCTTAAGTCCATTACCTCTCTTGTTTGGAGGTAGACAATATGCTTCATATGTCCTTTGGCTGGTCATTGTATTGATTGGTGTTAAACTTTTCAAAGTAGCTCTTCTTTATAATGCTGTTCTCTTTACATAAATTATTCTCCTGGTCCTTTGCACTCTGCATCATTTCATACCACCTAATATCTGCAAATGTCTTTTGTTTTTTCTTGTAGCACAGTATATTCCATTATGCTCACATACAAATTCATTCATCTGTTTCCCTATTGTCTCCTTAGATTCTATTTTCTTTTATTTTTTCTTTTAATTTCCCCTTTAGAATCTGAAAGCTTATTGCTTATAACTATACTTTTCTTCCCTAATTTTTTTCTTCTTTCTTCTATCCCCTCCTCTTCTCCCTTCCCCTGTTGAATTGTCTGCCCCCCCACCCTTTCCTCCATGTTTGTATATACTTGTCACACACTCTAATTATGAGAAATAGTAAGTTATATCCCCTCATTCTTCCTTTTTAAATTAACGTATTCCTGTTACTCTTTTTCCTCTTCAAATCCTTAGAATTTAGCTCCTGTGTTTTTTCTAAATATTTTGGTTTTTTAATTACACATAAAGATAGTTTTCAACATTCATTTTTGTAAAATTTTGAGTTCCAAATTTTTCTCCCTCCTTTCATTCCCTCCCCTCCCCAAGACAGCAAGCGATCTGATATAGGTTACACAAGAACAGTCATGTTAAACATATTTCTACACTAGTCAGTGTAGAAGAATCAGTCAGAACAAAAGGGAAAAACAATGAGAAAGAAAAAGCAGACAAAAAAGTGAAAATGGTATGTTTTAATCTGCATTCAGATTCCACAATTTTTTTTCTGGATAGCATTTCCCATTACGAGCCCTTTGGAATTGTCTTGGATCATTGTATCCAAGAACTAAGTCTCTCATAGTTAATCATCACACAGTATTGATGTTACTGTGTATAATGTTCCCCGTTCTGTTCCCTTCAATCAGCATCAGTTCACGTAAGTCTTTCCAAGTTTTTCTGAAGTCTGTCTGCTCATCATTTCTTATAGCACAATAGTATTCCATTCCATTCATTCAACTTGCTCAGCCATTCCCCAATTGATGGGCATCACCTCAATTTCCAATTTTTTGCCACCACAAAAAGATTTGCTATAAATATTTTTGTGCATGTGGATCCTTTCCCCTTTTTTATGATCTTTTTAGGATATAGACCTAGCAGTGGTATTGCTGGATTAAAGGATATGCACAGTTTGATTGCCCTTTGGTCCATATTGCTCTCCAGAATGTTTGGATCAGTTTACAACCCCACCAACCCTGAATTTAGTGTTCCAATTTTTCCGCATTCCTGGGTTTTTATTATTTAACTCCCTTAGTGCCTGTTGAAGTTATTAAAGGACACATTTCTTTTCTATGCACTAGCATGTTAATACCATCATTTAGCTCCTTCCAATTACTCAAATATATTTGATTTTCTAGATCTCTCTTATATCTGGTCTTTTTACAAAAAATATTTGAAAGTCTTTTATTCTCTCCCTGCCTCACCCAACTCCTCCCACCTTACAATTGTATTCTGCTTTTCTGTGTAAGATATTCTTGGTTATAAACTTATATCTACTGTTTTTTGGAAGATTGTACTAGGTCTCCTAAGACTTGAGTAGAAACTTCCAGGTCTTGTGTGATCCTGATTCTAATACCTTGATTCTTGAATTGATTCTTTTTGGATGCTTGAAATAATTTTCTTTTATTTGGGAGTTCTGGATTTTTGTCTATGTACCATTCCTGGGACTTTTCCTTTTGAAAATTTTTTCAGGGTTTCAGAGTTTGAAGTGTCTTAAAGGATAAGTTAATTCTTTCAGGTTTTACTTTGTCCTCTGGTTCTACTACATCTGGACGTTTCTTAAGTATAATTTTTTGAAATATATAGTTTCAGGCTTTTAGAAAAAAATTGTGATTTCCAGGGAGTCCAATGACTATGAAATTACCTATTGTTTTAATCTTTTAATTTTATTCCAATATTTCTTATTATTTGACGAAGTCATTGATTTCTATTTGGTTTATCCTAGTTTTCAGCAAGTCATTACTTAGAGATCATGTTGAGTCCTATGGTATTAGCAGATTTCCTCCTCCATTGTTTTAGATGGTAGATGTGATGTTTTCCTGTCTTTGATGCAATTTTGGGGATACTAGTTGATTATCACCATTGCCTGCATCATTTAGTATAGTAACTTCATTTATCCAGAACTGATCAGTAGGGTCTTAATTGACTATTCTGATCAATAAAAGTTAATTTTTATGTTAGCTTCTCCTGAGTTACCAATTTTAGTGAGTTGGGATATAATAAAATATTCTTAGCACTGAATATACACTTGACAAATTTTTATGTTTTTAATGCAGAGGTATTTAAGGATCATGAAATGAATATTTCCATTGTTGTTTCATTATTGTAGCTATAGCTACAGAAGATAATAGGAATATTAATAATTGCTCATAGATAAATTGGGTGGTGAGATTGTAATGCTTTACATTTATACAATCTATATTGAGGCCTTTTTTGGTCTTACCTTGACATTTATAGCTTTGAAAAATAATTCCTTAATATAACTTCTTTCTTCAGAAGAATGGATGGCCTGGTGTGGTGACACATGCCCCTGATCTCAGCTACTGGGGGAGGCTGAGTCTGGTGAATGAATGACTTGAGCTCAGAAGTGCTAAATGGCCATAGAGAGTCCATACTAAATCTGGCACTAATATCATAGTGACTTCCTGAAAGTGGGGAGCCATCAGGCTGCCTAGGGAGGCATGGGTTAGCCCAGATTGGAAACAAAGTAGGTCAAAGCATCCATGCTGAATAGTACTGGGATCTGGCCCATGAATGGCCTCTGTGTTTCTAGCCTGGGCAAGAGAGGGAGACCCAGTCCTCTTTCTGAGAACTCCATGCCCCCTTTTTTAAAAAAGGAAGAAAAATATGGCTATTTGACTTTTCTAGTTGTTTTGATTTGGGACAATATACAAACCCTTCACAAAGTCAGGGTAGTCTTTAAACTTATCCTGTTAAATTTCTCCCTGTGGGCACCTGAGGGCATTTGGCAGCTGAACCACCAAAATATAAGCAAACTGAAGCAATTAGGAGTCCCCAGGGAATGAATCATCATGGAGCTTTTTCTGGGCACCTGAATGTTTATAAACTTTTAAGCACCAATACTTTTCTTAGCTAACATTTGCAATGAGAAGATTTACAAAATGTATTGTACAGTGTCCCATAAGTCTTAGTGCAGGCTTAAGTTTTAATAGCTTAAACTCTTGGGACACCCTTTGTGTTTGTATAGTTTGTGAGACATAGCAGCTTTCTTTTTCCTTTCTTTTTTCTTCTTTACAGAAATTTTCTTTGAGTGTATTTCATGTAGTACAAACTGAGTTCTAGATACATGAGATTTTGTTGTGTTTTCAATAGCTTTCATCAACTTTCATTATAATTCATGAAACATTTGTGACTGGGACAGTATATTAAGTACCTATAGTGTGTAGACCACTGCCCTAACTGCTGGGCAACATATAAAGCATAATATGATCTCCACCATCTTTTAGCTTTTAATTTAATCAGGAGATGACTCATGTGCAGAAGTTCCATAACATAAAATATTACATGGTCATAAGGACATTCAAGAAAGGCATAAGTGAAGGGCTATATGAGGTCCCCTTTTATTAAAGGGGAAAGATAAGCGGGTTTGGAATAACTACAGGAGAGACCCTGTGAAGTAATAGGCTAGATTAGATTTATTAAGTGATACCAAGTGTGAAGCAACACTGTGCTAAGTGCTAGGAATACAGATACCAGCAAAAGGAAAGACAATCCCTAGTCCTTATCGTCAGGGCATAGAGATCTGAAAGGGATGACAGTCAGGTGAAAAAGTTGTACACAGAGGCAGGAGCTGAGCCAGTTAAGTAGATGACATGGGTACTTCCTCAAATGGAGGTTTTTGGGGAGGAGCTTATGGCTAGGGAAAGGAAGCAGAAGGGATGGAGATGATTCCAGCATGAGAAAGCCCCTGGGAAAGAAATGGAAAAGTAGTCTGGAGGGTCAGGATACGATATGAGATCATATCCTAAATCTAATACTTACCAGTTATATGATCACAGAGGTCATTTAACTTCTCATAGACTCAGTTTCTTCATCTATAAAATGAGCATAGCAATACCTCTGCTATCTGCTCCTAAGTATCACTTAGGATAGTTAGGTGGCACAGTGTATAGACCACTTGGTCTGGAGTCAAGAAGACTCTTCTTCCTGAGTTCAAATCCAGCCTCAGACACATAATACCTGTGTGACCCTGGACAAGCCACTTAGCCCTGTTTCCCTCAGTTTCCTCATCTGTAAGATGAGCCAGAGAAGGCAATGGCAAACCACTGCAATATCTTTGCCAAGAAAACCCCAAATGGGGTCACAAAGAGTTGGACATGGCTGAAAGAGGACTGCACAGCAATATCTCCTTCACAGGGTTGTTGTATGGCTCAAATGATATTATATAGGTAAAATGCTTTGTAGAATTTAAAATGCCAATGTCAGTTTTTTTGTTTTGTTTTGTTTTTGGTCTAGAAACTGCAGTTTCATTGGTAGAGGAAACTTTTAGTCAGGACAAATTCTCTATTAATGCCGATAAGCACCTGTTCTTCAACCTTAGAGGGAGATACCTGAGGCTATGAAAGGCTAAATGACTCGTTCATGGTCCCACAGCCAGAATGGGTCAGGGTCAGGATGGGAACCTAGTCTTCCTGATTTTGCCTTCAAATATCCATCCACTACCACACATGATCTGTTATTATTATTTATTATCATACCTTGTTCGCTTTCATTATGTTGTTTTTGTGGTTAACTTGTTATCATCTTTTTCAATGGAATTATGGCAGTAAGAGTCCTGAGAAAAGTTGTATTCTGCTATTATCCAGTGCTTTTCTGTTGTAAAGGTGGATAAAATAACTGCTTTTTGCAACTGAAGAAAACTGTTAGAATCTAAGCTCACCCTCTGTAGGCTCATTGGAGACCATCTCCTGTTATAGGTAAGAGAATAGGGATGATATATATCTCATCCTGTTCCCACATGATTTGGATGTCCTTCCAAGGTATCTATAATTTAAGAGCTTTCTGTCTATGTAGTTTATAGGTTAGGAGTAGGTGGTGACGTCTCTTAAAATGATGTTCTTAAATTTTTTTCTGAATCAGTGTTATGTCTGGGAGATTAGTAGCAAAGACTTGATCTGTGATAATGATCTGGTTTTCTAGGTATTTTCATGTTTGTATTGATAGAATGAGGATTTGCCAGGCCATGAAAGACAATAAATTTATAAAGTGTAAGTATAGTCACTAGGTTATGTCTTGCTAGTGTTTGGTAGGTGCCAGTTTTTTATAGCCTGCAGTGATAAGTTGCAGAGTCACTAACATTTAATTGCATAATCTATGTTGATCTAGTGATCTTGATTTCTAAAGGATAATACTACTATAGTTTCCGGTGGCAGTGTCTTGGTCTGGAATTGCTCTTATAAATCCATCTGTTTTCACAAATAAATTTTAATGATTCAACTTTTCAGTGCTTCTCTATCAATTGAGGTCATGTGGCTATCTGCCCCCCTCCCCCATTGGAGGTAAACTACAAATCCAATGATGAGCAGCTATTACCAGCCTTTATTATTGCTTAATGAGGTGATGCCAACTTATTCCAAAAGTATTTCTATAGGTTTTTGACCTCTTGATCAAGTTCCAAGAATTTTTATTAACTGTCTTTTTCTCTTTTTTTGACTTGGAAGCATTAGTCTTTCTAAAACTGCCTTAGTGATAGGCTCTGTGTTTTGTTACTATTATACAGATTTTTATTAGAGTAATTCCTAGGTCATTTATGATCATATTAAAATTCCAAAAGTGCATATTATGATTGTCATTGCATAGGTGTTAATACTTTAAATGTGTTCTTCCCATTAAGCTTTGCTTTCAGTATCTAGTAATTCTCTTAATATATTCAGCCCCAGTCTTCTCCTTGATTTCTTTATGCTTAATGTGTCTTACCTGGAGAACACCTAGATATTAGTAAGTATCCCCTTCATCCACTGGTTCCCTGTGACCTCTAGAGATTCAAGCTCTAAGTCTTTGTTCTCTAACTTTCCTTGCTGTATATTAATGATTTTATACTTATTCAGTCTACATGAGATTTTGATATCACCCTGGCTGGGATTCCCCTACTTTGTCGTTCTCCCATTGTCTCCCATTCCTGCACCTCATATTGGCACAATAACACTGATGATCATTTAGACTTTGAGTTTTTCCTGGGTTTGGTAGCAGTTGCTTTGTACTTTGAAGGATAGGCAGGATTGAATGGGTGAAGGTTGGAGTACATTAAGAAATAGGAAACAGCACGATCAGAGGAAAAGACAGAGGTGATAAATCCCAGGTTGCATGTTGAGGAATAGAAAATAATCCTGTTTGAACTGGAATACATAGTATGAAAAAAGGCAGGCCTGTACCGGATTATGGAGCCTGTGAATTTTATTTGATAGGCAATAGAAAGTCAGTAAATATTTTTGAGAGGAGAGACAGTCAGATCTATGTATAATGAAGATTAGTTTGACAGTGGTGTAAAGGATGGAGTTGAGAGGTGAGAAGTGGTGGTAGGAGAGGCAGAAACAATTATTAGGGGTCTGTTCCAATAATGTAGATAGATGATAATGTCAGTCTTTGCTAGGGTGGTAGTGAAAATAAGGAGGAAGGCAAGAATCTAAAAGGTGTCATTTAGATAATTACATACGAGAACTAAGGGAAGGAGTTCAACTCTTCTGGGAAAAGATTGAATCTAGTGTAAGTTGCTCAAGTAACTTTTGCATTTAGTCATCCTGAGGAACAGGATAGCAGCTTGACTGTGGAGGAATCCTAGGTAGGTCACATCCTGGGCTGCAAACTACTTATGGAAGCGTTGCTCACCCTTAAAGAGCAGCACCCCCTGCCTCACTTTTTTGCCCTGGTTCAGAGGATCAGCTAATGAGAAAATAGCTGTTAATCTCTCCTCATAACTAAATAAAGTGATCATAGTTTAGTCATTCAGTTTATGGACCATTTATTTTGAAGATTAATATAAACAGAATCCATAGAAAAGCTTGATGAGGAGTGTCACTGCACTGATTGGGGACTTGTAAGCTACAGCATTTTAACATGACATTGAATCTTCCAATACAACCTTATACTCAAGATTGCTACTGAGTGAAGTCCATTCCCTTCCTTTTTTTAAGAAGTAGAATGCTACTCATGACATATTAAATATGTACTGTCTTTGGAAAGTTGATAATACACATATAATTGTTAGATAATAATAGGTAATATTTACACAGCACTTTTATGTGCCAGATACTGTGATAAGTGCTTTATAATTATTTCATTTGATTTTCACAACAGCCCTTAGAAGTAAGGGCTTATATTACCCTGATTTTACAGATGAGGAGACTGAGGCAGAGGTTAGATGACCTGCCCAGCGTCACAAAGCAAGCAAATGTCTGAGATCAGATTTGAACTCAGGTCTTTATGACTCCAGGCCCTGTACTCTATCTTAGAACTTGCTACCACTACTTCTTAACAGCTACTTAACATCTCATTTTATGTATTTAATAAAAGGCTATGCTGCATAAGATGGTAATTTTTGTTTCCTCTAGGCTTAGTTGCTCATACTGACATAGTTAACCTCTCCATGAGGCATAAAGAACAGAGCTTAATTTCTTCTCCTGGGAAAGCATTTATTGATGGTAATGCAAACTTTCCAAGTACAGTATTAGACGCAAATTACACAGTCTTATATTCAGTCCTGAGATGTTTTTATTCAACTTGTTGCTAGCCCTGAATGAAATAAAGTTGACATTGAAATCTTTCTTTTAGGCAGTTACTGAGAAAAACTTTGAAAACAAGGATTTTCGAGCATCTCTAGAAAATGGTATCCTGTTGTGTGAGTAAGTATGCGAACTTTTTGTTTTTAATTTATAAAAAGTCTTAATTTTTTCCTTAGGGACTTGGCTTTGTTTTATTCTGGGGCCCCAGACTGTAACCTGAACTCCAGCGTGCTTTCTTACAGATGTGTGCTGTTACCCACAAAGAGGATTAGGAGGGAGTATGAACTGTGTTATTTTCATTTGTGACAGGCTAGATTCATAGATAAATATGCGTGTGTGTGTACACACATGTTTATATATGTATATACATATGTGTGTGTATGTGTGTGTGTGTGTGTGTGTGTGTGTGTAAATTTTCAGTAAAGCATTTGCCAGAAAATTTTATGTTGTCCTGGTGGACAAAGTGGAGAGATGTGTACTAAATTTAACACCTTTACGTAGATTTATGAAATCCACTTTTCCCTTGGAAGAAAGAATAAATTTATCTTTCTTGGCCTCATAGGTACACCTCATAGCAATTTGATAGGACTAGTCATGAAAATCTGTGGGAGGTTGAAAATAGAGAGGACATGAAGTTGAGAGACTCCACTAATGCATTGGCTGATAGTGAATATCTCACAAGATTTTGATAGATTGAATCTCATGTGATGAATCAGTAGAAACAGTAGAAAGAAATAGGAAATCCCACACTTATGAAGCTGAATTTTTGAACCCAAGTATGGGGGAGGCATGGCTAGATAATTGTGAAAAAAGATCTGTGGGCTTTAGTGGCTCACAAGTCCAGTGTGAAGCAGTAGTGCAAAGTTGCAACCAGAAAAGCGAATGTCATCTTTGGCTTCATTGACAGGCATATTGTCCAGGAGTGGGGAGTTGTGAGCTCCACTGTACTCTGCCTTGGTCAGACCACATCTTAAGTACTATGTTCAGTTCTGGGAATCACATTCTGGGAAGGGCATTGCTGGGCTGGAAAGACTCCAAAAGAGGGTTAGCATGGTGGTGAGACAGTGAGACTATCCTCTCTGAGGATAAGGAACTGGACATATTTAACTTGAAGAGAAATTTCTGGGAAGACATGACAATTTCAAGCATTTGAAGGGCAGTCCCTTAGAAGAGGGACCTGATTTGTCTTGATTCTGTAGGACAGACCCAGGAACAATGAGTTAAAGGTGCAAAGACATGCATATCTCCTTATGATGTAAGGAAACTTTCTACCGATTATAGTAGTTCAGGAATAGAATAGCTACCTTTGTATGTGCGGTACATTTCTTTTCATTAGATCTTTAAGTAGAGGCTGAATAATTATTTTTTAGGAATGTGTAGAGGCACAGACTGGATGAGAGGGTATTTGAAGGTCCTTTTAACTCTGAGATGCTGCAATTCTTTGACTAGATGAGTGTATCTCAGCACTTCAACTAGAAAAACAGTTCAAAGGCCAACTCTGTCATTCTTTGTATGCAAAGTTATCATTTTAATAGTATTATTATTATTAACAGTAATCTAATTTGTATACAGTTTTACATTTGTATAAAAATTTTGTAAGCAAAACTACTATTTTAATGTTATATTAATAATTTAATCTGTTTACAAAGTTATTATTTCGATGTTATTATTATTAGTAATCTAATTAATAGCCCTAGTATTGCTTAGGTAATGCTATTGGTGTTACATATAACCTGAGAATTATTTCTTTTACACTGTTGTACTATGTGTCATTGTCCTACTGTATTTTCTACTGTCTTCCAACTTTATGCTTTAAAAATAGTTTTGAGAAATAAATTGTAATCTTTATTTTGCTCTCTGGTCTATCTTTTTATGAGTATTTCATTATCTGCATGTTGTAATTAATATCAGCAAATATATCTTGGTATAAATCTCCAACACTAAATAAATTAGAAAACTATATTATAGTCAGCAGCAACATATTTTTTTCTTGGAGATTCCACATGGTGATCATGAGATAGATCTAACAAAACCTTTTTGATACATTGTCCATTTATTTTAAACAAATATTTATTGAACCCCTACTATGGTCAAAACTGTTCCTCTATTTTTGGTAGCCAAAATAAAACAACATGCCAGTTCCAGAATCGTGATGCCCCTGAATAAGTTTGCCTAGTGCAGTAGAGATTTCATACTGCAAAGGTGTTATCTTTTGGGGGGCACAAAGAGTAAATATGATTTGTACATGATGGCTTCAGCTGATGAGAGAGTCAGCAGAGGTCCAGAAGAAAGGATGTCATGATGGTATAGGTGAGGCATATATGTAACTCAGTAGATGGAGTCTTGGACCTGAAGATAGGGAGATGAGTTCAAATCCTGCCTCAGAAACTTATTAGCTGCGTGACCCTGGCAAGCCATTTAATCTCTCTCTCCCTCAGTTTCTTCATCTGTAAAATGGGAATAATAATGGCACCTGCAAACTCGGGTAATAGTGAGGTAATAAATAATAAAGTGCCCTTCAAACCTTTAAGTACTGTATAAATGGGAGCTGTTATTATGAGATACAGAATTAGAATCACACAATTTTATTATTGGGACACACATCTACTCCACCTCACATGTGATAATAGAATCCCCATTACAATATGTATGAAAATGGTCATATAAACTCTGCTTGAAAATGTGCAGTGGAGAGAAACCAACTATTTCATTCTTCCTACGGATACCTCTAATTGCTGGGAAATTTTCTCTGACATCAATTTTAAATTGGTCTCATTTCAGCTGTCACCAGTGTTCCTAGTCCAAACAGAGTCAGCCTGGTCTCCCTTCTTTGTGATAGCTCTCTCCAAATATTTTAAGGGCTGTCATGTGTCCCCTTCCCCTTATCACCAGGTCTTCTCTTCTCCAGTCTAAATGCTCATTTTCTTCCACTTATTTTCATATGGCATAATGATCTTAAAGCCCTTCACCATGCTGGTTCTACTGGTCAAAAGGGTTAGAAGCAAAAGACTTGGATTCGAGTCCATTTCCTCCTCTGTATAAGGAAGGGATTGGACTAAATGATCTTTGAGGTGCATTTCAGTTCTAAATTGTGTGATCCTATAATAAGTGAGTAGTAAATTGAAATCTTGCACACCCAAACTTTAGGAGTGTTTAATTATTTAAAGCTGCCACACAGGTATGAGAGGAATGTATTCAGGTTCAGCCACCAGAGATGTGAACAAGGACTTTAGGAAAAATGCTGTGTTCTTATTGTCACCTCACCTTGTAGATACTTGACTGTTGCACAGTCTCACAGAACATTGAGATTCTATAGCAAGTGGTTATCCTTTGGAGTCTTTCTTTTAGGAATATAGAACAGATACATATAGAAAGGTCAAGATGAACAAGAACAAAAGGGATAGTGTTTGTGCTTGGCTTTCATCCTAGTACAGTTGTCATTTATTTGAAATACCCTTTGTGATAAGTTTAGATTGTTTAATCCTTGAGGTGTCAATTCAATTGGTCATCTGCAGATTACAGTATTTTTCTGTGTAACTATTCTGTTCAATTATATTTAAGCATGTTCAGAGGGTGCAAAAGATAATCCTTTTGTAGATGTAGGGAGTGAAAGTAGTCCAAAGAGGTTTACACGCAGTTTCCAATGATTCATTGCGAAACAAGTTCTAAACAAAATCTAAGATTTAATTCGAGGTGGAAATAAGTGATATTAAGTGTGCCTATAAGGTAATGAGACACATAGATGTAGTCTTAAAAAAATCCAATAAAATCAAACATATTTAAACATACTTAAAATGATTATTTTTCAAAATGTTTACCATTATTGGAATGATGCTCCAGAGGCTTCATTGCTCAAAATACATTTGCAGCTCCTTTTGAGGATTTTTTTTCAGATTCAGTTTATGGGACAGAAAAATGATCTCAAAGCTGTACAATTATACTTTTTTAGGACTTAATTTTCACTCAGAATGTTATTACTGAACTTGATTACCTTTACTGAGTTGTGAATGACTTTGAGTATTCACTCTAAAAAGGAGAAATACGTATCACTGCTAGAGGTTATTAAAGATATGCCACATTCTTCAAGGACAATTTAAAAAGAATCCCAAAGATATTTTGAACGTGGTTTGAAGCATTTGCAGCATTATTGGAGTCCTTTTGTCCCAGCCTTTCTCCTGTGCAATCCATCCTTCACAGCTGCCAAAATGATATTTCTAAAGCATGGGTTGATCATATTATTCCCCTACTCAAGAAGCTCCATTGAATCATAGTTGACTTTAGGATTTGATGGACTTTTAAAGATGTCACAGACTCCTAGCTGCCTTTTTAGGCTTAAAGCGCACCAATGCTGGGAAAGTTATTATTTTATCCTAGTGGCAATAGAGAAATTTTTATGTGGACCTGACAAGTTAACCTTGTTCTTTCTTTTATCTTCTTATGGGGAATCAATTAATGAGCACTTAGTAAGTGTCTACTATGTCCTAGGCACTGTAATAGGATCTGGGGATACAAAGATATAAATGAAACAGCCCCTGCCCTCTAGAAGGAGTTTACATTCTATATGGGGAAAAGTGTTTATAAGTATATACAAAAATATACATTTATAAATCTATGCAGAAATAAATGAAAGCAATTTTTTTTGAGGAAAAGACTAGCAACTGGGAGTAGGGTGGAGTAGGAATAGCAAAAGGCTTTATGTAGCAGTTGCTGTTTGAACTAAGCATTGATGGGAAGGGAAATACAAAATAAGATGCAGGAGAGAAGCAGTGTCCACTTTTGAGACTCTGAAGAGAAAGGAATTCTCTGTTAAGCTAGAGTGCTAAGTAGACAAATTAGCACTTCTCTAGAAGTGTTAGGTCCTTAAAAACTTTTTTGATTAAAAAAAGACTCTTTGAAAACTGGAGTGGCTCTAGTTGGTGGAATGAAAGGCATTGTCAAACTATGCAGTCATTTGGTCAACAAGATCTTAGTAAGAGCTTACTCCATGCCAAGTACAGAGCTAAATGGTGAGGTTACCAAGAAAGGCAAACACAGCCCCTGCCTGCCCTCAGGCAGTTGATAGTCTAAAGGGCAAAGAACTGGTATAGATATATGCAAGATCTATTCAGAGAAAATGGCGTAATTGCTGGGGGTAGAAGAGACAGAGGTTTTCAGTAGCCAAAGTTACCGCAACCAGAATTGAAAAGGTATTCTTACTATAGTTTATGAAAAGCCAATGTTCTATTAATTAAAGTAGCCTTTTAGTGTGGGTAGGTACTAGACTAGAGTATGCCTAGCTTATTACTTTGAACAATGCTTCAAGTTTATATCACTTTAGGTGTAACTGATCATTCATAATGTTTTAACAGAGCAAGGGTCCTCAACCTTTTTTGTATCTTGGATTCCTTTGGCAGTCTGGTGAAGCCTGTGGACCCCTTCTCTGAATGTTTTTAAATGTATATAAAATGTGCAGGACTATAAAGGAAATCAAATATATAGCTCTCTAGTTATCAAAATATTTTTTAAGAAGTTCACAGGTACCAGGTTAATGGCTCCTTTAATAGTTCCCCTCCCCCCCAGAGAAAAATACAGGTGTTTAGATTGTATGGTAATCTATGTACTCTAGTGGGATGGAACATACAGTGAATAACAAGACATTGCTGTTTGCTTGGTGGGCAGATACTTTAAGTTTAAAATTGTATTTTATTGTAAACTCAATTGTAAAAAAATGACAAACAAAACAGGACAAACTCTTATCCTCAACCAAAGCAACAAACAAGCAAAGAAAAATGCTTTTGTCCTGAAACCCCTTTCAGGTCTGGTCAGAATTCTGCCTGCCTTGGCTCTGTTTGCTTTTTTCCCCCTTCTTTTCTTATACAATTATAATCATTGTTCATATGGTTCTTGTTTTAGTGGTTTTCCTTTCTATGACTTTGTATAGATTGTTCCGCTTTTGCTTTTATGCCTCATATTTGTTGTTTCTGTGTACCACAATATTACCCTTAAAGATTTGCTTGGGGTGCTAAGGTCAGGTGGCTCACCTAGGGTCAAACAGCTAGTATGACAGAAGCAATTCTCTAAGACTTATTAGTTGTTAAGCATGTTCAGACCTTTGTTTGTAGTGGGAGTTTTTTCATTAGGAGTTGCCTGCACCAGTGTCTCCTCTACAACCCCCACTGCCCACTCCAAATATGTTCATTCCCTCTATATAAGTAAACTCGTTTATTAGATGTTGTAAAAATGATAAGAGTATAGATGCTGTTTTTAATTCTTTTAATCCCCCTTTTTCTTATTAAGTTATTCAATCTCCATACATTTATCAAATACCTTATGTACCAGGTGATGGTCATACAAAGGCAAAGTTTACATTCTTTTTAAAAAAATTAATTAATTTATTTATTTTCAGTTTTCAACAATTACTTCCATAAGTTTTAAATTTTCTGCCCCTCCCACACTCCTCCCTCCCCAAGATGGCATGCAATCTTATATGGGTTCTACATACACACTCTTACTAAATACACTTTCACATTTGTTGTGTTGCATAGGAGAATTAAAATGAATGGGAGGAATCATGAGAAAAACCAAACCAAAACATATTGCAACACAAGAGAAAATAGTTTGCTTCATTCATTCCATAGTTCTTTCTCTGAATGTGGGTGGCATTTTGCATCAAAAGTCCTTTGGGAATGTTTTAGGTCCTTGCATTGCTGTGAAGGCCTAATTCTGTCAGAAATAGTCCTCACACACTGTGGCTCTTACTGTGTATAATGTTCTCATGGTTCTGCTCGTTTCACTCAGCATCAGTTCATGTAAGTAAAAGTTTACATTCTAATGGGAGAGAAAGTAGGCATATATGTTGGCATATGGAAAACAGTAAAAGTGTAGGAGGGTCAAACTAACCCATCATGTGGCAATCTCATGGGGGATGAGAGTGGATATCATGATGCAGGGTGTGAGCTCTGCCTCTTAGAAGCCAAACAAACATATTCCCCTCAGTCTGCCATTGATTGTTATGTTATTAATTTTTTCTTACCATGGGTACAAAGGTAGTGTATTGGTATATTCTCATATTATTCCATAAATTACTTAAAACATAAATATTTTCCTCCATTAATCAATGAATTAGTTCTAAGCCCTTTGGAAAAGCATGGGAAAGAAGAAGTTACTGACAAGGATTCCTTATACCCACTGTCCCCTCCCAATTCCTTGAATATCATCACAGTTCAACAAAGCTTTCTTCAGAATATAGATAACTCAGGTGCTTTCAGAATAATATTTTGCTCACCTCACCTCAAAACTATCAATTAACTGATTTTCTCCACATAATAAGATAAAACTTAATTTATTTTTTGTCTAGAATGAAATATAGCTAAACTCAGTTTCCCTCAGGAATTTTCTTTAGTGTATCTTCTCCAAAGAATATATTCTCCATACATTATCCTCTCCATAGTCAATAAACTTGTTCTCAAGAAAAGCAGCGAGGTCTGTATACTCTTAAGTGCTGCAAAGAGACTCTTTCTAGCCCATTCCAGTTAGCTGTTAGTTCCCATGTTTCTTTCTTACCAAAACTTACTGTAATAGTATCTACATTGTGGGAGAGGTTAAGAAAGCTGGGGTTACACAAGTCAATTTTTTTGAGGAGAAGACAGTGGCCTCTAGGACAACAAAGAAAAACCCTTCTGCAGAAGGTAGCACTTGAACTGATTCAGGAAGGTTCAATGAAACTCAGGGATGGAAAGATGGAGATGAGGAATGAATGCATTGAAGTATATAGTTTGTGCAAAGACATGGAGATGGGATATAGAGCATTGTAATGGAGCAGCAAAAAATCCTTTTTGACAGAACCATAGGGTTTTGGAATTAATATGTAATAAGCCTGGAAAGTTAGGTGGGGGCTAGCTTATGAAGAGCTTTAAATGCTAAGTGATATAGTTTTTATTTTCATCTAGAGGTGATAGGGAGCCCCTGGAACATACTGAGTAGAGGGAGTGGAAGAGGTCAGATTTCTACTTTAGGAAAATCACTTTGGCATCTGTATAAAGAATAGATTGGAGTGGGGGAGAAATTCACTTTATATCAGAACCTTTCCATGCTTCTCTGTGTTCTTCAAATGCATTGTTTCTCATAATGTTGTAATATTACATTATATTTATGTCCTGCAGTTTATTTAGCCATTCCACAATGGATTGGCGTTGACTTTGTCTCCAGTTCTTTGCAGAGCAGCACAAAAATGTTGCTACAAACATTTTGGTGTAGATGGGTTATTTTTTGTTAACAAGAACCACCTTGGAGTATAAACCTAGTAGAGGAATTCTGAATCAAAGGGTACGGAAATTTTAGTCACTAATTCAAGATTGCTTTCCAGAATGATTGTACTGATTTACAACTCAACCAACAATACACTAGGTGCCTATCTTTCCACGGCCTCTCCAACTTTGACTCTTCTCATGACTTTTGTCATCTTTTCCAGTTTGTTGAATATAAGGTGAAACATTATGATGGTTTTGATTTGAATTTCTCTTGTTATTAATGATTGGAACATACTTTCAATGTTTGTTACTAGTTTGCTTTCTTTTAAAAACTATCCAAATCCTTTCATCTCTTATCTCCTGGCACATGACTTTTGGATATAACTATGTGTATGTGCATGTATGTACATACATATATACATACATACATATCTCCTATATATCTTAGCTACCAAACCCTTGTCTGAGATATCTGTTACAAATATTTTTTTCCTATTTAACTGCTCTCCTTATTAACCTAGACCCATTAGTTTTGTTGGTGTGGACGCTTTTCAGTTTCATGTAAACATAAGGAACTATGATATCTTTTGTAACTGCCTGGTGTGATGAAGAATTCAACTTCTTTGTATAGCCATGAAAGGTGCAGGATCTATTTCTCTTCTAATTCTTTAATATCAGGGTTATGTAGCTTTTTAAAATTTATTGTGAAGCATGGAGTAAGATGTTGGTCTAAGCATAATTTCTGCCAGACTACTTACCAGTTTTCCAGCAGTTTTTTTTAAATCAAATAAGTTTTTCTTAAATATTTATATTTTTGGATTTAATCAACATTGTTATTGAATTCCATTGCTTCTGATTCTCCCTTGTCTAGACTGTTCCATTGATTGATTGTTCTATTTTTTTAACCAGTACCAAAAGGTTTTCATGCCTGCTGCTTTTTAATATAGTTTGATATCTGGAAGTACCAATCCCTTTCTTTCCTACCTTCCCCACCCCCACCATTATTTCCTTTGATACTCTAGGTCTTGTGTTCCTCCAAATGAATTATATTATTTTATTGAGTTCTGTATAGTGTCCCTCTGATAGTCTGATTTGCCTCATTTATTTTTAACAAACAGAAAATTGTAATGACTCAGAGCAAAGCAATTCTGTAATAGACTTGCTCAATTAAATTTAAAATATGATTGCAAATGTCATAGACATTCTATTATTAGGGAAAATTTTGTAGGTCGGAGCTTTTGAATTATGGGCAAAATGGAATTTGTATATATTTCATCCTAACTTCTCTTCCTTGGGCACCTAGGTGGCACAGTAGGTAGAAGCCAGACTGAAAGTCAGGAAGAGTTTGAATCTGACCTCAAACACTTCCTAGCTGTGTGATCTGGGGCAAGTCACTTAATATTGTTTGCCTCAGTTCCTCATCTGTAAAAATGAGCTGGAGAAGGAAACGGCAAACTGCTGTAATATCTTTGCCAAGGAAACCCTAAATGGGTTCAGAAAGAGTTGGACATGACTGCACAGCAGCAGCCTCTTTTCCTTAAGAGATGTCTGCTTATTAAATTTTTTTGATTGGACCTTTGATTTCACTACTGTAGGGGAGCTCTGGGTGAGGAACCTTATCAGTGCAAGTCAGTACCTTTCTATAATATAAGACAGTTGTGTGGGGCATTGAGACTTTAAATAACTTGTCCTTGGATATATGGACTGGATATACCATAGGTGGTAGATTTCTCAACCTTGGTCTTCATGGCTCTGAAGTCAGCTCTGTATGCCCTTCTTGAATATGCATCTCTGATTAATTTTTCTTAACTCATCTCTAGTCACTTTACATCTAATAATACGATCAATGGTCAGTCTTTATCTGTGCTTTAGTAGGGGTTTCTCTGAACACACCCTGTACTTTGTTGGTTTTATTCTTTTGCTAATTCATCTATCTGCATGACTTGCTCTCTTTCCTTTCTTACCTATTATACGTAATTCCAACCCATACTTCAGAATTCAGCTCAAGTGACACCTCATTTGTTCATTCATTCAACAGATCTTTATCAAACATAGTCATTGCCCTTGAGGAGCATAGAAGAATGAGGGAAATAAGGCATGTATATAAATAATCATAATACAAAATAGAATAAAATATGGACAGATGTTAAAGATTAGTAGGAAGAAGAAAACTCCTAGCTTGGTGGATCATGGAAGACTTCATGAGAAAGTGGTCCCTGCACTGGGCCTTGAAGGAAAGAAAGGATTTCAACAGGAGGAGATGGAAGAAATCTCTTCATGTAGCCATGAATCCATTTTAACCATGTGTGGAGGAAGGGGAGGCCCCTCTGTGTTTGGAGAATGGCTAGAAGTGCAGTTTAACTGGAATATAGTGTTAATGATGGAGAAAAGTGTGAAATAAGGTTGGAAGAGGAGAGTAGAAGATCTTGAATTCCAGGCTAAGAAATCTGTGTTTTCTCTTATCAGAAAGGAGCCACTGACATTTTTTGAGTGAGAAAGTGGTAGAATTGGATCTATTACGAGGGATTTTTTTGTTTGTTTTTTTGGCAGTCGTGGAAGTATCTGTTAGAGAAAGAAGTATATCCTTGTCACAATCTTCCAACAAAACCCATTCTCGTATATGCCTATTATTGAAAACCACTCTTTTTACTCCTTTGCTGATCATAGTGGTGACCAGCATATTTTTTTCAGGACTGGAAATACTATCTATTTAAGTACAGGCAATTTGCACCTATATAAGTGGGACATTCCGTAAATCTGTATATAAAATGATTTTTATGTAATGCAAATTTGCCCCTACTTGCCCACTTCATTGAGCCTACATAACAAAGGCATACACAAAATAATACTTTTATACAAGTCATAAAGTGTAGACAAATTAAATACTGTACCATGATAAACAGAATTATTAAATGAAAGGCAGAGTTAGTGATCAAGTGTATATAATACTGTACAATAAAGTTAACACAGATGTACAGTATATTACCCCTTCTCTACCCACTGTACCTAGCTTTTATCTCTGGTTGACTTCACAACTTATTTTATGATGCTTTTGAGAGATGTTTGGACAGTGGATCCCTTTCCCCTCTTCTATATTTGACAATAGCCAGCAATGTTATCTTCAACTATTCTTTGCAATTTAAAAACTCTTGAAGTATTTAAATCCATCTTTTCAACATAAGAAAAAAATTCACTCAAATAATGAAATGCTTCTGCCACCTATTTCACTAGGAATCATTTTTGGTGTGACCTCGGATTCTGAAGCTTCGCTTTCTTCTTCAGCAGTCTTTGCAGCTAGCAACTCAATCAGATCCACCTTTGACAGTTCTTCTCCATGAGTCTCAGTCAATTCCACATCATTCTTATCCACTTCGAGCGCCAGTTCTTGTGCTAACTTTACAGTCTCATTACTCCCTTCTTGGGAAGTTTCTTCCTTATCAAATCCATGAAAATTGGGAACACGTTTCAAAAATGCTTTTTTCCCAAACTCTCTTTATACATGTTTCTGTTGCATCTTCCCACACCTTTCAGAATTCTTTGCATAAATTCGAATTTGTTTAGTACGAATTTACATAAAGTGAGAACTGGCTGTATTCAACAGAGAAACTTACTGCTGTCCAGGGTATTGATGATGATTATGATAAAGAGAAACTAGTGAAGGTATAGAAGGTAATGGAACCTTCAGGATATGGAGAAATGATTTAGCTACAGTGTGACCTACTCAAGTATATTCACAAGTTCCTAGATGAAGATTATCAGCTAAAAATTCTTGCATTTTAAATGCTTTGTAACCCACTGAAGAATGAGTGAGGCAAAAATTCCTTCTGCCCTTTGTCATGTATTGAAAAAACCTCAGATTACTTAACGTTATCTGTTGGGTAGGGAGGGTCTGGACTTGAATAACTCATTCATACAACAAATGGAAAAGCTTTATGCAAAACAGAAAAGAGAAAAGTAGAGAGGTAGAAGTGGGAAATACTGCTAGTTCTGGAATCACAGGATCTACTCTGGACTCTGCTGCTTGTTATCTGTGTGATCTTGAATAAGTCATTCTTTCATCCAATGATCTCAAATATGGATCTAGATTGATCCTATAGATGTCATGGGATGGTTAAATATGCCTTTCCATAGCCCTTTTCCCACTTAAAATGTGAATCTATGAAACCTTATTTTAAATGAACATGAAGGTTTATGAAGGGTAGAAAGAGGAAACATAATGCTCTTAAGAGCAAAGACTGTGTCCAACAAAAATTGCCCACCTTGCTTTATGAACAGTTTCTTCAGTAGCATCTCTAATAAAGCCTTGGCATCAGGCATTCTAAATGAGTACCTGAAAAGGCTTTAGCCTGAAAGGACCAAGGTCTCCCACTGCATTCTGGGCCATTTCCAATCATCCTGATGAATATCTGGTCACTGGTTCTAGATGGCTCTGGAAGAGGAAGTGAGGTTGGTGACCTGTACAGCCCTCCTCCACTCAAATCAAAGTCATCTGCAAGTCATGTCATCATTTCCTTGATGTACATGGTCCTCTTCTAAAACAAAGGACAAATACAAGCAAGGTGCTAGAGCAGGAGTTCTTAACCTGAGGTTCATCAACTTATTTTTTAAAATAAGTACTATGATAGATGTTTCAATGTGATTGGATTCCTTCATAACCATATGCATTTTATTTTATTAATTTGAAAACATTATTCTAGGAAGAGATTCCTTATCTTTCACCAGGATGCCAAAGGGATCCATGACTCCGACTTTCCTAGGGCAAAGCTTTATGAATAGCAAACCAGCTCTGTTAGAATGGACAGGTTCATTGGCTGAGAAATAGATTTAAAAAAGGAAAAAAAAAACACCCAGGGCAGAAATATGTATGTGTAAAACTCGAGGACTGATCAGTAGCATGAAAGATCATGAACTATATTGAGTGTTTAGTTTTTTTTTTTTGTTGTGACTTTACTTTGACCAATAATGCATAACATGATTTATAGATCTAGAATTGGAGTGTAACCCAGGAGAAACTTGAGGAGGTTGGAATAGAATGAGTTAATAGGGATGGTAGGCAGCATAGTGAAAAGATTACTGGCCCTGGGGTAACAGGACATAGGCTTCAGGCTCAACTTTGCCACTTACTACCTGTGTGACATCAGATAAGTCACTTCATTTCATTTCAGCAAACATTTATTAAGTGACTACTGTAGATATACTAGGCACTGGAAATGACAAAGACAAAGGCAAAATAGTCTCTATCCTCAAGAAGCTTAAATTTGTTGGAGGAAAAGAACATTTACATAGATGAGCTGGTGCCAAGTTTAATACCAAATAAAAAAAATTGTTTTGAAAAGGTGATGAGGGAAGAGCGCTAACAATTATGGGATTTGAAAAGGTCACATATTGGTGGTGCATTGGATATTAGATAGTGGTGTTGGACCTGGAGTTAGGAATACCTGAGTTCAAATCCAACCTCATACTAGCTGTGTGAACCTGAGCAAGTCGCTTAAATTTGCCTCAGTTTCCTCACCTGTATAATGGAGGTAATAATAGCACCTTCCTCTTATGGTTGTAAGGATCAAATGAGATATTTGGAAAGTGCTTAGCACATTTCCTGGCCTCTAGTAAGTGCTATATAAATGTTAGGGATGATGATGATGAAGTGTGATTATGTGACACTTGAAATGAAGACATTATATTAGATGATTTTTACAGTCCTTTGCAGATCCAAATCTATGCTCAGTACTCTTACCAATACCATGTTAATGGGAATATCCAAAGGACTACATTGAGATAAATGGTTCCATTGATCGATTTTATTTTCTGCTGGAAATAAAGACTTGGAAAATAATGATAATTCTTACATTGTGTCTTAAGGTTTATAAAACACCTTATATATCTAAGGGGGTAGGCTACAGTATTATCCCTATTTTATAGATGAATATACTAGTAGTTGACTTGTGTGTAAATGTTCAGAACAGCAAGGTTTCCACCATGTCTTGCTTCTGTTCATCTTCTAAGTTCTGTGACTATCATTTCAAGTCATAATAGGATCATAAAACTAGATCTTAGGGGGACTTTAGAGGCCATCTACTCTAGCCCCCTATTTAAAAGATGAACAAACTGAAGCCCAGTTAAGTGACTTGGCAAAGGTAGAACCATAGATTAGAGATCTTCTGTCTCTAGAGTCTGTTTTCTTTATTATGTTATGCTGATTCTTTCTGTGACCTCAACTTTTGCTTAATGGGATAATAATTACATATAAAAAGTCTTTTATGCTTCACCAATCACTTGACATACCAGATCTCCCTGTATCCTAGCAAGAACCTTGTGAGGCAGGTTTTTTGTTGTTTCAGTTGTATCTGACTCTCTTGATCCCATTTGGGAATTTCTTGGCTGGGATCCTGGAGTGGTTTACCATTTCCTTCTCCAGCTCATTTTACGGATGAGGAAACTGTGGCAAACTGGGTTAAGTAACTTGCCCAGGTTCGCACAGCTCCTAAGTGTTTGAGGTCAGATTGGAACTCAGGAAGATGAATCTCTCTGACTCCAGGCCCAGGTACTCCATCCACTGAGCCACCTAGTTGCCCTGTGAGGCAGGTAATCCAAGTATTTTTTTTCTTCAGAGGTGAGCAAATAAAACCTCAGAGAAAAGTTGTCATTTGTTAAAGGTTCTACAACTAGCTAATGGTGGAGATGCCACTTGAACTGAAGAATCTTTCCGATTTCAAGTCTTAATTCTCTTTCTGTTCCACCCTACTGTCCATTATAGGAACTAAAAATAAAAAAAAACTGAAAATATTTGATATACAGCTTAATTTCAGGTAGTGAAAACAATGAGTCCTGAAGTGGTTGCATGATTTGAATCTGCATGTCGTTGTTTTGTTGGGCTGGAGTCAATGACTGTGTTTTATATATTTGTAATTTTGAACAGTGTGAATCTGAGACCATACAACACATCACAGCATTCATTATTTATACCAATCAAGATCCAGCTATATACATAGATACATGTTATTTATTACATCTATAAAATCATAAAACCTCAGAATAATGGTAGCATATGTGATCTCTGTAGAAACCTTATAATTGAGGAATCGTGTTCTCCGCCTCTCTAATGCTATATTGGAAAGATGACTGGATTTAGGTAGAAATCAGTATTGGTCTAGTTGAAAAAAACATTGTATCTATATTCTGAGGACCTTGGTTCAAATTCTACCTTCAATATGTTCCATTCCAAAAAACATATATTAAGCACCTACTGCATACTGGGCACTGTGCTAAGTGCCAGGGATACAATTGATAAAAAGATAGGAACTTACAATCTAAAGAGGGAGACAAGACACAAAAGGAGTAGGAAAGCAATGAAGGAGATGCCAGGGGTATCTGGTGCAGGGGCATCTTATAGCTGGAACCAGGCAGAGCAGTGGATGCACAGTGGAGTGAAGTGAAGTCCTGGTTCTGCCCTCTATAAAGGCAGTTATTTGATAGTCCACCCTCCAGTCCTGCAAAAGAGAGAGGAGGAGGGAAGTCTTGTCAGTCAAGGAGAAGAATCTTGTTGCTGGAGTTAAAACCAAGCAGAGCAGCAGATGCAGAGAGGAGCAGAGAGGAATGCTTAGTTCTCCATCTCAGTTTTCTTCTCTGTAAAAGGAGGGGATTGGACCTTTGAGGTTCCTTTAAGCTCTAATTTGATGGTCCTGTTATATGTAGTACCTGTGTCACCCTAGGCAAGTCACTTCAACTTCCTAGTCCTTGGTTTCTTCCCATAATGAATGAAGTGTTAGAACCAGGGAGTTCTTAGATTTCATCCGGCTCTGAAGTCCAATATAAGATCCTGTGGTTCTGACCTACAGAAATAACTACTGCCATTAAGCTCACTTAGACCCTTCAATTTGGAAACAGTTCTTCTGTTTACCCAAATCAATTCTTAGGAGAAATAGCCCAAGGACTCTTCCCATAATTATATGGATTCCATTCACGATGCCCAACTTGATGAGTTACGCTTTGTTTGCCAAAGTTGTGTTGGCGTTTTCAGTGCCCAGAATTGACAACTAAACACTGACTATATACTGAAATAATGCAGAGTTTTTCCTTAACATCATTTTTGAAGGAGTAATTTCAGGAATGTTTTTACCCTTTTTTCTAACTTTTTCATTTTTTTCTGTTTTTCTGGTCACTGTGTGCTGATGGTTCATGAGGAAAAGGATGGGAGATGCTATTCCCCCTTAGGCTGTGGCTGCCTTAGGACTAGTCAAGTCAAGTTGTGTCAAAGAAGGGTAAAATAAAACCAAACCAAAAGCAAAACAAACTCCTTAACTTCTTGCTATCTAAGGCCTTGTTTGTGTTACCTCTGCCTTTCTTTTCCCTATTTCAGGCCCTCATAGACACCTTCTCTTAGGCTGGTCATTCAGAGTTAGCTATACTAATATCTATTTCCAGAAGTGACGCTATGAAAAATTCTCTTGGCATTACTAAGCCTGTAATACAAATGAGATAACTGAAGCACATGAGTAAATTGAATAACTTGTCCAAGGCCAACCATGACTCAAGTGGGTGGAACTGGAATTTATATAACTCTCTCTTCCTCTCGCAAAGTTAAAAATGGAGGCAAACTTCCTTGAATTCCGTGGTTTTGCCCTGGCTTTTGACTTCTGACCCTAACTGATGTGTCACTGAAATATTGCTCTTCTAGGGCATAAGTTAACCTCAAAGAGCCACTCACAGGATACTAGTCAGGGATGCTAACTAATTTTTCTGGTCTATGTGAGGCTTGAAATAATTCTTCCCTAATTTTGTTTTTTCCTATGCACCATAGAGCAAATGCTTTGTTTTCTAGAATTAGATGCATATCTAGCAAACAGTGATGCTCTGCAGCTGACTTTCCTTGTCACTTTGGAAGGTGACATCATGCCTTTTGGAGCCAAGGCCTTCCCACCTTGGATTTATGGAGACTTAAACATATGGGTCAAAGAATCTGGCTTGTCATAACAGGTATAGAATGTGCTTAAGTTAATGAGGGTAGGTGTGTTATCATTTGAATTACTATGTTCTCTAAATATGTTTGGGTGTGAAAATACTTTGAAAATCTTCATTTAACAAAGTCCCAGTAATTTTTCCACTTACAAAAGCTATTTCTCTGTCTGTCTGACTCTTTTTTTCTATGTCTCTCCATCTCCTTCTCCCTCTCTCTTCCTCTCCCTGTCCCTCTCTCCAGTGCAGGCCCACATTTCTTACCTTGGACTGGTTGACAGGTTAAGTAACTTGCCTAATGTCATATAACCAGTATATATCAGTACTTGAACTTAGGTTGTCCTGATTATGAGCTAGTCTGTCCTATAATTTCTGGACATTAAAAGCATATCTGATTGGAGAAAAAATTAAACACATTCTTACTCAAGGTTTCAGTTCTCTTTTTTCCCTGATGCTTTTTTCTTATTCAGAACATATCAGTGATTTTAAAAATATTTGATCTCTTTTCCTTCCTATTTTCTTCTTTTTTGGAGCTAAGCTAAGACTTATAAAGTCTTCAATGGAAAGATCATTATTTCAGGACACTCTTTTGGTAGGTGTTAAAAAGTACTTAATAAACCCCAGTATTAGTATCATCACAGATCTAGTTCTGTAAGGGGTCTTAGAGGCTATCATATATAACTCCCTCATTTTATAGATGAGGAAACTGAAGTTAGGGAGATTAAGTGAAAATAAGAGATAGAGGCTGGATTTGAACTCATGTCCTCTGATGGAAGGAATCAAAGTTTTTTCTCTTGTACTATAAAATAGATTTTTCCTGAAAGGTAAGGTATAGTTTACTAATAATTTCAGCCCAATATCCTATCTTATCTTCCCCCTTTCCATTATAGCCAACATCTAGTACTTGCTGGGCCAGTATATAAAGTATAGTTACTATTTTCTAGAAGTTTATAGGCTTCTATCAGTGCCAAAAAGTATTTTGCTCTCTCTTCAGTGTTAAAATACATTCTCATTATGTGTTAAAGTACCAAGAACCTTAGTATAATAATAGACTCTATGGTAATTGTATTAGACCTTCCGGCCCCATCTGGAGGAGTTTTAGGATCTGAAGCTGAAAATTGCATTCAGACTATCATATCAAAGTTTTCAAGCACAGGCTTGAATGAGTTAATAGTAGGGGGAGGGGGAGCTACGTTCTCCTATATTGTATCTTTTAAACTTTTCTGCACACTTTGGGGAGTAGCATTTCACTTAATGAGGTTCCCATTGAGAAACAGTATTATTACCATGCATAGAACCTACCAAGAGAAACATAAATTATATCATTATTTTTTACATCATCATTTAATTTTCTTTTCTTGTGCTTTGGACAAGTACCAATTGGATTGACCTAAGTTGAAATGCTCCTGAAGTCATTTCCTGGCTGTTTTAAATGGAGCTAATTTTAACCATTCCCTAATAAATTTGAAACTAAAAGACAGAGCTATACAATTTACGTGGGTAGAAATTTTCATTTCTTTCAAGGATTCTTTTTATGTGGAACCTAGAAGTGAATACTAAATAGTAATTATAATATTGTTTCTCTTGATTTGGGCAATAAACAATTTTCTTACATAGTTGTTTCCTTTTTATGAGAATGTTGAGCCTGGATGTTAGAGTATTATATTCTTACATGAGGATGTCTTGTGAGTAAACCTTTCTAGAATTTTCTTTCTCTTTACTTTTAGATTCTTCATGAAAGAACAGATGTTGACAGCTTGTAATTTAATACATTTTTTTTTACATTCTCTTTCAGTTTGATTAATAAGCTTAAGCCTGGAATCATTAAGAAGATCAATCGTTTATCTACACCAATAGCAGGTTTGGTAAGTCAATTGTCTTCAGACCTAGTTTTCTTTGTATCTGAAGTACAAGTCAGTTACAGGCAGGCTGTTTTATCTGAATCTGTCATAAAAATAAAGCTTTCAGGATATATCTCAGGAATTTTTATTTTATTTTTCTTGAGTACCTATCTTTTATCTTTTCCTCCCTCTTTTCTGGGAGTTCTTGGTTTTCTCTTGATTTTTCATCTTGATTAATTTCATTCCTCCCTTTAATTCTTTTCTTTGTCATCACTGTTTGCATGGGATCTGAGATTTCATCAGAGTAGGAAACTCCCTGACTGGGAAACTTTTCCCAAAAGGTATGTACAGATGACTCACTTTAACTTAAAGTCTCAGAAAGTTGCTTTGGGCATTGATTTATTCATATGCATCAGAGGTATAGGAGTCAAACCCAAGTTTTCTTGACTCCCAAAACTGACCAAGTCATTATATCTCACTACCCATATCTGTTCACATTTTTGCTTTTAGCACATTTTATCTGGAGCGATATTATTGACCCCAGAAGTATGGCACCATTAGCTGTACAGTATGTGCTGCTTAGTTCCTACATAATAACATGATAACATATAATAACAATAATATTCCATATTTATCTAGTGTTTTAAGGCTCATCAAGTGCTTTTCTTGTAACATCCCCTGATTGTTAACTCTGGTAGAACATATAATTTTCTTATCATTTTATAGATGAGGAAACTGAGGTTCATTGAATTTAAATGACTTGCCTATGGGTAATTAGTACCATAGCATAGAAGACACACAGAAGTGTGTCACTGAAGTGACAGAGTGTATTGTAAGAGCTGCTGTTTCGTTTTTTTTTGCATTACAGGTCTATTCAGATAATTTCTCACATGTCCTAGCTGTAATCTTTAATAACTTCTCCTTTTAGAGCCTTGATTCCTTATCTGTGGAATGAAGGAATTTGACTGGAATCACACATTCTTAGATTGAAGTCAGTGAACTTATTTTGAAAAAAACATTTATTTCACTGTATTTCAGTACACTGCTAGGTGATGCAGTGGATAGAGTGCCAGGCCTGGAGCCTCAGACACTTAGAAGTTATGTTACCCTGGGCAAGTCACTTAACCCTGTTTGTCTCATCTGTAAAATGAGTTGGAAAAGGAAATGGCAAACCACTCTAGTATCTTTCCCAAGAAAACACTGAAAGGGGTCATGAAGAGTGAACATGACTGAAATGACTGAAAAACAACATTTCAGTAAAATTGGTTTCCTTGTAATTCTGTGTATTCTACTTAGGCTTTACTTCCAAAAGGGGTCCATGACATAAAAGAGGTTAAGAATCCCTGGGATCAATGAAGTTTTTCCTGTTTTAAATATTAAGTTCTACATGTGAATGATTCAACACAAACTCTTTTCAGGGTACATGCATGCCAAGAGGATATTAACACAGTCAATAATATCTTTGTAAATGAAAGAAAATTTGTAATTAAAGATAGAAGGCTGACAAGTTTTGATAAGCCATAAATCCTTTAAGAATAAGATGTCAACCTCTTTTAGTTCTGTTAACAAATGGTGAATTACAATAGTGGAAAGGATATGTAATATCACTTTGAACCATTATTTTGCGTAGCCACTTTTAAAGTATGCCCTTTGTAGGCAGTTGGATTTAATGTTTCTTTGGGAGGATCTTTGGAAGACAGAGGATATTTAAAAAAATCAGGCATCAAGAGTTTAGGTGGGAGGGAAGTTAAAAAAATCAGCTTACCCAAATATTAATGTTCAAGGTAATAAAATGGTTGCATAAAATAAACTTTTTTGTGCCACATTTTGGAAAATCCAGGCAACTTGTAATAAAATTCAGGCATCTTATACTTTGCTGTCAAAGTACTTACAGATGCTAAGTGTAGGCTCATTTAATGGTAGAAGTGCCAATGCTGCTGAAACTCACAGGTGGTCTGGAAACCTCATCTTAACATTGTGGTCAAGAGTTAGTTTGGCTCAGGGTGCCTGTTACTGGGGAGAACTTTGTTTAATACAGTAGTAATGGAGATGGCAGCCTTGGGACTCCATATGTCTCCTTGAGGAGTTATAACAGTCTGCTTCTCTTCTGCCCTTGGTTATCATGATGCTGCTAAATTTTAATATTCTTTGCTAAAAAGAACCTAGAAATAAATACTACACATTGAACACACCATTTCTCTTAATCTGGGTAACCAAGCTGTTGTTTCATAGATCCTAGTTCCTTTTATGTGAGAAAACTCAACCCAAATAGGATGTTATTAAGTTCCAATTAAAGTCAAACATTTTGATGGTTTAAAAATCGACAGAACCCAAGTGAGTTAGTTGTGTGCAGTTACTATGTTTTTAAAGTCACTAAGCTGAATAATATTAACTTGATTAGTTAAGCTAAAAGAATTTGAGTTTTGGATTAGAGAATTTTCTTTGCCGTGAAGGAATGACAGTCTAAATTTATTTGGAATTACTCAAATAGGTGAATCACTTTTTCTAACTGAATTAATTCCTGCATTTTGAATTACGGGCATGATGCTCAGTAATTTCATGCTTGGACTGCATGTATTTTGATAAAATTAATCTCTGACCCCAAACTTTGCTGTTTCTTCAGAATGTAGACCAGTGGAGGAAATATCCTACAGATTTTAGGATAGTTGCAAGTTTGGTTTATTTTTGGCCACTTGAGGTTTAAATTATAATCTTACCATTCTCTGATTAGACAGAAATATAACATTGGGAAATGTTTGGATTATAAAAATAAGATATTAAGTGTTCATATTTGGAGCTGTGTACCGAAAATGCTATCTAAATCTTGCTTTCTATCTAGAAATTTAGAACAAATATTTTCCTAAATACTTTAATTTATTAAGCATCTGTCAGCAAAGAATGTTCTCTCGAGTTCACAAAACAGAACATTTTAAACAGGGGTTGGGAACCTGTGCCCTTCTAGATCCTTGGGTGCAGTCTTTTGACTGAGTCCAAGTTTTTTGTTCTGTAAAGTTTGGATTCAGTCAAAGGGTCACACTTGAGGGCCTAGATGGCCACATGTGGCCTCAAAGCTTCGGGTTCTCAAGAATGCATGTAAAGAGCAAGCAAGTCACGATAGATTTGAGAAGCTTTTAGAAGCCCAACCTTTAAGGCATAGCTCAAATGCTACCTCTTCTATGAAGGCTTCCATGGTTTGTCCTCATCTACCCAAGGTGGATTCTAAGTGTAGTCTTAGGACTACAGAGCAGATAGCAGAACTTGTCACCTCTCTAGTTCAGGACACCATGCCCTTCTTAGTGCACTATTTTTGGCTCCTTTGTCACATTTTTGATCCATATTGAGTTTGTAGTCAACTAAAACCTCCATGTTTTTTCACCTTAACTGCTGCTTTGCCATACTTCTTCCATCTTTGTACATGTGACATTGATTTTTAGAACCCAAGTATGAAACTGAATTTACACTTACTGAGTTTCATCTTATGAGATTTGGTCCTACATTTCAGTCTGCCAGTCTCTTTTTTTTTTTTTGGATCCTAACTTAAATATTCAGTATGTTGACTGTTCCTCCTAGTATTGTGTCACCTGAAAATTTGATTAGACAAAGAAAAGTTTGGTTAGGAACTAGTACTGTAAAAGGACAGGTTCATATTGGTACCATCAGTCCATACATCTCCTTCCATAAGCCATCAGAAAGGCAAGGATTTGGGGTTTTGATCATTCTCTCTACTCCCCTTTTACCCTGTTCTCTTTCTCGTTGTTCATATGTTTTACTCATGTTCAACTCTTTGTGATTCCATTTGGGGTTTTCTTTTTTTTTTTTAATTTATTTATTTATTTAACTTTTAACATTCATTTTCACAAAATTTTGGGTTCCACATTTTCTCCCCTTTTGTCCCCTCCCCCTGCCCCAAAACACCGAGCATTCTAATTGCCCCTATCACCAATCTGCTCTCTCTTCTATCATCCTTCTCTGCCCTTGTCTCCATCTTCTCTTTTGTCCTGTAGGGCCAAATAACTTTCTATACCCCTTTACCTGTATTTCTTATTTCCTATTAGCAAGAACAGTACTCAACAGTTGTTCCTAACACTTTGAGTTCCAACTTCTCTTCATCCCTCCCTCCCCACCCCTTCCCTTTGGAAGGCAAGCAATTCAATATAGGCCATATCTGTGTAGTTTTGCAAATGACTTCCATAATAGTTGTTTTGTATAAGACTAACTATATTTCCCTCCATCCTATCCTGTCCCCCATTACTTCTATTCTCTCTTTTAATCCTGCCCCTCCCCATGAGTGATGACCTCAAATTGCTCCCTCCTCCCCATGCCCTCCCTTCCATCATCCCTCCCACCCTGCTTATCCCCTTCTCCCCCACTTTTCTGTATTGTAAGATAGGTTTTCATACCAAAATGAGTGTGCATTTTATTCCTTCCTTTAGTGGAATGTGATGAGAGTAAACTTCATGTTTTTCTCTCACCTCCCCTCTTTTTCCCTCCATTAATAAGTCTTTTGCTTGCCTCTTTTATGAGAGATAATTTGCCCCATTCCATTTCTCCCTTTCTCCTCCCAATATATTTCTCTCTCACTGCTTGATTTCATTTTTCAAAGATATGATCCCATCCTCTTCAATTAACTCTGTGCTCTCTGTCTCTATGTGTGTGTGTGTGCGCGTGCATGTGTGTGTGTGTAATCCCACCCAGTACCCAGATACTGAAAAGTTTCAAGAGTTACAAATATTGTCTTTCCATGTAGGAATGTAAACAGTTCAACTTTAGTAAGTCCCTTATGACTTCTCTTTGCTGTTTACCTTTTCATGCTTCTCTTCATTCTTGTGTTTGAAAGTCAAATTTTCTTTTCACATTTGGGGTTTTCTTGACAAAGACACTGAAGTGGTGTGCCATTTCCTTTTCCAGCTCATTTTTCAAATGAAGAAATGAGATAAACAGGGTTAAGTGACTTGCCCAGGGTCATACAGCTTTCTGAGGCTGGACTGAAACTCAAGTCTTCCAGACTTTAGGTCTGGCACTCTAGATGTTTTTTTTTTTTTTTTTGTATTTACTCATTCTGTCTACCTCCTTTCCACTCTTTCTCCTTTTTTATCCTTAATCTCTCTTTTCCTTCAAGGCTGGACCTTGTTATTTATTATAACCTAATTTATTCTGTATTCCATCATGGTGGGTAACAGCCTGAATTGTTGCTTAAAGGGATGACTTGATGGAAACATAACTTTGGGAATCTGGAGAGCAGTTCTAGCCTCCTCTCCTTCCTTGACGGTATTTGTGTAAGAGAAGATAAGCAGACAATAGGACTTCCTAGAAAGTATTCTCACTGAAATGATTCAGAGCTCTGAGGTCCTTCTGGCCCATACACCACTACTTAGTAGTTGCCCCTGGCTGTAATCTTGAGTTAGCATCTTGTAGCCCTTTAGCAAAAAGGAATTTTAAAAATTATTATCTCTTGACACTTTTTAGAGGAGTTATGTGAGATTCTTATTCAAAATACTTTAACACATACTGCATGGGAACTAGCATCCACCACTTAAGCGTTTCAGAAGATAGACAACTTAGGTGAGACAGTCCTTTCTTTCATGGGGCATCCTACTAGGAAGATATGTCAAGAGACAAATTACTATAATCTAAAGTGATGTATGACATGATGATTATGATGATGATGATGATGATGATGATGATGATGGTAGCTAACATTTTTATAGTGCTCACTACGTGCCAAAGATTGCACTAAGCGCTTTACAGTTGTTATCTCATTTCATCCTTACAACAACATTGGGAGGTAGGCTCTGTTATCATTTCCATCTTACAGTTTTAAAAACTGAGGCAGACAGAGATGAATGGTTTGTCCTGGGTCACACAGCTAAAAAGTGTCTGAGGCTGGATTTGAACATAGTTCTTTCTGACTCCAGACCCTGCCTATCCACTGCACTACTGAACTGCCCCATGTTGACACATGAAAAGGAAGTGGTCTTTTTTATTTTTATTTTTTTTATTCAAGGAGGAAATTATCAATACATTTTTTCTGCAGTCAGAAAGACCCAAGTTCAAATCCAGTCTCAGTTTGGGACAGTTTGACCCCGGGGAGGTTCCTTCACTTGTCTCAGGGTTAAATGATGATAAAATGAGAGTGTGTTCTTAAAAGTGCTTGACAAACTTTGAAGCACTACTTAAGTGCCAACTCTTTCTTTTCCTTCTCTTTCATCCTCCTCCTGCTTTCTCTTTCTCCTTCCTTTTTGCACTTTCTTCTTCTTCTTGTTGCTTCTCTCTCTTTTTTCTTCTTATTTTATAAGGAGACACTGAAGAGTTTTACCCATAGTGCCTTATGCCCCCACCCATTAGAATATGAGCATCTTGAGGGTGGGGACTCTTGTTTTTGCTTTTTTTAATATCCTCAGTGCTTAGCCCAGTACCTGGTACCTTATAAATGCTTAATAAATACTTTTTGACTGACTGAAGAGGGATGTTACTAGATTTATGCAAAAAGTACGATAAATCGGGAATAGCCTCATGATAGACTACTGTTATAGACCAGACCAAATGGATGGTAGTGATAGCCTTTACCAGGATAGTACTAATGGGAACGCAAAGGAAAGTTACATTTATAAAAGCTCTGTGACAGAGATAGCAGGTTTTGATAACTGATCATCTATGAAAGGGGAGAAAGAAGGAAGAATCAAATATATTACCATGGTTTTGATGGTGGGATTCTGGGTGAGTGGTAGTTTCAATGACACAGAAATATTGAAGAAAGCGGAAAGAATAGGTTTTGATGGAGACCTAATATGTTCAGGCTTGGGCATGTTGAGTCTGAGCTGCTACTGGGACATTTGGGTGGCGATATACTCTTAAGTAGTTGGAGATATGGGTCTAGAGTATGGAGAGGGCATGGATAGAAATACGGATATGAGAATCATCTGCCTGGAGGTGGAGGATGAAGGTGCAAGTAAATGAAATGATGAAGGGAGAATGTCAATAGAAGAGGGGAGGGCTGAAAACAGAACTTTTAAGAACATCTACGTTAAGGGGTAGCTGATGGCTGAACATTCAGGGAAGGAGACATATAAAAGATGTAGCCCAGAGAGGTAGGGGAACTAAGAGTATGGTATTTCATAAGCCAAGGAATGAGAAAGTACACTGAAGATGGATTATGAACTTCCTTAACCCCAAATGCCAATTGAATTTGGGGATATCAGGGTCACTGATAATTGGAAGATGAGTGGAGATGGAAGTAAAATTATAGATTCACAGGATCCTAACTCTAGTGCTGAAAGAGATCATTGGAGTCATTTATTCCAAGGCCCAGAGATGTACATTGACTTCCCCAGTGTCATACAGGCAGTAAATGGTAGCGCCAACATTCAAACCAAGTTCTTTACAAATGGTTGATGAGAGAGTATGGATAGTGAGAAAGCAGAGGTGAAGGGGATAGACTACTTTTTAACAATTAAATTTATTTTTTCAGTCAGTGAAAATTTACCTTCTTTCCTTCCTCCTTTATCATTCCCCCAAGAAAAAAAGAAAAATAAGTCCCATTAGAAATATGCGTAGTCAAGAGAAACAAATTCCTGCATTGTCCATATCCACAAAAAGTATCTACCTCAGTCTGCATTCTGAGCCTGTCAGGTAGGTAGCATGTTTGATTTAGAGTCCTCAGGCATTGTGATTGGTCATTGCCTTGATCACATTTCCTGTGTCTTTCAAAATTGTCTTTATAATTTTGTTGTTGTATAAATATTCTCCTCATTCTTACTTTCACTCTGCTACACTGTTTAAAAAATGTTTCTAAAAAAATTCCTTGCTTGTTTTATTGTCTGTTTGGATGGACGTTCTAAATTCCTCCAAAAAGAAAGAAAAAAACAAAACTCTTGTAACAAATAAACATGACTAGTGAGGAAAAGTGACATATTGGCTACTTTCTAAAGTGTCTGTATCATTCTGTATCTTGAGTCCATCACTCCTCTGTCAAGGGCTGGGTAATGTGCTTCACCTTCAGAGTAATACTCAGTTCTTAAATCAGAGTTCTTAAATCTTTCAGGGTTGCTTTTTCCTTTCAATGTTGTTATTGTAAAATTTTTTTCTCCTGGTTCTACTTCTGTATTATTTGTATTTATCTTCCCAACTTTCTCTGAATTTTGTCTTTTTTGTCATTTCTTAAGACACCATAATATTCCATTAAATTCATATATTATCCTTTGCTCAACTGATCCACAGTTTATAGGCACCCACTTCTTTGCTATAACAAATCATTGATATAATTTATTTTGCTACATATCAGTACTTTCCTTTTTTAAAAAATCTCTTTCAAGGTATAGGCCTAGTAGTATCCCTGGGTCAAAAGGTATGCATAGTTTACTGACTTTTGGGGCATGGTTTCAAACTTTCTTCCATCCTGCATGCTACTTCCTGTATAGGAGCCTCCATATTCTTGCATGTTTTATGTGAATTTCATGCTTTGGATGCTCCTTTTCCTTCAGTACTTGGAATCTTCAGCTCAAGAATTATCTCCTACATGTCCTACAAGTCCTTAGACTTCTAATATGCAAATGCTATGCTAGCATCACTGTTATTTTGTTTTATTATGTTCTTATTGTATGCCTGTTGGTTTTTTCCCAGTAAAATGTAAGTTCCTTGAGGACAAATATGGTTTTGTTTTTGTCTTTGACTAGTGCAGTATTTGGCATATTAATAAATGCTTGTTCAATTGAGATAGAAGTATTAGATGTAGGAATATGAATATGAATTCTCCCTCTCTCCCTCTGAGATGGGAGAGAAGTTTGGACTATAAGGGAGTCAATGAAAGTAGAGTGAGTTGTTGGGTAGTGTAAGAGGTGAGGATCCCAATGAGTTTTTGAAATTAGCTTGCTTTCCATCACTTTGTCTAGTGATAGACAGACCAGAATTGGGCATATTGAGTTGTGGATGCCTATAACTGAGGACAATGAAAGATCCAGATGGTTCCAAAGTCTTAGGCTGTTGCTAACTCACCCACTGAGTTATAGCTCAAATGACAACAGTAAAAATTTAGTTATTTTAAAAAATCTGTTAGCCTGAAGGGGAAACTAAAAAGTCACACTTCAGGATTATTGGTTTTCCTTGGAAAGCTATGAAATAGATTTGTTTTTAATATAGCAATTTTCCTTGATTTGAAAGAATGGAAACTTGTTCACCTGTCTTGAAATTATTTTGGGTACAAACGAATTTCTATTTTACTATCCATTATGGTGCTTTTAGGTCTGAATAGAAACTTAATAAGAATAATAAGCCGAATGTAACTGAGTAGGAATAGTTCTTACTTCCTGTAATTTACTTAGTAGTGCCTTTATCATTTATATGCTTTCTTTAGAAAATTAAATAAAGCAGTGGCTCTGAGGTTAGTATGCAAAAGAGAAGTCCAGCAACTCTCTTTAACCTTCTGCCAGCACCAATAGCTGTAGGAGATCCCTAAGGAGAGCCAGGGAGGAGCTAGTTAATAGCAAATAACAAAGATGGACAATTTTTGCAAGTTCTTGGTTTCTGAAGACTGACTGAACAAAGAATCTATTCTTTGGCATAAGCCATCTGTGGGGGAAAAATAAGTTTGTTAATTTATATGGTGGATTGAAATCAAGCTTCCCTTTTTAAAATATAATTTATTTTCCCCCCTCAATTACATGTAAAAACAATTTTTCACATTTGTTTTCTTTTTAAAGTTTTGAGTTTCAAATACTATCTCTCCCTCCTTCCCTTTGCCCCTCCTTGATGTGATAAGCAAGTTAATATAGGATATATATATCAAATTTTCCTTTTCATTTCAAAGAGATTGCTTTCTTTCCCCATTTACCTTGTCAATTTATCCTATACTATTAGCCTTTTACCAATCAATGGGCATCCACTTTGTTTCTAGTTCTTTGCTATAACAAAAAGTGCTACTATTAATATTTTGGTGGATATGTGATTTTTGGCATTGACCTCGTTGGGATTTATGCCTACCAGTGGAAATTCTGGGTTATGTGATTTAGACATTTTAATCACTTTACTTGCATAGTTCAGAATGTAGAATGGTTGGACCAATTCACCAAGTCATCAGCAATTCATTAGTGTTCCATCTTCCTACCATCCCTCTGTACTGGCTCTTCTATCTTTTGCTATCTTTGCCAGTTTTTTTCTGAGGCAGAGGTGAAACCTCAGAATTGTTTTGACCTATATTTCTCTTATTCATGATTTGAGTTTTATTAGGGCTTTCTTTCTTATGGTTATTAATTAGTTTTGGTTTTTTTTTTTGAGAAATCTGTGTTTATAACCTTGGACAGCTTTTTTATTGGAGAATAAAAAATTTTTAATTTGGCAAAGATGTGATCACTGATAGGACAAAGAGGTAAAAGATTTGAGAAGAGAGGTTCCTATAGAATTGACTTGTTGACCAAGGGTTTGAGCTAGGGAAGGCTAGATTGAGAGGCTAGACCTAGGGAGGTGACCTGGGGAAGAGTTGAGGGGCAGTGGATGTCACAGTGATGATGAAGAGCATGGTTAGGATTATAGGCATAGACAGAGATGGAATAATAAAATTCTGTCACAACATGAAGGGATTTAGGAGTTTGTGAACATGGAAGTGTGATACTTGTGATTGATGCAGTCAAGGGTATGAACATTTCTGTGAGTGGCTAAGGTGAAATGTACGGACAGGTCATGGGAATTGAGCAAACTGAGGATCTCAATCATTTGCGTATTTGAGGAAGCTTCAGTATGTATGTTGTAGTCTTCTAGTATGAGGACAGGAATGAGAGAGGGGAGCCTGTGAGTTCAGCTGTTATTGAGAAAGGCAAGGTGATTTGTGATTTATGTGATTTTGCTGACAGTCTCACAGAGCCAGTGTGTGTCAGCAGAGACTCTTGAATTTGGCCCAGAGGTCAGTTCTTTATTCACTAAGCCATAGGTCTCTCTCTTTACAAAACAAATACAAGGTAATGTTCAGGACAGGAGTAGGTACCAGCAACTGGAGGGATCAGGGATCAGTGAATGTCTAATGTGTGTTGAGTTTTGAAGAAAGCTAGATGAAAGTGAGGAAGGATTACATTCCAGGCTTGAAGGACAACCTTTTCAAAGACTGAGGGTAAAAAATGGAATGTCTTCTATGAGGAATAAATAACAAGCAGGCATTTTAGTTGGATTGTAGAATGTGTGACTTAAAAAGTCTAGAAAGGTAGGCTTGATCCAGATTATGAATGATTTTATAATCCTCAGGCATCAGGGGCGTTCTTCTTGAGTGTAGAAATGATATGGTCACATCTGCTTTAGGAAAATCCTTTCATGGAGGGTGGATTGGAGAAGCAAGGAATTTGGCACAGAAGGATCTGTTAGGCTATTATGATAGTCTAGGCAGATGAGGAGGTCTTCAATTAGGGGGTAGAGAAAAAGGGAGAGACGATTATGTGATACTGTGGAGGCAAACTTGACAAGACCTGGCAACTGACTGGATATGGGGAATGAGAGTCATAAATGACTGAGATTGTGAACATGGGTGACTGGAAGAATGGTTGTAGCATCCCCTCCCCCCAAAATAAAGGAAAGATAGAAAAAGGAATGGGTTTTGCAGGAGAAAGTTCTATTCTGTTGTTTTCATTCATTTTATTTCATTTTCATTTCCATATTCTTTCTCTCCCCTCCCTTACCCATTGAGAAGGCAAGAAATAAAAAAAAAACAACCCATTACAAACTTGAAGTCATGCAAAACAAATTTCCATATTAGCCATGTTCCTCCCTTGTTGAAAAAAGAGCAAGAGAAAGAAACAGAAAACTGTGCTTCAGCCTACACTCTGAATTCATCACTTCTCTTCTATCTAAAAGTGGACAGCATTTTTCATCATGAGTCTTTTGGAACTATGGTGGGTCATTGTGTTGATCAGAGTTTATGTTTTTCACAGTTGGCTACCTTTACAATATTGCTACTTGTTCCTCTGGTTCTGCTTACCTCACTTTGCATCAGTTTGTATGTCTTTCCAGTTTTTTTAGTCATCCCCTTCATCATTTCTTACAGTGCAATAGTATTCCATGACATTCATATACCATAACTTTTTTAGTCATTTTCTAATTGATGGCCATATCCTCAGTTTTCCTTTTTCTTTGAATCTCTTTTGGGATCCAGACCTAGTAGCACCGTTGCTAGGTCAAAGGGAAAGTTGTATTTTGGAAATGTTGAGTTTGAGAACTTTATATGCTACAAGGGTTGAACTCTAAGGGAATGTGTATATATATATATATATATATATATATATATATATATGTATATATGTATATATGTATGTATATGTAAAAGTCTAATATTTTGTTTTTTAATTAGCTGGAAGATCACGAAAATGACCCTAAATCCTCTGGATTCATTTGATTTAATCATAGTTGTTCTTTTAAATTTGAAATTCCTTAATGTGTGGGCAATGATCTTCTTTTGAAGATGATGGTTCAAACTCTGGTTTTGCTCATCCCTTATTTGTAATTCTGTTCAACAAATGATTTATAAGGCTGTAGATCTAGAATTGGAGAGGGCCTAAAATACCATCTTATCCAACCCACCCAAATTTCAGATGAGAAAACTGAGACCTGCAGAGGTTAAGTGGATTTGTACAGTGTCACAGGAGTGATAAGCATCAGAGCTGGAATTTGAACCCATTTCTGACCATGAGTTAGTACTCTTTCTTACTATTTACTAATTTATTTTAATTCAGCAAACATTATTTAGTGTTTGCAATGTGCCAGGCTCTGTGCTAATGAAACAAGTTCCTTCCCTCAAGGAACTTAAGTTCTATTGGATGAGGAACTATGGGAGGATGACAAGTCCACATATAAAAGTAAATACAAAATACTTACAGTGTGATTTATTGGGTGATAAATCTTAACATTACCCACTGGATTAGTTTATCACAAGACATGTTTTCATAAAATCAGATGGTGTAGTGGCCTGTTTCTATGTTTACTGTATAAAAGGGTTAATCTCTATTTAGTATTACTATCATAGATGTGGAATGTGGAAGGCGAGGCTGGGAAGGTATCTCCCCAGTCAGGTATGTTGTAGAATTCAGGAAATGTGAAAAGATGCCAACTAACTTAATCTGTTTAAAAGCATTGGTTTTCTTTATCTGCATATTATTACTGCTTAAAGAATTAACAAAATGCCACTATGCCATCTGCCACTGCTAAATAACTGTTTTTCAAGGTTATTTCTGTGGTTAATACTCCAGTTGCTATCCTGTATTCTACCCTGCTTTCTAACCCACTCTCCACCCATGTACTGATAACAAATTCATGAATAGATATCCGAGTACTTAATATGTGCCAGGCCTTGTGCTGGCATTTGGTTCTTATACTTCTGTTGGCAACAGAAAATTAAATTCACACAAAGATCTACCATTCACATTTCAAATCTATTTTCCCATAATACTGTCATATATTTATATTATCTTTTGGGAGGAGTGTTGTAAGCAGTTGGAATATCACCCTAGAGATGGAACTTGACCATGATGTCAATCACCCCAGCATTACCAAGAGCTAACATGCTTCCTCTATCTTCTTCCCTCAGCCCTGGGATAGTATAATAAGTAAAGGTGTAAATGCCTGTTTTCTTTCTTGGGAATGTCTATCTCTGGGGTAGTAAACAGAAATATTATTGCAGAATTTAGGCCAAAGGGAAATTTTTGAGTGAGTAACTGAGTATCTGTTAGTTGGTGGTGTTAAACTCAAATAGAAATGGAGCCCTGTGGTTTACTGAATTAGAAAACCACAAATTGACATTTTCTACGTTGTGTTATATTTTTATCTGTTTTGTTAAACATTTCCCAATTATATTTTCGTGGTCCTGGATATATTCAGAGAGTTGACCTCTCTGTTCTTAACTGTACTGCCATTATGAGCAAATAGATGTATGCTATATCCTTTTGAAAGGAAGCTCCTTAGGTCAAACCACGGATGTTTGTTCCAAAGAAAACTTCATCTCCTTTGGTGGTTGGTAGTGATGAAAATGAACACTTGTAATCCATCTGGCTATTGGAGTAGGCTTGTATCTAGTATGAATACTGAGACAGCTTTTTATAAATTGAGCTAGTAGTGTTATAAAAATGCAAAATTAGGAAAGTGCATCACTGTTTTAAGAGGTGGGCTATCTTTGATGTGGAGTTATAATTTTGTCAGTATAGAGAACTCCCCAATGCACCCTTGCTTTTGCTGTTCATTCATTTCATTCATGCTCTACTCTTTGTGACCCCGTTTGGGATTTGCTTGGGAAGGATACCGGAATGGTTTGCCATTTCCTTCTCCAGCTCATTTTATAACTGAGGAAACTGAGGTAAAGAGGGTTAAGCAGCTTATTCAGGGTCACACAATGGCTAGCAAAGTCTGAGTCTGCATTTGAACTCAGGTCTTCCCGACTCCAGGCCTGGTTCTCTATCCTTCTAGTTGCCCAGTGCACCCTGGCTACTTGCCTACAACTTACAGTCCTAGAAAATTGCCTAAAACACAGAAAGATTAGGCAACTTGCCCAGGTTCACATACCTTTTATGCATCTCAAACTCAGACCTCCTACTACATTATGCTGCTTCTCATTTAGTGCTATTATTATTCATGATTTTGTAGACTTAACACTGAACAGATCCTTAAAGTAATTCATTGGGAACTTAGTTTTACATATCCCCTTTTATATTATCCATCTATGGTCTCACAGGTGCTGATGTAGTCTAATTATATTTGAAACAGAAATCCCTGAGCATTGTTCATCTCCCATGATGGAAGACCTTCAGATGTGGAGAACTCACTACTTCAGGAGGCAGTCTGTTCTCCTTTGGGGCAACTCTTAAGAAATATGTGTTTTTTATTAATGCTAAGCCCCAATCTTGTCTCCATGTAACTTCTTTTAGCTCAACCCTCTAAGCAAAAAGAAATTAACTCCTTTTTCAGCAGCCAGCCCTTCAGCTATTGAAGGCTGTCACATCCATGCTAAGTCTTCTTGATTTCTCCATAGCAGACATCCCTAGTTCTTTGAAAGAATCTTCCAGTGAAATGGTTTGAAGCCCCTTGTGCTTTACTGCTGCTGTATCTCAACCCTCTTGAAGTTTAGAAGCATCCTTTAGTTCTGCCTTTTGTTCAGAGCATGAGATTTGTTAAATCAACTGTGCTGCTGTGGATTATCAGGACTAATTTGATGATCTTGAAAGAAATCAACAAAAAGGAATGCAGTTACCACACCCTTTCCCTTCAACAGATTTTTGAATCTTTTTTTATTCAAGCCTGGTCAGTTGCTTATCTTAATTTGTAGTAATGATCTGTGAGGGAGCAGAGGTAGTTTTTTAGTATATAACATTCATATTTCATTTCAAGTAGGATTGGACTGCATGACTTTATTTCCTTCTGCTTCCATGATGTTAACATTATTTGCCTAGACTTGTACTTACCTTGTAAATTGAATACATGAACGTGGGACATATCATAATTTGACAGACTCTCAATGTGGTATATAGAATGGCATGAAGGCTTGGAAAATATTATTTTAAAGTCATAACTTGTATCATGATTATGGCTTTAATCTAGGGCACTGACATTTTGACAGGGGCAACCCTCATACTCTTTCAGGAAATAGAGGCATCTGGTTGTTTGCGTAGCTGATGTCCAGAAGGCTCTTAGTTCTTTGGGTTGCCATACCTATAACTCTAATGCCATAGGCTTCTCCCTTAATTGGACTTTTCACGGACTGCCTTCTTCCACGTCTCTCCGCTTCTCCTTCTAGGGTTGTATTAAGGATGAACCAAACATTACAACATAAGCATGTAGTCAGCTCCCTCTTAACCTAGTGTGACTGCATCCAAACAGAGCAGTTAGCCCCCTTTCCACTTCCCCACTTAAATTTTTCTGGGTGTCAAAATATTTACCTATGGCTTCATTGCTTGATAATTAGGATAATTTTTTTAATCTATAAAAGACCTGCCTAAATAGAATATAAGTAGAGTTGAGCACCATTTACTTTTTTTCCTATCATCTTGAATTCATAGAATCATAATTCTGAAGCTTGATGGAATTTTAGAGGCTATATAGTCAAGCATCTTCATTTTACAGATGAGGAAACTGAGGCCTAGTGAGGTTATATGATGATCTAAGTTTAAACGGCAATTAAATTGACATGGCTATGATTAAAACTCAGATCTTGTGAATTCAAGGTTAGTGCTCTTTCCATTGTGCCACATTTTGACCTAATTATTGTTGTTAGATAGTTTATTTTGATTTTGAGTTTCTTTGCTCAATTTTCTCATTTATCCGTAGAGTAGATTAAAATAGCGGATACTTTGCCATCAAACTTGAATATATTTTATGAAGTTAGGGAGGCTAAGAAAGAAAATAGTGAGTAAAAATAATATAGATGGAGGGAAATTCACAAATGATAATTCTAACTTTGAATGTGAATGGACTGTTTATAAAATTAGCAAATGGAAATTACGTTTTTTTTTCTCCTTTTTCCATCCATCCTTCTTGCTGGGTAAATTTCATAAGTACTTACCCTTTTTCAGCAGAACAAAAATAAAAGAGTGTCTTTGGATTCCAGAAATGACTTGGATTCAGATCTAGAGACCCAAACTTTGTTTACTTCTGCCAGTCTTAAATGGGGTCTCTAGGGGGTGGAGGTATGCTAGTAGGCATATGTAATGCTTACATTAGAAGAATGTGTATTGACACACAAAGCAAGGAATTGGTAGTTGAGCCATGTAAGTTACGTGTGTACATCCCTCAAAACAGTAGAGTTTAACTGATTCTCACTTTACTAATCTGTTAACCTTATTATTCTCACGGAAGTCAGGTGAGACTAAAGATGAGAGGTTTCCCATTACTAAGATATCCATTAGTTTGAAAAAGGAGTGATAGCACTCAAGTATTAACCTCACTTAAAATCTGCTTTCCTTTAAGTATAATTTGAAATACTACTTGTTTTCAACCTTCGTATATTTCATAACTTGGACTCTTAACTACTTTTAAACCTTTGTGATGAGAAGTTCTGTGGATCACCTCCTGGACTAAAATTGTATTCACTTTTGAACAGCTTGGTGTGATGGGATGAATGTTGAAACTTGGAGCCATAGGACCCCTGAGTTCAAAATCTAGCTGTTACTTCATATCTGTGTGATCTCAGGCAAGTCCCTGAATGTTTCTGGGCCTCCATTTCCTCATATGTAAAAAGAAAGGGGTTGCCCAAGATGACTTCTAAGGAAACTTCTTTTTGTAGATCTATGACCTAATAATCTTATTCTAGAATGGGGGTCCTTAACATGGGATCCATGGAGATTTCAGTAGTCCATTCATTTGGACAGGGAAAATGACATCTTTTATTTTAATATAATTGGTTTCATTTATAACTTACTTTATGGGGCAGCTTTAAGTGATGAAGTAGAGAGAGTAATGGACCTGGAGTCAGGAAGACCAGAGTTCAAATCTGTTCTCTGACACTTACTGTATGACCTGGAGTGAGTCACTTAACCACTGCCTGCCTCAGTTTCCTGAACTGTAAAATGGTGATAATAATAGCACAACATTGTTGTGAGGATCAAATGAGATATGTGTAAAGTGCCCAGCACTGTGCCTGACGTATAGTAGACACTTAATAAAAGAATGCATTTTCACTTATTTTCCTAATGTATTTAAAATGATTATTTTGAGAGGAATCAATCGGCTTTACCAGTCTGCTAAAGGGGTCCATGACAATGAAAAAGGTTAAGAATCTCTGCTCTAAAAGAGTAAATGGAATAGGGTTATTGCCAGCTACTAAACTCTGTTCTTAAAATTAGAGATATTGTGACCCAGCTGACAAAGTGTGTTTGAGACACCAAATGTATATGCATTAGAAGGTGTCTAGGCTTTTCATGGAGTGGTTAGGTGGTGCAATGGATAGAGTGCCAGCCATGGAATCAGGAGGCCCTGAGTTCAAATATGGCCTCAGACACTGACTAGCTGTGTGACCCTGGGCAAGTCTCTTAATCCTGTTTGCCTTGGTTTCCTCTTCTGTAAAATGAGCTGGAGAAGGAAATGGCAAACCACTTTAGTATCTTTGCCAAAAACTGAAACCAAGATTTTTCTCTCTCTGGTATTTCCCTGAAGAGTGTTGTTCCAAGGCCAACTAAAACTTTCTTCCTTTCTTTCTAATGATGCACCTTTGGCCTTGAATATCTATTGCATTTTTCATTTTTTTTTAATCAGTTAAAGAAGCAGTGTTTGCAAACTCTCTACTTTTTGCATACAATTGTCTCATTCTTGAAGGCTCTGCAAGGCAAGCTTAAGATCTGGAAAGGCTTAAGAAGTTGGAAAGATTTTCTGGCCTTGCAATGGATACATATCTGTGGTCCAAGGACCAGCTATGTTTGATAAGAACCTTCAGGTTGGTTGGGAGAATGATGCTAATAGCAACTCACAGAGACTTTCTAAAAAATGAATTGTCAATGATTTCACTAATGAAATTCCAGGTCTTCGAAATATTGAAATACAAGTTCTGTTCTTCTATGGAAGTTGTAAGACCACTAATTTAGAGCTAAGAGGAACCTCAAAGGCCATGTAGTTCAACCCCCTCATTTTATAGATGAGGAAACTGAGGCTTAGAAATGTTTAGTGGGGATAATAGTTGTGTACAACTATAAGGTTTGTAAAAGGATTTTAAAACTTTATGGAGATTATCTTATTTGATCTTTACAGCAACCCTATGAGGTGGATCCTATCATTATCCTCATTTTACAGATGAGGAAACTGAGCTGAAAGAGGTTGAAGGATGGTCACATCGCTAGTAAGGAGCAGAGTAGAATTTAAACTCATGTCTTTCAGATTCCATAGTCTATCCACTATAACATCATGACTCTCAAAAAGACCTTCCTTGATGGGAATCCAAACCAGGTTGCATGGTGAAAGTAATCAGTCTCAGCTCAAAAATGATAGTTTCAGTCAGCCATTCAGCTTTTGCTCTCCCTTTCCCACTCTACTACCCTGCCCAAGTCTCCCAAAAGAATGTGTCATAAAACGTACTGAAAGACAACATGATTTGTTAGCTTAAAATTACTTTCGTAGTGCTGGTAATGATTGGGCACTACTATTCAGGAAACAAAACTTGAATTTTATTCTCAGCCCTCATCTCTTACTCATGACATTGGCACAAGCTTAGGAGTTTCTCTTTAAGATTTGAAAACTCCTTACTACCTCCCCCCACTCCCCCCTTTAAAACCCAGGATGAGCATTTCTATGCCAAGTTTCAGCCTCAAGGGGATTTTTTTTTGAAGTGCTAAAATTAACTGTAGTATTGCTAAAGCAACACTGTAATTAACTTCAGTTAGAGTTTTTAAAACTGTGGCTGAAGTGCCCTGGTAGGATTGCATTATACCTCACAGTTTTTTAAATTCAGAAACACGAAAAGTATTGGAGAGATCTTAAAGTACCTTTCTTGTTCTATGGAAACTGGAAAGAATAAACATTCCTAAGAAAGAATTATATGGTAATGAAATGGAAAGAGGACATATTTTACATTTGGGATTTCGATTCAAGTTTTGATTTAACCACACTGGTTTTCAGTTTCCTAATCTGTTAAAAGAAGAAATTGGAATTATGCCTCCAAAGCTCTAGCCTTTGAGTGATACTACTACTGAGTTTATACTCCTCCTCTTCTTCCTCATCTCTTTTCTCCTTTTTTCTCCTCGTCTTTATCCTTCTTGTTTTTAGAGGGGAGGTGTACATGACTATGCAAGGATTTATTTTGCAGGATTGTACATATTTGTAGTAGTTTTTGTTTTTATATAGAACTAGTGGGGGAAGGGAAAGGAACTGAGAATAAAAGTAAGTTGGACTAGAGATGATCTCCAAGGTACCTTCCAGTTCTAATTCCCATAATCCTATAAGCAAGTACCATAGTCACATTAAATGTGATACTCTTTAGGCCCAGATAAGCTACATCTTAGGATATTAAGAGGACTTGATTATGGAACTACTGTCAGTGACCTTTGAGAAATCAGAACAGGAGAGGTGACAGAAAACTGGAGACAGACAATTGTCTCTATTTTCATAAGGAAAATTATTAAGTAGATGGCTTACAAAAGAAAAAAAGGAAATACTGAACACTTTTTTTGGGTGATATCTTTTGGATTCGTGCGTAAATTGGATTTAAGTGAGGCAGAGTTGCACAAAATCATCAGCCTCACTTTGTCCTCCAGAGTTATCATAGTCCAGTGGCAGGATGAAGTCAAGGTGGCTGGTCATGGCTCAGGATGCAGTGGATAACCTTGGTGTCTTTGGTGTCTAACCAAGCTCTAAGCCTGCTTCATCTGCCTTCATGGCCATTGGAACAAATTGTTCTCACCCGTCCATTCCACCAGATGAAGTCTTCACGTGCTTGGGGTAGACACCTCCCTAACTCGCCAATGGGTTTGAGAACCCTTGGTTACCCTCAGCCTGGTTTGGCTTATCTGCCAAAATGGTTTAACTGGGGTGTGGCTGCTGCGCATACTGCAGTTTCTTGGAGCCACAGGTGAGAGTCAGACGGAACAGGTGGACACCAAAGGTGGAAAGAGCTCTGAAAAGGGCTCGACAGCCATCACACCAAAGGTACTGGTTCTCCCTGAACACACCCTACACCCCTATACCTACTGAAAATTAGAAACATAGGGAAAGCCTGAGAAAAGAAAGAAATGATTCCTAGAAGCTAGCTTTGTTGCACTCGATCAACCATTTCTTTGATAGGGTTACTAGGCTAGTAACTAAGAAATTGCCATAGACGTAGTAGATCTTGCTTCCAACAAAGCATTTAATAGTCTTTCAAGTTATTCTCAGCAACAAAATAGAGAATTATGAGTTAGATGATAGCATATTAAATCAAAAAGCCTTTATTAAGTTCTTGCTATATAACAGGCATAATGCTAAGTGCTAGGTATACAAAGGAAAAGAAAAAAGCAACCTTAGCTTTCAAGAGACATATTTTAATGGAGGAGACAGTATGTACATAAATTGCTTAATGCAAATTACATACACGTAGATAAAAGGTAACTTTAGAGAGGAAAGCACTAGTAGCTGGGGAATGGGAGGAGGAATGGACCTGGGAAAAGCTTTCTGAAGGTTATGTTTTATCTGAGTCTTAAAGGAAGATGTAGATTCTAAGAGTTGTGACTGGTCAAACAAATTGTACTCAGGGATTTTTTGATTTAACTATTGATTTTAACTTAGATGGGGAGTTGGAGGGAGGGGTTGGGTATTGAAAAGAGTAGTAAAGGACTCTGGTTTTCAATGACTTACATCTAACATGTCTTTCAAAAGTTAAATTATATTGCCATGCTTTTTCTAATAAACAGGTAATAAAAATTTGGTAGGGATAGATAGGATGACAATCATGACTTGGTCCATAATTTTGATGGCCTGAAACAAAAAAATATTCAAAAAAAAAGCTACAGAGATAAACATACAATCTTGGATTTCATTTTAAAAATCAGTTGCATGATTCCAGATTGGAAGGAAGTCTGTCTTGGTAGCACTTGACCATTAACCCAGTATGAGTGAATAGTATAATGTGAATGTGAAAATAATAATAAATTTAGACTAGATTAATAGAGTTTTAATATCAACATCAAGGGGAAAATTCCCTCTTTTCTGGTTAAAACATGTTTATAATACTGTGTTCCATTCTGTATCTCATATCTTAAGAGGGAAATTGACAAGTGAGCAAATCTGGAAGAGGAATGATCAGGCTATTAAGAGCTTTAGAAACCATATCATGTGAGGAATGGTTAAAAAACAAACAAAAGAAGCAAAAACTAAAGCTGTAACCTGCAGAAAAGACTCAATCTTCAAACACTTGGAAAGGTATTATGTAGAAGAGGGAGTAGACATTATATCTGAAGCCAAACTGAGACCAATGTGGGGATTTGGACTTAACAGAAGAAAGCACATCCTAAAAAGAGCTGTCAGCATTGGAATAAAGGGCCAGGGTCTCCCATTGCATCCTGGGTCATCTCCAGTCATCCTGATGAATATCAGGCCGCTGGATTCAGATGTCTCAGGAGAAGAAAGTGAGGTTGTTGACCTTGCACAGACCTCCCTCACTTAAATCAAAGTCAACTGCAAGTCATGCCATCATCTTGATATCATGGTCCTCTCCGAGAACAAAGGACAAACACAACAACAAAGAGACAAAGAATTAGCAAAAAGTTAATGAACAAAGAATTAAATGCATTCAGTTTGTTAGTTTAATGTAATTTAATAAAATTAATGAACAAAGAATTTAATAAAAAAGAAGAGAAAAAAATCAGCAAAATCAATTTACATATCAAAGTAATCTGAATTACATATGGTGCTCCACATCCATGGATCCCTACCTCTGCAAAGGATTCGGGGAGAGATATCTTCTTATGTCTTTTCTTTTGGACTGAGCTTGGTCCTTATAATTTCAAATCATTAAGTTTTGATTGTTTTGTACTTTCATTCATTTCAATTACTTCGTTGTAGTTATCAGATATATAGGTATATGTACATGTATACATATATATGTTACTAGTTCTGCTTATTGAACTTTGCATCAATTTATCTGTCTTTTTATGTTTCTTTGTATTTATCACTCAAATAGAGTTAAAAAAGAGAGATAATGCCACTGAGGTAAATGGAACTGTGATCAAGAAAGACAAAGAGAAGGCAAAGATGTTCAACTCAGGTTCAGAACAGTAACATTCCAATACATTCTTGTACCAGAATTTGTTTAGCCATTCCCTGTTTGATGAGAATCCCTTTTTCTAGTCCCTTGTCATAAAATGTGTTGCTATTAATGTTTTGTGGTATAGGGAACCTCTCATATTGTCAGGGATCTCAATGGGGTATTTGCCTAGCAGTGGAATCTATGGGACAAAGGTACAGTCCCTTTAATCACTGTCTTTGTATAATTCCAAATTGCTTTCCAAAATGGTTTGCTTTGCTTGGTTTTCCATTGAAGTTTCAGGCTGCTAGATGGTCAGAGTGTTTCTTATGTCTCAGAACAAGGTTTTTTTAGGACCCCTGGGGCTTTCTTATTTGCCTGGGATTTCCTCAGAGGTGCCCTTCACTCTTGTAACCTCTGAACACAGAAACTTGCAAGGTCTACACACATAGACCATCTATGGTCTCCTGTGCTTTGGTGTGCTGGCTTTGCTGGTGGTTCCCCAAGGCAGATACTCACGTGTATCTACACACAGAGACAGCCATCGAGGGAATTTGTTTTGCTTCACTATGTATGTTACAAAGAATTTGTTTGTTTTTCTTTTTCTTTTTTTCCTTTGGGGTGGAGGTAGGAGGGAGAGAAAATAGACTTCTGAAATGAAACAATTAGAAATAGGGAGATGTGAGAGTTAAATAGATGTAAAATGTTGTATGTGCTTTTAGATGATGACACTATTATTAATTTTACTTAAATATTTTACTTTGTTACAAGACACCTCGTGAAGTGTCAGTAATTTATAAGTTTATAATAAAAAACTATATAGCATAAAACTTTTTTAAAATAAAAGGCACCCCAAAGACTTAAAAGAAAACATATCAATAAAACTAAAGAAAAAAAAGGATCCCATAAACTCTCTAGAAGTCAATTCAGGAGGCATGAGAAATTCTCAAAAATCCTGAACACACAGAGAAATACTTCTTGTTTAGAAAGAGGGGAAGTTGGCCGAAGGGGTGGGGTTACCACAGTATCATCCATCTATATGGAATGAGTATGGAGAAATAATTCATAAATACAGAAGAAAGAAACAAGGGCAGTAAGGAAGATTGAATATGAAAGAAATATGTTGCTGAAAAATAGTGTTGCTCAACATAAATATAAGCAATGATTGTTGAGGAAAACTAAGGATTACTAAAAGTTTTTTTTTTTTTTTTTTTTTTTAATGAAGTTGTGTTAGGAAACAGGACCAAAAGAAAGGCTAACACTCTTTATTGAGATGAATGGAGCAGTGATAAAGGGTGACAGGGTACAGCTTATCAACTTTTATTTTGCTCCTGTTTTCTCTGCCAAAAAGAATGATCTTTGGTCTGGAAAGTACAGAATAATAATGACAGAGAATTGATACCTGAAGATAAGTAAGGAGATAGTAAGAGAGCATTCAACTGCCCTTATTTAACTCAAGTCAACAAGCCCAGAAGAACTGAATAGTAATGAAACAACTGGCAAATGTGATTGCTGATTCTTGAAAGATTGTAGAGAATGAGAATGGCACTAAAGAATTAGAGGAGAACAAATACTCAGAATTTTTTTATGCAGGAAAGAGCAGGGATTCTGAAAACCATAGATTAATGAACTTGACTTCAGTCTTTGGCAAAATTTCCAAATGTTATTTAAATGATGGCTAGTACATATTTTGATTTTTTTTCCTTGATAATTTCATGGAAGATGATGTCTAGGCTCTTCTTTTGATCATGGTTTTCAGGTAGTCCCAGAATTTTTACATTGTCTCTCCTGATTCTATTTTCCAGGTCAGTTGTTTTTCCAATAAGATATTTCACATTATCTTCCATTTTTCCAATCATCTCGCTATGTTCTGTGATATCTGTCTTTCTCATAAAGTCCTTAGTGTCCATCTGTACCATTCCAGTTTTGAAAGATCTATTTTCTTCAGTGAGCTTTTGAATCTCCTTTTCCATTTGGCTAATTCTGCTTTTGAAAGCATTCTTCTCCTCATTGGCTTTTTGAACCTCTTTTGCCAATTGAGTTAGGCTAGTTTTCAAGGTGTTAATTTCTTCAACATTTTTTTGGTTCTCCTTTAGCAGGGAGCTGATCTGCTTTTCATGCTTCTCTTTCATCCCTCTCATTTCTCTTCCAAGTTTTTCCTCCACCTCTCTAACTTGATTTTCAAAATTCTTTTTGAGCTCTTCCATGGCCTGAGCCCATTGGGTGGGCTGGGGCACAGAATCCTTGATTTCTGTGTCTTTGCCTGATGGTAAGCATTGTTCTTCCTCATCAGAAAGGAAGGGAGGAAGTGTCTTTTCTCCAAGAAAGTACCCTTCAATAGTTTTATTTCTTTTCCCCTTTCTGGGCATTCTCCCCAGCCAGTGGCTTGACCTCTGAATATTCTCCTCACACCCACCTCACCTCCTGATCCTCCCAGCCAGCGTTTGGGGACTGGGATTCAAATGCTGCTTCCCGCCTTAGGGCTTTTGGCGGGGGCAGGGCTGCTATTCAGTGTGAGAATTAAGTTCAGATGATCAGGTCGGGGCAGGGCGGCCTCTCAGGCACCATTCCCTGGGGGGGGGGGGTTTATGCACAGACCTTCCACAATGGATCCAGGCTCCCGCCCGCTTGGGGAGCCCCTGTCTGCAGCCGCCTCACAGCTTCTATCTCCCGGGGGGGCCCAAGCCATGGGGACACCCCACTCCCCTCTCGACCCGCCAAAGAGACTCTCTCACCGACCCTCGTCACCTGTGGGTGGGGGGGCTTGTGCCGCCCGCTGGAGATCCCGTCCCTGAAGCCTGCTCGGATCTGTACCTCTCGGAGCCCCGGCTGCCGCAGGTCTGGACTGGGTTCCGCATCTGCAGCACGACGGACCTTTTGCGAGAGGTTTGCAGGTCCCTCTGTGGGTGGAGGGACCCGCGTGGCCGCTGGAGATCCCGTCTCCGTAGCCTGCTTGGATCTTTTCCTCACGGTGTCGCAGCCACAGCAGGGCTGCCCTCTGCTCCCAGTCCCGGCGCCCAGTCCACAGCGCGAAGGATCTCCCGCGAGAGGTTTGCAGGTTTCTCTGGAACAGAAATCTCCCTCACTCCAATATTCCATGGCCTCTGGGTGCAGAATTCGCCGTGAGTTACTCCCCTCTAGCCGTTCTGTGGGTTGTGGGTTCGGAGCTATGTGTATGTGCCTAGTACATATTTTGAAAGGGGAAGCTAAGACCACTAATACTCAGCACAGAATCATCAGAAATAATTTCTTTGGTTTTTTTTGACAAGACTATTAAACTTTTAGATGAGGGAATACTATAGATAGTGTTGTATCACCAAGGCAATATTTACAGCACTGATGGCAAATATGAATATGCTGTTGCAGTTCTAACTTGCAAAGTATAACACTCTCCATATAGAAGGCAGAAGAAAAACATTTATTCAGACACCAGAGAGCCAAATCCATCATAGCAACAAAGGAATACATCATAGTAACCAAGAAGTCTATATTTTCAGGCCGTCCCACAAACATCCTCAAGCAAAATGCCCTTCTCTCACTCTCAGCCAGCTGCCTGCTTCCTTTCTCTCTGATAGCTCTGAGTAGTCTGACCAATTTCCTCTCAGTTCTCTTCCAGCTTTGCCTCCTCCCTTTCTGTTCTACCTGTTCAGCAAGCTCCTCCCACCACATGTGACTTAGTTTACCATATAATTTAAGTAAATCACATGGGCCTGTTAATGGGTGGGAAAGATCTTCAAATTAACAAAGACATATGAACAATACAAGTGTTTACATAGATTTTGGCCCAATGTCTTATGTTATTTGTGTGTAATAGAGTTAGACAATAGTATAGTTAGGTGAAGTGAGAATTAGCCTCATAACTGAATCCCAGAATTGCTCATGGACAGGTTCATGAGCCTGGATGGAGCTCATCAGATGATGTGAAATTAGCCAATTGAATGATGTGACTAGGATAAATAAAGACCTTGATAGGTAGAACAGTGAGCACAATAGAGCAAGATGAAATTTAATGGAGATAATTATAGAGTTTTTGTATTTATGTTTTTAAAAAATCAACGTCTCCACTATAAGATTGTCAAGACATGGCTATACCTCTGTTCATCTGAAGAAGATATGCAATTTTAGTGGACTATACACTCCTTCAATTCTCCCATATCCCCTTCTCCTTACTCAAAGATCAAATACCTTGAATATCTCAAAATCTCTTGACATCACCTCCCACTCTAACCTTTTTCCCCCTAGTTTCTAATGGAGGTTCTTCTTACCGTGGTCAACTACTCTGTGTATTTGTATCCCCTCTGGAAGACTGCATCCTTAGTCAACACATTCTCTCTTGAATCTTCAACCCCTCCATATCTACTACTTCCTCCCTTCCTGCCTTCAAGTAGGTTCAACTCTCTCACATCCTTAAAAAAAAAATCTTCACTAGATTGTACCATTCTATGAAGCTATCAGCCTGTGTCTCTCCTTTCTCCTCCAACTCTTTGAAAGAGGTATTTATACTTATCTCTACTTCCTCTCTTCTCACTCAATCTTCAGCTTTTTGCAATCTGATTCCTGACTTCATCATTCAAATGAAGCTCCTCTTCCCAGAGTTACTAATGCTAGGTTAATGAAATAGCTTCCTATTACTCTTCCTGCTCCATGTCTCTCACTACTCCAGTCCATCTTACACACTGCTGCCAGATCTGACCATGAAATTCCCCTACTCAGTCAGCTTCCAGTGTTGTCTTCTTGCATCTATAAACTCCTCTGTTTATCTTTTAAAGCTCTTCACAGCCTGTCCCTAACCTAACTTTGCAGTTTCATTGGACATTATTTCCCTTCCCACACTTTACAATCCATCCAAATGGACATCCTTTGTGTAACTTGTAACACTCTTCTGTCCCTGTTGACTTTATACTGGCCATCTCTCATGTCTGGGTTGCCCTCTTTCTTCATCTCCACCTCAAAGAATGTCTCTCTTCATCAATAAAAGAGCTTAGACATCATCTTTCAAGAAATTATCAAGGAAGACTGATCTGATATTCTAGAACCAGAAGGTAAAATAGAAATTGAAAGAATCCACTGATTGCCTCCTGAAAGAGATTCCAAAATGAAAACTGTTAGGAATATTATAGCTAAATTGCAGAGTTCCCAGGTCAAGGAGAAAATATTGCAAGCAGCCAGAAGGAAACAATTCAAATATCATGGAGCTACAGTCAAAATAACACAAGATCTAGCAGGTTCTATATTAAAGGATCAGAGGGCTTGAAATATGATATTCAGGAGGGCAAAGGAGCTAGAATTATAATCAAGAATTACCTACTCAGCAAAACAGCATAATCCTTCAGGGGAGAAAAATAGACATTCAATGAGATAAGAGGACTTTCAATCATTCTTGATGAAAAGACCAGAGCTAAATAGAAAATTTGACTTTCAAATACAAGACTCAAGAAAAGCACAAAAGGGTAAACAGGAAAGGGAAATCATAAGGGACTTGATAAGTTTAAACTGTTTACATTCCTACATGGGAAGATGATATTTGTAACTCATAAAATCTTACTCATTATTAGGTTAGTTAGAAGGAGCATATAGGTATGAATTGAATATGAAGGGATGATAACTAAGAAATTAAATTAAAGTGGGAGAGAGGAAATGTTTGGGGGAAAAAGAGAAAGGGAGAGACAGGATGTGGTAAATAATCTCACATAAAAGAGGCAAGAAAAACTTTTGCAGTGGAGAGGAAGAGGAGGGAGATGAGGGGAAGTGAGTGAACCTCGTTCTCATCAGAATTGACTCAAAGAGGGAATAACATACACACTCAATGGAGTGCAGAGATCTATCTTACTCTATAGGAAAGTAGGAGAAGAAGAAGATAAGAGAAAGGAAGGGGTGATAGAAGGGAAGGTAGATTGGAAGGAGGAGGTAGTCAGAAGCAAACACTTTTCAGGAGGGACAGGGTAAAAGGAGAGAGAGAATAGAATAAATGGGGGTGGAGGAATAGTATGGAAGGAAATACAGTTAGCAATAGTAACTGAAAAAAAGTTTTTCTGATAAAGGCCTACACATAGAAAACTTTCTATATAAATAAAACTTTCATATCTTTGCATTTATATCTCCATAGCCCAATGCCTGACACATAGTAGGTACTTAATAAATATTTTTGATTGATTGAATCACCCATAAAATCACATTATAAAACTTGGAAATAATTTTCTAATTTATTTGAAAATCTTCTAGATGAAGAATTCCAGTGAATTTTGAACTCATTTCCTAAAAAAAGTTACAAAATGCAACATCTGACCAGATTAAAAGAACAACTGATTCTAATCTAAGCAGATGGAGATTTGCCAGCTTCATCTCAACAAAGAAACTGAAAACTGTCCTGATTTAATATGCACAGCCAAGAATGTTCTTCTATTTAGATCTACATTATCTTTGTGAGGTGCTTTTTTCCTTTTACAACCATGAAAACAAAAGATTGAAATAAACTCAATTTCAAACATGTCTTTTAATTACCCTATTATGGAATGAAATATTAGGCCATATTAGTTGAAGGATAATGGTAGTGGGATTGGGTAGATACTCAATAGTTGTCTGTCATGAGAAAATAGAATGTGACCCATCTTCCCATTCTCTGATTGGCTGATAAAATAATTCCTTTGGGGACATGCCACAGCTCCCACTTTGCTCTAGATAACCTTGTGTCAACAAGACACATGACCTTAGAGTCAAGGTTGAATGAAGCCATTTGTAGTGAGCTCATTCTGTCTGTTCTGTTCCTCAAAATGCTTCTGCATCCTCTGTCTTTTCATTCTCTTTTGGTCCAGCCTGTGAAGAAGATGCAGCCACTCTTTTTGCCAAGATTAAGTTCTCCCCTTGTACTCTTGATTCCACCCTTTCTGGATGCATACCCCTTTGGATGGCACACTCAGGAATTTCTTGTTTTCTGGCTCACTTCCTTTTTTTGTGCAAATGTACCATTCATTTCCCCTTTCCTTAAAAAAAGAAAACTTCACTTTTTTCTGCCATCTCAACAAACTCTCCTTTCCCCTTGTAGTCAAATTTCTTTAAAAAATAGCTTTACTTCCTTATTTCCTCCTTTCTTCTCAATGCCTTGAAATCTAACTTTGCATCCCACCACCGAAATAAAGTTTTTCTTTCCAGGTTTGCCAACAATTTCTTAATTGCCAAATGCACCAAAAGATGGTAAAGTAAAAAAAAGTAAAAAAGTAAAAGATACTCAGACCTTACCCTTTTCCATTTCTTGACAGATTTTGATATTACTGACCACACCTCCTTGGCCCCTCCTTCCAACTCCTGAATATTTTCCCTTCTCTCAATTTCTATGATACTACGCTTTTCTGGTTCTCCTACCTACTCCCAGTCTTCTTTGTTGGATTGCCCATCTTCTGACTTCTTATTCTCCTTCTTCCTCTTTTTCTTCTTCTGGTTCCTTTTCTTTCTCTTTCTCCTCTTCTCCACCTTGTCTCATTTTGCCTTAGCATTCTCATTTAAAACTTTCCACAGTCTATTTCCATCACCCACTCTTCCAGATGTATTTCACATTCCTTTCACTGTTCATGCTATCTTCCATCTCTGTGCACTCCTGTGCAATTTGCCCTCCATGCCTACCACACAAATGACTACAATACAAATCACCTGACTTTCACCTATTTAGACTCTCAGATTCAAGACCCAGCAAAGATGCCACTTTTTTCTTGGTTGATAATCCTAGTTGTTAGTGTTCTTTTCCCATTCTCAAATTACCTTACTTTTGCTTATCTTTGTATATGTTGCATACTCCAATAGAATGTAAGCAGGAACCATATTTTATTTTTTGACTTTGTATGTCCTCCATGACCAAAAGAGTCACTCAGACATCGAAGATACTTAATAAATGTTCATTGAATTTTCTTGAATTAAATGACTGATTCTGTTATTTCTTTTCCTATCCCATTCTGTTGCTGCCTAAACCCAATGTCAAATGCTTTTATTTTGGAATAACCTCTAACGTTTAATTATTGCTGTGATGTTCAAGAGATTGCTTTTTATTTGAAAAGATTTTAAGTCCACTCTCTTAAATCAACATTGAAAGTTGAGGAATCTTGATGCTGGATTAGAAAGAAGATAAGCTATTTTATGAAACATGATAAAATTCCTAAATAATTTAGAATTTTACTAGTATCTGCCAAATGAATGAATATTAACTCAAATTATGTTTCTTAATAGATTAGAAGACAATTGAAGAATGATATTCTTTGATGCATACACTTATAAAAAACATTTAGCCAGCAGGGATAGGTATAAAAGGAGGCTAATACCAAAGATATGATGAATTAAGCTCCTTTCTTTTTTTGCTGAAAAAGTTCTTCCATGTTATGGACTAGATGATCCCAGAGGGTCCTTTCAACAAAGTAATTCTGTATGATACATTTTTTTGTTTGCGTGTCTCACTATGCCCAATATTCCTTTGATTATTACTTGAAGGCTTTGGAAGGGTTATGCATCAAACTACTGAATCATGGGAGAGGAACATTTTTATTTATTTGTTTTGAATGGGAGGATGAGTGGAGAGAAGGGAAACATCGAAGATCATCTTCTCTTAGTTTAGAATTTTTGCCAAGGGCTTGTTTTGGGAATTAGAATTTCTGAATATGTAGGCAGAACACTGACCTAGGAATCAGAAGATTGTGCTGCCCATCTGATACAGCATTTTATCTTCATGGAAAATTTTGGTAGAAGATATAAACCAATTTCAGTAGGAAAGTGACTCAATATCTGCATTTAAATCATCAATTTTATAACAGGTCCAGTTCATTCATTGCTGATTATTAATAATCTTGAGTCATGTTGCTAGATTCATGAACTATTGATAATTTGTTTCAAATATTTAATAACCGAAACATTTAAATATGATTTGTTTGTAAAATGTTTACCCTTAGGAACTGTATATTCACAATTATGTATATTTACTGTTGCCATAAAATGAACAGGTGCTTCCCATTTAGTATGATTAAAAGTTTCTAGTTCTTTGATAGCAAATGTTTAATAATGAAGGAATTACAACTCTTCAGTATTTAAAAAGAGCTGTGAGTGAATCTTTGTGAGCATTATCCTCTCAATGTAGGTCATAGCCTCTCAGTGTCTTAGACAGTTTTATGAATTGCTAAATTCTCTAAACTGTATTACTTGGTAGTCAACCTTCTGGTGATGAACTCAACTGAAATTGGCTTTTTCTTGTCCTTGGATAATAGTAACAACAATATCAACAATAATTGTTAATAACAATAAAAAGATAACTTTTATGTGGTACTTACTATGACTCAGTCACTGTGCTAAACTCTTTACAAATATTTGATTCTCACCACAACCCTGGGAGGTAGATGCCTTTATCCCCCCCCCCCCTTTTTACATTTGAGGAAACTGAGGCAAACAAAGATCAGGTGATTTTCCCAGGGTCACATACACAGTCTGAGGTCAGATTTGATATCAGGTCTTCTTGATGCCAGGTCCAACCCTCTATCCATCATATCCTCTAGCTGTTATAGTTAGGAACTGAGAGCTTTCTATTTTGGTGGTGGACCAGCTACAGTTTGCCTTCCATTCTTAGAGACTTTGAGGATCCAAGGTTCACTTTAGAGGGCTAAGTGAAAGATTCAACTAAAACTGACTAGAGTTTTATGTAAAGTAGACTCAGAAAGTTCTCTCTGCAGTCTATATTTAGGAATAAATTCCAACCTGCTATTTTGGATTTTTAATTTCTCTGTTACATAGGCAACTCTCAGAATCTTAGCAGTCATCTAGTCTAGCCTCCCACTTTTTTTAAATCTATGGTGAGAGGAGCTACTTTTTTCCCCCCTTAATGCCTTGAAATATCAGAGGAAGTTCTCACAGTGAGGTTATTCAACATGATGGGGAGGATGGTAAAACATTGATGGATAGGCTCTATTCCTTCTTGGTAATCTTAGTCAATTGAACAGAGCTCAAAGTGATGGCAATTAACTTGAAGAACTATCAGGTAAAGTGTGAAGATTTCCTGGTAAGTCCTGGTCTAATGATAGAGAACCTCTGATTTAATCAAAGTTCTTATTTTATAGTTGAAGAAAACAGGCCCAAAGTAAGTGTCTAGCTCAAGGTAACACCATTATTCAGTGACAGAACTACAGTTATAGTCTGACTTCAAGGAATTTAATTATGGTTTGACCAAATTAGTTATTTATTTTGTTTGCCATTTTTAGGTGAAATATTTGTTTGTGTGACAAACACTAGAAGTTAATAGTAAATACATCCCATTTCATGAGTTGAGTTGGGTGTGGTTTCTTAGTGTGTTGATGAACATAAAACATTTGTTTCATAATTTTATATCTTCCCTGAGGCAACTGCCTCCTAAGGTGCTTTGAAATATAAGAGTAAAATTTAAATTACTAGTGGGCACATGTCCAGAAGCTACCATTTAAGACAAGATACTGATCACAATACATCCTACCCTTACTGCATAAGTCATGTATACTTCCAAAAATTCTTCCTTTTAAAAATTTTTAAACAGCAATTCAAATGGTTTTCTTTTATTTTCAGACTGACACAACATATAACCCACCTTATGATATTTAAAAGTAAAACTTCATTACATTATTTGCTGCTGGTATATTTGGTGTCATTCTGTATATTTCAGCCTGTTTTCATCTTGTGATGTTTTAAAATCTTTGAGAGTGGTTCTTCAAGAGATGAGTGTTTATTTATCTCCATCCATCTATTCATATTTGCCAAGCAAATAGATGCTAATTTTCATAACAAGTATTATTTTGCTTATGAATTTATTTTTAGCATTTTAACATTACTCGACTGATTTTTTTAAACATTTTATATTAAATTAAAATCACCAATTGAGAAACCTTCTCTTCTAATGCTTTTCTTTTTATTTTCTTGAAGTTATGAAACTGTATTCTTTTAGGATTTGAACTTTTACAAACACCACTATATCATTCTGCTTAAACTGGCCTCTGGAGGCTGTGTTTTCTCCTCTGTTTAAGACAAACTCCCCCCACCCCCAAAGCCTTAACATTGGAATCTCTAATTAGTTGAAATCTTCAGAGGTGAGTTATACCAATCATAAATTGCATGATTTGTTGCATGAACTTCAATAAGGAATTGAGTCTTGACTCCATTTTTTCAAACTTCCAAAAAGAAAATCTTTTCTTTTTTTCTTCTCATGAATAGATGTCGATTGAGGACCTTCACCTTGGAGTTGTCTGGGATTTGGGCTTTTGGATCTATTTAATCTTTGACTCATTCTTACTAAAAGTGAATCAGGGCTTCCAGCTTGCAGTTCAGTAACGAAAGCTGAGCTTTACTGCTCCACTCCATAACAGAAACCCCACACCTCTGGTCATAAATACCTCCTGTCCCTTGGTTTATCAGGAATCATTGCTCCTTATCCTTTTATGTTTAAGGTCATTTTTCCAATCCTCTCTCCTTTTTTCTTCAAGGATCCAAACGCTTCTGATCACAACTAATTCAGTTTTCTAAAATATTCTTGTTTTCTCTATAACCACCCACTTTGACCTTTGTCTTATAGGGATGTAAAGCTTTCAAGTCAGGAAAGACAGTAGTTGCTTTTCTACCAGGGCCAACTGTTGAGGGGAAGAGAATTCAGTTCCATGACAGCTCATATGCCAGCTAGTGATGTGGTATTGCCAGCATGCCTGAGTTTTTTCAGATATGCTTTGGCATGCCAAGCCCCTGTGAACATGTTATGTTCCCTTTCATGTGTGGGACCATGAGAACAAACTCTCATGGAGTTGGCATTGGGGACAAAGTACTGATTGAATTATCCTCTCAGAGGGTAAACATGTGAGCTATTTAGACGTAGCCAGAATGTATCTGGAATATACTCCATATTAGCATTTGATTTACTCTTGGCATGTAGTGTCCTTTCATTCTATGTGAATGAAAATTAGTTGTTTTGTGAATCAGCGATTCTTTTTGGAATTAGCTGTGACCGAAATCTTTAGGGAAAGGGGGTGGGGAGTGGGGGGAAAAGAGGCTTTCATTTTTCCAAAACAGTTCCTGTGGCAGGTGCAGAGGGTGAGTAATGCACACACCTAAACTCTGTAACTTAGCCAATGAAAAAGAACCTCGTCCTGACTGTTTCCTACGTCCTGTAGTATGGTTTCTCTCTCTGTCAAGGGCTCACTGAGCAACCAAACCCAGCTTCCAGGTGTGGTATTCCACAGCCCTTCTGTAATTTGTGATCATAGAAACAGAATGTTCCTCCTCTTATTTCTTCCCTGCCAACAGTTTCTGGGTGGGTGAATGTCAGTTGTTGGAGTTATTTTTAAAGAGGAGAGGTGAGGCTTGTCGTGCAAGGCTAGAAAGAGGGCGTTTGTTTGCAGAGCATAGCTGACATCAAAGTGTAGATTACTGCCTAGTGGCTAGGCACTTGTCCTATAACAGGTAATGTTTAACGTGCCAGTCCCAAAGATCACAAGCAACAGCAGCAGCTTACGTCCGGGGATAAAGGATTACTCTAGTTCCATCCTGTGAAAGATTGATCTGCTGCTGCCTATGTCTTTTAAAATATATGGGTCTAAATCTATATGAACACATCTTGCTGCCTCGCTTTTTGGAGCCTGTGACTGGGCTTTGAAGTGTGGAAAGTTTTATCATAAAAAACTTGCAACCTCTGCTCTGGGGAGTGCTTGGCTAAGCAATCGCTTTCCGCTTCTTTTCACAGGATAATATAAATGTTTTTCTGAAAGCTTGTGAAAAGATTGGATTGAAGGAAGCTCAGCTTTTCCATCCTGGGGATCTACAGGATTTATCGAATCGAGTCACGGTCAAGTAAGTTTCACCTGTTGGATATCTTAAAAAAAACAAAACAAAACTATGGAGCTGTACTGTTTTCATATTCATTTAAGTGAGAAGGCTTATGGAAAATACGTAGAAAAGGAAAAATTTCCTTTTTATGGTGTTTCAATGAGGAAATTTCTAAAAGTGTAAAGTGGGCTGAGGTGAAATGTAGTTGATAGAGGATGTGTGTTCTGTGTTGCAGAAATTTTAATCTGTACAGTAAATGAATTTGCTTGTTAATATTTTTATTCTTATGTAACAATTTTTTTTAAAAAAGATGAAGACAGCCATTACAATCATAAAGAAATTTGATTTTTCTATATTTAAAACAATCATAAAATGGAATTAAATAATTGCTTTGTTCACACCCCCTTTTCCTTATTCAAAGACTACTTTCACTAAAAGAAGAACTGGATAGTGATAAGGGATATATATATGTGTATATGTATATATATTTTTACTATTTGTATTGCTAAAATATATAGGACTAACATGGAGGCTCCTGAATCTTGTGATTTTTAAATAAATAGTTAATTTATTATTTTAGAAAAATTGGAAAAGAAAATGAAAGTAAGAAGTGGTGTTGGATATTTGCATTTTAAATTGTTCTTTTTGCTGTGGAAATAATAATGTCATTTAAAGTTTTCGAAGGAAATCTGGCTAACTTTATTTTTGTGAGATTCAGAAAGCATATTCTACATGTCTTGCTCCCACAAAATCAATAATTAAGTACTTCCTAAAACACATGACAGGAAACAGTTTTTTACCGAATTATCTTGCTTTTTAATAGTAACTGTTTTCTTGCTGTCATGATTCTTAAGTGTGATATAGGTAGGGCTAAGTAATTTACAAAGGTCAAGTAGAAGAAAATAGAAAACTGTTCTAAGAGAAGAAAATGAAAGATCATTTCATATCAGGCTCTAGAAATCCAACATATATGGTTTTAATTGCTAATGAACTCACCTGTTGTGGAGGATTGCTTGTGTTTTGTTCATTGTCTTACACTACTCACCCTGCACCCCCTGTGTTATTGTGTACTAGCAAAAGGATAAAAATATATACATTGAAAAACATTTTGTGTTTCATTCTCAATTGGAAAGGTGAGGGGTTGGAGTAGGAGGGAGAGAAGGCAGATTTTTTCTGATTGAAAAAATATAATTCAAAATAAGAAAGTTGTTTTGACAGGTTCTAATTTGGGGGACTTGGTGATATGTAAAATGCAAACTATTCACTTCTCTGCTTTGCAAGGTCATGTTTATTTTGATGGACATTAAACATTTTGATGCATTTGCTCTAATCAAAACATTGTTTTGTAAGACCTATCTGATGGGCAAGAAACTTCAGTTTTGAGAATTCTTTTTTATTTTTTTAAAATCTAGTCTTTTCTTGATTGAGGATAAACATAGTTCCCTGAAAAAAATTATAGTTTAGTTTGCCACTTTGAAACTACAGTGTTTGGGCTGGTCATGAACATGGCAAAACTTGTCTCTTGACTCTTAATTTTAAAAAAATGCTTAATAAAAGCTTGCCTAGGTTCCATTTTATAAGATTTTATGGACAAATTGTTAAGTAAAGCCAGCATCTTGGCTCTGAATTGAGTGAAATTCAATTACTAACAAAGTGAAACTGGAAGGTCACATGCAAACACACACACACACACACACACACACGCACACACACGTAGTTGTAATTGTAGTGAGAAATATGCTGAACAACTTGTTTCAGTACAAACCACAAGTCCATAAACCAAGGTGTGTCTTGGTAGCAGCGCTATAATAAAATGACTAATGAGTGGAAACCTTCATTATACCTGAGAGCCCTTCCTGTGTTAATCCCATTTCCTCTTGATCATGGAGAAAAAGGAATAATTCTGGACCTTCCAAGATGGAGGCTAGAACTATAGGAAATGAAAAAGCTTTTTTGACTGTCTGTTCAGCTTTTAATTCACATGGTTTTCAAATGTTGATCAGAACTTTCTTATGCTACTTTTAAAAGATCTGGTAGGTTAAAGGAAAGTCTATCTATGCTTACCAAATAATTTGGATTTATTTAATTTTTAATAAGTATATAATTTGCTTTTAGTGTATATATGATATCTCCTGCTAGTCCACAAAAAATATTTCTTTTCTATTTGTTAGTTTGATACAATACAAACAGATTATATTTTCTATGGAATCCTGGCACCAACTGACATTCTATTTAAGGTGGGTGAGAATTGAGGGTAATTGCCAAATTTACTTTTCCTAGGGGAAATTTTAGAGTGAGAATTACTTATTATTTTTTCCTCTTGGCAACAAAATAGAGAGGAAAAAAAGATTAGTGTTTCTTTTCCTGGAATTTTAAACTCAAAACTGATTTAAAAATACTTTTTAGCTATTTAAAACACTTTAAAAATCAGCAATTCTCTTATATGAAAACAAATTTATAGTTTTACAAATACTGATGTGTATTTTGGGTCAGAGTTGATCCTTTGGAATTTTTATAGCAGTGAGCAGAGGATTGTCCTCTAAATACTTTTGACCATGTTGTTCTGCATAAAAATTGAGTAAAAAACCAATAATGTTTATCTCATTTTAAAATGGGCATATCAGAGTGTTATAGATCTCAGGCTTGCAAGGACTTCTGAGTACAACTCGTCTGAACCCATTATTTTACAGGTGAGAAAGCTATTGTTGCTTAGTTGGTTTGTGGTTGGGTCTGACTCTTAATGACCCCATTTAGGGTTTTCATGGCAAAGATAATGGAGTAGTCTACCATTTTCTTTTTCATGCCATTTTACAGATGAAGAAACTGAGGCAAATAGGGTTAAGTGACTTGCCCAAGGTCATACAGCTATTAAGGTTTTGAGGTCAGATTTGGACTCAGGAAGATAATAACATAACAATAGTTAACAAAGGAATGGACAATATTTATATTTTATGTTGGGCATTGGTAACTGCATTTTAAGAAAGGGGACCAGTGTAAACATATGATTCATATGCTGGTGCTCAGGGAGGGGAGAGAAGTCTCAGGAATTGTGTATTTGTTATGTGTTCAGGGTCAGTCATATGAAGACAAATAGGAGGATTAGGAATTAATAGAATAACTTAATCCAGATTTTGAAAAAAGGAGTTGTTCTTCCTTTGCTTCAGTTTCGGTTTTAAAGGTTAGTCCACAATAAAACCTGTATATAACTAGCCATATAGAACTAATTTCAGAAAAAGAACACCTGTTAGCTCATTCGTATTAGCTGTTTACATTCCTATAGTTAAGTCCAATTACTTGATTTTTTATTGAGATCTCCTCCAATAAGGAAATAGTAGTTATCTGAATTTCCTATTCATGTTATGATTTCATGTATTATAGGGATTTTGGTTTTTTCCAGCTTTGAATATATGATTCTATGACAAACAGTATTATGTGTTTATTAAGCTACATGGGCATTTTTGAATGCAGGGGTCACATACAGAAAACATGGTCTTCATTGGTACAGAGTGAAGCTCCGTCTATACTCTCCTAAATGCAAAAAGACAGCTTCGAAAAGAAAGATAATTGCTGTGACATTGTGGTTAGCAACAAAAGGTACTGCTAGGGGAAGGAACGAGTTAGGATGCTCAAGAAGAGTTGATCGTTTCTCATGGCATACAACTAGCAAGAAAGATGCAGGGCAGACTGGGAAAAGAAAGCTAAGAGACTGAGATGAAAGGGTGAAATGTAGGAAATCTAAAGGGAAAGACTTTATATCTTTTAAATGTCCATGCAGACTATACACACAGATACATACATATATATGTATATAGCCTACTAATATATACACACATACATACACATATACACATAAACACACACATACGTGTGTGTGTGTTCATGTTGTCTCACCCATTTGATTATAAGCTCCTTCAGGGCAGGGACTTTTTGCCTGTTTTTGCATCTCTAATGATTAGCACAGTGTAACAAATACGTATTGGGTGAACGATTGATTGATTGACTATATTTCAATTTTGGTGCCTACTTTCTGGCTGACAATAAACCCCCTTCCCCCAAACCCAACAGTCCCTCTGCTTTTTACTATCTTTCTCCCCCTCTCTCAGTCCTGTGGTTTTCAGGACTATTTATATTTAAGACCATTTTTTTCTCACAATGTGACTGTAGAAAAAGGAATGTATATTGAAACTAATTTGCTGTATTATATTCTACCAGAGAGAGAAAAGGTTACCCAAATTCCAGTATTGATTTATTCCTCCATTTTTATGGAATCTAAAAATTCACACATACAGTATAGATTTTGCAAAAATAATTATGATGTTGAAAGTATTGTGATGCATATAAAAGATTCTAGTAGTGGTTGGAGAATGAAAACAGTAAGAATCTGTATGTTGTCAGCTGCCAATTCCACAGGAACAGCAAGAGTTAGAAGAGAGAAATCTTTGTTAATATTTCTTCTCCCTCACCATGTGAAAATAATGGTTTGGTGTGATTTTGGCTTTTCTCTAAAGTTCAAAAAAATGTTTCTTGATTTCATAGAATAACATTGTCATTACTTTGGGAGCAAAATTTCCAGATGACATAGTTTTTCAAATAGCATGACAAATTGGGGTTGAGGTGAGTGGATTTGTGTGTATTCATTATTCCTATGGATGTAAATTTACCTGCATTAAGTTTCTCATTTGACACCTTATTTTCCAATCTAACTTTTGAAAAATCGCATACTTCTTTTTTTGGAGAGAGTTACCCCATAACTGAACCTTCTTTATGAGCTAGGTTCTTTCCAGTTCTTTGAATCTCACTGATATCCAAATTTGGCACTGTAACCTGAGTCTAGTGACTTCCAGCTGTCAATACTGTTACTATTTTAAAATGTTGAACACCTCCTACCAAGTGGTTAGGAAAGAATAAAACAAAAAGGGATTTTACTGGACTATGTTCAATCAGCTGCCTAAATCATTCCATGGAGTAGTTAGGGAGAGGAGCCACATTAACCCTTTTAGGACACTGTTTTAGTGCATTTGGCAGGGCAGTTAGTACTTAACAGTAGTTCTCATCAGAGATTATATATACATCCTTTATAAGGGAATTTCTTATTACCACAAATCTATTGGCCACTAAAAACTGTGTTGAGGTGTGGCCCTATGTAGCATCCATATAGGTAAAATTTCAAAGATGTTACAGTGTATCCCAGATTTTATTTTATTCCCTATTCATCTCTCTTTCTTATCATTTCTCCTTTAGTGTCTGGTTTCTTTCCAGCTCCTACCATCTCTCTGGGTCTCTGATTCTTATTCATCCAAACTTAGTTGTCCTTCATCCCATTCCTTGAAACTTTTAAATAACTTGGCTAGAAGAGCTAACATCTTAGACTGAATTAGGAAATTGGAAAATAATGATGTGATGAATTAAAGCTGATAACATTTTTATGTTAATGGGGCTGCCAAAAGAGTGACTAATACTGGCAATTTTATATACCCTGAAAGACACGGGGGAGAGATTTGTCTGGAGAGGTCTTTAGATGTCCTTTAAGTCATAGCATGTAAGGGCCATGTCCTCTGCTACCGTTGTGTGATTGACCATTCCAGGCACCAAAACTTCTTAAGTACGTGCCTAATAATGAAAACGTTATTTACCATTAGCAATTAACCCGCGATCAGGTTTTGGTTTCAGTAGTATGAAATTCTCTTTTGTCTGAACAGCTTCATTAAATTATTGGAGATTTTAAACTTGGGCTTCTCAGTTTCAGGCTTAGTCTGTGGAATCCCATCTCTTTGGTTACCTCAGAGGTCTTCTACTTGAAGATAGTTGGTAAGGAGGAACTCACTACTCTTTGAAGCTATTCATTGAATTTTTTTTTTTTTATAAAACTTCATTTCTTAGGAATTTTTTCCCCTTATTATATTGAATTTTGAATTGACTTTATGGCAGAATCAACTATATGGTTTGTGGTGGCCAGCATATTCACTTGTGAATAACAAGTCAATCTGAAGAGTGATAATGCTTATGATGCTAAAGAAGAAAATAGAGCAGTATAGATAGTAAAGTGCCTGCCTCCATTTATGAGTTGAACTTTATTTATAAGGTCTCTTCTAGCTCTAAGTTCTATGATTAAAAACAATATTGATAAGAAGTGGGCCAGGGACAGATCTTTATATATTAATAGCTAACATTTATAAAGCATTTTAAGGTTTTCACAGTTCTTTAAAATATGTTGACTCATTAGATCCACTAAATTTAGATTTATATCCATTAAATACAATGTTTCCCTAAAGGGTGGAAACCAATCCTTTGGTTTCATTCATAAAACCAATTCTTGTAAAACTGTGTTTTTACTTAACCCACATCTCTCCATTTTATCCATAATAATGAGAGACTTTAATAGAATTTCAGCATCCTGAAAGTCCAAGCCATACCTGAAAAATTTATTTCCCCAGGAATGTAACTGATAAATGGTCAAGCAGCCTTTGCTTTGAAGACTATCTAAACCCTGTCTAAACCCTTTGCTGAAACTGATAGGCTGTGTTAGTAGCATTTCTTGATCTATTTATTTATTGACCCTATCTACAAAGGAAATAGGATGTGTAGCTTGATTTAGATTGCAGACAACATTAAAATTATTCAGAAACCTGATAACTAATTAGAGGACAGTTTTTAAAATGAACATAGCCTTCATCTGAAGACTGAATTTAAGGAGTTTACACTAACTGCTTATTAATAATTAATAGATTTGGGGAGATTTGTAGATCCCCCTTTATTTTCTTTTTTCAAGACCTCAGTCTCTGAAAGTCAAGTTAAAATTCTTTTTCTGACCCAACCCAGACCTATAAGGAATCTCTAATCTCAGGTGAATTCTATTCAATCATGCTTGGGTGGAGACAGATCTTTTTTCTAGATAGCCCAAAGCTGGGGGTGGTCTGATATAAAGAGAGTTTCTCTGTCCAAGGAAAACATTTTGTCACTTTCAGCCCCTCATTTTAATATAACTCACCTCCCATGGTGTTATCCAATCAGAGTTGATTGCCACCCCTCAGGAACACCTACTCTTTGAAGGGTATATAAGCTGTGAACCCACTGCCATGATTGTCTTTGGTTTAAGAGAAATGGGCAAATGACCATTAAAAAAAATAACATGATGGTCTTATTAATAAAATGATTAGATTACCAAGAAACTATGTCTTTTGAACCTTTTTCAGTTGCTGCACTTAGACTGCCTTGTAGTCTGTAGAGCAGGCACTGAATAGGTTATTCTGGGTGTGGTGAAAGATGAACTTGTTTGTCCAGTCCCCCTGAAAACCCACAGGATGCTTGTTTGTGATTATGGGCTATGGGTAGGAATCTGTTCCATAGCTAGAGATCAAAATGAAGTTATCTTAGTATTCCTGAAATGTGACAACATGTGACTGATCTCATTAAGACAAGTAGGGATGGGGAGACAGGATTAGAAGCTAACAAATTTGGTCCTTTGGTCTTTGTTTACCTTTAGCTTTCTTAATCCTACCACTTATTTACCATGATATAATATTTATTTTTTCTTCATATGCAGTGTTATTACAGAGGTGAATAGTAACTAAATATGAATCATATGATCTTGGATCTCTCTCTAGGACAGAAGTGTTAAATATGCATCCCACAATGCTCCTGAATGTGACCCAAATCAGATTAAAATGGAATTGAGAAATATTTAGCAAAATATATAAATGAAAATACAATAAAATATAGGTAAAATTACATTTTTTAAAACTGTTAATATGTGGTCTGCAGGGGTCCTTTTGTACAGATTAGTGGCCCCTGTTTTCTATTTGAGTTTGATGTCACTGTTTTAGGGGAAGCAGGGTTAGACAGGCTAGTTGAAAAAGAAGTGAAGATTCTAGTGGATTGTAAACTCATCTTGGGTCAGCAGGCTGTCACCACTCCAATATCTATGCTAAGAAAATCTCAAATGGGGTCAGCAGTGTGATATGGCAGCCATGAAAACTAATGCAGTGGAGATAATGAGGTTACAGGTGGAAAGATAGTACCCAAGATTAGGAGGAATGATAGTCTTGCTTTGGTCAGATCACATCTGGACTTTTGTGTTCATTCTTGGTTTCATATTTTAGTAGACCGTTGACTTTCTGGAGTGTCTGGGGATATACCACCAAGATGATAAAGGGCAACAAGTTCATGTAATAGGAAGATCAGTTGAATGGAGAAGAGGAGGAGACTTGGGGATTTATTATATGTCTGAGTATTTGAAGAGTGTTTGATGTTAGGCTTGATGTTAGGAATGTTAGGAATATTTTCCTGATGATTAGAAATGGACCAAAGTGTCATGAACCATCTTGGGGGAGGAAGTAGGTTCCTTCTCACTGAAAGTTTTTGAGCAACTGTCCAATATGTTGGAGAGGTATTGTATTATTATGTATGGATTGGACTATATGATCTCTGAGGTCTCTTCTGGGTTCTGAGATTTTGTCACGGGTCTGCTTTAGGATGGAATTGTAAGTGCTAGCATTTTGGATTTCTAATGTATGACACAACTTTGGCATTCATCAGGACATTGAGCAATAAATGAATACTTTCTAGGTTGTCTGACTCTAGCATATCTAATTTATAATACTTGGAAATTCTGTTTTCAAAAGCAACATTTATGGTAAGAAAACAAATCATGAATAATTGAAATACTTGGCAGGACAGACAGAGCAGAAGACAGGATACCCCAACAAGCACTGCAGCTTAATACTCTTAAGAGAATGAACTTCCTCATTCTTCAGTTGATAAACGGTCAAAGGATATGAACAGGCAATTTTCAGAGGAGGAAAAAATGAAGGCTCTCTATAGTCACATGAAATCTAAATCACTATTGATTAGAGAAATGCAAATTTAAACAACTCACACCTATCAGATTGGCTAACGTGACAGAAAAGGAAAATGATAAATGCTGGAGAAGATGTGGGAAAACTAGAACACTAATGCATTGTTGCTGGAATTGTGAACTGATCCCAACCATTCTGCAAAGCAATTTGGAACTATGCCCAAAGGGCTAGAAAATTGTGTAAAACCTTTGATGCAACAATATCACTACTGGTTTATATCCCAAAGAAATCATAAAAAAGTGAAAAGGACCCACACCATACAGAAATATTTATAGCAGTGCCTTTCGTGGTGGCAAAGAATTACAAATTGTGGGGATGCCCATCATTTAGGGAATGACTGACTGAACAAGTTGTGGCATATGAATGTCATGGAATACTGTTGTTCTAAGAAATGATGAGTAGGTGGATGTCAGAAAAACCTAGACTTACATGAACTGATGCTGAGTGAAGTGAGCAGAGCCAGGAGAACCTAGCAACATGGTGTGATGATCAACTTTGGTAGACAACTCTTCTCAACAGTACAGTGATGTGAGATAATTCCAAAAGACTTGTAATGAAAAATGCTATCCACATGCACAGAAAAAGCTATGAGGCTGAATGCCGATCAAAGCATGTTATTTTCTCACTATTTTGTTTGTGTTTTTTCTTTCTCAGTATCAGATACTTACTAGCTTGGTGACCCTGGGCAAGTCACTGAACCTCTTTTTGCCTCAGTTTCCTCAACTGTCAAATGGAGAAAATAATAGCATGTATCTCACAGGGCTGTTGTGAGGATTCAAATAAGTATTTGTAAATTCTTTTGCACATCATAGTTGCTTAATAAGTGTTTATTCCCTTCCTTTCCTTTAACTATAGATGAGGCCTTCTTAATTATTAAAGTCCAGTGGACATACTTTTACTTGATTAAGAATTATTTCAAATTAGTTGCAAGTATGTACTTGAAACAGATAGAACAAAAATACCTTAAGTTAGACCTGCCAGTATTTCAGGCTGGATTTCCTCTCATTTATTCAGAAATAATAAGAGTGAGTGGGTTTAATCAGGAAAGTGTCCTGGAAAAGTTAAAAGTTTGAACCATGTTTTAAAAGGTGGGTTAAAACACTTTGTAAAATGATTATTTCCAAGTCTTCTTCTCTTACAACTCATAATTCTTGCCGTTTGGGAGTGCGGAGTACATATAGTAAAGGAATGATTTAAGTCTGGTATTTTATTTGTATCTTACTTATCTTAGCAAAATGGGTGATATTGTATGTAAAACAATGTAAAGTTCACGTATTAAGAATGATAATTCTCTGTGTAGGCAGTAAAACGTAGCTACAACTTGGAACTGCTGGTTTGTCAGAAGCAACCACTTGGAATTTTAGTGAATTCTTTATACTGTTAACCTTGTTAACCAGTTTAAATTTCATTTATTTATTCTTTGATCAGACAGAGTTTTTATATTGGAAAAGTTGAAGAAAGTTTTAGATATTTTCATAGGAAAATGACTGTCATTATTGTTTCTCCTTCTCCCCCTGCCCCCCATCCCACCAAAAGAAAAATTCGAGCTCAAAATATGTGAAGAGCTGTGTGAATATTTAAGAAATTCTAAACAGAAAATGAGCGGATCATTAGGTAGCAAAATATGATGGATGTTAAGTGGAGGCCTAATTGCCCATCCATTCTAGATTTTTCAAGACAATCTTGATTTAAGGAAAAGAAAGTGACACTGAAAAGAAAGAGGACTCTCCTTTGTCAGTCTAAGTTATTTCTAGTAATTGGGTAATTTAGGGGATCAGAGACGATACAGGAAAAGGCAAGAGTATCAGCAGCATCTAGAATAAAAAACTGGATTGTAAGCCCTATGTTTGAATACTAATTATTATCTACTAGGTTACTGTAAGGCTTTGGATAAGTCATTTCAACTCCTGGGATCTCAGTTTCAACATAAGTATAGTGGGAGATTGAACTAGTTGATTTCTAAAGATACTACTTTTAGATACTTTTTTTTTCCACTGAAAAGAGAAAACGGTGGAAGTGAGCTCTTAAAAGAATTTCCTAAAGTTATTAAATAAGCAATATAGCATTGGAGGGAGCATAGCAACAAGTTCATAAATAGGTCCGATTTCTCCCAGAGGTCAGCTGCTTGTATGGTACTCTCACTCTTGGCCTCTTATTACCACATCATGGAATTCTCTGGGGAAAAAAAAAATTCATGGTATCTATTACCTATTGACTTTTCTTAAACAAAACAAACTACCGTATTTAAAAATCACAGCCACTTAAAGTAATCTGAAACTCTCTCAGCAGTTAAGAGTAAGCTACTTAATTGAAAAAATGATTTTTTTCCTCTATCCTCCTCACCCCCAGGAGGAATGACAAGATGACATGGGAACCTAAAGAAAAATAATTTGACTTTTCTTTTGGCCCATATGAATGTACATTCTGCAGGATTTATATTGTCCCCTTTTGGAGAACCTAGGAAGAAAAGCAAATTCTAACTTCGCCTTAATGACTACAGATTATAAATTCTATTATGTCAGTATTAAAATCCTTAAATGAGGAAGATTTTGAAAATAATCAAAAGCGATTTGCTTCGGCCTAAGTTTTAGTTTCTTTAGTGTTCTCTCTCTCTAGCCTGTTAAGAATAGGTATGTTCAGTATGACTGGGCATTTTACTTGGTTTTCATGAGTTCCTAATGCATGGTGACTCCTTTTTGTCATCAGGTTTTGACGGAGGGGGTAAGGAGAAGGTGAACTATGACCTCTAATATTTCCAACTTTAAAAATCACAGAATGGAACAGTTATAGAATCTGCAATGTTTTAAGTATATGTGCATCAAGTTTGAGTCCATTATTTTATCAACTTTGGTGGAATTTCCAGTCATTTTTTCCTGAAATAATATATGGGATGAATTCTCTAAAATGAATGCCTTCTCTTCCATTAAAAGCAGAATAACGCAACTCTTAACAACAAAAGAACTACAGCAGCAGCTTTCCTTATCAGGCAACGTTGGATGGTAGATAAGGTGGCTGACCTTGGAGTCTGGAAGACCTTTCCTTGCCCTGTGCCTCCAGCAATTTCTAGGTGTGAGACCATAGGCACCTTGCTTAGCTGCTCTCGGAGCCTCAGTTTTCAAATATATAAAATATATAGTTCCTCTTCTATGGTTTTCTCATATATAAAATAAGGATAATAATACCTACCTCATGCAATTGTTATGAGACTGTTAGTACAATGTTAATAATATTTACATAGTCCTTACTATGTTCCAGGAATTGTGCTAAATACTTTACAAATTTTATCTCCTTTGATCCTCACAACAGCCTTGGGGGATAGGTTCTATTAGTAACCCTATTTTACGGATGAGAAAACTTAGAGGTTAAAGTGACTTGGCCAAGATCACGCTGTTAGTAAGTGAGGTCGGATTTGAACTCAGGTCTCCCTGATTCCAGGCTCATGCTTTATCCACATTATCTCTCTGGTGTTTTCTTTCTGTATTTAAATATGCAGGAAGGTTGCTTTTGTGAAATTATTTACGAAGAGTCCATCAGCAGACATTTGCCAAGTGTTTCCTGTGTGCCAGGCATTGTGCTACATGGTAGGGATATACAAAGAAAGGCAGATAACAAAAACATCCCTCCCCCACAAAATATCCCCAAAACAACAGCTGGTACCTACCCTCAAGGAACATAGATTCTAATGGAGGAGACTACTTATAGATAATCAGGAAAGTACAAAATATATACAGAGTAGATGTGTATCTACTGACAGAGGAAGTCATTAGTAGGTGGGGGTGGGGGAACACAGGCTTCCTGGAAAAGAGGTATCACTTTTAGTTTAGGCAGAATCAAATGTTCTTTATCCAGAACCCTATCTGAGTTACTATTCATACTGTAGAAAAGTATCTCTTGAGTCTTCTCATCTATATCTGTTGTAACTCAGATTATGGCCCAAGGAATCTGAATGAGAATACGGACCATCTCTGGGTTCAAGAGGCTTTTGGGGTTTTGTTTTAGTAGACAAAAGATAACAACCATAGAAAACAGAAAGGCCTATTTAGAAGTTATGAGAGTAAAATCTCTCTATTATAATATTTCAACTGCAAATGCTCCACAAAGAAAATAAAAAAATTTAGTTGTTTTTTAGTCATGTCTGACTCTCCATGAATCCATCTGAGGTTTTCTTGTCAAAGGCACTGGAGTGGTTTGCCATTTTCTTCTCCAACTCATTTTACAGACGAGGAAATTGAGGCCAAAAGGGTTGAGTAACTTTCCCAGGGTTACATAACTAGTGAGTATCTGAGGCCTGATTTGGACCCAGGTCTTTCTGACTACAGACCCATCCCTCTATCCACTATACTACCTAGTTTTAGATACTAAATCTATTGAGTAGAAGGCTGATCAGTCACATTGATTATTAGCTGAACTTCCACTTTCTGAAAGTTTAAGGTTAGAAAGTGATGATTACTGTTATCCTATTATCATTCCAAGAATCTGCAATTAAGTGAAATGACTTACTTGTTCAGAATTATAAGGGTGGAGATTTATCAGAGCTTAAAATTCCCCTAGACCCCCTTCACTGTTAGTGCTTTCTCCTTATTGATTATTTCGTCCATCCTGTACATACTCTGTTTGTACATGGTTGGTTGCATGTTGCATCCTCTGTCAGAGATGGTTTTTTTTTCCTTTCTTTGTATACCCAGTGCTTAGCACAGTGTCTGACATAGTAAGGACTGAATAAATGCTTGTCAACTGACAACATGTGTCTCATATTTATCCTGTGTTCACTTGCCACCTATTTGAGACTGACGGACACAGGCAGTTTCTGTTGATTGATTTAATATGCTTTTTTGAAATTTTGCATGTCAGTCTCCTGGGTTGAACTGCAGCAGGAGAGGGATTTTCTATTTGTATTTTCTATTTGTTTGTATTTCCCTCAAAGAGCCTAATGTAATGTTTTGCACATGGTGGATGCAGCAGGTTAACAGAACACTAAGATAAGATTTGAGAGTGTTGCTGGACATCTTGTCATTTAAGGGAACTGTCTTTATGTGGGAGTCTAATTATGTCTGCCTTATGAATGTAAAACTCATAAGCTTTTTCTCTAAATGTCAAACGGTTGCTACACATTTTTACTGCAGAGGAAAGCTTCAATTCAAAATGGAAGCCTGTAACAAATATCTTTGAAATTAACCAGCTGCAGATGATCTGATTTAATTACGTATTTTTTTAAATTTAAAGAAGACCATCTAGTCAGTTGGGGAAAAACAGCTGCTTTCACTTAGCCATTACTGGTTTAACAGAGTCTGATTTTACATGCTTTTTGAACTATTTAGAGTTAAGGCACTAAAAAAATCTAAAATATATCCTAGAAGAACAATTAAATATTGAATTGTCTCATTGCACTATTAATGTACTGATGGTAGTCAAATGAATACAGTGCTTGATGTTATTTTAAATGAAGTGGTGAGCAGAAAAAAAACAAACAAACCTCCCAACTTGCTAGTTTGTCATTTTATTTTATTTTTGGTTTACCAAGATCTGGGAATAATTATGAGAAGAGTCAATGTATTTGTGTAAACAAGTTGGCAGATACTTCAGTAACAAATTCCTTCTCCTTAGTGTACTTATAAGGGAAGTGTGTTGGGGAGAGGGCATTTTGCTTTATCTTTTACCAAATTTTAATTATAACAAGGTGGTGTGTTCTATAAATAAAGCATAGGTGTCTATCAATGCAGAGTATAGGCATCTCTACTCTAATCTCACATCTGAAATCTTAAGAGAGCAAAATGTTTCCTTATGGGTATGCAATTGAATCCATATTTAGTTAAGGGAAGAGTAGGCGAGGAGTGGACCCCTGAATTCTTCTAGGTTGATGATCTCTCCTCTCACTAAAATATCTAAATATACTGATCCTTGAACAAAAATTAACAGTTCACATTTTTGTAGAACTTTATGGTTTAGATAGTAAAAATATCGTTTTCCCCATTTAAAGATGAGGAAATTGACACTCAGTTAAGGCTGCCATTTGCCTCAATCATCTGACTTAGCTAGGGCTTTATCCAAGGGCGTCTTACTCCAAATACACTGGATCATGATATCTTCTAATGAACAAAGCCTAATGACATAGGCTTTTATTTTTTTGTTCCCCTTCCCTCCACTAATATGAATTAAACTTAGTCAAGAGTTTGAATGGCAAATTTCTTTACTCAATCATTAAAAGCGTAGTTACAGAGAATGAGGTTGGTACTTAAAATTGATCTCTGCTAGCAGTCCAGGTATAGGTTTTATACTGAGATAGTATGGTTCTGGTAAGGAGGGGTGATGGGGGTGCTGCTGCAGGGAAACATGGTGATTTATCTCACTTGCAGATATTAAAATTTAAAAATATATTTTTTTGACCTAACTTGTGATTTCACCAGTGAAGGGATCTCCTGGAGTAACTTTCTCAGCTAGTCCACATGGGCAGTTTTTCTTAGAATTTAGAAATTTTCCTGATTAACTGAGATGTTAAGTGGCTTGCTCCAGCTCATTCATCCAATATGCATCAGAGAGAGGATGGGAACCCATGTTTTTCTGGTTTTGAGGCCGACTCTATATCCAGTAGGCCATGCAGTCTCTTTTCAAATTTAATTTTTAGAGTCACATGACTGCATTCCAAGAAAGAACTGATAAATAGAAGTATGTATAGAATAATTTTACTTATATATTCTCACTTGTGTTGAATGGTAGCCATCTCTAGGGAGGGGAGAGGGAAGAGAAAAAAGAGAAATTTACACGATAACTTTATTATATTTTTAAAAGGAATAGTAAGTTATACATAAATAGATTTTCAGTTTCGTGTGTAATCATCTTTTTATTATGTTATGGAAATATTTGTTTTATTCCATAAATTAAAAATAAATAAATAAAAAGTCGGTGGCAGCAACCGTATGCTGAGCACTAAACTTATGTTTAGAAGCAAAAGTAAGAGCAGAATCTTTTGTCACAATGATTAGTAATGCTTAACAGGGAAGATGGTATGGGCTTCTTAGTATTTTTTGTTTGGTTTTATTTCCTTAGCTACACTAACAGCAAAAATGGCATATACCTATACTGTTTATACAGAGTCCCTTCCACTACCAAGATGCCGTGAAAGGTGTGACTGGGGCCATGTAAACTATCCAAAGAGCCTCTGGAGTATTGGATCAAGTATGTGACTAGAGTCAGTTATTTCTGATCTTGTCTTTATCATGCCTACTGTGCGGCAGTGGAAGGAAGGCTCGCTCTGCAGTCAAAAGACTTAGATCATATTCTGCTTCTGACACTGCCTGTGTCATTTTTGGAAAGTCTCTTAAGTTTCCCATGACCCCTTCATCTGTGAAATGAGGGGGTTTGGGCAAGATGACCTTTGAGGTCCTTTCTAGCTCTAGTGGTATGATTCTATGACTCTTTTAATTAGTATCATCTTTGTTAGTGTACTTGAGTTTTGTCTTCTACCAGATGACATACCGGGGGCTTGAAATGGTTTTTGAATGAACCAAAGAATGAATCATTGAAATATTCCTCTTGGACTTGTTCTGTTTGAGGTTGAAAGTAAACTTAAAATGTATTATAGGTTTTGCTGACTTTTTTTTGAGTCATGTGTTGTCACTGAAACAGTCATGTGTGGGGTTTGTACAACAAGACCAGCTGCACCCTAAACAAACAAAAAAGTGTCCCACAGATGAATTGGTTTTAGGTCTTGGCTATGTGAGATTGCCTTCTATAGTGTTAACATGGAAAAGACCTTATTTAAAAACCACTCTAATACAAAAAGAATGTTTTACAATTCATGCCTTGTCTAACTTCACAAATGGATATTGACGTTACTGACAGAATTTAATTTTACACTGACTGGCTGAATGAAAACAGTAGCGGTACTTTGGTTTTATATATATCTCTATGGAGATAGAGATATATGCACTTATGCATTAGAAGTAGTATGTTTTTTTTATCACATACATAGGTATGCGTGTATATATATCTATAGTCTATATTGATATGTATAAAACCTATTGCATTTAATTATGTATATATATATATATATATATATTCACTCAAAGTTCCCCTACTATTTTCATCATATTTACAAATATATATACACATACACTTACACATATTCCTACAAGATACTGTTTTCATTCATATATCTATATCTATGTATATATATATATATATATATATATATATATATATCTATGTCTATAAATGCATATTCACAGAAATGCTCCTGGGGTTTTATAACTGTCACATAGATACTTATGAGTGCTTGGCCATGGTAGTACATGTCTGTTCCAGATTTTAGATTACAAAATACGATATTTCTAAACTACATAGGTTTATGCTTTCATAATTTGACTTTGATTTTCAGCATCTTTAATGTGAAATATTTTCTTAAATAATAACAACATTAAATATAATGATATTTAGAAGACTCTTTGCCAGAGTTATAATGCTCTGTTTTGGGAGGTGGAGGTGAGATTTTATTGGTATAGGGAACTTCTAGTAAAGAACTTCTGTCATTGCAGATTATATTCTCTACCATTTATATTATGGAGCACAGAAAGATTAAGTGATTTATCCATGGTCACAGAGCCAAAATGTACCTGTCAGGTTTTCCTGGCTGCAAAGCCAGCTCTTTATATAACTTAACTCTGCCCAAACCCATCTGTGTCAACAAACACATAGAAATTTTTACCATCTTTTGCTTAGGTGCTATTCTAAGAAGTAAATGCTTCTGCTCAGAAAGTTTAAAGTTGAATATTTTGTAATGTGGAGGATAGATAGAACATGAGATTTAGAGTTGAGATGACTGGTTCAAACACTGTTCTTAGACATTTAATAGCTCTGTGACCCTTAGTCTTGGAGCCTCAGTTTTCTTATCTGTAAACTGAAGTAAATATTAGCACCCACTTCCCAGGGTAGTTGTAGTGATTATAGGGTAAGGTATATAGTTAAGTGCTTTGTACACCATGAAGTACTATCTAAATGTTAGCTATTATTATTATATCAGTTAGGAAAAAAATGACACAGAGGCTCATGACTTAAGAAACTGAAGAAACCCCCTTTGTAATATGCAGGTTATAAATAGAGAAAGAGTGATAGATAGTCTGGATACCTGCCCTTTACGGTCTTTAAAAAGAAAAAAGAAACCAGACAGGACTAGTACTACTCTTGGGGTGCCACAAGACGACTTGTAGCAGGTGCTAAGCTTAGAGGCATCAAGTGTTACGATAAATAGCTAGCGTCTAATTCCAGGAAAATGAAACTCTTCTCTAGTTCCCGAAAAGGGCTGAGGCTGATAGACTCATAGGCTCATACATAGAAGGTTAGCAATAGCAGGAATTTAGAGATCATTTGTTCCAACCCCCTAATCCTGAGATAAGGAATCCTACCAGTGGTGGACTGGCTGACATTATACAACTGGTTAATGGCATAGTCAAGACTTGAACTCAGATCCTTTGACACAAAGTTCACAAAGTGCTTGACTCAGGAAGAAAACTTGGTAATGACTCAACCACAGAAACTCTTAGAGGTGGTTAATCACTGCTTTTTAAATAAACGTCATTGAGCTAAATGGTCTTTAAGGTTCCTTCCAACTTCCTAGATCAATGATATAATAACTCCCTTTCAATTAATATGATTTTTATCAGTGTATGAGTTTCATCTTCTCCTACAGCTTTGGAAGTTTCTTAGGGAGTGGTGGGGGTAGACGATGTGTCTTATTCAACTCAGAACACTACACATCCTAGGTAAATAATAAATGTTTGTTGAATGAATGAAAGACTGAATCATAATATTCTCTTACACATGCTCTGTCCAAGGCTGCAAGTCAGGGTAAAATGTTTTACAGAGTTTGCTAACTTTATTTTGAGTCATGCAAAGACTTTTTTTTACTTATTCTGGTCCTTGCTGATTGATCACAGAGTCAAGTGTCACCAATTCACGTGGTGCATTTATATGAATCTTTCATAGTAAAATTGAAGAATCTTCTGGTAAATTGATAGTGACATCAAAACTGAAACAACCGTTGATGCTCCTGACAACTATACAGTTTTTTTTTTAGAAGTATGAACAATATGTACTTAGAAAAAGCAAAATGGTGGACTAAATTCAATCAAGTACAGCAAATTGGTCTTAAATGAAGCATTGCTGTGTTGCCCAGATTACTAAACTCAGATAGTAAACTGAAGTGATAATGTAAACAATAGGTAGACTTTTTATGGTCTCCTCCATGTGGCTTAAAGAGCCTCAAAACATGAAAGGGTTCACCACTATAAGCATTTGTATGTCTACTCTAGGCAGGTTATTCTATTAAATTCTCTGGGAAAGACACTTTAAGAATTCAATACGCATTAATGGCTTAACAACACAGACAGATCAAAGGAGATGAACAAGTTTCCCACTTAAAAAAATGTTTATTTTGTACTATTCTGTACTTGACAAAACATCAATTAACTTGAACAGTTCTTTATGGAAAAATCTAGAAAAGCAGGATGACTTATGAAGCCATGAATCTCTATGACAAACCTTTGACCTTCGAGGTAAACAGTTTTCTAAAGAAGAATTGCCAACTCTCAATAACAGTTCCAAGACCGTTCCAAATAACCAACAAGAAAAAAGCAAATCAAAACAGCACTGAACAAACTGGTAAAGATGAGAAAAACACATATAAAATGTTGGAAAGGCATATTAATACAATGTAGGTAGAGTTGCAGCTGTGACCTCGTCCAACTATTCTCTAACACAATTTAGAATTATACAAGAAAAATCATTAAATAAACTTTTAAATACCCCTTTAACTACATATCTCACTGCTGGCCATATAATCTCCAGAGAGGTCAAAGACCAAAAAAGGAAACTTTCTATGTATATCAGAACATTTTTTGTGTAGCAAAAAAACCTGGAAACTGAGTCATACCAATAGATTGGGGAATAGTGAAAAAATTTTTGGTTCATAAATGTAATGTAACATTATTGAGATTCAAGAATATGAGAAATTCGGAGAATCATGGAAAGACAGAAGCAAAATAAATCATGTTTAAATAATATAAGCAGAATAATATATTTTGCATAAATATTAAAAAGGAAAGCATAAACAAAAAGAGCATTAAAATGAACCTAGACACTGGTGTAAATATAATGACTGATCTTGGCTTTAAAGAACAGAGGAGGAAATTCACCTCTTACTGTGCATCAAGGCAGTGAGAACGTTGCTTGTGCCATTGGACATATTCTGTCACGCCCACTGGTTTTCCTTAAGAATTTTTCTTTGTCACAAGGGAAGGTCACTAGTGTTGGCAGAATGAAGGAAGAGAAATAGAAAGAAGGACTAATTCAGAATAGACTATAAAGTAGAAACAAAATACATCAATGAATCTTTTATAAAAACCACACTTGATTTTTTCATTGTTAAGTGCAAATTAATATATGTATACATTACACAATACACAAATAAGTATTGGCATTTACATATATCCATATGTAAATGCATATACAAATGAGTATAGTATTATTCACAGATGTATATGTGCATACATATATAGAAATTAATATAGTCATATACATATGTATATAATGGAGGAAAGAAGGGCCTGTTGTGTTCTAAGGTCCATGGGGTCATGAAGAGTTGGACGCAACTGAACAATAACAATATATACAAATCAGTATAGTACACATATATGTACAAATGTATATTATATTAACACATATTAATATTAATATAGCATTATATATGTATGTACAAATACAAATTAGCATAGTATTATACATATGTATTTTACAAAGTAATATATATATGTGTGTGCATACAAGTTCATATAGTATTAGTCATGTATATGTATTATATATAAATGAATATAGTATTGTACATATAAGTATATATGCACACAGGACCAGCCAGTTGGGTAACTCACCTCACCCTCTCTTCCTCTCCTTTTCCTCTCCAAAGGAAGATCAATTTGGATGGTCGGAAGGTGCCCAGTTAACATGGGGTTTACTGACTAGTTTCCTTCTTTCCTTCCTTCCATCCCTCTCTTCTTTTCTTTCTTTTTTTTGTTCTTTCTTTCTTTTTCTTTCTTTCTTTCCTTCCTTCCTTCCTTCCTTCCTTCCTTCCTTCCTTCCTTCCTTCCTTCCTTCCTTCCTTCCTTCCTTCCTTCCTTCCTCTCTCCCTCCCTCCCTCCCTCCCTCCCTCCCTCTCTCTCTCTTTCTCCTTCTTTCTTTTTTATCAAAGACCAAAAATTAAACCCATTTCTCCCTGGATAGATTGGACCCCAATAGGTCTCTGTCCAGGCACCACTTAATGGCTGTATTTTGTGTCCTCTTGGCTCAGAGTGAATGTCAGTAGTAATTGTTTCTCACATTAAAGGGGCCATCCCTTGACTTACTTCTTAAAGAGGCCTATTCACTGAATGGGTGTCACCTCACTTAAAGTGAGAACCTGAAAAGGCCTTAGTCTAAAAGGGCCAGGGTTTCTCATTGCATCCTGGGTCATCTCCAGGCATCCTGATGAATATCTGGCCAGATGGCTCTGGAGGAGAAAGTGAGGCTGGTGACTTTGCACAGCCCTTCCCTTACTTAAATCAAAGTCAACTGCAAGTCATGTCATCATTTACCTGATGTCATGGTCCTCTTCGAAAGCGAAGGATGAACACACAACAATACAAATTAGTGTAGTCTTATAAATACATGTATTTATGTGTATTTGTATGTATACACACACACACACGATGCTCCCAAAGGTTTAGTGGAGCACAGCACTAAACATGAGATGTTTAGTGGAGAAGAGGTTGCTATCAATAGCAGAAACACTTGAAATATGATAAGAAGATGAAAATATAGGGAATTTCCAGCAATAAAAACTGCCCTAGGCCTTTGACAGTAGGGGCTAATGACCCCAACATCTCACTAGACCCTGAGGTCACCATTATTAAAACTCAGTTCAGTGATCAATGCTCCTAAGGATTACCCTAAGATTAAGTGTACTGTATTTGAGGAAACAGCAAAGTCTGTAATGGTACTTGCAGAATTTTCTGTGTAAAAAAATTGTTAATTTCTCTAAGCTTCAGGTTACTCATGTATAAAATGGGAGAACGAATGCTTTCACCTACTTCACAAAAGAGGTATTAAAATGCTTGTTCATTTGGATTGGTTTCATAGTCATTTCGAGGATCAAATGAGATTATATGAAGTGCTTGGTAATCATAATCCTTGATATTAATATATATGCTTTTAAAATATGACTGTCATTTCCATGTAAATAAATACCAGATCTACCTTACCTTTTGTAAGCACTTATACTTCTAGTTGTCCTAAAATACCTTCTGTCTAGATGCCTTAACTTCAGTTAACTGGTGTAAAGGCTCTACATGGCATACTTACTTAGTGTTAATTCTTTGAAGAGCATTGTTAAAATGCACTGTCTTTGGGAGTGGTGCCATTAAGCCAATATTATCAATTAATATCCTACTATGAATTCATTTGTGAGATTTTTCAAGCCAGTTTCCTTGTAAGGGCCAAAAGAACTGGAAATAGGGGCAGGGGAGAGAATAGGAGATAATATTGAAGGCTTGACAGGAGCCTTTGTAGGGTAAGCCAGAGTGGGATTCCATATTATATAGTCTTCTATCTGTGGATGAAATCATAAAAAGAAAAAAAAAAGACATTTGAATCACAAGTCAGGGTAATCTAGGAAAATAAAGCTCTGGATATGAAGTCTGAGACCAAATCCTTGCCCTGACACTTACTGCCTCTAATAACCCTAAAGTCAGAAGTTACCATGCCTATCAAGATGTAATTTTCACATATTAAAAAAAACAAACATGAAGGGTCTGTGTTAGATGATTTCTGAAGGTCCTTTCAGCCCTGAATCTGTGATTCAAATGGGGAACTATTTCAGCTTATGCTTGATTACACAGGTTAGTGGGGTAAATACAAAAGTTTAATTGACAGTAGATAGCCTGTTTTATAATTTTGAACTATATTTTCATAGCTTGAAGAGACCTTAGAGGTTATTGAATCTGCTCCCCACAATTTACAGATGATAAAATTAAGGAAAAGAAAGGTTAAGTGACTTGTCTAAGGTCATATGACTGGTAAGTGCCTTAGGTGGAATATGAACCTTAATCTTCTTGACTGCGGGCTGGGAGATGGATCAGTGGATAGAAAACCAGATCTAGAGTCAAGAAGGCTTATCTTCCTGAGTTCAAATCTGGATTTAGACGCTTACTATCTAAGTGACCCTGGAACAGTCACTTAGCCTTGTTTGTATCAATTTGCTCTTTTGTAAAAAGAGCTGGAGAAGGAAATTGCAAACCAGTCTAGTATCTTTGCCAGGAAAACCCCAAATGAGATCACAAAGAGTTAAATGTGACTGGAAAACAACTGAACAACTTTTTGACTCTAAGTTCAGCACTTAATCCGCTATGACTCCATGCTGCTTTTAGGGAAACATTCTTTCTGGGGGAAGAGAAATCTCAGGGGACTATAGAAAAATCACCGTCAAAAGCTTTCCAGAGGAGAAAGTGAGGCTAGTGACTTTGCACAACCCTCTTTCACTTCCAATTCCTTTGCAAGTCAAGGCATTCACCTGCCTCATGTCAACTTTGAGAATGAAGGACAAGCCCTGTCAACAGTACTAGCTACATCTTGGAAGATGTTATTTTTGATCCCTCTCCTACCATAATGGATAGTCCCAGGAAACTAGCAATTAAGAGACAAGTTTTTAAAGCTTCATGTTTGATTCTGGTGATGATGGTTTCAGGGTATGCTCTGTCTCACAAACAGGGAGGATATCATTTCCCTAATCTATTGTTTAGCTACGTACTTTCATAAGGTAGAAATTTCAGGTTTCTTATGCTGAGAAGGACTGAGGAGGGATGCTGGAAAGACCTGGATTCAAATCCTTACTTCATACTGTATGTACAGTTATGTCCTCTTTGTAATTCTGGGTCTTCACCATAATAGAAGAAGATCCTGCATTTGAATAACCTTTAATAATTTTCAAAGTGGATTTATTGAAGTCATAGAGGGGACTCATTTTTTAGGTAGGAGTAGGGCTGGATGTAACCTAAGGATCCTTTGATCTCTGGATCCTATGATTGTCAGGTCTTTTATGCAAACAATTCTGCCAAAGTAGGCAGGGTTGGTATCATTTATTCCCATTTTGTCCATGAGAACAGTAAGCTTCCTGCGAGTAAGAATCAAGCTTTATATTACTTTTTCAATTCTCTACTTCTCTGAGAGTAGGAATCAAATAAAAGTTTGACAGCTTCATCTTTTTGCCTTGCTGTTTTTCTATATTTGCTGCTCTGAAGTTAAGGGTTGATGTTTTCATTTAGAACTTTCTGTAGAAGGAAAAAGAAATACTCAGTGTTCTCAATTTAAAGTAATTTCATCTCTTTGGCTTCCTTTGGGATCCTAAAACCCCAAGAATTTTGGTTGGGAAAAGTCCTCCCAAAGCAATGAATAAGGCTACATTAGTGAATATTAAGTACCATGTAGTTGCTATTTTTAGGGGTTCTTAAAGTGTGTGTATGTGTGTGTGTGTGAATGTGTATGTATGCATGTATGTATGTATGTATGTAATGGAGCCTTTTGGTAATCTGGTGAATCTGATGGACTGCTTCTCAGAATAATGTTTTTAGATGCACAAAACAGAATACTAAGGTTTACAAAAGAAACCTATTATATTGGTATTATTTTAAATATTTTAAAAAGCCAAGTTCATGGACCTCAGAACTGTTGCCCTATTGGGCATATGTATCTAAGGCTCTTGGCTCATAAAGTAACTCTATATGTATCTTATTTTTTTCTGTACAACTTTCATTCTCAGGAATTCCGGTTAATGACGTCTAACTGAAAAGGACAAAATTTCAAGTACAGCTGAAACTTGCTAATGTATTGTATTGCCTATCCTAAAAGTTAAATTTTTACTTATAGATGACAGTTATAAAAATGACACAAGGATGATGTCTTTTCCCTCACTAAACTAAGCAATGTTTGTGCATGTTACTAGAAGCGAATCAGTTTGTTAACAATGTGTTAACAACATAAGGGAAGGAGACAAGGGGCAAAGGGGTCAAATGGAGAGATAGCAGGGGAATAAAAGGGACGTATGGGAAATTTTTTATCCAGGGAATGCAATCTCTGAGTCCTAAGTTGCCTACTGTGCAGGAAATACATCTCTGTTTGTGATTGGGATAATATTATCACTAAATATTATCATTAAATGTTTAATTTAAATTAATTAATAAACTAATTAATTAATGTTTAATTTAAGTTAATGTTGGAGAAGTAGGTTTAGCTTTCTAAGAATAGGAACTATATAATACATAAGAGGTGTTAAGCAGTTTGTAATGATTGTGATTTGAAGTCCCAGCTCATTATTCAATAATGGAAGTTTAAGGATTTTAGTAGGGAGGATCACAGAGCTTTTCAGTCTAGTGCTTGCTACTTTCAGTGCTATAGTAAATATTTACTTATAAGTGTGCATACATATGTAATCCATATGCATATCCTTTTGGTGAACTGAAAATCCCTCAAAGTAAAATTCTTAAAGAATGCTGAATACCTGAAATATAAGATGGGTAATTTTGACTATTTTCAATTAAAAAATTTCTTGTATAAATAAAATCTATGCAGCCAAAAATAGAAGGAATATAGAAAACTGGAAAAAAACTTTCATAGATAGTCTTTCAGATAGGATATGATTGGATTGGAATGTTATTGTGGTGCAGGAAATAATGAGCTAGTTGGTTTAGAAAAACATGGAAAGACGTAGACTTATGAAAGAAGATGCTCTCCACTTTCAAAAAAACAGATGACAAGTAGAAATAAACAGTATGGTCTTGCATATATGTTTGCGAATATATATGTGTATGTTAATAGTTATCTATGTGTGTGTGTGCATATTTATATGTATGTGTGTATATATATGTGTGCATATATATGTATGTGTATATATACATATATGATTGTAGCATTCTTTAGGGCAGGTGTGGATAGGGAGGGGAAAAATAAAAAAAAGTAAAAATAAAAATAAAAAAATAAAGTAAAAAGTGCACAATAGAGAGCAAAAGAAAACCTACAAGGAAGCAAAAAAAAAGCTGAGCAGTTTTCAAAACAATGTGTAATATTTATTATATAGGTTTTCTTGAAATGGAAATTTATTGTTTTATATTGAATCTTCTCTTATGTTCTGCTGTGTATATGGCAGCGTTTTTTTTCGCTTAGTTTGTATTAAGTTCAAAATAAATTTTAAAATTTAGAAAAATAGAGAATACTATATACCAATTAAAGAAATATGCTAAAAGCAAGAATCTGTATGGTTAATCCAATTCTCATCACTAATGTATCTTCAAATCCATCTACACCTTCAAAATTCTCAGTAAAATTCAGTGCTAGTGCCTCTCATAGTTCAGTTTATGTACTGAACACTGCTTCTCAGCCTGCAAAAGTCTGAAAATGTGTAAGGAGTCGTTTTCTCTCTTCTCTACAGAGGAGATGCATTTATCAAGGCTGGTACCTCTGTTACTTCCCTGGCTCGTTTTCGTCCTCACCACTTCCAAACTTTATTGACTGCCGCTGAAACGGAATAGTCAAATAAATGATCCTTCAAAAAGAATTTGTTTTGGTCTTGATTTGGAAGAGAGAAAGTGGTAAAGGAATCAGCTGTAGGTTATATGACATTTATTTGGAATCTTTTAAAAAGTAGATGACATAAAATAGGGATACTTTGGAAATAAGCTTTTAAAAACGATTGAGGAGTTGAGGTAAACATAAATATCCAAGTATTTCAAAAAGAATGTATTTTCTCTGATTGTGCTCATACATTTCGCACTCCTCTCATTGGTTTATATAGGTAAGGCCACTCCATGAATACTGTTGAGTCAAATGCTTCTTCTTCCATGAAGTCTTGCCTTAACTCTCCCCATCCAACCCAACTAGAAATTGTTCTCTGAATTCTCATGGAACTTAGTCCCTTTCACATGCACTTACCACATTCTATTGTTGTATGTTTTCTTCATCCCTCTTTACTAGATTGTGATCTTTTTGAGGACAGAGACAGTATTTTATTCATCTTGGTATCCTATTCAATACCTAGTCCACAGTGTTTTGGACTTAGGTGCTTAATAAATGTTGGTTGAGTTGTATTAAATATCTTTGTGTGAGTATGTGTGCGTTTTGAGATGAATGGTTTTGACAGCCTTAAGTCTGATCATTTCCTTCTGTTCTCTTGCTACTTATACAGGAACAGACTATTACCAATTAGAAGGAACTTTGGAAATGCTTAAGAGAGAAACTTTGATTGTCTAACTTTGATTTTTTAATTTTCTATGGCCCCACTGCCAATAAACAATTATGAATTCAAAGGTTTTTTTTGTTTTGATAGGAAAGAACTGTTTATGACACATGGACTTAGAAGATGCTAAATTCTACATTATAAAAATCATCTCTTTGCAGCTTCTTTGGAATATATTTTTCCCCATAATATAATCAAGTTATTAAATGGTATGAGAACAATAACATTTAGCTTTAGAAGAGATGTTTGGTTTGAACCTTTCTTTTCACATACCATTTAATAATTGTGATTTACCCAATTAATCTTATTCGTTTTTTTCATATTAGGATTTACTTTTGAGGAATCTTGTTACTTGTGTGTTATTTGCAGCATTTTGTTCTCTCAACCCAAGATGTGTGCTTATTTTTGTGCTAAGTTGTCCTATACATAGTCTAGCTAGTTGGTACCCAGAAGTGTCAAATAATAAACTCAATAGAGTCTTGTCATTATTGTAACTCCCTTGGTATAAACACTTTGAGGAGCCAGGTCAGTATGTAAGGGTAACAACAAATGTGAAGGCATTTGCGGATTTTAGCCCTCTGCATACCAGAGCACAATGAGGCATGTTGAGTTTTTCAGTCAACACTTAAACATCTTTGGCATTAAGTCCAAACTTTCAACTTTTGTGTGAGGTTTCTGTGTTTCTTCCCTTCCCTTCTCCCCCAATCCTTTGTAAATGAATGAGCTATTTGTGTTTTCACTTCTAATTGAGTAATGTTAAAGAAACTATACTTTAATTTACTTTTTTTTTTAAATGAGGAAGAAGTTAACTAGTGGAAGCTTTAGGCTTAGTTAAGATGAAAATTTGACTCTTAATGACTTAACCTCTATTCATTGCTCCTGTGGGATGAACTAATGCATATCAAACCCAAAGAATGTTGTAAAGCATGAATGACTGCCAAAAATCTAAATATCAATTTACCAAGATCTCAAGATCATTTTGACTTCAGTCTGGTTCACTGAACACTTCTAGCACCTATTCTGATAGAAGAGATAGTGAAATAGTAGATAAGATTCTTTTAATGGGACACAAAAAGAAAGCACATGCAAAAAGTACCAAGTGAATAGCTTATATAATGCCACAGAGTACCTGATTTACATATCCTCACAGTCATTCCAGAAACATCATATACATATATTTATACTGACCCCAAAATTTTAGTGTAGTTTTAAGCTTGAAAAACTTCAGAAATATAAGTGCTACAAAGTTACAAAAAATATCATTTGAAATTTCAAATATTTGAATTTCTTTTATATTTGTTTAGTTTTATGAATTTTTAATAATAAATTTTAATTCAAATAAAACATGTACAACAATTTCTGGATGACTCTTGCTCAGACTATCAGATTAGTAGAGTGCTTGACTCTCCTTAATTGACCACCTTTGTGATCTGATCTCTTTCTATTAGACTTTTTCTCATGGGGTCATGTCAAAATTTTCATGAATGAGTCAAAATTTCATTCTTTGGATGATGTTAAGGCTAGGATTACAAGTTGAAAATTAACTAGAATTTTAGTAAGAAACATCAGTATTTTAAGATTTTAAATTTATGGTTGTTTGGTCATTTCTGACTCTTCATGAACCTATGGTCCAACTGTCTACAGGGATTCTTTTTGGAGGCAGGAGGGACAAAGGTACTGGAGTGGATTGCCGTTTCCTTCTTCAGTTTTATGCAAGCAGGTGTTAAGTGACTTGCTTGGGGTCACACAGCTAGTAAGTGTCTGAGGGTAGATTTGAACTCTAGTCTTTTGGCCTCCTGTCCTAGTGGTCTGTCCACTACACCACCTCGCTGCTCCAGAATTTTAAATATTCAAGTGTTATTTTCATAAGTTCTTAGAATTTGTGTGTCTGAAGTTCTTAAAGCTTAAAACAGCACTAAGACTTTTTGGGACACGTATATACCCATATAAATACATATGAGCATTGCATATGTGAGGTATATATATAACAATGCTATAGTGATACTGGAGTAATTTCAAGTTACTACTATGGAAAACGTGGGATGCTGAAGGAAAGACAGAAATGATAGGGCATCTGTTTGAAGGAATGACATACGTGATGTCTGAGGAGTGGTCATAAGAAAGTCACATATGCTAAACAGGCTAGCTTGGTTAAAGTGAAGGGCATGGAGTGGTAGAAATAGGTTATGTAGATAGTTAGAAGATGCAGTGTGACTTGACTCCACTTTATGAAGCATAGGACTAAAGCTGGCAGCCTCTGTAGCCTTGTGTGTAAGGGAGTAACACTCTTAAATGATTCTTTAAATACTCTAATTTTAAATGTATGTAATTTATTTATGATGGTTTGGATAGGAAAGAATCTGAAGGTAGTCCATTTAAATGTTGACTTTCTCCAGCCTCCTCCCTGCCATTTTAGGTTCTGAACAGTATTGTAGCTCTTGGAATAGAAAGAATTCTAAGAAATGTTGCATAGGAAAAATTGGTAGAGTTGGTAATGCATTCAATAACAGAGGGTAAAGGGAAAGATGTTTATAATTCCAAGATTAAAAGCTGTTGGCAGTAATGGGAAAGTTGAGGAAATTTAGAAGTTTCTTGATTTTATTTGTTAAAATCAATGTCTTGTCTGTGTTCATTCTTCATTTTCAAAGAAGACCATGCCATCAGAGAAATGATGACATGACTTGCACTTGACTTTGTTTTGAGTGAGGGAGGGCTGTGCAAGGTCACCAGCCTCACTTTCCCCTCCTGAATCATCTGGATCCAGTGACTATATATTCATCAGGGTGACTGGAGATGGCCTAGGATGTAATGGGAGACCTTGGCCTATTCAGGTACTCACTTAGAGTGAGGTAATTCCCATTCAGTGAATAGGCCTCTTTAAGAAGTAATCAGGGAATGGCCCCTTTAATGAGCAAAAGAAAAAAAAATAAGTAAATCAAGCTGGGAGGAAAAGAGCAACAGTTACTACGATAATCACTCTGAAGCCAGGAGGGTCCTGAAAAGAGACTGTAAGTACAGTTTGGCCAGGGACCTAATGTTGTGCCATATATGGGCGTCAAAATACACACGAACATTGTTAGCATCAATGTCTTGTAAGTGTTCTAAGTGATGAGACTTAAAAAGGAAGACAAATCAGGGTCTTCATAACCACAATCTAAATATAATTTTTTTTGACTGATTATTTCTTTAAAATTTGCAATTGGTCTTTTATTACATTTTTACAGATTTTTAAAATACCAAACCTTCTGTTGAAGTCAGAAATTATAAATTTGAAAAGAAAAAAAATCAAAATGTGGTGTATTCAAGTGGAAAATGATTTTCAAGGCAACATAGTGGGCTTGCTTTGAGAGTTTCTTTAAAAAAATATTTACAGCATGCCCTACTATAGGCATGTTGTCTTCCACTTTTTCCTATATATGAGATTCCATCTATATATATGTATGTATACATACACACATATATACACACATATATACATGTATATTCACACATATGTACTTTGATTTCACTAATTATTAAACTCTACCTAAAGTAATTACTTTTTCTGGGTAAGAGCATTTCTTGATTGAATCAGTCAACTGTAGCATTCTGAATCAGAATGTCTGAACATTGTCTCTGTACCTTTGAATCAATCAAAGCCATCGTATGAGAGATTTGATCATGCCCTCAGGAACTTGTATAAAAGGAACATATTATCTCAACCATATAGAGATACTACGGGTCTGAAGTACAGTATTTCGCTGGCATAATCATGGCTACCATATAATTGTCACACCCTGTTTTTTCAGTCCAAAAATTGGTTTATAACCTTTCATAGCATAATTGTGGCATAGTATAATTCTGTTCATCATGCTGCTTAAAAGGTAAACAGAGTATTAATGTATTCACTAGGGGTGTATGGATATATATTTATCTCCCAAACATTGCAAACTCCGAGCTGAGAATTCTCAGCCCATGAATTTCTGAAAGCTGACTTGCACTCAACCCAGTGAAGAGTCATAGATGCACGGAGAGGTGGGGGCAGGTGAAGCTACCATATTTTAACATATATTCATGAGTATTCCATGCATCCTAATCTTTGTTTTCTATAGTTTTATTTATTTATTTTTAGATTTTGACATTCATTTTCACAAAATTCTGAGTTCCCATTTTTCCCCCATCTTTCCCCTCCCCCTACCCCATAAGACCTTGCATTCTGATTACCCCTTCCCTCAATGTGCCCTCCCTTCTATCACATCCCACCCTTGCCTTATCCCCATCTTCTCTCTTTTCTTGAAGGGCAAGATAGATTTCTATACCCCATTACCTGTATTTCTTATTTCCCAGTTATATGCAATAACAATTCTCAACATTTATTTCTAATACTTTGAATTCCAACTTCTCTCCCTTCCTCCCTCCCCACCCATCCCCACTGAGAAGGCTAGCAATTCAATACAGACTATATATATGTTGTTTTGCAAAAGACTTCCATAATAGCCATATTGTGTAAGACTAACTATATTTCCCTCCATCCTACTCTGTCCCCCATTTATTCTATTCTCTCATTTGACCTTGTTCCTTCCCCAAAAGTGTTTACTTCTATTTACTCCCTTCTCCCATTTGCCCTCCCTTCTATCATCCCCCTCACCCCACTTGTCTCCTTCTCCCCTACTTTCCTGTAGTGTAAGATAGATTTCCTTACCAAATTGAGTGAGCATGTTATTCCCTCCTTAAGCCCTATATGAAAAGAGTAAGCTTCACTTTTCCCCTCTCACCTCCTCCCTTTTCTCCTCCATTGAAAAAGATTTTTCTTATCTCTTTTATGAGTGATAGTTTGCCCCATTCCATTTCTCCCTTCTCCTCCCAATATTCTCCTCTCTCACCCCTTAATTTTATTTTTTATAGATATCATTCCTTGTGATTCAACTCAACCTGCGCTTTCTGTCTATATGTGTATGTGTGTGTGTGTATGTGTGTGTGTGTGTGTGTGTGTGTGTGTGTGTGTGTGTGTGTGTGTGTGTGTGTGTAATCCCTCTACCTACCCAAATACTAAGAAAATTCAAGAGTTACAAATATTATCTTTCCTTGTAGGAATGTAAAAAGTTCAGCTTTAGAAAGTCCTTTATGATTTCTCCTTCCTTTTCACATTTTCATGCTTCTCTTGATTCTTATGTTTGAAAGTCAAACAGTTCTGGTCTTTTAGTCAAGAATGCTGAAAGTCCTCTGTTTCATTGAATGACCATTTTTTCCCTTGAAATATTATACTCAGTTTTCCTGGGGAGGTGATCCTTGGTTTTAATCTCAGTTCCTTTAACTTCTGGAATATCCTATTCCAAACCCTTTGATCCCTTAATGTAGAAGCTGCCAGATCCTGTGTTATTCTGATTGTTTTCCACAATACTCAAATTGTTTTTTTCTAGCTGCCTACAATATTTTTTCCTTGACCTGGGAACTATGAAATTTGGCCACAATATTCCTAGGAGTTTCTCTTTTCGAGTCTCTTTCATAATGGATTTTTTCAATATTTATTTTGCCCTCTGGTTCTAGAATATCAGGGCAGTTTTCCTTGATAATTTCATGAAAGATAATGTCTAGGCTCTTTTTTTGATCATGGCTTTCAGGTAGTCCCATAATTTTTAAATTGTCTTTCCTGGATCTATTTTCCAGGTGAGTTGTTTTTCCAATGAAATATTTCATATTATCGTCTATTTTTTCATTCCTTTGGGTTTTTTTTTTTTTTTTGCAACTTTTTGGTTTATCATATAGTCATTAGCTTCCCTGAATTCCACTCTCATTTTTAAAGAACTATTTTCTTCAGTGACCTTTTGAACCTCCTTTTCCATTAGGCTAATTCTGTTTTCTAAAGCCTCCTTTTCCTCGTTGGCTTTTTGGACCTCTTTTTCCAATTGAGTTAGCCTATTTTTCAAGGTGTTATTTTCCTCAGCATTTTTTTGGCTCTCCTTTAGCAAGCTGCTGACTTGCTTTTCAAGCTCTTCCATGGTCTTGGCCCATTGTATATTCATTTTGGAGGTACTGGATGCAGAAGTCTTGACTTTCTCTGACTGTATGCTTTGTTCTTCCTCATTCAAAAGGATGGAAGGAAATACCTGTTCACCAAGAAAGTAACCTTCTGTGGTCTTATATTTTTTTTCCTTTTTTTGGGCATTTTTCCAGCCCGTTACTTGACTTTTGAATCCTTTGTCAAGAAGGGTCCTAGTGCTTCTGCTCACCTCAGGACCATGCTCAGGGCTGAGATTCAGATCAGCTACTCAATTCCTCCGGAGGCTTTATGCTCAGTGCTCCAACAATGAAACAATGGATGCTGGCTGCTGCTTGCCTGCCCTGGCTAGAAGCCTCTGCTGCCTAACCTCTGCAGCCTCCTTGGGCCAGGGCCAGAGGTGGACCCTGCTCCCTTCTCACTCAGGTTGAAAAAGCCCTCTCGCTGACCTTTGATGCCTGTTGGTCGAGGGATCTGTGAACTGCAGCTGCTGCTGCTGAGGATTCCGCCCCCAAGGTCTGCTCCAGCTCTGGTCCTGCTCCTCCCTGCGCTGCGCATCAATGCTAGGCTGGGCTCTGCTCCACATCCAGTGTGATGGATCTTTCCCATCAGCCTTCCAGGTCACCCTGGGCTGGAAATCTCCTCCACTCCATCTTTCTGTGGCTTCTGCTGCTCTAGAATTTGTTGAGTCTTTCTTTACAGGTATTTTATGTGCTGTGGGGGAAGAGCTAAAGTATGTACATCTTTCTACTCTGCCATCTTGGCTCCACCCCCCGCCCCCTATGCATCCTAACCTTGCACCAAAAAGAGATTAGTAATAAATTATTTTTAAGTAATACTGGCACAAATTTTTTTTTTTAAAAGCTTCACATAATGGTCACACCCCGCTTTTTCATAAGTATTGTCTTAAAATCTGCAATAATTATGCAGTGAAATACATAGAATGAAAAACATAAGGAGAGGGGGTAATATAGATTAGAACTGGAAAGAACCAGCAGTCAAGAGTCAGCCAGTGAAATGAGAAAGAAGACAGGACTGAGCTGTGGCAGAGAAGGGAAATATCAGAGGCATCTCAGAATAGAAAATTTGGATTGATATTACTGTTGTACCCACCTACTCAAAGAGAATAGTCTTGAGGAATACATTTGCTCTTTCTCCAATTTCTCCTTCTCCTGCCTGCCTATTCACAGACACTATATAATATTACCTCCTTTTTTTGACCTAAACATTTCCAGTATTTTGCCTCAACCACAAACAAGCCAGTTAAGTAACTCTCTCTCTCTCTCTCTCTCTCTTTCTAGTTCTTCTCTTTCATAGAACAGGCAAGAAGTAAAAACTAAAATGGACTGTGGTAAAGAGTACACGATCATACCTGTCATCTATCTTATCTGTCAATCACCTTTTGAGTTTCTTTTGGCTTTATGTTCTGATTTCTTCATCTTTTCATTTTAAAGATAGTTGCTATTCTTAGATGATGGGTAGAAATTTCTAGAACTTATTGGTATTCCTGCCTGATATAAAAAATATTGAATATTTTGACTTATTAGGCTTAAATAAGTCCATTTATAACATAAATATATATCTATATATCTTAATATTTATCTATCTATCTGTCTATCTATCCATCTATCCATCTATCTATCTATCTATCTATCTATCTATCTATCTATCTATCTATCTATCTATCTATCTACCTACCTACCTACCTACCTACCTACCTACCTATCCAAACCTTTAACTAGAAATAGGGTGAGTGAATAATTGTTCAGTTCTTACCTTTGTATTATATTAGCCTCCCGGAGAGTGTAACAATAAGAAAAAAATTGTCTTGTATAGTTGTTTGCTTATGACTTTTTGATTTATTATTTATGGATGCCTTTTTCCACCAGTGAATGCTTTGCAATAGTAGGAAGCCTAAACTTTCCAAATTATTTTTGTTATCTCAGAATTGAGTCATGATTGTTGGTATCACTTCTCAAGGCCAGAGAGAGGGCTTTGGGTAATTTTCCAACTGTGTCTAGTAATTTAGTAGTCTCATAGTGAAATAAATAGCATTAGAGCTTGACTTGCTTCTGACCTTTGGGAATGAGAAATGGAGTATATTTGATGTACTTATGATAGTTAAGAAATTAGTAGTGCAAGCATTTGTAGGAACATGGGATCATGGATTGAGAGCTGGAAGAGAACTTGCTCAAGTTTAATCATGTGGTTTAAGTTTCATATTAGAAGAAATGCTGCTTTCTATGTAAAGAAGATATATGCTGAAATTATTGTCATGTTTCACTTTTAAATGGATAATAATTTCCTTGACATGAGTACTTCCTTCCCAATGTAGCTCACAGCCTTTTTTGTTTCTTTTTTTGTTGTTGTAGCAATCAGGACTAAGTGACTTGCGTAGCTCCTAAGAATTTGAGACCAGAATTGAATTCAGGTCTTTCTGACTAAGGGGCAATGCTCTGTACTCTGTGCTACCTGTGTGCCCTTTCACAGCCTTTTAGTAGGTGACTTAATGGTGGACCACAACAATTCATTAAACTATGTGATGATTTTCTTTGAACTTAGATAGGGTGGTGTTCAGACCGTATACCACATCTTCAAATCCTTACAGCTTGGTAAGACTTGTCAAAGTTTGTGTTCTGATGGCATAGCCTTTAACAACCCAATGTTGCCTTCACCCTTAGGTAAGACTACTGCAATAGAAGATGCATGAGTGAATTGTTACTCCCACTTTTGGAGGAAGTACCAATGATGAGATCAGAGATTCATGAAAATATGGAAGTAAGGACATTTAGTCACTCAACATTACTAGTGAGAAAGAGTAGAGAAGAGGAAAAAGTGGCCATAGTCAGAAGTTTTGAGGGCATTGCCTTATTTTGGGAATTCTGGGTCCCAGATGGAAGCCATATCCTCTCTTTCTCTCTATCCTTTTCATCCTCATCATGTTATTCATTACTAAGTAACCAATCAAAGAATCATTCTTCCATTGTTTGGAAATTTCTCTGACAGTGGCATCTGTAATTTATCTTAAGATTGCTGAACAGGAAGGACTACCTTCTTGAGTTGAAACAGTGGAGGGGTGGGGATAAGAAGGGCTAAGAGTTAATTATTGTGTGTTCTTCCTGCTGACTGTAGCCAGCCCACAATAGTAGAAAAATATGATTGTTGGTAACTAACCATAATCACCAATATTTGACCTGATGTTGATTGACTCATAGCTCAGCCAACCAGTAATGGTGGGAGAAGGGAATGAGCTCTCTGTGCTTACATTTTAAGTGCCCTCCAACTATCCCTAATACCTCCTTAAGAAAATATTCCTTTATGGCACATAGCCTATGTAGGCATTAATCACTATATGTAAATGTCACCTTTATTATGATTAGGTACTTGTTATCTTTGATTTGGAAAAATCCCTGTGAAACACCAAGTGTGTGACCTTGGGCAAGTAACTTAGTCTCCCTGATACGCAGTTTCCTCATCTTTGTTCAAAAAAAAAAAAAGAAAGAAAAAATCTGAGTTGAACCAGATGTCATTGGTATGTTAGAGCCACTGTCATTTCTATCTTTATGGTTCTTTCTTTGTATACTGCCCACTAGGCCCTTGCCTAAGGGCTCTTCTGGACCCTCCTGGCTTCAGAGTGATTATCAATACTAACTGCTGCTGTTTCCCACCCAGTCTGATGTCTTTCTTTTTCTTGACCTCATTAAAGGGGCCGTGCCCTGGCTACTTCTTAAACAGGCCTATTCAATGAATGGGAGTTGCCTCACCCTAAGTGAGTACCGAATAGGCCTTGATCTAAAGAGCCCAAGGTCTCCCAGTGCATCCTGGGTCATTTCCAGTCATCCTGATGAATGTCTGGTCACTGGATCCAGATGGCTCTGGAGGAGAAGTGAGACTGGTGACCTGCACAGCCCTCCCTCACTCAAAACAAAGTCAAGTGCAAGTCATGTCATCATTTCTCTGTGGCATGATCTTCTTCGGCAACGAAGGACAAACACAACAACAGCACACAACTTCCTCAGACTGGTTCTTCGGGCAAAAAGAATTAAGAGGAGGTTAATATAATTAAATTCACATATGTAGAATGTAGGCCAAGGCCTGTTTTTAGGTTAGTTGTCATAATCCTTATCTAAAACTACTTTAACTATAAATTTCAGAATACTGAAATTCTACTTTGGGGTTGTTGTCTAAAATGGATATAGAGTAAGTGCTTCTTAGTTATTAATTTCAAGTTATGCAGTAGCAAATCTACTTAAATACTCAAAGGAATCGTGTTTTCTTTGGTGTGAGTACCTCTTCCACCATCTGAGACTGTACCTGAAAAATTTGTTACCCTTTGGCCAAACTGGTGATGGGCCTTTCCTTACCATTGTGAGGAGGGTCCTTAGATCAGGAGTGTTTATAGTCATTGGTCTATATCCTAATGGGAGAGAGGAGTAAGGCTTTACCAGTTAGGGTTAACCTAGAACCCCTGCTAGAACTTGTATTTTACTGTCATAGGTCACCTTTGGAATACAATGATGCATTAAAGTATGACTGCAGAGGAATGAAAACTAGCTTGCAGAAGAAGCCAGACTACAAGGGTTATAACTGATAACAATGATGATAATAGCTAATGTTTATATAGCACCTACTATGTTCCTTCCAAGCTCTATGATAAATGCAAATATTATCTGACTTGATCATCACAACTTTGGTAGGTAAGCACTATTATCTTACATTTTATAGAAGAGAAAATTGTGACAGATAGAGGCGAAATGACTTATCTAGGGTCACACAGCTCATAAGGATCTGAGGACAGACTTGAATTCAGGGCTTCATGATTCCACATCAGCCTCTTTATCTAATGTTCTACCTTGCTACTTCTAATAAGGCAATGAGAAAACTGAAAACAAGACCTGTTTTTTTTTTTTTTCTTATATCTATTATGGGCTTCCACTGAGCCTTTTTGAAGACTGACAGATTGATCATTTCCCTTACAGTTTTGACTTTTTTCCTAATAACTACCAGGAAATAATCATAAGATGATAGAATTAGTGGTGAAATATTATCTTATTTTCACAATAAGCCTGGTAGATAAGCTGCTATTATTATCCCCATATTAAGAAAGAGGGGCACAGAGAGATTGAATGACTTACATAGTCACACAGCTAAGTGTCTGAAGCCTGATTTGAACCCAGGACTTTTTGACTTCAAGCCCAACAATATCCACTGAGCCATCTAGCTGCTTCCCAGGCTAGGGAAGTCTGATATTTCTGAAGAGTATTTGTGACTCAGTGTTGTTAATTCGACATATTTGCTCTCTTTTAAATGATGTCATGTTATTTTTAGTATAGGAGAGACAGTGAAAATTAATATCAAATTATTTATAGCAAGACGATAACTCTTCAGTGAAAACATTTGGAATGGAGATAATATTTCTAGGGCCAAGATATTGGAATTCTAAAGAGTATATTTCTCTTGGGAATTTATAGTTAAATATGGAAATCTTGAAATGTCTGTATGCATCCATACCAATGATCGGGAATGGCATGGCTTCTAAATTATGTAATGTAGATATATCACAGTGTGAAAAAAGTTTGTTGTTCTGCACAAGTCAGGTGGCATTACATTTTGTGGCATATGGAGTTTTAAAACCTATGAGTCATAGTAGCTTCACATCCTTGGAAAGATGTCAAATGGTATAAAACTTTATTTTCAGGGATGGAAGAGTGGGTGGAGAGGAGAGAAGGATTTCATTCTTTTAGTTGCTATATTTTGCAATAATACATCTTAACTTTTGTGGGTGGGTAAGTAGTGTTTGATAGCAAAAAAGTAAGGTGGATATATTTCTTCTGGATGTTTATGAAGTATTTTTTCCCATTCATTATTTTCATATTTCCTTGTCCCCTCTCTCTGTTTTTCTCTTCCTTCACCACCCAACCTTGTAGCACAGAGATCAAAAGTAGTGATAATTTTTTTTTTTAAATTTGAAGTGCAGTGCTAGATTGAGTTTGAAATTCCATGAATAATTTATTAAGTGATGCAGGACTGTAGGTTTATTCGGGTCTACAAGCATTTACTGAGTACCTGCTACGTGTCAGGCACTGGGATAGGCCTACAAATCCAAAGAATGAAGCAATGTCTACTTATATGGAGTTTATGGGGGAAGCAGGAAGTACATAGATAAGTAAATAAATATATGTACATATATAAAAATAACATATAAGTAAAAAATAGCAATATTAAACTAATGTAACAAATATTATAAATTAGAAGTAAATAAATTAGTAAATAATTTAAAGTAAGTTTAAAGTTATGAGTTAAATATTAATATGTAATAAAATAGAAAAATAATAAAACAAAATATAAATAGAACAAATGCAAAAAGCAGTTAATGAAAGGTAGTTTGGGAAAGCACTAGCATGTGGTGAGTTTGGGTGGAACTGGAGAGGAATCAGCAAAGGCTCTCGATGTGGACAGAGGGAATCTAGTCTAACCCCTGCATTTTACAGTCATCAGCTTCTTCTATTTCTTATGGTTGTTGTAGAAAGAGGTGGTCAATTTTCTAAAAATTAGAAAGGATTTCATCATAGTTTCCACCAAAATAGATAACAAAATCCTTAGTTCCTTTGAACTCCTAGGATCTTTTTTTTTTAAGGTCATCTCTGGATGCAAAACATAATTTATATGTGAAACTAACAGTGCCATTTTAGGCATCTATTTTGAATTGTTTTCTCACCAAAATATTGCTTGTAATGTTTCAAGAAAGCGTGCTTTCACTTTGTCTTTCTTTGAACGAGGCATTCATTTAAATTCCATTCAATAGACATTAATTGCCTACTATAGGCAAGGTTTTATGGGGACTAAAGATACAAAAAATGAAAAGTGGCTCTGTTGTTAAGGAGAGTAAAATTGTTTTTTGGGGATAGGGTAGGGGTGGATAAAATGTAAATAATGTTTTGTATGATATTTTTTGAACCTCTCTTTTCTCATTTAAAAAATAAATAGGTTAGAGTCACTTCTTGATCCCTAAAGACACTTTCAGCTCTGCTGATTTAGATAAATGCAAAAGAGGGCTGCAGAGAAAGTGCAATGAGAAGCTTTCACCTGGAGGGCAGTGAAATTCTCTGGGTGGGTGTGACTTAGATCTAAGATCTGATCTCTGCTTGCCTCCCTCCTCTCCCTTTCCTGGTGGAGTAGTGGCGTCCAAGCTGGGGGATTGGCTGGCTAGGATTAGGGCAATATTCGTTCTCTTATTTGTGTATGTATGTGGTTGGGTTGAGATTGGGTAATGGCGAAGTTGTGAACAACTCTAAGACTAGTAGTTGTAGAGAAGGTGTTGATTTGCATTAGTAGGAAAAGTTCCTTATTGGGAATTTCCTTCGTCAAAAACAATCACAGGTCTGGTCTTATCCTAAACTGTGAACAATAAACTATAAAGGCAGTAATAAAGGAGTGCCCTGGACTCTGGTTAGGAGAACAGTTCAGATTCCAGCTATTTTAGTGACTAGCTGGGACACCATGAGGCTCTATACATATATCAGTTTCCTTCCCTCTAGAGTGAAGAGATTGGACTAAATGCCCTTGTAATTCGGACATTTAAAGATTGGGAGGAAGCAACAATTCAGTCAGCCAAGCCCTTCTAATTTCATTCTAGCTCTCAGGAAAAAAACTCCCTGATTGGGTGACTATAATCAGGACTGGACTCTGGATTGGCTTTTCTGGGTTTGGACCTTGAAGGCGGGTCCATGGGGAAGTCAGAGATCAGCCAGTGGGTCATTCAAGGCAACTAATACCAGGGTGAGTGGATTTCTGACTAGGGGAGTGGAGGGGTCTTCTGAGAGCTAGGATTGGAAAAGTTTTTTAAAAGTCATTCAGGTGAAGGAAGGGAGTGGGGAGAACTGGTATGGCTTCCACTGAGCCCTTTTGAAGACTGACAGATTGATCATTTCTCTTATAGTTTTGACTTTTTTTCCTAATAAGTACAAAGGAATAATCATAAGATGATAGAATTAGAGATGTGAAATATTATCTCATTTTATTTTCACAACAACCCTGGTAAATAAGGTACCATTATTATCCCCATTTTAAGGAAGAAGGACACAGAGAGGTTGAATGACTTATACAGTCACATAGCTAAGTGTCTGAAGCCTAATTTGAACCCAGGACTTTTTGACTCCAAATCTAACCTTATTCATTGAGCCATCTAGCTGCTTCCCTGGCTGGGGAAGTCTGGGGTGCAGCTCTGTGGTTCTGTAATATGATTCAAGAACTTGAAGGAGGCTTTTTAGAAATTCACCTAGGGATTGCTATAGAGCAAATAGCTCTAGATTCTAAGAATGAGACGGATTGTGTAGTGGTTAGAGCCCTGGACTTGGGAGTCAAGAAGACCTGGATTTGAAACCTGCCTCAGATAGGGCAAGTTACTTCCATTCTCTGAGACTCAGTTTGTTGATCTGTAAAATAATAATTACAGTAACATCCAGGTTTGTCATGAGGATAAAATGAGAGAATATATGTAAAAATGCAAACCATTAAATTCTATATAAATTTAGTGATGCTCCTGCTGATACTGAGGATGCTTTATTTTTGATGTAGCCATAGAACCCAGATGGTGAGTTGGACCCATAGACTTCTGGTGTGGTGCACTTACTCTCTAAAAGTGTGGAGATCTAGGCTCTAGTCTTATTTGTTTGAATAACAAATGACAACTCACTTCTCTGGGCCTCAGTTTTCCCCTTTGTAAAATGAAGGGACTTTGTCAAATGATTTCTAAGTCTTGAGAGATTCCTTGGGCTACATTAACACCTTGTTCCAAATGGATAAGTTTTCTGGTTTCAGATAATCTCCAAATAGAAAGCGAATAAAATGGCATTTTTTTTTTTTTGGAATGAGTTTTTAGGTCCTTTGAGAAATTCGGGGGTGCTTGGCTTAGACTGGCACTGATTGACTATGCAAGGGTGGGGTAGCCTGGCTTGGAGCCAATCTGGATGTTTCTGCAATGACACACTAACATCTTATTTGTTTGCCCAGCTCCCCAGCCTGGTCTTTAGCCAGAAGTAATTTCCTATCCTTAGTCCAGATGCTGTGTGACTGGGGAAGGAAAACATACATAATATGAAAGGCACTCTGGTAAATTTCATTTTGCATTTGTCCTTGCTAAGGGGGAAAGAAGGGAAGGTTTAGAGAAATTCTCGTGCGTACAACTGGTCTCCTCAAATCTCTTCTATCTGGATAATTAGGCAATTAGCCTGGGAGTTTGTAGTTTTCTTGTTCTGCTTGGCAAAGGTAGGAATAGGTTGATAGCCAGCAAAAGCATCTGTTTTGTCTATACTTTCTGGGTCTACAGAAAGAGGTTATCTACCTTTGGTAATTTATATTTTATTTAATTTAGAAATCTTTCCACATCTAGGAACCAGAGATGTTGGATAACTTGTTGCCTTGATCAGAAAGTAACTTTATTTTCATTTATTTACATGTCTTGTAATGACTGTTTAGCAACATCCTTCACTCTCATCTGGTCAAATGCAGAGCATTTGCTAGTGGCCACATATATCTAATCTGGATGACTGCTTGTTCGATGTGTTGTAAGAGGGATTCTTTTGGGGGTATAGGTTGCTGCTGATTTTTTTTTTCTATATCTGTGATTCTGCCAGGTGAACCAAGGAATGATGATAACTATTCAGTCTGCTAAGTTCTTGGTTACACCTGTTAGATGCAATTGTTAGTCTCTTTGGAATACTGGATGTCTTACCTTCTGAGACTGGCATATGAGCTTCATAAGAATGATTTTGCATAGAGGGCTACAAAACTATTCCTGTTCCTTTTGGACAGCTTTGGCCTCCAACCCTCTTTCTATAGGGACTGTGCATACTTGGGCACATGCCAGTTCTGTTATCTATCTCTTAGAACTCTACCATAGGGGAGCTTTTGTCCCAAAGAAAGATATTTTGTGCTCCCCACTTATTCCCTGAATCCATGAGTTGTCTTTGGACATTGGTTTTATGTTTCACAGTTAGCTATATTGTCATTCCTTTGAGATTTATTGATAGAAACTATGAGTGACATCAGAGTAATAACCATAAGATAAACTGCCTTACAGGGAAAGGGTTGGTGTTGGAGAGGATTATATTTTAACTCAGTGAAAACAATAAAATTCACATAGTTTTTAAAGACATTTTTGTTTAGTTTTGAGTTCCAAATTCTTTCCTCCCTTTCCTCCTCCTCCCTTGAAGTGGTTAGCAATCAGATATAGGTTATCCTTGTGCAATTATGTCATACATTTTCTTATTAGTCATTTTGCATACGAAGACTCAAATAAAAGAAAAAAGAGAGAAAATGAAAAACAGCATGCTTCAGTCTGTATTCATTCAGTATCACTTCTTTCTCTGAAAGTGGATAGTATGTTTTATCATTAGTCCTTTGAGATTGTCTTGGATCGCATTGCTGACAATAGCTAAGTCATTCACAATTCTTCACTGAAGAACATTTACTGTTACTGTGTTACTGTGTACAATGTTTTCCCAGTTCTGCTCACTTCACTTTGCATCAGTTCATGTCTTTCCAAGTTTTTTTGAAATCATCCTGCTTGTCATTTCTTATAGCACAATAATATTCCATTACAATCATATACCACAGCTTGTTTAGCCATTCCCCAATTAGCCACCACAAAAAGAGCTGCTGTGAATATTTTTGTACAAATGGGTTCCTTTCCCGTTTTTTTTTTTTTTTTGGATGTTTTAAAGATACAGACCTAGCGGTGGTATTGCTAGATCAAAAGGTATGCATGGTTTTATAGCCCTTTGGGCATAGTTCTAAACTGATCTCCAGAAATTCATATAGCTTTAATCTCTTCTCCACACCTTTGTCATAATATTATAATTCCAAATTTTCTGAACTCTTCTTATTCTCTCAAAGATTTTTTTCTTATCAGCTTAAGGAACTCTAAGTTAACAGACATGGGCTGCATCAGGCTCCTAAAACATTTGGGCAGAAAGATAGGATAGATGTTTGCACAACATTATTCAGCTTTGATAATGAAGATTGTTCTAAATGACATATCAAAATGGGTTGTGTAGGAACACATCTGGCTCCAAGCAAGTCAACATTACCATTCTCTCCTCCCCACAATGATCTGTTTCAGGAGGCAGTGAGTTGTGCCACTGTGACCTCAGGAAGCAAAGGAGCAGCCCAGTTACCAGCTGCAGTGTGGTGGAATTTGCTGTTTGGAAAACAGTGAACTCTATTTTAGCAAATGATTTACTGCTTACATTCCTGGCTTTGCCTTTCAAGGATAGATACTCATTAAATCACTGCTATATGTACCTTTGTACTGGAGGGTGTTATAAATGCATATGATTAGCAAAGAATGTGAAAGGTTATGCAGTCCAAACTTGAAAGTGCTGATCTCAAAATAAGGAACACATCTTTTCTGCTTCCAGTGGATTGCCTTATAATAAAATAAGGAAAATGAAAAGGTGGTGAGCTAAAAACCTTTAAAAAGTGCCCAAGAAAGGATTCAAGAAACCTCTGTTAATTTCCCTCCATACACTAGGTGATACAGGTGTTTTTTGGTCTTTTACCATAGGTCTTGAGGAATCATTTTTGTTCGTCATCCAGTTCTACATTCTATTTGATCAGCTTTGCTTGTGATAAACCTTGGCATTGCCTCTTCCTGTCTTATATCTCAATATCTCCAGTAGTTGTTCTTGCATTATCCTTCCTGGAGTAAACAATGGTACATTTTAGGGAGTGGGACTTAAAATGGCTCAAGTAGTTAAGCAATGGATTGAAAATATGAGCTGTGAATTCTAGTTCCTGAACTGTGGATTTTTGGGGAATTTTAGTGGTGTTCGTAGCAGACTTTCAATTGCCTTTTAGAAAGGAATAAAGAAAACTAATAGACTATAATGAGAGCTGAGGCACTTTAAAGTTTGCAAAACACTTTACATAGCATTATTCCCTTTGATCCTGACAATACCCAGTAAATGCTGCTATACAATGATTCCCATTTTTCAGATGAGGAAATTGGAGAAGAGAGAGGTTAAGTGCCTAAACCATAGCTATTAAGTATCTGAAATAGGATGTGAACACAGTTCTTTTTGACTCCCAAATCTAGCACCTGATACTGTGTAAGGTGAAAATAAACAATAGAAGGTATTTAATAGTCTATCCTAGCCCCTTAATGTCCCACATTAAAAATTGCATTGGCTCAGTAGGTTATGATAGGTTTTTTATTTCTTGAGACTTTGTAAAGTTGGAAAAGGACTTTAGAACTAATCACTATCTTTATCCTTTCTAACATCCTTCATGCATGTTGCTTTTATATGATTTGCATTTCCTACCTGACCGTACTCCTGTAGATTTCTTCATCCTGCCCACAGGAACCTTATCATCATTCAGGCATTCATCAGTTTTGTTATGCCTACCTCCTCAGTGCCCTCTGTCTCTGGGACTCCTCTGTGAGTGGAGGATGGAGTGGAGAACTCCTCTCCAAACTTGCATTTAAGGAGAATGCCTCCACCAGCCATCTCTTCATTTTCCACAAGTGCTGTGCTCTAAGACTGGACTGTTGCATCATATCTCCTTGCTGGGTACTTTCCTTCTCCATGTCCCCAACTCTTTTTTCTGTGTTGTCTTCTTTCGTTAGGTTATAAGCTCCTTGAGGACAGGGATTGTCTTTCTCTTTCTTATTTGTATCCCCAGAACTTAGCAAGGTGCCTGACATATAGTAATGCTTAATAAAAGTTTATTGATTGACTATTCAAGCAAGTCCATTTCCCTGTGAAGACTCTATTGCTTATGTGGTTGATAGAATGCTGTATTTAGAGTCAATATTGCCTGTTCAATACGTACTGCTTGTGTGACTGAACATGTCACTTCATCTCTAGAGCCATGCTTTTCTCATCTGTAAAATAGGAATTTTCTCATCTGTAAAATAGTAATGCAGGGTGTTCCAAAAATCTTAATGAAATTTTAGTTCTTAATAAGTCCTTAATAAGCTCAAAGCTACACTAAAACTTTTGGAGTCCTCTCTACCTTGTAGTACTTACCTCCCAGGCCTGTTTGTGAGAATCGCAGGAGACCCTGCACATTGCAAAGTTTAAAATGCTGTATATTTGAAAATCACCATCATCATCATCTTTACTTTCTTTATTTTCACCCCAGTCAAATTTCTGTATTCAGATGAAAACTACTTGGGCTAAGGTAGCTTAATGTTTTTGTTTTAAAAGTAGCAAAGCAATCTCGTGTACGAACCTGCTGGTGTTTACTGTGGAGTGAGATGGCAGAGGTGGTATTACACAACAAAGACTTTAACTTCTCTCTGTTCAGATTATGTTGAATGAGATTAATGGGAAAAGGTATTCTTATTAACTGGGACAGAGAATTTACACATCATTTTAGAGAAATTTGCTCACTTTTATCAACATTTTATAGTAAATGTGAGTGGGGAATGATTTTATTCTTACCTTTAATGGAGCATCTGCTTTCTGAATCATCAGAAATTCTTAATATTCGAAGTAGGAATTAATAAGTGGTTTTAGCTGGATATATTTTTTTAAGTTTTAAGTTTTCATATAATTGAGATTTGTCTTTTTTCTTTGCAGGCAAGAAGAGACTGATAGAAGAGTGAAAAATGTAAGATACCCTTCTACCTCCACCCAAATTGTGTCACCCTTGCATGTACTAGCTAATAAGCTCTGCTTCTTTTACAAAGACCCTTTGTTTTTGTTAGAAATCATTCATTTGTGAAATCCTAAGTGCATTTGCCTCTAGACATTGCTTGTGCTTTCCTGAGTCTTATTGGATAAGGAGGGTAGTTGGACTATAATATGAAGAGGGCAGTGGTGGCATTGGTATGATTAGAACCAGTACAACATTTTTTTAAGACAAATGTTTGTGTGTATATGAGTAAATGGTGTAATTTGAAAACTATTTGAAAATCTGATTATGTGAAATTTAAAAGTCATTTTATAGAATTTATGAAAGCAAAGGAAATTTTATGATAGAAAGGAAATTGAACAATTAGATTTTTTTCTCAGTATCTTTGTAGTATTAGGGCTTTTGTTTATGATCTGTGTAATTAATTATACATTGTAAAACTATAATTATATACCTCTTGATGTGATTAACAAAAATGGAAAGAGTTTCTGGAAATATTTTCCCTAGACTAAACATTTTAATAAAAATTCAAAGCTCTATAAATAGGTTAATTATTGGTTTTTACTCATGTGTCTAGATACTACTTTGCTATGCTAATTTTAAGTTTTATATTAGTATATTTTTATTATATTTATGTTAGTGTATTTATTTGGCAAGAACTCATCTCCACCCCTTAACTGCTTAACATTTCCTCTTCCCTCCCCTCCCCCCAGAATATGTTGTACAGTTTATCAACATATTCAAGGGCATCTTTAGAATAGCAGCAGAAAACTCTGATACCTTTTAAAAATGTTTTGTTCTTTAGCCTTAAAGTACCCTGAGTTGTGATGTAGCAATTTTTTTCATGTTGTTTGGGTTGGAAATGAGTTAAATGCTTGATTAATTTTTTTTTTTTTTTGGTAAATAGTATTTTATTTTTTCCAATTACATGTAAAAATAAGTTTTCAACATTTATTTTCTTAATGCAATTTTGAGCTCCAAAGTTTTCTCCCTCCCTCCTCTCCTCTCCCCAAGATGGCAAGTAATGTGATGTAGGTGATACGTGTGCAATCATGTTAAACATATTTCCATATTTTGACTATAATCTTAATTTGAGATTTTTTTCCTCTTTAGGTTTTGATTACCTTATATTGGCTGGGCAGGAAAGCACAGAGCGACCCTTATTATAACGGTCCTTACCTTAATCTGAAAGCATTTGAGAATCTTTTAGGACAAGCTCTGACTAAGGTAAGGAAATTTTAAGTATAATATAGTGTTTTAAGTATAATATAATCTCTTATGTAACAAATACAATATGCTATGATATAATCTTTATACTCTGACAATTTTGCATGTAAATATTTGTCAATAGGAAACACCTTGTTTAGCCATCATAGATGGGAATTAGGATGCTGTGACATTAATGTACTGGTACAAATCACCTTATCTCTCCAGTTTTCTCATCTGTAAAATGAAGGAGTTGAATCAGGTTGTTCTGCAAAGCTCCCCTTCCCCCTTTCCTAAAATTCTATGATTTTGTGATTCATAATAAACATTAGTCACATTAATTTATAATATTCTTTTCTAGAAGTCTGATAATTAGATGTCAGACATTATTATATATTAGCATTTGCCAATATATGACATTTACAGCACATTTTTTCTATTTAAAAATGGTTATTCCTTTTCACTTTGTAAACCTTGAAGTATTATAAAAGTGTTAGTTGTTACTATTATTAATATTATGTTAATTGTAGATAATTTTCAAATGATAGTTTGTGAAATTTTGTAGTTCAATTTCATTTCAGAGGGTTTAGAAATAAAAAGAACCTTAGATATCATATCAGTGCCTCTTAAACTGTGCGTTGAGACCCCATATGGAGTCATGAAAATTTAGCAACAGTAAAAGGTTTCTGAATATGCAGTGACCAAAAATTAATTAAAAATCAAATGCCTAGTGAATCTGAAGTGTTTCTGGCAGCACTGGCCCATGTTATATCATACAACATTACTGCAGCCTTGGTTCTGAACACAAAGCACATGCACTTTGCATGGCAGCTACGAAAACTGCTGAACCCTGAAAAGATATTGCAAGTGGAAAAATTTTAAGAAGTCCTAATATAGACTAATCTCTTGGATTAAAATCCTGCCTCAGAAACTTACATGTTTTGAGATCTTGGGGAAGTCATTTAATCTACTTGATGTTTTAATTTCCCTACCTGTAAGACAGAGGTTTGGATTTGAGAGTCTCTGCAGTTCTATCCTAAACTAAATCTTTGATCTCATTTACCTTTTTTGGAGGGAATCCTTTATCTTATTTGTAAAGAAAACTTAGATCCAGAGAAGCTAAATGATTTGTTCAAGGCCACAGAACCAGTAATTTATTGTTTTTCAGTCATTTCAATTGTGTCTGACTCTGTGACCCCATTTGGAATTTTCTCGGCAAAGATACTAGAGTGATTTGCCATTTCCTTGTTCAACTAATTTTATAGATGAGGAAACTGAAGCAAACAGAGTTAAGTTACTTGCCTAGGACTAATAAGTGTCTGAGGCCAAATTTGAACTTGAGTCCTCCTGACTCTAGACCTGGCACTCTATCTACTACACTATCTAGTTGCTTTAGTAAGCTAGAATTTCGTAGAATTTAGTAAACTGAATTTCGATTTCAGCCAAGGTCCTCTGATTCTCCACACAGGTTTTTTACTATTAAACCAGGTCTGCCTCTTGCATCAGTAACACTTTTATATTTTTAAAAATTACTTTCCCATCTTTCTTATTTTTAAGCACTATTAGTTACTGGAGAGGGACTTACCATGTAAATGTAAACCAGAAGCTGGTTTTAACACTTATTTGTCCTTTGACTTACATGTCTAGAAAAATTTGTCTTAGGCCCAGTGGAGGAAGCCCAATACACCCATTGACTGCAAGTACCTTTTGAATGAAATATGCAATCAAAAATTATTAGTAATAGCTAATTAAATTCCTGGAAAGTTAAACTAACCCACTGTTAATTAAAAATAAAATTCTTTAGGCACTTGAAGACTCCAGCAATCTGAAAAGGAGTGGCAGGGACAGTGGCTACGGAGATATTTGGTATACTGAACGTGGAGAATTTCTTAGTCCTTCAGCCTACCACAAAAGAGACGATTCCTTTGATAGCTTGGACTCTTTTGGGTCTAGATCATTCACAAGTGGTTCGTCAGATTTAACTCTGAAAGGGGGCAGTGAAGGTAACTTAATTTTTTTTTAAAGTTATCCAAATAATATATTTTTCCCTGGATGAAAGTGTATGTGTAGTTGTTGGAGGGGATATGGTAGGGAGACATATTTTGGGACAGATAAAGCTAGAAAAATTTAAGGTCACTAAGCAGTTGTGCAATCATATAGCAATGTTGATATTTTCTTCCTTTTAGTGTAATTTCCCCTTTCTTCTCTTCAAATCTATGTTTCTGGAATTTTTAAAAAAAGTTGATGACATAAAATATGCATACCTGTTTAAGACTCCTTAGACCATTACTACTATAGTGGGATGTCAGTTGTCTGTTAAAAAAAAAGCCACGCATTGTTAGTGGCTTGATTTTACATACTACTCATTTCTGAAAGTTACTCAGAGAAACTTCCCTTGTCAAAAAGATGTATAAAATGGGAAAAAAAATATAGTTCAACAAAACCGACAACACAATATCATGTTCTATATACAACATTCTACATCTGCAACCCTAAAGTCTTTAGAGAAAGGAGCATTTCTTTATCTCTTTTCTTGTACCAAGTCATGTCAAGTGTTTCTGACTTTAAAACTCTGCAAGTTCCTGACTGACATTTATCCTGACTGCAATTTCAGGCAAGGAATATTCCTTCCTGGAAAATTCCTCTGGTTCCACCTTCTTCAACAGGAAACAGCTGCAAAATTGGAATTGTGAGTCAGACTGTCACAGTAGGTTTTTTTTATCCTTTTGCTTAATTCATGTCTAGATAAAAATTTGTTTTTCTTGAACTTTTGAATTCTTCAGAATAAACTCCTATTTGCCAACTATTGCATTTGTTTTGAAAAGCAGCTAAACAATCAAATATATTCCCTTTTAAAGTAGATTCATGAATTCTCTTTCATCAATATTTCTGATGCTAGTTACAATTAGTTTCTTCTCAAGGTATTTGATAATATATTTTCATAAATCCCTGTAGTTCATTGTTATTTTTATTTGAGATAATTTTTAATACACAGTTCACCTGAGTGACTAAACCATTAGGGGAGAAATTATGATTGAAATTCTTACTTTATTATTGAACTCTCTAAAGAACTTGAAACATTTAGAGTGTGTGTGTGTACAATCTGTATGTGTGTGTATACACACACACATACATATATATGTATATATAGATGATAGATAGATAGATAGATATAGATAGTGTCAAGGAACCATAATGAGAAGATGAAAGAGAAATGTGTAGGAAAACATAAACATCAGAAAATTCAGAAGTATTAATAATAGTAGAGATGAATCCAAGTCTCTGCTTTAGGATTCATGTCCCCATAAAGGCCAATAACATTGATCTCTTGCTCAAAAATACTCAGTGACTCCCCATTGCCTACTGAATTGCTTACACTCCCTCCTTATCTTGGCATACATAGTTATTTAAAATTGATTCCCAAGTAAGCCATATTTCTAGCTTCGTTTCAGACCTTCCATTTTATGTGTGCTGTATTCTAGTTAAATTGTTTGACCTATGGTCCCTCTTTTTATTCTCTATTCTTTCCTATTTATACCTGTTCTCCCATTTTTATACCTTCACTTGTTCTGTCCTCTCTGTCTAGAGTCCGCCTTCCTCCTTCACTCCCACTTACTGAAATTCTTTCAGTTCAAGCAATCATCTCTTAATAATGTCTTCCTTTCCTTTTCCCCAATTATTCCTACTTGACATATGAAAAGCATACTTTTCATAACCTATATGGATTTTTCCTCTGCATTTGTCATATTGTCTTCATTACTCTCCATGTAAAATTGTAAGCTTGAGGTATAATTATTTATTTTCCTATTTGTGTCCCCACTTACTAACATAGTGCCAAAGACCTAGTAGACTCTTAAATTTTTTGCGAGGGAGGGTAATCAATTGATTGGAACTGTAGCTTTCTCCAATCCTGACACATCTTGGACAAGAAATACTGACAGTGGTTTTAGAATGATGGTGGTTAAGGCTTGGGTGTATAGCCAGTGAAATAAAATGAGTTTCCTCTTTTGGGGATTCAGTGAATTCTATTACAAAACACCTGATATTTATCAAGTTAGTATAATAAATTGAACATCACTAAGTACTTCTTTAATAGACTTAAAAATAAAGCCAATTTACTAATTTTTATTATTCTTTTTCCATATAGGACTTTTTTGGGGTGGCTTTTCCATTACTAACAAGCATTTTTTGAGTCAGTCACTATGGTACATTTGGAGTTAAGTAGGTTTGGGGCTCTCTACATGTGACTCCAGACTTCTTTTTGTGCCTTTGTTTCATCCTGTTCACCTTCGTGTAGTCTGTCACAGACATTTCCATCCTATGTGATATGAAGTAGCAGCTATCTTAGCTTTCATTTCCTCATCAGTAAATGCAGATGTTTGTATCACATACCTTGAAGAATTGTGGGAGAACTTTGTAAATAAAAGTATACCATTCACTAGTGAGTAGGGTTTTAAAAAAATGACCAAGTGTTTACTGTGTTTAGACACAGTAACAACACAAGACACAAAATAACTCAAAATTTCAGCTCTTGGAGTGAAATGATCTAAGTTTTAGTTATAAATTTTCATTAAATGACATACTTTGACAAAAGTTGCTAGTGTGTAATGTTGTTGGAAAAAACACCAAACACCAGACAAACAAATTGAGCACCCATAGTATTAGCTACTTGCCAATTCAGGCACAAACTCTAAGAGGTAGATTCTTAACTTCTCTTGGTGTTATGGGCCCCTTTGGCCTTGGTGAATGAAGCCTGTGGTTTCCTTTTCAGAATGTTTTAATGCTTAAGATAAAATACAAAGGATTTCAGATTATATTGAATTTATGAAACTATTTTTAAAAATTCCAAACAAAAACAAGTTAATGAATCTCAGGTTAGGAAACACTGATGTAAGAACTTTCATCCCCTTTTTCTTCCTCTAGCAACTTGGTGTACTGTCTTTTTCCTATTACTGTAGCATTTTGGTTTTAGGTCTGTACTCTCTCTGTTAGCTGCTGTAGATTCCCTCTCACACTTGGGAAAAACCTCATCAGCTTAGATTAACCCTAGCGACCCTCAGCTTGCTATCTTTTTCTTGCCAGCTGTGTCTTCCATTTCTGCCAACATGCATTGCTCTGAAAGGGTGCTGTTGAACAGTGGTGCACGTGACAAAGGAAAAAAAAGTGGAGTGAATGTGGTAGTAAGAGAAGGGGAAGGAAGGGAAAGAGATGATATCAGCAGCAATAGTTGGCTGTTGGCAACTATATTCTGATTGGAAAATCAAGCCCCTTTCCTTTTTATCCCTCATAAACCTCCTGTCTCTTTATTTTTATCTCCTTTTGTCTCTCTAATGATAGGAAATGTGTTTTGTGCTTATTTAAATCAGAAGACTAAAAATGGATTCACTTTAAAAAAAATTTGTGCAAATGATTTAGCATCATAATACAAATGTTCCCAAAGCTTTTTCTATTGCTACCAATGGTGAACAACTTAACACTTGGCCCACTGCTTCCATTTATTTAGTCACTGATCCAAGATTTTTTGAGATTTGTCTGTGTGTCTCTCCAACATAGACACACATGCATTTATTTACTATATTTGCATTGCTTTAGTTAAAATTAGTTAATTACCTGGGGATTATTTTACCACCTTATTTTAAAAAGATATGACTTGATTAAGACACAATTTGCCATGCAAAGTAGGTTTCTGGAAAACTGTGGGGTTAGGGGCTTGAGTGGGAGGGGACTGGAAGTGAAGATGGTTTGCAAGAGATTAGCACTTTGTTTTCTGCATAGAATGTGGTACAGTGAAAGAATGTAATGCATGTAGCTCCAGTATGCAAAGCAAGTTCCACCTAATGGTTCTTATCGCAACTTCATGACAAATTTCTAAAAATAATCTCAGCAGTTAGCATCAGCAGTGCTGAGTTTCCAAGGGAAAGACAGAGCAAGTAAGCTGTGTGGGTTTCAGTTAGATGCAAAATCTGGAGAGTAAAGCAAAAAAAAATTATATGTGCGCTTCTTTTTAGGTTGTGAGAGTGACACAGATTCAGAACTCACATTCAAAATGCAGGATTATAACAAGGATGACATGTCCTATCGAAGGATATCAGCTGTTGAGCCCAAATCTGCTCTACCATTCAATCGTTTTTTACCCAACAAAAGTAGACAGCCAACCTATGTGCCTGCGCCGCTGAGGAAAAAAAGGCCAGACAAGAATGGGGATAATCGAAGAAGTTGGGCAAGTCCTGTGTATACTGAAGCTGACGGAACCTTCTCAAGGTACTGGTGTCAACATTTTCAAATTCAGCGTATTTTGTGATATTATTTTGATACAGTACTTAACTATGGCAGAGAAAATAGATTTTGGATGTTCTTTGGTAATTTGTGTGTAAATGGTCCCCCTCTCCCTCTGCTCTTATTTTAGTCCTTCATATCTGAACGATTTCTTTCTTCCAATTTAGAATATCAGCATGTGATTTAAAGTTCATATTTTAAATGTATATCCTTGAGTTTATTGGTATACCTCTCAGTTTACCAGGCAGTTCTTAGGGGTTTCATGTTCAGTGTTGTTGTTTTCTTCAATTTCTTCCTATTTTGATTGACCTTACTCAGTGGAGATGAAAAAGAATCATTTTAATTTCCCATCAAATTAGCAGAGCAGGAGGTGGTTTTTCAAATTCAGCTTCAAATCTGATGGTGATGTGTGACTGTGACAGTGGTTCAGATTCAGAGAACGAACGAAGGTTGCCTGACATAATTTTGGATGACTTAGCCAACCGTAGATTCCGAGTGAAAAAGAGGCATGAATGCTCCTCAGCATCTAGACAGCTTTCCATCTTGAAAACCAGCCTGCCTCAGTCTTGTTCACAAAAGCTTTCTACAACTGATCCTTTAGCTTCTGGATTCAAGGAAATGATGAGGTCAGAGAGATTTGTATTGGATCTGAATATCTACCGTGCTGTTAATTCATTTTAATTCAGAAAGTAACACCCCCGAAAGTGTCATTTGTTTTCCTTCCCTTCCTTTTCCCTTCCTTCCCCTTCCCCTACTCCCTTCTCTTCCTTCCATCCTTCCTCCCTCCCTCCCTCTCTCTTTCTTCCTTTCTCTCTTCCTCTCTCTTTCCTTTCTTCCTTCCTTCCTTCCTTCCTTCCTTCCTTCCTTCCTTCCTTCCTTCCTTCCTTCCTTCCTTCCTTCCTTCCTTCCTTCCTTCCTTCCTTCCTTCCTTCCTTCCTTCCTTCCTTCCTTCCTGTCACTAAATAATTGTTCTAAGTGGCTCCAGTGCTTCATTTGGTTACTCTGTGGTTGTGATCAAATGCATCTATAATGCCTTAACTTTGTTTTAGGGATGCAGTGATGAAAGTGAGAACTAATTTGCTTTGTTCACAGTGGCGTGAACTTTGTGAGCCAAAAAGCATGCCTTTTGTGTACTCCTTGTCAAATTGCTCATAAAGTATCTTAACTGGTTGGATGTTTTGAACAGTAAACAGAGGAGGAAGTGGGACACTAAAGTGGAAAACAGGCCAACAATAAAAGAAACTTCAAACTCCTCTAGCTATTTGGAGGAGGAGGAGGAAGAGGAAGAAGATGAAAAAGCAACAGGCACACCAAACATTGTAAAGGATGATCTTTATGTGCGCAAGCTAAGTCCAGTAGTACCCACTGCAGGGAGTGACTTTGATAAGTTTCTCCCCAAAAGTTGGACTCCGGAAGATCTGAGTTGGAAAAGAATTAGAAAGACGTCTTCTTACAAGCCATGGTATAAGGAATTTCAGGGATTCAGGTTTGTCTTCGTGCATGTTTCTGTGGAACTTGTATACTTTGACTTGACTCATTTCCTTTTGAATATATCTTTGTATACAAAAACAGATGTGGGGGGAGGCAAGTTTCTCCGTACTGTTCCTGGCCAGGTCACATCAGCACTTTAAGCCTTCAAGTTTATTTTGGGAGATATTAGATTTGGAAAGAAATATTTAATTGACAAATTTAAGAAATGCTTGGCTCCTGAAAAAAAGAATTCTCCTCCATAAGCAATTATGACTTTATACTATTTTCAGTAGTTCTATTTTTTTTCTTTTCCTTCTTATTTTTCTTCCCCTCTACCTTTCCCATATCATGGCACAATAGAAGGAATTCAGACTCAGAAGATGGGAATTCAATCTGTGAACAAAACCCTGCCATTTTTAGTATGGCACAGAGAGCAGGGGGAGGTTCAGATGGCAATTGCCAAAGACGGTCAATCTTGATGGACCTCACTACCAAACAAGCCCCCACATCATGGAACAGAAATACGGAAAGGAGATTCAGTGATGCTTCTTCTGATAGACCAAGGTTGATATGATTGCATGAGCCTGACCCATCTGAAGAGTGATCTTAGATTACCTACTTGCTTCTGCAACTACACTAACCCAAGCTGATGTGACAATCCTGTTTTTATTATACTGAAGCATGAGATGCCATTTCTTGAATGCATTCAGTATGAAAAATGATAAAAATGAATTTTGGCAAGCTTATGACCTTGACATTTATATAGATTAAGAAAGCACACATCTGAAACTTCAATTTAAGCCCTTTTAAAAGTAGAGAACAACATACCTGTGGCATAGCAATTTAAGATGCATTTAAAAATATAAATATTTAGAAACTTTTACAGTTTTATAGTTAAATGCATGACAAAATATTTTGCTAAGCGCTTTCCAGTCATTTAAAATAAAGATCCAAATATTTCCTTTTTCTTTTTCTAAAATTGAAAACCTCCTTCTCTGATTCCAATCTGGAATTTTATATGTATAAGGAACTACCTGTGTGGCAATGTCTTCCATCACCATAGATCAGCAGCTCATTTGTAACTTGTAACTTCCCAAAATATGAAGAAATTTAGAATTCTTACCAGTGGCACATAGTGTGTGTCAGAGATAGCTCTTAAACCTGGGACTAGCTATTTCTAAAGCCAGCCTTCTGTCCAATATGCCAGGCTAGCTTTCTATTATAACCTGAAAATATGTGGAAATGTTCAGTGGATAATTTTATAATCTCTTTTCTATGCTAATGATTAGGCATTTTAAAGATATTTTTGAATTCTGTGCTTCCCCTGAAATTATATATTAGGGAATATGGAAGCAATATACTTTTGATAAAAGAGGACCTTATAATATTTATGATCATCATTATCATTTCATACGTGCAGGAGAAATGAAAGGATTTATAAATAAGAAGAGTGTGTGTAGAAAAAGTTGAGTTCAAGCCTGATGGGGAGAACAGAAGAAAGGAGAATAACAGTGCATTGTCCTTCTGTGTCTGTGCATTTTAAAAATTTTTCACAGACTGCGATATGTCTATTAGAGTATTAATATGTCTCCCAAATTTGGCAGTTCCTCATTGTTATTCTTCTTCTCATTAAATTAATTTAGGAAACACAGCACAGAATTTGAATCATAGGAATTAGTTAGGTTCATGACCCTGCTACTTACTACCTGTGTGACTTTAGGTGAGTTACTTAAGCTCTCTGTGCCCCAGATACCTTACTTGTCCAACAAGGACAATGGAGCTTACAATGCAACCCAGCTGTAGATCTAGGATCCTTCCCTGGTTAGTATGGTCAGCTGGCATGAAGACAATATTTGATAAACTAAACCTAGGCATAACACTTGCCTTTCAGCAGAGAAATCAGCTTAGTCTAATTCTTTGGTACTTCTGATTTCCTCCGTTGGGCTCTTTTTAGTTAATTGAATTAGTTTTCTATATTTTTTTTTACACCAGATTGTGCAATAGCAAAGGTATGTTATGGTAGGTTCCTTTCCCCCTTCTCCCCTCCCAGATAGAACAATCTCTCAGCCTAAGCACCTAAAAATATTTACATATAAATATTGTTTAGTTTGTCTCATTTAGTTGCCTTTTAAAATAGTTTCTAAGATTCTACCTTCCTTTTCTTTTATATGCTTCAGTCAGTTTTTATTACTTCAGGCCTTACAAACATATTCTGATGACATCTTATCTTCTGAAACAAAGACCAAAATTGATCCCACATCTGGCCCAAGGATCATAACATGCCGAAGGAATGTCTTCTATGCCCCGGGCTACCGAAGAGATGATACTGAGAATGGAATATTGGATCCTGACTTAGAAAATGATGATTACTTTGTTAGGAAAACTGGGGCTTTCCATGCAAACCCTGCTGTTCTTCAAGCTTTTGAAGATTTTAGAAGGTTCTCTGTACCAGATGATTTCATAGAGCGAGATATAATCCTGCAACAGAGAGAAGGTGAACCTGTGCTTCCAAATTTAGAAAAAGATGATATGATTGTTCGCCGAATTCCAACACAAAAGAAAGAGGTGCCTTTATCAGGAGCCCCAGATAAATACCACCCCATTCCCTTTCCAGAACCTTGGACTCTCCCACCAGAAATCCGAGCCAGATTTCTATGTGTACTTGAAAGGACGTCTTCATCAAAAGAAAAAAATAATAGCTGTAGAGTCTTAGTTCCATCTTCTTGTCAAAAGAAGGATGATATGTTGACCCGTAAGATTGAGTCCTGGAAGCTAGGAACAATGGTGCCATCCATCCATTTCACTCCTGGTCCATGCAGTGAAGAAGACTTAAAAAAATGGGAGGCTATCCGGGCAGCCAGCAAAGTTAGGCACAAGAAACGACAGATGGTTGAGAGGTCAGAGTGTGTTTCTGCAAGAATTGCTCATTTATTTAGCTGATTGTCCTGTCTAATTCTTGTGAAAGACGGCAACGTTGTGTGTTGCTAAACCATGCATGCCATGTGCAAATTTGAAAAATTTAGTTTATTTTGCTTTGATAAAATTACTCTTGTCTGGCAGAAAAAAAATAGTGCAATACCATATTTGTATCCCTTGTTCCCTTTTAAAGGTACATCATTTCCTTCTTTAAGTTTATCTGCTCAGGTCCTATAAAGAATGTATATTCTGAACTCCCAAACTTATGAAACTTGCTTGTTACCTTAAGCAAAAGCACAATTCTCCATTATAACCTGAGATTCCTTGGAAAGAGTTAACAGTTTTCCTATTAATTATTGATGTCCAGGCTTTTTGTAAACAACCTGGATATGTTTTGTTTGAGATTGTGCGGTAGGGAACGTGTATATGATGTTGATTTAGAAACTTTTCCTCAAAAATATGGCATTGCAAATTCCATTTCTCTTAATTTTGGTTTTGTCCCAGATTTTCCCGAATTTTAGTTATTTGAAACATTTTTGCTTTTGACATGAGGCTTAACAAGGTTAAATGCAAACTCTGATGAATGTAAAAATGCATGAATTTCATTAGACCTCAGCTACTGAAATTCGTAGAGTCATCTGAGCTTCATGTTTATATAACTATGGTCATTTTTGAAATGGTGCAGTCTGCATTTATGTGTTAAGTGGTTTGTATTTTTGGTGTTGAATTAGAGGTGGACAAATTAGATGAGATTTATTTGGATTAGCTTAATTGATTAGAATGCATCTCAGTTGTATGTGGTATTCGAAGGATCTAAAGATGAGACTTTTTTTTTTAAAAGGATTGCTGATTTAGGTATAATTAAAGACACCTAAAGGATTTTTGCCTAAATTTCATCAGATTTTGAGAAGTGTTATTTAATAATGTTGACTATGTATTCTACAATATGGATAAATATATAAAAACATTTTTACCTTTTAATATTTGTCCATCTCTAGTTAGAATAATTTGTGCATAAAATTTTCAACATTCAAGAACTAACACAACCAGAAAAAATATTAATGACACTTTTAACTTTTGGTTTTCTGGTTTCTTAGACTCTTTCAAAAGATTTCTGATGAGAATGGGTAAGTTTTGTGGAAAAGAATGGAAACCTTTTCTACAGTGTTTCTGTAATTTGTGACTGATAATGCATGTTTATTAAGGCCTGGGCTAAACTGGGGTGCTGTGCGTCATGCATGAGGCTTTAAAATGTTATATGTTTAGGAAAGTTTAAGGAATTTAGGAGCTATGTTCACATCATTCTAGTTCCTAAAATATTACATTGGAGAAAATAATGGTTAGGCATTTAAAAGTCGACTCCTGACTTTTCCCCTAAATGTTTTGAAGGCAAGAGGTAGTTTTAAGTGACAGAAATACTTAATCAGAAATGTAAACGGATCAAATGGTATTTTAATTACTAAATAACCAAAAGAATATATGTGAAAATTCAAGTTCTTGTTAAATGTGTCATATTAAAATCCAAGTGTCTTATTAAAATCCAAATTATAATCTCTTTCCTGAAAGAAATCTTATGCCTGAACAAGGAATGTCAGCATTTATCCATGTAGGTTCCATTCCTTTTGAGGTTGTGTTTGTCCTTCATGACATGGCTTGCAGTTGACTTTGATCTGAGTGAGGGAGGGCTGAGGTTAGATTACTTTAAAGGGCATTATTGTTCATTTTAAAAAATTGTCATTATCTCTGTCCTACAGCTCAGATGATAATCTCCTTGTCAGTGGTACATGCATTTGGAGATTATATTCTTAGATCAAAAGTTAATTTTCTGATAATAATTATTGATTATATTGATTCGTCCACACTGTTACAGTCTCCCTTATAGCTAATCACAAGAGATTTCAAGACTGTTTACAGCAGGGGTGGGGAACCTGTGGTCTTAAGGCCACATGTGACCTTTTGACAAAGCAGCACTTAAGAATTGAGAAGGCCACATGTGGCTTTAAGGCCTCAGGTTTTCCACCCCTGTCTTAAGGGTGTAAACGCCATTCTTTATTTAGTATACTCAAAACTTTGAAAGAATTAAGATAATCAATAATTGCTAAATGTATTCAGTAACAATCTATCCACAAAATAAATTTGATGAAATTTCTGTGATTTAAAAAATACATAAAACTTTAGATATTTTTTTTTCCATTATGGCTATAAATCTGAATTAAACTATAGATATCAGAATAATTCAATTTTATCATGTAATTCACAAACACAGAATACAGTTATATTTAACTCATTTGTCTTTCTACAATTAATATATAGAATAACCATTAAATGTTTTTAGGCAATAGTAAGGAAAGTGCAAAACCTGAAAAAAAATAACCTGCCAAAGAGATGTTTAAGTAATTTTTGGTCCTTAATCAAAAATATCTTCTAAAAATGTTACATTTTTACATTTTAATTCTTCATGCCTTGTACCATGATCCCATTCTTTTAGGGTTCAGGAATTTTAGCTCTCCTGAAAGGTTACTTATTTCAAGTAAGTTGAAAGCAGTAGAAAATAACTGAGAAGTTAATATTTCATAAATTAATATACAGTTTTTAAGTATAAAAGGTAAAAGTGAGTTATTGGGCAGGTCCTTGATAGGCAAAAACTTTTCTATCACCAGTTAAAAATGATTTCTAGAATATTCATTTTTATACCTCATTGGCAATAAAAGAGACTCCATGAATCATATTTAATCATTCATGTTTGCAACTCACTGTGAGGAATTATTTTAACTTGTTTCAAAAACTCGCTTTACAACCTATTTAGAATTTAATGTTTTCTTTCAAAATCCTTTGTAATCTAAGGGAAGCCTTAAAAACATACATTTCAGATATGCTAGTAAAGTAATTTATAAAAAAATGAGCACTAGTTGAGGACGTATATGATCCACAAGAGCATCATCATTTGTGGCTATTTGAATAGCTACCCTTTCTAGTCTCTAAATGTGGCTCAGCTGCCTGAATGGAGCCAAGACAAATAGAGAAATATGAATGTTGTGGTTCAGTATGTTTATCTGTGGTTATAATTAGTAATATTATTGTTTTCTGTAGTTTGTATTTCAAGATTCTGCCACTGATAGTAGTTTTAAGAAAATGCCCTTAATGCATCACAGTAGCAAAGCGTTTGTAGGAATTAAAGTAGTATGCCCAGTAAATTGAGAGTTCTGAATAATGACTGTCTTAGCAGATTATGGAGAATAAATACAATGTAGTGTGAAAGTCTTAGTGGAGATCCTCTTTATTCAAAATTCATCTGTCTAAAAGATTTCAGAAAAATTACTTATGGAATCATGCAAGTTGTTACAATACTTTTACTGTAATTAAAAATCCAAGTGTATACAGATTACAAATAGAAATTAGATGAAGGTTAGGCTTTTGATGTAGGGATTGTTTCATATTTATGTTATTTTTCTGTGCATAATGTTTTTCATGAAGTTTGTAATACTTCAGAGCCTCCATTGCTCATTGTTCTGTCTTATTGCAAAGTAACTACTTATGGAAATGCCATTAACGTTGTCTCTTTGGCAGGAGTTATATTAAAGGGAAAGCAGCGCACTGTACCTATCTAAGTCTTGGCTTTGTAATTTCTGGCTTGCTTTTGTTGAGCTGTTAACATTTGTCAATTTTTTGGCTTGTCTAGCAGGGTGCATCGTGTGTGGGAGGTATTTCACATGTGCATGCTTTTATGTTGCATGGATTTTGGTGTGGTTTTATGAAATTCAAAAACTAGTACTTATTTGATGGTTGTTGGCAGACGTCTCTAGTAATCAAAATTTGACATAAGAGTAAAAGAGTGTACAGAAATAATTTTATAGCATGAAATGAAACCATATAATCTGTTGCCAATATCAATAGAAAACAAAAACTAATTAAAAGTAGCTTTATAATTGAAAATAATCAGCATTCATATATGTTCAACTAATGTATTTTTAGCCAAAAGGTTTTGACTGACTTAAGCACAAGATGAAGGCATAAGAGAAAACAGCCCCCTCCAAACAGAAATGAAAATAGGTCTGAGCTGCATCCGGAGAGATTGGAGCATGGATGGGCAGCTTTCCCATTTATAGGAGTTGTAGGTTCATATTCTAGCCTTGTGGTTCTAGAGGTTGGAACCCAAATCTTAGAAATGAAAATTCTTCATCTCTTTTCCTGACCTCTCTTTGTAGTAATTACAGAGCCACTGAACAGTATTTGGCAAGCTATATTGACATCTCCCCAAGTGGAGCCCCACTCTAGCTAGCAAGAATGTGGTTAAAGGTCAGAAGTGAGGTATGATTTCAGATTCAGAACCACACATATGGCCTGTTTCATCCATAGCTGATTCAAGTTAAAGGAGTGAAGTCCCCAATTTATGGTGTGAAATTCATTCCATTTCTTGTAAGGACTGACTTAGGGAACTTCTGACAATGTATTTTTGGTCCCTTTGGTTCTTTATAAAGTTTCTTTTTTATAGTTTTGAATCTAGGAGCTTCATGAAATTTTATTTAGAAATCAGATACTTCCACAACTAATTAAAGAGCACTATCATCCATTTCCTTGGAGAATTTGGTATCTGGATTGTCTTGAGTAGAGGTCCAGTAGTAGCAGCAGATAGGTAGAGATGTTATGGAGAGAGGAAGAAATTGATATTTTTTTTTTAGGATGCCCTGAGTTCATAATCTGTTCCTTTTTATTTACATATTTTCTCTTTCTGTGGCCTAAAGCTTTATTACGTAGGCTTCCCATCGACTAGTGGAGGCCAACTAGAAGTAAGAGCCTTCCTAGGACAGTGACTTGACCCAATAAGTGACTTGACCGAGAAAGACTCAGGATAAATTCTGGGCTGGTCCAGAGTCCCTGAGACACTTTTCAAGTGCTTCCCTGGTTCCAGTACATTCTCTGTCTTAGTCAAGTTAGGCTTCTTTACTGTCCCTCGAGCAAGACATTCCCGTCTCCCAGTTCTGGGCATTTTCATTGGCTGCTCTCCATACTTGTCATTATCTCCTCATCTCTACTTCCTGGTTGCCCTTTTCAAATACCAACTAAAAGTCTACTTTCTACCTCAAGCCTTTTCTGATCTTTCCCTCTTAATTCAAGTGCTTTCCTTCTATCGATTATTTCCAGCCTATCCCATGTACAATTGTTTGTACACAGTTGTTTGCATACTGTCTCCTCCTTTAGACTGCACTCCATGAGGATAGAGACTCTTTTTCCTTTTATTTTTGGTCTCCCCAGAACTTAGCATGGTATGACATATATAGTAGGCACTTAATAAATGTTTGACTAACAAAAGAGAGAGAAAACACACACACAATTATAGTACAAAATTGAGTATGATAAATTCTGAAGGAGAGGTACAAAGTGTTATGGGAATGCAAAGTTAAGGAAAAATCACTCACGTCAGCAAAGAGTTCAGTTATCATAGCAACGAAGTGTGTCAAGGATCATGTAGTGATCAATTGTGTCAAAAACTTATGAGTGGTCAAAGGATAATAAAAAGAGTTTTTAAAAAAATCAATGGGGACTATGGATAAATAATTTTCAATTGAGTGATGAGGGTAGCCACGCTCACAAAGAGCAGCTTGTGTTTTTTCACCAGAATCTTATAAAATTTGAGGAGATATCAAATTATAATTTTAAATATCCATGTGACTAAAATGTGAGGCCAAACCTTAAAAAATAACTGTGGAGGTGAGGGAAACAGGGATGTAGCTATGATGTGCTTGTAACTACATTTAGTACTTTGCTTAAAGTATTTAGCTTAGTTAGATAAATAATTTGGTCACTGACATTTTGAATGTTGAACTCTAGGCTTAACCATTTTCAGTGTAAGCCAGTACTTTTTAGCAAAACATTTCACATTTGTATTTAATATTAAGGATCTAGTTTCTGGTTTTTAGGAAAATACCACCAACACATGTGATAGTATTATAAAATCATCTTCCTAAAATCAAAGTGCTACAATAGAAATAGGAATGGAACCTCTCGGTACATATCCAGTCTTCTGCTTTTTATGATATTTAACAATTGTACATTTTGGTAATCCCAGATCTTTTGGTTGCAGGAGCAAATCTTTGAGCGATATCACTGCAGACGATGTACATAACTTGCGCCAACTGCGCTATGAGGAAATGCAGAAAATAAAATCACAGCTCCAAGAACAGGACCAGCAGTGGCAGGATGTAAGTACTTATTCCCAAAAGTTGGGAGAAAGGATAATGAAGTGTGGTCTATGCATTGACATGACGGTGAAAATTCTTTTCCTACACACTTTCTAAAGTCGGTCTGTAGTCAACCATTACCCTTTCTTGGCATCACAGCCTTGTTTGGTTTGCTAGTATTTTCTTACAAGATTTTGAGATATTTTTGGTTCTGTATCTCAAAAATAATTATGAGAATGATTCTATTCTCTCGTAATATTCTCAAAATTTTAATCTCTTTAAGCATAAGAGTATATGTATGTGTGTATGCAGGGGAATGGTAAACTATTAGCAGGATGGAAGGTTGAAGTTCAAAAGATAGTTGTTGATTGGGATATATGTTTGCTACACTCATATGAGGAAATTACCTTGCTTGTTGTCTTTATACAGAATAATACTAGTTTGCATTTGTATAGCTCTTTGATGTTTTAGAAAATGCTTACATGCATTAGCAGAAGGTCCAGGATAAAGTGTTGGAGGTCACTGAAATGCCTCTTATGAAGAGATACTATAGGAGGAGTTCAAGAAGTATGGAGGGACAAAGACCTGAGCAGGCACATAAAAATTTAAAGGCTTTAGAAATTCAAAGAAATGACAAACATCTATAGTTGCTGAAATAGTATTTAGCCTCGATCCTGGGGGATTACATCCAAGATTTTGAGAAAGAGAGTCGCTGAGAACTGAAGCATTTAGAGGAAGGTCACTGGGTGTCAGTAGATGGACTATTTGAATATAGCAAAACTTAGGATGCAAAGCGTTGAAGAGTAGCCAAGAGTGGTCAGCTGATCAAGTTCTTAGGATTGGAGAGACATGACCACGTGTTAATCTAGTCTTTTAAGGAGCCATTCAAAAAGAATGCTTTAATGGTGGAAGTTTCTGCATTTTCCACTCTGCTTCTAAACACTACCTGTTCTCTAACTTTTAAGTTCTCTGTTTCATTGAGGACAAAAAGCTTCACTGTGAAGGAACAGTAACTTGACTTTATTTTCCCTAAATATGTGGTAAATTATCAGCACAGAGGCTAGATGAGAACTAACCTGATACAGGAGCATTCCTATAAAGTGTTAAGACAAATTAAAACTCAACTTCGTTACATGTCTACTGATGTTTCCCATTTTATTCTTATTAAAAAAAAATGGAAATATTTCATCTTGATGTGTCACTGGCAGTTTGGGGTCAAGGACTGGAATAATTGCTTGGTTTTAGTATACACAGGCCTCATGTGGATTGCCCTTTTTTACTTCTGGAGGGTGGGTTGATCGTGAGATAGGGTGCATAACCCAGTCTGGTATACAGAACTTGCAGAGGCTTGTTCTTGTCCTTATTCAGTGTGGAAAACCTCCAGAAGACCAAGTCATTTGTTAAGTCCTCCTCAGAATATTTGAAGTCCCTGGAGTAAAAAAGTAAAATAACTTCCTTGGTTCATTGAGGATCAAACTGGATAGAATGCCTTGGGAGTGATGGGTGAAAATGGCCCCATGTTCTTGAGGACCTTAATATATTAGTCTGCATAATGCCCTTCAGGACCCTGTCATATCTGCATGTCCCCTGCAGTATTTGCCTTCTTAGGGGTGATCAATCATTACTCAATTAGTAAAGTCACTATTAATTGGGTTTTAATATTAAAGCATTTTTTTGGATTTAATTTCTCTAAAAGTGTTAAGTAGTTTAAAAGTTCATCAGTGTTTCTGACTCAGCATCTAATTTATAGGCACTTAGTGTTCTTTGTGAAATGGGTAGTAGACAAGGTAGTTATCTAAAAAACAAAAAATGGGGTCTAGTTATTAGGTCATATATGAGAAGGAGGGAGAGAAAATGAGAGAGAGGGAGGAAGGGAGGGAGAGAGAAGAGAGAGAGAGAGAGAGAGAGAGAGAGAGAGAGAGAGAGGTGGGGGGAGAGGGAGAGAGAAAAGAGATCAAGCCTTGGTACAGAAACACTAGGTATATGAAAGAAAATAGGGGCACCTTGGCATCTAGTTTGAATAAATAGTTTCAGCTGTGTAATGGGATACTCTGGTGCTCTCTAACTGGTAGACAGAAGTGTATAGAAAGTCAGGTATACTGGTGCTAATGTGATTTTGTGTTAGGACCTTGCAAAATGGAAAAGTCGTCGAAAAAGTTATACTTCAGATCTGCAAAAGAAGAAGGAAGAGAGAGAAGAAATTGAAAAGCAGTCTCTTGAGAGGTCTCAGAGGAGCTCCAAAACATTTGGAGAAATTCTCCAGGACAGGTAAGAAAGCTGGCTTGCATTTGTATTTTTAAATGTCTCCAGTTTGAGCTGATGAGACAATGCATTCAAGTAGCTGCATTTCATAGAAGCTAACCTTAGAAATGGATGTTTCCTTTCCTTTTCTTTCCTTTTTTCTCCCAGCTTAACATAGCTGTTGTTAGAACCATTGACTGGCAGGTTAATCATTTGTAAACCTGTACTCTGAAATGCAGTGAAAATATTCAGGGTTTTGTTCTAAGTGAAAAAACAAACAAAAACCCCAAACAGGATGTAGTAAGTAATGCTATGGCTTTATAAAAGCATTTTGTGCTTAAAATAGGTAACAATTTTAACCGATATATTCTTTTGTCATTTTAAGAATGAACTGATGAAAACTGCTAATGTGACAATATGCTTGTTTTTCTTTTGTTAAGTAATTTTACAAATTTTATTAAAATAACTCAGGTGTGCATATCTCATGAAATGCACATTCAATCTTCCTTGCAGTTTGAATAATGCAAAATTTTCCCATAAAAACAAAAAGATATTATAATGTGAGCTATGATCTTGTGTGTTGCAAGAGAATACAGAAAAGGATATGGGAGCTTTCCTCTATGCAGTTACTATACGAAACCCTGTTACACTTCCTTGCCAAAGAGAAAGCAAATATACCTTATAACAATAATGTATAAAAGGAAATAGGCTAGTGAATTCGACAACACTCTCTTTGTGTTGTGGAAGCCAGCTATAACCATAGTTTCATTCCTTTCATTGGTATAGGCTGAACGTGAAAGTTGTGTGCTTGTAGAGTGAGCATTTTGTATTCAGATTAACCCCTTTGTGAATGTAAAACACAAATGTGAATCAATCATTTCTAGCAGAGTTTTACAGAGTTGGATGAAATTGGATACTAAGCTGAAACTGACAGAGGTCTTTAAAACTTTATGTGGTTCTTTCATTGCTTTTGTTCATAAAGAACAAAATTGTATAATTTAAACAAAATAGCTCAACATTTTTGCTTAAAACTTGTTTTTAGACAATGTGATATGTTAATATCAGGTGTTATGTGTGTTTATTTTTGTGTATGTGGATATGTGTAAACATATATAATATATATATAATAAGTTTTATAAAGAGAACTTATATCATAGTCCTTTAATATCTTTCATAGATTTTCCTTCCTTTAGGATGCATGGGGTGGGTAAATTGTTGGATTTCTAGGATATAAAGTCAAATGAAACCACAGGGCGGCTAACCAGCCATTTAAAAGTATGCACAATTGTTAGTCACTTTAATCTTGAGTCCTGAAAGGAAAATTACAAGTTTTCCCCTCTTTTCTCCCATCCTTTCTTTTCTTAATTAGTGTGAATTATTATTTATTTACTATTTTGTGTGTTAGCTATCTGAATAAGAACTGTAACCTTACCCTTTGTACCAGTGCTCGGCTGTAGTTTTACCAGTTTGTAGTATTATTGGAAAGAGCTTGGGTCTTAAGAGGCAAATGAAACTGGGTTTGAATCCCGGTTCCTATACTTGCTAGCTCTGTGACCAAGGGCTCCAGACCTTTGGCTTTCCTTATCCTCATGTTGCTCATCTTTAACCTGAGTCTCATTGTGCTGTCTCCCTCCAAGGATTCTTGTGAGGGAAAATGCCTCTTGTAAACTTAAGGCAAAGTATAAATGTAAGGTGGTATTCTTTTCCTTAAAGGGAAATCAGAAACCAAGAATCCAGCAGCCATCGGCAGAAAACATTTGATCCCGAGAGAATGTATTCTTCTAATGATGAGGTATTCAATGAAACAAAAGTGTCTCCTGCATCAACTTTGACAAGAGACAGTTACCTGGATGAGGGAAGAGAGAAGGAAGTGACTTATGGTATAGAGAGTGGTAAAGAAACTTCTGCAAGCCTTCCAAAGATGGAGGACTATGGAACAGCTGAAATTCAGGTTCCTTCTCAAAGCCTGACAGAGAAACAGAGCTCAGTCTCAGCTTTGTCTTCTAACCATTCACTGAGTACACAAATGGGACCTACTCGGGTTTCAGCATCTCTACCCAGAAGTTACCAGAAAACTGATACATCTAGGTTAACATCGGTGGTTACGCCAAGACCTTTTGGTTCCCAGTCAAGAGGGATCTCATCACTTCCCAGATCTTACACGGTAAAAACTTCTCTGGGATCTTCATTAGTCTTTCTTGTAAAATAAGATGCTGGGTGTCCTTTTGTAAATAGATTTAACTTACCTGTAGTTGATCTCCATAGAAGAGCCAGATGGGGTAAAACAGTTTTCCCTGGAGATTTAGCTGAAATCCAATATTTAAAATAGAAATATACTGTAAATGGTAGAGATGGAGAACTTATTGGGTTCAGTCGTCTTTGAAAGTGGGCTGAAGCATTTTGGAGCAGGTTTCTATAGAACACTGCTTAAGGGGAATAAAATGACTTTAAGACTTTTGAACATGAATATCCTAGGATTTTGTGGCATGGATCTAAATGAATATTGCATCCTTATTTTGGAAAGTTAGATTAAAAATATTTTTCTTAATTTTTCCCCAATTGTTTTTGTTAGATAGTATTAAAAAGACTATTGACTATTTTGTACGTGTTTGCATATATTGCTTATGTGTTGTCTCTCTGAAAGGGTAAACAGCAATAGATATATGGGAGTGAATAGTAGCTACGGAGGGTCTTTGTGCACCCTCATTTTGACTAAGCTGATAGACAGTGTAGAGGCTTCTTAACATTTTAAAGAAAACAAAATATAATAAGGAGGAAAGGGGAGGAAAAAACCAAACTGAATGACCCTGTCAAAATGGTGTGATTCTCTCATTTTAGATGGATGATGCTTGGAAGTACAATGGGGATGTAGAAGTCACTAAAAGCATTCAAGAAAGTTCAAGAAGTGGCTCTTTCTCAAAATCAGATGACAGCCAGCTTCACTCAAACTCAACCTTGAAAAGTGTTGAAGAGGAAGGAAAAGAAAGTGAGAAGACAGTGCCATCCACTGCACCTGTGTATTTGCCCATTTTGCAAGAACATGGTGCTTTTCCTAAATCAGAACAGTCTTCAACATCAGACTCTTTGCCAGTTTCTGAGTCTTTAGAAGGGAGAAATTCTTCATCACCTGAGTCTTCAAGGACAAAGGTAAGTTTGGATAGCCTATAATTATCTTAGCCACTAGCCCACCATGCTTAGGTCTTCAATTGTGGTCATTCAGAAAATGGTAGCATATATGACCTCTAAGAGAGCACTGGGAAAAAGTAACCGTTGTAAAGGGTACTTTGGAAGTATAGCGATCACATGGACTAATCTCCATGGTTCACTGGAATTTTCTGTCTACTCCTCATTTCAGTAGCTTTTTGGCTCTTGTCTAAATATGATGACTTGAAGCTCAGTGAATCACATTGGAGTTTTTTGTAGTAGCTCTAAAGTATATTTGGGTTAAGGCAACCTCTTCTTCATGAAGGAGCTTGAGAATGATGATTTCAGGGATATTGGAAGACATTTTATGGTGGGAATTAGTCTTTCTTTTCCACCTTGTTTACTCCTGCTGAATTTGGTAATTTCTTGGAAACTGTACTCCACTGTTCTTAATGCTTTTCTTAATGGAGTTATTTAAACTAATTGTGAAAATAAGAACTGTTAGCCTTAAAATACTTAATCCCTAGATAACCAGTAAATCCATTGAAAAATACTAAAACTAGCAACATTGTTGATGGATCATTTGTAAATTTTTTTCTCTACAAACACTAGAATGTACCAAACTGGACAATTTATGTGATTATTAACTATTGAGCTCTCTCATTATTAGATAATGAGTATATATTGAATAAACACCTTTTTAGCTATTAATGACTTTCTTTTCTCCTTTCTCTTTCTCCTTTCCCTCTCTTTGTCTTTTTATTGTTACCTCCCTCTCTCTGTCTCTTTCCCTTTCTCTCTTTTCCTCTCTCCCCATCCCTCTTTTTCCCTTCTGTATTTCCCTTCTCCTCTTTGTCTCTCTCCTTCCATCCCTTCCCTTTCTCTCCCTCCTCACTTCCTTTTCTGTTTTTCCATCTCTTTCTTCTCCCTCTCTCCATTTTTCTTCTCTCCTTCATGTCCCTCTTTCTTTTCCTCCTCTTCCCCTCCCTTTCTTCCTCTTGCACACAAAGAAAATCAGCAACCAACAGAATCACCCCAAAATGGCTGATAACTTCACTTTGGGCATTAAGCAGTACTTAGTAGTTCTATTGGATTAACCTTGCATTATTATGGTGCTAGGTTGTGCTTTTGTTTTTGTTTTTTGTATTCAGGGTAGGAGGGAGAACACAACACTGAATCTTAACCTAGAGTGGATTGATGAGGGAGATTACTTAAAATAACTCTAAGTAGTCTATATCTACATATAAAATAATCCCAGCTTTTTTTAGTATGCAAAAATTTTAAACTTCATATCATTAAAATCACAAAGCATGGATTATTTTATTGCATTGTTTCTAAAAATAGACAATATTTTACTAGGGCCAGAGAATTCTTGAAAAGTGGGAAAGAAACTTCCATTTCCTTGGAAAAACAAATAAGAGGTTGAGATATAATAATAAAAGTGAAAGAGCTTTGGTTTATGTGGCCACTAATAAGGAAGCTTATCTCTAACCTGTTTAGCATCCTGTATTTATTCTATAAGTACTGCCCCATAGGTGGTAGATAGTACCTGTCTTAAGGATGGCAGCTGATGAGGTGATCTTGAAGGTCTGAGAGAAAATTGATGTAGAGTGAATGTATTCTGGATTTTAGAGCTTATCAGAGTTTTATCTGTCCAGTAAGGGTTTCATCATTAGTGAATATAGCTGCTTCTTTGTCACTAAACTCAAAATAGAAAACCTCCAAACAAAGTAATGTTGTTATTTGTTGAGTGGAACCAAAGAAGTTATCTATAAATTATTTTACATGCTCATTTTTGGGTATTTAATCACCTATCTTTAGATATTAGGTGATTATCATTGTGCTTGGAGGTCTCAGCAGTTAGATGCAATTAATGTATGAAATTTGGTCCTTCCTCTTCAGGAGTTGGTAGTCTATGGAGGAGGATCTGGTATGCAAACATAAAAAACCATTCAGAACCACACAGAGCAGCTTGTAATCATTTAATCAACATATAGTAAGTTCTTACTATATGTCCCGCAGGTACTGTGCTAAGTGCAGGGGATGTAAAGAAAAATGAAAATGAACCCTTCTTTAGATTATATTCTAATGGGAGAAACCACATGTAAAAATATAGGTGAATATACGATTTAGGAAAAATACCTACAAACTTACTTTAGAGGGGAAGGTACTAATAGCTGGTGGGACTGAAAAAGGCCTGTTACTCCAGTCAGTAGGTGAGCAGATCATGTTGCTCAAGTTTTAAGTATAGGGCAGTGAAGGGCAAGATCGAGGGAGATTTGAATTTTCTGAAAGCTTTTGTGGAGAATGAGAGGATTTGAACTGGTGTTTCCTTGAAGAATATATAGGCTGTCTAATACCAGGGAGTACAATGGACAGTATTTCAGGGAAGGCAAAGATAATACCAGGAATGAAGAAGGGATCCACTATGGCAAATGTTAGGGATATTATGAAAATGAACTTGAGTAAAAGACTTCTCTATTGATAAAATATCTGAAGGTTGTTGAAATTGGTTAGGAAGATTAACCTGTAACTGTGTGAATGATGGTTTGGAAGTAGGAAGGCAAAGAAAGGGGATATTAGTGTTGTCCCAGGAGCGATAAACTTCCTATGTGTGTGCGTGTGCCAGATACGCACACATATACATATACAACATATGTATGTGTATGTATGTGTGAATATATGCACAAAATATACATACACATATATACACATTATATATGAATATAATTATGTATAAATTATATATAATACATAAACATAACTAATTATGTAATTACATAAATATGAATATATACATATAGTGTCTATATAATAATCGCTCTTTGATGACAGAGATATAGAACTGTGAGAGGTCTCTAAGTGATACTGTAATCTTGTTTTAAAGATTATGACACTATGGCTTTCAAGAGGTTAAAGGACTTGACAAAGGTCACATGGTAAACACAAAAACTGAGATTTGAACCTAAATCTTGTGACTCCAAATCTAATACTTTTTATTATAACCTGATGGAGGCACTTAATAAATGCTTGTTGAACGGTACCAAATTCCTTTCCATTCTTGTCTGTATTTTGTTTGATGCAGACCCTCTTATTATTTGGTAATCTTGCTCCTCTCTTTCCTCCTGCTCCCTCTAATTAACCCTTAGTGCTTGCTTCTTACCATATCCTAGAGACGCTCTGGACACCTAGGTGGCACAGTGAACAGAATGCCAGGTTTGGGAGTCAGGAAGACTTGAGTTTAAATCTAGCCACACACTTATAGCTATGTGACCCTGGGCAAGTCACTTAACCCTGTTTACCTTAGTTTCCTCATCTGTAAAATGAATTGGAGAAAAAAATGGCAAACTATTCTAGCATCTTTGCCAAGAAAACCCCAAATGGGGTCAAGTAGAGTTGGACATGACTGAAACAATTGAAGAACAGCAAACAGAGGAGATGTTCTAGTACTAGGTCTGTAATATTAGAATTGGTCTTGACAAAAAGAGGTAGGGAGACCTGTTATAGCTGCTGCCATTTTACCCTTAAACTGCTGCCACTTGGTACCTTAGGGCAGATTTCATTAGGAAGATCTACTGCCCCCTCCTTTGCAAGAGACCTAATCCTTTTTCTCACTTCAGAGCTGCTATCTCCAGTTCCTGTGAAGAAATGCTTTGGATAGCTGATCTGGAATAAAGTGATTTGTGTTTCCTCTGAAATGTGGAGTGTTTCTTAAGTCTTAGTGAAGTTTTAAGCTCTAATAGCTTGAAATTATACTGAGAATTTTGGGACACCCGCTATGGATCTATCTTGTCTTCTCTTATCACTTGTGTGACTAATATCTCCTGTAAATTGAGGTGACAGAGTGAATAGAGAGCTGGGGATGGAACTAGGAAAACCTGAATTCAAATCTAGCCTTAGTCACCTACTAGGCTTTGTGACCCTGGACAAATCATTAAGCTCTGCCTGCCTCAGTTTCCTCTACTTTAAAATAAAGATAATAATAACACGTATCTCCCAGGGTTGTTGCAAGGATCAAATGAAATAATATTTGTAAAGTGCTTATCATAATGCCTGGTATATAACAGGTGCTCAGTAAATGGTTATTCCCCTCCCTTCTCTGTGAAAAAGAAGATGGAAAGGAAAGAGGATAGGAAGGAACTTTTCCCCTTACCGATTGCTCATTGTTGCTGGCTATGAATTCCCTCTAAGTACTTGGGACTGGTCTCTGTGCTGTCATGGGCTAGCTAGAGAAAGAGAAGAAAGCCTTGCCAAAAATAAGAAATAGTAGAATTGAAGGAAAGCAGGTGAAACTCTTGATTCCAAACTCCCTTGGGATTGGGAATTTGGAATCAAGAAGTGTGCCTTAGGTTTATACTTCAGCAAGATCTGGGTTCAAGTCCAGTTGTGGAGACTTCCTATTTCTGTGATCTCAGGCAAGTTAAATTAACCTCTCTGAATTTATTTCCTCACATGCAAAATAGAGATTAAAAGTACCTGTAGTACTTTGTAGTGTTATCATGAGGTTCACATGGGATAATCTATGCCAAGTGCTTGTTAACCTTAAGGCAATGTATAAATGTCAATTATTATTTGTTATTATTTTTTCATTCTCATCTTTATGTTCAATGTAAGTTGCTGTTGCTGTTGCTGACCATTGAACACCTCTTCTCACCCTCCCCCCACCTTATCCTGCCCTACTGGATCCCTGCCTCCAGGCCAGGAAACCCACCATTTGTAGTTAGTTTGGCTGGTAGGGAAGAGGGAAATACTCTAGTCACAGAACCAAAGAATTTCAAGGTTGGGAGGGACCTTGCTCCATCTCATTCTATCTATATTCCACTCCTCCTGTCCCCCATATCCTCCATTATAACACACCCACTATGTGCTCATCCAACATTTGTTTGGACACCTCCTATCAGAGGGAAAACATTACCTCCCATGGTGGCTCACTTATATACATGATGGTTAGCTTTCATAATTTTATTAGTAAATATAGTACTTTAGTGTTAAATGTTCTTTTGTGTTTTGGCCTGGGAACTAGGCGATGTTAATATGGTTTCTACCACCATTTTGAACATTAGAATTCATGACACAGAGACAAACAACTGATTTTCAAACATCTTTCTGAACACAACGCCTTGTCTAGTTTTATCTGTATGCACCCTATATACTTGCCTGTCCCCTGTTTGCAGTAATCAGTTATGGAAGTACAGAATGTTGGAGCTGAAAGCAACCTGAGAATCCATTCAGTCTTGGCCCCTCATTTTACAGATGGAAAACTCAGAAAAGACTTGGTTGATGTTCAGACATGACAGTTAAGGTGCTAATTATTGTTGTACTGAAATACATTGAAACGGTGTTGGGGCAAAGTATATTTCTGAGATTTCTCAGGCTTGAGCGTGCCAAAATATATGGCTGTAAGGTATATGGCAAAGATGTATCTTTGAATCTCTAATTTCTAGGTAACTTCATTTCGCATAAGTTGGTGTTTGCCTTCTTAAATGTTCTTTGGGTAGCCATGAAGGGCCTATAGCTTCTACTAATAACCAATTCTGATTTTCTAAAAATAATAATTTAATATTTATAATAATGTATTATTATAACATATAATATATTAATGATATATTATTAATAATAAAGATATAATTATGAATATGTAATTATAATAATGACATGAAATACATATTCACGAAAAGGGTAAAAATATTAGCAAAAGAGTGGGACAAGGATTTTTAATGTTCACTAGCTTAATACCCTTTTATAACATGCACAAACAGCATCCTGTGTGCCAAGCACTTTTCCATGTGGTGTTGGAGTGGGCATACAAATTTCAGATAAAACATGAAACCTGTAGGAATGTCAAATAGCATGGAAAGAAAACACTAACACAAATAGCTGCAACTCATAAATTTACATAAATGCATTAGAGATTTTGTAAACAAATGTTTCTCATGCAACTCTATGTACTTTTATTATTACAATTTTTTATACATTAGCTAGAAGCCAATTCTGATGCAACTTTATGTATTTTTATTATTACAATTATTTTCTACACATTAGCCAGAAGATAACTGGGGAGAATCAGTACAGTTAACACTTGAGTTGGACCTTAAAGGAAGTGTTAAGCATTCAAGAGGTGAAGAGGGAGAAGCAGAAATTCCAGGCAAAAGGAATAACCACTTAGTTGACAAGCATTTAGTAAGCCTTTACTGCCAAGTGCTGTGCTTAGCACTGGGGAGACAAAAAAAAGGCAGAAACAACCCTTACCCTCAAGGACCTTATGTTTTAATAGAAGAGATGGCATATGTAACTAAAACCATATAAGATAACTGCAGAGTAGACAGAAGGCAGTCTGAGAATGAAAGGCATTTATGCCTCAACAAAAGTGTCTATAATAAGAGCAAGTGTAAGAGAATTACAAAAGCACAATGCATATTCAGGGGGCAGGGTATTTGTTTGAGGATAGAGTGAATAGAAAGGAATAGGATGAGATAAAATTGGAAAGGCAAAATGTTGTTAGATTGTAGAGGTCTTTGAATGGCAGGTGAAAGAATTTTAACTTTTTCTTTGGCAGTTGTGAACTAGTGGATGTTTTGAAATAGTCAAACATTTAGGCTAAGTGCTGGGGATACAAAGAAATGTAAAAGACCGTCCCTGCTTGCAGCGAGTTTACTGTCTAATGGGGTTCTCGAAAAAACATGGAAATAATGGCAAACTATAGAAAGGATAAATGGAAAATAATCTACAGAGGGAAAGAGACTAGAAGGGGTTTTGTTGATGAGAACAGAGAATGGGGGAGAGATTCAAGAAATGTTGTAGAGATACAGTTGAAAGAACTTGACATCTGATTGAATATGAGAGGCAAGAGAGAATAACACCAGGATTATGAACAAGTACAGAGTGAATAATGATGTCAGAGACATATATAGTGGTATCAAAAAAAGAAAGTATATTTGGTGAGAAATAAGTTCATGTTAAGAACATGTTGAGTTTGAGGTACCCATAAAACATCCTAGTATTGTTATTTAAATAATAGTTTAAGATTTCAAAATAATTGTTTGAGTGAATACTTCACTACTCACTCTACTCCCTCTTAGAACACCCAACAAGAACTAAAATCCCATTTTTTTCCATCTTACTTTAGCTTACACTTATTTAAGGTCAAACTTGTTTTACTATTGAAAAAGGTTGAGCTGATGAATAGCTTCCTAAGTAATAGGCAGCACATAAATGCATGAGACTGACCTTGCTTTCATATCGTAACCTTGTGTGGCCAAGTACAAATATTCACCAGCTAAATATTTAATCAGAGCCAGGAACTGAGTTTATGGCCACTATTTCAAAACCATCCTTTATATATTATTATTGTTATAGTACTTATTTTTATAATTATGTAGTATATAATAATATATATTAATATATTATTAATATATTTATGTATATTATTTTCAGAATAAGCCAAATCAACATTTTTTGTAGGATCATTTTAAGTATAAAACTATTGCTTTTGACCTATATTTATTGCACACATTGGCACTGCCATTGCTGCTGAGGGCATAGGGTGAATACTTAGCTAAAGTGAATCCTATTTTGGAGAAATATGATCAGTTTTATGATGTTGATTTATAGATCATGATAAACATCTTCTCTGTTTTATATCCTATTGTAAAAGAGAAAATTAACAATGAAAATAAAGTACTGCTTGCGAGTTCTGCCCTTTTCCCTTCATCCTCTACCTTCCCTGCCCTTAAACCAGGAACTAAGAACTTTAGCTTTTCCCACCCAATTAGTGAAGGACAAAAAATAATGAAATAATGACTTTTCTTCATATGAAGCTTTTAAGGAAATACGTGGTGGTGTATATTTTAGGGGGAAGGAGAGCAATAACCTTTCCTGGTTCTTATAATGAACAGTTTATATCTGAACAGAATCATAGAATTTTAGAGCAAGAAAGAATTGTAGAGACCATCTAATCAATTTTTCTCATTTTATAGCTAGGAAACTGAAGTCCAGAAAGGGTAAACTAGTTTGACCAAGGTCATATAAGCTAGTAAGGGACAGAGCCCAAACTCGATCTCTGGTCCCTTGACCATCCCCCTTCCCAATCTATTTATATTTCTATTATATTTCATTAATCTTCATTATTTTAGAAAAATCCACTAATGGTATAATAGTAATCATAATGACACATCTATATAGCACTTTGAAGTTTGCTAAAGCATTTTACAAGTATCCTATTTGATTCTAATGACGGCTCTATGAGATAGGTACTCTTCCCATTTTATAGATGTGGAAAGTGAGTCTAAGAGCACCTTTGTGACTTGTCCAGTGTCACACAGGTCATAAGTATCTGAAGCAGAATTTGAACCCGTGTCTTCTTAACTCCAGAGCTCAGTCCAATATAACCTCTACTTGTCCATAGCTGCTATCCATCCTCTTCACTGTCTCTCTTAGAGGTCCAGCATTCTTTTTCATTAAAATCCTTCAACAGAGATTTCACAACCTTCTCACCAAATGGCAGTCTATCAGCATATAATCCATCTGGTCAGGAAGTTCTTCATGTCTTTCCCAAATTCCTCCTCATGTGGGTTAAGCTCATTTCTTTTCATCTTCTCTTTGGTGTAAATGGATATTGACCACTAACCACCATCTGCAAAGTAGCCTTTTATGTATTTTAAAACTGGTTATTAAATCCCACTCCTGTCTACCCCCAAATCCCCTCTTCTCCTTTGCCAGTTAAATAACCTCAATTAGAACCTTGAAAATCAACCCTAACATTTCATTCTTTGGCTTTACATAGCATTGAATTCTGTAGTTTTGTTGGTTTTTTAATTCTTATTTCAGTTGGTAAGAGTGGTAAAGATAGAAAGAAGTCAACCTTTACTGAGTCCTCATTTTCATTGACTCATTACTACTCTCAGTGTCCCAAGGTTTGGGGTTAAGGAGTAGTATGGATGAATAATCTCTCTTCTTAGCAGGATGTTATTAATGTTCAGTCTTATGAAAATAATTGTTATTATTTTCAATAAGGATTCACATATGTGTAGTACTTTTACAAAGTGACTACCTTATAGCAAACCTGTTGGTAGCTAATATTGCAGGTGTTATATTAATTTTTACAGATACAGAAACTGAGCATAGATATTAAATGATTGTCTAAGGTCATATAGCTTAGCTAATGAGTGGCAACATAAAGGTTCTGACTCAAAGTCTAAGCATGCTTTCTAAAATTTCCTTAGAGTAAAACTTGTTGAAGTTACTCATGACCAGTTTTTATTAGGTGGATGCCATTATTTGTCTTTTAGATATTGAAGATACTGTTGAGAACAAGTACATAAATCCTCTCCAAATGCATGTATCATGTTTAGGTGAGCATGTCATTAATTTGCATAGACACCTTCCAAAAATTTATACTATTTCATAAATACTATTCCAGTGTATCTGAATGTATCCACTTAATGTAGCATTCCCTAGGCTTATGAATGGGGAAATTTAGGCAGGGGCTGTTGTCACTTCGAAAATGCTATTCTTGATCTAGATCTTAACTGCCAAACTAATTAATTTAGGTAGTGAATTGGATTTAGGCAAAATCCAATATTTTCAATTTTTGCTTTGTCAGTAAAGATATTATTGGTATTGGGAAGAAACCTTCTTGTATTATTTTTGGGTATAAAAGAGAAATGCATTGATATCTGAATTATAGAACTATAACAAATCAGCAAACAAGAAGATTTTGCATAGTTTGTGGAACAGAAAAGTCCTTTCCTATTTGTTTTCTCCTAAGATAATTAAAGTGTATTCTGTAAGCTTCCTTATTTACTTAGTGGATGGACTTTCCTCATGTAGATGCCAGATGACACTTGATCTCACTGGGTCATGTTTCATTTTCAGGATCGGTTCAGTGATATGAGAATCATTATGATCCACAACCCTGGGAACAGTGATACTGACTTTGGGTTTACAGTAAGATGGGATTTTCCCGGAATCTTCGTGCAATCAGTTGAAGCAGGTAAATTCCTAGTTTAGCCTCACTGTGAACTTTATTTTCAGGTGGTATTTGGAATGGGTGTAGCTAACTGAACTGAATGAATTTCAGAGAGCAAGAGAGAATGTATATGCAAAAAAATACATCAGTGAAGGGAAAAGACAACATTCCCTTGGTTTCAGAAGTCTTAGTTTTCAGAATTGAATGCTTTCACCTTTCTATCTTTCCTTTGTCCTATCCAAAGAATTTTTCTTCTAGATTCTCTTAAATTTTTGTCCCTTGTAAAACTTTATGTTTGCCTGATGCTTTTGAAATTTTATATTCTCAAGTTCTCAAGAACAGTAGGAGATTCAGGAAGTATTTTTTCTAACTCAACTCCATGTTTTTCCTACCTATGTATTTTAAATTATATAATTCATAGGTACTTGGAATAAGTGTAGGTGTAACTACTATGTCCCTACAAATCCTTGAGTGTTCCCCAAAGAAGAATACCTTCCCCTTTGTCTAGTGGTATTTCTGGACATGTTTAACTGGAATAAATTATTTGTAATATTTTGTAAAATATTGGCTGAATTCAAACTAACCCTCTTTTGGTTTGAATGAAGTTGAGGATATGCATTTTGGGGAGGATTTGGGTAGGAAGGGGAACAGATATTGATTGTTCTAGTGGACATTGGTAAAGATATTGATCTAGTCTTTTAACTTTCAAAAGTTACTAATGGGAGGCAATCATTTTAATTGTTGGAGAACATTACTCTTAAGTGGACACATTTAATCCTGTTTAGTTCTGGTACAATTTTGGCATTAGATTTTGAAACCCAGTCTTGCATGTTTTAGAATTTTTCCATTCAGAAGTGACTTTTAAAAATTATGTACTACAGTGTTTTAATGGAAGGAAATTTTTTTTCATGTACCAGGTAAGGTTTTCTTGTCATTACAGTCTTGAATTGTTTTTAATCAAAATGTCAGCTAATAAATGGAAAACTCTATAATATTTTATTGTATAGTTCACACTAAAATTTTCATTATATTATTTTGATTTATTGTAAGACTTTCTATACAATTCTATTTTGTCAGTCTTCATGCGTTCACACATATTCTATCTGAGCAATGATCAGAGGAAACTAGCACAATACTTGCTCCCTCCCTCCTTTTTTTTTTCTGAAATGAATATGCTAGTTGACCAAAAAATGTCGCTCAATCAAACTGATGTTAAATTTACTTTGAATTTTTTTTTAGGTAGCCCAGCAGCATTATCTCAGCTCCAGGTAGATGATGAAATTATTGCTGTTAATAACACTAAGTTTTCAAATAAGAACACGGATAAGTGGGAAGAGATCATGGCTAATGCACGAGAAACTGGAAACCTAGTTGTAGATGTCAGGCGTTATGGAAAAAATGGTAAGGAGTTATTTGTTGCATGTGTTGTGTTTGTACATATGTGCTTGTATTTGTTCTTTGGTTGAGGGTCTTGACTTACTGCAGCAACATTTTTAGAAAAGGTGTTTTATGATAATGTGAATGTTGTCTAGTGTGTTGTCTGTAAATTTCTTCAGTAGCAAATATGCTGAAAATTATCATATCTAAGATCTAGTATAGACATTCTACCATGCATTCATGTATTAAAGGACTTTGTGCTTGAAGTTCTTCAATAGTTATTTCTTAGGTATTGAATATTGCATTTGTTACTATTTTACTTAGGCTAGTTTTGGATCTGTAAAGGAAAACAGGGTACATAATGTTCTTACTGTTGATTCTTAAAAAATATGTGAGTATTTCTGGTTACCATTCACAACTCTAATTATAATTTAGTGGATACATGATCTCATCAATGCAGTCACTCCCTCCAGTGTTACATAATGTGACTCATTCACTTTCTCATCCTGTGTGATTCTTATTATCCATATCTTCCCATGTATTTTTCATAGGGGACCTCTAATGTTCGGAGGTCTTCCTCTAGTCTTTTAATGTTATTTGGGTACCACTGCAGACCTTAGTGGTGGTGGTGGTGGTGGTAGTAGTAGTAGTAATAGTAGTAATAGTAGCAGTAGTAGTAGTAGTAACAGCAGCAGCAGCAGTAATAGTAGTAACTAACATTTTGCATAGCATGTTCAGTTTTATAGGATATTTAATTTACATGATCTCATTTATTTTCTGCCTTTTGAGGAGGATGAATTACCTAGCCTCATCTCAATCCCAGCTATGACCAATTTTCTGGTGATTTCATCATTTAATACTAAACCTTGGCATGTGGTATATTTCAGTAAATTTGCTTGTATGTTTTGGGATTTTTTTTTTAATTTAACCCTCTCTTTTGGGGAAGGTGGTCTGCCTATGAAAGCCCTAACACATTTCTCTGCTTCCTTCCTGATTTGTCTTTCAGTTTTGTGTTTGTATTTTTTCTTCTTTGAATGTATTGTCAGTAACGTTGTTCTTTACACTTTGACATCTACCTATACTCATTCCTTGATTTCCATGTGCCAATCAGACTGGGGCAAAGACCAACCTTCCCTGCCATTTATACGGCATAAAACCCTCAATCTCACCAGTATGGCTACCAAAATTATAGGTTCACCTGAAACTAAGTGGATTGATGCAACTTCTGGAGTTTACAATTCAGACAAGGCTTCAAACCTTTCAATAAAGAGTGATTTCTCCGAAAGTCTTCAGAATTCTGTAAGTTTGATTTTTCAGAGATGGGAAGTGGTTACTCTAAGGGAACCTCCAATAGAAATTAGAGGGGTTAGAAATTGGGAATGAAAAGGGTTTTGGTTTTGTGTTTAGCCCAATTACAATATTTTTTATTTGCTGTAAGTTTTAGGAATGCTATGCAATGGTAAGATTGAAGTGGTAAGTTAGGGATACTTAACATATTAGTTATTTTATGTGATGGTTTTGCATCACATAAAAAGCCAGAAGATTCCAGAACTGAGTTGCTGTGTATTTGCTATCAAACTTTCAACTTCCCTATATGCACATATATGAGAGTTATGTTAAGGAGAACTGTAGGATATGAGGTGAAAGTGAGAATTTAAAATTTAAGTTCTCAAAATGATAATTTTATGAGAAATTTGTTTAATTCTTGAAGCAGTTATTATTGTAGAGTTTTCAAAAGTAAAAGAATATTCTCTCTATGTAGAATGTAGATGCTTCATTTAAATGGAAATGTTTCTTTTAAATATGCATTTAGCTTTGTTTTGAGAAGATTATTATAATTTTCCTGGGACAGTCCCCCTTAGAAATGTTTAGTTATGCTTCTGTGTTGTGAGAAAATAAAACATATATTTTTTACCTTCATTACTAATACAAGCCAATGAATTGTAATTGTAATTATGCTTGTAATGTTTCCTGGAAAATTATGACTGGTTTCCCTTAAAACCAACAATTCTTGTAGCTAATCATTAATCCTTAACCAAATGTTATAGAATACTGAAACATATTCAAGAGTCAGCAGCATTTAATAACCTACATCAATAGCCCACCAACCTTACCTCTTTGGAAAATGTTTTCACTTAATAGGAATAGCAATGTTAACTTGGTTCATGAATTATTAAAACCCATTTGGAGAAAATAACATCCACTGTGTTCTCTTCCCTTCACAGAATATTGAAACAAAAGGAATAAATGGCATAAGTGGTGAAAACAGCTCTACTGAACCCAAAGGTAAATGCTCATGGTATAGCACATCTCTATGAAGAGAACAGGTGTAGGACTCAGATTCTACTGTTGTAACAATTAATAATTTTGAATGAAATAAAAACTGACCTGCTGCAAGTTGAAACTAAAAGTGTAGGAGCACCCAGATCCAGTTGCAACCAGGTGGACTGGAGCTCAATTATACTAAGTGCTGAGTAGCTCTAGAATGGTGCTTGGAGCCCTGGCAGCGAGGTCTGGATCTCAGGATGCTGGTTGTAGTCTTTTCTGAGTAGAAGGGAAAAGGAAGATTAAGGAGCTCAGTCCTTTCTCTACATGAGATATTCATCCCAGTTTTTGAAAGGGGTCATGAATCTCTCTTTTTTTAAAAGACAGATATTTTTTAGTAGATGCGCAGCAGAGTAGAGTAGTGGATAGATGGTCTATAGTCAGGAAGATCCAACTTTGGGATTTCAGTTCTGGCCTCAGATACTTACTAGTTGTGTGACCTTGGGTAAGTCACTTCATTCTGTTTGCCTCCAACTATAAAATGAACCAGAGAGGGAAATGGAACCCCAACAAAACCTCAAACAGGGTCACATAGAGTCAGACACTACTGAAAAATGACTGAACAACAACATTTTGCAGTAGAATCAAAAAGGGAGGAAATAAATTATGCATTTTTGCCAGCTTTGACTGGTATTTCTGAATCAGAGCCTATTTGGTGATATTAGAAGTTCTGTTTGGCGGTTACTATGAGTGGAAGCAACTTCACACGAGGAAACAGATGAGAGGATCTATGTTTTGGGGTGGTTGAATTGCATACCTGATAGGATGCTGGACTTGGAGTCAGAAAGACTTGAATTCATGTCCTGCCTCAGATAGGCATAACCTCTCTCATCCTCTTTTTCTCATCTATAAAATGGAAATAATAATAGTTTCTGCTTTTCAGGGTTGTTTTGGACATCAAATGAGATAACATATGTAAAGTCAGTTAGTCAGTCAGCATTAGATTTCACTGTTTAATGAATCCTTAGAGAGTTGTGTTTCTTTTAAAATTTTTAAATTGTTTTAAATTTAAATGAAAACATTAAAAATTTTTAAAATGTTTTAAAATTCTTTAAAATTCATGTATAGAGAGAAAGGACCAAAACCTTCAGCTAGTAAATTAATATCAAGTGACAATATTATCTGCATTCTTTTCGGTTGGTCCAGGTGGAATAGTGTTTAGCCTAAAACCACACGAAAAATCAATGGGAGCTAAGAGAATACAATTTACTCTACTTGTTCTATAATCTAATTAGCCTTTCTCATTGTTATCTCTAAGGTCTTGAAACTGGATCTAGACTTTCTAGAAGCACTGATATGTTTTCAGGAGCATTTAACTGAATTTTTTCATTTATTTTCATATTCCAACCTCCCCTCTCCCACGATTTTTAGAAGTCAGCTCTCATTTCTGGAATTTCTATGTGGTTGCTTTCCTCTCCCTTCTTGGGTAGTGGTTTCCTATAGCACATAGAGTACATGCATAGTGAAGATGAATATACATCACTGCACAGTGGTTTTTTTTTTTTTTAATGAGATTTCTCTTAAGAACACACTCAATATAGATGGAAAATCAGTCATTTTAGTTGGGTATGAATGACACTTTGAATGTCATAACTGATACTTTGTTATATCCCTCTGGTAAAATGTGTTACTGAATCAGTTTACTACTTTTACTAATTTGAATGCTGAGTAACCTACTAAAAACATCTGTGTATCTGCATTAAAGCATTCCATATCCTCCATTGACTTCAGTTTCTTTTTAGTGGTTTTAAAAGAAAGGCGTGACTGCTGCATGAGGCAGGAAGCTCCTCATCCCTGAGGGCATTAAAGCAGAGGCTACTTGTCTGTGATGTGGTAGAGACAATTCATGTGTCGTGGGGGGTTGGACAAGATCAGTCATTCCACAAGCATTTCTTCAGTGCTTACTGTGGGCAAGATGGCCTCAGTGGTCTCTTCCAGATGTCAGATTTTATGAAATGTCATTTATTTTCCATGGGTTGTAGATTAAAATGAGTAAGACATGGTATTGATTTATTTTCTTTTTCATTTTTCAAATAGCATCTGAACCTATTTCTTTGAAAAACTTAAAAAGGCGATCACAATTTTTTGAACAAGGTAAACCACACAGCTAACAATTCATGTACCTTCATGAAATTGTTTCCACTATATTTCCTTCCTAACTGGTCTGTGGTGCTGGGTGCTAAGCCTCTTCAACATCATTTGTTGTTGTTATGACCAAGCAACATAATCCATTTCCATTCTTTCCCCAGGGTCGTCAGGTTTTTCTTACAGTTCATGGGTCTACCTTTGTGGTAATGGGTCTTTGTGTGTCCTTTTTTTCCTGTAAAACTTTTTTTTCCCCTCCTAAACTGAAACACAAAACTAAAACACCATACTTCTTTCCAATGGGTAACAGTAAGAAATGAGGAACTTTGTTCAAGCCTGACTGCTCCCTGTATAATGCATACTATTAGATTACACCAACATACACTTGATTCTAAGTTTTAAAGGGTTCTTGTTATAGATATATTTTCATTTTGGAGAAAGTTCTTTAACAGTAAAGATCAGGTTAATTTAGAGGGGACTTTTTTCCCCCAACGGAGAGTCCTGGAAGGGTTTGGTGCTTGTGTGCTGCCCTGTTAATTTGGAAGTGACTTTAAAATAGCTCGGTTATGGAAGCAGGAAGCATGGGAGTCTGAATTTTCGAAAGAACCTCTATGTTGGTGTAGTCCTATGGAGCCTGCTGCCTTTTGTTTTGCTCTCTGCATGCTGTATTTTTTCACATTTTCATATTCATCTAATACTTTACCTTGGTAACTGTCATGTCTCAACTTTGTGTTATCTCTGAGAACTTAAAAATAAGAGCTGACATCTGAAATGTGGTGGTACATTCAAATCAGGATGTGCTGCTGGTTTCTAATGTTACTGCTTCTTACTTTTAAGATTATTGAAATATTGACAAACTAGCTTGATGACCACTAGTAACTTTTCTTGGTTTGAGCATATGAAGTATGGAATTGAGCATTCGTTTCTTCTCAAGTGCATTCTAAGCTTCCTTGTTGACCTATAAATAAAAGAATTCAAGCAACTTTTATTATTGAGTCTCTATGTGTAAATTGTACTTGTGCTCTCATCGTAGCGTGTTTGATTCTTTTGCTTAAACCCAATGTTTCTAAAGCCTAGTAACTTGAAACATTACACTCCTTACCCCGACTGGCCAGGATAAAGCAACTAATTCTCTCCCCCATTTTAGTTTTGGCGTACTTTTCTCTAACAGACATTTTTCAGAGGAGATGATTTTTTAAGATTTTGAAGTAGCTTTGTTTTAATGTAACAAGTTATAAAAGCCCATTAACTCATTTACTAATACCTAATGTTTTCGAAAACAAAAAATACAGTTTGTGGTATATTTTCCTTAATTTTTATCAGCATAGCATTCATACACACACACACACACACACACATTTTAACTAGGAGAGTACAGAGAACAAAATTAAAGATTATAACTACATTTCACCATAAGGGAATCGTAAATGAAACATTCACTCTATAGTGATTCTATTTGTAGTGGTTACGTCTTGGCTATAAAATGAAATTTAAATCAATGCAAGCACCTAAAACATTACTTTTGTTGCTACATACCACATATCTAAGCATTTTAGTGCTGGAAGAACAACTTCTAGTAGTAAGGCAAGCTGTGTCCATGGAAGAGAGAACACTGAAAAGCTTCCCTGTAAGCTCAGGAATATACCAACAAGTCAAACGAACAAGGACTATTTTTATCTTTTTTAACTGATATCTTGAAATATGACTAGTCACTGATGGAACTCAGGAATGAATAGATTAAAAAAATCAATGTCACTTAAAAACACGAATATTGGTACATAAGGTATACTCTAATATCATTTTGGGGGAGGGAAAATTTCATAGTAGTAAATTTCTAACTTAATGTATTTTCCCATTATAATACAGGAAGTTCTGATTCTGTGGTGCCTGATGTAAGTAGCATTTATTTGTTACATTGCTGTAGATAAAATGATCTTGGTGGGGTGGCTGATTTCTCTGCAGAAATACTTGCTATTCTTTGGCATGTTACAAGAAATATTAGCAAACTATCTTTCTGAATTGAAAACATTAGTGATTTTAAAAACCATGAATTAAAAACTTCACAAAACATTGTGTCGATTTTTTAAAAAGTATGCTGGACCTATAAATTATAATCTTGTATCTTTGTGGGTACAGTTTAGTATTTCCTCTATCCAAAATAATTTAATAAGTTATATATCTTCCTCCTTTTCCTACTAACTCCCTTTGGAAATGTTAGCTTCCAGTTCCAACCATCAGTGCTCCAAGTCGCTGGGCTTGGGATCAAGAAGAAGAAAGGAAACGACAGGAAAAGTGGCAGAAAGAACAAGACCGTTTGTTGCAGGTACAGATGAATTATATAAATGATTAGATCCTAAATATTGTCTATTAATTGTCTTTCCTAGTCAGTCCTACAATGTATTCAAAAACATTGCTAAAAAGCGATTATTTAAAAAGAAAAAGAAAGAAGCATGACAGAGCTTAACTTTGGAGAAGAGGTAATAAAATACACTCTTCACTGGAGAGGTGGGTTGCCATGGATGCAGAACATTGCCTACACTGGGAAACTAATTGGATATATTAGATAGTTTTACATAACTGTTCCCTTGTACCCTCCAACCCCCATTTTTTTTTCCTTTATTATTCTTTGTTACAAGGGATGCTCTCAGGTTAGACGAGGGAGTTGCATCTGGCAAATGATCCAGAAACAAAAGATACTAATGAAAGTGAAAGAGGATGAAAGAAAATATTATTAAATCCACAAGGTAGTTACGTAATTGAAAAACTTTCTGTTGAGTTTGGTTCCAAATGTAGGAATGAATCAATTAATTATTAATCATTCATTAAGTGCTTACGCCGTGTTAATTGCCAGGGATACAACAACCACCAAAGGAAAAACAGTCTTTTCCCTAAAGGAGTTTTCATTCTAATGGAGGAGACAAAATGTGAATTAATAGATATATTTAAAATTTATAAAGTAGATTGAAATGAAGCCTTAGAGGGGAAAGCTATAACAGTTGAGGACTGGGGAGGAGATCAGGAAAGTGGTATCAGGGCTGACTCTTGAAGAGAGTCATGTCATCATGGAGCCAGTCAGTATGAAGAAACAGAAGACCACTAATGGAATGTGGTGTGTGAGAAATGGCCACTAAAGGAAATATGGTATAATATAGTATAGGATTGTAAGATTATGTCATACCTGGAGAGAAGTAAAGTCTAAGAAGAATGAAAATGTAGGAAAAGACCAGGTTGTGAAGAACTTTAAATGTGAAAGAAAACGATCGTTGATGCTACAAGTAGCAGGACACCACTGGAGTTCATTGAGTAGGCAAGATGATAGAGGTCACATCACTTTGGCAGTCATTGAAAATGGAATAGAATGGGGATGGACTTGAGGCAGGGAAACCAATGAGGAGGTTATTCTGTAGTTTGGGAGAAAAAGTGATGAAGGTGTAAATTATGGTGGTGACTGTGAATGGAGAGAAGGGGACGTATAGGAAAGGTTCTGTGGAGGTAGAAATGGCAAGTTTTGGTAGCTGATTACATGAGGTGAGTAAAAGTGAGGATCTGAGGATGACAATAAAGTTGTGAACCTAGGTGATGGGGAGAGTGTTGGTGCCCCCAAAGTAACAGTGGAATTTAGAAAAGGACAGAATTTTAGGGAAAAGAAATGAGTTCTATTTTAGTTGTATTGAGTTTGAAATACTTGTGGATCATCCTGTATGAGATGTCCAAAAGGCAGTTGGTGATGTGAAGATGGAGCTCAGGAGAAATTCTAGGACTAAATAGAGAGAGGGAAATATATCTGCATAGATATAGTTATTGTATATTGACCTCTGTATCTTAAAGAGAGATACTTTTGTAATGTGGGGAAAATTTTAGGCAGTCCAGCTTTTTTGGTTGTACTGTATGATGCTCTCCACACACTTTTCAGAAAATACCATGTCACATCCCTTTCGAAAACAAAGCAAGTCCATACTTAAATTTTGCTTACTCTTGCATTGTCTATGCAATGCTATTTTTTAATTATATCATGTCTGACAAAGTTCTCCAGTTATCTTTAAGTAAATGATTTTTAATGAATTTAAAGCAGAGTAATAATGAAAGATAAAAACAATTCAGTAGCACCTTATTGTCTATTTTAATGGAACCCAGGAAATTTAATATCTCTGGGTTTACTGTGTGATGGGTTACATTTAAAAAGGAACTCTCTACCACATGAAACATTATATGTAAAAGTTTAGGGTTGCTAGCACTAAAAAATTAAGAATAAAAGCATGTTTTTTGATGATAAACATTTTGCCTTTCTTGATAGGAAAAGTATCAGCGTGAACAGGAAAAACTGAGGGAAGAGTGGCAGAGGGCTCAACAGGAGGCTGAGAAAGAGAACTCAAAGTACTTAGATGAGGTATCGTTGGCATGCGCCTTGCCCTTTTCTGTCCCTTCATTTCACTCACTGATGCAGTTGAATTTAGGAAAAGAAATTCTCCATTTGGCTGGTCTTTAAAAAGGTTTGCCTATATAGTTCCTTTGAAAGACAGACTTTGATATGCAGCCAATATTCTCCTCAATAGTTAAGCTTTATTCTTCTAACTCCTTTATAAATATAGTAATAAAATAGCAGAAAGGTCTGCATCTTTTAAAAAAAAGAGTCTAAAATTATCCATCTCCTCTCTTTATTAGAGCTGAAGTATCCATGTGTTTTCGTGTGTCAGTGCTTTTCTTTTGATGTTTTTTAGAAGTCGTTACCGGCTCAAGGATGTGATGAACACCATCTAAAATAAATGCTAACAAATGTGCTCGTTCTGTGTATATTGACACACACTCTCTTTGCTTATTTTTCCCTTCTTTTATATAGGAACAGATGGTATTAAAATCAAATAGGGTCTCTCTCACTTCACGTGAACCTGCTCTTGCCAACTGGGAAACAAACTGGAGAGAAGAGATTTATCCTTCAGACAGGGAAAAAAGCAGAATTGAGGAGGAAGAAAGACTCCATCGTGAAGAGGAAAAAAGAAAATTAGAAGAACAACTTCTGCTTGAGAAAGAGAGAAAAATAAAGGAACTGGAGGAAGAACAGGAACGGCGGGCAGAGATAGAAGAACAGAGGCGGCGGGCAGAGATAGAGGAACAGAGGCGACGGGCAGAGATAGAGGAACAGAGGCGACGGGCAGAGATAGAGGAACAGAGGAGGCGGGCAGAGATAGAGGAACAGAGGAGGCGGGCAGAGAAAGAGAAAGAAACTTCAGTGCAGATATATCAGTATAAAAGGTTGGTGCCATAGCCAAAGTGCACTTGTATTTTTTCTACTCGTCTGAATCAGACATATCTATTGTTAGCTTATGGTTGCAATTATCGGCCTGTTTATAGTCTGTAACACATAATTTGAAAATGACTTGTTTTGACTCAAGCACACAGCTGCCTCAGGATTCTATCAAGAAAGAGGACACCATCTAATTTATTTATGCTTTCGGATGAGGTTTTGTCCTCACATCTCTTCTGTCTGTGCTTTCTACTCTGACAAATTCATCCATAGCTTCAACCATCATCTCTGTGATGGGACTTATTCACAAACAGGTTATCTCTGGTCTGAATTTCTCTTCTGAGCTCCAGATCTCTTTTTATATATATATATATATATGTACACACACATATACATACATATAAATATGTACGTATATATGTACACACATATATACATATATATGAAAATATCTCCATTTGAATGTTCCCTTTTCACTTTAAACTCAACATTTCCACAGCCAGATGCCTTGTCATCAACTTTTCTGTTTTTGTTTTTAAATTTATTTTTATTTGTTTTTAACATTCAATAAAAAAAATTGAGCTCTAAATTCTTTCCCTCCCTCCAGCTCCTTCCCCACTTTGAGAAGGTAAGCAATATGCTATCAATTTAGTTATCAAGTATTGAGTACCTATTTTATGCCAGACACTGTGCTAGGTCCTAGGGATACAAAAACAATAGATGAAACTATCTATTTGCAAAAGTCTTGCATTCTAATGGAGAAGAAAACAATTACATTTAAAATATATATATAACAAAAATATAAATTGATAAAAGACATACATATACATGTATATTTGTTAAAAATAAGGTAATTTGGCAGATCCTGGCAGTTAGAGGAATCAGGAAGAATTTTATGAAGGTGTTGGCACCTAAGTTTATTCTCACAAGAAAAGAGAGACTCTGAGGCTAAGGTGAGGAGGGAATGCATTCTAGGTACATGGAACAGTCACGTTAAAGCACTACACAGGAGGGGGAATGTCATACATGAAGCAAAAAGACAAGGTTTGGCTGGATCTTGGTCATTTGGGTCAGTCATGTCTAGTGAGGCTGGAATGATAAGCTGGGGCCAGGTCAAAGAGGGCTTTATAGTCAAAACAGATGGATTTCTATTTTATTTGTAGAAGCAATAGGAAATCATCATTATCTTCTCCCCTAATCAAATATTTTCTACTTGCTAACTTCCCTATTTTTACTAAAGCCTTTATTTTCTAGCTCTGATTTTCCTTTCTCCCTTTTACCCTATATATATTTGTACAGTCTTTAAGGCTTGTTGATTTTGTTCCCCCAAATCTGTCATGCCTATCTCCTCCTCATTCCCACTGCCACCATGGGAACTTCTCTACTTCTTCTCTGGACTCATTCTAGTGATCTCATTTGTTGAATGTGTAGTTCTTTCAGGAAATCAAAAACAGAATTTATTTTCAAGCATAAATATTTGTATTTTTGACTCATGTTTTTTAAATATCTTGAATTGATGTAACTAGGTGACAGAGTGGATTAAGTGTTGGAGTAAGGAAGTCCTAATTTCAAGTCCTGCTCCAGATGCTTACTGGCTATGTATGTCTAGCAAGACCAGAAATGTAATTGGTGCCAGGTTGAAGAGGACTTTGTAAAGAAAATGGAGCAGTTTATATTTTATTGTAGAAGCAATAGGAAACCTGGGAAAGTCACGTAACCTCTGCCTGCCTCAATTTCCTCATTTATAAAATGGAGATAATAACAGCTAGCTTGACTATAAAGATCAAGTGAGATAATGTTTGTAAAATGCCTTATAAGCCTTAAAATGCTATATAAATGTAAGTTATTATTATTCTGATCTTTTCATGGTCTATGATTGTATAAATGGCTCAAGTTTCCATAGAGTTTCTTCTCCCTGAGGACCTCTAAGCTTTTTATAAGATTAATTCTCCTCCCTCTCCTCATCCCTCCTACTCCCACTCAAAGGTTCCTGCAAAAAATAATGAGAGAGTACTTGAAACTTAGGGACCTGGGATTTCGAGCTGGAATGGACCATTTAGTCCAACCATGTTATTTTACAGGTAAGGAAATTGTGCCCCCCAAAAGTGAAATGACTTTTCCACAGCTCATGAGGATAGTAAGCAGAAAAGCCAAGTTTTCAACCCTGACTTGAGGATTGTGTTGGTTAAACTACAAAATGATGTATCTCCAGGTGAATTTTCTTTTACATGGGAACGAATCCTATTTGAATTTTTACCTCCAGAATTTCCAAGAGGAAGTCTAATAAACAAGCATAAAAGTTGATTGAAAGTTTTTGCTGATACCTCAGTTTAGATCTTATCTCACCTGGAATCATGAAGGTGCTACTGAAAGCTTCAGAATTTAGCTTTTTAAAATGCCTTTGGTGTCTTTATGGTTGAAATACTTTATTCCTTATACAAAAAATGCTTTTTTCCCTCAGTAGCCACTGGGAATATTATCCTTTTGTAGGATTTATTATCTTGCAAATGCGGAAAAAATCTTTTAACCTTAATATTTTAAGTTTAAGAAAATTCCTTTTCCCTCTTTTAGGCCTGTTGATCCCTTGGAAGTTTCAAGGCAAAGAGATGAGTCAACAAATCTACTTCCTAGTGACAGGTTTGTAAAATACTGAATTACTGCCAAGTGGGTAATGATTTGGCTTTAGCTGATCTCTCAAGGAGAAGCCAGATATTTTGGAATCACAGTTTCAGCTCCTTGCAGAATTAACGCAACCCTTCATCCTTTGTGGGATAAATGGAATGCTTGGCAGGCCACTTAACTTTTTGAGCAAGAAGTATGGTGTGAGAAATACTTGGGGTTTACCTAAAAATAGAAGTCCTACATGGACATCAGAGAAGGGAGAGATGGCATCTAGTTAGGATTGTTCAACTTGAAACCCTAAGTCAAATTTCGAGAGAAAGGATTCTAGATATTTAAGAAACTATTTCTTAAAAATTTATCTCTGAAACATTTGATTAACTTAAAACAGTAATTTTGAATTTGTTTTCCAATTTAAGCCAGTTAGGTCTATTATAGTCTCTAGACCTATGTTTCAGTGAAGCTGTTATCTTCAGTGGGTTTTGACTCTGCTTCTGCCTGAAGTTTTCTTTGCCTTTGGTGAAAACTGGTACCCAAAACTTCAGTCATACTGATAATTAGTTGTACGAGTGAATATGATACAGAGCTGATAGGATACAGATATATATAGCTGATAGGATATAGGATACAGGAAAGAGAGAATTGAGTAGGGGTACATTGATCTTGGACCTATGAAAAAAGTGCCTGAATGATCCTCTTTGGAATTATTTTCTCGTGTATATATTCATTTATACACATACGACACATAACATACATTTATAGACACACACATGCATACATGTGTTTGCATGTATGTTTATATACATATACACAATACACAAACACAGTTCATTTATATACATATTTATACGTATAAACATATTTGTGTACATATGTGCATATATTTGTATTTTTATATATCTTATAGGATTATATATAGGCTGGTAAAAGGAACATTGCCTTTCTAAAGGAATTGATTTATTTATAGAAGTCTGTCTCATGTAACTTAGTATCTTAGGGAAAACTAATTAGTATGCCAAGACAGAAACCTTGGTAGCATTAGGAATCTTATCTCCAGGCAGTAATGATACATCTTGCTATGGAAATCTTGATGAGGTTTGCCAGGTTTCTGGTAATGAAGTGAGTAAATAATAACTTTTTCTCAAAGTAAGTAAATAATAATAACTTTTGGCCATAAATAGTAGGTAGCCTTTTTCATTTATTTAGTGTCTAAGACAATGTAGACCCAATTTTCTGACCTATCTATTCAAGTACATGGGGTTGCTAACCTACAGGGTGACATTCTCTCCAAGTGTTCATAATGGCAGAAATATTGGACTTTCATATTTCAAATGTGATAAATAGCAGATTTTCTCCATTCACCTTAATATCTGAAGTTGCTTAATCTTGCCCTTTATAGTGGGAAAGAGAGAGTAAATCATGTCTGGATTTAGATTCACAAGCTCCACCCTTTTGGGAAGTTATGTTCTTTAAGATGGGACATTGATTCTTTGGGGCTGTAGGATGCTATTTACCGTAGAGCTGCTTCAGAGCAGCAAATGGTATATACTCTTCTAGCCTGAAGGAGTTGATATAACTTATTTCAAGAATATTGATTAGATATTGAGATAATCCCTTTGGAGGAAGGAATCTTAATGAAAGTTTCTTTATATAAACTTCATGAGTTTGATTAATGGAAACAGTCATTCCCATTTTAAGGAGAAAATGGATTTGCAAAAATCACCTAAAAAGTATTGTGCTAACCATTGTAGAACTCTAGAGGAAGTGCCTGGATGAATTTGTTTTCATCATTATCATGTAGAAGTTCTCTATATTCAGAGCTTTTAGGAGCTACTCTTTAGCATATATCGAAGTTTCAGTTCTCTAAAATAACAGTAACTGTCATTTGGAAAAAGGAAGAAAAGATTGATGGTTTAGAATGTTGCATCTTTAGTTTTATAAACTTCTTAAGTATGAATAGAGCTTTCCTTTTAATTATAAAGGCATATTTATGTTAAAACTGACTCTCAGCTTTAATATATTGGATTTTATATTTTAGGAATAAATCAAGGTCTACTACTGAATTGGATCACTCCACAAGTAGAAATGGTAAGTTTAAAAATTCTTAAGAATAAAATTACATTGTGGTATCAAACATCACGATTCAGGCCATTTCTAAAGTCAAGAGTCAAAGATCCCAAGTATGGTTTCTGTTTTTCGATTCATTAAAGTGTTTCTGTTCCTCCATATTTCTTCTCCTCCTCTGTGAGGATTACCTTAGTGTTATGTTCTGTATACACTGGGGTCCAGGCTGTAATGGAAGCTGTTTTTAGTGAATTTAGAGAGGATGTTACGTGCTGAAATGTTTATTCAATTACAAAAAGAAGTTATGTTGCTCACCTTTGCCAAGTCCATTGAACATTGAATATAAAAGATTAAACAGGATAATTACTTTTCCCAGAACTGTTTGTATTTGAACCCTATTAAAAAAGAGAATGAAATAATAATAACAGTAATAATAGAAATCTATCTATATTCATTTATGTGTGTGTATATATATATATATATATATATATATTTTATACACACAAACATATATGCTCACATTTTTATAACATTTTACTGTTGAAGAAGGATTTATTTATAGGAACCCATTGAACTGGGTAGCACAAATATTATCCATATTTTGCAATGTTAACAGCTTCTCTAAGCAAGTGGACTATTTCCCCAGGCATCTGACTTTGTCACCTAATTTTTTCACTTTTGCCTCATTGCTTCTGGATTTTTTGATGGATTTAATTTCTGCTAGCAGTAAGGGGATTTTCAAATGGAAATGTGTTTTTTTAATATCTGATAAAATTTATATTATATGTATTGCTTTGCACAAACATAAAAATAGGATTCTGTGAATAATTATTGGGTACATTTCACAAAACGATGAACTAAGAACTAAATTGGAGGAAAACTATAAAGAGATAAAAACTGAATCTGGAGATGGAAAGGAGAAAAATTCTCACTGAAACTTTCTGAGCCTAATAAAGGTGAGGCTATAGCTTGAAAGTGTTTATATCACTCATTTCAAATAATAATCCAACCTAATACGCTCTGGCTTATGAGAAATATTGAAGAGTCTAATTGTAATTAATATATCTAATCACAAAGCTATATGTAAATGATTTCATTTCTGAAATAAAGGAACCTGAGACATTTATTAATGAATAATTGGATCTCATCTAATGGACAAACCACTGGGCAATCAGTAAACATTTTAATTCCTATAGTTTAGTTAGGTTTTATTGTTGGATTTGAACTCACCTTAGGAACTTACACGAGTGATGTAAGCTTGATTTGGTTATGCTTAGTATTTGCCTTGTCTTATAGACAGATTGAAAACTTCTTTGAGGGCTGGCACTGTATTTATAGCTCAAGGCACAACACAGTGCATTGGGTGTACTAGACACTTGGTTATCTTTGTAGAATAAGAAGAGTACAGAATTCAGTCCCAGCATCCAGCTTCATGTTCTGACTTACTAGCGTTGTGACCTCTAGCAAGTCACTCAACCTCTGAAGAGTCTCAATTTCTTTATCTTTAAAATCAGATACTAATATTTGAATGACCAAACTCATGAAGTTATCTTGAGGAAAGCTGTTTTTAAACTATTAAATGCCCTATATTTTTGAACAGTTCTGGTCTTTTTGTTATTATTGGTTGGAATGGGAAGCATTTCCTGGCAAAAGACTATTTTGCACAATAGAACTTGAAGGTGGCCAAAATCAAGATGGCGTGACTTACTTTCTCTCTTTGGCAATTGTGTTCATTTTCTTTTTTACATGTCCTATGTAGTATCACTTTCTGTTGAACTGAATATTGCAGCAATAAGAGAAATTTAGTCCCTTTCCTCTATTATCCTATCCCAGAATTTATGTTAAAACATGCAAATTGGCATTTGGCAATTTTATAGCTTTTTATCTTCACCCCTGACTGAAATTTTATTTTCTGTTTCTGACGTTCTTGATGTCTTTTCAATTTAGGAAGTAACAAATATTTGGACCGGATTGGGAATGCAGGTTATTCACAGAAAGGTTCTCGAAAAGAGCAGGCCACATCAGAAGCTGAGATGGAGAGGCAGCAGATCCTTCAGGAAATGAGGAAAAAGACCTCCCTCCACAATGACAACAGCTGGATCAGACAACGGAGTTCCAGTGTCACCAAGGAGCCCATCTCCCTGCCTGGCCTTATGAGAAGGTGAGAGCTGTACTGATACTCTTAATGCTTTACTTTTACTTTTCAGCTAGGAAATATTTAGCTTCCAGGCCTCTGGGCTATTTAGGAGCTCAATGATCACTTATTTTTATTTCTTGTTCCAATTCTGCAATTCCATGAGCAAAGTTGGGTGGCGCGGTGAACCTGGAGTCAAGAAGAGAGGAGTTCATATCTAGCCTCAGCCACTTACTTAACTGTGTGATCCTGGGCAAGTCACTTAACTCAGTTTGTCTCAATTTCCTCATCTTTAAAATGAGATGGAGAAGGAAATGGCAAACTACTCCAGCATCTTTGCCAAGAAAACTCCAAATGAGGTTATGAAGAATTAGATGTGACTGAAAAATGATGGAAAATGGGATTAAGAATAGTAATCCAAGGGGTTGTTATGAGGAGAAGATAGGCAACATTTGTAAAGTGGTCAGCAAAATTCAGAGTACTATACAAGTTCTTCTCTTCCTCTTTCCCTTCCCCCTCCAAATGATAATCATGGTGGCTGGGAACACTTGGAAGATGCAGTTGCAGAATTCTGCTTTTCTTCAGGGCTGAAAATGACTTTTTGATGTATATTCTATGGCATTTGGTTCATTATTTGTTTGTTTATTACTAATGAGTTAGTAATTAATTTGTAAATTCACTTTTATAGTCAATATTTCATGATATGAATATATATTTTATACATTAAAAAAGTCTTAATGAAGGCAACTATGTCAGAATGTTAATTTAGTTTTAGGTATTAAAGATTTTGACTTAATTGGATATCCAAGATATTTTATTTTAGATTTTTGATGGCTGTTTTAACAATCCATGTTTAGAATTAATGTTTGTAGAAGAGTATGAATATAAATAAATCTCTCTACAATGTAGAGGTATGCATCAGAGTTGTGTACATTAAATTAAGGTAATTTTTATTAAATGAAGCCTGTAGAAATTGTCCTGTTATATGAACATCTTCATTCTTCTATTTTGTAAGTTTGAGAATTTTTTGTATTGAATTTTCCTAGTATAGCATATTGGCAAAGACATATATGGAAACTTTTATTGAATAATTATAAATTGTTTTCTTCCATGTTCCCCAATATTAAGCATCCTTTTTACTTGGCACTCTGGTACAGAAGCATCAGTTATGACCAAAATGAATGTTCATTAACAAATGGATGATTAAAATTTTTCTTACTTTTTTTAGCATGAAGATAAAAATAAATTTTCTTTGTATGTGTGAGCTTGGTGGGGCTGTGAATAAAGTGCCAGTCTTGGAGTAGGAAGACTCCTTTTCCTGAGTTCAAATCCAGCCTCATATACTTACTAGCAGTGTGACCCTGAACAAGTCATTTAGCCCTATTTGCCTCAGTTCTCTCATCTGTAAAATGAGCTGGAAAAGGAAATGGCAAAGCACTCTAGTATTTTTGTCAAGAAAACCCCAAATTGGGTCATGGAGAATCTGACATGACTGAAAAAAATGACTGAACTAAACTGTGAACTAAGTAGTCAAATGTGCAATACCCAATAAAATTAGTCAAAATTTTATTGCTTATTACTTACTTATTAATTATTATATAAATTAAAATAAAAAATTTTAATGGTTTGTAGTGACTTTTGAAACTATGACTTCATTTTAAAACTGAGTATATTGGGATATAGTAAGTTTCTCTTGTTTGTGTTTCAGAGGGGAATCTCTAGATAATCTCGACTCCCCCAGATCAAATTCATGGAGACATGCCCCTTGGATGAATCAGTCCACAGGGTTTCACACTTCTTCATCTGTGCAAGACTTCAGTCGTCCACCTCCACAAATGGTGTCCACATCCAACCGTGCTTACATGCGAAATCCGTCTTCCAGCTTGGTATCTTCTGCTGGTTCTGTACGAACGGGATCTTTATCAGCAGCACCTTCCCCATCACCTCGAACACAATCCCCCTCTCCTTCTCAGTCAGGGATGCAGCAACGAAACAGGTATGATGCAAAAATGTTTCTTTCTGTTAGCTATTATTTTCCTTCTGTTGCAATAAAGGAAAACTTTTAAACCATTTTTTTTTAATGGAAACACATTCTTATCCACAATTTCCATTGGGAAAAGGGAAAAAGTAATCTCTCTTACAATATGTGAATTTTTTTATTTTTGCTATTTTCTGATATCCAAACTCATCAATGGTTTTCTTAATTCTTTCCAGATGACACTTATGACATTTATAGGTTTCTTATAAAACCACTGTAGAAAATTTTAAACCTCTAACTTTTTGCCCATGTCTCTCTGTTTATCACTAATAGCCCAGTATGGTGAATCATAAAAATCTATAGAAGCTCATGAATATATTTCCACTTTATGGTCAAAATCTGTTTTAAAACAGTGTATTTTTTTCAAAGTAGACGTTGTTTGAGATCATTTTTAGAGGAAAGGGTATAAGAACAATAATGAATTAAAACTGCATGCAGCAGACAGACAGTCTATTTAACATGCCAAGTCAGATTTTAATAAGTAATAACGTGCCATATGGATAGCTCAGATGTAGAGTTTTACTTTTACTTCTAAAGAATGCTCTCAAGCTTGCTAGCATCTTGTTCCTCCTACATAGATTAACACCTGAGTACTCTCTATTTCTAGAATTGAAAATTAGTTGTACTATTATAAGTCTAGAACTTAGCTAGTGATATCTAATGCCACCAAGACAGACCATGGCTCATAGAGAAGCAAAAATGTGGGAGAATAGGAGCTGTTTTTTACAATAATAACTTGAATCATGAGAACTCAGGGAGCGCTCTAGTAACTGTCTTTGGCTGAAACTTAAGTAACTAGAAGTTGAAATTCTATCTAAGGCACAGTATTGCCTTCTAGGATGTCAGATAAGAGTAGTTAGAATAAGGTAAAACATTAAACACCAACTAGCACAATAGTACGTATACCAAAAAATGCATAATATATACATTCTGAGAGCCTGGGTTGGAAGGAAGGAATAAATGGGATTAGATGAAGATTATTAGGACTGCAAGGGTTGATCTGACTTATTCTTAGCTAAAGAAGGTAGTTAAAGGGACCTGCCTATATATGTGGCCTCAGGATGGTAGAGGTTCTAGATGTTGAAAAAACATCTGTGATGAAAATGCAAAGATATTTCTATTCTCCAGGCTTTTCTGGGCTTACATCTCCAGCATTTATTCATAGTGACTATAAATTAACAGCAATGGAGCATAACCTTTAGAAAGCTGGCTTTGGAACCAGAAAGTCCTAGATTCAAGTCTTCCTCTGATGCATACTGGCTATGTGAGCCTGGATAATTTACCTATCCTCTCAGTGCCCTAGGTAATTCTTTTAAGATGTGAAATTGCCAGGCATAGTGGTGAATTCCCTGCTGCTTGGGGAGGCCAAGGGTGGTTGATCTATTGAGTTCAGAGCTGCAGTAGGGACAAAGTCCATGAGATGTCCACGCTAAATATGGCACCAATATGGGGAACCTCTAGGAGAATAGGGTCACTAAGCTACCTAAGAAAGGATGAACAAGCTCAGATCAGAAAATGGGGCAGGTTAAGCTCCCTGCTTATTATTTACTATATGTATTGATTGCTATTGGGATCAGGCCTGTGAGTGTCCACTGGTCTTCCAGCCTGGGTGAGGTAGGGATATCCAGTTTCTAAGGCAACAAAAAGTGGACCCTCCAATACAGAACAGATGCTGTCCTGCACTTTTTGAGGAAATAAATTCTTTACCAGGAATTTTCTGAATCAATGTATTTACAGGCTTAGTTTCTGTCACCTTACCTCTAATCAGTGCAGCAGAGATAGTCAAGAATTAAAAAAAAAATTAAAAAAAGAGCAACATGGCCTTGAGATAGCTCACAACTTTATTTGGGGAGGTAACATGTACACATGCAATATTTATTACCCAGCATATCAATCTTTCTTCAACAGAACAGAAATGAGAATTTAGCAAAGGATATTTCTGAGCAGAGTGCAAAGAGACGTCATGAAGTTTGTGTGCCAAAACTTTACTCCCAGTAAAGGCTCTCGTTCAGATCCCGGTTTTGGCTCACAGTTCTAAAAAGCTTGGTCTTCTGGTTTCTTTCTTTCTTTTTTGTTCTATTGATATTGATTTGATTTATTGATATTGATTTGTTTTATTGATATTGATGTTTTATTGGTATTGATTGATGTTGATTTGTTTTATTGTTTTATATGTTTTTATCTTACATTTTCATATTACCACTATTAAATGAGAGATCTCTTATAACAAACTATAAAACAATTATGAAAAACTAACAATTACAATGATCTCATCTGAAAATGTATACAACATTCCACCTATGTAGCACCTCCCCTCGGGCACTTAGGTGGTACAGTGGATAGGATACCAGGTCTGGAGTCAGGAAAACTCATCATCTTGAATTTGAATCTGGTCTCAGATACTTACTAGCTGTGTGACCTTGAGCAAGTTACCTAACTTTGTGTGCCTTGGTTTCCTCATCTATAAAATGAGCTAGAAAAGTAAATGGCAAACCATTCCAGCATCTTTGTTAGACATGACTAAAATTGGCTGAACCACAAAAGCGCCATACACACACCCCTCCCTACATCTTCTCTATTTTTTCTCCCATACCCCAAAGTAGATTAGAAGAAACAAATGAATTGGAAGTCCCAGAGATCTATTGGCAATGGAAGTGACAGAATCATAACAAGCAGACAGAGATTTTAAAAAGCATGGTGGCATTGAGCCAGTTAATATAGCAATACATCGCTCTGAGAGGGGCACTGGGGTCATCATTGTGCCCTAGCATGCTATGATAATTGATGTTCATGATGATGATACAGAGTTGCTGGGGAATGGTTGTTCATGTTTATTATACCCTTTTTGGTACTTTATGTATTTGTAGTTTCACTGAATCCTAATAGCAACTTTGTGAGTAAGGTTCTACTGATATTATAAAGCTCATTTTACTGATGAAACAACCAAGGCTCAATAAGTTGAAAGATCATGACCATAGTCGCACAAGTAAAATGTCCAAAGCCAGATTTGAACCCAGTTGTTCCTGGATTCCAGATGTATTGGACTCTTTGCTACACTATGTAAGTTCAGAGGAGTAACATGTTACTCAAGATAGAATGTGGGGCTTGTCATAAAGAACAGTGAAATCCCAGGTCTTTGATGTGTTTATATTTAAGAAGAAAAGAGACATATTAAAATCTTTTTTCCACTCAGAATGGCTCAAATAAAATGTGTTGGTATTCAGAAAAGTAAACTTTTGGTCCTATAAAACTTGACCTTTTAAAGCAACTAATTCTTCAAGGGTTCCAGTTAGTAAAGATTTCCCTGTATAATACTAGGCACCATCATGAGTGACTGCCATATATGATGCATAGATCTAAAAAGGAGTTCAAAGGGTGGGGAGAGGACAATAATTTTTGGCTTGGTGGGGAAGGATTACACTGTTCACTCAACAAATAGGTAGCCCATGCTTATAGGGGATCTGTTGTAGTAAATAATTTGTACAAGTAACTGTAATAAAAGACAGAATGCAGTTAAACGTTGTAGTTAGTAAGTTCTGATGCAGATGTGATTACCCCAAGCTGGAGTGATCGAGGGAGTGATCTTCTATCAGTCAATCAATATCTATTAATCATCTACTAAATGCCAGACACTATGGAAAACGCTGGGTAAGGTGCTTCATGGAAAAGGGAACATTTTAGCTGAGCCCTTTTTGAAAGATGAGAAGGAGTTTTAACACATGGAATTGGAGGTTGATGGACAGTGGGGAAGGGGATTGCTGATCAAGGAGAGGTTCTTAACCTTTTTATGTTTTATGGTCTCCTTTGACAGTCTGGTGAAGTGAATGGGACCCTTTGCAGAATAATATTTTTTGATGCATAAAATAAAAATATGTACAATGACAAAGGAAACCAATTATATTGAATTGTAAAATCAACTTTACAGATTCTAGGATAAGAAAAACAATGAGAACAAAGTCCTGGAGAGTGGGAAAGTCTGACAGGGATAGGAACCTGTGGCCTTGAGGCAACCCGTGTCCTCTAGGTCCTCAAGTGCAGTCCTTTGAAGCTGAATCTAAACTCACAGAACAAATCCCCTTAACGAAAGGATTTGTTCTGTAAAACTTGGACTCAGTCAAAAGGCCACACCCAAGGACCTAGAAGGCCACACGTGACTTAGACGTTGCATGTTCTGCATCCCTGGATGAATGTGTGTGAGACACTGAGTGGTCCTGTTTTGTTATAGTGTGAGGGTACTGGAGGGAAGTTAAAAGAAAATAGAACAAAGGAAGCAGTGCTGGGTAGTCATGTATTTTAGAGGCAAGAGCAAGGAGAGGTTCTAGCAAAAGATGCAATGAAGTAGTCTGAGAGCTAAGAACTGAACTGGAAGCTCTAAGTGCCTCATACTCCTGCCAGGAAAAAAAAAGTGTGTGTGTGTGTGTGTGTGTGTGTGTGTGTGTGTGTGTGTGTGTGTGTGCGTGCATGTGCGTGCACGTGTGCATGTGCGTGTGTATGTTTAGGGGGAGCTGGGCTAATAAGAGCTCACATTTAAACAGCATTACCATAATGTAAAGGCTCAGTTAGTGAGGTAAGGCAAATGGAAACTGAGATTCAGAGAAGGGAAATGAATTGCTCATGTCACACACATGTAAACATAGGAACTGGCATTTAACCTCAGTTTTGAGTATTCAAAATCTAAACCGTCTTTCTAGTTTACAACTTTGCCTTTCCAGGCAAGAGAACTTTCATTTCACAACTAAGAAAAGAGCCTGGTTGAATTCCATTGCAATGCAAAGGTTTGAATGAGTTTTTATCAAAGTCTTAGAAATCTTTTTGTACCTAGGCCTGTGAATGACTGATGCTAGTTCTTTCTGGTTTTGGCAGGGGCAAGAGAGAGAGAGACTGAGAAAGGCATTGACGGTTTGAAGTGAGGTAAAGGGTTTTGACAAACAGTAGGTAAAAAGTAAAGAACTGGGAGACAAAGAAGAGCTGCAGAAGACAAAATCGGACAGTTTCCCTAGCATAGGTACTCCCTACCTTCAGTTGAAGCAGGATAGATAGAAGCCAAAGGGGAGGCACTTTTGTCGTGTAGCTGAAGTTGTTCTTAGCATTGGTACAGGAAGATTTTTTTTTTTTTAAATATGGGGGTTTACTTTTTATGAATCAGTTGCATTCCAAAGAAAATTTTCAGTTGGGATATCTTGGTAATTCAGAAAATTTGAGTGCATCAGTATCCATTAGGGGTTTTCTAGACAATTTTAATATTTTGTAGTATGGGGAAATTAAAAATTCATATTCCCTCATCAGCACAGGAACATTGTAGTCTCCATTTTGTTTTTAATACTAAAAATGACTTCAATTATTTTTAATTTCTAATTTCTATTATGAAATATTACAACACATTTTCACATTCTACTTGAGCCCCAACACACTCAGCTTGTTCAAGCAAGAGGTTTTCTGAATCTGATAGCTGAATTTCAGTTTTTTTTAATATACAAATTAATTTTGTAGTGGAGAGGACAACATAGTGTAGTGGACATGGCCTAGTGGATAGGGCACTGGATTTGGAGTCAGTAAAACCTGAGTTTGAATCCTGCTATACATATTTCTTAACCATGTACTTCTGGGCAAGTCTTTTAAACTCTCTGAGATTTAGCTTCCTCATTTCACAAAGATTGTTTGTGAAGATCAAATGATTATGTATGTAAAGTGCATTGCAAAACTTAGTATCATGTTTAAATGGCTGTCATTATTATCTTATAAATTGTTATTGAGATCTCTCTTATTTTTACAGTAACTCACACATTTTCACAGATATCTCACTTCATAACCTTAGGGAACTGTCCTCTATAACAAAGAATTTTTTTTTGAAGGGAAAAATCAAGAAAACCTAACCAAAATGCAATCCCAGTTCAGCTCTCTATGTACAGTTCAACACATATAGTCTCTCCTGTATTGTAGGAGATACAATTTTACATCTCTTGAGGGGCCAAGCTTGGTCATTCTAATTTTGTAACATTCAGCATTGTTTGCTTTGTTCTTGTCAGTATGTAAATTGCTTTCTTGGTTCTATTTACATCTCTTTAAATCAGCTCATATATGTTTTCCTATGTGAGGTATTACTGTTATCATTATGAAGGTATGAAGTATGTTAGACTGCTAGTACTTTGGCATTTTGCAGTTACCAACATGTAACCTTAGAGTAGAAGCACCATTTAATATTGGCTTTTCCAAATTGCCCATGGATTTCATTAACCAAGGTGACTATAGATGATTAGATCAAAAGTCTAGCGTAAGACAAAATACAGTAAGTATACCATCAGTATCTTAGATACTATAGAAATAATTGCATAGATGATCCTTCCAGAAGTCATCTGGTCCATTCCCTTATTGGAAGTTACATGACACCTTCGGCATAAAAGATACTGTAAGCAAGATGGTAACAGTACACTATCTCCTATGCCATTGCCAAGAAATACTTGAAGATGGTGTCTGCATTTCTGTCCTTGAGGTTGGCTACTGAAAAGGAAGAATTTTAGGTTTGGTTCTTGGTTTAGTCATCCCCTTGTGTTATCCAGTAGTTAGGACAAAACCAGATAAAGGTAGAAACATGGAATAAATTAGACAGGTGACAGTGCTGGGATATAAACTATTCAAGTGCAGATACATCTTTTGAATTCATCCTTTTCTTTCAACTCACAGCCACCACTCTAATTCAGGTCCTCATCGCCTCTTACCTTTTGGCCTCCTATTGGTCTCCCTGCTCCTACTCTTTTGCCTCTCCAATATAAATAATCTTTCTAGAGTAAAGACTTAACTACGTCCCTCTTCCACTCAAAAATGTTCAATGACTTTCTCTTTCATCTAACATAAATTATAAACTCTTGAATTTACCTTTGAAGGCCTTCCCCAATCCTGCCACAAACTGCTTAGTTAAGTTTACTTATAGTATTCCCTTTAGGGGAAGCATACTACACCACTATGCTGAATTTGGATCCTAAGAACCTGAACTAAAATACTAACTCCCTACCTGTGTGACCTTGGGCAAGTCACTTAACTCATCCAGACCTCATTTTCTCATCTGTTAATTAGAGGGTAGGACTAGATGACCTCTCAAGTCATTTTTATCCCTAAGTCTATGATCCTCTAATTCTTCCTATAGCTGTGTTCCAGCTGAGCTGTTTCCTGAACTTATTGATCCTGAACTCAACCTGTCCCTATACCTAGAGTGTACTTCCTCATTAGTTGACTTCCCAGAATCCTGTCTTCCTTCAAGTGTCAGCTCAGGTGTCCATCTCCTCCATGGAAACCTTCTCTCATCTCCAGTTGTCAGTATACTCTCCTTACTCAAATTATGTTACATTTATTTAGGTGTGTTTATACTTTGTACTCCCTGACTCTCCCATAGAATGTTAGCTTCTTGAGGGCAGAGACTTTCTGTTCATTAATGTTTTATAATTATATAATTTTATAATTATACAGATTGGATTAGCAACATGAAAATGTCAGAACAAATTATTGCTGCAGTGTTAAGTGTAGTTCAATGAGAAAGATATTTTAGTATCTCAGTGCCACAATCACTATATTTGCATTTCTACATAGTTAAAATGTTTTCTGAACATCTACTCCTTCTTATGAAGAAGTTTTTCTTTAAAGAAGAGACTCCAACTTCAAGTGTGTAATATTAATGTTAAGATGCCCTCTATCTTTAACTACCTTGAACAACAAGGCTTCCATCCCATTCTTGTTCTGTGTCCAGGTCAGTCAGTGGGAAGAGAGTGTGCTCCTACTGTAATAACATTCTGGGAAGGGGAGCGGCCATGATCATCGAGTCTTTGGGGCTTTGTTATCATTTACATTGTTTTAAGGTGAGAATTCAGAGAAGCAACATGAAGACTGGGGCTTGGCTTGGAGAACGCATGGCTTCTTGGATCGCTGGTTGTGGGGACACTACTAACTAGGCTTATGCTTCGGGCATCAATCCACGTGGCCTTTCTGCTGAGTTTTCTACTAATATTTAGTTCTTAAAGCTTGAACTTAGACGGTTTGATTTGGAAGCACCACTATGATATCCTCAAAACTCTGGCACATTCTTTGATTCACTGAACAAAGTACAACCACCTTTATGTTGTTATATTTAAAATATAGTTTTTGTGTTTTGTTTTGTTTTGCTTTTCCAGGGGTGGAGAGTGAGGGTGCTTGTAGTCAAAGGTCATCTTTAGAGTGGTTTGCCCCTGGAATATCATCAAATATATGGTGGTAAACATTCTTTAGGTGTAGATGAATGGTATGAGAAATATAGAGGTCATGGATTTATTTCATACCCTAAGTTTTATTTGCTATTGAAGTGGAGACTATAAAAATGAAAAATGGCTATAAATTTTAATCATATTCCCTATATGTATGCACTTGACATTCCACATTTAAAAAAAAGCAATTGACATAGTTTTTAAAAAAGGCTGTAATTTTTGCCTTTTGAGATGCTTATTATTAGAGAAATATTATGTAGTTCCATTATCTGAGGAGCACTTCCTTTGAGAAGGGGAGTAAGTGTAGCAATTGTCTCATTGTCCTATAGGACATAACCACCAGGCTTGTTCTCATTGGTGCAGTGGCAGTAGAGACTTGTGTGTTGGCTTACCAGAATAAGCCAAAGTGTTTAATGTTCTCCAAATACATGAACAAAGTTGTGGGGCCAAAATATCCTTCACTGAAGTAAAGGTTCCATGTGAGTAGTAGGTTGGAATTTGTTCTGCATGAAATCTACCAGGAGCCCACCTCAGAAAGCTGGGTCCACATCCCAGCCTTCATTGATGAAAGAGGTAGGTCTTCCATGTGATGCCATGACTTTTCTCCCTCTCACCCCACCCCAGGAAACTTGAAGATTAAGATTTCATTAAATTGATCAGTGATTCATTTCTGCCTCCCAGCATATTTAGAATGAAAGTTGGCTTGATGTGGTCAAACTCATGCCTCATCTGGAGCACCCCCTTCTCATCTGCTAATCATTGCATTTGCTTATGCTCATATTGGTTAAGGGAATTAGAAGCTGCTTCTCTCTCTCTCTCTCTCTCTCTCTCTCTCTCTCTCTCACAAAGTGCTTCTATTCATTATTTCCACAAGCAAGTTCTTTTATGGCACAGATAACTAATTATTTCTCTTTCACTTTCAGTGTGTGGCCTGTGAGCGTGACCTTGGGGGCTCCAGCTCCGGAGCAGAAGTCAGAATCCGAAATAATGAATTGTACTGCAATGAGTGCTATCTCCGATTCAAATGTAAGAGAGCAAATCAGAGAGAAAATCTCTTGCCTTTTAAAGAGACCTCGGGCTCCCATGTACATGCCTGATTCTGCAACTGCTACCCCCACAAGCACCCTGCCTCAGAACCCCCATTTTTAGGAGTACTTTTTGTATAAACTTAAAAGCTACCTCTTTCCAGGGAGTGTTTGAATAGAGTTGGGTGATTGCTTAGGATGTCAGCACAAGAGGGTAATTTATGATGTCAAGAAAAAGGGGTTGGGGGCAACTAGAGAAGTAGGAGTTGTCCTCTATGCTGACCTCCTGGGAGTACACAGAACCCTAAGCAAGATTGGCTAAAAGGAAAATAAGACATTTGAAATTAGTTCTCTTAAGAACTAATTTTTTTCCTTTTCATTGCTTTCACCTAATGTTAACAAAGATCTAACTTTAGACTTTTGGATACGTTTCTTAGAAAAATAATCAAATAAGGTTAATGGTTTTGAATTTTTTTTTACTATAATATTTCCTAAAAATGAAAAGTCAAAAAAGAACAAATAGTTGTTAAAGTTTGCTGTTATTATTTTGAGGTTGTCTTTCTACACATTTCCCCCCCAAAAAGCAAAGCAATATTTCTCAGGGTTATTTGGGCCTTCAGCATCTTTCTTCTGGAGACTCAAATTTTTGAAGTCCCAAATGCTACTTTGTGTCTTAGCATGTGACACTTTTGTTTTGGTTTAAAAGAATGTCTTTTTTTAGTGTGTTATAAACCATAGGAAAATAAAGTTAATGGACTTGGCATATCGTTCATAGCTATGTGAATGCAACCATGACTGCTGTTTATAGTTTGGACAGCGATGCTGGTAACCTGTGTTTCTTCTTTATCAGCAAAACAGTATGATTTTGAACTATGAGGTATTTATATAGACCTTTATTTGCTGAGTGCCTTATTAATGACCTATACTCAGCCAATTCTCTCTTTTCTGTGGATGGATTATTCTTTCAGTGGGTTATCTGTTATGCTGAGGTTTCTAGCTGTTAAGCCACATCCTGGACTGCTGACCATGGGCTCATGGTATGAGAATGTCAAGGTTAGGCATGTATTAAGTTGAATATTGTCTGTCTTTCTTCTGGATTAAATTCCAGAGCCAAATCTGGATTTTTTTCTTGGGGGCAGTAGTAATTATAATTTTGTACAATTGGTGCCCTCTCTTCTCTCCATTTAGCACAAATAAGTGAGAGTTGGATGTAATTTATTCCTATCCAAGTCATTCAATTTCATCTTCATTTTGCAAATGAGGAGAATCCTTCTGTCCAAAAGATACAGTTGATTTGTCCAGTGATTGAGTTGCAAAGCTTACTTCACTCAGTCTTGATGATTTTCTCAAAACACGATTGCTGCTAAGCGTCCCGGATACTCAATATTGAACTCTTTCTGAATTTAAGTGTTTTTCTTCTTTCTTTTCTCCTTGCCCGATCAGCTGGACAGCCAACCTCCATGTGAAGTTAACCTCCATACGAAAGCACTGTTGCAGATAGAAGAAGAGGTGGTTGCTGCTGGTGTAGATCTATAAATATATATTGTATGTCTTTTTTTTAAAGAGTAACTTTTTTTTGGTCTGTCTAGATTACCTAGGAACATTTATATCCCTCATGTTAACTGTATTTTTTTTGTTATTTATAAGAAGGTAATCATGTTTTGGGAAAAGCACAGTATTCACTTTTGAATTCAGCATATTCAAAGCACAAGGGAGAACAAACACTTATCAATAATAATTTCAAAATATTTTTGAGGCTAATAATTCATATCTAGCTTGACTTTTGATGGTGTATGAAAAGGATGTTTTTTGAAAGAAAGAATGCTCTTAAACATTATTTGAAATAGTTAATTTAAATATACTTGCAATGGTTGACTTTATTTGTAATGTATACCACAAAATAAGTAATGCAGACCTATTGCATTAATATTTGTTTTCTGTAGTCTGGTTTTCTAACTTGCCTCCCATTGTGATTTTTTTCATATACATATACAATATTCTTTTTTTTTTTTTTTGGATGAGGGGGACTCTTGTATTGGTTGATCAGTGGATTTAGTTTTGAACAATTCACTCTTGAGAGTTTCTTCTCTCCACTAAGGAAATGTCACTATGGCTTGTGTAACAAAAGGTTGCTTTTTTCTCCCCAAGAGCTAGTGTATTTCTTTACTGTTCCAACTGCATTTGTAAATAAACTTGCTGATGCATTTAAATCACGTTTCTTTTTTTTTATTCTCTTGCCCTCTAATTTTGACACTGAAGTTTCCAATTTAAGTTTTTCAGCAAAACATGCTTTTGTCACACCTGAAAATTATTCTCATGAGCATTCATCTTGAGGATGTGCCTCTTACTGCTTCCTTGCCTAAGGTAAATGGTAACTTGTCTTTGTGTACAAAGTCCTTATTCTTTTGCAGCATAGGAAATGCAGGATAATGTGACATTGGGTTCAGAAGACTTTTGGGGCAAGTTATACGTAAGCATTTTGTGAAAAGGAAGCCTACACTGGAATAGCAAAAAAATACAGCAGCTTAGCCTAAGTTATTTGATAAATAGGAATGAAATCTTGCTTAATGAATATTCTGTTTACAAAGGTAGTTGGTAGACTGTATAATATAAAATTACAGGAGAGTGGAGAGAATGGTCTTGGGAATGGGTTATAAATACATAAAGCTGTCAAATGGTAGGAAAAAAATGAGATTATGATTCCAGTTTTTAAAATCACATAAGCAAATTATAATCCTGAAAATTGGCTTCCAATAAAAGTGACTTAAACATGCAATAAATGTAGATTTTTTTCCATACACATTTTTTTTTTTTAGTATATAGGACTGCAGGGGTTCATGAACAATACATTAAGGTAGGAAGGTTTTTATAGTAATACTAAATTTAAGAAGAAAGGGAGTATGACACTCTACTTGTTTATCACTATGAAGAATTTAATAGAATCTTAGAATGTTCATGGTTCTATTTTCATTGATTTAGCAAGAACACGTAAAAGCACTTGAGATAAACTAACATCTGTTGTTATTCTCTTTATATTTCATTTTTGGTGAAAGGTATTGGGCAGGATGTCTTATATGTAGTGTCTTGCTTGCTGGATTTACTGAGGAGTTTAACCTTTTTATTAATTATAAAGACGGTATAATGTCCCCAGGGAAGAAACAGCTTTTTTGACAAATGTACGAGGAAAGGGCATGAGTCATTTCAAGCAGTCAAAAGCCCAGCTCCTGGCCAGAAACCACAAACAAATTGCTGTCTAATGAAGTAGCCCCAGATACACTGATAGTGGTAGGAGTAAGTATGGAGCAAATAAGAGCTTTCATCTTTCCATATGAGGTTTTTTCTTTTGATTCTCACTGATAGAAGGATAAAGATATCCCTCCAACTCTTCATTGTGTATATAACTGAGAAACTCTGACTTGGGAATAGAGCGATGCACTTAGGCATGAAGGTGACTGCTCAGAACATTGCATGAATCATTAGGTGAACAAATTAGCATAAAAATGTGGAGAATGTGATATCACTCAAAAAGATGACATTATTACACTCAGAACTGGGCTTCATACTAGAACTTGAATTTTCCCATTTCCAGATTAGTGTATAATCTTATTAACTTGAGGGAATCCTCATCAGTTTTTAAAAATTTTTTTATTTTAAAATTTTAGTGTAATCTTTTGTTCTGACATAATGTTAATTTCCAAATATATCCCTTCCTCCTCCCTACCCCAGAGAGTCATGTCTTGTAACCAAAAATAAAAAGGAGGGGAAAAAGCAATTTGGCAAGGCTAGACATCAACTGAGTCTGATATTTTATGCAAAGTTTCAGAACCATGATCCTCCACTTCATCAGAGAAAGGAGGGAGAAATATTTTCTCATCTGTTTTTGAGGATCAGATTCGGTCATAGTAATTACATGGTATTTAGTTTGTGTGTGTATTTTCCTTCCATTTACACTGTTATTGACTGGTAAAATCATTTTCCTGGTTCTTCTATATATCTTCTCTACAATTTTTCATATTCATTGTTTTTTTAAGGAACTGCATTCCTTAAATATTAATTAATTAATTAAATATTAAATATTCCACTGCATTAATGTAATATTAACTTTTTTTTAGCCATTCCCCTCAATAAGCTTGTTTTGTTTCTAGCCTTTGATGTGTTCTACTTGGTCTGAAAGAACAGGACTAGGAGCAATGAGTGATTTAAAGTCTTGATGACAGGAAAAGCTTCCTATATTTGAGCTCTCCCAAGTGGGTTCCCTTGGAGATAGTGAGAGTCTCCCTATCGCTGAGGTCTTCAGGCAAGCACTGATCACTTGTCAGGTTGGTTGTAGAAGGAATTCTCCTTGAAGTGCAAGGTGGACACAATAGTACTTTTCAACCCTGATAATTCTAACAGAAAGATCTGATTAGTGACATCCGAAAGTGTAGTACAAGAAAACTCACACATGATTATTTTATATGTGAATAAATGGCCTTCTTATAGACCTCTCATTGTATGGCACTGGATGATTGAAGAATTACCCACTCTGTGCCAGAACAAAACAGCAGCATGTTCTTGAAGGATTGTTGAAAATCTATACAATTCCCAAGTATAAAGTGAATTATCTTACACCATTCAGATAGCTGAGTCAAAGTGTAGAAGCCTTGGCCTTTATTATAAGGAGGTAATCTTTCTTTTCACTTGTAGTAGTTTATGTTAAAATTCTTGTGTGTTTCTTAGGGACCTATGGGACACTATATATGAAATCGCAGGTGATATAAACACCCAATTTTATAGAGGAAGTAAACAGATATTCTGAAAATGTGGCTGAGACAAAGTTTGACATCCATTTTTAGTTATATAATCAAGTGAGCAAGTTCATCTTTTCATGCTATCTGATTCATGTTACATGTACAATTCTGATTTCAACTTAGAATAGAAGGTAGTTGTCAGTGATGGATATAACCTAGTTATATGTTCTGTTATCTTCCTCAAAGACTTTGGGCATGATTAAAGACTCTAGCCAAGTCTAGGCTGAGGAAAATGCTCTGTGTAATCATAACTCCACTAGAGGTGAAGAAATAAACGTCCTAAGTTGGCTTAATGCCCTGGATAGTGTTTAGAGTACTTCCCATGCCATTGATAAAAAATTAATTTTGTCCTTATAAACATGACCAAAGACTATTTATTTAGGAAGATGAAACATATATGTATGTGAAATGTTTAATACCAGGAGTAGATAGCATGTGGCTCAATGAACATTGGTACTAACAGGGGCTAGAAATCACTGTGTTCTGGAGTAATTAGGAAAAAAAAGCTTCATCAAGGGTCATAGGATTATATATGGATTGAGGGCTGGGAGGGATGTAAGAGGTTAAAAACTCTTATTTTACAGATGAGGAATCTTAAGTGAGTAAAGTTAGAGAGGTTACTACATACAGAAGTAGTATGGGCAAGAGGTGGGCATGGAAGGGTTTAGGTGAAGAGGTGAAGGGAAGAAGTAAAAAGTAAGAAGACCAACCTGAATGGAACCTAGGATTTGTGCTAGAGAATGGTTCATGATAAGGTTGAAAAGGTGGGGCTAGATTGGAGAGAGTTTTTGAATATCAGATTAAGGAATAAGGATTATACCCTGGAAGCAGGGATCACAAATATTGGGCTAATTAACAGCCTGGTTCCCTTCCCCACCAAGGTATATCACACAACCCTTTGTCCTTTTGTTCAGAGGTTTTGATAGCAGTGCAAACAGAAAGGTAGCATAAACTTTACCATGAAAACTTTCATTTGGAAGGACTCCTCCAGACCATAAAGAACAATTGATAGTTTTTGAGCTGGATAATGATATGAAAAAGGGGCATTTTTAGGAAAATTAGTGTAGCATACCAGATGTGGGATGGATTGCAAGAGGGAGAAAAAGGCTAGAAAACGAGTTGGAATAATTCAGGCATGAGATGATCTGAATTTGGGTGGTGGCATATTTTGGGAGAAGAAATTAAGGAAAATAAATGAAAGGTGTTACAAAGGAAGAAATGTTGGGATTTAGTGGCTAATTAGTTGAATTTGGGAGGGGTCGAGAGGAGGACAAATATCAAACCTGAGTAGATCAGAGAGGATCATAGAACTTGAAGCAGGAATCATTTCATTTTTTGATGTAGAAACTGAGTAGTAAGCAGGAAAGCTGTGGGGATTTCTCTCAGGTGGACCCTTGCAACTCTAGAATTCTTTAATTGTGGTTTAGTTCTCTGATGAACATATGCAGAGATAGAGCAGCTGAGGGTATTTGTGACTAAAATTTCTGATCTGGACATGCAGCTATGAAAAATCAGATGTATTTTTAGTTGCAGTGAATGTGTTTGTCCTTTGTTGCCAAAGAAGACCATGACATCAGAGAATTGATGACATGACTTGCACTTGACTTTGTTTTGAGGGAGGGAGGGAGGGCTGTGCAGGTCACCAGCCTCACTTCTGCTCCAGAGCCATCTCAATCCAGTGACCAGATATTCATGAGGATGACTGGAGATGGCCCAGGATGAGGCAATTGAGGTTAAGTGACTTGCCCAAGGTCCCACAGCTAGTGAGTGTCAAGTGTCTAGGGTGAGATTTCCTGCACTGGTGCTCTATCCACTGCACCACCTAGCTGCCGCTAGTTGCAGTGAAAGAATTAATTTGAATCACCTCTAAAAATTGACAGTGATACTTACAGATTATTGTGAATTCCTAAAAAATCAGGCTCATAATGTTTTATGTTTCCTCCATCGTCATCATCATCATCATGATCGCATTTACTATGTGGCACCTGCTGTGCTAAACGCTTTACAATTATTATCCCCTTTGATCCTCACAACAATCCTGGGAGACAGGTGCTATTATTATCCTCATTTTACATATGAGGAAACTGAGACAAACAGGGGTTAAGTGATTTGCCTAGGGTCACACAGCTAGTAAGTATGTGAAACTTAGATCTGAACTCAGTTCTCCCTGACTCCAGGACTGGTGCTCTATCCACTAAGCTACCTACCTACATAAACTCTGGCAAACCTTATTCCTCGTTGGTTAAATTTCTACCCTTACTGTTTGGTTTGTAAACTCCCAAAAGGCAGAGACTCTACCTAATCAGTAACGAATGGCCCAGGACCTGATCTACCTGGGGCTTGCCTGTCCTCTCCCCATCCCTCCATCTCTCTCTGTCTCTCTTGCAATTGGAATTTCTCTGTAATGCAATTTTGCACATCATGGACTGTAATTTTATCTTCTGAACACTTTATGGTCACTAAACATTTATTTCTCTTGAAACCTCTCCTAGGTGGATTAATATTATTATTTGCCTTTAAAATAAGGTAGCGAGCAAAAAAGTTGTGTTCAAGGATCCAGAGGAAAGAAAGTGGTAATGAAGCCAGATGTGAAGGTGGCAAATTTGGTGGCCTATATTTAGGTTACTAGCTTATGGCTCTTCATATGTTATTTGGCTTTACAGCCAAGTGGGCAGTTTCAGTTACAGCACTGCCCTAATTATATGAAAATGAGTCATGGAGTCATAGAATTAGAGAATTATAAAATACCTTAGAGATCTTCCAGCTCAGTCCCTTCATTTTACCATTGAGGCAGTTGAGGTCTAGAGACTTGCCTGAGGTCACAGAACTGGTTAGGAACAAAGCTGGCCTAGGCCCCAGTCTTTCTGACTCCTGGTCCAGGATTGATTCTCTTGTACTCTACTGTTGTATGTCACCAATCTGATCTCTCTGTTACTATTTCAGGTTTTAAAGTATGAGCACTTAAAAAAAATCAAATGTTGGCCTTTATTAAGGACCTTTCTCTGTACAAATACAGTGCTAGGTACTGGGGATTCAAATTCACTTCAACAAACGTTTGTTAAGCACTCACTCTGTGTCAGTCACTGGGATTAATTACAAAAACAAATGGAGTAGTCCTTGTCCTCAAAGAACAACTTTTGTTTCTGTATTTATGAAAAGGACCAGGTATGTTGGTTGATGTAAGAATTTTTAAAAATAATTTTACTATATAATTTCTCATAGCTGTGAAAAATGCACTTTAAATAAAAATTATTATGAGTGAATTATTCTAATGTTGCTTTGAAATAAAATTTTTCCTCTTATCTCTAGTATGTACAAACACATTGTGTCAGTTGTTGTAGCTTGAGGTATTCCTGAATTCTGCAGATTGTACTGTTAAATCATTCAGTTGTTTCAGTCATGTGTAAGTCTGTGGGACCGCATTTGGGGTTTTCTTAGCAAAGATACTGGACTGGTTTGCCATTTCCTTCTCCAGCTTATTTTATAGATGAGAAGATTGAAACAAATAGGGTTAAATGACTTACCCAGCGTCACATACCATGTAAGTATCTGGAGTTGGATTTGAACTCAGATCCTCCTGCCTTTGGTGGGAGTGGAGGGTGGGAAAGGGGGTGCTCTATCCACTGTGTCACCTAGCTGCCCCTGTTATTTTAAATAACGTAGCATTGTGTCCTCAAGCTGAATGTCAGTTGCTTGAGGGCCAGGGCATTGTTTTGTTACTAATTATTGTCTTTGTTTTTCTAGCGTCTAGCCTGGTGCTTTATAGTAGGTCTTAAAAATTGAATTTGGAGAAAAATAAATATTCAGCTCTTGATATACTTTCTACTAGATCCCACTGATGTGGAACATAGTTGGAATTCTTTTGTCTTTGGTGTGTTCGTCCTTTGTTGCTGAAGATGACCATGCCATCAGAGAAATGATGACATGACTTGCACTTGACTTTGTTTTGAGTGAGGGAGGGCTGTGCAGGTCACCAGCCTCACTTCTCCTCCAGAGCCATCTGAATCCAGTGACCAGATATTCATCAGGATGACTGGAGATGACCCAGAATGCAATGAGAGACCTTGGCCCCTTTATGCCTAGAAGGAAGAGTAAATAAAGTGGGGAGGGATCATGATATAATGGAAAAAGACCTAGCTTTGGGGTCAAAGGACTTTAATTCAAATCTTGCTGCTCACGATTATTGCTTCTGTGACCCTAGTGAGTTGATTTAATTTCCCTTGGCTTTGGTTTCCTCATTTGTAAAATGAGAAGGCAGCTAGGTGGTGCAGTGGATAGAGTGCTGACCCTGGAGTCAGGGGGATCTCAGTTAATTTCTGGCCTCAGACACTTTCTTGCTATGAGACCCTGGACAAATCACTTAACCCTGTTTACCTCCGTTTCTTCATCAGTAAAATGAGCTGGAGAAGGAAATGACAAGCCACTCCAGTATTTTTGCCAAGAAATCCCTCAGTGGGGTCATGGAGCAACAAACGATGAGAGTGCTGGCCTCCAAAGTCCCTTTCAGCTGTCATCCTGTGACCCTTCAGGAAGTCTTCTCTGACAACTCTAGGGCATGATGTTATCTGTCCCATGTTAGTGAACATATTAGCCATATACTCTCTACTACCTCTGTCACTTTTATTCCTCTCTTTCTTTTTAGACATTCCTGTAATACTGTATTCTTAACTTACCAGCATTTGGGCATGAAATAAAAACGTTTTGTAAAAAATGCCTTGTCTCCTCACTGTCTCCTCCTTCAGGTTCCATGGGTGTAACTGTCACTCATTTGCAAACATATAGCTAGCCTCAGTTCTCTTCTGAACTTCAGCACCATCTTTCCAACTCTCTCTTGGACATCTCCAACTCAACGTGTCCCATACACAATTCATTTTTTGTCCCTAAGCCCTTCCCTTTCTCCTAACCCCCCTCTTTCTGTTACTAGCACCATCAGTCTTCTAGTCAGCTAGGTTTGCAATCTTAAATCCTCTTTGCTGCTTCCTTCTCCCTCTCCAATGACATCAGTATCTACCTCCACAATATATTTCACAATCAACCCCTTTCCTCCTCTCACACACTAATCACCCTGATTCAAGTCTCCTTGCCTGGACTATTACAATAGATTGCTAATTGGTTTCCCTATTCCTTCTTCTCCCTAGTCTTTCGGCTCTCTAATCCATTCTCCAGAGAGATGTGGGATGTAATATTCCTAAAGCAAAGATGTGATCTTGTTGCTTCCCTACTTTTAAAAAAAGAAAATTTAATGACTTTCTTTAAAAAAAAAAAAAAAAAAGAAGCTCTAATGGCTCCTTCCTGCCTCCTCTATTCAGTTTTTAATGCTCATCATGTACCATTCTGGGTTTATGAGGCATTACTCTCCTTATATTCAACTTTAGTGAGTTGTGTATAATATTCCATCTTCTTTCTCTAGGCTTTGTCATAGTCTGACTCTTCCCCCCTACCCTGGCCCCAACTCCTGAATCTTCCACTCATGGAATCCCTAATTTCCTTCAAGGTTCAACTTGGAAGGAAATCTGTCATGACTCCCCTTCCGTTCCTGATGATCTCAAGAAATTATTCTGAGTCTACTTTGTGTGTATTGAATCTACTGTGTGTATATGAATATGAACATGGATATATATGTATGTATATATACACATATATGTATATATATATGTGTTCATATTTAACTGTTTACACATTTTCCCACAATAAAATAAAATCCTTGAAGGCTGAGAACCATTTTTTCCTTTTTCTGTCCAGAGCCATGTTAACCAGAAAATGGAGGATTAGATATATTTTAAGTCCTTCTGAACGCTCAAAACTTCCCAAAATAAGAATTATGTGCCAAAAGTAAAGTAACTGCAGCTGTCTCTGCAGGCCAAGACACTTAAGAAGTCTAATCTGATGAATTAGCATCAGAGAAGCTCATCTTTAATCCTTGATATGCTCACTCAGCAATCCCTCCCCTCACCAGCCCCCATACTCTGGCAGGTCAGCAGATGCCAAACCTACAGGCTTGTGCTCTGGGATCCACCCAGCAATTTTTCTTTTTTACTTCTACAGTCTCTGACACCACACCCTGCTCTTACTCTCTGCATGGTCTGCAGAGGGTGGCAGCCCACCTCAATGACACTCAGCCTAAGTAAAAGGGAACTGGGGAAGGCATCAGTGTTTGTGGGGGATTTCTAACTAGGCCTCAGAGGGGATGCCATCCAGCTGGGGCCACTTCTTTCCTCCTAAAAGGGATTGAGGTGAGTGAAAAGTGAGTTCCCCTGTGGGAGCAGAGGCTGAGACAACTTTTGAGTCCAACCCTTGGGAGAACCTGGCATTAAAGAGAGGGTCAATGAACAACAGGGTAATGTAAGGAAAAAAAAGGCCGAAATCACTAAACTCTGTGAAAAATTTTTTTGAAAAGCAGATGAATCAACAAGGAAAATTTTAAAACAGAAGGAAAAATAGCCACCATGTTGTCTAAACACGTCTAAATGTATTTTGATTATCAGGTAGAGTATGTGACTCATAACCAAGTACTAAATCAAGACTTGTTAAAAGCGTAGATATAATTGTTGTGGTCATTATTACGAGATACTAAACAGGACATTACTATTCTCAAATCGTTTTCAGAGGCTTGACATTCTGGATTAAGTAGCTTGTCCAGTCACACAGTCATTAGGAGTCAGAGGTAGAGTTTGAAACTAGGTCTTCCCAAGGGAGGGTGTTTTCTCTCTGCTATGCCTGCTGCCTCTCAAGAGAGTTAATGTAACTCTAAAATGTATTTATTTTCCAAGAGAACACATGTTGATGATTCTAACTGGATATACATTTAAACACACCCCTTTAGTAGATTATAATTTTTAAATTTTGAGATTCTTACTAGGAAATAGAACAAATCCAACATTTACAATCTTCTTGGTTTTCATTTTCTGAGTAATAATGGTTATTTCTTTTGTAAGTTATTTTCACCCTTTAAGGTATTATTTATGAATACTTAAGAAAAACTATCAAAGTGATGGCATAAAATGCTTTCCTACCCAATTGTGAAAGTTGACACTTAAACAGTGGGTCTTCTTTAGATCTATGAATACAGGAGTTCAAAATTAGTGTCAACCAAACAAAGGATTTTGCCTTTCTGTGATACCTGCTTCTATCTTTGTCTGTCTTTGTGTCTATCTCTGTCTGTCTTTTCCTTTCTGTCTCACTCCTTCCTACTCCTTTTACCTCTTTATCTGTCTCTGATTGTCTCTGTCTCTTTCCCTTCCTTTCCCTCTATTTTCCTGAATAATTGTGCTTATTACTTAGTCCACACTTGGATTCTGCCCTCAGAGCTTATCATTTCTTTGAGAACCAGGACACATTAAAAATGTTGTCCATTCTACTTCATTACATCATGAAGTAATGTCTTGACTCACACATGAATTGGATTTAATCGGATTTAAGTGAGGAAGAGTCCAGTAGCAACATATGCTTGTGAAGGTTGGACTATAAGGGAAGCTGAGCTCTGCAGAATGGACAATTTCAAATCATGGTGCTGGAGAAGACTTTTGAGAGTCCCTTGGAAAACAAGAAGGTCAAAGCAGTCAATACTTAAAATCAATTCAGGTTATTCACTGGGAGATCAAATACTGAAGCTGAAGCTTAAACATTGGCCACATAATGAGAAGACATGACTCACTGGAAAAGACTGATGTTGGGAAAGATTGAAGGCAAAAAGAGAAGGGAATGGGAGAGGATGAGATGGATAGATGGTGTCATGGAAGCAATTAACACGAACCTAGACTTTGGCAGATAGTGGAGGATAGAAGGGCATTTCTTGTTATGGTCCATGGGGTCATCAAGGGCTAGACACAACCGAATGACTAAACAACAATATCAATGAAAAAATAGTAGCATAAAGTCATCAGCCCCAATCTCTCTTCCAGAGTCATTGATGTTCAGTGGCAAGTGAATGACCTTGACATCTTCCATGTCTTCCCAACTTCTAAATATTCCGCAGCTTCTGCTTGGGTTGCCTTCATGGCTGTTGGAACAACTTGGTCTCATCTGCCCATTCCACCAGGGGAAGCCTTCACATGTTGGGGGTTGACATCCCCTTGACTCATGGACAGGTTTGAGGTCTTTTGGTTACCTTCAGCCTGGTTTAGCCTGTCTGCCAAGATGGTTCACTGGGTGTGGTGGCTGGCTACACATGCTACTGGTTCTTAGAGCCACAGGTAAGAGCTGGTTGAGGGTGGACACCAAAGGTGTTGTTAAGAATAACAATAAAACATCACCTAGAACAGTACTGGGTACGATTGCTCAAAAAATGGTAAAAGTGAATGAGTGAATGAGCAAAAGAATGAATGAAAGCTTGTTCCCAGAAAAATCATCTCATTCAAGCTTTTAGAATATGTCAGACCCACACAACCTTATTAAATTTTATCCCTTCTCTTGTGTGACTTTATTTTACTAATATTTTGAGTTTTAGCAACTCCTGAGAAGTCTATTCCATAGCATCATAAGACAAACGAGTTTGGGCACTAGTTCTTATTTATTTCTGACACTAGGTGGCAGTGTTTAAATGCATTTAGCACCCAATGGTGGAAAATGGCAGTTTTTATTCTGTTTTATGACCCTTTTTTCTGAGTTACCACCCCCATATTAGTAGTCTGTGCACACCCAAGTACCGTGTCCTACAGTAGACTGGGTTGAGTATTAACAGTAAATTTAAATGCTTATTGCTCTATGCAGAGCAAATCCTGGCTGTTGCTGTATAAAGCAGAGTGGTCCTTATTTCTTTTTCAAGTGGCTACACCAGATTGTGGGGGTTTTCTACAGGATGAGTGAATTTGTGCATCTTTCATTACACGAGAAAAACAGAGTTGTGATTCCAGGATTCTTCCTGAGAATGCAGCAGGTTTGATAGGAGCTGTCAGGTTCAGAGAATTTCAATGTGTTCCTTCCACTAATGAGCTAAGCAGGACTTGGGGCACTTAGGCTTGTTTCCTAAATCTGTTTGTACCAGAGAGAAGCATCTGCTGGGACACCAAGTTCCAGAGTTTTCCAAAGTGCCAGTGGGATCTTTAAATTTAATTTAAGTTGTTAAGGTTGGGATAAGGGGTAAGGAAGAAGGGAAGAGAGAGACAGAGAGAGATATCCTGGAAGAGGAAGAAAGTTTTCAGTGGACAGAAACAGGAGATCATGGCACTATAAAATAGTGGCTCAGATGAGGAGAAATACTAATAGGTGAATAAGCAATTCTCCTTTCAGTTCATGTTGCATGGATGTTAATTGAGCTGCCTCAGTTTTTCTGAGGAAAGAAGTTAGTTTGGACAACTATAAAATCCACAGATAATCTGATCTGCTTCTTTTTGGACATTGCCAATCATCTTTTAAACAAACTGTGGAATTGGTTGGTTTATTTGACCATCTGGTCAATTTTAGAGTCAAGGAAATACCTATAATATGGGTGACAGAAGGCACATAAACCAGTACTTATCATAGGAGGATCAGATATAGAGAATGTTTAGCCTGGAGAAGAGAAGACTGATTGGGGACATGATAACTGTCTTCCGATATTTGAAGAGCTGTCATTTGAGAGAAGCATTTAAATCTACTCTAGTGAGAGAGAAAAGAAATAGGGTCAACACGTTGGAAATAACAGGATGACAGATCTCAATTCCATATGGAATGGTCTATATGTCTCAAAAGGCAGCCTTCTATTATTGGAATTGTTCACACAAAGGCGTGAACTGACCTTTGATACTGGCCCTGTATAATATTATACAGGGTTTTCATTCTTTAGGAAGGTATTGAACCAAATGACTCCTAGTATCCCTTCAAACACAGGGCCTGTGTTACTCTGACATGTATAATCATTTGTTTAATTATTTAGTAATAGCTTATGACATTTTTACCTTTGAGGAAGTTTCCTAATGACTAAGGTTCATTTTTGGGGGGTTAAACTAGTGGTTACAACAATACAGAAGAAGCACTATTACCTTATGAGATCATTTCTGCAAAGGACTAATATGTCTCATGGAACCCAAAATATTCTGATTACGTTTTTTATGAGAGGTAGCTTAGTGAAGTGAATTTGGAGTCAGTTAGAACTAGGTTTACGTCTTATCTCAGACGCTTCTTGCCTGTGTAATCCTAGGCCAGCCATTTAACTTCTGTGCTTAAGTTTCTTCACCTGCAAAATGAAGGTTTGAACCTGACAGCCTTCAAGGTCCCTTCTACCCTGAAATCTAAGATTCTGTGATTCACATGCCTTAATTTATTCACCAACAATTATCTTTGCCCTTCTTGGATATAGCCTCAGTCTGGCTTTTGACCATTGTTTAACCAGGCATTATGACAATTATATTGGATTGCAAAATCAAAATAATCCTACTGGATGAGAGAACAGTTAAGTAATTACGTTGTTGTTGTTAGTACTTCACATTTATGTAATGTTTAAATGGCCCAGTTTCCCTCCAGTAAATGCTACATATACTGCAATATATAATTTTCATATGGTTTGGGTTGGCAGCACTTATAAGTACCTCATGGAAGGATTGGCAATAGCTCATCTCTCACTTGAATTGTCTGAAAGAAGCAAAATTCAGGAAAACATCATCTTATCTATTTCTATGGCTGATTTCTAATTTATCAATTCATGAAACTCTCATATTTAAATATTAACTAAATAACGTAGGCCTATGCATACTTTGAAAGATCCACGATTTCATTATTTTGGGTATACCTTCTACCACCAGAGTCTACAAGCCCTTTTCTCCTTGTTTTGAGTTATGTCATTTTTCAGTCATTCAGTTACTGAGTTGTGTCTATTTGTAACTCTGTATAGGGTTTTCTTGGTAAAGATACTGGAAGGGCTTGCCATTTCCTTTTCCAGTAGATTGGGCAAAACAGAGGTAAAATGACTTGCCTAGGGTCACACATCTAGTAAACATCTGAGGTTGGATGTGAATTCAGATTTTCCTGACTCCAGGCCCAGTGTTCTATCCATTGAGCCACTTGGCTACTTTATTTTGAGCCATGCTTGTCCTGTTTTCCCATGACACTTTCTTTTTCTTTCCTTTTTAAAAAAATTTTTTTCACATTAATCATGTTGTAAAGAAGAATTAGAATGAATGGGAGGAGTCATGAGAAAGAAGAAACAAAGCAAAGCAGCAAAAAAGAGAGTATATAATATGCTTCCACCTGCGTTTAGACTCCAAAGTTCTTTCTCTGGATGTGGACAGCATTTTCCATCACAAGTCTTTTGGAGTTGTCTTAGATCCTTGCATTGCTGAGAAGAACTATGTCTATCAAAGTTAGTCATTGCACAACGTGAATATTACCGGCTACAATGTTGCCTTGGTTCTGCTCACTTCACTCTGCATCAGTTCATATAAGTCTTTCCAGGTTTTCCTGAAGTTCACCTACACATCATTTCTTATAGCAAAATAGTATTCCATTACATTCATACACCATAAGTTGTACAGTCATTTACTAATTGATGGCCATCCCTCACTTTCCAATTCTTGACCACCACAAAAAGAGCTGCTATAAATATTTTTCTACATGTGGGTCCTTTTCCCATTTTTTGTTTTCTCTTTGGGAGCAATACCACCTAGAAGTGGTATTGCTGGGTCAAAGGGTATACACGGTTTTATAGCCCTTTGGTCATAGTTCCAAATTACTCTCTAGAATGTTTGGATTAATTCACAACTCCACCAACAATGCATTAGTATTTGAATTTTCTCACATCTCCGACATTTATCATTTTCCTGTTTTGTCATATTAGCCAATCTGATGGGTATGATGTGGTCCCTTAGAGTTGTTTTGATTTGCATTTCTCTGATCAGTAGTGATTTAGAGGATTTTATCATATGACTATAGATAACTTTAATTTCTTCCTCTGAAAACTGCCTGTTCATATCCTTTGACCATTTACCAACTGGGGAATTATAAATTTGACTCAGTTCTCAATATATTTTAGAAATGAGGAAATTTTTCCCTAGCTTTCTGCTTTTCTCTAATTTTTGTTTTATTGGCTTTGTTTTTGCAAAACCTTTTCAATTTAATGTAATCAAAATCCTTCATTTTGCATTCATAATATTCTCTGTCTCTTGTTTGGTCATAAATTCTTCCTTTCTCCATAAATCTGACAGGTAAACTATTACTTGCTCTCACAGTTTGCTTGTAGTACCAGCCTTTATATCTAAATTGTGTACTCATTTTGACTTTATCTTGGTATACAGTAACTCTTTCATGAGGCAGTTAGGTGGTATAATGGATAGAATGCTGGACATGGAGTCAAGAAGACCTGCGTTTGAATCCTTCCCTAGATATTTATTAACCGTGTGATCCTGAGAAAAGTTAACTTCTTTCAGCCTCAGTTTCTCATCTATAAGATGAGAAATAATGAGAGAATCTGCCTCACAAAATTGTCAAGAGGAATAAATGAAACGATGTAAGTAAAGTACTTTGCAAAACTTAGAACACTGCATAAGTGTTAGTTATTACTATTACTATTGTTGTTGTTGACATTTTATAGAAAATCTATTCACATTGAAGCCCTTAATGTTTCTGGGAAATGCTCTGATTCAGTAAATTTTCATTACATTTATCTAATTAGAACAAGTCTGCCTTCTCTGTTTTCCTTTACCCCATACCCAGTTCTCACACAGCCCAGATATCAATAAAATAAAAACACCAAACATATCCTGACGTTCTATATCACAGTCCTCCCCAGTCAATTTTCAAGTTTCTACCTCTTTGACGAATGTGCTTTTCCCATGGGGTAAAGGAAGTAGATGTGACACTTTTTTCTTTTCCTTTGGTATATCAGGAACTTACAATGATTATCTATTGCCCATCATTTAAAATCCAAACTATGCACAGAATCTTAGAGATAAATGACACTGCAAAAATCCTCCTATCCATCTCTTACCTGAAAGCTATAGCCTCTGTGCTATTCCTGACAAGCAGCCATCCAATACATCCTTCTGTCAAGTTCTCCATTGGTGGGGAATCCACTAATTCCTGAAAAAGCCTGTTCCATTTTTAGACAGTCATAATTGTTTCATCTCTTTATAAATTGTTTTTGTACTATCTGCTTTGAAAATTACTCTTCATAGTAGAGAAAAGACAAATTAAAAAAAGGAATTGAATAATTTTGCCTTCTTTTCACTTTCAGTTATCTTTCCTCTACCTCAAAGACCGGTCACCTTCCTTCTTTGATCTCTTGCTGTCTAACCCTTTTTTATATTTTTAGCATCTTAACACAAGTTTTAGTATACCCTTTTCATGACAGGAAACTTGATTCAGAGTTAGGAAGATCTGGGTTTACATCCTACTTTAGATACTCATTGTCTGTATGATCCTATGCCAGTCATTTAACCTTTCTGTGCCTCAGTTTCCTCATCTGCAAAATGAGGGGTTTGAACCTGATGAACTTTAAGATCCCTCTAAGCTGAAATCTGAGAATCTATAACTCACAAATTTATTCACCAGCAGTAATGTTTGCCTTTTCTGAATCTATACTTGGTTATTGCTTTGATTAGGGTGCTTAAGTCTTTCAAAGTTGTTTGTCTTAACAGTGTTGGTATTTTATAAATGCGCTACATCATTTCAGATACATTTTCCCAACTTTCTCTGAGCTCACTCCTTATGGCACAATAGCATTTGATTATATTTGTATACCATATTTGTTCAACCATTCCCCAACTGCTGGTCACCCCTTTAGTTTATAGTTCTTCACTACTATGAAAACAGCTGTTAAATTTTTAAAATAAATATTGATACTTTCCCTCTCTTGTTGATCTCTTTATATCAGAAGCTTAGTAAAGGTATCAATTACTAGGTCCCAAGGTGTGAACAATTTACTGACATTTTGGCATAATTCCAAATGGCTTTCCAGAATGGCTGTTCCAATTTATAGCCTCCAAGGAAGAGATGAGATACTAAATGGTGTCAGAAGCTTCAGATCTTCTTTTTTGAAAATGAAGGATGAACACAACCTGTGAGTAGACTGAGCTGCCTGAGCAGGAATCCAGCTAGCTGGGTAACCTAGCTCATCCTCTTCATTGTGTCTCTTTCTCCCCTTCCTTTGGGATTTACTGGCTAGATGACTTTACTCCCTTCTCTTCCTTCCATCCTTCCTCCCTCCCTCCCTCTCTCTTTCTTCCTTCCTTCCTTCCTTCCTTCCTTCCTTCCTTCCTTCCTTCCTTCCTTCCTTCCTTCCTTCCTTCCTTCCTTCCTTCTTTCCTTCCTTCCTTCCTTCCTTCCCTCCTTCCTTCCTTCCTTCCTTCTTTCCTTCCTTCCTTCCTTCCTTTTTTCCTTCTTTTTTTCCAAAACCTTAAATCCAGTGCTCTCTGAATCCCATAGGTTGGACAACAATAGATCCCTGCCCAAGCGCCACTTGATGGCTGGCTTAGAGTGATTATCATTAGTAACAGTTTCTCTTTCCTTTGCAGCTTGATTTAGTTTTTTTTCTTTTGCTCATTAAAAGGGACATTCCTATTCACTCAACAGGCATTACCTCCCTCTAAGTGAGTATCTGAAAAGGCATAGCCTAAAAAGGTCAAGGTCTTCCATTGCATCCTGGGCCATCTTCAGTGATCCTGATGAATATCTGGTCACTGGATACAGATGGCTCAGAAGGAAGAAAGTGAGGCTGGTGACCTTGCACAGCTCTCCCTCACTCAAAACAAAGTCAAGTGCAAGCCATGTCATCATGTCTCTGATGCCATGATCTTCTTTGAAAACAAAGAATGAACATACAACAACCACCAAGAGTATATTAACTTACTTGTTTTCCAGCAAACCTCTCCAGAATTTGTGGTTTTTCTTTTTTGTCATGTTTGCCAATTTGACTGGTGTGAAATGAAACCTCAGAGTTGCTTTAATTTGCATTTCTTTTATTAGCAGTAATTTGTACAATTTTTCATATCGGTATTAATAGCTTGGAATGCTTCCTTTGAACAGGAAAAGGTTCCTATTCAAAACCTTTTAATTTATGAAAGGAGGAATGATTTTTATTCTTGAATCAATTCATTATATATCCTGAAAAGAGACTTTTATCAGAGAAACTTGATGTAAAGATTTTCCTAGTCACCTGTTTCTATTTAATTTTAGCTGCATTGATTTTGTTTGTGTAAAACACATTTTAATTTTATGTAATCAAAATTGTCGATTTTATCTTCTGTAACTTTCGCTAGCCCTTGTTTGGACATGAATTCCTAGTTCCTCTGATTTCTCTATACTGTATACTTTTATATTTAAGTCCAGCAGTATATTCTAGTTACAAATCATATCTAATCAAGTCCAGGTTAAACCTGTGATACTAAATTTACCTACACTATGCTATGTGTGGCTTTGTAAATTTTTCACCTTTGCTTATCATAGTAATCTAATTCATAAGGATATTATTTTGTAACAGCACAGACTTAAACCTGAAAGACAGAAAGCTCACTGATTTCTCATATCTGTGATGGGATTAGGAGAAATTTACAAACTGTCTTAAGTACTGTCATCACTGAGATTTTTAAGACCACCTTAGTTATTGGTAGCAAGGTGAACTAGGTATGGCAGAGCATGAGAAATATGGGAGTAGTAATAGAATCTTTTCCTCACCACATCTCTGTGCTATAAGAACATTTGGGGGCTAGAAATTGCCCCTCAGCAGTGACCTGAGATCAGTTGAATCTTTGGCTTGGCTTACCTTACCTACCAAACTAGCCCAGTCTTTATTTAGGCCAGTCATGATCAGCTTCATTTTTTTTAAAAATGTTTTTAGTCTGTCAGGAACTCTTCACCAATAAAATATCCAAGTTTTAGATTCAACATCAATTTCTTTCTCCCTCCCCCCTCCATGACCTCCATTATAAAACAGTGGGGTTATAGAATGACCACAGAGCTAAGTCTGCAACATCCTTCTTGAGAATATTTTTGGAAAGTAATTCAGGCTGCTGATAGAAAAAAAAATGGAACAAATTATACCTGTGTACCATACAACTCTGAAACAGATAGAATCATTTATAAAATATAGGTGGAATGAACTTCAAAGATAACCTAGCTCCATTTTACAGATGCAAAAACTAAGAGTCACAGAGTAGGTATCCAAGAATACTTGAACATGGGAGCAGGAAAACCTACGTTCAAATTTTGCCTACGTTATGTGGTCTCACTGAGTCTATTTTCTCATTTTAAAAATGAAGGTAAAAATCTCACCTAGTTGTGAGAATCAAATGAGATTATGTATAGTACTTTGCAAATCTTGGGGAATTATACAAATTTCAGTTATTATTATCAAATTTGTGATGTAGAATTATTCTATTGATGGCACCTAGTAGAAATAAACTCAAAGATTAAAAATGATTACTAGATTTGGTAGCTAAAATAATTTTTTGCAGATGTATATATTTAATAAACGTTAAAATAGATATGATTTTAAAGCATTAATTGTTGTAAAAATGAACTATATAAATGATATTCTAAACTCTTTGGTTACCTTTAGAGGAGCTATGATTTGGATAGTAAAAATGTCAACAATGAATGATTTAGAATAGCTGATACTGATCCATGTGTCACAAGAGATTTCAAAAGACTTTGAGCTATAAATTATTGGATTTTAATTACTTCATCTCTATGCATCATTTAGATTTAATGGAGTATATTTTATTGAGCATTGACTATAACAGCTCTAGCATTTACCCAGGTCAAACTGGAGGTGTGTCTTTTTGCCCACAGCATGCTGGGAGATGGATTCTTTATTCCTTATCCCTAATTTGACACTTACTACTCATGGAATTTTGGGTCAGTAACTTTGTAAAATGAAGAAATTGAAGGCACTTGTCACCCAACCAGTCTCCAGGGTGCTGTGAGAGTAGTCGATACAAGTTGGAGTTCTTGGCAAACTTTTATAGAAATTACTTACTTGAATAATTAGTAAAAAACAGAGCAATCAAAGAAAAGGAGCCTGAATCATTTTCATAGTGTAGTAAAACCTGGCAGCTTACATCTGTGCATTAATAATGGCATTCTGACACTTTACTCTTTCTTATACATATCTTTGATTCTTTTCCCACTCTACCTAAACAAAAGGCATCTGGGTAATTTACAATTAAAACGTAGAATATTGGATGATGTGCTTCAAAAACTTTTTCACCATCCTTTTTATTTCCCTCTTCCTCAAATGAAACCTCTAGCAAGACATGCGATAAAAACTTAAAATGCTGGGATGCTCTGGAGATTATCCAAACAAATAATTAATAACTTTTCATCTATTCATAAGACTATCCCTAAAATAAACTCACAGGGGGAGAAACACTAATCGTGAGGATATTAAATACTGTAATGAAACACAGAATAGCAGATGGTCCCTTGCTGGCAGGGGTGAGAGAACCAGGGGCAAGGAGATTTAGTTTTATATTACTGATTTCCTTATTAATATGTTCATTATTTTACCATGGCTACACAATACAAACTCAACATTTTATTCAAGTCCATCATTTAAAAGTCATGTTTTAAATGATCAAAGAGTCCTAGGGAATGCGCAATTAGGAACAAAGATGGTGTATTGTGTTCAGATATGGGATATGTGTGCATGGGGCTTTTCTATAGAGAAAACCCTGGCTTCAGAGAAGGATGAACTCCAAGGACAATCTAGCTAATCTTAATAGCTATTTTATTTCTAAGCCTTAAGTAGCTCGTCTTGGCCCTAAGGATGTAGAACATACTAAAGAGAAATGATTCACCATGGAATGGGGAACTAGAATTAATCAGTCATTTAAGCTGGAAGTGCCCTTAAAGATCATAGAGTTTGACCATTTTGTTTTAGAGATGAGGAAAATAAAACCCAGAGAGGAGAAAGGACTTGTCCAAGGTCAGACAACAAGGTTTTTGATTTCCAAACCACTGTTCTTTCCACTAGATGGTTCTGGCAGTGTGAGGTTAAATTCAATTGAATTTAACATGTTGATTTATGTTCCAAAGACAGGTGAAATTGCTATGTATAGACAAAGAGCCTAAGGCATGAAAGGATGTTGCATTCTATGTCACCTTTTCATTCTGAGTTTTGTTCCTTCATGGCACTGGGTGATCTCAATGGATCAAGGAGGTTTCAGCAGGGCTGAAAGTTACTTCTGTTCCAAATTAGGTGGTCTGAGGGTGTTCCTTTCATCAAGAGGGTTCATGCCTACCAACTAAGGAGGTGTATGATGTTGTACAAATAGTGTTGGGTCTGGAGGAGAAATTCTGAGCTTAAATTCTAACTAGCTAGTTACGTGACTAGGGGCAAGTCAATCTCCCTAGGATTCTGTTTCTTTGGATGTAAAAGAGGGTTCATAGTACATGCATTTCATACCTGGTATTTGTAAGGAAAATGTTTTGCAAGCTTCAAAATACTGCATAGTTGTAAGTTGTTATTAATAATAATGAGACCACAGTTGTTCCTGCTCTGTTGGCTGAGAGGTTATTTCCACAAACCATTTATAGTTAGACCATGAGTTAGTAGGAAGTTGGAGATCAACTACTGGAGTCTCTTTCCACAGAATGCTTCATAGGTAGTCAGCTAGTCTTTGCTTGAACCATTCCAGTCCCATGAAATTCATTACCTAATAATTTCATTGTGGCATAATTCTAAAATTTAATAATAATACTGAAATTTTGTGGAGCACTTTAATGTTTGCAAAACTTTGTGAGTATATTATCTAATTTAATCTTGGCAGTAACACTTTGAGGGAGGTGCTTTTACCCCCATTTTTATCAGTGAAAATGATGAGATGGAAAGAAATTAAATGAAGTAGCTATGCACCCCAGAGGATAGTGTACTGGACCTGGAATCAGGAAGATGTGTTCAAATCTAACCTCAGAGACTTATAAGCTGTGTGAACTGGACAAGTTTCTTTCTTAACCTTTATTTGTCTCAGTTTTCTCAACAATGAAATAGGAATAATAATAGCTCCTACTTTCCTATTGTTGTTGTAAGGACCAATTTGTTAAGTGCTCAGCACAGTGCTTGGCACATAGTAGGTATTATATAAAGGTCTATTTTCTTTCTTCCTCCCTTCCTTCTTTCCTTGCTTCCTTGATCACAGAACTAATAAGTGTCTGAGGTAGGATTCGAATGCAGGTCTTTCTGACTCCAAGACCAGTGATCTTTTTAGGAAGTTCTTCCAATATACAGTGTTCTAAAAGCTTTAAGAGCTTCAAACCGCACTAAGTTTTTGGAATGCCCTCAATAGCTTAAATCTGCCTCCCTATGATTTGTACTCTCTGGTCTTCCTCTTCCTTTCTGAGCCACAAAGAATATCCAGTTCTTCTTATAGAGTCTAGCTTTTCAAGAACTTTGAAAACAGTTAGTATGTACCTCTAAGTGTCTTCTATTTTCTAAGCTAAGCATTTTCAATTCCTTTGATTGACTCTTGTAGAGTAGGGCATAGTTTTAACACAATGCTACTGGTGCTATTTGAAGTCTTCTGTGTAGGATACTCCAAAAACTTACATTTTTCAAGAGGCCAAGAACCAGGAAGAACTTGTGGAAAACAAAGTGCAAATTCTGGAAAGTGCTGGTGTAAAAGGGCCATCAGGATCACATGCAGTTTAGCACAGTTTTTCTTACATGGCCTATTTTTGTACTGTGTGATGCTTATTTGGATTTCATTGTGCTCGTTGTGTAGCATTTGTTCTGTGGCTGAGAGTTTAATTATTTAGTTATTTATGAGTGCATCTGGGCGTAAGTGCCACAGTTTTATTTCTGTGACAGATTCATGGTCAGTGAATTTTAGTAATTAATGAATAAATTATTTCTTCTCCATAAATGCCTCTGCAATTTGTGATTTCCATAACAATTTATGATAATCCAAGAAAGGTTTTTTTATTAGTTCAAAAATCCAGTGTGAAATGGAATTAAGGAAGATAAGTTTATATTGCTTTAATTAACAATGTTAATTAATATTCAATATGCATATGGTATTGAATTGGCATTATTTGATTAGATTCTGGCTGCCCAATAGCCACATCATATATGAATGAACCTTTTTAAAATACATTTTGGATTGTTTAGGATGAATTTCTGCATTACTGAGAAATCTTTAGTCTGTCTAGTAATCCCCTGAGCATATTTCTTGAACCCCTACTTGCATGAAATAACAAATAGTGTGCCCCAGAAGTCTTAGTTTTTTGAGCTCTATGTGGAGTGAGTCACAAAACTTAAAGCACCATATAAATGCTACCTATTATTATTGTTATTATCATCAATACCCAGTAAAATCAATGCATTGATTTGGGCTATAAATGTGTTTATTTTCCAAAAGAAAATCTTTACCAACATTATTTTGAGGATCAAGAACTGGAAAGAACATCACTATTTCAGTGTATATCTTTAGTTGTAAAATTAAAAAAACCCAGCAAATATATATTAAATGCCTATCACACGTGAGGAATGTCTAAGATTTTGGTGATAAAATGATGAAAAGGAAACAGCTCTTGCCCTCAAAGAGCTTACATTCTGCTCAGGGAATAAGATGAGTACACAAATGAGTAAACAAAGTAATTTCAGGAAGGAGAAAACACTGATGGCTATGAATGAAATGAAACTGGGAGATCCTTAAAGAAGGTATTACAATAAATAGTCCAAGGGGGAAGTATTAAGAGACTGAACTATGTTCAATTGGTTATGTGAGAGGAAGGATATGAGAGATGTTGCTAAGATTCAGCAACTTCTGGAGCTATGGAGAAGGAAGATTCAAGGATGACTCCAAGGTTGCAAACAGGGACATCTGAAGGATGATGGTGTCCCCAAGAGATAGATAAAAAGGAGTCTGAAGAAATGATGGGTTTTAGGAGGGAAAACAGTCAGTTCCATTTTAGGCATGATGAGTTTGAGACACCAATGGGACATCCAGAATAGACAGTTGGTGATGTTGTGCTGAAGTTCAGGAGAGAGACTACGTTGGATTATCTAGATTTTGGAATCACAGAGATGATAGACAAACACATGGCAACTGATTCAATTAACAAGAGAAAGTATACTAAGAAAAAGAGAAGCCAGATAGATTCTTAGAGGATATCCATGGCTATGGAGCAGGAGGTAGATGATAATCCAGCAAAGGTAGCTGAGCAAGAGGAATCAGGTCATAGAATCCAAAAAAGAAAGACAGTAGACAGTGTCCAAAGCTTCAGGGAGATCAAATAGAATGAGGACTGAGAAAAGATGTTTGGATTTAGTGGTTTAGAGATAACTGGTAATCCCGTAGAATTTTATTTCTGTCAAGTGGGTGGGGTGAGAAGTCAAATTCTAAGTAGTAGAGAAGTAAATAAGTGGTGAGAAAATAAAGACAGTGAAAATAAATAATTTTCTAGGTGTGAGAAACAGAAATGATATAGGATAATGGCTCAAGGGAATCTTGTTTTTCTACATTTCCTTTCACCATTTAAATCTGCTTAGAAAATAAAACAAATTAAAAGTTTATGACAATTTATTACCTTGGGTCTATATTTGTGGGTCTCGTTTTTTCCTCAGCTGTCAGGGAGCTTTTAAGTATTGTAAATAAAAATCAGAACCATAAGATCCTGTCTCATTTGAATCACCCCCTAGGCAGGAACAAAAAGTGGCATTATTGGGATACAGATTTGAACCTTAGTCTCTCTTTAAAAAAAATTATCTTTACATATCTCAGCAGTTCATCGGTTCACTGGCAGCATCCATTCTGCTTATTCTCAAATAAGGTGACACATAGCCCAAAGTAATAAAATCTATAGTATTTATTCATGTGACAAAAAAATTTTAAACTACTTAAACAAAAATTGGATGGTTAACTTTATGGAACAGAATAAGTTTTGGAGTCAGCTTCTTTTCCAGTTGGTCAGAGAGGGAGGAGATAAAGTAATGATTATGCTTTATGATCTGATACCTATTCACACAGGAAGAAAGTCAGCCACCATTTGTAACTCAGACATTCACTCCTCATAGCTTCTAATTGTCCCATTCTGGTTATTAAAAGAAAAGACAGCTGTGTCTCCATCTCTCCCTGTTCTTCTGTTTGTCTGTCTGTCTGTCTCTGTGCCCCTTCAGTGTCTCTCTGAATAGGAAAAAGCAATGCTGGATTACATTTCTCAGAAGTTTATGTAGCTAATCTCTTGTCTCTGCCTACATAGGGATCAGACTGGCTCTGTAGCAATTTGCTACATGGGTATTGCTATGTTTGCTACATGTTCAGCAGCAGTGTGAGTAGGAGTGGAGGAAGCAAATTGTGGTGATAAGCCGTGGTAGGTTATGACTGGTGATAGGACAATGAAGTGAGTTATTCAAGGGTAGCTTTTAATGCATGGCTGAGTCATAGACATAAGTGTGTGAAAGAAGGCTAGTGAGGTCAGAACTGGAGATGGGATGGGGAAACAGGTGGCATAGAGGGAGACTTTCAAGGATAATAGTAAGATTTAAGATGTGACTAAACATAGGAATTAGTGAGGGAGAGTAAAGGTTGTAGGTCAAGCAAATGAGGAACTGGGAGCAAAGGATGCTTGAGGGAACATAAAAGGTGAAAATCTGAAGTCTGTGCATGAACTCTGGGTCTAGGGGTGAAAGTGAATCTGTACACCTGGGAATATGTTCTCCTTGAAGAAGTGACTTCCAGTCCATATGATTGAGTAAATACAAACAAAACAACCCAATTCCCATATCCGTATTACAGAAAAGATAAAAACGGGTTCCAGATAAAGTAATAATTCTGTCCATGTTTGTCCATTTTCAAAGAAGACCGTGACATCAGAGAAATGATGACACGACTTTCACTTGACTTTGTTTTGAGTGAGGGAGGGCTGGCAAGGTCACCAGCATCACTTTCTCCTCCTGAGCCATCTGGGTCCGGTGACCAGATATTCATCAGGATGACTGGAGATGACCCAGGATGCACTGGGAGACCTTGACCTATTCAGGTACTCACTTAGAGGGAGGTAATGCCCATTCAGTGAATAGAACTCTCTAAGAAGTAAACAGGGAATGGCCCCTTTAATGAGCAAAAGAAAAAAAAGAGTAAATCCAGGTGGGAGGGAAAGAACAACAGTTAAAAATAATGATTAAGAAATCAAGAGAAAACATAACAAGTACCTTCATCCAACTGAAGGTGATGAAAAGGGACACCTGGAAAGCTGTAGGCAATAAGGAAAGGCTCAACCAGAGATGTTGGGGTGAGGAAAGCATAGGACTTGAAACTCTAATAGCTTGGGATTTCTCCATCCAAGAAGCCTAAAGGCAAGTGACACATGCCCATTCACATGGTCTTGAGAATCTAGAGTCCTCCAGCAAGGAATTCCTTTTGGAAGTTAAGCACCCAAGATTCTCAGGTCCCCCATAAGGAAATGAGAGTTGGCAAAGCTCCTAAGAGTGAGCAGCAATCAGTGGGCATGCACAAAGGGCTCTGAAAGTTTGCAACAAACTGACATGAGCCAGACCTGGTGATTGTCTCAATGCTCCATGTGGGGGAAATAGATAAGCCTGGAATCTGTTAGATTTTGTACATATCAGACACCAGTAGCAGACAGGATGATCCCAGGTAATACGCACTGACAATAAAAAGGGGTCTCCAAAACCAAGCATGTAGAAGCGGTTGGAGCCTGCCTCTGACAAAACTCCTATTTCAGAAATTAAAGCTAGAAATATGAACAAACTTCTGTTTACCAACAATAAAGAAGTTTTATGGATCCAGGAACATTCAAGACAGATGCCTAGAGAAAGAGTGATTTCATCAGGAATGCATGCAGAGCTTCAAATAAGTGTGTGGTATGGCCACAAAGTTTATTAGAATTCTTGGTTGTGATAAGACAGAAGGATGCAAAAAAATTAAATGAGAATTTCTAGAGGAAAGAATTGGAAAGGGAATAAACTAATGAGTAAAGGAGGTCCAAAATCTTACCCAAGCAACAGATTTCCTAAAAATTAGAATGGACTAAATAGAAATCAATGACTTTATGAAATAAGGAATAAAAGGGGAAAAATCATTAGATTAAAAAATATAATTCATGGTATTTCTTATGAAAAATGTTTGCTCTAGAAAAGAATTTTAAAAATGTAAGAAATATTGAATTATCTGAAAGCCATGACAAAAAAGAGAGTTTGGATACCCTATGAGAAGAAATATGAAAATTTCTCAGATTTATTATAGCCAGAAGAAGGTGGGAACCATTTCAATTCTGTCTTTGTAACCCTGTTGTCTAGTACAGTGCCTCGCACTAACAGGTGCTTAATAAATGCTTTTTGGTTGATTTAGTTTATTAAATCTAGGGATTTATGATGCTTGTGTTATTGGGGGCTGGATTCAATGCAAACCCATAGCTCTATAACCTTATGTAACTGTATAACTTAGAGGATGAGGCACTCCCTGCAGTCAGTCAGAATATGGAACAATTAGTGCACAGTCTTCAAATCCCAGAACATACAAGTCTTCTACTTTCTTTGGTACCCTGAGACTCAAGATCTCATGAGAATTTGGTGCCTTTTGGTTTAGACTCTCCACTGCCTACTGAGCTAGAGTGTGGCACTTCAAGATCCATGCAGTCCTGAGACCCAATTTAGGAATGTAAAAATGATAACTACTTAAGGAATTATCATTGATTAAAGTTTATATGTCCTTGGAAAGGATAACATATTGAACTTTATCAACTACTAAAATGCATACAAAGCAGTTTTCCCGATTTCAATATGACACCTTGTTGACAACTCCCCATTGAATGAGACAGAACAGGTGAATTTTGACTTGTGAGTCAGAAGCAAAAAATAAGAGGGGATAGAATGTTTCAGACCTACAATGCTTTTTAAAGAAAGAAGACTCATGTGAGGGGAAAACTGCTAAAAAGGGAGATGAAAAAATTGAAATGCTTTGTATTTTGCATAAAGCTGAGACTGGTCATCTTTCAGCTCTGGTTCTGCTCATGTTACTGTTCTGTTTCAGTGATGTTTGACTCTTTGTGACCTCATTTGGGGTTTTCTTAGCAAAGAAACTTGACTGATTTGCATTTTCCTTCTTCAGCTCATTTTTACAGATGAAGAGATGAGGTAAACAGGGTTAGGTGACTTGCCTATGATCACACAGGTGGTTCAGCGGATAGAGCACTGGCCCTGGAATCAAGAGGACCTGAGTTCAAATTCAGCTTCAGATGCATACTAGCTGTGTGACCCCGGGCAAATCCCTTAACCCCAAATGCCTCGCAAAGATAAAAAAAAATAAAAATAAAAAATGCTTTAAAAAAGTGATCTGAAAGTCCATTCAATATCTGAAAGATTCATTGTGATCCACAACCCAAAGGAGAGGCTTCATCCATTAAGTTGCCAGTCATAGCAGTAATAAGATCACAGTGTACACTCCAGAATCAACTTTCTATAGCACCAGACTATTCCTGCCTTTAGGGTTGTCTGGAAAAGGTTAAAGAGGATGGGTTTTGGGGGCAATGTAGCTTTGATACTAGGATGATAGTGATTAGGAAAGGGCAATAGTTGTTTTGCAATCTTGTTGTTGTGTTTGTCCTTCAATAAAGTATTTATTTTAAAAAAAAGCATCTGAGGACAGATTTGAACTCGGAAAGACTCATCTTCCTGACATGCTCTGTACCAGCTACCTGCCATGTACTTTCCATGGACTCTTGGTAAAGAGAGATTTTGCTCTTCTGTGTTGGTTTTCTCTTCTTTTCTTTCAAATGTACTTCTTACAAAGCTAGATTAGCTGTAGAATACTCATAAGGACTCATCTTTTTTCACAATTATATCGTGCATCAGTATTGAAAACATGAGAAGTGTTCTCAGTATTTCCCGTTGGAGAACTAACAATAGAATATGAACTTCTTTAGGGAAGGGACTGTCTCACTTTTATATTTGTTTCCCCAGTAACTAGTTTAGCGTCTCGCACACAATAATAATTTAATAAATACTTGTTGATTTATTAATTACTAATAGACTTAACAGCTTCCTTACATGGTTCCATTCTAGTTTTTCTATCAGAATTATTATATTGTTCTAACTCCCAAGCTTCTTAGCCTTAGTGGAAGGCAAAAAAAAAAAAAAAAATGGTTTAGTTACATTAAGATGCAGTAGCCAAATCTGAATAGTCTCTATCATGGAGCTAAAGTTTGTTTTTCTCTAAGTGTTGTGCTGTCTGTGTAGATCAGATATGTCTCTATATGGGATATCTAAAAGTATAGACTTGAGAGGAGGTATTTGTAGATATCTCCAGAATTTTATCTACTCTTCTCCAAGGTTGATTGTGATTCCTGCTGAAGAAGGGGCTGTGAGTTTGGCTTCTCTATTCTCCTCTGAGAGGGGTACCAGTCTAGAATTATATCTATCTTACTCCTTAAATATAACTGGACTAGGGGCAAAATCTTTGTTTTCAATTTTTATTATTAATTTTAAATTTTATCCCTCCTCCTTCCCCACCTTCACCTTTAGAAGGCAAGAAAAAAAACCCCATTATAAATATGTATAGTCATGTGGAACAAATTCCCCATTAGCCATGTCTAAAAAGGAAAGAAAAGAAGAAAGAAATGTAATCCCTGTCCCAACATCCATTGATACAGGACTTTCTCTTTATTGGTGGAGATGAATGCCCTCCTCTACATGAAGCATGGGGAATTCATCTCCACCAGCATCAATAGACTAGGGAAAAGAGTTAAGGAAGGAAAAAAAAAAGAAAATATGCCTTATTTTGTACTATGAGTCAATCAGTTCTTTATTTGGAGGTGGCTAGCATGTTTCATCTAGAGCTCTCTGGAGTTGTGAATGGTCATTGTAAGGATGAGTTACTAAGTCTTTCAAAGGTTATTAAGTCATGTGCTTTTACGATTTGAAAGCAAAAAAAAGTCCAGTAAATTTTTTGAGCCTTATCTCTTAAAAGTAAAGAGAACAAAAAGTTTGTACTTGCAAGATTACCTCTTTCCCACCAAATTCTAATTACACAAAATGCCATCACAGATAGTGAATATCAAGTAAATCTATTTTATCTAAGCAGATAGCAAGGAGAAATTGGAGAAAGGTATGCAGATTAGAATCTGCCTTATATTATATTACATTAGAATATATATTAAAATGCATGTTAGAAAATACACTAAGAGAATGAGCTCTGTTAATGGGAACTAGATATTTCTTTTTTTAAGTTTTAAATTTTTTTATTTTTTCCCCAATTTATTAATTTATTTTTAGTTTTCAACATTCATTTCTACAAGATTTTGAGTTCCAATTTTTCTCCCCAGCCCTCCCATCCATCATCCCAAAACACCCTGCATTCTGATTGCCCCTTCCTCCAATCTACCTTCCCTTCTATCATACCCCTCCCTTCCCTTATCTCCATCTTCTATCTTTTCTTGTAGGGCAAGATAGATTTTTATACCACATTACCTGTATTTCTTATTTCCCAGTTACATGCAAAAACAATTCTCAACATTTGTTCCTAAAACTTTGAGTTCCAACTTCTCTCCCTTCCTCCCTCCCCAGTCATCCCCACTGAGAAGGCAAGCAATTCAATATAGGCTATATATATGTAGTTTTGCTAAAGACTTCCATAATAGTCATGTTGTAAAAGATTACCTATATTTCCCTCTGTCTTATCCTGTCCCCCCATTTATTCTATTCTCTTTTGACCTTGTTCCTTCCCAAAAGTGTTTACTTCTAGTTACTCCCTTCTCTCATTTGCCCTCCCTTCTATCATCCCCCTCACCCCACTTGTCCCCTCCTCCCCTACTTTTCTGTAGTATAAGATAGATTTTTATACCAAATTGAGTGTGTATGTTATTCCCTTCTTAAGCCAAATGTGATGAGAGTAAGCTTCACTTTTTCTCTCTCACCTTCCCCTTTCCCTCTCCACTGAAAAAGCTTTTCCTTGCCTTTTTTATGAGAGATAATTTGTCCCACTCCATTTCTTCCTTTCTCCTCCCAATATATTCCTCTCTCACCTCTTAATTTTATTTATTTAGATATCATTCCTTCCTATTCAACTCACCCTGTGCCCTCCAACTACCCAAATACTGAAAAAAGTTTCAAGAGTTACAAATATTACCTTTCCATGCAGGAATGTAAACAGTTCAGCTTTAGTAAGTCCCTTATCTTTTCTCTTTCCTGTTTACCTTTTCATGCTTGTCTTGATTCTTGTTTATCAAAGTCAAATTTTCTATTCAGTTCTGGTCTTTTCATCAAGGATGCTTGAAAGCCCTCTATTTCATTGAATGACCATTTTCCCCTTGAATTATTATACTCAGTTTTGCTGGGTAGGTGATTTTTGGTTTTAGTTCTAGTTCCTTTGACCTCTGGAATATCATATTTCAAGTCCTTTGACCCCTTAATGTAGAAGCTGCCAGATCCTGTGTTATCCTTATTGTATTTCCACTCGTACTCAAATTATTTCTTTCTGGTTGTTTGCAATATTTTCTCCTTGACCTGGGAATTTGACTACAATATTTCTAGGAGTTTTTCTTTTCGAATCTCTTTCAAGAGGTGATTGGTGAATTGTTTCAGTGTTTATTTTACCCTCTGGTTCCAGAATATCAGGGCAGTTTTCCTTGATAATTTCATGAAAGATGATGTCTAAGCTCTTTTTCTGATCATGGCCTTCAGATAGTATCATAATTTTTAAATTGTGTCTCCTGGATCTATTTTCCAGTTCAGCTGTTTTTCCAATGAGATATTTAACATTGTCATCTATTTTTTCATTCTTTTGGTTTTGTTTTGTAAATTCTTGGTTTCTAATAAAGTTATTAGCCTCCATCTGCTCCGTTCTAATTTTTAAAGAACTATTTTCTTCAGTGAGCTTTTGAATCTCCTTTTCCATTTGGCTAATCTGTTCTTTAAAGCATTCTTCTCCTCATTGGCTTTTTTGGGCCTCTTTTGTCATTTGAGTTAGTCTATTTTTAAAGGTGTTAATTTCTTCAGCATTTTTTGGGTCTCCTTTAGCAAGCTGTTGACTTGCTTTTCATGATTTTCTTGCCTTGCTCTCATTTCTCTTCTCAATTTTTCCTCCACTTCTCTTACTTGATTTTCAAAATCCTTTTTGAGCTCTTCCATGACCTCAGACAGTTGTGTATTTATTTTGGAGCTTTTGGATGCAGAAGCCTTGACTTTTAGGTCTCCCTCTGATTGTTCTTCCTCATTGGAAAGGATGAAAGAAAATACCTACTCACCAAGAAAGTAACCTTCTATTGTCTTATTCTTTTTCCCTTTTTGGTATTTTCCCAAACAGTTACTTGACTTTTTAGTTCTTTGTCAAGGGGGAGGGTACAATCAAGGGAGAGGGGTTTATTCCTCTCCTTGCCTGTGCTCTGGTCTGTGAGCAGGATTCCCTCTCCAGAGCCCCCACCATATCTGCCATGCCAGGACTCCTTCTCACCCCAGGACAGCCACTCAGGGCTGATATTCAGATCAGCTGCTCAATTCCTCCAGAGGATTTAGGCCAGGGCTCCAACAATGGAAGCTGCTGCTGTCTGGGGCCAAGGCTATACCACTGTGTTCCCTTCTCACCCAAGTGAGAGAGCTTTCTCACTGACCTTTGAAGCTGTCTTTGGAGTTTGTGAGTTGAGGAATCTGGGACCCACAGCTGCTGCCTATGGCAAGGTGTCTTGAAGGCCCCACAGTCCTGTCCTTGCCACAGTGTGGCCCACACTGTGCTGTGTTCAGCTCCACACCTGGGCTGAGCTCTACTCCATGTCTGGGCTGGGCTGTGCTCTGCTCTGTGCCTGTGAAACTAGATATTTCAGTTCAATAAAGAAAAAGACCACAATATCACCCAATATCTAGAGAGGCAATATGGATATCAGAGACATGTTGAGGAGCTGTATTTGCCTACATATTTACCATTTCTAAAGACTTTTTTTCTCTCTCAATCTTGGAGTCAGTTCCAAAGAGAGTCTGGAACTAAACATTTTCTCTCTTGAAGAAATGAAGAATACGTCTCCTTTCCAATGCTCTTATGCTAACAATGCCTCTCACATGGTCACTTGGCATTGGGTCAGCATTCTCTCTACATTTTGAAGGCAGAGTACAGCAAAGAGGGGGTTTCCTTCCTCCACCCACCTTGTATGGGGGTTCCATTTCTATTTACCCCAACTGCAGGCAGATGTCTCTGCTCTGAGCAGAATGAGCAGACCTGGACATTATGTTGCTCAGGCTTTAGACAGGGCTGTGTGATTTTTGAATAAATAACCTAGCCTCTCCAAGTCTTGGTTTTCCTTGTCTAGAAAATGGAACTGATAAAAAATTCTCTGCAGTTTCTTACTCTCTGTGCTCATGGCAATTCCAAAACCAAGCTAGAGTCAGAGAATATATACTGAGAATTCTTCCACTGGAAAGTTTTCCATTTACTTGCTTTATAAATCAGAATATTGTCACAGATTTGCTATTAAGAAATGCTATTTTTGTTCTTAAGAATAATATAAAGTATAGGGTTCCTAATAATAATTGATATTCACATATCTCTTGGACATTTTTTTAGCAGCTCTATACACATCATCTTATTGGAATCTCAAAAATAGCTTTATGAGATGGATATTATTCCTACTTTACAAATGAGGAAATGGAGACTCAGAGAGTATACATGATTTGATCACACACTTAGTAAGGACCAGCATCTGGAGCTGAACACAGCACTTTCTGACTCCAAGTCTGGCATTCTAACTTCTTCACTAACCTCCCTCTCTCCAATCAAGGAAATTGAATTCTGGTCATTTCCCCTCACTCATTTGGAAATTTCAGACAAATGACTTAGCCTTCCCATGTTTCCTTTTCCCTCCATGTTCAAATAAGGATACAGCTTGCCATTTTAACAAAATTCACAACTCAGAAAGAACATCTTTACTATGTGGGTTGAGACATTGATTCTGATTTGTGAGAAAGATTGAGGAATTGTCTTCTCTGGAGGGGTTTTGAAACAGGTCTGACAGCTTCTTTTTTGGGTCATTTACAAGTAATCAGACTAGAGAACAGTTGTGGGTCACTTTTATTTTCTGAAGTTTCTCTAGAGAGCCAGTGATATGGTCCTGAAACCTTGGTTTGGGAATCTGTAGACCTGGGTTCTATATTTGGCTATACCATTAACTAGTTGTGTGGTCTTGGATAATTTAGCCAAATTCCTTGGGTCTCATTTTGCTCATCTATAAAATGAGGAGTTGGATTAGATTCTTTAGGGTTCCATCAAGGTCCAACAGTCTGATTCCTAAATAGCATTATCATTTTTTATACATGGCAAGCATTCATTGCCACTAATATTGGCTTATCGTTTTGATATACATGGTGGCCTTTTCTTCCATAGACTAAACAAGTTTACAATTTTCAGACTGTTCTTTCAGCTCAGCTACGTATATTTATACCTAAGAATAGAGGTATAGGTAGCTTAGATATAGGTAGCTCTATACCTAAGTTTTTTTTTTCTTGCTTACCTTTGCATGTTCTCCATGATAATATGAATATTTCTTCAACTGTGAGCTCCTGAGGGTAAGGATTTTTTTGCTTCTTTGTTTGTATCTTCGGGCTCATGACAATGCTTGCCACATATCAGGCATTTAATAAATAATTGTTGATCTGACTAGTGCCTAAAACTTCTAGGTGAAGTACTATCTATGATGATCAAAAAATGTAGAGCTGAAGCAGAGCTTAGAGATCATCCAGATTGCCTTCTTTTAACAGATGAAGAAACTGAGCTCAGAGGGGCCAAAGTGACCTTGCCAAAGGTCACATGGCAGAGCTAAGACTAACACCTATGTTCAAACCCAGTGCTCTCCACTAGGCTAAGCTACCTATTTGCATGTTGCATGATAAATAATTACAATTAAAATGAACTTTCTTCTCCATTTGATTCATAGTCAAATTCATTTTGATGTTTGCAGAGTCCTTCAGATAGGTTCTTGACAAATTACTTTCTCACCATTAATTTTGCGTGGCTAGGATTTAGATTTACTTCTACCTCCCATGCAGTGTCTTCTATTTATTCTCCCTGAATTTCATTCTATTGAATTCAAACCTGTCCTCTAATTTAATCAGGTCAGTTCTCTCCAAAGTAAAGGAAAATTCTACCAGCATCTGAGAATGTGTTTTTCAATTGATTTGTCATTTATATTGATGATTGAAAATAGAACTCATTAGAGGACTCTTCTGCAACTCATCTTGATGTTGCAGTAGTCTTGACATTATACGCTGACCAATTTTGTTTTGATTGTTCTTTTAAAGTCAGCTGCTCAATCTTCATTTGTCAAGATAGAAGTTGCCTCCCTCTAGCTGCTGTTTTTTCCATTCATCATTTGAATACATGTTTTATATGTATTATATATGTTGATATATACATATATAAACACATCTCTATATACATATATACTATACACACACATGTATACACACACACATATGTATTTAGTTAGTTAATTAGGAGTAGAGGTGACTTAGCGGAAGAAGCTGTGTCTTGAGAACCATACTACCTAGTCCTCCTCTAGTATCTCATTAGGACGTGGAAGTGGCTGGATTCTTGAAGGTTATGTCAGTGTAGCACAAGTTCTGGCTGGTAAGTTCTACCCAGAATGGCTTTGCATCATTCCAAGTACAGAGAAGATTATTGCTAGGAGGCTGGCAACTTAATGCCACATTCTTTGATGATGGCAGTTCACAAAATAGAGGAAATACTAAATAGCCCTTGGTCCTTTACTTCCCTTTTCCACTTCTTCAGGGAGTGGCAGAAGAGTGGAATGAGGAGGCAAGGGTGCTTAGAATGATATAATTTTTAGACCTTCTCTGAACATTAATTTAGTAGCTGTGTGATCCTGAACAAGTTATTTAACCTCCGTTTGCCTTAATCACTTAATCCACAGTATCTTTGCCAAGAAAACCCTAGGGACAGTATTGCTGCTCTATGATTATTAAGGTCATGAAGATTCAGTTGCAACTAAGCAACAACAAAATATTAATTTAATTGTTGATACCCTAGATGTGGGATCTTTGCCTAATGATCAATAAGTAGACATAGCACTAGAGGAAATCAATTATAAACATCTTGAAATCCTCACTATGAATGAAACCAGAAGATAAAAAGGAAGTTGCACCTAAGTAGAAGGATGATTGTGGGTTATATTTGGTAAAGCAAATAAAAGTCTGATTAATTGGTTTTATTGTATATTCAATGGCAACATGAAACATACTTTCATGGAAAATTTGGATCATATCATATTTTAGTGCTCATGATGAGTATTTGGAAAAATAGTTTCCAACCAAGAAAGTAATTACGAGACATTGGAAGCAAGATTTGAACCTTGGTCTCTGGACTTCAAGCCTCACAGTCTATCCACTAAGCCAGCTTACTTCAAGAAAAGAATTGGAAGGCACTTTAAATGGCAAGTAGAAAATAACACGAGAAAAAATAAAATATTTTATATTCTATCAGCCAGGAAATTATTCATTATTGATTTGAGTGTCTTTTCCAAAATAGCTGTTTGTGTACAATAGGGACAACTAATGTTTTAGGGCTGAGGTCAAAATTAAAATTTAATCAATACAAAGCTAGAAGAATAAAAATTAGAAAAATGTAATGTAATTAAAATAATTCCACCCTGACTTGCTGATGCCAAAAATTGGCAATTAAAAAAAAATTTTCTGAAGAGGTTGAAGCTCTAGCAATTAATTGATCCTACCAAGAGATCTTAAGAGTCTAGTGATAACTCCAAGCTACCAAATACTTGATCTCCTTGCCAAGCAGAGAGATATTATCTGCCAAAAGCAGCAACTGTTTAGAATATAAACTCATTTGTTACATCTCATGGAGAGGAATTTGTAGATGATGATGAATTGAAGCAGAGATAAAATAAAAACAACCAGATTTTGAAAAAGGTTGGTGAACAACTTAACTAAGTCATCCTGAGGATATTTAAGGAATAAATTGGAAGGAGGAGAAAACATATGGAACATGGGAAAGACTGAAAATTCATTGTAACATCCTTTCACTAATAAGACTTTGGAGCTACCATATTTTCATTGTAACATTACAGTTCAGTATATCTTTCATGAGCAAGTGTAAAATGGAGCTGAAGAAAAAAAAGGTAGATATAAGCAACTGGACTGGACCAAATACAAAGAAGACTAGCTCTGCCCTGAAAGTGGTGCAATATTGAGGGCATTGATGGCTTGATTTTCAAGGGACCCGAAAGACGAGAAAATATTAAAAGCATTGAAAAAGTATTATTAAAAAAAAGTAATCAGGAAAGTATGAATATCTTCTGACCCCTATAACTGGTTTCTAATTTCTATGAATTTTTTGTGTGAATGCATACATTTGAATGGTATCCTTGATGAAGTTTTGAAAAGGAGACAGCTAAATGTTTGAGATTTTAGTTCACGTAAGAAGACTATGTCTGTACAATCATACAGTGACTAGAAGGTGTGAATAATAAAAGATCCCATTAGACTTGTTGACTATTTGATTCAGTAGAGCAAACTGCTGCCTTAAAATCCCTCCTTCAACAATCTATTTCCTATGAATGTTAAAAGCATATGAAATTTCTTGAAATATGTAACAACAGAGATAACTTTGCTCATTGATCTGATAATTATTAATAAGTAAGGCATAAAATAGTGAAACATGATCACCAAAGATATCTGTCACTTTTATGAAGGATGTTCATTACAAAGTCCAAATGAAAGAGGTATTCCTTATAGATTGTAAGTCTTACTGATGAAATTATTCATGAATCCCATTGGATCAATTTGTATCAAGCCCTGAAATATTGCAGAGCCTTCTCATTTGACTCAAAAAAGCTCAGAGTAGTTATCACAATAGAAAAAGCTAATGGTGAAAAATGCTTATTGTTCCTCCTATGATGTGAAGTTGGTTGGACAGCCAATAGAGTTCTATCAATATAAATCAAGACATCAACCTGTGATGTCATTGGTCCTCTTTGAAATGGAGGATGAACAACAAGAAGATTCTATCATCCATCCATCCATCCATCCATCCATCCATCCATCCATCCATCCATCTATCCATCTATCTGTTCATCCGTCGGTCCATCTGTCTGTCTAGAACAGATGTTGTAAATAGATAATGAGAATTGAATAGGAGGAAACTAAATTAGAATGGTCTTTGGGAAATTATGCAGTTATTTTTAAGATGATAAACTTCTTACTGAAACCAAGGTCTGCCTTCTTATCTTCGTTATTCTCCTGCTATTTATGCAAGTCATGGAACACTATAGTTTTAAAACTTGAAGTTGTGAATCACCTAAAGAGGACTGGAAGATATGAATAGACTGTAGTCCATTGAACAAAACTAAGAGTGGTAAAGTTATGTGTGAACCTGTATGTGTCACTGGTACTTCTGCCATATTAAGGGAATTCCGGGAAGGACTCCAGAATCTTGAGTGGGCTCTTTGTGGCAGATTTATGAAAGGACTTGGACAAGCGTGGCACAGAATGGTAAGGCATGACTGAGTTGTGGATTACATTATTGGAGAGAAGGATTTCAATGACACTGTAGTTCCTTTAGAGTATTAGAGGATTTACAGATCATTTAGTCTACTCCCCTCTTTTTACAGAAGAAGCTGAGGTGAACAGAGGGAAATGAATTTCCCCAAGTTATCATATCTGAGCCAAGGCTAGAGCCTGTATTTAAACCCATGTACTCTCAATTTATATCTCTTATTCCTTCCATAACACCATGCTACCTATTTACATTTTGGATATATGATGCTCCTTTAGATGAGTCCTTTAAATTAAAATTTTGTTCCCCCCTTATATCCATATTCAATTTATTCCTTTATTTGCAGGGTCCTTCAGATGTATTTTTGTCATATTATTTCCTCAAAATTCTTTTTTTTTGCATGAATGGGATTTATATTTTCTACTACTTCTCATCCAGTGTCTTCTATTTATTCTCCCTGAATTTCATCCTATTGAATTCAACCACTCCTTTAATTTGATCAGATCAATCTTTGTCTCCAAAGTAAAAGAAAATTTCACCAGCATCTGCAATGTGTTTTTCAATTGATTCTTCATTTAGGGGAAGATTGAAAACAGGACCCGTAAGAGAACCCTTATGTAACTCATCTTGATGATTTCTCTTATCTTGACATCACATTCCAACCAGCTTTCCTTTGTTTGTTGTTTTTTAGTCAGCTGCTCAGCCTTCATTCATCAAGACAGAAGTTACCTTGCCTCCTGTAGCTGCTGCTTTTTCCATTTGCCTTTGTGATTTTCATGTCTTAGAGGTAAGGATGACAGTAGAAGTAGCTGTACCTTGAGAATCATACTTTTGTCAATTCAACTTAAACCTTACATCATTTGATGATTGAACAATTGATTGAATTTTTGAACAGTGATTGAAAAACATCTACCTATTGGGTGATGCCATAGGTCTGATATCAGATTGTGTAAATAAAGTATTTTTTAAAATAGTGTGTATTTATTTATTTTTAGATTTCGACATTCATTTCCACAAAATTTTGAGTTCCAATTTTTCTTCCCATCTCTCCCCTCCCCCTCCCCTATAATACCCTGCATTCTGAATACCCTTCCCTCAATGGACCCTCCCTTCTATCACACCCCACCCTTCCCTTATCCCCATCTTCTCTCTTTTCTTGTAGGGCAAGATAAATTTCTATACCTCATTACCTGTGTTTCTTATTTCCCAGCTATATGCAATAATAATTCTCAACATTCATTTCTAATACTTTGAATTCCAACTTCTCTCCCTCCCTCCCTCCTTGCCTCCCTCCCTCCCTACCCATTCCCACTGAGAAGGCAAGCAATTCAGTACAGGATATATATGTGTCATTTTGCAAAAGACTTCCATAATAATCAAGTTGTATAATACTAACTATATTTCCCTCTATCCTACCCTGTCCCCCCTTTTTTATTCTCTCATTTGACCTTGTCCCTTCCCAAAAGTGTTTACTTTTAGTTACTCCTTTCTCCCATTTGCCCTCCCTTCTATCATCCCCCTCACCCCACTTGTCCCCTCCTCCCCTGCTTTCCTGTAGTGTAAGATAGATTTTCATACCAAATTTAGTGAGCATGTTATTTCCTCCTTAAGCCATATGTGAAGAGGGTAAGCTTCACTTATCCCCTCTCATTGTCTCCCTTTTCTCCTCCATTGAACAAGATTTTTCTTATTTCTTTTATGAGTTATAACCTGTCCCATTCCATTTCTCCCTTTCTCCTCCCAGTATTTTCCTTCCTAACCCCTTAATTTTTATTTTATTTTTTATGGGTATAATTCCTTCTGATTCAACTCAACCCGTACTCTCTGTCTATGTGTGTGTGTGTGTGTGTGTGTGTGTGTGTGTGTGTGTGTGTGTGTGTGAGTGTGTGTATGTGTGAGAAAAGTCTCAAGAGTTACAAATATTATCTTTCCATGTAGGAATGTAAAAAGTTCAGCTTTACAAAGTCTTCTATGATTTCTCTTTCCTGTTTACCTTTTCATGCTTCTCTTGATTCTTGTGTTTGAAAGTCAAATTTTCTATTCAGTTCTGGTCTTTTCATCATGAATGCTTGAAAGTCCTCTGTATCATTGAATGACCATTTCTTCCCTTGAGGTATTATACTCAGTTTTTCTGGGTAGGTGATTCTTGGTTTTAATCCCATTTCCTTTGACTTCTGGAATATCCTATTCCAACCCCTTTGATCCCTTAATGTAGAAGCTGCCAGATCCTGTGTTATCCTGATTGTATTTCCACATTACTCACATTGTTTATTTCTAACTACTTGCAATATTTTCTCCTTGACCTGGGAACTCTGAAATTTGGCCACAGTATTACTAGGAGTTTGTTTTTTGGGTCTCTTTCAGGAGGTGATTGGTGAATTCTTTTGATATTTATTTTGCCCTCTGGTTCTAGAATATCAGGGAAGTTTTCCTTGATAATTTGATGAAAGATAATGTCTAGGCTATTTTTTTTATCATGATCATCACATAATTTTTAAATTATCTCTCCTGGATCTATTTTCCAGGTCAGTTGTTTTTTCAATGAGATGTTTTACATTATCTTCTATTTTTTCAAACTTTTGGTTTTATTTTCTAACTTCTTGGTTTATCATATAGTCATTGGCTTTCCTGAACTCAATTCTCTCTTTTAAAGAACTATTTTGTTCAGTGAGCTTTTGAACCTTCTTTTCTATTTGGCTAATTCTGTTTTTAAAAACATCCTTCTCCTCATTGGCTTTTTGGACCTCTTTTTCCAATTGAGTTAGTCTCTTTTTAAATGTGTTATTTTCCTTAGCATTTTTTGGTTCTCCTTTAGCAGGTTGATGACATCTTTTCAAGCTCTTCTATGGCCTGAGCCCATATCATATTCATTTTGGAGGTACTAGAGGCAGAGCCTTGACTTCTTCTGATAGTATGCCTTGTTCTTCCTCATCCAAAAGGATGGAAAGAGATACCTGTTCACCAAGAAAGTAACCTTCTATGATCTTATTTTTCCCCCTTTTTTGGGCATTTTCCCAGCCAGTTACTTGACTTCTGAATCTTTTGTCAAGAGGAGGGTCCTAGTGCTCCTCCTCTCCCCAGTAATGTGTTCAAGGCTGAGATTCAGATCAGCTGCTCAGGTCTCCCAGGGCCTTTGGGTGGGGGTGGGGCCACCACTGAGAGCTGAGGTTGAGATCAGCTGCTCAATTCCCCCAGAGGCTTTAAGCTGAGGTGCCTGGCTAATGGACCCCGGCTGCCTCCCCATAGCTGCCCACCACCCCCTGCTCCCACCACCTGGGGCCAGTGCTGAGGGATCCCCATTCCCTTTTCTCCCAGCTGGGAAAGCCCTCCCACACTGACCTTTGAAGCTTTCTTTGTCACTTGTGGGTTGAGGGATCTGGGACTCTCCCTGCTGGGAATTCTGCCCTAGAGGTCAGTTCGGGTCCTGTTCTCTCAATGCCCTGTGGCCAAGGCTAGACTCCACTGCACTCAGTGGCCCAGTGAGATAGACCTTTCCTGTCAGCCTTCCAGGTTACCTTTGGCTGGAAACCTCTTTCACTCTGTTGTTCTGTAGCTTCTGTTGCTCTAGAATTTGTTGAGAGTCATTTTTTTACAGGTATTTTGTGGGCTGAGGGGGAAGTGCTAGAGTATACATGTCTTTCTACACCACCATCTTGACTCCCTAAATAAACTATTGTACTAACAGGATATGGGGCTTGCTTCATGTGGGAACTGAAACAGCTACCCCAGGACAATTTCCTCATCAACATGGTGAATATCAGGAAGGGTAGTTATGAGAACTGACGTGGGCATCAGATGGGGGAGAAGGACATGAGTCCAGCATAGTTACGAGAAAATCTACTTGGGATGTCAGGTCAGGAGAACTGGAGTCCTCAGAGAAGACAGGAAATTAACAGGGGTAAAGGTCAGAAGTATTTTTTATAATCAGAAACAGTTAATATATTTTATAGCTATATATAACCTTAGAAATTCTAGAGTACAATCAATATGCTTATGTATTTGCATCAATCACTATTTTGAATGAATCTGTAGAGAATATGATTGTTAAAATTGAAAAAGATGGTAGTAGTGGGTCTGATTTAGAACATGATCATCATTATCTTCACCAGGAGTTAAACGGGCACAGGATGAAGTTACAGCAATCACATTTTCACAGCCTAGCTAGCTCCCACACTTTTTTTCTAGTCAGCTAGGTGGTGTAGTGAATAAAGTTCTGGGGCTGGAGTCAGGAAGACCTGAGTTTGACTGCAGCTTCAGATACTAACTGTGTTCCCCTGGGCTTAACCTCTGTTTGCCTCAGTTTCCCCTTCTGTGCCATGGGGATAATAGCAGTACCTACTTCTCAGGGTTGTTGTAAGGATCAAATGAAATAATAATTGTAAAGTGCTTACTACAATGCCTGGCACCAACATTCGCTATTATTATTAATATTATTGCTTGTTCAGTACTTCCCTTCAGGCACGACATGCTTTAGCTGAATGGACCTTTATACTGTTCCCCATATAAGAAATTCCATCTCCTATCTCTATTCTGCCCCACAGATTGCTCTCTATACCTGGAATTCTCTCCTTCCTCACCTCTACCCTTTTGGAACCCCCAGCTCCCTTCAACACTCATTCAAGAATTGTGTCCTATAATTCTTTCTTCATTTCCTCTTGTTGTAAATGTTTCCCTTTCCCCTAAAATTATTTTTATTTTTTGTTTTGTTTTTTTGTATTTTCTTATCTGTAAACATTTCTGTTCCTCAGCTAGAATGTGAGTTTGTTGAAAGAAAGAACTATCTACCTTCTGTATTTAACTCAGTACTTAACCCAACATCTGAAACATATTAGATGTTTAATACATGCTTATCAATTCGTTAATTCTTTCATGCCACTACCATCAGAAGCAAGAATATCTGGGGGTCCAAAGAAAAGGACAGCAAGAGACACTGAAAGCAGGGTAAGTAAAGATGAAGGAGAGGGAGGGGAAGAAATTCTTTTGACTGTAACAAAGAGGAGAAATTTCTCTAAAGGGAATTCTAAAAAGTAAGTAATCCTATCAATGTTTAGCAACACCTTGTCAAAACATTACTATATTTTCTGCTTTGTTGTAGTCAAATACTTGGGCAAGTTTAAATCGGCACTGGAGTTTTAAATCTTTCGGAAATCTGGATGAACCCAACCAATTTTCAGTTGAAGTCAAGGAAGCCTGGGGTTGAATTGTGCCTTAGATGTTTACTAGCTGTGTGAATCTGGGCAAGTCACTTAACATCTTTCTGCCTTAGTTTCCTCATCTGTAAAGTGAGTGTAACAATAGCATAAGAAAGTCCTTTGTGGGAGGATGTAGGGTTTTCCTATTGGCCTTTGCTTTTTACAACTGGGCTTATAGTCTACTTGCCAGGTATCAACAGAGGTTAAGTCGTTGTCCAAGTACCTGATTTAGTTCTAAGGAGAAGCCTGTGGTCAACCAGAGACATTGGAAAACAACTTCTTAATTAGTTTTGGTGTTAAGAATAAGATGTAAAACAGTGGGAGTCAGTTCAATTCAACGCTTTATTGCAAGAGATAGAGAAAAGTAAAAGGGGAGAGAGGGAAAGGAGACCCAACATACAACTCAGGCATACACATTAACTTAAGGTCAGTGTTGAGTTGGGGGTCACAGAGATATGAAACCTTTCATCAAGAAGGGGTGCTCCAACAAGAAGAAGACTTCTGCTGGACAGGAGGGTGTGCTCCAAAGTGGCTTTTGAAGGATGAGGTTCTTATGCTCTGATTTTGGGTGACCTTCCTGAAGTTGGCTGAGTTGTACATCAGGGGTCAGGGCAAATATTATTTTGGGGGTTTGATATCAGGGAGAAAAATAAGCTGTTGATAATAAAATATTATTTGGAGGCCATAGCTATATTAACCTCCAAAAAATGTTGTTGTCAGTATTTTTCCATCAGTATGTTGCATAGACTTACAGCCTCCTTAAGCAGAGATAGTCATGACTGTCTCAAAGCCATATAACAATAGTATCTGATGCATGCCATAATCTACAGCCTCCCTTAAGGGGAGACCGTCATGGTGTTTCAAGACCCCCAGGTCCAGTCTTGTAATGTATGCATGAAATCAAGGCAATATCATTCTTGGCATAATGGCTAGAATGATGGATTTGGAATCAGTTAAGACCTGACTTCAATTCTCTGAAACTCTCCTTTTTTTACCTGTAAAAAGAATAAAAAATAATAATCCTTGCTTCACTTGGTTGTTGTAAGGATCAGATGAAATGACAAAGTGTTTCGCAAACCTTAATGTGCCAGTTTTATTATTATGTTATTATTAGCATAAGGATTCCTTCTTACATTTGTATTTTACATGGAGCATCCTCTGGGATAATAGCAGGTACTTTTGTTGAGAATCTTTCTCCCTTTGCTTTGTTCCTATTGATATTAAAAGGGCAACTAGGTGATCCAGTGGATAAAGTGCAGGGCAGGAAGACTCATCTTCCTGAGCTTAAATCTGACCTCAGACACTATTAGCTATGTGACCCTTGGCAAGTCACTTAACCCTGTTTGTCTCAGTTTCCTCATCTGTAAAATGAGCTGGCAAAGAAAATAGCAAACCACTCCAGTATCTTGGCCAAGAAGACCCCAAATGGGGTCATGAAAAATCAGATGCAACTGAAAAATGACTCAACTACTTTTTTCTATAATCATTTGCAGCTCTATGGCATCTTCTGAAATGATTAACAGCAGCATTGATATTAAGGATTGGGAGATTCTATATTTGTACCTCTGAAGGAACTTTGTTTGATCTTAATTTATATAAATATAATTACACTTTTATCCATTTCCCATTTCAGAGTCAGCACTTGATTTAAAATAGGTTGGAATGAAGTGGTTGTATTTGCATGCACTGTCATCTTTCCATTGTCCTCTCTTTTGCCCAACCTTCCCCCCCCCCCCCAATTTGGTGTTGGTTTTCACCCTACTGGTTATAGCATCCTTCTTCCCCCAAATCCTCTATGACTCCTACTGACCCTTGAATAAAATGTAAAGTTCTTTGACATTCAAGGACCTCCACAATTTGTCACTAGCTTGTTTTTTTTCTAGGTGTATCTCATATGGAGCCCCTTCATAACTGACCTACTCTTTGGAGGTAGTGGGCTCTCTTTCATTTGAGATTTTTTACACCAAAACAACAGCAACAACAGTTGACTAACTGATACCAAAAATCAGACAGGGACAGAAAACCTGCAAGAGGACCACTAGTCCTGCTTCCAGCCCAAACTTCATGGCCATCATTTGAGGAATCAACTCCTGTGGAGGAGAAGCCAACCACTTCTACCACTTGGCAACCAAGCACCACTCACAGGGCAGGTAAACCAGGCTAGCTGAAGCAACAAGACATCTAGAGGGAGAGGCAGGAAGCAGCATGTACCAGGCAAGTCAAATCACTACCACTACCTTGACTACCTTCTCCCCTCAGATTCTGATGGAGTTAGCACAGTACCCTGAACCAAAGAGTCTTGGGAAGAGTAATGCTTCCACCCCAGTGCCCTCAGCCATCATCCTGGAAAGTCACCTCTGTGGACTGTTCCTTTAGGTGTTACAATCACATCTACTGAAGACCTAGAAAAGAAAATTTTTCTCTGGCATTATCAAATGGTTCAACACCAGAAGCCAATATAATTTTATTAGTGAGGGTGTCATTAAAGGTGAAACATTATTTTGCTTGATACTGTACCCAGAGGGCCATGGGACCTTTCTATTTGACTTGTAGCTGAGACCTTCCCTACTGTGTAGTCTCCCCAGTTAGGAGTGTGAGTTCCTTGAGGACAGGGGCTGTCTAAGTTTTCTGTTTATACACAGTCAGTACTTAATCAAAGCTTCATTCATTCATTCATTCGTTCATTATTCATTCATTCATGTCATATTGGATGATGATATGACAGGGACAACTTGTGTTTAGCTGATGGATTGGACAAGATGGATTCTGAGATGCCTTCCAACAGGCTGTGAGCCTGTCAAAGTCAGCTAAATAACTTAATTCTTGATGGGCAGAGTTTGGTTTTGAATATGGGAAATGTGAAGTGGTAGCAGAGGTGGCCAAGAGAATGTTTTGCAGAAAGTTTGTCTGATTTCCCTTTTTATTTCAATGTTAGCCAGCATTATATTAGGCCTCTGATTGTGGGTGACCTTTTTTTGTCAAAAACCAAAGCTCAATGAGCAACTAATAATTTCTATTAATCTAGTAATTTCTATTAGATAACACTTTGTGTTATTTAATGATGATGATATTTAAAACTTTAGCATGCTCCATGCCATCTGTTATTTATTTCTTGCCCACTGCCACAATCTGAGAATTTAATCTTGGCTCAGGTTTTGAATGCATATAGTATGTCTCCCTGCTGCGCTTTTCCCTGATAGTGGTAACTCACTTTGTACTTTAGCCTTTCTGACTTGGACCTTGCATTGTACAAGGTTCTTTCACATTTGTCCTTGGTAGTCTATCTTGCTTCCATTTTGCCTAAAATTAGTCTTAGCATCTCAGGGCTTAGAATTTCCTATTGCTCCATCATATGATGAAATTGCATTAATTTAAATTCAAAGGATTGAAAAAAAAGGTCAACTTGGAAATGAGGATTTTGATCAGATACTTGCAGGAGAGCAAAACACCTGTTTCATCCATTAAGCAAACATCCATTAAGCGAACCAACGTAACTGCATATCAGGGTGAGGAAATAAGATTTTTAAAGGCGATGTTGAGGCTGCATCATCATTGCTGGTCAGTGCTCCATCACCTTTGGAAGACTAGAATTATATTACTACAGGGTTAGCTTGAGGTCGATAAATGTGGGGATTCAGAGGTCCAGTCATTCTGCAAGGTCAACTACCACCAAGACTCTTTCAGAGGCCTGGTTTCCTTTCCTATAATTAATGCAAGCTTTGGATCTTTATCCTCCTGAAGGCTCCCTCACTGCAGTCTAACTACCTAAACTCTTGACTTTCATGCAGGAATAAATCCTTCAGTAATCTAAATGAGCATCTACTATATGTGAGGCATTGTGTTAAATGCTGGGAATGCAAACCCTCCAATCAAAACAGTCCTTGCCTTCAGTGAGCTTGCATTGTACTTGGGGGATATATGAACGTGTGTTCATCCTTTGTTGCTGAAGAAGATCATGCCATCAGAGAAATAATGACGTGACTTGCACTTGACTTTGTTTTGAGTGAGGGAGGGCTGTGTAGGTCACCAGCTTCACTTCTCCAGAGCCATCTGAATCCAGTGACCAGATATTCATCAAGATGACTGGAGATGACCCAGGATGAGACAATTGGGGTTAAGTGACTTGCGCAAGGTCACACAGCTAGTGAGTGTCAAGTGTCTGAGGCGAGATTTGAACTCAGGTCCTCCTGCCTCCTGCACTGGTGTTCTATCCACTGCACCACCGAGCTGCCCACTCGAAGGATATAGCATGTACATAAATAAGTACATGCAAAGCATTTGGAGGGAGAGAACCCTAACTTGAGGGAGGGGGATGTTGTTAGAAAAAAGACTCACAATCCAATTCAGTGCACTCCAACAAATATTTTTAAAGCACTTACTTCATGCAAAATACTATGGTGGAAAGTGCTAGAGAGGCAGAGGACAAAATGAAAAACTTGTCCCTACGTTTTACTGGAGGAAGTGGCAGCTGTAAAAGGCTTCTAAACTGAGCTTGGAAAGAAAGATTATGAGAGGAATGAGGAAGAAGTGCATTCTAGTGCAGTTTATATAAATGCACAAGGGTAGAAAGAGAAATATCACACCTAAGAACTCAGTTTAGTTAGAATATAGAGGCTATGCAGGACAAGGATGGGAAACAAAACTGGAAAGGTAGGTTGGAGCCAGAATATGGCAGGCTTTAAACTCCTAGCTGATAAGTTTAGGGGCAACTGGTAGCTATTGAAGACTTTTGAGCAACAGAACAACATGCTCAGATCCATGGAAGGCTGAAGTAAGGTTATTTTAGCAGCTGTGAAAAATATGGATTGAAAAAGAGAAAAATGGAAGCAATGAAAATATTTATAAGGCTTCTTCCTTATTCAACCTTCTCCCTCAAGTCCTCTTGATTATTACCATAAAAACAAAGATATGGAAAAGATTTTTCTCCTTTCTGCTCCCCAGTAGCAGAAATCTTGGATCTCTGTCAGTCAAGATTTGTGCAGTAAATGGTACAGTCTCATCACCAAGATTAAAATGATAGAAGCAAGCAGTAATGAACACATTGATAGAAAAACAAGCGCCCTGCTATAGATCCTGAGATGTACAACAGCAGACCCTTGTTTAGAAAGAAGATTAAGCTTTCCATAGACTACAGTCCTGACTGACAGGAGATCCGAGGCTCTGTTTCAAAGACTAATGGCTTTTTTAAAAATCTGGTCTTCAGTCTCTGAGATTAATCTCCTACTTTTCTAGGCTGCCTTATCTTTAAGGCATACAAAAACATGGAACCACATTAGAATCATTAAAACAGAAAATATATGTACTTGGAGGTACCTTAGAGCTCCTTTAATAAAACCTCTTCATTTTACAAATATGGAAACTTAGGAAGATCAAGTGATGAGCTAGCATCACCTAAGCGGTGTAGTGATAGAGCACTATGCTTGAAGTTAGGAAGACCTGAGTTCAGATTCTACCTCAGACAGTTACTAGCGCTGAGCAGGTCACTTAACCTCTCTCAGATCTGAGTGTCATACGTAAAACAGGCATAATTAAAAGTATCTACCTCACAAGGTTGTTATGACGATCAAATCTTAGAGAGCTATATAGATGTTGGCTATTATTATTGTTATGTGACAAAGGTCTTATGAAAGTTTATGAAAGACCAAGAATTAGACTCTAGGTGTCCTGCTTTTGTTCTAGTGCTTTTCCTTTTTCAACATGATTCCCCTAAGTCAAACATTAATCACCATGGGATATCTTGAGGTTCTTTCTTTAATAAATTAGGGGAAAGAGTGACATACTTTCCCCACTCCAAAGCAATAAGGAAGTCAGTCTAGATAATCTTTTCTTAAAGTTCAGGAATGGTTTGCCATCTCTGTAAGGCCAGCCCAGTACCATATGTCAGGACCTTGGACAGTAATGACCTATAGGTCAGGGCATATCCTGCTCAGGAAATTCATACCCCCCCAGTTCATAAAGCACCATTAACAAATTGTTAAGGAGCATACTGGTGAGAACACAAGCTAATGTTTGGGAATGATAGCCATCCACCAGGTTACTCAGAGAGCCTTGAAAGCAGTAATAGCCAATGCTGTGGGGACTCATCCAGCCAGCGGAGGTATATGAGTTGAGTGAGACATCTTTGATTTGTTTACATGTTATATACCCTCAAAAGAATATAAATTCTTCTAGGGTAGGTGTGGCTTTTCATTGTAACTTTGTACCTTGAGTACCTAACTGCTTAGTAGGTACTTAGTAGATGCCTTTTGGATTGGATTGAAGAGTGAATCCAATGTGATCTGTGAAAACTGCCAGGGAGCAGTGATCCCAAGGAAAGAGTGGGGAGGAATATAAGTGGTAGCTTATATTAGTGGAACCCACGTAAGTTTGTAGTCTGTGATGAGGCCTGTCTCACTGACTCCTGTCTAAGCTGAAGTGATCTGAGATTTCTATCAAAACTTAGTAATAGGCAAGGATAGAACATGGACCCCAGTTGCCTGTACTAGTCTGTTATGAGGTCAATGTGTCTTTTTGGAGGTAGTCTGGACATTGTCTGAACACCTCCAATAAATTCTTTTCCAAGAAGACTAGATCTAGATTCTTGTTATTGGGTGAATTGCCCCAGGAAATGCCCACAGAACTGACTTTTAGTTGCCATTCTGTTTCCCTAAGAACAGCATCTCTGTGAAAGTATTGTCTGTGGAGACATGTCAGAAAAATCATTTTATCCCCAATTAGCATTAACAGGGAATGTGACAGCTGAGTTTGTGATGCTGTTAGCAGCACAAATTCCCTTGTCTCACCAGTTCTTCTGCTGCCTACAAATCCAAAAAAAAGATAAAAGAAATCCAACTGACAAATTACTTGTGATATTTTTCTTTACCTGCGAAATAATTGTGTGTTTTCTTTCCTTTATAAAAACCAGAAAAAGTGATCCAATACTCTGATGTTATGTACCACTTTCTCATCCCTATTTGAAAAGGTTTAAAAAAAACCTTCAGTCTTGATTGGATACTTGATACCTGTAGCCATGACATATCCCCTGTGGGAATTCACTCTTCACTGCAATGAGCCCTGTTTGCTTATGGCTTATGCCAAATGAGATAGTTTTTCTTACAGATCCCTGCATGCTATGATATTCTAAATTTTTAAATTTAATATAAACTCATAGTTTATGACGACTCATTGTTCAGTTTATTCACAGTCTAGAATTTCTCCTGGAGTGCTGAATTTCCTCCTTCCTCTTCATATTTCCTATTCCCAGAATTCCATTCATCTTTCATTGCACAAATGAGTTTTCTCAGGAGGAGTTAGACTTCCATCACAGACCTTCTCTCCCCTTGAGTCCAGTTAGAATTTTCCCAAGAGATGCAAATCATCCCATACTCCCACAGAAGTTGGTTAGTGTGGTCCAATCTCAGATACATAGATTACTTGCCTTCTTTCTTCTCTGCCTTCTACTTTCTGCCTAGGACTGAGATGAGAAAAGCATGGCCCTCTTACATTTCCTGTGTTTAACTAAGCATCTTCATGATGTTAAAAAAAACACCAAGAAAATTGCTTAAGGATGGAAAACATAAAATATCAACTACCTTATGTGGTATCTGTTCATCTCTTTTGCTATTTTTTTCCTTTGTCCCTTTTAAAATTTGTCATGAATGGATGATTTCCTTAATTCTGTATCTATATGTGATATTGAGTTCTGAAAAAATGGAGGGAGAAAATAGGAAGGGCCCACAGAGGAGATTCCTTGGACAGCAGAAAGGCACTGGGAACCTGAGCTGGAAATAGAAAGAAAATTAACTTAAAGAAGGATTGCATATAATGGAGTAGAAACCTGAAGATAAATTTTTCCTAACTCAAAATTTTGCCCAGAGCAAGCCTTGGGTTTCATTATATTGGGACTCAGGAGACAGAGATTCTAGTCCTAAGTCTACTGTTAATTTGTTGTATGTCCTAGGTGGTTTTTTAATGAAGATATATAATGAAGTCCCTGGACTAAATGACCTTTGCTGACCATTGTGACGCTAATAATCACCAAGGGCCAGGAATACATCTTGGTGCCAAATTTCTTGACAATCTCATTTTGGTCTCATCTTATACGTGAGACTACTCTCTTTATCTTCTTTCAAGGATTCTGATCTTGGGTTCTACAAACTATTTTTGAAAATATTTTGATAGCCAATTTCAGTATAATTGGTTTCTTTTGTAATCCTATGTATTTTATACATTTTAAAATATTTTTATGAGAAGGGGTCCATACGCTTTCCTAGTCTGTCATTAAGGGATCCATGACACAAAGAAGGGTTAAGAATCCTGGCTCTAGGAAAAGACATTCAATTCAGCAAATATTATTAAGTGCCTACTCTATTTTACTGTTTTAGGTGATAACATAGAAAAAAACGAAATAGTGACTCCCATCAAACTACAAATATTTTCATCTTACCTGTACTACAGTATCCTTCCCTTCACCCTTCTGTGTTAATAGGGGCAAGGACAGTAAAAAGAAGATTGATTCTGGAGATAGAGGATGTGGAGTCAGATCTCACTTTTGATACTACTTGAGTGACATATGTCAAGTCGCTTACTCTCCCTGTTTCCTCATAGGTAAACTGAGAGGGTCAGACTAAACATTATTGCTGTTGTTCAGTCATGTCTAACTCTTCATGACCCCTTTACTGTCCATGGGATTTTCTTGGCAAAGATACTGCAGTGTTTTGCCATTTCCTTCTCTAGTAGATTAAGGCAAACAGAAGTCAAGTGACTTGCTCAGGGTGACACAGCTAGTAAATGTCTGAGGCTGGATTTGAATTTAGATCTTCATGACCCTGGGCCCAATTTTCTATCCACTGAGCCACCCAGCAAGTCCTATCTAGCTTTAAATCTGTGATTTTATGGTCTTACCCCATAAGACTTTGGTTCAATCTTTCCTTCACTTATAAACTTTTTTTGAAAGACACACAACTTTATTTCTTGTTGACTACAATTCCTTACTGTGCTTTTAGTTCCATATTATTAGGTTTCCATATGCAACAACTTCCTGAAGCTTCTCTCTCAAAAAATCACCATTTTCTAATTTCTGTAACATTCACTGTTTTTGCTCCACATTTTCCTTGATCTCATGGAAATATGGACCTCATGCCAAATGGAAACTGGAGAGGAAAGGATATTGAGTAAGTGCTTTAGTTCTCCAGTATTCACTCATAAAGGATTATTACCTTATTAAGAATTATGGTTTGTTTTCTGTGAATTTAGCTGTAATTACTCTATATATGGTACATAAGTCATTTGTTGGAGTTTAAGAAAGTGATTAATCCATCATCTTTTTATCGCTGGATGTTCCTTCCACTCCTTCTGTACAACCTAAGAAGCCTTCATGGAACAGGCAGAATTTGGGGGAGCTGTGTAGATAATGGAAAAGGGCATTCTAGGTACATGGTGGGAATCCTATATACATCTACATACTTCACCTTGGGGCAATTAAATGCCTCAGAGCAGGGCTTCTTAATTTTTCCGTATGTAATGGATTTCTTTAGCAGTTTAGTGAAGCCAGTGGACTCCTCAGCATAATGTTTATTTTCTGTATTCATAATGGAAGGAAATGTTAAATTTCAGTTAGGTGTTAGTAAAAACAAAGGTGTAATATATTTTTTTCTTATCCAAGTTCATGGACCTCTTAAATTCTTATCTTTGAGGCAGGAGCAGATTATCACTAAGATAAGCTGAGGGCAGTCTAATATACAGAAGACAGTGAAAGGAGTGAGGGAATCTAGGGAACTCTGGGAAGGGCATTGAAGCTGTTCTGTGACCAATGACCAGACAATTAAGTCATCAAATGGAGTTTATTATGGTTTAGAAACTTGAAAGATGCATCGTTTGTCTGTGTTTAAAACATGGAGTTAACTGTCCTTGATCCCAAAAGTTTCTTTCAGTCCCTCTCCAGAAATCAGCAGCTGCTAGCTAAGCTCCTCTCTTATTGGTTGCCTAAGAAGAATGAAGATTTTTATCTGTCTAGTGACTCATGGGAACTGAGTGCCAAACTCCATTCAACTGCTCCACAGTGATGTAGCTGACCTAGAATTTCCTTAAGCCTGCCTCTTTGGAAGCTTTCTTGTCTCAGTTCTTGGGACATGGGGGACACGGTCAGGTTCTGCTAGGTTTATAAGAGATAATATTGAAATGAAAAATGATTGTTCAAAAGAAACGAAGTCAAGAAAAGCTTTGCACCTTGAAAGCAAAGTCTTATTTGGAATTTGTGAAGAAAGGACTGCAATCTCCTCATTTGCAACATAGATGCCTGCTACTAAGGATTCTGTCAGTCTGCATCTGAAAGCAAAGTCTCACTTTGCCTAGGTGCTCCCCTCCTTTCAATGATGTGTGGAGGAAGACCGGGCCTACAGAGTCTTGTAAAGGAAAATAGGTAGAAAGTTTAGGTTTCTCTCAGAGCTCCCATGCATTGTCACATAGCAGGTCTGTTTACAGCGGGCCTTTCTCACAGTCCAAGCTATTTATTTTGGTTGCTCAGGCACCACCATGTCTCTCCATGGGAACAGCAGCTGTACTGTTCACCAAATATATTTATCTCCCAATCATGCTGCATGCTGAGCTGGTGAAACAGATGCATTTCTAATGCCCACTTTACTCCAGGGTAGCTTGACTGCTGCTCTCTTGATTTCCACAGTGACTAAGCTGCAGGGTGTGTACTACAGTACCAGGAAAAAAAAGAATCCTTTACCCATCTGGCCCTTTAAATGGTGAAGTTAGGGCTGGGTAAATGTTGTGGATAGTTTAGAAATTACCCACTGGTAGCAGACACTGTCTTATTCCTAGAATGTCTAGGGACTCCTTTGGAGATCAGTGGAACTGTGTAGAGAGTGGGTCTGGAGGCATTGGTCTAAAAAAAGGAAATTGTATGTCAGTCCTGTGTGGTGAACCTCTGCCTTTAACTGTAATTTGAATTGTTTGGCTGGTCTGATTGTTTATCTGGACAAAATTAGATTTTGCAGTTAAAGTCATATGAGCATGAAATTACGCCTTATTTCAGTTAACTACAGGTATTTCCAGCCACTTCTGCCCCTGCTGGCCCACTGTTCCTGTGGAAGGCACTGACTGTGGCTCTTCAGATGAGGTCATTTCTGGAATTCTGAGTAAGGTTTAGGCTCTGAGGGAATGACTCCATGACTAAAATATGTTGATAATAATAGCTAGCATTTATAGAGTGCTTTAAGCTTTTCAGAATTATGTATGTATATCTAAATGTCCCTGATAATTATTTTATGAAGAACTCACACAAAACAAGCACTCACATGGTGGTCAGAAAAAAGTGATACAAGGACCCTCTCAAGGTCTCTCTTAAGAACTTTGGAAATGATGGGGTGACATGGGAGACACTGGCACAGGACCATTCAGCATGGTGTGCCCACATCAGAAAAAGTGCTGTGCTATATGAGGAATGCAGAATTGAAGTAGCTCAAAAGAAATGTGAGATGTGCAAATTCTGAGAACCCACCCCAAATGTTCACATGTACTCTGTGTCTGATTTGTGGTAGAGCTTTTTGAGTTTTTATGGTTTTGATCAGCCACAGTTGAAAACACTGTAACTTAACTCTAACATAGTGATGTCATTTTGGTCATCTTTGAGAATGAAGAACAACCATATGTATGTGTATGTATACATACATATATGCATTTACATATGTGTGCATACATACACATATAATTACATATATGTATATACATGTATTCTTAAAACCATCCTGAGAAGTTGATGTCATTATTATTATCCTCATTTTATAGTTGAGAAAAGTGATGCTGAAAGAGGCTAAAGTGACAAGGTCACACAGGTAAGTTAGTTTTTGGAGTAGGATTTTAATTCAGGTCTGGCACACTGTACCACCTAACTAATAATATTAGAAACAATAGGTACTTGTTAGGTATGGAGGTTTTACATTTTTTTTGGCAGTTCCTGATTTTTTTCCTGCGTTTACATTGGAAATGGACCAATTAATTTCAGAATTTTGCAAGGGATATGTTATGAAAAGGAAAAAAATCAATTCAGCAATAAAAAAAAATGTACTGGAGATGAAATCAGAAATAACTTTTCTAGGAGTTTGGCTTTGAAACAAGGGGGTGGGGTGGGAGTGAGGGAAGAATGGAGGGAGGGGGAGAGAGAGATGATCAGTTAAGAAGAATAGGAAGGTATTCTAAAGATGGAAATATTTGTAGGCATATCAGGAAAGGAGCCAGTAGATAGGGAGAAATTGAAGATAACCTCATGGTAGCCTAACACTTGCCAAACAACCCATGGAGGGTACATATGTCCAACAATGCAGAGCGGCTAATATCCTCTGATGATGATATGGCACTGCTCTCTGCTCTTTGCTGGGCACATTTTCTCTCTTTGATGGATAGTGCATCTTCTCTGGGTGTCACAACCAGTCTCATGGCTGTTGACCTGCTCTTTGCTTCCTAATGCTGTACTTCAATTTCTAGCTTCTTCAGAATCAGCTGAGTTTACTACCTCTATTTGGTGAAGATTTAAAAATCCTAGACAAGTATCTGACTTAGACTTAGGGAATTCTTTTAAACCCTCATTACATCTCATAAGATGAAATTCAATAGGGTTACATATAAAGTCTTGTACTTGGGCACAAAAAGAAAATCAGCTGCATAAATATTGGATATGGGAGACATAGCTGGGCTGTAATTGTTCTAATAGAAATCTGGGGCTTTTAGGGAATTTCAAACTTAATGTGAGTCAGTATAATGTAGTAAAAAAAAAAAAAAGTGCTTTTACTATAAATTAGGAGAGACACAGCTTCCAAGAACAGCGAGGAGATAATCCCATAGTACTCTGCCCTCATGAGATCTTATCTGGGCTATTTGGTTCAGTTCTGGTCTCTATGGTTTAAGGACATTGGTTAGCTGGAGAATGGCTGAGAAGGGCATCTAGTATGGTGAAGGACTTTAAGCATATGTTATGTGAAAATTGGAGGAATTGAGAATGTTTACGTTGGATATGAGGAAACTCAGGGGGGCATGATAACTGTCTTCAAGTATCTGAAAGGCTATAATGGGGGAAAGAAGTGAGAGTGGTTCAGTTTGGTCAAGGACGGCAGAAGTAGGAGTGAAGGATGAAAGCTCCAAAGAGGTCAATCTAGGCTTAATGTCAGGAAAAAACTTCTGGCAATTAAAAATGCCCCAAACTGGAAGGAGCTTCTTCAAGAGGTGATAAATTCCTTATCTTTAAAGGTCGTTAAGCAGAGGCAAGGCAACTATTGTTACGTATGTTAGAGTGGGGATTCCTTTCATGCACAGGTTGGACTACATGAAGTCTAGCCCTCTTGAAGTCACTTTTCTAATAGACTCTGTAATTCTATTATCTCTGATTTGAATATTGTATCCCTAGGGGATTCTGTTCAACATACCCCTAACCTCACAGAAACTGTTGTAGAAGCTAGGGCAGCTTCCTTTTCAAGATCTTTATTGAAGTTAAGGAAGAAAGAAAAAAAGAAAGAAGAGGAGGAAAGAAAGGAAGAAAAGAGAGAGAGAGGGAGGGAGGGAAGAAGGAAGGAAGGGAAAGAAGGAGGAAAGAAAAAAAAGACTAGGCTCACATTTCTACCTTTCTTATTCAAATTTGTCAACTGCCAAATTTGGTTCACTGTTCATTGGTTTACTCATATTTATACTTACTCTGCACCACGCATTAAAGAAAATATTTTAAAACCACTTTTTTGAGAAAAATATTAGGTCTATCATGCCCCAGAACAGCAAAATGAGGCTTCATGTATAGGAACTAGTATGTGACATAGGGTTATATTAAACCAGAAGGTATCTCAACACTTCCAAGTGACATATGGATGACTTCGTATATTTTGCATTTTGCTAGTGGGGAAGAGAGGCAATGTAGTACAAAGGATAAAGGGCTAACCCCAAAGCCAAGAAGAACTGTGTTCAAGACCCACCTCTGACACATAATGGTCATGTGACCATGGAGAAGACATTTAACCATTCAGTACTCCAAACAACTCTTAGAGATTGTAAATGCAGACACGGTTCTGATCTGCATAGAAGAAGGAATTTCTTTTACCGGGAGTTCTCTAAATAGCAAAATAATGGGTTCACAGTCTATCCCTATTCCATTGGTGGATAATGGGAATAACTAGAGGAATGGAGTTATCTAGAAAGTCCCTTGAGTGATTTGCCATAATAGAGGTTTACTTGTTTTATTAAATAAAACTTGTTTTATTAAATGTCTTATTTTTGGTTGAGGACATTGATAACTATTTATTCTGTCATTGTATTTATGCTTTCTTGTGGTGGGAAAGAACTGGAGACTGCAGGAATTCTCATCAGTTGGGAAACGACTGAATAAATTGTGGTAGATGATTGTGATTACTGTGCTTTAAGAAATGATGAGCTCGGTGATCTTAGGAAAACATGAAATCAAGAATGAAACGAGCAGAACCAAGAGAACGTTGTATACAGTAACAGCAACATTGTTTCAAGAACAAGTTTGAGTGACTAAGTCATTTTGACTATTATATATCCCAGATTAACTACAAAGGATGTACAAAGGACATCTGGATCCAGAGAAAGAACTGAACCGATAAATGGAAGTATGTATAGAATTATTTTAAGAAATATCTGTATTTATATCCATATATACACACATAAATGTATACATATACATATATACACATATATAAAAGAAACATACATATACACATATATGTGTATATATATATATGTTCCTTTTTTCTTTTTTTTTGTTTAATGTTAACCATTTCTAGGGTGGGGGAGGGAAGAAAAAAATAAAGTTATATGATAATCTTATTATATATTTAAAAGGAATAGCAGGTTGTACATAATAGATTTGTAATTTCATGTATAATCTTCTTTTTTCTATTCTATTCTATTATAGAAATGCTTGTTTTATTTCTTAAGGTCATAATAAAATAAACACATTTTAAAAAGGTATTTATGTTAATTCTATTGGCTCCCTATTACATCTAGGATCAAAAAACTCCTCTGTGGCTTTTAAAGTGTTTCACAACCTGGTTCTAACATGCTTTTCCAGACTTATTTCAAAGTGGTTCCCATCATGTACTCTTGGTTCAGCAAGGTTAGCCTTACTATTCCTCACACAGGGCATTTCATTTTCTACCTTCACACAAATTTTCCTCCATATCTGGGATGTGCTTCCTCCTCACATTTACCTCTTGTACTCCTTAGCTTCCTCCAATGCTCAACTCAAGTATTACCTTCTACATGAGGCCCTCCAGTTGTTCTTGTCTCTCTAGATTACCTTGTTTTTATTTTTTCATATGTAGTACACTCTTTGAACTACCCTCAACTTGTGATCCTAGGGTAAATTCCCTCAGGTGTGCACAGATAATCCACGTTCAAAGTACTCAGTGGATTTGTACTCTTAAAACTAATTGAAAGGGAAGGGGAAAAGAAAAAGCGATATAGCACCTACTATGTGTCAGGCATTGTACTAAGCTCTTTATACATATTATCTCATTTGATCTTTACAAAAACCCTGCAAGGTCAATGCTGCTATCATTCCTATTTTACAATTGAGGAAAATGAGGCAAATAGAGGTTAAATGACTTGCCCAGGGTTATACAGCTAATAAATATTTGAGGTTAGATTAGAACTCAGGTGTTTTCTGACTCTAGACCCAACAATCTATCCATTGTGTCACCTAGCTGCCAGCTAGTATTCGTTAATGGGTTTACTTTCAATAATCAACCAGTTGACAGAATTAGCTCAAGGAAAGGAATTTACTGAAAAGGCATAGCATGAAAAGAAGTAACAAAATATCCCACCCATAATCACTTAGGGCATATTCTCTCATGAACACATAGTATCAGTGGGAAAAATGAGCATACACTAGTATGTACACTAGTAGATTAGAATTAGAAGAGAAACACACACTTACACGACCAAGGAATCTTTTGCTCCTGGTACTCATGTCCTTTTTATTTTGTGGTCTCCTCAAACTATTCTCCCTGGGGCAGAATCCCAAATTAGTTGGGTTTTCTGGGTTTGATCAGGCCTAGATGGAGAAAGAAATTCCCTTCTCAAATTCTTGTTGCTCAGTCAGAGACTCTCCCTTTGTGCTTTGGGGTTTTCCTTGGCAATGACACTGGAATAGTTTGCCATTTCCTTCTCCAGTTCATTTTACAGATGTGGAAACTGAGGCAGACAAGGTTAAGTGACTTGCCCAGGGTCACAAAACTAGTAAATGTTTGAGGCCAGATTTGAACTCAGGAAGCTGAGTCTTCTTGACTCTAGGCTCAGCATGTGTATTACCAAGGCAATATTCACAGCACTGGTGGAGACTATGAATTTACCTTCCTGATGCCAGGCGCAGCATTCCACTATGCCTACGCAACCCTCTCTTCAACTTGCTAAAATCTTAAAGGTGCTCTTCCTATGCCCTAGAGAGAGAGAAAGAGAGAGACTAGGGATGTGGTTAACCCTTCAGCCAGTCAATGTTGTCTTGTAATTTAGTCAAGAAAGTGAATGAAGAACTTTCATTTTTTTAGATTTAAATTTATTTAGGTTTTCAACATTCATTTCCAGAGGATTTTGAGTTCCAAATTTTCTCCTCATCCTTCCTCTCCCCCCACCATGAGATGGCATGCATTCTGATTATCCCTTCCCCCAGTCTGTCCTCCCTTTTATCATCCCCCCCTCTTATCCCCTTCCCCCTTACTTTCTTGAAGGGCAAGATAGATTTCTATACCCCATTGCTGTATATCTTATTTCCTAGTTGCATGTAAAAACAATTTTTTAACATTTGTTTTTAAAACTATTAGTTCCAAATTTTCCCCTTTCTTCCCTCCTCAGCTACCCACATTGAGAAGGCAAGCAATTCAATCTAAGTTATACGTGTGTAGTTATGCAGAACACCTCCATGATAGTCATGTTATGAAAGATCAACTATATTTCCCTCCATTCTATCCTGCCCCCCCAATTATTCTATTTTCTCCTTTGACCCTGTCCCTTTTCTAAAGTATTTGCTTCTGACTACCCCTCCCCCAATCTGCCCTTCCTTCTATCATCCCCCCATTCCTGTATTGCCTTTCCCCCTACTTTCCTGTAGGGTAAGATACCCAGTTGAGTGTATATATCATTCCCTCCTTAAGCCATATCCTATGAGACAGTAAGGTTCATTCATTTCTTCTCATCTTCCCCCTATTCCCTCCATTGTAAAATCTTTTTCTTGCCTCTTTTATGTGAGATAATTTATCCCATTCTATCTCTACCTTTCTCCTTCTCCCAATACATTCTTCTCTCACCCCTTAATTTTATTTTTTAGAAATCATCCCTTCATATTCAACTCACCCTGTGCCCTCTGTCTCTGTCTCTCTCTCTCTATATATATGTACACATACACATATATAAATCCCTCCAACTATCCTAATACTGAGAAAAATCTTGAGTTACAAATATTATCTTTCTTTTTTTAAAATATGTAATTTGTTTTTCAGTTATTAACATTCACTTCCACAAGAATTTGATTCAAAATTTGCTCCCCATCTCTCCCCACCTCCCACCCCAGGACAGCATGTACCCCATCCACCCCTTCCTCCAGTCTGTCCTCCATTCTATTACCCACCCTTCTTTCATCCCCCTTACCCTTTATTTTCCTGTAGGGCAAAACAGATTTTTATACTCTATTGCCTGTATAGCTTAATTTCCAGCTGCATGCTAAAACAATTTTTAACATTCATTCTTAAAGCTTTGAGTTCCATATTCTCTCTCTCTCTCTCTCTCCACCCACCCTCACTGAGAGAACAAGCAATTCAATATAGGTCATACATGTGTAACAATGCAAAGTACTTCCATAATAGTTATGTTATAAAAGACTAACCACATTTCCCTCTGTCATATCCTGCCCTGCATTTATTCCATTCTCCCCCTTGACCTGTCCTTCCACAATAGTGTTTGCTTCTGATTATCCCTTTCCCCAATTTGCTGTCCCTTCTATTATCTTCCCTCTCCTTTCCTCTTCCCCCTTGCCTTCCTGCAGGGTGAAAAAGATTTGTGTATCCAATTGAGTGTGTGTTATTCCCTCCTTAAGCCAAATCCCATGAGTGTAAGGCTCAAGTATCCTCTCCCCCCTCTTCCCCTCCATTGTAAAAGCTCTTTCTTCCCTCTTTTTTGATGAGATGATTTGCTACATCCTACCTCTCCCTTTCTCTTACTTCTAGTACATTCCATTAAACAGTAAATTTTATTTATTTTAAGTATTATCCCTTCATATTCAGCTCACCTTGTGTCCTCTGTTTATGTGTATGTGTGTGTATATATATGCATCCACACATATACCCATGTACATATACATACCTCCACATATATAATGTACACATACATACACACCCATACGCACCTACATATATATGTATATATGTACATATATGTACACACACACACACACATATATATACTCTCTAACTACCCTAATACTGAAAAAGGTCTTGAGTTATATAAATAATATCTTTCCATGTAGGAATGTAAACAGTTCAACTTTAATGAGTTCCTTAAGGCTTCTCTTTCCTGTTTACCTTTTCATGTTTCTCTTGATTCTTGTATTTGAAAGTCAGATTTTCTATTCAGCTCTGGTCTTTCATCAAGAATGCTTGAAAGTCCTCTATTTCATTGAATGTCCATCCAGCTTCCAACTGCTCCATTCTAATTTTTAAAGGAGTATTTTCTTCAGTGACCTTTTGAATTTCCTTTTCTATTTGTCCAGTTCTCTTTTTTAAAGCATTCTTCTCCTCATTGAGTTTTTGGACCTTTTTTACCATATGGGTCAGTCTACTTTTAAAGGTGTTATTTTCTTCAGCATTTTTTGAGTCTCCCTTCAGCAAGCTGTTGATTCACTTTTCATGATTTTCTTGTATTGCTCTCATTTCTCTTCCTAATTTTTCCTCTGCCTCTCTTATTTGATTTTCAAAATCCTTTCTGAGCTCTTCCATGGTCTGAGACCATCGCATATATTTTTTAGAGGTTTTGGATTCAGAAGCCTTGACTTTTATGTCTTCCTCTGATGGAATGCTTTGTTCTTCCTTATCCAAAAAGATGAAACAAAATACCTGTTCACCAAGAAAGTAACCTTCTAGGGTCTTATTTTACCCACCTTTTTAGAAATTTTCCCAGTTAGTTACTTGACTTTTGAGTCCTTTGTTGAGTGGAGGGTATTCTCCAGGGACCTGTAAATTCTCAGTTCCTCCAAGGTGACACAATCAAGCAAGAGGAATTTTCTGGCCTGCACTCTGGTCTGGGAGCAGCCACAAGCTTTCCTGCCCAGGATCTGTGAGTAGGATTCCCTCTCCACAGCCACAACCAGTTCCACCATGTCAGTGCTCTTCCTCTCTCCAGGACTACCACTTAGTACTGAGACTCAGATCAGTTGCTTGATCCCCCAGGATCTTTAGGTGGAGGGCTCCAAAAGTGGACTCTGCTGCCAAGTGGCTGCCCCTGCCCTGGGGCTGGGGCCAGGCAGTGCTCCCTTCTCACCCAGTTGAAAGAGTTTTCTCACTGACCTTTGATTCTGTCTTTGGCGTTTGTGGATTGAGAAACTTGGAAACTACAGCTGCTCCTAGTGATTCTGTGCCTTGGATCCTGCTCCAGTCCTGTCTGTGCAGTACTGTGTGGCTAAGGCAGGCTTGTCTGTATTTTGCTCTGAGCCTGGTGTGATAGACCTTTCCAGTCAGCCTTCCAAGCTGTCTTGGGCTGGGAATCTCTTTTACTCTGTCGTTTTGTGGCTTCTGATGCTCTAGAATTTGTTTAAGGTCATTTTTTTACAGATATTTTATGGTCTATGGGGGGAGAGTTAGAATAGGTCTGTCTTTCTACTCCACTATCTTGGCTCCATTCCCCAAATATTATCTCTTCATGTAAGAATGTAAACAGTTCATCTTTAGTAAGTCTCTTATGATTTCTCAATCCCATTTACCTTTTCATGCTTCTCTTGATTCTTGTCTTTGAAAGTTAGATTTTCTATTCAGCTCTGGTCTTTTCATCAAGAATGCTTGAAAGTCCTCTATTTCATTGAATGTCCATTTCCCCCCCTAAAGGATTCTATTCAGTTTTTCTGGGAAAGTGATTCTTGATTTTAATCCTAGCTTCTCTGCCCTCAGATTACCATATTCCAAGCCCTCTGATCCCTTCATGTGGAAGCTGCTAGATCTTGTGTTATCCTAACTGTATTTCCACAATATTTGAATTGTTTCTTTTTGGCTGCTTGAAATATTTTCTCCTTCACCTGGGAATCCTAGAATGTGGCTACAATATTCCTAAAAGTTTTCCTTTTAGTATCTCTTTCTAGAGGCAATCAGTGGATTCTTTCAATTTCTCATTTACCCTCTGGTTCTAGAATATCAGAGCAGTTTTCTTTGATAATTTCTTGAAAGATGGTGTCCAAGTTCTTTTTTTTTTTTTTGATCATGGCTTCAGATAATCCAGTAATTTTTAAATTATCTCTTCTGGATTTATTTTCCATGTCAGTGGTTTTTCCAGTGAGAGACTTCACATTGTCTTCTATTTTTCATTCTTTTGTTTGTGTTTTATAAGTTTTTGATTTCTTCTAAGGTCATTAGCTTCCATTTTGCTTCATTATGATTTTGAGGGAATTATTTTCTTCAGTGAGCTTTTGGCCCTCCTTTCCATTTGTCCAATTCTTTTTAAGGCATTCTTCTCCTCATTGGCTTTTTGGACTTCTTTTGCCTTTAGGAATAGTCTATTTTTAAGGTGTTTTTTTCTTCAGTATTTTTTTGGGAGTCTCCTTTAGCAAGCTGTTGACTTGATTTTCATGATTTTCTTGCATCACTCTCATTTCTATTCCTAATTTTTCTTCTATTTCTCTTACTTGATTTTCAAAATCCTTTTTGAGCTCCTTCATGGCCTGTGACCAATTCATATTCCTCTAAGAGGCTTTTGATGTAGTAACTTTTACTCTGCTGCTCTCTGGTTGTATGCCCTGATCTTCTTTGTCACCAAAGTAAAATTCTATAGTCTGAGTTCTTTTGCATTGTTTGCTCATCTTCCCAGCCAAACAATTGAGTTTCTAACTCTTTATCAAGGTAGAACTATGCTTCCAGTGGGGATGTGGGTGAGCGTACTATCCCAGGCTTCAGGGATTTTGTATCAGCTCCTTGATCCCTCACCATCTGTGGGGACAGACCTCTGGTAGCAGCTTCTGCTGCTGCTGCCATCCCTACCACTCCTACCTTCCTGGGTCTGGGGCCGGACCTGGCCAGACTTCCTCTTTCACCCAGGTCCCACAGAGTTTTCTCACTGACCTTTTTGATATTTGTGGGTTGAGAAGTCTGGAAACCACCACAGCTGTCAGTGATTCAGTCCCCTGAGTCCTGCTGTGGCCCATCTGTGCCAGTCTGCCTGTTCTCTCTTCCCTGCCTTGTGTGAAAGATCCTTTCTGTGGACTTTCTAGGTTGTCTTGGTTTGGGGACTTGTTTCACTCTGTCATTTTGTGAGTTCTATAGCTCTAGAATTTGTTTAAAGTCATTTTTTACAGGTATTTGGAGAGCTTTGGGGAAGAGCTCAGGGAAGTCCCTGCTTTTTCCATTCCCCCCCTTCCCCAAAGAAGAACTGTTAAACTGTGGTTATCCCTTCCACGTCATGACATTCCCCATCACAGTTTTGATATGTTGTGGGTTAGTATAAGAAATTAAATGGAGATGTTTTTGGAGTTTTTTGGAAGCTGCCGAAAATATGCCAAGGGCAGCATATCACAGAGAGCTTATGACTATTAAATACTCAACCTAAATGTTACAATAAGGTACTGTAAAGATCCCATGAAAGAAAAAATATCAGACTTTTTCTCTGGTATGAAGGGAGGGTCAAATGATTTTATGTGGATTTTCCAGATGATTGGGGTACTGTACCCTAACCCCTGAGATATGGAAGGGATGACTGTATTTCTAGAGGAATAACAAAGGGTAAATGTTTCTTTACATTTCCTTTAAGATAGGAGTTCTTAACCTTTTTCTGAATCGTGAATCTCTTGGAAGTCTGGTGAAGCCAGTAGATCCCTTCTTAGAATAATCTTTTCACATACATAAAATGCATAGGATCACAAACGAAGCCAATGATAATGAAGATATCAAAATATTTTTAAAAAGTTCTTTAATTCTAGATTAATTCTGCATTACCTACCCCTTATCTGGGAAATTTATTTTTATCAAGTGGGCTTTGGAAAATTCCATTAGGCCTTCCCCATCAGCTCCCTCCTCACAGATTTGTATGTTTGTACTTATATTTATTCATACATTTGTTGTCTTCTCTTCCCCCACCTCCAAACCTCTCAAACAATATGAGTTCCTTGAGGCAGGGACTATTTCACACACACACACACAGACACACACACAATCCTTTGTATGTGTAGTGCCTAACATATGGTGGGTGTTTAATAAAATCTTGATAATTTATATAAATATAAATAATAATAAATAATATATATGTATATATATCTCAGCAAATTAAATAAAGAGGGGGAACTAATCTTTTCCCATGGAGCCAAGTAGACATTCTGCAGTCTTAGAAATAGCATATTCCCTAAAGTCTTCTCCCAGTGGCTCATCAGGGCGTGGAAGTAACTCTGGCATTTGAAGTTTCCATCGATAGAATACAAGTTTTATTTCTTTCTGCTGGCATCATCTACCAAGATAAAAAGGCTTCAGATACCACCAACAGTGGGCTGTGTGTCTGTTCTTAGAAAACTAGTCTCATTAAATTCAGAAGCCAGAGGGATGACTACTAGTTGATGAGTTTTTTCCTGTTATAGCAGCTCATGAGGACCATTAACTGAGAATAAAGAGGGACTATGATAGGTGTCAGTAGAGTGACATTGGACTCATCCAGATGAAAGTATGTGTACTTGAAATCTGAGTAAATAGGATAGAGTGTATTGAATTTACTTCTGCTTTAAATAAGGGATGTGATATGATTTAAGCTTTGTTGTTGTTATTGGTATCTTATATGGACCTCTCCAGGAGCTCAGACATGATTGGTTACCTCTTGGCAGCTAAACAGTTATTTCTGGATACTCTCTTGTCCTTTCCAATGAACATACTTTTAAAAAATAAAAGCACAATCTGTTTTTTGGCAAACTGTCAAAAGCAATGTCCCCCATAGAGCAGAAAAATGAACGACAGCTCCCTTTGCAATGGATGGAATTTAAGACTGAGTTGCAAAAATGAGAAAATAAGATTACAAGGGGGAATGAATTGTTCTTGATGAGTAAAAATAAGCTCAAAGGCAGAAGGGAATAAAAACTGTTTGCCTAGCTTGTAAGAAAACACCAGAGAGGCTTTTGAGGATAATAAGCCTTAGCATTTTATAGTTCTTCATATTATTTTAAAAAGTGCTTCCTAGTAATTAAGAGTCATTAATCAGATATTAGCTGCAGGCCATTCATTGAATCAGTGGCTGATTTAGATTGAGAATGAAGCACAGTCCTGGGGATTGGGAGCAGACTTGATCTGTTTCATGCCCATCAAGGAAAATTTAAGATTTAAGAAATGCGCTAGACCCCAATTCCAAATATAAAGGCAACTCAGCATATTAGAAGGAACAATGAGCTGAGAGTGAGGATTTATGGGTTATAGTCTCACATCAACTACTAATTTTACTTCCAATTTTGTATCATCTTTATGGACTTCAGGTCCCTCTGAAAAATTCTGGTAGTGGCAGGTGGTTCTTAAACTTTTTGATTTCAGGGCCCATTTGTATTGCTTAATGATTGTTCAGAATGCCAAGAAATTTTTCTTTAAAGGGGCTTATTTATTGTTATCTTGTTATGTGTGTGTATATATATGTATGTATATAGTTATTTTAATCTCTGTTTAAAATGTTTTAGTATTATTATGAAAATAACTTTGACCTAATGGACGCTCTTTGAGAACCACTGGTCTATATGATTTCTGAGATATTCCCAACTCTAAAATGGCTAAATTAAGTATGATTCATTATTACAATTATCTATAAAACATTTTATAGTTTTCACGTACAATATAGCCTATGAAATTCCTTCCCACCTTGAAATGGGGGTCTTATCGTGTTATAGATTGAGGTTCCTGTGAAAGAAAAATTGTAAATATTCATACGTGCCTTTTGCCGATGATGAAACTGAGATTCAGAGAGATTATGACTTTCCTAAGGACACACAGGTAACAAGTAGAGAAGTCTGAAGTTTGGCCCAGGGCTTTTGATTCCAAACTTGGAGCTTTTGCCACTACAAAATCTCTTATATACTCCTGCTTTCTCTACTCTGAAATGATGTCCCCCTGCTGCAAGCACTCCATCTTCTTACACTTGGACTATTGTAATAGATTGCTGGTTGGTCTCCTTGCCTCAAATCTCTGTCCATTCTAATTCTTCCATGAAAGTTCCATTCAGCTATCAGTTATCTTCTTGAAGTTCGGGCATGACCACCTCCCCATCCCTCCAATTCAATAAAATCCCATGGCTCCCTATTACCTTCAAGATCAAATGTTTTTTAAATTGTTTTTAAAGCCCTTCTCAATCTTTCGCCTTCCTACCTTTCCAGTCTTCTTATGCTTTATTTTTATTTATTACAAGAAGTTGTAACATATACTGTGGCTATACCTTGGTAAACCATCTCAGCAGACAGGCTAAACCAGTTTGATGGTAACCAACAGTGAGTTAGTGGGATGTTTATCTGAAGCATACAAAGACTTTCTCTGGTGGAATGGGCAGATGAGCCAGGAAGGGGGGCTGAAGCAGGCACTGTGCAGTGTTTAGAGTTTGGTCAGACACAAAGACACCGAGGTCATTCACTGCATCCTGGGCCACTGCCAGTTGTTCTGACTTGTCTTGCCACTTGACTTTGATGACTGAGGAGGAGAAAGTGAGACTGATGACTCTGTGCAACTACCTCACTTAAATTAAATTCATGACAAAGTCAAGACGTCATTTGTGGTGCCATTGGTTCTCTTAGAAATCAAAGAACAAACCACAGCAAAAAAAAAAAAAAAAAGACTATTTCCCTGTCCATATTCTCTGATCCATAGATATTGGCCTTTTTCTATTGCTTGAACACAATATTCCACTTTTCCCCTCCATGCCTTTCCATTGACTGTGTCCCATGCCTGGATGCTCTCCCTCTTAAGCTCTCTCTCCTGGCTCCCTTCAAGATTCAGCTCAAATTCTATTTTTTTATAAGTAAATTTCCCTAGTCAACACCACTGTCTGGCTCCTTTCATTTGGGGTTACCTCCCTTTTATACTATATATCTCCAGTTTGTACATAATTGTCTTTCCCGTAAGAATGTGAGATCTTTGAAGGCAGGGGTCCCTGTTCTGGCCTTTCTTTGTCTTCTTGACATATTGCTAGCTGGGTTCAATTCCCTCCTGGGATTTGTAGTTCTCAGTTTGGGAAAAGAAGAAACAAATTCAGGGTCAACACTGGAACGAAGCAGGCACCTTTGGATGAAGGTGCAGTGATAGGAATTTTGGGAGACTATTGAGGAGAACTTGGAGAGACGAAGGGAAAGGAAGTGGTCTTCCCTTAGTAGTGAGTGAGTGAGGCAGCATCTGCTGTTATCTACATTTCCATTCTGCAAGATCAGGAGAGATGACCTCCATCTAAATGGACAACTGCCAGACCTAGAGGCCTGTGTGGGCTACCCAAGTCTTCTTACCTCACCTCCGAGGTCTTCGGTTGGCCAAAACCGGATGCTCATATGAGAGAAAGGACGTTCCAGAGTCGAACAAGGGTTGAGCTTTATTTCAGGGTCTCGGTTACAAGTGCAGGGGGATCTTCCTTAGGAGGAAGAGGGGGAGATTTCCTAAGGAGGCTAGGATCTTAAGGGATTGGAAGTAGAAGGACAAGCGGGGAGAGAGGGGGAGGGGAGAGAGGAAAGAAGAGAAGCGGAGCCTACTGTCCTTTTGGCTCCTCACGTGCTAAGAGCTTTCAGGCTTCCTCAATCCTACTTAACCTTCAGCCGCATAGTTTGCATCTGAATACCGTGCTGTTAGATAACAATAGTGTGCCCAGATCCGGGACAATCTCGAGGGCGGGGAGATCTCTCTCCCATCACGTTTCTCACGGGAAGAGGCGGAATTACTCGCGATAGCTCGGTTCACCTCGATTCCCTGCCGTTTCCTGGGGGGGTCTCGTGAGAGCTCTAAGATTTAGAAGCTCCCACCTTTACCCGCCCGAGACTGTCCACACGGAATTGAGCTTCCAATCCCAACAGACAACCCAGGAGGGGTAGGGATGTGTGGTGTGTGCGCGTGTGTGAGACTATGTACTTTAACTTTTTTTTACTTGTTTGTCCAGGGACAAGGAAAGTTGAAAGAAACAAGCCAGTGGAAAGAGGAACCCTCATTTCCAACCGTTCCCTGTTTCTGCTTTATTTCTGTTTGTGCTCTTTTCTTTTCTTAAATTTATGCTGCCAAAGGATGCAAATATTGGATTCAGTATTATTTCTTACAAACATTTGTGATCAACCCTGTTCTTATGTTGCCTTGAAGCTCTTTTATTTGCAGCATAAGAATGCAATGGGAGCCACACGAGGGGAGGGGGGAGAGAGAGAGAGGAGGTAGTTCTTGTCCATTGTCTTTGAGTGTACACGCTCTAATTTCAGCTAGCATTTATATCAGAGTACTGATTTCACATTCATTAAGTTGACCTTTGAAGCTAATTTTATGGAAATAAGATTCCAGTAGGAAAAGTCTTGGGTCAGTGGAACTGACATCTTGAAAGGGATTAGCATCTATTTCCACCCACCTGCAGAAGGGCTTAGTGGCATTTTTCTAAGAAAGGTACATCCAGTGCCAGTGGGGAACTTATTATTTCTTCCTCCCTCAATTAATTATTTCCATCTTTAAACAGCATATGATTCCAGATGAAACTGGGATAAATACAGTTGTCCATGGAGGGGGGGATGATTGCTTATTTGTCTATCCTGGAAGAACATGACTCAAAAAATGCTGTTACTTTGGCTGACTTTTTACTTCTTCCTCCTTTTATGTATTTTTAGATCAGCAGATGGATTGAAGACCTAAGGTTAGGATTGTCATACTTGGATTTGGATTCTTGAGGAAACTGAGAAAGGCTCCTTCAATTTTAATTACTGAGTTTATTAATACAGAGCAGCGACTAGGGTGGAGAAACTGGAGTTTTGTTCTAAGATCCCAAAAGTTCCAATTTCTTGTCAAGTATTCCAGCAGTTAGGAACAATTGAATGTCACAGTTACAAAGAATAATTATGTAAAATAGGAAGTTATCAAATGCCCACTTCATCCTTTCTGCTCAGTTTAACCAGGTGAGTTATTCCCTGGTTATTTCCTCAATAGAATCTATTCTCTCATTAGAATCAGCTTTGTAGTAACCTAGGGTTGGCTTATGAAGTTCAGTGGAGTCTCTGTCTCCCTGGGCTTTCATGGGTTATTTCGTAGGATTTCCTTCACTATGAACCCCCAAGGTCTGAAGTTTCCTTAGTCACCCCCCCCCCCCCCCCGCACTGAATTTGTCTTTAAAAGCTGGTTTGAAGGTATCTTGTATCCTGTGTTTTCTGAGTATATTTTGTGGTACTTACCTACGCTTGTAATATAAGTTGCAACTCTGATAAGCTTAAAGCAATCTTTGTGTTTTTCTTCTTTCCCATATTTGAATAGTGTAATGTTAAGAGCACAGTGGATTAGAGATCAAAAGATATGGATTCTAGACTTATGTCTGCCCCTGGTTTTCTGGGCAAACACTTTATTCTCTATGGCCTTTTAGTTTCCTTAAATGAAAAATGAAAGTGTTTGGTTAGACTATCTCAAAGATCTCTTTTTTAAAATTTTGTGATTCTATACTTCACTGATTTAGTTATTTTCTATCACAAGTTTTAAAGGTAGATTAATCTAAAAGGATAGACACATACTTGTTCCACTGAGAAACATTGGGAGTCTCTGCTCATTAGGAAACTTAAGAACGTTAGAAGTCACCCTTGGGCCAATGTCTGAGACTCTGATGTCTAAGACTCTAATCTAAAATAAGGCACAGATTGACAAAAGGGACAAACTGAAAGGAATCCCTGTCAATGTAGAAATGGAACTCCTCAGATACAAGGACTTGAATGAGTACTTGAACGTTTTAATAGCCTTTCAGAGCAAGCTGGGAATCGGGGAGAAGGGGTAAAGAATCGTCAGCACTGAAGCTCTCCAACATTGGTTGTTATAATGCCAAGTTAACTACTTATGATGAGAAAGAGTCTTGGAGAGAGTGGAGGAGGTCTCTCATTGAGGTAACTAGTTTTAACTGGGCTATTTTGAGATTGTTTTCAGATAACCCCCACAGTTATGTCCTTTATTTCTTGGTACTGTTCAAGTTGTACTCTTCTGATTGTAGATGCCTGGTGCAAGGCTGATTACATATTTAGAAATGAGTTTCTGGCACCCTAAGGTGTTTCTCTTGATAATTATATACTCCTGACTTGTTAGCTTTGTGCCACTGTTGAGTTTTGCTTAAAGAAATTAATTCTGACTATTCATTGGAAGGACAAATACTGAAGCTGATGCTTTAATACTTTTGGTCACATAATGAGAAGAAAGGACTCATTGGAAAACATCCTGCTGTTGGGAAAGACTGAAGACAAAAAGAAAAGGGGATGTCAGAAGATGAGATAAATAGATAGTGTCAGAAAGTAACAGACATGAGCTTGGGCTGACTTTGGGAGGCAGTGGAGAATATCTGATGTGTTATACCCCAAGGGATCACAAAAAGTTGGTCATGATTGGGCAAGAAGATTGACAAGAGTTTTACCAATTATTTTAAGAGTGCCAAAATTTTTTCAAGAAAATAGCACAATATAAGCTCTACCTTAATACTTCTCTCATAGACAGATTAAGTGGATGAATAAAGCATTTATTAAGTGCTTATTTAAGCCCAGGGAAAGAAGAAAATTTTTTCTTATGATTTCTGTGTCTGAGTGTTTCTACCAGAAGTTTATGTGCTGTTTGTAAATCTTGTACTTAAATTACTTAGATGTGGCTCTATTTCTGTTTCTTGAGATCCAGAATTGGAATAATCAATCAGAATCCATGCCATCAGGAAAGAAAGTTTGTAGAGAATGGGTTATATTTGACATGGCCAAAAGAGTGTACTGTGGAATGCTTGATGATTGATTGATTTGTTAATTAGGGAGAGTAACAATGGCTTACCATGGTTTCCTGTGGTTTGCCATGTCTTCCTCTTTATAAGATGTGAGGTGGTACAACATAAATCTATTTATTTTTGTGTATTGTACCCCATCTTCTTCCTCGACCATAGCAGTGTGCTTGAAACAAGGTCAACTGGTCAAAACTATAATATTACTCTTTATCTGATGACTACTAGCATGCTATCACATTGGGAGAGCACAACAGTGAAGGATGTTGCATCACAGGCACATATTTTGCTCCATTGTATACTTGCAACTTACAAAAAAAAAAGCAAGGCATTTTAATTCAATCAATATTAATTAATGCAGTGTCAGGCACTGAATTAGGCACTGGGATCCAAAGATGAAATGTAAAATAGTTCCTGTCCTCAAGAAGGTTATGAATGAATAGAAAGGCTATGACAAATACACAAATAGGTGTAAGCATTTTGTATAACTTCCTGTTGAGATTTAAAAATATAGTAATGCTCTTAGGCCTATCTGGAAGAGGCAGAAAGAAAACAAAGAGCAAGGTTGTGATAAGTACAAAGGGTAGATGTATATAAAGTACAAGGGGAGAATTTGAGAAGGGACATTTCACAGTCAGAGAAAGCTTCATGGAGAATGAGGCACCTGAACTAAGAAAGAAAAGGTTTATAACAAATGGGGTTGAAGAGGGAGTGAGTTCCAAACAGAAATGTGCTAGATCAAGACAAGATTGGAGACCAATTCCACTTGATCGGAATGTAAAATATGAATAGGCAAGTAATGAATGGAAAGAAATAATATTAGAAAGAAATTTTAGAACGAGGTTAAATGCCAAACTAAGGAGATTGTATTCTTATCCCAGAAGTAGTGGGCAGTGATTCTTCTTGCAATTTCTTTTTAATGCTGTCTATTCGGACATATTTAGTTTGTGGCAAAGCTTAGAAAAAATAAAGTGTAAACAATTGTGTTTTTCAACGTCTTCTATAGCACTGTTTCAATATATTTTCAGCATCTTTGAATAGGATCTGTTTTGTGAAGAAAATAATACATACTTTCTGGTTCCCTGCCTCCCCTTCTCCTAAAAAACACGTTTCTCAGAGGCTTCAAAGTTGCTTTTTCTTTCTGAAAACCTCAATGACTGTGTTGCTGATTCTCAGCAGAGTATGACTTAGTTCCTACAATTATTCCCTGCTCGTGTGCCAGGGATTACCTTATTTTCTTTATTTACATTCTGCCTCATCCTTCAGTGTGCTTCTTTGATAGTCTCCTGACACATTTCAACTTTTTAGGTCACATGTCTTTAATGCTTGTGAAGTTCCCTTGAGAAGCCATTTAATGCAGTGGTTTGTTAGTACTTTACAGATGTGGGGAAACAGGTTGGGTGCACGCATTATCCACTTATGAGATGATGACATTTCTGCTTTTTCCCTTTTATAGATGGGCTTAATTATCACGACAGGAGTACTTTATAGCCTTAGGTTTCCAATGGGTAGGTGAGTAAGAGGCTTTCCTCAGTTTCTAGCCTGGCCTAGCTTATATTCTCATACATTTTATCCATGGAGATTGCATGAAAATGAACAGGGCATTCTTCTCTGCTTTTCTGATCAGCTCTTGTATGCAATTTTAAAATCATTCCATTCTATACAATTAAGATTGGCAAGGTGATTATCATACAAACAACTGATAGAGGAATATAGATTTTACTGAATTAAAGTTACTGTGGTTGAAAAATGTAAGATATCAGGAATCTGTGTCATACCATGTCATATATCTTCTGCACAGTCATAAAGGGCATGAAGTAACCTGATATTAATGAGTTGAGTCTTGTTATATTTACATTACCGATAAGAGGAAAAAGACTCTACCACGATGATTTATGAAACTCCATTTACTGGAAACAGTCATTTTGTTCTTTATCAGCTCTGATTTTTGTTACTGAACACCTGGAGATAGTTCCATATTATTTGTGAAGTATTCCACGCTAATGAATCTTGGTTGAGTTTTAACGAATTACAGTAACTGAACAATTGTGTGTCTTGGTTAATTGGATTTTCTTATTATAATTGAAAATTAGGCAGAAACCCTTTTTATTGGAATTCTATAAGAGGTAATCTTTCTAAAAAACCCCCAAAAGTCCATTGTCCTGCCTCAGCAAGTGTAGTCTATTGAACTGAATCAGATTTTTCTTTGGTGATTGAAGATTTTGTTGTATCTCAAGGCCACCTTTTGGAGCATTATGGCAGGAGGTTGGGAAGGCTCCTAGGGATATTACAGCTGTTGTGTCTCCAGCAGCTCCTTAAAGGATTAATTTGGGAGCAGGGGGAGTGGAAAGATGGGGGTTATTGTCAGAGGTATTTTCATTACCTTTGACTGTCTGTGGATTGCTTCCTTGAGCTCCTGATCTAGTTAGTGACCACAGAAGGGAAGTTGTATTTGGTATCCTTCTAAATCTTGGATTATATGCTTTTAATGCTTAATTATCAAAGTAATTTTTAATTGAATTTCATGGCCCATGAGTGCCTGTAACATTTTAAAAAAATAAGCCTTGAGCCTACTGGACTAAGCCAAATTTGAACTTAGCCCATGATAAACATCAAATACTAAAGTAATTAGAGAAGGTGCAGGAGATTGGGTTGAATCTACACAGACCCCAGGACATATCCTTGAAGCTTGTTTTGGGTTGTTTGTTTTGAATTAAACCATAATAACTTATTTTGTTATTTTCTTTCTGATTAAAAACTGCGCATGGAACAACTTTTAGCTGCAATTCCCCAAAGCTGGGTTTTAGCTATTGCTAGTTTTGCTGTAGTATGAAACACTGTAAAATATAGCTGAGGTGGATATCTTTTGAAGTCTCGTCACTAGTCATTGGCTTATTTGAATATGGAAGCCACAAAATAGCCCTGGCATTGATTGGTTCTACTGACACAAAAATGCTGTCCTCAGTTCATAGGTTGACACATTTCTATGTACTTGGATACACCTAAGGATACCTGATCTTGGAAAAGATCTCCCCATTATAATGACAATGAATGCCTCTTTTCAAAATGCTTTAAGGCAAAAACCCATATGACAACCAAACAGAGACAAGAAGAATCTTGAAAATGCTTGGGAAAACAGTCGTCAATTTTTCCCTGTATGTTGCATTGGAATATATTTAGTTACAGCTAATTGTTGCCATGAACAAACACTATCCGTTATCATGGAAGTTAGCAGACTTCCATTATTTCATTCGGGGATCTAAGGACCACAGAAATTGTTCCATTTCAAAATTCATTCAAACTGCATTGAAAATTGTTTTATTGTTTTGTAAGGATGAGAGAGACAGAAATGTTATGCATGTGCTCATTATATTGGGATGAGGCTTTTAAAATGCATTTTATTTATTGGAAAATACTATAGTCAGGTATACATACCAATTATTCATTTTTCCCCTCTGGTTCAGAGGATATGATTAGAGATTTGCATTTTGTCTTCATCATTTCTACTAATGTCAGGAAATGGTTTGGTGTGGAGGGACAAGACAATAAATGAGAAAAGGAGACTGGTCTTAGGTCTCTGCTAGCAACTCTTTTAGGGTTACTTTTGACTCACCCTTTGCACTAGCCTCTCATATCCAATCAGTTGCTAAGTCCTGTCATTTCATCTTCTGCCTTTTGTCTCCTCCCTATTCTTACCCTTCTTGCCACTCACTTGGGGAATTGCAACAGCCTCCTCCTATCAAGTCCCCCCAATTCTGTTTTCTTTCAATCTACTTTTCACACCATTTTCAGATTAATTTTCCTTATATCTTTGAGATCTGGCCAAGTTAGTACTTTGCTTAAAATTTCTACCCTTCCATCTGAATAAAGTTCAAATTCTTTTGTCTGACATTCCAGTCCTCTACTCTCAGAGATCATTTTGCCTTTCTGGTCTTATATTACTCTCATCTACATACTTTAACAGTAGCCAACATGGACAACTCTTTTCCTGGGAACATACCCTATGTCTAGAGTATCTTTTTTCCTCCCTTTTATTTACCTATGTCCACTCTGAGAACTTAACCTGCCAGTCAGTCTAGTGTGAGTTAGGAGAAGGAACCCAGAGGTGGTGATACATAGGGATGAAAAAATTATCAACTTGAGAGGTTAAATAACTTGTCCAAGGTTACATTGTAAGTGTTGGTGCCGGGGCATAAATACAGATCACTAGACACTAAGTCTAGCACTTTTGCCATTATACCACACTATCTGTCTGTCTCAGTGTTATCATCTCATTTGCAAATCTATACTTATGAAACTCTTAAATATTTACAAAATCCTTTGGAATTACACAGGCTTTTGAATTCAGCTGTTTCCTCTACATGGGATCCAACATAAATTGCCCTACAGAGAATTATAAATCTGTTTGTAAAAGCTTGTCACATTTTTAAAAAGGCTGACAGTAAATCTTGTGTCAAAAAGGAATCAAGCTCCCAACAAAGGTGAAGCTTTATGGACCAATGTTCTTATTGACTCCTATGGATGCTCTACTCAGTCCTGCAGTAGACATCACATTTAATTTCTCTACCACTTATGTCAGTTATTTATAACTTCATAGACTATTCAAACTGGGAGGAATCTCAGAGGTCAATCATTTCAACATCCTGGTTTTACAGGAACTTAGTGATGAATGATATAGCAAGTTTGCCAAGTAGAATAAGAATGCCATCAAAGATGCTCTTGTCTTACTGGAATATTCTTATACCTTTTAAACCCTTTCCCACCTTTATTCATGTCTGAAGGCTATCTTCCATGTCTGGAATGACTTGGCTCTGCTTTTCCTTCAAGGTCTTGCTCTGATATCTTTTCTTCTGAATCTTCCTTAGAGGAAAGTGATCCCCATAGCATTTAGTCTAGAACATTCCCTCAACTTTGATCATATTATCTTTCATATCATTCTCCTTTTGTGTATGCCTTACCATCTCATATTCCTACTTCCCCATTAGAGTATAAGCTTTTAGAGGGAAAGAGGAATGCCTGTATGTTTTCATATTTACATCCCCAGTTATGCTAGGCACTTAAGAAATGTTTGTTGATTTAAATTGAATTATTTCAATTTAGACTGACAGGAAGAGGAATACTTAAATAATGCAAAATTTCGAGGACAGAAGTTTTCCTCATAGGGAGTTGGGTGGTCTTATGCCATTATCAAGGATATTAATAGAACCCTGAGAAATGCAGGGTTGGAATGCTGGACCTTGATAGTGAACAGTCCCATGAAATCACTGTCCCAAGTACAGGCGCTCCACTTTGGTGACCTTTCCCACGCAGTGGTGTCCTAATTATATATTCTAGTCCATCAAGAGGGTCACTGCCATCAGAGAGCTCCTCTTAAGAATGGAGTCAGCTAGTTGTCCTCACTCAAAGGAGCCCAAGTTCTTTGGATGTCATTTGTTGGTCTTAATATGTAAGAAGGATGGATGGTGATGGGACACAGCTTTCACTAAGTGCACCCAAGTAGAGGAAATTGCAAATGAGATGGATGGGAAGCCACCCAGGAGTACGTTAATCCAGGATGACAGCATCAACCAGGACAGATGTGAAGGAATCCGAGTTAAAACTGGACTGTAAACTCTTTGAGGACTAGGACTATGTTGTATGCTTCTTTCATAAATTCAGTGTTTTCTGCATGGCAACTGGGAGGTATAATGGATTGAGTGGTGGACCTGGAAGGCTGAATTCAAATCCTGCCTCAGACACTTACAAGCTGAGCGACCTTGGACAAGTCTTTAACCTCTCTCAGTCTAAGTTTCTTTATCTATAAAATCAGAGTAATAATAGTACCTACCTTACAGACTTGTGAAGATCAAATGAAATTACATATGCAAAACACTTTGAAAGCCTTATAAATTTTAGCTATTATTATTTTACAATAGGTACTCAATAAAATTTTGGTGATAATGGCATTTAAATATTTAATGTTTGATTATGGAATTATTGTTTAATAATTTTTAGTCATGTCTTACTCATGACCCCTTTTGGGGTTTTCTTGGCAAAAATAGTGGAGTAGTTTGTCCTTTCCTTCTCCAGTTCATTTTACAGATGAGGAAACTAAGGCAAACAGAGTTAAGTGACTTGGCCAGGGTCCGAGCTAAGTGTCTGAGTAAGTATCTGAAGCTAGATTTGAATTGAGGAAGATGAGTCTTCCTAACTTCAGGCAGGTCTGGTACTCTAACCACAATGTTACCTAGCTACTTCTATTATAAAATTAGTTTAGTTAAAAGTGATAGAGTTGTAGGATCTGAAAGAGGTCTTAGAGATGTTCTAGATAAAGGGTTGTTCACCTTTTTATACCATGGACCTCTTTGGAAGTCTACTGAGACATATGGATCCCATCTTAGAATAATGCTTTGAAAAGCATAAAATACATAGGAATACAAGGAAAATCAATTAATATCTTTTAAAAAACGTTCATGGATCCGAGGTGTTTTAGGATCAGTGTTTCCTCCATGTACCCCCAATATTGATTAGTTTCCTAATTTTTTATGGGCATAAAAATTGGCAGTTTGGACACCTCTAACTTGGTGTCCCAACTTGAGTCATGATAACCTGCCCCTCTGTCCAGATGAGTTTTCATGTAGAGATGAAAGAAGCTGTGTGTATAGAAGGTCAGTATCACTATATTTCGCTGCTGCACATTTTTGTTTTGTTATGTAAAATGCCTCTTAAGGCATAAGGTAAAATGCTTTTTGCTAACTATTCAATGATTTACAAGTAAGCGCCTCTCTTTCCCTCTGAAATTGAATCTGAGCTAACAAACTGCTGCTGGGCCTGACCCTAACATGAGGTTAAGAACTTCTGATCTAGACCAATCCTTACATTTACAGAGAAGCAAGCAGTGGCCTGGAGAACAAAAAAAATGACTTGCCCAAGGTCACATAGCTAGTGGTAGAGCTATTCCCAAGTTTTTTTTACCCTAGGTCAAGTATTCTAAAACTCATCAAAACATGTTTTGGACTTGATATCCGTTCTAATCTCATTTATTTTATTTTATGCATTTAAAACTTTATTCTAAGAAGGAGTCCATAGAAATGACCATATTGCCAATGGAGTCCCTGAACACAAAAATGGCTCAGATCCCCCTACTTCTGTTATGGCTTTAAATCTAGTTTCACATGCTTGGTCTTTCTTCCAACTCTGCCCCTGTTTGAACACTTACTCTAAGCTTCACTTGTGCCTTAGTACAGCATCCTTCTCTCTGTAAGTCTGTTTCCTTATCTATAAAGTGAAGGTAATGATACTTGCTCTAACTATCCCATAGGGATGTTATGAGAAGAGAGTTTTGCACACCTTAAAATGCTGTCATTCAAGAGCTTTCAAACTTAAAAGGATTTATAAGCCTTTAGAACCTTTGGAAATGATTTCTTTAGCCCTTAAGAAGGTGATGTCACATGTTAATTTTGGGAGGCCTTTTTCCCTCTCAAGTAATACTACTGTCAGTTGGCCCATTTTTGAATTCTGAGAATTAAGAACACATTTAAACATTTGAGAATTATGGACATTTCAAGTGGAAGGAATATATTTCAGATATGAGAGGTATCATGATCTAGTCATCATAATAGTATAATCTTTATGATCATAACCTCTCATCATTCTATCTCTTCCCTTACCTCATTCCTTCTAAACATTCTAATCCTTAGTATGAACTCCTGTCACTCCACTCCTCCCTCTTCTCCCAGTTCATGGATTTTCCATGTTCTCACCTCATTTCCCTCCCTTGAGTTTGACCTAATTGCTGGCCAGTTCAACTATATGTAACTGTAGATATAAAGCTATTTTCACTTGAATTCCTTGTCCTCTTGTCCTATTGCCAATCATACCTTGCCAAACCCTTGTCCTAGCTTGCTCTTAATATTTGTATTCTCTGCTTATACTCTTGTGTTGCTGAACTTGCCTGGAGAAAGTCACATAGCCATTCCAACCAGGAAGACTATGAATATATGTTACTAAGTTGCAACTGAGTTTTCGTTGCTTTATAGAAATCCTTTTCCTCCCTTGATTGTCTTTCTATAATTCTTCACAGTGGCTTTTGCCAACCTCTTCTTGTCATGTCCCCTACCCTATGCACAGAAATAAAACCAAGAGGGAGCTCACCAGAGGACCTCATCTCCTATCTTGCTGAGAAGATTTCAATCCTCATGAACCCTCTCTTTTTCCCTAGTATAAACTTTAAATTCTCATCTTCTTTGTTTCAACCTCTTCTGCACAAAGGCAACTCTTTTATTCCTGCTTTTCATACCATCCCATCTTGATTCTTCCTTTCCTGTCTTTAAGTCTTCCTTAATCTTGCATTATCCATTGGCTCCTTCCCTGTCAGTTATAAAGAAGACTAAATCTTATCTTTCAAAAACAGATTTTAAAAAACAAACAAAAATCCTTATCTTACCATCCCCTAGAGCTACTATTCTTTATCTTACTTCCCTACCCAAACAACTACTGTTAATAGTCCAAACATCTTTCTACTTAACTTTTCTGAAGCTTTGGATACTTTTTTGCCAATCAGTCTCTTCTCTTGATAATGCCTCCTCCTTTGGTTTCTATGACATAATAGGCATGTGCCTTCATACTTGGATGAATTTTTATTGTTAAGGGTTTTTCATTTTGGTTGTAACTTAATTTTATTCTTTTATTCATACACTGATTTTATTTGGGGGCTGCACCTGAAATCAGATTTCCCATAAGCATTGAAACATGGTGAAACTGATATTGGCTTTGCTGGCCTTTTCTGTCCCCCTGCTATCACTGAAGCAGCCTGATTGTAATGGAAAGAATTCTAGATTGGGAGCCAAACATCCTGAGTTTGAATCCCACCTCTATTACTTGCCATTTGGGCAAGTAATCTCTCTGACTCTGTTTCCTTTACTTTAAATTCAGGAGCTTGAATTAGATAATCTCCCAAGTCTCTTGTATGTCTAAATCAGTTATACTGGGTGATTCACATATGTATCTACATATACTACAGAAACTATAAACAAGATGGTAGTTGTACTCTTCCAGCATCTCTTTTTATATGTCTTTCATTTCTATGTGTATCCTTTCAATTAAAAAAAAATTGGTGAAACTTTTTTGCATTATTGTCATTTTTTCAGTAATCCACCCCTCTATTAAAATTCTGCTTTGTAACAAAGACAAGCAAATTGACAAAAAAAAGTCTGATTGTGTATGGACATTGCACATATTCCTCCCATTGGGAGAAGGAAAATATTTTTCTTCGCTAATCCTTTAGTGTGGAGATTGGTCATTGTGTTGATCTGAATTCTGATGTCTTTTAGTGTGGTTTTCCTTTATAATATTGCAGCCATCTTATTATCTTTCTTCTTCTGTCTTTGCTCTGCATCAGTCTATCCAGGTCTTCCTAAGTTCCTTTTGATTTCTTAGATTCATTTTTAATTACTGTATAATAACATTCAATTTCATTCACACATTATGTTTTGTTCAGTCATTGCCTGATCGATGGATTTCACTTTGTTTTAGTTTTTTTTGCTACTGCAAAAATATTGCTATGAATTAAGAAATAAAAAAGCACTTTTAAAGTAGTTATTATGTATGCTAGGTCATAGGAAGGTTTATTATTGTTAAAAATAAGTAAATTAACCTGTGTGAACTTTAAAAACAATAACCACGTCTAAATACCTTCCTTAGAACTGGACTTGGAGTTACAAGATATACATTTGAGTTCTGAGCTATATAATCCTTACATATAGTAGATTTGTTGAGTGAATTCTGGAGGCTTGTCTAACTTCAAGGTATAGAGTTATTAAGAAAAACAACTAATATGATGGGTGAATTTCCAAGGTTTCAAATATAGGCACCCATAAGGTTCTAAAGAAATGATGCCAAGCTGTGTGTGGGTGCATCTATGTCTGTCTTACTTATAACCGGCATGTTCATAATTTTATAATTTTATCTTCTTGGCTCAGACAGGTGAATTTGCATAGTATGCCTGAGTCTACATGGTGTGGTAGAAAGAGTGCTAAATTTGGAGTAAGCATATCAAGATTGAATCCTACCTTTAATAGGTACTACTACCTGTGTGACCTTGGGCTAGATTCTTAACCTCTCTGCGCCCGTTTCCTCATATATTAAGTGAGTGCATTGCCATCTCTTAGATGGCCTTTAAGGTCCTGGAAAATCTAAATCTATGATCCTATGAGGTCATAGATTTTAGAGTACAAAAGAATGTGAATCCTACTGGCAGTAGGTCACTGGCAATTGCCTGAAATCCAGTGCAGCTCTTTGGTCCAGGATCAGTGTCCAGGTTTAGCTGCATCACCAATATTGCACATGCATGTTTCTTCCTGATAAAAATATAGTAGAATAAATTGGCCCTTTACTCTTGTGTCTGTAAAGAGACTGACTGACTGACTGAATGAATGATGAAAATAGTGGTTCCCCCCCCAAAACCCTCAGGCAATATAAAGGACTGTATATTGATTTTTTGGAGTCTGTGAATCTGTATGTGAATCCATGATTAAACAAACATACCATTTACATACCTAATTAATTAATTGGCTCCCTTGTTAAGGTAATGCTGCTAGGGGTTAATATAATAAAAACACATTTAAAAAATTTGCTGAATTCATGATATCTTTTTTGCCATCTATTTCCTCAGTTGTTGTATGGTATCATTCAAGGGCCCATTAAAATGTTTGATTTTAAAAATGAATTCTTATGGCTGTGATGGTAGGAAATCATTGGAATACAGCCTCCTTCTGGTACAAAGTTTATAAAAACCCCTATATTCGTCAAACTTCTGGACCAGTGCCTTCCTCCAGGTCTCTAAATAGCTTATTAAAACTTGTAACTAGGAAATCTACCCCACAATCCTCCCACAATACTTGTTCCTCTACCTTGCTAGGATTTGAAGAATTGATATCTCTGAGTGATGACAGTTTCTTGCAGTTATGTGGCAGCTGTCAGGATCTGACAGACAAGCCCATCCGAGTAACAGTGATCTGACTCTTGAGAAACTGAAATCCTTTTCATATCAAAATGTGAAATAACAGTGGTGTTGTGTTTGGGAAGAATGCTCTGCCAAATAGCTGTTCTCTCACTCTACTCTTACATGTGCTAAGGACATCATAAGAAATCACAGTTGTATGCTGCTGAGTTTGCAGCATCCTATCCCTTGAGCCTGGTAACATCCCTATGGGGTAGGTATTGTCATTAGCCCCACTTTACAGATCCAAAAAACTAAGGCTCCCAGAAGTTCAGCAGCTTGCTCATGTTTGCTCAGTGAAAAAATATTTGAGGTAGTATTTGAGCCCAGGTCTTTCTGACTCTAAGTTTAGCACTCTATCCATTATGCCACCCTGACACTATCTATCTATCCAAATCTTGGATCCCCAGTACCTAGGAGAGTCCTTGGCATATCATAGGTACTTAATAAATCCCTATGGATTGATTGATCTATAAACACTATTATCGTCTTCAGAAATGCTAAATGTTTCAGGTGTAGGATACTTTATAAAAGAACATTTTAAATTGTTCTGATTTTTTTTTTAGGATATAGAGTACCATTAAAAACAACAACAACCAAGAACGCCCCCAATCCACTTCTTGCACAGTGCCTTTAACTTACAAAGCATTTTGGGCTTGTCAAAAATATGTTAGTGGCACAAAGTAATGCACACTATTGGGAACAAGTTGGGAAGATTTATTTAAATCACATGCTAAGAGTTTAAAAAAAATTTGAACATCAACAATATGTTGGGATTTGACTTAAAAAATGAAAGATAATTGAATCATTGAGGAGAGACTGCATCTGAATTACATTTACTCTTGCATCCCACCACCTGAAATATCATGAGTAATGTCCCAATTTGCAGTAATAAAGGAACTAGAATAGCTGATTCCTCTATGGCATTAAAGCCAGCACTTGGGTTTCTTTGCCAAAGCTTCCCCAAACTCAGGAAGAAATGTAAATCTTTGCTTTGTTTTTCCTTGACCACATTTATTTAGATCTCAGGAAAAGCAGAGATAGGAATAGGTTATTAGACCAATTTGTAGTAAATGTAATTCTCCAGTTGTCAGTTGTCGAGGAGAGAAGGGGCCATTAAATATATATACATGTATATGTACATATATTCTCCATTATATTTTTAGTGACTTGGCTTTTGTGATATTAGCAGTGATTTTTTTATTGGTTGTCCTAGCAACCTGCTTTGCACATTTGCTCTTAAAGAAACACCATGGCTTTATTTAACATAGCCAATATGTTGTCTTTGGCAGTTTGCTCCACTTGCGTCTGCCTGGTGTTCTAGCTTCTCTTCCTGTTGTAGCATTTATCAGCCATCACTGAACAGTAATGTGTTCCATTTGCTTGGGTTTTCTGTCTGGTTACATGTAGGTATGGGGACTATTTAAAGGAGAAAGAACATCTTTATATTTCACCAGTGTTCTGCAATTTTAACAAGAAGTGACTTTCCAGAGGATTTTATTGGTTGCTTCCAAAACAACTGGAATAATTTGCTAAAGTTTTCTCAGGGGTCTCTTTCCATAGCTCTCCTCTTTTTAACCTCTCCTTTGGGCAATTTTAATTTTCCCCCCAATCTTTGACTTTTTGTGCTATCTCTACTACACATTCATGATACTCTATTTATTGTACTAAAATGCAGGTTTAGAAATAGTCTCTTAATAAGAGAGTTAATTCCCTTTTCAGTTCACTTTACACCAGGCTTTCGCAACTGAAGTGGGGAGAAATGAGATGGGACACCATCTCTCCTCTTTTCAGGGGAGTTTAAAAGCATTCCTTTGCTGATCATTGGACTTGCTTCAAAGGACCATGCCATTTTACAGCCATCTAATTGCCTTACCTTCATCCCAAGTGATGCCCAAGTCTTCCCACATCTATTTGGGAGTCATTTGAAAGGTTGTTTTATGCCAGCATAGCTGTTATATTTATGCTAAAAAAGACTGAACAAGGATGCTACACCAGTAAAGTAATCTATTTTCATCTAATCTGTTCTATACATTCCATTCAAGCATTTATTTTGTGTAAGGCATTGGGAAATGTTGTGATGAAACTAGAATGCTGCTTCATGGGAAATAGACCTAGTGGGAGGAATTCAAACCCAGTCAGTGAAGTGACTCAAAGTGAAGCAGATGGAATACCTTCTTACCATCCTATTAGACATTAAGCTTCTACAGAGTTTTTGTAAGAGCTGGGTGAGTGATTTTTCTTTTGTCTCAGTTATTATGAGAGAGGGTAGTAACCCAAAGCAATACAATGAGACACAATGCTCTGTGGCCTGAGAAGACAATCAAAGGAAAATCTTTGTGAACGACATAACAGGAGAAGGAAATTCATCTCTTGTTCTCTAGTGTGACTCTTCCTGGATTCATATCCCGGTGCTGACTCTTTCTTCCTGTTTGACCTTGGACACATCACTTAAATTCCTTGGACCTCAGTTTCCCCATTTGTGAAATGAGGAGGTTAGACCCACTGACTTCTGAGATCTCATCCAGCTCTAGATTTATGATCCCCTTATCCTCTAATTCTTTTGATGTCATCTCCCTCCTCCCATTTTACAATGCCTTTGCTCTTTTCTTCCCCTTCTCTGGCTTTCTTTAACTATTTCATTCTCTTAGCTTCTGTTCCTTCTTTCACTTCTGATTGTTGTCACCAGAGGACTGGTCTACAGATGCCCGCTTTCTTTTATCATTCTGGAAAGATAAAAGCCAAAAGACTTTATGATCAAAATCTATAAAGTTATGAAGCATACGGGAAGAGTAAAGAGATACTAATTGGCCAAATCCCTCAAATATAAGTACTGGGAAGCCTTCCATGAGTCTTGAAAGAGACCATTCAGCAAATTCAGAACAAAGAGAAGAAATCAGTATTTCTTATTAGATAGCAAATAAAGTGATGAAGATGAAATGTTTTTGAAAAAGTAAAACTGTTACTGGCTTTTCCTTGGGTCATGCCCTGACACCTAAAAGAGATTGTCTTATTTCCTTCCCAGTACTCATCTCTGTCCATGAAAATCTCTCTCTTCATTGAAAAGGACTCAGGGGTTTCCTTCTCAATGAAGTCTTCCTTGATTTCCCACCAGCAACACTAAACTGACCTGTCCTTCCTTAAACATCTTGTGGCACTTGGGCTTAGTCAGCCTTTGTACTCATTTCATATTGTTTTTTTTTTTTTTTGTGCCAAGTGACTGATAGCCCTCAAGAGCAGCTTTTTGTGTCAGGTTTCATCTTTTTAACCCCAGAATGTAACATAGTGAGTTTCACCTAGAGGGCATATAATGAATCTTTGTTGAATTGATTGGACATCAGTTTTTTGTTTCAGTATAAATCTGTGATTTTATGAGCCTGTCTTGTAGTGTATATAGCTTTAGAGAGTTGCATGGGTTGTATCGTTAATGCACTTTTAATGGAATGGAAAGATCTTTCCCATCCATTAATAGGCCCAGGTGACCTGCTTGAGTCACCTGGAAGCTTGAGTCACTTGAGTCTGTGCTGGAAGGAGCTTGCTGAATGAGTAGAACAGGAAGGAGTGGGGCCAGAGCAGAGATGAGAGGAAATTGGTCAAACTAGTCAGAACTGGGAAGGACAGAGGAAGCAGACAGCTGGCTGTGGGTGAGAGAAGGGCATTTTGCTTAGGGGAGTCTGTTTGTGGGAAGGCCTGATAATGTGTAGAGACTTCTTGGTTACTGTGATGGATTTCTTTGTTGCTATAATGGATTTGATTTTTTAGTGCTGGGATTTCTTGTGTTTGGATAAAATGTTTTTCTTCCACTTTCTATATGAAAAGTCTTAAACTTTGTAGTTCAGAACTATGCCAGCATATTCATAGCCACTGTCGATACTTGAATATTACCTTGGCGATACACGGGGACACTCAGAGGTTGAGGGACTTGTCCACACAAATGGATTTATTATAGTGATAATAACATAATAATTATAATAAGCATTTATACAGTACCTAGTAGGTGCCAGAAACTTTAAAAATATTATCTCATTTGATCCTCATAACAAACTTGGGAGCTGTTATTAGCCCCATTTTACACTTGAGGAAACTGAGGCAGACAAAATGATTTGTCTGCCAATGATTTGCCCATGATCATACACTTACAACTAGTAAGTGCCTGGTGCTGGATTTGAATTTAAGTTAGCTCTTCCTAATCCCAGGCCCAGTGCTCTGTCCACTGCATTGCTTAGTGGTGAGACTTGAACCCAGGAGGTCTTCCTCTCTCTGAGGCTAGTTCTTTATCCACTCCTTCATGCTATCTTACCCATATATATCAAGGAAGAAAAAAGTTACGTAGCTTCAAAATATTATTAGTACAAGGAAAATATAAGGTATTATCACAAAAACCACCTGGGATTCACTGAGATCATTCAGGCCTGTGTTTTATGGCGTCCAGAACGATGCTAGACACATAGCAACAATTATTCATTTTATGTTTCAGTTTTCTCTGTATTAAAGTTTGAGGCTAAATGATGACATGTCTTATCTGTGCCTGTGACCTGTATACGTAATCTTCTCACTCTTACAATCCTCCCCTCCCCTCCTCTCTCTTCTCCTTTCTTCTCTTCTGTGTTCCTGTCCTCTGGTGTTCTATCCAGGGGCACTACACTCCATGCCCAAAAGCTGCCTTTTTTCCTTTGGATTTTCTGGCTACATTTCTTGTTCAAAGATCAAGTCTTAAACCCAATTCACTCTGGAGCTCATAGATGGAAAAAGTTCCCACCCACCTAGTACAGAGTGAGTGTAATTACTAAATAGTAATTGTTTCTCTTTTACCCAGGAACCCTGAGAGTCTTCCCCTCCCAGTCTGATTTTTTTTTTTATTAAAGGGGCCATCCCTTGAGTAACTTCATAAAGAAGCCTGTTCATTGAATGGGTGTATCTCACTCAAAGTGAGAATGTGATGAGACCTTAGCCTAAAATGTCCAGGGGCTCATATTGCATCCCGGGCCATCTCCAGTTGTCCTGATGAATATCAGGCCAGTAAACCCAGATGGCTCAGGGGAAGAAAGTGAGGTTGGTGACCTTGCACAGCCCTTCCTCACTCAAATCAAAGTCAACTGCAAGTCATGCCATTATCTTGATGTCATGGTCCTCTTCGAGAATGAAGGACAAACTCAACAACAACTATCTTAGTGGATTAAAAAGTCAAGTTAACCACATTGTATCATCTATTGAGAGCTGAATAAAGTGGCAGTTTCTGATACTAGTTGGGCAAGTCACTTGGCTTTTCTGAGACTCAGGTACCTTATCACTAAAGTGGAGGTCAATAATATTTATTGTTATCGACTCTCTCTCTCTCTCTCTCCCTCTTTCTCCCCCTCTCCCTCTCCCGCCCTCCTTCTCTCTCTCTCTCTCTCTCTCTCTCTCTCTCTCTCTCTCTCTTCTCTCTCTCTTTCTCTTTCTTCTCTCTCTCTCTCTCTCTCCCTCCTTCCCCCCCCTCTCTCCCCCACCCCTCTGTCTTTCTATCTCTTGGTAGCCATCTCTATTTTTGCTCCTTTCTCTATCAGATCAGCAGTTACTCAGGTTATAAAAGGTTAAAATTGAGATTTCAAGTTTCTAAGGACATCCCTATCACTCTTGTTTCCCATGTTGCCACTTTTTGTCTACATGGAGACCAGTGTTGCCAGTTTACACTGCCCTCTACCTTCCTGAGAGTAACAAGGCAGTGTGGATGTCTCAACTAGATGGTTACCATAGGGAATACAATATAAAACTGCACAATCTCAGAGCTGGAAAGGATCTAAGGGGCAATTAATCTTAACCTAGAGATGAACAAGAAACCTTCCTAAAAGGTACCTAGTAAGTGATTATCCAGTCTCTCCTTGAGGACCTCCAGGGAGAAGAAATCCTCTATCCCTCAAAGCAGTCCTTTGACTCTTAGTAGCTTTCATCCATTGCTCCTACTTTTGTCTTCTGTGTCAAGAAGAACATGGCTATTTTCTTGTCCACGCTGACAATTCATCAAATACTTTTTTCTTTTATTTATTTATTTTTAGATTTCAACATTCATTTCCACAAAATTTTGAGTTCTAATTTTTCTCCCCATCTCCCCCCTCCCCCTACTCCATAATACCTTGCATTCTGATTACCCCTTCCCTCAATGTATCCTCCCTTCTACCATACCCCACCCTTCCTTTATCCCCATTTTCTCTCTTTTCTTGTAGGGCAAGATAAGTTTCTATACCCCATAACCTGTATTTCTTATTTTCCAGTTTTATGCAATAATAATTCTCAACATTCGTTTCTTTTTTTTTTTTTATTAATTTTTAACATTTATTTTCACATAATTTTGGGTTACAAATTTTGTCCCCTTTTCTCCCCTCCCCCCCAAACCCGAGCTTTCTAATTGCCCCTGTGACCTATCTGCTCTCTCCTCTATCCTCCCTCCCTGCCCTTGTCTCCGTCTTCTCTTTTGTCCTGAAGGACCAGATAGCTTTCTTGACCCCATAACCTGTATTTCTTGTTACCTCGTGGTAAGAACATTACATTTGGTCCTAACACTTTGAGTTCCAACCTCCTTAGCTCCCTCCCTCTCCACCCCTTCCCCTTGAAAGACAAGCAATTCAATATAGGCCATATCTGTTTAGTTTTGCAAATGATTTCCATACTAGTTGTGTTGTATAGGACTAACTATATTTCCCTCCATCCTATCTTGTCCCCCTTTACTTCTATTTTCTTATGGTCCTTTCCCTCCCCATGAGTGTCAACCTCATATTGCATTCTCCTCCCCATGCCCTCCCCTCCATCCTCCCCCCCACCCTGCTTGTGCCCCTGTCCCCCACTCTCCTGTATTATGAGATAGGTTTTCCTATCAAAATGAGTGTGCATTATATTCTTTCCTTTAGTGGAATGTGATGAGAGTAGACCTCATGTTTTTCTCTTGCCTCCCCTCTTTATCCCATCACTAATAAGTCTTTTGCTTGCCTCTTTTATGAGAGACAATTTGCCCCATATAACTTCTCCCTTTCTCCTCCCAATATTTTTCTCTCACTGCTTGATTTCATTTTTTTTTTAATATATGATCCCATCCTCTTCAATTCACTCTGTGCACTCTGTCTCTATGTATGTGTGCGTGTGTGCATGTGTGTGTGTGTGTGTGTGTACTCCCACCCAGTGCCCAGATACTGAAATGTTTCAAGAGTTATAAATATTGTCTTTCCATGTAGGAATGTAAACAGTTCAACTTTAGTAAGTCCCTTATGATTTCTCTTTGCTGTTCTCCTTTTCATGGTTCTCTTCATTCTTGTGTTAGAAAGTCAAATTTTCTTTCCAGCTCTGGTCTTTTCATCAGGAAAATTTGAAAGTCTTCTATTTCATTGAAAGACCATTTTTTCTCCTGAAGTATTATACTCAGTTTTGCTGGGTAGGTGATTCTTGGCTTCAGTCCTAGTTCCTTTGACTTCTGGAATATCCTATTCCATTCCCTTCTATCCCTCAATGTAGAAGGTGCCAGATCTTGTGCTATCCTGATTGTATTTCCACAATATTTGAATTGTTTCTTTCTAGCTGCTTGCAATATTTTCTCTTTCACCTGGGAATTCTGGAATTTGGCCACAATGTTCCTAGGAGTTTCTCTTTTTGGATCTCTTTCAGGCGGTGTTCTTCGGATTCCTTGAATATTTATTTTGCTTTCTGGTTCTAGGATCTCAGGGCAGTTTTCCTTGATAATTTCATGGAAGATGGTGTCTAGGCTCTTCTTTTGATCATGGTTTTCAGGTAGTCCCAGAATTTTTACATTGTCTCTCCTGATTCTATTTTCCAGGTCAGTTGTTTTTCCAATAAGATATTTCACATTATCTTCCATTTTTCGAATCTGCGCGGTATGTTCTGAGATATCTGTCTTTCTCGAAAAGTCCTTAGCGTCCATCCGTACCATTCCAGTTTTGAAAGATCTATTTTCTTCAGTGAGCTTTTGAATCTCCTTTTCCATTTGGTTAATTCTGCTTTTGAAAGCATTCTTCTCCTCATTGGCCCCTTGCACCTCCCTTGCCAGCTGAGTTAGGCTAGTTCTCAAGGTGCCAATTTCTTCAAGATTTTTTTGGTTCTCCTTTAGCAGGGAGCTGATCTGCTTTTCATGCTTCTCCCTCATCCCTCTCATTTCCCTTCCCAGTCTTTCCTCCACCTCTCTAACTTGATTTTCAAAATTCCTCTTGAGCTCTTCCATGGCCCAAGCCCATTGGGTGGGCTGGGACAAAGAATCCTCGATTTCTGTGTCTTTGCCTGATGGCAAGCATTGTTCCTCCCCATCAGAAAGGAAGGGAGGAAGTGTCTTTTCTCCGATAAAGTACCCTTCAATAGTTTTATTTCTTTTCCCTTTTCTTGGCATTTTCTCCAACCAGTGGCCTGACCTCTGAATGTTCTCCTCACACCCACCTCGCCTCCTGGTCCTCCCAGCCAGCATTTGGGGACTGAGATTCAAATGCTGCTTCCCGCCTTAGGAATTTTGGCGGGGGCAGGGCTGCTATTCAGTGTGAGAATTAAGTTCAGGTGGTCAGGGGGAGGGCCGCCTCTCAGGCACGGTTCCCTCTGGGGGTTTATGCACAGACCTTCCACAATGGATCCAGGCTCCTGCCCGTTTGGGGAGCCCCCGTCCGCAGCCGCCTCTCAGCCCCCACCTCCCGGGGGGGCCTGAGCCATGGGGGCACCCCACTCCCCTCTCAACCCACCAAAGAGACTCTCTCACCCACCCCCGTCAGTCACCTGTTGGTGGGGGGGCCCGTGCCGTCGCTGAAGATCCCGCCTCTGGAGCCCTCTCAGATCTGTGCCTTTCGGAGCCTGGGCCGCCCCCGCAGGTCCGGGCTGGGCTCCGCGTCTGCAGCGCGACGGACCTGTTGCGAGAGGTTTGCAGGTCCCTCTGTGGGTGGGGGGACCTGCGTGGCCGCTGGAGATCCTGTCCCCTTAGCCCTCTCGGATCTCCTCCCCTCAGTATTGCCTCCGCGGCAGGGCCGCACTCTGCTCCCCGTCCCGGCGCCCAGTCCGCGGCGCGAAGGACCCCCTGCGAGAGGTCCGTAGGTCTATCTGGGGCAGAAATCTCCCTCACTCCAATACTCCATGGTCTCTGGGTGCAGAATTCACCCTGGCTTAGTCCCCTCTAGCCGTTCTGTGGTTTGTGGTTTCGGAGCTATGTGTACGTGCGTCTTTCTACTTCGCCATCTTGGCTCCACCCCTCAACATTCGTTTCTAATACTTTGAACTTTGACTTCTCTCTCTCCCTCCCTGCCTACCCATCACCACTGAGAAGGCAAGCAATTCAGTAGAGGTTATATATATGTTGTTTTGCAAAAGACTTCCATAATAGTCATGTTGTGTAAGACTAACTATATTGCTCTCTATCCCACCCTGTACTCCTTTTTTTCTAATCTCTCATTTGACCTTGTCCCTTCCCAAAACTGTTTATTTTCTAGTTACTCCCTTTTCCCATTTGCCCTCCCTGCTACCATCCCCCTCACCTCACTTTTCCCCTCTCCCCTACTTTCCTCTAGTGCAAGATAGATTTTCATACCAAGTTTAGTGAGCATGTTATTCCCTCCTTAAGCCATATGTAAAGAGAGTAAGCTTTGCTTTTCCCCTCTCACCTCCTCCCTTTTCTCCTTCATTGAACAAGATTTTTCTTGACTCTTTTATGAGTGGTAGCCTGCCCCATTCCATTTCTCCCTTCCTCCTCCCAATATTTTCCTCTTTCATCCTTTAATTTAATTTTTTTTGTGGATATCATGTCTTCTGATTCAACTCAATCTGTAATCTGTGTGTGTGTGTGTGTGTGTGTGTGTGTGTGTGTGTGTGTAATCCCTCCACCTACCCAAATACTGAGAAAAGTCTCAAGAGTTACAAATATTATCTTTCCATGTAGGAATGTAAACAGTTCAACTTTAGTAAGTCTCTTATGATTTCTCTTTCCTGTTTACCTTTTCAAGCTTCTCCTGAATCTTGTATTTGAAAGTTAGATTTTCTTTTCAACTCTGGTCTTTTAATCAAGAATGCTTGAAAGATCTCTATTTCATGGAATGACCATTTTTTCCCCTGAAGTATTATCCTCAGTTTTGCTGGGTAGGTGATTCTTGGTATTACTCCTAGTTCCTTTGACTTCTGGAATATTGTATTCTAAGCCCTTCAATCCCTTAATGTAGAAGATGCTAGATCTTGTGTTATCCTGATTGTAGTTCCACAGTGCTCAAACTGTATTTTTCTAGTTGCTTGCTATATTTTCTCCTTGACCTGGGAACTCTGAAATTTGGCCACAATATTCCTAAGAGTTTCTCTTTTTGGGCTTCTTTCAGGAGGTGATTGGTGGATTCTTTCAATATTTATTTTGCCTTCTGGTTCTAGAATGTCAGGTTAGTTTTCCTTGATAATTTCATGAAAGATAATGTCTAGGCTTTTTTTTTGATCATGGCTTTTAGGTAGTCCCATTATTTTTAAATTGTCTCTCCTGGATCTGTTTTCCAGGTCAGTTGTTTTTCCAATGAGATTTTTCACATTACCTTCTATTTTTTCAATCTTTTGGGTTTTTTTAACTTCTTGGTTTATCTCATAGTCATTAGCTTTCTTGAACTCCAGTCTTTCTTTTAAACAGCCATTTTGTTCAGTGAGCTTTTGAACCCTCTTTTCCATTTGGCTAATTCTGCTTTTTAAAGCTTCCTTCTCCTCATTGGCTTTTTGAAGCTCTTTTTCCAATTGAGTTAGCCTATTTTTAAAGGTTATTTTCCTCAGCATTTTTTGGTTCTCCTTTAGCAAGGTGCTGACTCGCTTTTCAAGCTCTTCTATGGCTTGAACCCATTTCATGTTCATTTTGGAGGTACTGGAGGCAGAAGCCTTGACTTCCTCTGATAGTATGCCTTGTTCTTCCTCATCCAAAAGGATGGAAGGAGACACCTGTTCACCAAGAAAGTAACCTTCTATGCTCTTATTTTTTTCTCCCTTTTTTGGGCACTTTCCCAGCCACTTCTGAATACTTTGTCAAAAGGAAGGTCTTAGTGCTCCTCTTCTCCCAGTACCATGCTCAAGGCTGAGATTCAGGTCAGCTACTCAATTCCCTGAGGAGCTTTAAGCTGGGCTGCTTGGACAATGGACGCAGGCTGCTTCCTTGGCCACCATAGCTGCCTGCTGCTGCTGCTGCTGCCACCACTGCCTCTGCCACTGCCTGGGGCCAGTGTTGGGGAGACCTCATTCCCTTCTAGCCCATCTGGGAAAGCCTTCCCACACTGACCTTTGGAGCTTTCTTTGTCACTTGTAAGTTGAGGGATCTAGGACCCTCCCTGCTGGGAATTTTGCCCCAGAGGTCTGTTCAGGTCCTGTTCCTCCCAGTGTCATGAGGCCAGGTCTGGGCTCTGCTCCACTCAGCGTTCTGTGAGATAGACCTTTCCTGTCGGCCTTCCAGGTTACCTTTGACTGGAAATCTCTTTCACTCTGTTGTTCTGTGGCTTCAGCTGCTCTAGAATTTGTTGAGAGTCATTTTTTACAGATATTTTGTGGGCTGTGAGGGAAAGTGCTAGAGTATATGCGTCTTTCTACTCCATCATCTTGGCTCCACCCCCCCCCCCCCCCTCATCAAATACTTGAAGAGGACAGTCACTTTCCCCAAGTCTCCTTCTCCTCAGGCTAAACATCCCTAGTTCTTTCAACCAGTGTTAATTTGATATGAATCCTGAAGTTTATACAAGTTTGTTCTGAATAGGGCAGAGTACAGTGAGGCTATCACCTTCGTATTCAACAAAGAGAAAGATCATATTAGCTTTTTGGAAATAGTATTTTGGAAGTAATATCATGTGATTGTCTCAAATAGAAATTTTCAGTTCATGAAAACTCCTATATAGGAATTTTCATAATTTTTGTCACATATGTGTATATATATGTGTGTATGTGTGTGTGTGTCTGTGTACGTGTATTTGTTTGTATGTGTTGTATATATATGTGTGTGCATATGTATATATATATATACATATATATGGAGAAAGAGAGAGAGAGAGAGAGAGACAGAGAGAGAGACAGAGACAGAGAGAGAGACAGAGAGAGAGAGAGAATTCTTTATAGTCTAGTAGGATGCTCCTTTCCTGCTTACCTTGTTAACATCTTAGCAGCAACACTCAACTTTCTTTCTCCTGCCTTACCAAGTTACCAATCTGTACATGGGATCAGCATGTGCATAATAATTGTTTAGAATGTAAGAGTAATCTAGAGTCTTGATGGAGTTTAGGTCTGTAAAATATCTTGCTATGATTTTTCTTCTACCCCAGGAGTAAGATAAGCATGTTCTTGGCTTTTCTGTGTCTCTGTTTCTTTTTCTTTTTCTAATTAATTAATTAATTAATTTTAATGTTCTGCAATCACTACCATAAAATTAAGATTTTAACCCCCCCACACCTGCTCCCCACTACCCCCCTCCCTCCCCAAGATGGCATACAATTCTGTATAGGTTCTACCTATACTTTCCTATTGAATACATTTGCACTATAGTCATGCTATGTAGATGAACTAAAATAAATGGAAGAAATCATACACCAAATCAAAACATAATACACAAACACACCCACACACAAACATGATCTGCTGCATTCTGCGAATGAATTCCATATTCTTTCTCTGAGTGTGGAAGGCATTTTGCCTTAGAAAACTGTTGGGATTTTTTTTTTAATAAGTTCTTGCGTTATTATGAAGCTCCAAGTCTACCAGAAAAAACTCTCGCACACTGTGGTCATTGCTGTGCACAAAGTTCTCCTGGTTCTGCTCCTTTCACTCAGCATCAGATCATATAAGTCCTTCCAGGCCTCCCTGAAGTCTTCTTGTTCATCGTTTTTTATGGTGCAATAGTACTCCATTACATTCATATACCATAATTTATTCAGCCATTCCCCAATTGATGGGCATCCCCTTGACTTCCAGTTTTTGGCCACCACAAAGAGAGCTGCTATAAATATTTTTGTACATGTGGGACCCTTTCCCATTTTTATGATCTCTTGGGGATACAGTCCTAGTAGGGATATTGCTGGGTCAAAGGATATGCACATTTTTGTAACCCTTTGGGCATAGTTCCAAATTGCTCTCCAGAATGGTTGGATGAACTCACAGCTCCACCAACAATGAATTAGTGTTCCAACTCTCCCACATCCTGTCCAGTATTTATCATTTTCTTGTTCTGTCATTTTTGCCAATCTTATAGGTGTGATGTGGTACCTCAGAGTTGTTTGGATTTGCATCTCTCTAATCAATAGTGATTTAGAGCATTTTTTCATATGACTATAGATATCTTTAATTTCTTCCTCTGAAAATTGGCTGTTCATATCCTTTGACCATTTATCAATTGGGGAATGACTTGTATAGTTATACATTTGAGTCAGTTCTCTACATATTCTAGAAATGAGGCCTTTATTCCCAAGCTTAGCTGTAAAAATTCTTTCCCAATTCACTACATCCCTCCGAATTTTGGTTGCATTGGGTTTGGTTGTGCAAAAACTTTTCAGTTTAATGTAATCAAAATTATCCATCTTGCATTTCATAATGCTTTCTATCTCTTCTTTAGTAAAAAATTCTTCCCTTCTCCATAAATCTGATAAATACACTATTCTTTGCTCCTCCAGTTTGTTCATGGTATCAATCTTTATACCTAAATCATGTACCCATTTGGACTTTATTCTTGTGAATGGTGTCAGGCATGGATCTATGCCTAGTTTCCACCACACTGTTATCCAGTTTTCCCAGCAATTTTTGTCCAACAGTGAGTTCTTATCCCAGAAGCTGGGGTACTTTGGTTTGTCAAACAGGAGGTTGCTATATTCCTTGCCTACTGTGTCTTGAGTGACAAGTCTATTCCACTTGTCTACCCCTCTGTTTCTTAACTAATACCAAGTGGTTTTGGTAATTGCTGCTTTATAGTACAATTTGAGGTATGGTAGCACTAGACTACCTTCCCAAGCATTTTTTTTTTTCATTAGTCCCTTTGATATTCTGGATCTTTTGTTCTTCCAAATGAATTTTGATATTATTTTATCCAGCTCTAGAAAGTAATTATCTGATAGTTTAATTAATATGGCACTAAATAAGTAAATTAATTTAGGTAGAATTGTCATTTTTATTATACTAACTCAGCCTACCCATGAACAACTGATGTTTTCCCACTTACTTAAATCTGGCTTTATTTGTGCAAAAAAGTGTCTTGTAATTGTGTTCATATAATCCCTGGGTTTGTTTTGGCAGGTAAACTTCCAAGTATTTTATAGTGTCTACCCTAGCTTTAAATGGAATTTCTCTTTCTATCTCTTGCTGTTGGACTTTGTTGCTAATATATAGGAATGCAGAAGATTTGTGCGGGTTTATTTTGTAACCTGCAACTTTGCCAAAGTTGTTTATTATTTCAAGTAGTTTTTTACTTGAATCTCTGGGATTCTCTAAGTATATCATCATAGCATCTGCAAAGAATGATAACTTAGTTTCTTCTTTGGCTATTCTTATTCCTTCAATTTCTTTATCTTGTCGAATTGCTGCAGCTAACATTTCTAGTACCATATTGAATAGTAGTGGTGATAATGGACATCCTTGTTTCACCCCTGATCTTATTGGAAATGCATCTAGCTTATCCCCATTGCATATAATGCTTGCTGAAGGCTTTAAGTAGATACTGCTTATTATTTTTTGGAAAGTTTCCTTTATCCCTATGTTCCCCAGTGTTTTTAAAAGAAATGGGTGTTGTATTTTGACAAAAGCTTTTTCTGCATCTATTGAGATAATCATGTGGTTTTTCTTAATTTTATTGTTGATATGATCAATAATGCTAATAGTTTTCCTAATATTGAACCAGCCTTGCATTCCTGGTATGTACCCTACCTGATCATATTATATTATTCTCGTGATAAGATGCTGTATTCGTTTTGTTAAAATCTTATTTAAAATTTTTGCATCTATATTCATTAGAGAAATTGGTCTATAATTTTCTTTTTCTGTTTTGTCTCTTCCTGGTTTGGGTATCAAAACCATATTTGTATCATAGAAAGAATTTGGGAGGACTCCTTCTTCCCCAATTTTCAAAAATAGTCTATAAAGTATTGGAATTAACTGTTCTTTAAATGTTTGATAGAATTCACTTGTGAATCCATCTGGCCCTGGAGATTTTTTCCTAGGGAGTTTATTGATGGCTTGTTCAATTTCTTTTTCTGAGATGGGGTTATTTAAGTATTCAACTTCTTCTTCTGTTAATCTGGGAAATTTGTATTTTTTGAAATACTCATCCATCTCGTTTAGATTATCGAATTTGTGGGGACAAAGTTGGGCAAAGTAATTTCTAATTATTGTTTTAATTTCATCCTCATTGGAGGTGAGTTCACCCCTTTCATTTTTAATATTAGTAATTTGATTTTCTTCTTTCTTTTTTTAATCAAATTGACCAAAGGTTTATCAACTTTATTAGTTTTTTCATAAAACCAACTATTGGTTTTATTTATTAATTCAATAGTTTTCTTAATTTCAATTTTATTAATCTCTTCTTTTGTTTTCAGCATTTCTAATTTGTTATTTACTTGGGGATTTTCAATTTGTTCTTTTTTGATGCTTTTTCAGCTGCATGCCCAAGTCATTGATCTCCTCTTTCTCTATTTTATTTATGTAGGCATTGAAACATAAAACTTCCCCTAAGAACTGCTTTTGCAATATCCCATAAGATTTGGTAGGTTGTCTCATTATTGTCATTCTCTTGAATGAAGTTGTTGATTGTTTTTATGATTTGTTGTTTAACCTACTTCTTCTTTAGGATTAGATTATTTAGTTTCCAATTGATTTTTGGTTTATCTTTCCATGGCCTTTTATTACATATAATTTTTGTTGCATTATGATCTGAGAAGGATGCATTGATTATCTCTGCTTTTCTGCAGTGGATTGTGAGATTTTTATGTCCTAGTACATGGTCAATTTTTGTAAATGTTCCGTGTACCGCTGAGAAAAAGGTATATTCCTTTCTATTACCATTCAATTTTCTCCAAAGACCTATCATATCTACCTTATCCAGAGTTTTATTTACCTCCATAACCTCTTTCTTGTTTATTTTGAGGTTATATTTATCGAGTTCAGAGCGGGGGAGGTTGAGGTCCCCCACTAGTACAATTTTGCTGTCAATTTCTTCCTTCAACTCGCCCAACCTCTCCTCTAAGAATCTGGATGTTATACCACTTGGAGCATACATGTTTGGTAATGATATCGCTTCATTGTCTATGGTGCCTTTTAGCAGAATATAGTTTCCATCCTTATCTCTTTTGATTAGATCTATTTCTGCTTTTGCTTTGTCTGAGATTAGGATTGCTACTCCTGCCTTTCTTACATCAGCTGAAGCACAATATATTCTGCTCCACCCTTTTACCTTTATCCTATGTGTATCCCCCCATTTCAAATGTGTTTCTTGTAAGCAACATTGGATTATGGCTTTTAATCCATTCTGCTATCCGTCTCCGTTTTATGGGAGAATTCATTCCATTCACATTCACAGTTATGATTACAATCTGTGTATTTCCCTCCATCCTCTTTCCCACCATTTGTGCTTTTAGCTCTCCTGTCTCCCTTCCCCTCCTCAATAGTATTCACTTTTCACCCCCTCCTCCTGCAGCCTTCCCCTCCTTCTTTTAGCCCCCCTCCCTTTTACTCCCCTTTATTCTTCTTGCTTCTTCCCTCCCTTTTAGCCTCCCTCCCCTTTCTCCCCTCTTCCCCTCCAACTGCCTATAGGGCTAGTTAGGATTATCTACTTAAATTTATTGTTCCCTCCTTTAAACAAATCAGATGAGAGTACCTCTCAAACAATGCTTATCTCCCTCCCCTCTTTCCCTCTCCTATAATTTTGTACTTTTTCCTGTGATGTAATTTGCCATTTTCTGCTTCGTCCTTTTCACACCTCGTGTTACAATCCCTTCTCATACTTAAATCATATTTTTATCATGACATCATTTATTTTATACCCGTTCCCTCTATGTATATCCCTTTTATATTTCATAATAACTGCACAATTCTCAAGATTAACAGGTATCATCTTCCCTTATAGGATGGCAAACAGTTTGCCCCAACTGAGTAACAAGTTTTTTTTGTTTTTTGTTTTTCCCCACTGTTTACCTTTTTATGATTCTCTTGAGATCTGCATTTGAAGATCAAATTGTATATTGAGTTGTAGCGTTCTGGTCAGGAAGCTCTGGAAATCCTTCAGTTTGTTGAATGACCATCTCCTTGCCTGAAATGTTAAGCTGAACTTTGCTGGGTAGTTGATCCTTGGTCGTAGTCCCAACTCCTTTGCTTTACAGAATATTGGATTCCAATTCCTTCGATCTTTTAATGTAGAAGTTGCAAGGTCCTGTGTGATTCTGACTGTATCTCTTTGATATTTGAATTGTTTCTTTCTGACTACTTGTAGTATTTTCTCCTTCACTTGATAGCTCTGGAATTTGGCAACAATATTTCTTGGAGTTTTGAGTTTGGGATCCCTTTTGGGAGGGGAACAGTGGATTCTTTTGATGACTATTTTGCCCTCTGAATCTAGCACTTCTGGGAAGTTTTCCTTGATGATTTCCTGGATGATATTGTCCAGACTCTTTTATCCATCATGGGTTTCTGGCAGGCCAATAATTCTTAAATTTTCTCTCCTGGATCTATTTTCCAGGTCAGTTGTTTTTTCAATTAGATATTTTACATTTTCTTCTATCTTTTCATTCTTTAGATTTTGTTTGACTGATTCTTGCTGTCTCATTGAGTCATTAGTTTCTACTTGCCCAATTCTAATCTTTATCAAATTGTTTTCTTCAGTTAACTTTTGCATCTCATTTTCCATCTGTCCAATTTTTCCTTTTAAGAAGTTATTTTCTCCAGTTATTTTTTTGTACCTCCTTTTCCATTTGACCAACTGTTCCTTTTAGTGAGTTATTTTCTCCAGTTAGTTTTTGAACTTCCTTTTCCATTTGTTCAATTTTCCTTTTCAAAGAGATGTTCTCATCAGTGAATTCTTTTCTCATAATTTTAAAATCATCGGCCAGTTTATCTTCTGTTTCCTTCTTCAGCTGTTCCAGGAGAGCTGGTTGTGCTTGCGAGAAGTTCATAGTCCCTTCTGAAGTTTCAGATGGAAGTACAGTCTCAGCTGTGACCTCTTTGGTGTTTGTGTTTTGGTACTTATCCCCATAGAAAGATTCTATGGTTTTTTCACCCTTCTACTTTCTCTTGTTCATGATGTTGATTGAGTGTTGTGGCTTCTGGTTCTTTCAGTCAGAAGCTACCGAACTTTGTGCTGAGCTGATGTGTGAAAAAGCTAAAAGCAGGTTTTTGTTTTGTGTTTCCGGGATCAGCCCTGGGGTTAACTTGTTAAGTGTGGGGGAGGAGTGGCCTGGTCACAGGAGATCTTCTCAGCTGAACTGAGAAGGCAAGCTCAGGGGGTGGTGATCCCAGTTTCCCTATTGTCTTCCCTTTTCCCTTGGAGTGTTGAGGCACACCTAGATGCTAATGCATGTTCCCATCCCTCTTGGGGCCCCTCTCCTGGTGCTGAGGCTTGCCTGGGTCCTAGCACGAGTTTTCTCTGCTCTGGGTCCTCTGTCCTTCTGGTTTGCCTCCGCCACAGTAGGAGGAATCCCCCTTAGCTATTTTCCTAGCTTCAGGTGTTATGAAACTATTTGCCCTCTCTGCTGTTCCTGCTGATCCAGGATTTTTCTGGGGAAATATTTTATGGTTCTTTCACGGTCATCAAGTGGGGGAGGAGAGAGCATTTACCAATCACTCCACCATCCTGGCCCCCAGAAGTTTAAGTAGGTGACTTACAGATGTTTAGTCTTTGGGCTGAAAATCTCAGGAGCTGCTGCACTAATATCTGGCACTCAGCAGCTCTCACTGCCTTGGCTAGGCTTGTCTCCCACCCTTGGATGCTCCTCCGCCAGTTCCTCCAGCCACTCTTGGGTTTTCCAGGCCCCTTCCCCTCCGCTGCTCTGGACGTGTTGCATTGTGCGCTGAGGGCTCACCCCCACGGGACAGATCCTTTCCGTGGACCTTCCAGTCTAACCTGGGCTCCAAATCCACCACAGTCTGTCTCCCACTGGATTCCGCACCTCCAAACTTTGGTCAGATTCTCCTTTCAGAGGTATGCAAAGGAGTTTGTTGAAGAGCATAGGTGAGTTGTTGCTCTCACTCCGCCATCTTGGCTCCACCCCCTCTTTCTCTGTGTCTCTGTTTCTTTATGAAGGAAAGAGTGTTACTAATCAGATATGATTAGAACTCTCATTTAGGAACTACAGGGTTGTTTGTTTTCTTCTTTGCCTAGGCAATAAATATCATCTTGCTAACTTTCTTGCTAAGTTACTTGGCTAAGGAACATTTTGTCATCTTGTATCCTAAAAATAATTGTGAATCTGGAGGTAGTTAGGAGACTCCCTACATTCCTGTGGTTTTTCCATTCTGAGAAAAACTAAAAGTGCACATAGGGGACAATGGTGTGTACACTATGTCAGTATCACTGATAGTGGAGCAGTTCAAGTCACTTCAAAAGCATAGTATCACCCAGAAAAACCAAGAAGTCCTTCATGAGCATCTTCTGTCCCCCAAAACTGTACAACTGCCTGTGAGAGTATTTGTAATACACAAATCTGTTCTCAAGAAACTTATAGTCTAGTCAAGGAGATGCAACTGACAGATATGACACAGTTAGAAAACAATGGGGTAACACACACCAGGAGATACTGCCTGCAGGAGCCCTTGGCTTCTGTTTATACCTCTAGCACCTCCACCAGCCCCAGCCATAGGGTTGTGACCATGGCCAACCTCATAGTGTACTTCAGTATCACTGTTGATATCCAGACCCTGGACCTCGTTACTTTCCAGCTATTTGCCAATAAGATTCCAGAGACAGCAGAAAACTTTCATTCTCTAAACACTGGAGAGAAGTGATTTGATTACATGAGATCCTGCTTTCATAGAATAATTCCTGGATTTGTGTGCCAGGGTGGTGACTTCACACACTAAAATAGCACTGGTGGTAAGTCTATGTCTTAGAAGAAATTTGCCTATGAAAATTTCATCCTGAAGCATACTGTTCCTGGCATCTTGTCCATGGTAAATGCACAAATGGGTAGTTTTTTCATCTATTTTATGTCCTAGTTTTTAATCTGTACCACTAACATTGATTGGTTGAATGGCAAGCATATGGTCTTTGGCTTTGAACATCATGGAAGCCACAGAGTGATTCAGATCCCGAGATGGCAAGACTGGCAAGAAAATAACCCATGCTGACTGTGGACAACTTGTGTAAATTTTTAAAAAACATATATCTTACCTTTTCTTTAATACTCTATTTTTTGTTTTCTTTTTTTAAAAATTAGTTTATTTTAAACAATACAAAATAAATGAAGAAACATATTATAAATTTAAATATTAAAACCTAAATATGAAATAAGAAAAGAAAAAAAACATTGCCATGTGTTCAGCAGAATGTGAGAGGATTAAAAATGTATAATAATAAATTTCCATGTCAAGAAAGCCTATAAAATAAATGCTATGCATAGTGTTCAAAGTTATCTATATTTTCTTTGCTTCCTTGTAAGTTTTCTTTTGTTCTCTGCTGTGTCAAACCATTTTTTTGCAGAGTATCCTCAAACTGTGTCTGCTTTCATACCCTGTAATCTTTGTGCTCTTATTTGCTATAATTCTCTTTGAATTTAATTTCCTTTTCCTTTCAAAAGTTTAACAAGGTTACTAAGTTAAGCTCATAATTACGAAATAAAAACCAAGTTATAAAAAAGAACCTAACAACTTGGGAGTTGATGTGGGGTGGAACCAAAGTCAGAAAAAGGTGAGACTAATTTAGAGACTTGAAGAAGGGCATGGTTTGGATTAGTAAGGCATTCAGTAATCACTCATGCTTTGAGGTTTCCACAACACATTCCTCACAACACCTCTGTGAGGTAGACAGTATTGGAATTATCACCCCCATTTTAGAGATGAGGAAACTGAGCCTGAGAGAGTTAAAGTGAGATGCCTAAAATCAAATGTGTAGTAAATGTTTGAGCCAAGATTTGGATCTAGGTCCTTTGTCCAGTGTCCTTTCCACTATAACATATTGTTTCTTCAGAAAAAATTGTCATTGCTTTTTGGGGTCTTGGGTTAGGTTTTTAACTAGTATTTCACTGCTGGCATACCAAAACTGTAATAAGAATTCTGGTGGTGCTGGAATAGTGTTAGTTATATATGACCATAGATTTGGAACTAGAAGAGAGACCTTAGAGGTTGTCTAGTTTAACATAATCATTTTGCAAATGAGGAAATTGAGGTCCACGTAAGTTGGCTTTCCCAGAGTCACAAGTACAAATACTGGGATGTGAAGCAAATTCTCCTAACTCCAAATCTAGTATCCTTTCCACTGCACTATGCTGCAGTCCATCCATCCCTTGCTCCCAACTCTCGAATACAACAAGTCAAAGATAACCATCCATCTAACAAGCTACCCAGGCGTGGAATCTTCATGTGGGCTTCTTTCATTTCCCACCTAGGTCTTCTGCTTGAGTCTTTGCAAAAGGGGATTCCAGGGACTGCTGTTAATTATAGACTCAATTCTTTTGCACCTTGTAATGCAAAAAGGTCTGTCCTTTGAAAACACATACTTATCATCCTTTGCCTTGTGTTAAAATTTACCTTTAAATGCAGTAACTATGAAGTCAGACAAATGTTTACTGGAACATTGATGCTCTAAATATCTTGGATTAGAAAAAAAAGATCAATTCTAATGAAACAATATGTAATTCTATTTGTGTGCTCTACATTGGCATGCTGCTGAGGAATCCAAAATGACTATCGTATTCCTACAGGCATTGTGTCATTAAAAAAAATACTGTTAAAATGACTTGTTTCATTTCCTTTCCTGACTTTGCTACATACATATTACACATGGTCTTGAAATTCAGGCTGGAGTTTTGAATAATGCACTCTAAAAATGAAATACGAACTAATTTCTTAATATTGGTTTATGTGGGAATAGGAGTAAACATGCTGGGTCATTTGGCTTCACTATTCAGCAAATTATTTACCTGCTTCCTTGAGATATTGTTTGGCTTATCTGAATTCTGTCTCAAAGATGGATGTGAGTCATTCTCTCTCTGTCTCTTTCTCTCTGTTTCAGTCTCTATTTCTGTTTCTATCTCTGTCTCTTTCTTTTCTTTTCCCTCTCTCTCTATCTCTCTCCTCTCCCTTCCTCTTTTCTCTACCTCTTTCCCTCCCTCCCCTTCCCCCTTCTCTATTATAGGTAAACTATATTTCTAAACTATAAAACAATTGAAGACTGCATGCCATTAATAAGCTTGTTGATTATCCCTTAGTGACAGACTTAGCACACTAGAAGGAATATTAAAAATCTAGTATTAGCCTTGGGGGGAAAGGAGTTAAAGCAGAATATATAATCTATCACTGGAATGTATCTTCTCTGAGGGTAGGACAGGTCTGGTTTCTATGTGTATCTTCCCTGGTGCACAGTCCTTTGCAATATTATGGAAGGTATCTGATAAATGGTTGTTGAATAAATGAATAAACAAGAAACCGGAGCCAGTGTCATCTAATGAAGGCTGCAACTCAACTGCTTTAGAAAACAGGCCGTTGAATTATGAACAAAAGTCTTCATTCAGGTATTCTCTACTGATTGTTTGATTGATGGTTTATATTCATTGGGTATTGAACCTAAACCTTGACCGATACATAAAAACAGAATAAAACAAAGCAGAGAGGTAAACCAGTCTTTCAAAGCTAAATTTCCAAAGTTCAATTACAGTGATTTTCATCACTGCTGCTCTTTGTAAACAGAAACCATTATCACTCACAGTTTTTTTAAAGTGCTTAAGTTACATGTTTTCATACCAGTCATTCCTATCTGAGGAAAAGATGCTTCCATTCTTTGATATACTTGTGACCTCACTGGTTACAACTGGTAATTTCTGCATCAATGCAGATCACTATTGACAGTGTTCTTATTGTATGTGGTTATTATGCAGAACCACCTTTAAAACTTTAGGAATAGTCTATTTAAAGCACTCAAGGCCTTCCTCTAGGTGTTTTAGCATTTTGTGGGTCCATCTGTTATCCTTTAATTTTCCAATGTGACCAGCTCACCTCCTTTTCCAATCATAAATGAGATACAGTGCAATGTGGAAAAGTTGATGGATTTGGGTTCAAGTAACCACTCTTATTACTTGTGTGACTTTGAACAAGTTCTGTAACCTTTCTGAGCATCAGCTAGGTAATGAGGGGGTTGGACTAAATAATTTCTAAATCTCCTTGCAATTCTAAATCTGTGATCCTTTGTCTTTTATGACGCTTCAACCCTGGAAGTCATTGTTGACAATATATAGCAACCTATTTATGTTCACCATTTGTGTTTACCATTTGTGTCCTCTGAGCTACCTATAATTTTAGTTGTTCAGAGATCATGGGGTTCCATTTATAGCTATGCAGCTTTGCTAGGAGAATACTGGGGTTAAAAAAAGATGAATTTTGCTTCAGGGAGAGGCTTGACAATCATGGAAGTTTCTGCACAATTCCCTAAATGTTCAATAGCCTGCTTGGGGCAATTCTGGTCCCTGATCTTTGTCCATGTGTGGTGTGTGCCCCAATCAAGACTAATGGACTAATTCAATAAATTGGCTCTTTTGTATATGTCATGATTTGATCAGTAGACATTCTTCATCCACTTGATTTTTCCTGTGTGGATTGTTAGGCTGATCTTTTCTGAGTGGCTATGGATTTAACTAAGAAGGGTCTATATTCAGACCAATGTCATACTCAAACCTTGTTTTTGGGATAAAGGGCATAATGATTTAAAAAAATGCAACACTTTAAGTTTACTATTTGGCAAAGTTTTACAGTTAAAAGGGCATGCATTAAGATCTTTTCTGCTTTCTGTGACAGATTGCTCAGGTGTCATTTTTGATTTCTATATTCATGTGCTTATTTTGTTTCCTTCTGTAGGTATGCTTACTTCCCCAAGTTGCTGTCACTAGAATGGCTGACCCACAGGTTCAAGAGATTAGGTTCACTTGAGGAAATACAAAGTGATTTTCTCTGATCATAAGATCATCAAAGAGGCTTAAAACAAACCCTAGACCTTTCTAAATGATGGATTTACTCTTTTAGTGGATGAAAGGCAGTAAAGCTTTGGATTGATGGTTCAAAGGCATATATATTTAACTGTTAATGATCTTTGGGACATTCCTACTCACCACTTAGAGGGAGCATTAGCGTACTGGGCAATCTGCCTGATGCTTTCAATGTCTGTGTCACAGAGACAAATAGATCAGATAGGGATGTTGCCATGGTAGGCTTAGGACCATTTCAGCTGTTACTGAGAAGAGGGACCAATTGCATGGTGACCATGCAGATAATCAGAGTCACCATTACTAATACCATCAGACAGGAGGTTGTATTGAAGCAAGGCTCTTCACTTGGAGACAGTTAGGTCATACATAGAATTATCAGCCTAATTGGAAAGCTGAGGGGGCAGGAAGTGAGGGGAAGTAAAGATCATATTTTTTTTGTTAGGTGGAAAAATAAAAATTTATGTCCCTGCCAGGTAAGAACTCTCTGAGTGGGGCTTTGAATCAGAAATTAAGATACTAGACTATCTACTGATCTACAGATTTCTGAGTAAGGGTGAGACCTGGAAACAGGGTCATGGTGATGAAAGAGAGGGTGCTGTTATGCCTGTTCATCTATAGTTCCTTATGTTGGGCCAATAAAGGAAAATAGTATGATTCTTGGGAAAATTTTGTGGGACTATAAAGAGTTTATTTGATTTTGGAGGATAATATGGAAAAGCTGACCCTTATTCCAAACCAAGTGCAGCAGGATAATAGAGGTGGCCACACAGAGACTCTTATCAAAGGTAGCAAATGTGGGGAAAGTCTGTCAACTCTGCTGGGATGTTCAATAGGTTTTGAGGGTGGTACTGGGACCAGTGGGAGGTAAGTAATTCCTAGAGACTAAAATGGAAGCAGATAAATTTTTGACTGTCGTACAGAAATCAGGAAACTGATGGGAGAGTATGACAAAAGAGCAAAAGTACTGGACAAATATTGAAGTGAAGCCACAAAGAATATGAATAATCATTGAGTAATTACATATATTCCTAATTACTTCTCTTTCTCTATCCTCTTTTTCATAGTTACATCTCCTAACAAAACATAGCCTGCATTCACTGCCTGTACTTTCTCATTTGGAAAAGAGGAAACTGAGGCAAATAAAATGAAATGACTTGTACAGGGTAAATGTCTGAGGTCAGAGTTGAATTCACGAAGATGAGTCTTCCTGACTTCAATCATGGTGCTGTATCTACTGCGCCACCTACATGCCTCTGTTATTGCCTAGAATGCCATTAAAAAGTCCAACAAAATAATAACAGTGGGTCAAAAAAAATTTTAGAGATAGTTATTTACATAGGAACTGTGCCTACAGAAAGGAGGGGGCAAAGTGTGCTTGAACCTCTGATTGGGTGGCAGAAATCAGAAGACAATAAGAATGATTGGTGGTGATTGGGATCAGAGGAGCTGGTAGCAGGTCTGTGATAGGATTGTGGTAGTTTAATCTGGGGCAATCTTTCAAATTAGTAATTTAATTTTAATTTCTAAATAATATTGTGGGGTTAAGGATATTATGGTGGGCACACTCGTGAACTTGAAGTCAGAAGAGTCCTTTCTTTGTCATTGATTATGAGGAACAAAAAAAATTAATAAGTGATTTTCCCTTCAAGAGAAAACTCTCACTTTTGCTAAAGCATTTTAGTATGCAACTGAGCCAGAGAGAATATAAGAAATGAGCTTCCCTGATTCTCTCTTTGGCTGAAAATCCTGGCCAGCTATTGTGACAATCTGTTGGTGCTGGCTCTTCCGTGAGGTAAGCTGATGCCAGGCTTTCAAACATTCACAAAATGATCTGTTGGCTGGAATGGTGCTATCCTTATTCTTCTACATCGTTTTGTCATTCTTTGCCACATAAGCAAAAAGACTCCTCTACTGCCAATGGTGGTCCTGGAGTTTCCTTCTACAGATTCCATTCATGCTCCCTGGTGAGTGTCAGTTGGTGTGTTGCCATCTGTCTTTGTGTTATTAACCCACGCAATTGGGCACCATGCAGTTCTTTTGCATTGTTGTTTTCTTTTTCTGTTCGGGTAAATAATATGGTACTGTTATTATGTATTCTGGGGGAACATTAATTTTTTTTTTTTTTTTTTACTAATGACAGACCTCCTTTTTAGACAGGATCTATGCAGAGGATACCTCTACTAAAATTTAGTCCAGCTAACTAAGAGGGTATTCATTTAAACCATCTCTGAATGTGTGGTAAGTAGCCAGCCCTCAGAAGGGCAATCCTTGACATACTGGAGCTACCTGATAAGGTAGCGGGAAGAGACTAATTCCTGTTGGTCACAGCTACCCCATAAGAGCAAGAATGATAGACCAATGAATTTCATGTGTTCAGCTGAATTCACATTCTCAGTGTCTGCATAAGCAACATCAGGCTTTGGAAGCACATTTTCTTTCTTTCTATTTCTCATTTAGTTGTCAAGGTGACCTCTTGAATCCTATCCATATTGAGATAATTATCACCTAACTAAAGACTTTTGGTGGAGGGTGGGTTAGCGTTGGAGTACAGCAATGCAAAATCTGTCAGTTGATAAGAAGCAATTCTAATCTAAAAACAACAACAGAAACAAACCGTGTTCCCTCCCCTCCCTTTTTGCTTATTTTATAATTGAAAGTATGCACTTTAGCTTGACCTCACGATTCTTCCTAACCCAAGTACAGAAATCAGTTTTCTGGTAATTCTGTAGTCTCCTAATGAATTAAGATGGAACACTCAAGACATACCTCCCCACCACTATTATATAGCTTTCAAATTACAATTTTAGAGATTATAGGCAAAAATAACCAAGCAGGTGACTGAACCTATCCTTTGCCAAGAGAATATCACTCTCTGAATAGGGACAAAACATTTGGTATCTATCCAATAACTGAGAAGAAAACTGCCCAGTGTAATGCGAATTAAATCCTACACTAGAGATTTATTCTGAAACCTTATTTTGGTGTGAAGATGACCCAGGGTTCTTAAAGTCTTTTCCAGAGGAATGTTAGTTAACTAGCTGATCCTACAAGTCAGAGAGGCCAGGGTAGAGACTCAAGTGCTTGAGAAATAACATCCTTAAATTATGAAACTTTGGCTATATCAACTTCTAAAACTATTAATTACATCATGGAGGTGTCATAATTTGCAGATGAAAAGTGAAAAAATAGATAAAATCATTAGTTCTTGTCACACAAGTTTACAACCTTGTCTATGAGTTTATTTTTGATGTTAGTATGTGCAAACATATGCATATATACACATATTAAAATGGATATATCAACATATTTATATGATAAGCAACTCCTTTTTTTTTCAAAATTAGTCACTTTTTATTATATTGGAAGATAGTGCCCTGGTTCTAAATCTAGGCTACCCAAATGGCGTTTGTTCAGTCTCCTCTTCTTTCTGTCAGTGGTGAGCTGTTAGCACATCTCCTGCCCTTGGAGCTCTACATGAAATGGCTCTGGGGCCCAGGAATGGGGGCAAAAATATTGGTGGTTCTTAAGCCTGCTTGTGCATAAATCAAGGGCTGGGGGCTCCTCCCAGTGGAGTCTATACCATGCCATAGACAGGCAGCTGATATGCAGTCATTGGATAGGATATGGGGATAGGCACCATATGTGGAACAGAAGAGAAAGCAGCAGGACTCCAAGTGGTTGATGTGCTAGTCTTCACCTGCCAGTTCATTCCCCCTGCCATTTTCTTCTCAGGGGGATGACTCCATTGTATGTCAGATTTTTGGGGGCTTGCTCCAAAGTCAAGATTTCCCATCAGGTTAGCAAGGGAGGTGTCCAGGTCATTCCCAAGGACTGGTCCACTTGGTTGGCTAAGTGTAGCCTCTTGGTTCTCCTGAACAGCTAAGGTTGATGGGGCTGGGGCATTATCATTTGCTGCTGTGCACTTGGAGCCCGGTGACCTTGTTCCAAACACAAGAGTCAAAATCCATAACACCTTCTGAAGGAGCAGAACTCAAAAAAGTTGTTGGAGGGAGCCTTCTCCAGGTCTGGCTTGGGTGAGTTCCCATAGCAGCAGTAGTGTTCTGTGCAGTAAAAATGAAGGCAGGTTGAAAACCAAAGAGATCACTAGAAACGTTGGCCAGATTGGTGGGTGGCGGCATCACAGGGGTAAAAAGGTTGGCAGCAGGAGAGGACCACCATGTTTTTCCCTGCTAAAATCCTTGAAGACTCAGCCATGGAAGCAGTACTGGGGATCACTGGAATTTCTTTGAAATGTTTCTCCTTCAAAGACTGCAGTTGAGTCTGGTCATCATCCAATGTCTGTATCTTTTGCGTCTCAACCACTCCACTAAAGGCCTTCCCAGTATTGGTAAGTGAGGACACGGCACTTGACAGGTTGTTTCCTCTGTAAGCTGCCAAAAGCTCCTTGGTCCTGCAGCCTTCCAAAGAAGCCACATGTTGTTCTAGTGCTTCAAACAGGCTGCTTGGTACCCGAGTCAGATTGGGAATATCAGCTTGATCGATCCCAACTTGCTCGGCAACTTTCAGGAACTCAGACAGCTTCGCCATCCTTCCCAGGAATTTCTTGTAACTCTCCAGCCCCTCTTTGCACTGGTTCTTCTTCATGTCAAAGTATTTTTCAAGCAAGTTCATAATCCTTCATTGTAGGCTGTGAATAGCCTGATGGAATCCTTAAAAAAGGTGCATGAAGGACAATTGATGACACCATTAGTGAGTTCATTGGGATGAGCATCAAAATGAAGCAGAACGTCAAGCTGGTTCTGAATAACTGGCAGGGTGTTCAGGAGCTTGTCAGTACCCACGGACCTCATGACTCCATCAGGTCCTCTCTTCATTTTGGTGAAGTCAACTGCTACCAGTCTATATGAAAGGGCCTTTTCATTCAAGTATCTGCTGTATTGCCTGATGAAGGTAGACATATCATAACCCTTTATGACCCTTTTATCTGGGAAGTTGCTTAAATTGAACAGAGTATTTCGTGATGCAAGGTACTGCATGAAACACTCGTTGCCATACATCATGAGGTGGTGGGATGTGATGAGAGCCTTGAAGACAACCACCCAGCTGCTATTGGCTGTACGTTCCAGGAGTGTGTCAGCCAGCTGTGGCATGCTCATGTTCAGCTCATTTGTGCAATGAATCAGGTAGTCCAGGTGTTTCTGCTTGGGTCCCATCATTTCGTGGGTGCTTGCCTTGCGGATGACTTTAGCCAAGGCTGAGCCTGTGATGCTGTGCTGCGTGGCCATAATCTGGTGGGTGAGAGACTGACCAGACATGGTGCCTAGCTGCCTGGAGCCCGCCTGGGATATCCTCCACTGGGCTGCAGGCTAAGCAACTTCTTTTAAAAATTTTAATATTTTGATTTGTTTTTGTTCCAAATTACACACAAGAACAATTTTTAGCATTTTTTAAATCTGGGTTCCAAATTATTTTCCTTCCTCCTCCCTCTTTGAGAAAGCAAACAATTTCACATGGGTTATACATGTGCCATTATGAAAAGCATATTTCCACATTAGTCATGTGAAAGTCAAGAAACAGAGTAGAAAAATTAACAAATAACAACAAAAAAAGAACCTGGCCATAGAAAGTTACCATGGTGACAGGGAAGATCAAAACACAAGCTCCAAATTCAACAATGTCAAAACTGGTACATTCAACGCCTCAAAGAAAATTGTGCATTGGTCAGGCTAAAAAGAATTCCTAGGAGAGCTGGAAAAGAATTTCAAAAATCAAATAAGAGAAGTGAAGAAGAAGAAATGAGAGCTATACAAGAAAACTGTGAAAGAAAAAATACATGGCTTGGTAAAGGAGGCACAAAAATACTGAAGAAAATAACAACTTGGAAATAGAATAGATCAAATGCTAAAAGAGTCACAAAAATCTACTGGATAGAAAAGTAGAATTTGCCAAATGGAAAAAGATATACAAAAATTCCCCAAAGAGAAGAACTATAAAGCTTAAATGGCCACATGGAAAAAAAAGGTAGAAAAATTCAATGAAGAAAAGAGCTCCTTAAAAAGTAAAATTGGCCAAATGGAAAATGAAGTACAAAAGCTCACTAAAGCAAATAATCCATTAAAATTAGAGTTGGGCAAGTGCAAGTTAATGAAACATCAAGAAATAATTAAATGAAAAGAGAAAAGAAAATAGAAAATATGAAATATCTCATTGAAAAGACAACTGACCTGAAAAATGGATTCCAAGTTCTATTGTGCTAGATCTCTTTCTTGTCTTGGGACTATGATCCAAGACCATGACCTGGATCTACTTAAGGGCAAAGCAACAGAGTCCTGAACACAGTGGAAGTAAAGGGAGCCCTGTAATTTTCTTCTGGCTGGTTATCTGATCCCCTTACTGCCTGTGGGCTGAGAGATCTGGAAGCTGCTGATATTGACTCAGTTGTTCCCTATGCCTGCTGCTGGCTTGGTATTTTGTGGCCACTACAGGCACAGTCTGTGCTGGATTGAGCTCCATTCTCACCTTCGGGCTATAGACATTTCCTGCTGACCTTCCAAGTTGTCTTGGTCAGGAAAGTTGTTTCATTCCATCCTTTTGTTGGTTCTGCTGCTCCACAATTCATTTTGAGATGTTATTTTAAAAATTGTTTGTAGGGGAATTTGGAAGAGCTCAGATGACCCTGCCGTTTCTCTGCTATCTTCGTTCTGCTGCTCAACAGGCAACTTTAGTAATTTTTCTTACAGGTATTTTTTTTTTTTTTTGCTAACTCTAATTAGTTTCAATATTTTCTGGTGAAAATATACATACAAATATACATACTCAGAAAGCTTTGGAACAAATTATCATACTTTAATTAAAAACAAAGAATTTCTGTTTCTAATAGGGTAAGACTTTGGCAGGAAACTGAAACCCTTAGGAGCAGAGGTGGTATTTTCATCAATATTGACTCAGCCTACCCATCAGCAGTTAATATTTCTTCAGTTGTTTAGATCTGTCTTTATTTGGGTGAAAAGTGTTTGTAATTGTGTTCATATAATACTTGGGTTTGTCTTGGCAAACTTAACTCCCAAGTATTTTATCCTGTCTGCAGTTATTTTAAATGGAATTTCTTTTTCTATCTCTTGCTCCTGGGTTTTGTTAGTAGTATATAGAAATGCTAATGATTTTTGAGTAGTTTTCTTTCTCTGTTTTTGCTCTCCACAGTAAAGGTACCAAAACCATATTTGTGTCATGAAAGAATTCAGTAGGAATCCTTCTTTATCTATTTTCAAAAAATAGCTTATATAGTATTTGGGATCAATTGTTCCTTAAATGTTTTGTAGAGTACACTTATAAATCCTTCTGATCCTGGGGATTATTTCTTAAGGAGCTTATTGATGATTTGTTCAATTTATTTAAGCATTCAATTTCCTCTTCTGTTAACCTGGGCAATTTATATTTTTGTAGACATTCATCTGTTTCATTTAAATTATCATTTTATTGGCATATAACTGGTCAAAATAACTTAATGTTTTCAGCTTCAGTGGTTGTGCATTTACCTTTTCCATTTCTGATACTAGTAGTTTGTTTTTTATTTCTTTTTTCAGAGGGGGTAAGGCAAGGCAATTGCGATTAAGTGACTTGCCCAAGGTCATACAGCCAGTAAGTGCCAAGTGTCCAAGGCCAGATTTGAACTAAGGTCCTCCTGACTACTGAGTGTGTGTGTGTGTGTGTGTGTGTGTGTGTGTGTGTGTGTGTGTGTGTGTGTGCGCGCGCTCTATTCACTTCATCACCTAGCTGCCCTTTCTCTTTCTTTTTAAAAATCAAATTAATCAATGGTTTATCTATTTTATTGCTTTCCCTATAAAACCATCTCCTTGTTTAATTTATTAGTTTGATGGTTTTCTTTCTTTCAGTTTTATTACTCTCTCCTTTGATTTTGAGAATTTCCATTTTGGTGTTTCATTGGGAATTTTTCATTTGTTTTTCTTCTATTTTTTTTAAATGCTTGTCCTATTTGTTGATTTGGTTTTTATCTCTTTCATTGATGTATACCTTAAGAGAAATACTGCTTTGACTGTATCCCACAAATTTTGGAATGTTGTCTCATTGCTGCTTCTCTTTAAGGAAATAATTGATTGTTTCTATGATTTATTATTTGACCCATTCATTCTTTAGGATTAGATTATTTTGTTTCCAATTAACTTTTAATCTATGGTTCTGTAATCCTTTATTAAATGTAATTTTTATTGTATTATAGTCTGAAAAGGATGCATTTAATATTTCTGCTTTTCCATATTTGGTTCTGAGGTTTTTGTGTCCTAATACATGGTCAATTTCTGTGAAGGTACCATGTACAGTTGAGAAAAAGGACAGTCCTTTCTATTCCCATTCAGTTTTATCCAGAGATCTATCATATTTAAATTTTCTTAGTTTGTATTCATCTCCTTGATGAATATTATTCAACCTTATTTCTAATTTATTCAGTGGTTATATTTATCTAGCTGTGAGAGGGAGAAGTTGGGATCTTGCATTTTCACCTGTAATTTATTTAACTTTTCCTTTAAGAATTTAGATGCTATCCCATCTGGTCCATATATATACATTTAGTATTTATATTGCTTCATTGTCCATTGTTCCTTTTAGCAAGATGCAGTTTCCTTACTTATCCCCTTTAATTCGGTCTAATTTTGCTTTTGCTTCTTCTGAAATCACGATTTCTACTCCTTCCTTAATAACTTCAGGTGAATTACAGTAGATTCTGCTGCAGTCCTCTTTCCTCTGGTCAGTTTTTTTATTTATGAAGTATTTCACATCATCTTCTATTTTTCCTAATCTTTTGACTTTGTTTAGTTTTTCCTTGATGTCTCAAGAAGTCATTAGCTTTCACTTGCCCAATTCTGATTTTTAAAGAGTTCTTTTCATCAGCAAATTATTTTACTTTTTCCATTTGGTCAATTATGTTTTTTTAGATGTCATATTTTTGTATCAATATTTTCAATATTTTTTCTCTTTTACCAATATGTTAATTGCCTTTTAATAATTTTCTTCCTTTGATTTCACTTCTTTGCCCAGTTTTTCCTTTACCACTCCTATTTCATGTTAAAAACCATTTTTTAGCCCTACGAGGCATTCTTGTTGTACTTATGTCCAATTTCCATTTTTTCCTTTGAGGTTTTTCTGGTAGCTGTTTTAATTTCTTGTCTTCTGAGTTTGTTTCTATCTTCCCTGTGCTTCTTTTATTTATTTATTTGCTCCTTTTCCCACCCCGTTTCTTGATTTAGAACTTTTTTTTAACTTTGGGCTCTGTTCCCAACATGGTGGGGTGTAGAGGCATAATCTCAAGCTTTACGCTTCTCATAGTGCTCTTTTTAAAGTTAGTTCTGGTGGTTTTGATATTTTTGGTGCTTCCAAATTGGTGTGATCTGGGGAGAGGTGTATTCATTGCTTTTTTGGTATGTACTTTGGTCTTTACCCAGGAAGGGCCCTTGATACTTTGGAATTGCAATTAATACTGCTGCTTTGGGTTACTGATCCCTTGGGACCAGAAATGATACTGCCCCTCTAGGCTTCCACTCCCTCTTGACCAAAAGTGCTCCTCCCTCCCCTTAAATTATGACCCAGAAGTGGATGCAGGCAATGGAATCACCAAACAGCTTCTGGCCCTGCATCCAGTGCTAGCACAGGGATTCCCTGTAGTTTCTTTCTCACTAGTTACTAGGATCCTTTACTGTTTCTGTCTTAGGAACTCCTTATGCTGCTACTACTTCTGTTACTACCACCTAGTCCCACCACTGGTGTTTCATCCACCGGGGCTTCAGGTCAGCCTCCACCCTCATGTCACACATCTCTCTGATCTCTTAAATTGTTTTGAGTTGGAAGAATATTTCACTCTAAGCTTTTATTGGCCCTGCCACTCTAGAATTCAATTTGAGGAAATATTTTAAAATTGCTTGGAGGGGAATGTTTGTTAACTGACTGATGGTCTGATAGTCCCACTGTGGTCTTTTCTCCTTTGAGCAAAGGCTAGATGATCACTTGAGTGTCTTTAGTGGGAATCTTTTTTTAGATAGAGGTTGTACATTGAGGCCCTTTTAACACTGAAATTCTATGATTCCTTGCAAAATTCTAGAACCAAACATTAAAGAAATTGAATAACTTGCCCAAGGTCTCATAGTTTGTAATCAACTGGAAAGGATTTGAACTTGAGTCCTTTGGCTTCAAAGTCAACAATTTTTCAACAGTACCTTGCATTTATAGCTTTGGAATTTAGAAGATATATAACTTAGACCTTGATAAAAGATGCCTTTGAAAGGCCTGGTTGTGAAGAGTGGGATATAGGTTGAAAATGACAATTTCAAATCAGGGAAGAAATTCTAGGATAGATTAAGGAAAGAATCTCAGTAAGTTTAATGCGAATAACTTTTGTCAAGAGGAAGACCTGAAGAGACAATATTTAGGTGGGAAAAAATTGAGGAAAATATCAGTGTTCTTATTAAAAAAAGTTGAAGATCATGACATTCCTAAAAGGAAACAAAACACCTTCAAGTAGCATGTATTAGATGATCACAAACAAAAAGCAGAGGAAAGGGTTTATTGGTCCTTAGCAGACCTCTGAATGCTCTCCAAAACTCTGAATGTATTACAGATGACATAATACATCATGATAAATGTGGAGTGGATTATCGATTGAGAGAAGCCAAGTATTTTGTGAGATCAACAGAACTTTACCCGAAGTTTATAGCTACAGCGGCAGAAGAGTACAACAAAGGAAAACTGATTATACAATGGCTTAGAGAAGAAACAAGAAACAAAACCCAGAAATCTCCCCGTTCCCCACTGCAAAGCTGATCATAGGATGTGAGAGTGGATGGACAGAAATAAAATGCAAAATAGAATTTTGCTAATGAGAATGTGAAAAGGTTTTGGTCCAGATCCAAAGCTCCACTAAAGTACCAGAAAAGAACTCTGCTTAGCAATGGTCGCAAAGGTTAGGCAAGATCAGAATTCATAAATTCGAATCTCAGATCTTTCAGTGACTTGCTCAATCAATACGATGGTGTCACTTCCCATTTATTTTCTTTGCAAAGAAGAACATTGACAAAGCTGTTCTCAGAGAACACTTCAACACTTCAAGTGCAACTGCTGTGCTTGAATATGCTCCCAACTGCAAAATTCTTCACTGGCAGTAGCAGCAGTCATATTAATGCTTGGGTTTTCTAAACAACAATCTCTTTATCCCCTTCCCCCTCTTTCCCCTTCTCTCTTTCTCTTTCCCTTTTCTCCTTCCCCTTTCTCTCTTCTTCCCATTTCCAGTCTCCCTTTTGCTTCTCCTGCCCTTTCTTGTTCATCAGTCCTCTTCTCCTCTTTCCCTCATTCCCCCTTTCCCTTTCCTTTCTTCTTATTTTTATCATCTCCTTCCCCTCCTTCTTTGCCTTCACCATCCTCCTGCTTTCTCCTTTTCCTTCTCCCTCCCTCTTCTTTCTTCTCCTCCCTCTTTCTTCTTCCTTTTCTCCCTCCCTTTCCCCAAATCTGATTATTCCATCTGTTCCTGTTACTTCCCAGCATCAAAAATTATGCTCTATTGGTTGCAGATGAATTTTTAAAAATTTTATTTTAGACTCAAACATAAGAACACAAATACAGAATATAAGAAACAAAAGCATATCATAAACTTAAATACAAAGTTAAAAAGAATAAAAGACATGTCATATGCATAGCAGGACATAAGAGAATTCAAATTATGTAACAATATATTTTCATTTCAAGAAAGCCTGTATGATGAATTATACTTTTGTTGAAAACTGTCCATCTTTGCTTCCTTGTGAGTTCTTTTGTTCTCTATTGTGTACTTTTTTACTCTGTTCTTTTCTCCCTCCCCCACTCCCAGAAGGCTATAGTTATAGATACATACACACACATATACATACATTTATAGACATATATGTTCCCAAACCTATTCTACACCTGATCTTTGGTTTTTATGTTTATGCATATCTCCTTTCCTATGCCACCTGTCTCCTCTACTTAACTTCTACCCACTGCCTTGTCCTCCTATCAGTTGCCTACCCCCCTCGAAGGATCCCTCCTCTATCCTCCCATTTCCATACATTTAAACACCCCTCAATACCCCCTTTTACCTAATCCCTCACCCTCTCCTCTAAAAATCCCTCCCTTGTCCTCTCCCCTCTCCCTATACACCTATCATTTTATTTCCTCTGAATTTAGAAGATTTTTATATTCTTCTAAATATATATGTATTATTCCTTCTTAAACTCATTCTCCATGAAAGCAGGTTACCAGAACTACCAGCCCACCTCCACTATCTAATTCCTCTGTATCAATTCTTCCTCTTGCACCTCATTTGTATAAAATAATTAGTCTTTTTTACTGTTCCTAAATGGTTTTACTCTTAAAATTAATATCACAGTTGGGTTTACCTCTATCTTTGTTATGAGCTACCCAATTATTCATGAGTCTTAGACATACATTTTATATATATAAAAGGTAAATTGTCTTTATCAATCCCTTGTAATCAGTCTTTGGTATGTACATTATATTTCTCTTGATTCTTGTATGTTGAGTTTTCTATTAAGTTCAGAAATTTTGTTAACGAAGTCTTGAAAGTCTGAGAGTTTACCAAATATCCATTTATTTTCATTCCAAATGATACTTAACTTTCATTGGTATGATATTTTTAGCTGGAGCCCCAGTTCTTTTCATTCTTTGATATATTGTGTTCCAAGACCTGTGATCCTTTAATGTCTCTGCTGCTAGGTTTTGTGTAATTCTAATTGGACTACTTTTGGCTCCATCATATTTAAATTGTTTTAATCTTGATGCTTTTAATATTTTTTTTGAGCTAGAGGTTTCAAAATTTTACTATGATATTCCTATGAGTTTTTGCCCTAGTATCTCTTTTAAGTGGTGATTAATGGGTTTTTTCTATTTCTACTCCCCCTTGTTCTAATTGCTTCAAGACAATTTTCTTTAATTATTTCTTGTATTATTGTATCAAGATTCTTTTTCTGATCATAACTTTCAGTTAGTCTAATTAATTTATATATTTTCTCTTCTTGATCTATTCTCCAAGACTGTTGTTTTTCTTATAAGATGTTTCACTTTCTCTTGTATTTTTTCATTATTTATATTTTATTTAATTATTTCTTGATCTCTTAAAATTTCTCTGGCTTCACTTTGCCCAATTCTAACTATCAAGGTGTCATCCTTAAGATTCTGGATTTCATTTTCTAATCAGTTGACCTTCCTTTCATTACCTTATTTTTCTTAGATTATTTATATATATAAATTTAGTTTTTCCTCCATCTCTGTCATTTTATTTTTAAAGTCTTGGGCCGGTGACCATTTGATGTTACTCTTTGGGTGTTTCTTTACTTCAATATCCTATTCTGAAGATGAAATCCTGTCATCTCTATCCCCATTAACAGTTTTTTATGGTTTGATTTTTTCTCCTTTGCCTGCACATTTTTTTTTTGTAAGAGCTTAATTTTTTAATCACCTCTAACCCTGGGGTATGGGAAATGGTGCCTCTTGCCCCAGATCTTCAGTTCTCCCTCTAGTCTGGAACCAAAGTCAATCCTCCCACCTCCTGTAAGTGCCTGCAGCCAGGGGTGTGCACCAGTACCTCTGCACTCATTGGGCAGATATGTGCTGGATCCTTCTCATAACTGTTGCTCTTCACAGCACTGTGGGTCTGGGGTCCCTTATCAGCAGAGGGTCCTTCAATCTTGTTGGACTCAGACTTCCAACGCCCCCCACTATCCTGAGAGTGAAAGTTCCTGTGGCTGGGGTTGAGGTAGTCTCTCAAACCAACTAACCCCAGGGCTTACCACTTGTGACTTTTTGTTAAAATGGAAGCTAGCTGAAGGTGTTTACTCTTCAAAGGGACCAAATTTTGACTTGGAATTTTTTTCCTATCTTCTTGAATTGTCCCAGGTATACCCCCTGCTGTACACCTATTCTCATTTATCTCCACCCACACTTTTTCTCTCTCTAAGGTGCTATTTTAACTTTTTTGTGGGGAAAAATCTTGAGAGCTTGGAATTTTCTGACCTACTCTGCCATCTTCCCAGAATCCTCTTGCAGATGGATTTTTACAAGATATTCTTGTCTCATTGTGTTCCTGTTCACTTTCAGGGAACACATTTCAATGCTCATATTCAACTCAAATGAGACTACTTTGCATATCAGAAAGGTGACATAGGAAAGAGACTTCTTTAGAAATTCCTCTAAATTCCTTATATACTCTCAAGTGCTACATGTGATTTGCCCAACCTTCTTAGAAGAAATGGATTTAATTTTATTTCTTTAACAAATTTGTTTTACTAAATATTCATTTAGCACTTGGACAAAGCTGTGATGGTAAATGTTTAACCATCAGCTGTTTGGAAAAATACATTCAGGATGCTTTTAAGTTTAATTGGTATTGTTAACATTTTCTACATACCGTTATTAAAACTAGACAGCAAACAAAATACCAAATCAATTCCTGATAGTGTTTACTGATTTCTTGAAAACTTAATAGTTGGCTCTCTCCAAGTCACAAGCTGCCTCCAGCACAACCCTGCCTGTACATGAGGTCTTTTTGTTAGGTGTGGGGATCCAAGCCAGAAATAAGGTATATTTCCTGCCCTGTAGGAGCACAATCTAGGCACAGTATAATAAGCATGCATAAATAGCTAGAGTTCAAAGGAAAATGTGACATTAACACAAGGGACGCATAATATACGATGAAAATTCAAAGGAGCCAGTAAGTGCTTATGGCTGGAAGGGGGAGGGTGATATCTGAGGTGGGTCTTGAAGGAAAAATCAAATTTCATCTGGTAGAGGTGAATAACTGGATGGTAACTGTCCTTAGTGGCAATGTAAGGCAGATGTTTCCTGTGGAGAGGACAAAATCCTACATTACATTAGGAAGACAGCAGTGTCTAGGATGGAATGGACTGGGACAAACAATAGGGGCAAGGTGATCAATTTGAAGAATGCATTGCAAAAATCAAGGGAATATAGAGAGAAGACCCTAACTAGGTTGTTGGCAATGGAAGCAGAAAGAAAGGAGACAAGGCAAAAGACTTGGTGTCTGATAAGATATGGGAGGTAAGTTGTAAAAGATTCAAACCTGAGTCTTCGGACTCCAAAACCAGATTGTGCCCTTCCCACCCTCACTACTGCATCATGTAGCTTTCCTAGCATATCTCTACTTCTCCTTTCAAAAAAAAATTTGTTTTTCTTTTTTGCTAAGTTTTATGCTCACTTGGGGCTTATCCCCAAGGACATACCACTTTATGCAGAAATTCATGAAGGAATTCCTTGAAGATGACTCTGCTGAACTGTTTTAATTATTCAGTCTTATGTGAGCCAGATTCCATAGGAGTGCATTAGTCACTGGAGGAAGCTGAAATAGCTCTTTCTGACCACAAGGGGGCCATTTCCTAAGACATTATTTTAGTTGGTTACATATGGTAGCATCCTTTCCACTGGGGAGCATTTTATTTCTAGTAGTACCTACCAAATGTCTAGAGAGTTGATTCTGCATTGCGAGGATCTGTTTCAAGCTAATGTTTTCATCCATATGGGGAGGCAAAGAGGGATATGGTAGATACTTTATGTGAAATGATGAATGAAAGGGGCAGGAAATTAGTCTGGGTGAAATGATGTCATGGTTGACTTGTGCATGGGTATTGAGCATAAATGGAGCTGTTAGGCATATATCAACTACGATTTTGTTGAACATATATTTATTCCCCTAGAGTAAGTTTTTTATACTCACTTCCCTGATGGTAGCCATATAGAGAAATAGGAGAGGACATTCTCTCCAGATATACACATACACATACACTATACATTGACATGTATACACATATATACATGTGTGTATATGTATTATATATGTTTATGTGTGTGTATATGTGTATATATACAAACACATCTCTGTCTGTCTATCCATCTGCTTGTTTATCTATATACATACTTACCAGTCCTGCACAGAAGAGAGGTCTAGACACACAAGAATCACAGCATACATTCATGAAATTAACAGGATAATACATCCAGGAGGAAATGTTGCTAGCATCTTCCTGTATAAGAAAAGGGTAATTCAAGGTCCCTGCATGCCAACTTTGAGTCCATTATGCCCATGCCTCACATATGAAATTGGAGGATCTCACCAATGATCATTAATGAATGTTCCAGATACTGACACATAGAGTAGATGAGGGAAAAAAAAATCACATTTGGTTATTGGGAAATATCTCTAGGGAAACATCAAAAATGATGAGCTCTAGGGAGGGGTAAATGTTGATGAAATGATAAGTACTTTGTTCATATCTAGGTAACTGAGCTGATCAGAGTTGCCTCTAATACTGATAAATTTTCAAGTCCTTGAAGATTATTAAAAATACATTTGAGGAATGTAAGTCAATTGGAATTAGACCACATATACATTTCATTCTGATCTATGACTAGGAAGCCATGGATTTCGTAAGAACAAGGAGCAAAGCTCAGTTGAACAGTTACTGGGATGACCTATTACTGACTAGAAAGGAGTGGCCCATTCACACTTTGTAAAAGGCATGTAAAGAAGGGCTCATACTTCTTTTCTCATTTAAGTGAAGAAGTTACTTGAGCAACCTAATGGAATTATAGGACAGTTAGCTATTGATTGGCTGAAGGATAAACCATTCTACTTACTACAGGTGAGAGAGAGAGAGACAGACAGACAGACAGAGACAGAGAGACAGAGACAAAGGGACAGAGAGAGAGTAAGAGTCCTGTGGGTGAGCAATATGCCCAGCAGAGATCAGGGGAGACATCATGTGAACAACATGAAATGACAAATAAACAAACAACAGACTTTATAGTGTGCTTGTCCACGTGCATGACACTCTACTAATATGCTCTATGCATGCCCTCTCTTCCTTCTGGCTTTGTGTGTATTTATGGGAGACCATATTTATGGAGGATATGTATTCATTTTTGCTGTTCTTACTATACTATTTCAATAAATGCCTTTGCCTTAAAACTTATGTTCTTCTATACCTGATGGGTTAGAGTAAAGGTGAAAGCATCAGTGGGGACTCAGGAGAATGGACCCATAGAAAATCTTGAACTTGTGGAAGTCATTCCCTCAGAGGACCAAATCTAAAATTCAGGTTAGGGGAAGGGGAGTAATCTAGGGGTGATACAACATATACATTTGCAATTTCTGCTGTTCTCTCTACGACTCTCGTGATTATATGAAGTGACTGAGTTGAGCGCTTACACAGGGAGAAAAGCTGTCTTAAGAGACAAATGAATAGTTTTGTAAGGGAGCACATCTCTACCCTGAAAACAGTTGATTCAGTGTTCTGGCCCCCTGGGCTCTGACATCAGTAAACTGTTCAGAATTATATAGAAACCAATGTTTGGAGGAGTTTGAAAGCACACCTAAGTTGAGCTCTACTCTCCATGATGACCACATGGGGTATGTCTCCAGAACAACTTCACAGAGTTATATCTAGTCATTATGCCCAATCAATCTCCCCAGGAGGACCTGAAAAAAAGTTAGTTCAAGAATAATCCATATGTGCCTGTGAATCAGTACTGAGAGTCAGCTAGTCAGTGACTTTAGGGGAAAAATATTAGAACTAGTTTTGTTTATTCATTTATGGGATAGGTCTGTGATATCCGTAATATTGCAAACTCCCTCTTTCCAATGTAGAGCTGTATGTTTCTGCAACTTGCAGTCTTAGAATGCTGTTGGGGGGAGGCACTTAGAGAGTGCACTTAGTCTTGGCCAGGTCACATGGCCATTATATGTCAGAGACAAGTTGTATCAAACTTGTCCTGACTCTAAGACATTCCCTCTATCTGTTATACCACAATGTTTTTTTTTTGTGGTCTTAACATACACACACACATACTTATACACACATGTGTGCATTTATGTATACACATGTACACATACATACACATATGTGTATGTGTATATATACATATATACACATACACACATATATAAAATCAGGGATTCCACTGAGATCGAGTAGAATTGTATATGTGTCTTCATCACCATTGGATTGATGGTTCTCTTAAATTAAAAAAAAAATAGTTAACTGTGAGGACACTATACATTCTGAACCATAGGCGAAATGTCACAGAAAAGTCCTCTTCCAGTTTACTGATACAAGAAATTCAGAATGAACCCCCTTTTTTTTTTTTTTTGGTGAACCCAAGTACTGGACAAGAGGTAGATGTTACTCCATCACATAGTTCAAGTCTTAAATTCACTTTCTTTTAGCTAGATTGAAATAGTGATTGCCCTGTTATTACCTGCTTTTCTCTGTACCTTTGTAGCTCAAGAGTAAGAGGGGAAGAAAAGAAGGCATAGACAGTGAGTGGAGATAATATCAAGTGCCTCCTTCCTATCTTTTACCATCTTTCCTCCTGATGCTCTTAGCATCACTGAGCTCTCACCTGGATCAGAAGAGGTCTTAAGAAAATCAAACAAGATTAGGGGAACTTCAGAGGCAGGCACAACCCATCTCAGAGATGGAAGATGTTTCATTTTTCACTTGCACATTTTCTCACTGTTGACAATCCAGCACCAGTCTTCCTTCCCTGCTTTTGAGAATAGTGCTTCCAATGTGACAGTAGGGAGAAAACTGCTGTGCTTCGTTATGTCTTTAGCCATCTCCCCAGAGAAGAAATGATCTTCTTCCAGCTCCTGCCAATGCTCATAATGAAGATGGAGAGTGTTTTCATTTGATCCTTAGGTTGTGTTTTGGTCCTGACTGTCATGTGGAGTATCATGACTTATTGCTGAATTCAGTGCGTTAACTAGACAAGCCTAGAAGTCCAGGATCTGGGCTTTGTTTTTATTATTACTAATGCTCAGTCATGTCAGCATATATACATTTAAATTTCTGCTGTTTGAAACAAATTTATCATTCTTGTGGACTTCATGGAAGAACTCTCAACCACATTTTTCTCATTGTGCAAGCCAAATTGTACTGCCAGCCAAAAGATGCAACTTTGGGACTGGATGCAAGCTGAAACTTTTTAAAATTGAAAAGAATTCCTTTTAGCAGACACTATATTGTTGAATATACATGAAGAAGGATGGCATAGTGCATTGAGAGCTTACTTCAGAGGCAGGAAGGGACCTGAGCTTAAGTTCCACTTGTGACACATACTGGATGGATGACCTTAGACAAATCATGTACTCTTTTGATGCCTCCTTAGCTCTCAATGACTAAAAATTGAATAGCTATTGCCAATGTGCATTAGTAGAGTGATTTTCATCATTGAGGATTTCTTTACATTTATTAAATCTTAGGTCTGGACACTGACTCCCCCACCCCCTATGCAGAGAAGGAGAGAGAGAGAGAGAGAGAGAGAGAGAGAGAGAGAGAGAGAGAGAGAGAGAGAGAGAGAGAGAGAGAGAGAGAGAGAGAGAAACTGAGAAACTGAATATTATACATACATGTTGTAGTCAATTTCCTGAGAAGGCAGCATTGTATAAAAGATAGAGCTTTGGATTTGGAGTAAGAAAGACTTAGATTCGTATCCTGCTTCAGACCCTTATTTGCAATATGTACCTGGGCAAGGTACTTAACTTCTGTGAACTTTACTTGATCTGTAAAATTAGGGACTCATTGACATTTAAGAGCTCTTCTACCTCTAAATCTCTGAACCAATGGTACAAGGTACACTAAGGCATACACATGATACTTGCATTACTTGAGTGGTTCCTAAGCTGGAACTTCCTTAAATGGACAAAATCAGATCTTTCATATCTATTTCTTTGTATGTAGATATAGATATATCCTCTGCTTGAAGGCGCAGTATACTTATGGTATACTTATTTCTCATCATCAGGGATAAAGCAATAGCACATAGTAGGTACATAATATATATGAAAAAGAAGAATTTTCCTTTTTAAGGTTTTTAGCATGAAGCATTGGTACTCAAAATACCCCAAAATCCTATAGTCTGTTTCCTTAATTTTACAAATGAGGGAAATGAAGCCCAGGGAATCAAAGGGTCTGGTTTAGAGTCACAGGTAGTGATTGGGTCAGGATTAGAACCTGGGTCTCTTGAATTCCAGTCCACTACTGTTTCCACCATATTATCCAGTTGTCAACTTTGGCCATTTTACCACTGGCACTACTGTTGACTTGCTTCTTCCCACCTGAATGAAATGAATGAAAAAGCATTTACTAAAACCTTATTATTTAGAACTGTACTCAGCACTAGGGGCACATGGAAAAAGCAAAATAATTTCTGATCTCAAGGTGCTTACGCTTTGTTTGGGAGAGGCAACACATAAAAGAAAGTTCAATTATGAGTCATAGAAATCCTAAAGGCATAATGGTATGGCTGTTGGCAAGGGCTGGGGATCCTTAGGTTGAATCAATATATCAGATGACAGTGCCCAGGAGTCTAGGGAAGGGGTCATAATGGTAAGACCTGGTGATCCTTCATCTCATTGGAAGAAATAGAATTGGTTTGGCTCTACTTATCCAAGTAATTTCCCTGTAGATGATGAATCTTCCTTATTACCTTCATTTTTAAGTATCAGCTCATCTGTTCTATCTAACCAACTCCAGATCAGAACATGATTGCAAATCCCATCCAACTTTCTGCTCCAACCATCTTATTAGTACTGTCAGCCCCCATCCACATGTCCCTTGTCCCCTTCTATCTCTTGCTTTGAGCAAAGCAATCAAATCAATTTTGCCCTTGCTTCTGGAAAGGGTATATTATTGATTCTATAATGGATTGACTCACATTCCCTATAGATTGAGTGGGTCTCCAGGCCAAGACTCTTTTCCCTGGTCTCCATTTCTTTGTATGTTTTGTTTTTCTTTATTAGAATATAAATGTTTTTAGGGAAGGGACTATCTTATTTTTGTATTTGTCTCTTTGGTCCTCAGTATAGTGCCTGGAAGATGGTAAATGACCAATAACCATTTTTTGTTAATTAATTTTCATTCACTATGCTGTCACACTTAAAATTTGTCAATTACAAGTGGAATGAAAAATAATCTTATATCTACCAAAGAGTATCAGCTAGGTTGGATCTACAGGAAATTTTAGGATCAGTTGTTTTGACTTATTTTACTATCTAGTTCTGGAAAAATGGTTGAATCAATTGCTTTGCCTCTTTCAAATATTTTTGAGCACCTACCACATGCATAATATTGTTCTGAGTATGAAGCCTATCTGTCAAAGTCACATAGGACCCCAAAGATGGAGGAATATTCATCCAGACACCTTGCTTTAAATTCACATTGAACTTGAATTGTGTCTACAAAGCAATACTAGTCATTTTTAATAACGGCCTCAAAGATCCATGCATCATTGCCAATTTGTCTTCTGGTATGGGTCAGGAATGCTTGGTTTTATTGCTGGTTCTGCTGCTAACTTTGAGCTTGAGCAAGTCACTTATCCCTCCATAAAACTCAGTTTCCTTCTCTTTAAAATAAGAGGAATGAATTAGACATCTCTAAGGACCCTTCCAACTCTTTTATTCTGTGGTTATAGCATGTGCTGCTCAATGTTATTAGGCAATGTCCAACTTTCGGAAGACATTAACTAGTTCAGGAAATTCTAGTGTTTTTCCCCCTCACTGGTATTTTTACTGCAGTAAAAGCAACCTGGTTGAAAAGTCCCTATTCACAAGAAATCCTCTAGAAGGTGCCAAGGAAATGGGACAGATTTACACTGGCCTGAAGAGTGCGGGTCGCCCCCTGGCCCAGCGCTCCTCTGTGGTCATTAGGACAAGCAAGTCCCTGCCCATGCAGACTGATGCGGAGCCACGGAGTACTATGAAAATTACCCACAAGAACCAAGCGCCAATGCTTACGGGACCCCCGCCGCAAACCTGCTTCTTCTGCTCCACTGCCCTGAGAACGCGGAACCTCAGCAAAGAGTGAGCCCAGCTGCTTGGGTCTTGGCACCAAACGGGCATCCTCTGGCTTGTGAACGTTCACTTTGGAAAAGCTTCGACCCGTTTTTATCGTCTGTACATGCCGCCAGCCCTTGGAACTAATTCTACAGTGTCTGTGCCTGAGCTAATGTCCAATTCTGCTGTTAGAATATTTCTTGTCCCAGTTTTAGAGGCATTTTGCATGAAGAAAGCAAATGTTTCCATAAAGTGATACTGCATATATCCGCGGCATGCATCCCCATGGATTTTTAGGTCTCTCTCCACGTACCCTAACCCTGCCCCGCTTCTGCAGCCCTTGCCGCTTAGTAGCTTGTGGGAGTAGCCTGTTGTGAAACATGAAAAGGGAAATGCCAGGAGAAACTGATAATCTATTATCCAGCCCAGATCAGTAACACCAGGTGAGGATGCTCACCCGAGGTGGCTAGTGGTCTATTATGTCCTTTAATTGTTTTTAATGGAACAGAGAATAGTAGTTGCTGAAATGTTTGATATTGCCAATTAATAATTTTTAAAATGATCCAACGTGCAGCCAGATAACTTAATCACAGAGCACAAAGAGATTGAAAACCAAACCCCTTCAGTCATGCCCTACTATCACCTACGGTTATTGTGCATGTTCCAGCTCCTTCTGAAAGATAAATATACATATTCATTTCATTCAAAATTGAACTTTCAGTTGATTGGTGAAATTAGGCAATTTTAAAGGCATTTTCATTTTCATTTGTAACATTTGTTGTGAAACTCTCAGAGCATCTTTAAGCCATCAGCCCTATTCTTCTTTTTTTTTAAACTTTGCAAGTCATGCATTTTTCAATAGCATTCCAGATTTATCAGATATTCTGCCTTTGGTTGTTCACATTATAAAAAAAATCCATCAATTTCATTGAATTGTCTCAGCCAAATGGAGAGGTCTGAATATATTAAAATAAAAATAAAAAAACCCCAAACAAAACAATCTTTGTGCTGAGGATTCAGCTTTCAAATGAATATATACTGACTTCTTTTCCTAAAGCTAAAAAAACTGGGCATAGAAACTATGAGATCTTTCCAGCTTCTATACCTATTGGCTGGTTAATTATTCATTAGATCAGTTCTGCAAATGTAGATTTACATAATAAATGTTAATGATTTGGAAGAAGTTGTTAAGGTCTAACATGTTAATGATTCATGTTTCCTAAACTCTTCAAATGAATATTTGTATAATTTCCTTTTCAAAATCCAATAAATACATATTTACTGGATTGATTATGGTTTCATATTTCATTGCTAGTCCTCCTGTATCTTGTAGTACAGGAACAAAAAAGTGATAAGAGCTCTGTCCTGGGAATTGGGAGACTGAATTCTAATTCTGATTCCTCTTATTGGCTAAGGACTGCGGCTTAAATTATATCACCTCTCTGGGTCTCAGTTTCCACAAAGTGAAAGACGTTGAACTAGATGATTTTCCAGGCTTGTTTTAGCTTTAATTATTTGTGGAGCAATAATAGGCGCTTTGCATATCTTTTAATGAAGGTCAATCTCAATTAAACAGAACCTGGATAGTGGGAAGTGTGCAAATATTCAAATTCTCACTAACATTTTTGTATATTCTGGACTTCATTTTGTGAGAAAGACAAAAAGCAAACAAACAGTCTGAGATAAGGGATTTATTTAATCAGACTATTTCTAAACTATGCCTGGGGGTCAGGACTCTCTGGTTTATCTCCTACATCACAAAGATCAGACAAGACTGGCACCTTAGTAGCAATAACACAAGATAAAGAATAGTAGAAGAGAAAAGCAGTAATTCATGGGAGATTATATCAGAGAACAGAGAGCCAGCAATAAAGCTAAGGGCCTCAGATGTCTATAAATAAATGCATACAATATAAACAATAAACAGAGGGAACTAGAGAGTTCAATGCACAGAGACCAATTTAACCGATGAGTTATAGAGGAAGATCTACTCATGTGAGCATAAAGGAGCCTGAGAGGACATATGAGAGGAGATCCAGAGAGAGGTTAGGGCTGCATAAATAGATGAAAATCACAAGCATAGAAATGATAATTGAATCTGTGAGAGCTGATGTGATTAACAAGTGAGATTGTATAAAGGGAGGTCCTAGAGCTAAGACTCCAGGGACACTCATTGTAAGGGGCTGTAACTTAGAAGAAAATTCAACAAAAGAGACAGGCATGTGTGAGCAGACAGGAGAACTGGGGCAGAGAAGCTGCTGGAAAACTAGAGGTGAAGCAGTATTAAGGAGACAGAGGGTAATCAACAAACAAGGTCAGAGACTGTAAAGAGGTAAACAAAGGATTAAGAAAAGGTCATAGATTTGGCAGTTAAGAGATTATTGGTAATTTTGTAGAGAGCCATTTCAGTTGAATGATGAAGTTGGAAATCCAGGAGCCTGAGGGAAGAAATATGGTATAGAGTGTTTGGATGATGACCGTTGGAGGTAGTAATAGCACTGATATTGTTATAGAGGTGTATAAGAGACCACATAGATAGAAAGAGAAATGAGATGAAGACTTTGGGAAACAGATCATTAACCTACAACAAAAGAGTGATGTAGTGAGAAGCAACTTCAACAACATGAACATTCTTTCTCTCTCATTTTTAATTGAGCTACTATGTGCCAGGCAATGTGCTAAGCACTGGGGATGCAACTAATGGTGAAAGACTCCAGGGTCTAAGAGTCTAATGGGAAGACAATACATAAATTATTATGTACAAACAAAATATGTGGAGGATGAATTGGAGATCATCTTAGAGTGGAGGTAGTAGCACTAAGGTAGATCAGGATAAGCTGAAACCTGAAGGAAGCCAGGAAAGTTGGGGGATAGTGACGAGAAAGAAGAGAATTCTAGACACAGGGGGGAGTCAGTGAAAATGCACAGTATGATGGCAGGAGTTGGGAAGGAGAGAAAAATGATGACCCAGGGATTGAATTTCTTGGGGAAGGGAGTGAGTTGGAAATCTGTAGATTAAAAGACTTAACTGTCTGTAGGCAAATCTACACAGAACACATTGAGTGATAAACGTGTATTGAGTGAATGCCAATATTTATGCTTTTCATTTCTTTCTCGTCTTATTACTATCACTAGCATTTTAAGATTTATGGAAAATAATTATGGGAAAGTGGCAATCTTGCTTTTCTTCTGTGTTTTGGATATTTTGGGAGAAAGTTTAATATTCCTCCATTGCAAAGATGTTAGTTTTCTTATACATACATATATATATATATACACACAGATATATATATATACAGATATGTGTATATGTATATATATATGTGTGTGTGTGTGTATGTGCTTTAAATCATATTTGAATGTGGCTTATATTTTTTTTGAGGGGGGAGGATTTTAATCATAAATGAATGCTATATTTTGTCAAAGGCTTTTTCTGTATTTAATGATACCATCGTGTATGGCTTGTTTTAAAAATATGATTAGTATAATTGTTTTCCTCATGTAAAAAGAGTCTTGTATCCATGATATAAATTCAATTTGGTCATATTTAATAATTTTTGGATACATTACTAGAGATTTTGGATTATATTTGGATACATACTAGAGATTATATTTACAATTTTTGTAACAATGTCAATTGGTTATAGTTTTCTTTATAGTTTTCTTCATCTGATTTATTACTTCTTGGTTTAGGTATAATAATTATATTTTTTTCTTATAAAACAGTAGAATGGATATGGTGTGGGAAGAACAGTAGAGCCAAGATGGCTGAGTAGAGAAAGCATTCGGCTGAGGCCTCTAAATTACATTAAATTCCCCTCTAAATTACATTAAAAAAATGACTCAAATCATATTTTGGACTGGCAGAATCAACAAAAGGTCAGACTGAGACATTCTTCCAGCCCAAGACAACATAAGAGAGCAGAAAGAGAGATCTGTGATATGAAGATAGAGGTTGGTCTGGAACCCAGGTTGATGAAACACCAGTGGTGTAACTAGGAGGTAGTGACAGAAACACCAGCAGCTTCAAGAGTTCTCAAGCTAGAGACAGTAATGGGTTGGCAACTGGTCGGAAAGAGATTACAGGGGACTCCTATGTTAGCATGAGATGTAGGACCAGATGCTGCCTGGCAATTTTATAGTTCAAAGGCAGAGAGAAGCACTTTCTGTCAAGAAGGAGTGGTAACCCTGAGGAGCAGTATCATTTCTGGTCCCAAGTGATTAAAGACCTTGAGAAACAGTATAGTTTTTGGTTCCAAGGAAGAAGAAGCCCTGAGGAAGAGTAGCTATTGAAATCTCAAGGGATTAGGGGCTCTTTCTGGATAAGGACCAGAATGTAGACCAAAAGATCAATGAACACATACTTCCTAGATCACACTGCCTTGGAAACACTGAAAATCTCCATACGCCTGGAACTAGCTCTGAAAACAGAAATGCAAAGAAACCTGAAGCTTGAGGCAGTGCCCTTCTTTCTCCCCCTTCTTCCACCCCAGTTCTGGGAAGAGAGCCCAACATTAACATAATGTTCCAAAACAAGAAATAGCACTCTAACAATAAAAAAGAACCTGACCATAAAACTACTATGGTAACAGGAAAGATCAAGCCAAACTCAAAAGAAGACAATGAAGTCAAAACCACTACCAGCAAAGTCTCAAGGAAAAATAAGAATTAGAAACAAGTCCAATAAGAATTCCTAGAAGAGATTAAAAAATGATTTTTAAAATAGAGTAAAAGTGGTAGGAGAAAATTTAGGTAAAGAGATGAAAGCAAAGGAATAATAGAAAGACAATGAACAGGCTAGTATAAGAGACCCAACAATATTGATGAAAATAACTTTTAAAAAGCAGAATTGGCAAAATGAAAACAGATAAATAACACCTTGCTAAAAAAAAATCATTCCTTAAAAAATAGAATTTGGGTAGAACTCAAAAAAAGATGTAATGAAACAATTTTCTAGTACAAGATAACTTAAACATTTCGCAGGGAAGGCCTGTTGCTTCAGGGTGAGAGTGGAGCACAGTCTAACACAGGCCACACCAATGTAGATCAGGCCCCAGCAAACCAGGAGCAGGCCTTGGGGCAACTGAATCAGTTGTGGCAGTGGTGGTTTCTAGACTTCTCAGCCCACAAACAGTAAGGAGGTTGGACAATTGGTCAAAAGGAGATTACAGAGGTTCTTTTGCTGGCAGCAGGGGACAGATACTGTTGCAACGCTCATACTTGGGTCTGGATCACAGTCCTGGGTCTCAGTCTCAGGGCAAGGAGGAGCACTATTATGCCAGAGCTTGTGACTTTAGGGGAGGAAGGTCCCTGGTCACAGTTTCAGGGCAGGAGAGAGTGCATGTAATCACTCACAGATGAGTGCTTAGTAAGAAGGGCAATAAAAACATCTCCCTGTAGATCATACCACCTTAGAATAACTGAAAACTTACAGGTCTCCAGAATTGCCTCTGAAAACAGCTCCATAAAAACCCTAAAGCTTGGGATGGTGTCCTGAGTTAAAAGTCAAGAAATAGGCTGGAAAATGAGCAAAGAGTAAGAAAAGCATTATTGGACTATTTGAAAAGCATGTTAAAAAAGAGCCTAGACATCATATTTCAAGAAATTATTAAGGAAAACTGCCTTGATATCCTCAAACCAGAGGGTAAAATAGAAATTGAAAGAATCTATCAATCATCACATAAAAGAGATCCCAAAATGAAAACTTCCAGGAATAACATAGCCAAATTCCAGAGCACCCAGGTCAAAGAGAAAATACTTCAAGCATCCAGAAAGAAATAATACAAACACTTTGGAGGCACAATTAAGATAACACAAGATTTAGCAGGTGCCATTGTAAGGGAGTGGAGGCCTTGGATTATGATATTCTGGAAGACAAAGGAGCTGAGATTACAACCAAAAATAACCTACTAGGAACAATAGAATATAATACCTAAAGGGAAAAAAATGGATATTTAATGAAATAGAGAACTATCAAGGATCCTGATGAAAAGACCAGAGCTGAATAGAAAATTTGACTTACAAATACAGGACTCAAGGGAACCATGAAAAGGTAAACATGAAAGAGAAATCATAAAGAACTGAATAAGGTTTAACTTTTTACCTTTCTATATGGGAAGATGATACATGCATCTTCTGAGAACTTTTATCATTATTAGGGCAGTTAGAAGGACTCTACATAGAAGGAGGGTATGGGAGTGAGTTGATTATGTGTGGAAAATTGAAAAAATGTGAGAAAAATGGATGACTTGAAAAAAGGGGAAAGAGAGGGGAAGGCAAGGAAAATTATGTTGCATAAAAGAGGCACACAGGAAGAGCTTTTACAGGGAAAAATAGTGGTGGAGGGGGAGCAACACTTAAACCTCACTCACATCTAAATTAGTTAAAATAGGGAGCACATATATACAAACATGTATATATATATATGTATATATGTACACACACACACGCACAAACATGCACACTCAATTGATAATGGAAATTTATCTTACCCAACAGGAAAGTAGGAAGGGGGAGGAAATAGCAGAAAGAGATGGTGATAAAAGGGAAGGCAGATTAAAGAAAGCAATAGTCAGAAGCAAAACAAACTTTAGAGGAATGATGGAATAAAAACAGAGAAGGATAAACAAAAGAAAGTGGGATGGAGGGAAATACAAACTAATCAGAACTGTGAATGTAAATGGGATGAATTCACTCAAAAAAACAGAAGCGGACATCAAAATGGAGTAGAAACCAGAAGCCAACAATATGTTGTTTAAAAGAAACACTCTTAAAACAGACACACACAGAGTTAAAGCAAGGGGCTAGATCAGAATCTACTATGTTTCACCTGAAGTAAAAAAGGCAGGGGTAGCAACCATGAGCTCAAACAAAGCAAAAGCAAAAATAGATCTAATAAAAGGAAAATAAGGGACAATGAAGAAACAAAAATGCTAAACATGTATACACCAAATTGCATAGAGTCCAAATTCTTAAAGGAATAGCTAAATGAATCATAGAAGGAAATAGATAGCAAAACTATGCTTGTGGAGAATCTTAAGTTTCCTCTCTCAGAGCTAGATAAATCTAACCATAAAATAAATAAGAAGGAAGTCAAGGAGATGAATAGAATATTTAAAAAGTTATATATGATAGACCACTGGGGGGAAAAATACTGAATGGGAATAGAAAGAAATATACTTTTTTCCCCTCAGCTGTATATGGCATAGTAATGTTAATGTAAGGTTAATGGTAGGTGGGGGGAAGAGTTAAAGATCTTCCCCACCCATTAATAGGCCTCATATACCTTTTGTTAGTTTCTAATAAGGCACTGGGTGATGAGGGTCCTGCTCTCTAGCTTTGAAAAGTGTATATATAGTCTGAGGTGAGGTTTTACTTTAGGGCTTATGTTTTGGAAAAAGGTTCATGTTCCAGATGAGACTCTGGATAGCTGCTAAGGAATTCCCTGGCTTTGAATACCCAGATGTTGGTGCTTCTCTCTGTGATAACGACATATATGTTGTCTATGGTTAGACAGTTGGTAGCCCTGTCTGTTGGTCTTTCTGTTATAATTTCTGCTCTTAATTTCTGTTTGCATTTTCTCTGAAGTTCAGGGTGTTGACTTTTTCCCCTGATCTAAAAGAATGACATATGTACCTGATTAAAATAGATTGTTGACCCCCCAAAAGTTGCTTTCCTTGTAGATAAGCAGACCTCAGAACCTATAGAGCAGACCATCATTTCTAAAATACATAGAGAACTGAGTCAAATGTACATGAATACAAGTCATTCCCCAATTGATAAATGGTCAAAGGATATGAACAGGCAGTGTGCTGGGGTCCTTGGTGTTACAAGAACCTTCACAAAAATTGACCATGTTTTAGGACATAAATACTTCATAACCAAATGCAGAAAAGCAGAAATATTAAATGCACCCTTTTAAGACAATGATGTAATAGAAATTATACTAAATATGGTGCCATAGAAGCATACATTAAAAATTAATTGGAAACCAAATGATGTAACCCTGAAGAATGAGTAGGTCAAAGAAAAAATTCATAGAAACAATCAAGTATTTCATTAAAGTAAATGACAACAATATTCCAAATAATATTATTATATTCTAAATAATATTCCAAAATAACAGGAATATTATAAGGGTGATCAATTGTGAAAGACTTAGTTAATTTAATCAAGACAATGATCCCAGGTCGTTCCAAGGGACCCATGATGAATGATTCTATTCACCTCCAGAGGGTGAACTGATGAACTGGAATGCAGATTAAAGAACACTTTTTTTTTTTTTTTTTTTTTTTTTTTACATCAGAAATGTTTTATTTCACAAAATTTTGGGTTACAAATTTTCTCCCCTTTTATCCCCTCCCCCCCCAAACACCAAGCATTCTAATTGCCCCTATGACCAATCTGCTCTCTCTTCTATCATCCCTCTCTGCCCTTGTCTCCATCTTCTCTTTTGTCCTGTAGGGGCAGATAGCTTTCTATACCCCTTTACCTGTTTTTCTTATTTCCTAGTGGCAAGAACATTACTCGACAGTTGATCCTAACACTTTGAGTTCCAACTTCTCTTCCTCCCTCCCTCCCCACCCCTTCCCTTTGGAAGGCATGCAATTCAATATAGGCCATATCTGTGTAGTTTTGCAAATGACTTCCATAATAGTTGTGTTGTATAGGACTAACTATATTTCCCTCCATCCTATCCTGTCCCCCATTACTTCTATTCTCTTTTGATCCTATCCCTCCCCATGAGTGTCGACCTCAAATTGCACTCTCCTCCTCATGCCCTGCCTTCTATCATCCCCCCCACCCTGCTTGTCCCCTTATCCCCCACTTTCCTGTATTGTGAGATAGGTTTTCCTACCAAAATGAGTGTGCACTTTATTCTTTTCTTTAGTGGAATGTGATGAGAGTAGACTTCATGTTTTTCTCTCACCTCCCCTCTTAATCCCTCCACTAATGAGTCTTTTGATTGCCTCTTTTATGAGAGATAATTTGCCCCATTCAATTTCTCCCTTTCTCTTCCCAATATATTTCTCTCTCACTGCTTGATTTCATTTTGTTTTAAAGATATGATCCCAACCTATTCAATTCACTCTGTGCACTCTGTCTCTATGTATGTGAGCGTGTGTGCATGTGTAATCCCACCCAGTACCCAGATACTGAAATGTTTCAAGAGTTACAAATATTGTCTTTCCATGTAGGAATGTAAACAGTTCAGCTTTAGTAAGTCCCTTATGACTTCACTTTGCTGTTCACCTTTTCATGGTTCTCTTCATTCTTGTGTTTGAAAGTCAAATTTTCTTTTCAGCTCTGGTCTTTTCATCAAGAATACTTGAAAATCCTCTATTTCATTGAAAGACCATTTTTTCCCCTGAAGTATTATAGTCAGTTTTGCTGGGTAGGTGATTCTTGGTTTTAGTCCTAGTTCCTTTGACTTCTGGAATATACTGTTCCATGCCCTTCGATCCCTTAATGTAGAGGCTGCTAGATCTTGTGTTATCCTGATTGTATTTCCACAATACTTGAATTGTTTCTTTCTAGCTGCCTGCAGTATTTTCTCCTTGACCTGGGAACTCTGGAATTTGGCCACAATGTTCCTAGGAGTTTCTCTTTTTGGATCTCTTTCAGGCGGTGTTCTGTGGATTCCTTGAATATTTATTTTGCCCTCTGGTTCTAGAATCTCAGGGCAGTTTTCCTTGATAATTTCATGAAGGATGATGTCTAGGTTCTTCTTTTGATCATGGCTTTCAGGTAGTCCCATAATTTTTAAATTGTCTCTCCTGGATCTATTTTCCAGGTCTGTTGTTTTTCCAATGAGATATTTCACATTATCTTCCATTTTTCCATTCTTCTCTCTTTGTTCTGTGATTTCTTGGTTTTGCATAAAGTCATTAGCCTCCATCTGTGCCATTCTAATTTTGAAAGAACTATTTTCTTCAGTGAGCTTTTGAATCTCCTTTTCCATTTGGCTAATTCTGCTTTTGAAAGCATTCTTCTCCTCATTGGCTTTTTGAACCTCTTTTGCCAATTGAGTTAGGCTAGTTTTTAAGGTGTTAATTTCTTCAACATTTTTTTGGGTCTCCCTTAGCAGGGAGCTGATCTGCTGTTCATGCTTTGACTTCATGTCTCTCATTTCTCTTCCCAGCTTTTCCTCCACCTCTCTAACTTGATTTTCAAAATTTTTTTGAGCTCTTCCATGGCCTGAGCCCATTGGGTGGGCTGGGACACAGAAGCCTTGATTTCTGTGTCTTTGCCTGATGGTAAGCATTGTTCTTCCTCATCAGAAAGGAAGGGAGGAAATGCCTGTTCGCCAAGAAAGTAACCTTCTATAGTCTTATTTCTTTTCCCTTTTCTGGGCATTTTCCCAGCCAGTGACTTGACCTCTGAATATTTTCCTCACACCCACCTCACCTCCTGATCCTCCCAGCCCGTGTTTGTGGTCTGAGATTCAAATGCTGCTTCCAGCCTCAGGGCTTTTGGCGGGGGCAGGGCTGCTATTCAGTATGAGATTATGATCTGGTGCTGAGATCGGGGCAGGGCCACCTCTCAGGCTCAGTTCCCTCAGGGGGTTTATGCGCAGACCTTCCGCAATAGATTCAGGCTCCCGCTGGCTTGGGGAGCCCCTGTCTGCAGCCGCCTCTCAGCTTCTACCTCCCGGGGGGGGGGCCTGAATTATGGGGGCACCCCACTCCCCTCTCGACCCGCCAAAGAGACTCTCTCACCCACCCCTGTCACCTGTGGGTGGAGGGACTTGTGCGGCCGCTGGAGATCCCGTCCCTGAAGCCTGCTCGGATCTGTTTCTCTCGGTGCCGCAGCCGTGGCCGCAGCAGGTCTGGGCTGGGCTTTGTGTCTCTAAAGAACACTTTTAAAAAGCTTTCTTTCCTTTTTTGTTTTATTTTGCTTGTGTTTTCTTTTGCAACATGGGTAATATAGAAATATATTTGCATGACTTCACATGAATAATTGATATAAAATTATTTGCCTTCTCAAGGATTAGGGAAATGCAAGAGGGAGAGAGAGAATTTGGAGCTCAAAATTAAAAAAAAAGTTTAATAGATTTTTTTTACATGTAATTGAAAAATATTTAACAAAATAAAAAATTATTATATAAAGATTGATACCATAAACAAATTAGGAGAAAAAAGAATAGTAAATTTGTCAGATCTATGGAGAATGGAGAAATTTTTGACCAAACAAGAGATGGAGAACATTATGAAGTACAAAATGGATAATTTTGATTACATTAAATTGAAAAGTTTTTGCACAAACAAACCCAATGCAACCAAGATTAGTAGGGAAGCAGAAAACTGGGAAAGAATTTTTGCAGCTAGTGTCTGTGATAAAGGCCTCATTTCTAAAATATATAGAGAACTGAGTCAAATGTACATTTGTACATGTACAACTCATTCCCCAATTGATAAATGGTCAAAGGATATGAACAGGCACTTTTCAGAGGAAGAAATTAAAAGCCATTTATAGTCATATGAAGAAAATGCTCTAAATCACTATTGATTAAAGAAATGCAAATCAAAACAACCCTGAGGTACCACATCACACCTATCAGATTGGCTAAAATGACAAAACAGGAAGATGATAAATGCTGGCGAAGATTTGGGAGAGTTGGAACACTAATTCATTGTTGGTGGAGCTGTGAGCTGATCCAACCATTCTGGAGAGCAATTTGGAACTATGCCCAAAGGACTACAAAAATGTGCATACCCTTTGACCTAGCAATATCACTTCTAGGACTATATCCCAAAGAGATCATAAAAATGGGAAAGGGTCCCACATGAACAAAAATATAGCAGCTCTCTTTGTGGTAGCCAAGAACTGGAAATCCAGGGGATGCCCATGAATTAGGCTGAACAAGTTATGGTATATGAATGTAATGCAATACTATTGTACTAGAAGAAATGATGAACAGGAAGACTTCAGAGAGGCCTGGAAGGACTTGTATGAACTGATGCTGAATGAAAGGAGCAGAACCAGGAGAACTTTGTACACAGCAATAACTACAGTGTGTGAGGATTTTTTCTAGTAGATTTAGACCTTCACAGCAATGCAAAGACCTTAAAAATTCCCAGTGGACTTTTGAGGCAAAATGCCATCACATCCAGAGATGTGGAATTGAACTACAGAATGAAGCAGACTATTTTCTCTTGTGTTTTGCTTTTTTCTCATGGTTTCTCCCATTCATTTTAATTCTTCTATGCAATATGACTAAAGTGAAAATGTATTTAGTAAAAATATATGTGGAGAACCCATAAAGATTTCATGCCCTCTTGGGGAAGCAGGGAAGAGGGAGAAGGGAAAGAAGGAGAGAAAATCTAAGATTTATGAAAGTGATTGTACAAAACTGAAAACAAGTTAATTAATAATAAAAAAATAAAAATAGTTAAAAATTACAGAGTAGAGCTTTCTTTCTCAATTATTAAGAATATTTTTCATAGCCAAGTAATAATTGCTTTTTAAGCATTTCTTGGAATTTATTTGTAAATATGTCTATAGTGGTGTTATATTCCCCGTTTGATTATTCAGTTATAGCCCATTCAATATTGCTTTCCTTTCTGTAGTACAGTGGTTTGCATAGGGTAGATGTTTACCAATGTGTTTGTGTCTAGTTTTTTCTGAAGGTCCTACAACATTGTGTAGCTCTAACTTTCATCATTTTTGCAATTTATTGGATGTAAAACAATACCTCAGAGTTGTTTCATTTTGTATTTCTATTATTAGTGATTTGAATGATTTTTCATATGATTGTTAATAAGCTGCAATTCTTTTGAGAACTTATTCATATCTTTTGATCACCAAGAAGAATAGTTTTTGGTCTTATGAATTTGTAAGTCTGTTAAGTCAACAAGCATTTATTAAGCCCTTATGTGTCAAGGACAGTGCTAAGCACTGGGGATACAAAGAATAGCAGAAAGGTAGTCAAGGAGTTTACATTTTAAGGAGGGGAGACAGTATATTAAAGGGGGGGGCTACTTGGTGGCAAGGAGAAGATATCTGAATGGGAACATGGTGGCAAAGTCCAGAGAATGAGAGCGGGGTAGTTGGTGGTCTAGAGCCATTTTCCAAAATGGAGATTCTGGAAGGAACTCAACACTGGGAGTAGGGACTTGTAGAAGTGGAAACAGGAGATACTTTTGTTATATCTTCTGGTCTTTTAAAGGAATGAGTTAATTTGAAATCAAAGAGGTCCATCCATGTGTAACAGTAAGCACTCTGACATACATGGGGGAGAGGGGCTGCTATCACAGTTCTTTGATCTGCTTTTCCAAAAGGAAAGGCAACTTTTGAGAGGTCAACAATCACTTTAATCAAACACATGTATCATTCACTTAGTTCAGAGGGAAAAGTCAGCACCCTGAACTTCAGAGAAAACACAAAGAAATCAAAATCAATAGACATGCTTCCAATTGTCTGACATAAGCAATACATGCATCCAACTGTCTGACCATTACATACATACATAGTTACCAGAGAGAAAACACCAGCATCTGGATTTTCAAAGCCAGGAGGCTGCTTAGAGGCTTCTCAGAGTCTTGTCTGGCACACAAAGCTTCTTCCAAAAAGTAAGCCCCAAAGTTAAGACTCACCTCGGAGTATTTAAACATTTTTTCAGAGCAAGAGGGCATCACAACCATTGAGAACCAATGCCTCATTAACAAAAGGTGCGGGCCTTCCTACAAATCTTTCCAGGCCCATTAATGGGTGGGGAAGATCTTCCCATTAAAAAGCAACAATATTAACAATAAGCAAAAATGCATTATCAATATGCCATGTTAATAGAAAAAAACCTGCCTACTCAATATATTATTGCTTTGCCAACAACTATTGCTTGCACTACTACTAAAAATAATGCATTTTTATAGCACTTTAAAGTTCGTAAAGGGCTTCACATGTTATTTCATTTGATCTTATCATATGGCTCATTTCATCCTCTTTTCTGTGACTTATTCTTCTGCCTTGGGCTGAGTTGGGAAGGGTCAAGTAATTATTCCCCACAACTTCACAATCTAGAAGGTAATGAGGTGTCAACAGATAATTTTATTGCTAAGTAGGCAAGGCTCTAGGAATTAGGTACAAGTTAAACAATTTTTCCCATAAGCAACTGGTATCAATGATATCTTAGGGTAATTCTGGATTTCTTTTGTATTTTTTTCCCCATCCTGTTCCTTTCAGTGCTTCCAGTCATTTAAAGCTTCACTTTCTGATATTCAGTAGCATATGATATATTTTTCTTTTTCTTGTTATTAGATTTAATATTTTGTATTTTTATAGGTAATCATTTTTTTTTGAATTCTTGATTTGACTAGCATATAATTGAACTTAAAAATTCTGGTGATGAATTTTATTTCTTCTTTTGTGTGTGAAATCACTTTATTTTCCTCTATTTCTTTTAGCATGTTGTCAGTTTTATTAGTTTCTTAAAATAATTGTTTATAATTTCTGTGCTAGTCTCATGTTTTTCCATTTTATCTGTTTCTCTGCTGATTTGCAATATTTATTCTTCCAAAAAAAAAAATTTATTCTTCCATGCTTGTTTTGGTTCGTTAGTTTGTTGATTTTCAAGCTTTTTAAGAATTGCATGTTTAACTCAATTGGGTATCTTACCCTACAGGAAATAAATT